>NC_059471.1:143082601-144332601 GCF_018139145.2 Gymnogyps californianus
AGCATTGAGAGGAGATAAAACCTCTTCTGGGCTATGTTTTCCTAAGTGTTACACACTAATGTTATGATACAGACACTGGGTTCAGCTGTCTTCAGTAAAATACTGCCTGTCAGTATAGGCGGTTCATCAAATCATACTTAGAATACTATATGAGGGGAATATAAAATGGGGATGAAACTAGACATACATTTGTGTGGGAGTACGTGTATGAACATACATATTCGTGTAGGTGTACACACACATGCACACATACATCTGTTTTTATATGTAGCTATATAAAAGCCAAAGCTTTTCAAAAGCTTAAAATCAATGCAGGCTAGAGAGCTTTTTTTGAAAATCAAGCCACTTAGCACTTTTTTAAACTAGGAAATTATAACCATGCATGAGGAAATCTTACTTTGAGTTTGTGCTCTTACCTGTGACTCCCTATGGTCAAGTTGATTCAGAGTAAGGTACAGCCACTAATGGACTCTGAAGGAAACTAGATCAGTTGCTTTTGCCAGAGGCAGAATTCCTGCCATATAAAGGCTCAGGAGAATTGGTTTGTTCCTGGCTGAATTGACGTTGTGCAGTTTTAACAAGTATGTTTCGGTACACCCAGCTGATTTCGTTTGTCTTTTCTTTCTGTAGAGTGATGAAAAGATGAATGAAGTTATGAATCTAGCCCACACTTTTCTTCAGAATTTCTGTCGAGGAAATCCTCAGAATCAAGTTCTCCTCCACAAAAATCTCAACTTGTTCTTAACTCCAGGGGTAAGTATTTAATTTAAAGGAGAATATTATAACTGGTAGTAAATTTGAACTTGCTGAAAAATGACAGGGCTAAATAAATAATTTCATTAAATTATGCCCTCTCTGCCTTCTCTTCTCTGTCCTTGTCTTTCCTCCCTTACTTTCTTCCCTTCTCTCTCCTGTCTTTTCTCTCTTATTGTTGCTCTTTAAATCATTGTTTTTAATGTTGCCATTTTAAAAGTGGAAAACAATATTACCTGTGGGATTTACTGGAAGTATCTATGAACATGTGTCACATCATCACATCATGTTTAGCTTGACTCTGATCTTACTCATCCTAACTCACTCACAGATGAACTATAAGTCAAGGTAGAATATGTTGTGACTGTGCTGTCATGAAGCTTGTGTGACAGCAGAATCAGACCCATACAGTTTTGTTGATGATGCTTCCATTTGATTCAACTAATCTTAAATTTGATCTTTTATTAAATCATTGTCTTTGCAATAAACCTCTTTGTCACGGTCCCTTTGTGTATATATGTATGTCTGTGTTTACAGATATAGTCATATAGAATGACACCTTGCTCAGTGGCAGATCTACTGAGCAAAACATGCTTTTATTAGAAAGAGTGTGAGTATTAGGATTGTAGACCCCCTGGCCTGTGTACATTAGGAAGCATTTCTTCTGTTGTTTTTTATTTATGCTTTTTTTGTGAAGTTAGTGAAAGGTGCTGAGCTGAATGGAGTGGGGACTAGTGCCTAGACTCCATCCTATCCAACACTGACACTTAACTCAGGTGCCAAGTATGGAGCCTGCTTGCACTTGCATCTCTGTTCTTTTGATCTTCTGATCATCCCAGTTATTGTGCTTTTGTTCACATTGTGGAGCTAACTTGGTGTGGATTCCTTTCAGATGACACTAAACAGAAAGGTATACTCTAGGAGCACACCTGACCCTTACGAGCCTTTAGTCCAAGGGACCGAACTACAGCAAGTTTGAAGCAAAAGCCCCAAGAATGCATGAAGTCTGGATGCTGGGTCTTCAGCAGCATCCCTTTCTTGCTACAGATCTGTTCCTCTTGTACCGTGCTACTCACCGATAGAAACATAGCCTTAGGCTCCCTCTGTAGTTAATGTGGAAAGAGATGTTCTCTCAGAGAGTGATCAGACTGTACATGCAATGATTTGCCTGCTGGAAATGCCTGCTTCTGTCAACCATAGAGGGAGCCAGAGGTAGCTAATCATCTCATTTGGTTGCCTCAATGCAAAGTTTGATGGTGGGCGGGATGAATGTGGTGTCGGTTGTCTTGTATACCAAAGTCCCTATAGAATGCTCTAGCAGTGTAGTGTGTGTATGTGTGTGTCTTCACCTTCCACATGGGCACAGACTTTGTTTACATCCACTTTAGGACCATTTTGTACTCATAGGAAGGTGTGGAGAAATCCCATCGTAAATGAAAGCTAGGCCCTAAGGTCACTGCTTAATCACTGGGCTGGCGCACATTGGATTTTTCCAGTTTCCCTTTACCAATGTGCCTTTCTCTAGTCTAGAGTCCTGTGAATCTTTCAATCTCAAAACAAATCTGCTCTTCTTATAAGGCTGTTTTGATTTTAATCTGTTCAGCTCCTGGAAGCTGAAACCATGCGGCACATCTTCATGAATAATTACCTTCTGTGTAATGAAATCAGTGAAAGAGTGGTGCAGCACTTTGTACACTGCATTGAGACCCATGGCCGTCACGTGGAGTACTTGCGTTTCCTGCAGACCATTGTGAAAGCAGATGGCAAATATGTGAAAAAATGCCAGGACATGGTAATGACAGAGGTAAGTGAAGGGTTCGTATGTTAATCACTCGTGTGATGTCTTTTTAACACACTAGTATTTTGAGGTTGCTTTTTCTGCTCTTGATACCAATGGGATATAATGGCATCATTGCTTTAGAATTTTAAACGGTATCACAAATAATGAATATTTTAGCAGACATTTTTGGGAGTTTAATCTAATTTTGTAAGGCCATCTGTATAACTACTAGAAAGAAAACATGAGTGTTAGCATGGTGATACAGGGATGTCTATTTGTAGATGATGTAGCATGGAAATCTCAGTTACATAAACCATCATTTTCCTGCACTGTAATTTACGATCCCATTTACACACCAAACTTGCCATATTGTGGCATGGTTTTGCCATATAAGAGGCTCTTACCTCTATGGATTTGTCTAAATAGTGTTGTAGACCATTTTTTTTTTTAGTACGTAACCATGTAACAATTCTAGGTACTGGTTTCTGCTTTTGTTTCTTTTGTTCCAGAGCATTTCTCTGAGAGTCAGTACAGCTACTCTAGCTTTAACTAGCTAGATTCGGAGTCTGACCCGGTAAATTCCACAGGGTGGTTTGTGGACAAATCTTTATGCCAATAAAGTTACTGGGAAAATACCTAATTGACTTCTCTGCAATTAGGATTTGATACATAGTGTGCACGATAAATGAAGTCTTCAACTTGCAGACACTCGTGCATTTAACTGTAATTATGTTAACAGTTCAATGAGATTAATAAGTGGGTAAAGTTGAATACGGTGAAAGGTCCAGGCAGGATCAGAGTCCAAGGAACATTTTTCTTTACTTTACAAAGTGCATTTTTTTTTGTTGTTTTTGAAGAGACATCTTCACAAAGGAAACAGAGATAAGCTCTAGTTGTGGTATGAACAAAACTAAACGCTGCTGAAATTTTTTTCCACAGCAACAAAGAGGAAAAACTTCTAATTAAGAAAATAAAGCTTCAGCCTACATGGATAACCTTTAGTGGAATCCACCTCAACCTTTTCAATTTGACTGAAGTGTTTTAACATGCAATATCAATTACAAGCCTTTGATTTATGTAATTCAAACAGTTCTTGTGCCTTTGTGCCTTTAGATTTTTCCCCTTCCACCACAGCTTCTTGTGGGTTTTTACTTTCTCCTCAAACAAAATTTTTAGATTTTTCTCAATTTGAATACATTTTGTTACTGACCTATAATAGCACGAAGATAAATTGTCATATTACATTTTCAAGCTGACTGCATGATGAAAATCGAAATGAACTCGGATGTGACATTTACATCATGAGTCCTGCAGGAATTTGCTGGGGGGAGGGAGCACCCCTATTTGGATGAAAGAGGGTAAGATGATGATCTGTTTTAAAAACATGTAGGAAATTACAGCTAAGTAATTATGATTTGTTAGAAAAGGATGCTAATAGTGAAATTTGAATGGTGCTTGAATGGCAATCCAATATAAAGGGAATAGTGTAGCCAAATGGTTGGAACTTGACATGGAGTCAGAACAGTTTCTCAGTAGACAGCTGAGATGTACTTTGTGACCTTAAACAAGTGGTGTAACTTTTTCTGTGCCTCCAGATGGGGCATGTAAACAATTTACCACAAGACAAGATAAGAGTATGAGTGTACGGTATGCCTCAACTACTCCTGTGTTTTCTTTTACCCACGGGAAGTATATTGTAGCTTATTCCTGTTTACTGGGAGTAAGGGATAAACTGATCATATTTACATGTTTTATAAAGTGCATACAGATGAAGGAGCACCATTGCGAAACAGTATTTTCATAAAATACATTGAACTTTCCCAATCTGGCTTATTCACTTGTTCTGATATCCTTGGTCCCCATGTCTGTAGAGTGCTAGTAATGATGTTTACTGACCTGAAAGGTTCCTTAGGGCACTTTTTCTCATTACAAGCATGCTTTGAGGTTCCTGCAAGAACAGTGCCTATCAGTGCAAACATTATTACAAAAAGGAAAGCAGAATTTACTTTTGAACCAGATCAATGTGGCAGCAGGGTTTTCTATTATCTATAGTATTCTGGAGCGATACATTGCAGAGCATCAACAGCTGCTCCGATACTGACCAACCTTCATTATACTTCCATAGAGTTCTTAACTTGTTGAAAATATACTTTAGTGGAAGAAAATGCTGCTGGGTTTTTTGGTTGGTTTTTTTTTCCCATCACTGAGCTTATGGTGCTCAGTGAGAACTTTGGCTAACACTTCCTTTTCTGCTTTTAAAGAGACATCACTTTCTCTGCTTGGGTCATTGTTTGGATGCCCTTCACATATTTAAAAGTGGATAACTTGGGGAAAAGGGATGATGTCGTCTTCTGTCCTTGCATTGACGATCATTACCTTGTCCCCCTTAGCTCTTCTTGTGCTGATGCAACATTGTCTGCTTTGGTTTGTGGTTCCTCACAGTCAGTATGTAGCAAGCATGCCATGCAGCATCATGTTTCACAAGTTCACTATCTCCTGGTATTTCTTCTTCATTCATCAGTGATAGGTAGATGGAAGGATGAGGGGTCAGTTTGACTTGATATGATAAAATACCAAGCAATTCCGGTACAGATTAGGTCTGGATTTGACATAAGAGTGTAACTCTGGGGGAACCTGGAAAGAGTCATCTTCCCTCTCCTCTGTGCAAAATGTACGCAAGTGGAAAATAACTGTGGGAATGTGGTGAACAACTTAATAGAAAGTGACAGAGCATGTACCTTCCCAGAGGGCTCAGTGTGGATTTTTTTATTATTTTGTATGTGAAATGTCCTAAGAGCATAGTATTCCAGACATCAGTATTAGAAAGTTAGGTCAATTTTCCAGCACTTTGGTTGGAATACTGATATTGTCCCTTTGGGTTTTTTTGCCATTGAGTGCAATGAAATTAATGGTATCTGGGTCCCTGTACTGTCTCCTTCCTCCTTCCGAAGCACTTGTCCCTTTAAAAAATTTTTTTCTGTACTGTGGATTGTCCAAAAAATGTCTATTTTGAAAAGTCACAAGTAGAAACATTTTAGAAATGCAAAGATAAATGAGAAATAGGAATTGCAGGAAAGACTGAATTCACAATTCACTCCATCCAATGGTCAAAGTAAAAATAAGCAAGAAACATGGAAAACACAATCAGAAAAATTGTAAATTCAAAATTTGCAATGTTGAACCTTGGAAAATGTAATGAAATGTTTCTTGACTTTTCATTCTGGGAGACTAATTTTCATTCCTGCTCTTGCTGCTTTCCCATTTCTCAACAGCTCCACCAACCTTTATTTCTACCTTTGAATTCAGTAAGCTAGGATTTCATGTCACATATAGACTTGGATATGTCAAGTGCCTTATTCACAAAATACGTACAGCTGTTGTGCTGCCAAGGTGTATTCTGGAAGGGTTTATGGGAGCTTATTTTCACCTGCATTGAGAGTGCATTTTGCTTAAAAGGAAAGTGATGGAGAGAAGACAGGACTACTGTCCTATCCCAGCTCCACTCGAGCTCACAGAGCAGTGCTGGCAGTAGGTATATTCAGTGTATGGGGGGGTCAAAACAGGGTTAGAGCAAAACTTTTCTGTGAGATCTGCTGAGATGGGGCTGCCAGCATCCACCTCCGCTCCGGATCCTCTTGAGATGAGCAATGCACTTGTAGCAAAATCAAATATTTATCACATACGCCAGTTTTCTGTTAAATGGAAGTGCTGGTATGACGCTGACAATGTCAAGACCCACCTGCCAAATTTGCATAGGTTGGGAAGAATCGTCCTTTGTTTCCGATGCTGAGCAAGGGCACAGAAGAGGTTGGTTAAATTCTGTGAGCCACAGGCTTTTTGTATGAGGTAGTACAGAAGATTTAATCTCTCTGCACCTCAAGTCCCTATCTATAAAACAAGGATAATAATGCATCCTGGCCTTACAATAGGAGGTGAGGGTAGTTAATTAGCTTCAAACAAACATTGAGATGGTAGGAATAATAAGGATGGCATGCTGTCTTAATGTCGTGGTTTAGGCCCAGCTGGCCACAAAGCAGCAGGCAGCCGCTCGCTCACTCCTCCCCCCCGGCGGGATGGGGAGGGGAAAATACAACGAAAGGCTCCTGAGTCAAGACAAGGACAGGGAGGGATCACTCACCAATTATGGTCACAGGCAAAACAGACTTGACTTGGGGAAAAAGCAATCAGTTTAATTTGTTACCAATCAAATCAGAGTAGGATAATGAGAAATAGAACCATATCTTAAAAACACACCTTCCCCCCACCCCTCCCTTCTTCCCGGGCTTAACTTTACTCCTGAATTCTCTACCTCCTCCCCTCCCAGCGGCGCAGGGGGACGGGAATGGGGGTTGCGGTCAGTTCATCACACGTTGTCTCTGCTGCTCCTTCCTCCTCAGGGGGAGGACTCCTCACACTCTTCCCCTGCTCCAGCGTGGGGTCCCTCCCACTGGTGTCAGCCCTCCATGAGCTTCTCCAACATGAGTCCTTTCCACAGGCTGCAGTCCTCCATGAACTGCTCCAGTGTGGGCTCTCCCATGGAGTCATGGCCTCCTCCGGGCCCAGCCACCTGCTCTGGCGTGGGGTCCTCCACGGGCTGCAGGGGAATCTCTGCTCCACCATGAACCTCCATGGGCTGCAGGGGGACAGACTGTCGTCTCACCACGGGCTGCAGGGGAATCTCTGCTCTGGCACCTGGAACACCTCCTCCCCCTCCTTCTTCACTGACCTCGGTGTCTGTGTGGTTGTTTCTCTCACATCCCACTCCTCTCTCTGCTGCAGGTTTTTCAGCAGTCTTTTTCCCCTTCTTAAATATGCTATCCCAGAGGCACTACCACCGTCACTGACTGGCTCGGCCTTGGCCAGCGGCGGGTCCGACTTGGAGCTGGGGAAGCTTCAGGCAGCTTCTCACAGGAGCCACCCCTGTAGCCCCTCCCCCGCTACCAAAATCCCGCCACACAAACCCAACACACTTAGGTAAACACAGAGCTACATAGAAGTTAAACTTCAATTTGACCTTGCATTAGCTCGCTCCTTGGTCAGTTATTCCAGATTTGCACTTATGTAGATAAGAGCAGAAGTTTGCCTCAGATATTGTTTTGACATATGCATTTGGTAAGCCACATCAGAGTAATTTTGGGGGTTTTTTTAGCTAGGCAGTCTTCGCATACTTAAAGGTAGAACAAAATAAGAAATTAAGAAAATCATAGAATCATTTAGGTTGGAAAAGACCTTTAAGATCATTGAGTCCAAAATGACTGCAGTGCAGGGTGCTTAAAACTTTGTGATATCTTTTTCAGCTGATAAATGGCGGTGAAGATGTGTTGATATTCTACAATGACAGAGCATCATTTCCAGTCCTACTCCAAATGATGTGTTCAGAGCGAGATCGAGCAGACGAGAGCGGACCCTTAGCGTATCACATCACTCTAGTGGAATTGCTAGCGGCTTGTACAGAGGGAAAGAATGTATACACAGAGATCAAGTGCAATTCACTCCTGCCACTGGATGATATAGTGAGAGTAGTGACCCATGATGACTGCATACCTGAGGTAAGAGTCACTGAATGAGGAAGCAGACTTATCATTTTTAGAAACTCAGAAAATATTTTGTTATTTACAATATACTGACAAGTTGAATATTTGCACAGAAAACAGGCTGGAAACAAGTGGTGTTTGTTAAGGTGAATAAGTGAGAAAGGATAGCCAGTATTTTCTTAAACAGAAAATTCCTTGTCCCTTATGCTTTGATTGTCAGCTTTTTGGGGCAGACACCTTGTTTTGTTTTCCTGGGTTTGTCCAGCCACTATCAGAGTTTAATGCTCTGATAACTTCTGGCTGTAGCTGCGAACACTCAGCTGAATGGTTTGTCAAGCCAACGTTTTGCCGCTGCCTGAATTTGTTGGAAATGATGGGTAACACTCTGGCCACACTGGAGTCAGTGGGAGTTTTGGGTGAAGTCTCGTTTTATTAAATTCAATTGCAGTCCAGCAAATGTTTTTATTCACTGCCTATCGAGGCCCAATTCTGCAGCTGCTACCGGTCATACTTCAGCAGGACTGTGATACCTCACGCTGATCAGAAGGGGAATGTTTGTTTGCACCAAACAAACTAATGTGATCAAAAGAAATATTTTCACAGTCTTTGCAAGGAGCTTGCTCTGGCCCCGTGTATTGGTCAGACAGATTTCTGCAGGCTATCTGGTGGAAAAATGTGGCTCATATCAACAGAACTGGGACCTGCAGGAGTAAAGACTCCCTCCATGCCATGAAAAAGTCCCCTTGTGATCAACTGATTCTTTTCTTAAAAAGAAAAATGTTTGCTTTGCTCAAAAGTTCCTCCTACTATTAACTTCAACAGATGCTAATTAAAAAAAGCCCAAACAAATGAAACCTAAAATTCTGACATGAGTTTTCTCCTGACTGCATTAAACATATGCAGCTATCTCCTCTCCTTTGACTGTGACAAGAAATTTTCAGTGTATCTGTATGTTTATATTTAATCTATACATTTCAGGCACTGGATATCCATTTTTATGATGTGCACATGCAGACTTGTAATGCAGGAGAGAAGTGAGACTGCAGCCCTCCTGTTAAGCCCTGTGCTGCTGTGGCTGCAGTCCCAGCGCTGCACAACCTTTCTCTTCCATTTAGATCCGAGTTACGCCCACCCTGAATGCAAGTGCTGCATTAGGATTGTGGGAATATAGAGACTGCAGTCCCAGCTCTGCTAAAGACATTTTTTTTGATAGTTAGCAAGCCTGTCACAAGGCATCAACCCACAGCAGTCAACCGGCAAGCGCAGGGTTGTCCTGCATTTTGACAGCTCCTGGCTTTGGAGCCAGGCCCTTGTAGTCGTAATATCATTTAAATATCAGATTTATTATTGTTTTGTTTTGTGGTGGTTTTGTCATTAGAGTAAGAATGTTTGCAAAACCTTTCCATTTTTCTTCATGTGATCTTTCAGTAAGTACATTAATGCATTTGTTGCCATACTTCTCCTTAAATCTTCAGAACAGAACATATGCATTATTACTGTTATTAGTGTTTGTTAGTACTTGAAGGATCATCTTTATTGTTCAGTGTTTTTGCAGACAGAAAATGTCATGTTAATGGTTTTTACTGTTCCATTTCATATTGTTTGTGTTTTTGCTGTTCCTGCAGGTGAAAATTGCCTATGTTAATTTTGTTAACCACTGTTACGTGGACACTGAAGTGGAAATGAAAGAAATCTATGCCAGTAACCATATTTGGAAGTTATTTGAGAACTTCCTTGTTGATATGGCAAGGGTAAGCGTCATGAGCTGTTCAATATTACAGTATAGTCATGGTTGGCAACTGAACTGGCAATAACTTTTTTTGGTGAACTTCTTTTATTAACTGTTTTTTTCAAAGTTGACGATAGAATAGGTGTGTGTGGTTTTTTAACAAACGGCCATTTCTGTGTTATTTATCATCATTTAACCTGCTAATTACTAGCAGTCTTCTCTTTCTAAAAGAGCATCTTGGAACCTATGTTCCCTTCTCTTTTCTTCCAGAAAAATAAATTGGATGCATGTACAGGGTTGAGAGTCTGTGTACGTCTTCTGGGAGTGTGTGTTACATGTCATTATGGTGGTGACTAAAAAAAAACCCCACATGTGTAATTTTCTTGCTTTACTCTGTCAGTACAGTGAGGATCAGGGATCAAGAAGTTCTTTGGCTCATGTTCCTTCTTTAATCTCACTTCAGCCTGTTTTTGTCTTTTATTCTACTGTCACTACATTCTCACCACTGATGCGAAAGGCAGGTGTAGAGCTATGGTCTTTCAGAATACTAATTCACGTATAAACTATAGGCTGCAAGGTGATGGGGCACAGTTAGTACCATAGGCATTCAATTCCTGTGAACCCTAGTGAGATTCATGGTGTCATTACTTGTTGAATTAAGTTTCAAGTCAGAAGTTGAATTAAGCTTCCATTCCCTGGTATTTTGGAGGCAGAAAACGAGGGAAATCTTATGACTTCCAGAAGGATAAAATACAATAGTAGAGCCATGCGGGGAAGCTAGTGTGACATAATGATTACAGCTTACATTACATATCCTTTTCTAGGAGGTTAATGCTTCTTGCAAGAGCCTAATATTAATACCAACTAATGGAGTTGCTCTTTCTGCTCAAGAAGTAGAAGCACAGGTTTTTGGTGGCTGGTGGACTGTATTTGATCCTTGATGCCGGACAGTGTTTTGGAGATGTTACAGAGCATGTTGTCATAGTGCATGCCTATCTTTTCCCAGTCCGCGGTCCGTTACATTTTATAATCCTTAAGTTCTCACTCCTTGCATTCTTCATTTTGTTGAAATAAAGAAAAAAAGGTAAAAGAATCTCAATTCAGTCCTGCAGCGGACATTTACCCCAAAGTAATAGTGTGCCACAAAATAATTTCTTTGAAACCTATTGGGAGAAAATACCATGAATTATGGCCAAAAGAAGAATGAGTGCCAAGACTTGTGCTGTACGATAGGCACTGGGACCTGTTAATTTCTCTGTGAAAGAGAAAACTTATAAATAGTTGGGTTTTTTTCTTTTTTTTTCCTGGGAACAGGTTAAGACAGGGAGGTTTGTGCTCTCTTTTTTTGGTGGTAGCCATTTTCAGCAGTAATGAGACCTCTACAAACCCTGTTTTCCTGCTGTTTGTCTTGTCTCTGTGGTCGTGTTCTACAGTGAAAGCCCTTCTGGACAAACAAAGCTCATTTGAAAATTAAGATCAGAAACCTCCTTGGAGGGGGATTCTGATTTTTAACCTTGCTGTTTTTACCCCAAGAAGTATCTTCTCCTGTTTAATTCCCTTTCTGGGTTGCCCTTTCCTGACATGTCCTGGCCCTGACCCTCCGAACAGACTACCCTCCCTAGCCCTTGAACGTGACCAGTTTTCTTTGCCCTTAGGCTAGAAGCAGACATGTAGAAAGAGGGCTCTGTCCACTGTTCCTTTCATGAGCCTGGAGACAAACTGCACTGTGCCAAATGATGTAGAGTTGTCCTGATGCTAGTGACCACTGAGCTTGTTTTCACACACTCTTCTCATAAGAGAAATTAGACTCCAGGTCTTCAGAGGTGAAGAGTAAGTGTATTATTAATGCTGTATTTTGTGTGCGTGTGCTGTTGGCACCGAATGGCAAAATGCAAGTTTATTTTGCTCTCCTGCAAAGCCCTCAGGGCAGATACCTAATTAGTCCTTTTAGTTTCCTGGTTAACGGCTAAAAGAACTAAAAGAGCATGTCAGAAGTGCTCTGGCCTGTCCTGCTCTTCAGCCAGGTCCCCGTGGGTAGCCATATCTTCCAGGTTATTGAGTGTATTTGTTCAGGTTTGGTTTTCTAGGGCCTAGACAGAGCCTGTGTGTT
The DNA here is from genome assembly GCF_018139145.2 of Gymnogyps californianus. Taxonomy (NCBI): domain Eukaryota; kingdom Metazoa; phylum Chordata; class Aves; order Accipitriformes; family Cathartidae; genus Gymnogyps; species Gymnogyps californianus. The sequence goes on from NC_059471.1 coordinate 143,094,508, forward strand.
ATAAATACATCAGCGTTATGTAGCTATCAGGACAGTTAGAATGCTGTCAGCGTCATGAAAGATGTTACAATAGCTTTCAAAGCGTTTAGAAAAAGAGCCCTTTGATCCTGTGTGTTCCAGTGAGCTAAAAGGGATGCTTTTGCGTGGGGGAAGGGGAAACGCTTTTCTTTTAGCTGCTACAAATGCCTGTCAGTGGGTGAGTTTGTGAACTTTGAGTCTGAGTCTGTTATTAGAGAGCACTAAGGTGAATGATGGAGAGTGTTATCCTCAGGTTGGATTCCTTCCTTTTTTATAAAAAAAAAAAAAAAGTAACCAATTTTTTTATCTGTTTCTGGATTGAGGAAGGAAATATTTAGTCCCCAGCTGTCACTCTCTTTGAACAACGTGATACATTGCAAAGCAGGCATGAGGTGGATTCATGTATAAATTCAGTTTGCCAAAAGCAGTCGCGCTTTCGAAGACACCCTGTTTCTACAGTTTCTGCCAACCTACTTTCTCCCATGTATGACTTAAAGCGTTGCACTAAGCAAAGTGGGTGCTGCTGAAGGAAACGCTTCCCTTTCCTGCGTGTGGCCCAGCCTGTAAGTCAGCAGCTGTAGTCTGAGGAGGATTAAAGAAAGAGCCAGGATCTGACAGCTGTAAAGTCATCCTGGCTTTCTCTGCAGAATTTTTGAAGTATTATTCATGTGAGTTTTGGTCCCAAAGCCTCTTAAGGGGTTTTTAAACACTGCTTTCTCAATCCTCATCTCCATTTCATGCATTTCAGGTTTTTTTCTTCCACAGGGAAACATCTTTCAGTCCCCAAAGGGCAGAGGGATAAGAACAAATGAGAGGATTTCCAAATTCCTTCTGCGCTGGGAATTTTTCAGACCAGTGTTGGGGCAGAGTGGCATCTCCACATATGTCTCTGCTTTTTAGGCAAGCGAAGGGAAAAGCTTAAAAGCATTTTGGAATTTAGTTTTGGTGATTTCTGAATTCACCGTGCTAGCACTGCACAGCTCCCTGTCTTCCCATTGGGATTGCAAGTGCTGAGCCTCAGAGCTACTGGTTCCAGCCAAAATTGGCATGCAGATTAATTAAAAGCAGAAGAACTTCAAGAGGTTTTTAGTTCTATGATTTTTTTTTTTTTTAAAGTTTTGATTATTAACTGAATCTGTTACCTCCGTGAGGACTGGGGGTGGTGGTGGTGTCATACTTTTCCCAAAACTGAAAGAGTTTGCTGTTTCAGTTTAGCCACTGTTGCTTCTCTGACCAAAATCTTTCCTTTCCTGGGGTGATAAAAAAATGCACTACGTGGGGGCATGACTTGTTTACCTGACACATTTGAGAAAAGCAGACAAGCAAAGCTCCTCAGGATGCCTCATTTCTGTAGGTCTCAAGTTATCTTTGGTTATTCCTCTGCCTACCATATGACAATGCTTGTGTGTTATACTCAAAATGCTTTTGTGTTCCTGTGAGCTGTATCTTCCCCTGAGCATGGGTGCTTTTGGATGTCACGTCAGTAACCTTCCTTAAAACACTTCTGGTGAAATTGCTGTCTTGTAGTGTCCAAGTGTGACAGTGGCAGTGTGTAATTAGAGAGCGTGTTTGCCCTGTGTGAGATTCAGGTGCTGTGGATTATCTTTCTGCTTCTGTCACCAACTTTTCTCTGTGACCTTAAGCAATTCACTCAGCTTCTCTGGACTTCAATTCCCCATCCATAAAATGATGTAATGGTAAGTATGTACCACTCAGGTTCATGATTGTGTGTTAAATGCGCAGATAGTAATGAGAAGGCTACCCCAGAAGTCTATATACAAAATAAATTCTGCTTTCGCATAGATTCCCTGGAACATTACAGTAGTCTGTGGCTTACATAGGTGAAAGAGAGAACAGCTTTGCCTTTCATTTCTTGTTAAACATGACTAGAACTGCTTATTTAAAGGCTGTCGAAGAGGTAGTATGACTATAGTCTGTACTCGTATTTGTCCAGTCTTGCCTTTCTCACCGTGTTTGGCTCTCTGTAGACTCCTTTTAGTACTGTTTACACTGACTTATGCAAAGTCAACATGAGTCTGTATAGATGCTCAGAAATGTTGAAAAGAAATAAAGAAAGAAAAGAAATACTGAAGGATGCAATCCACCCTAGTAATTTTTTCCTTTCTTTAAGCATGACATCTTTATGCAGCAACAAACTTTTAGTGTTGTACCAAAGGGTGTATTCAGGAATCTTTTGTACAAATCTTCCCACATCCTCCCACCATTTAATCATTTTTCTGTGCTCCAGAGTTGTCCCAGTACCATCCGTTCTCTTCTTTCATTGTTTTTAGCTTGTCTTTCCTATTTTCCCCATGTGGCTTTCCTAAGTAATGCTGCCTGTCTTACAGTTTACAATCCTAAAGGCTGTTGGTATTGACTATGCTATTTCCTTTCTTTCCCTCTTTTTTTAACATTTTTCCTGCAAATGAGCTTCACCTTTGCCACCCATTTGTGGTGATTGATTGTAGAGAGAAGTTAAATGTTACATGAAATCTTTCTAACCTAAGGTGTTTATGTCTCATCTGTCTCTAAAGCCTCTTCAACCAGCCCCACAATGGGAGGAAAGGCCCATTTTCTTCTTGAATCTGTCTAAGTGGCATGCGATGTGCTGATTTAGGGGGATCTTTTTTCACTGTGTGAGAAAGACTAGACAGCCAACCAGAAAGACCTAGTTCTGAAGAGAAGGGTATTCGAAAGACAACGTGGACCTCCAAGAAGAAAGATAAGCTATCACAAATACAGCTTGAACTCTAAGATAGTTATCTCTGATAGATTTTGTATAAAAATCATTTGTTTTTGTATTAAGAAGAAATATTACATGTGTTATAATAAACACAAAATAATAAAGCTTGCTTATTTAAAAGAACTAAATCTCACACTTTCCTCCTTCTTCCCTGTAGGTTTGTAACACAACCACGGATCGTAAACACGCAGACACATCTCTGGAGAAATATGTCACTGAGCCTGTAATGAACATTGTGAGTGGCTTCTTCAATTCGCCATTTTCAGATAACAGCACCAGCCTCCAGGTAAGGAAAAGAGACACAGACAAATATGTAATTCAGACCGTTAATGAGATACCTTCTGCTACCCAGATAGGAATGCTGTATCTTTACATCCTCCTTTAATTTCTCTGTCCCCTTGCATGCCACTGGCTAGCAGCTTAATTCCTCTTTAAAACACTTACTCTTAATTTTTATCACTTACAGCTCTGAACCAGTAGACAGCTCAATATGGTCAGATATACTGGCTCTTGTGAATTCATTGGAGGGGGTATCCTTGCAGAATAATGGTCTGTCTTTGTATTTGTATGAGAAAAATGCTGTGTCCTATGACAAAAGGGACACATACCTGAGAACTGGGAAGACTCCTCCGTCATTCTGCTCTGTACTGTGTGTGCTTGATATCAGTGGCGATCTGAGGAAAAATTGCATGATTTGGCCTTTTTAGAGGTGCAGCATTGATTTCTGTTCCCTCTAGTCCTGAAGAGCAAAGAGAATTTCAATGGAGTTGTAACTTGAGTCTACAAGCTAAAAACCCCTTGTATATGGTTTACGTTGTGTCAAACCCTAGGGCAGTTGTGAAGAGATTCTAAAGGGTAAAATTCCATGTTTATCTTTTTGTTTTCAGACACACCAGCCTGTTTTTATTCAGCTGCTGCAGTCTGCTTTTAGAATTTACAACTGTACCTGGCCAAACCCAACGCAGAAAGCCTCAGTGGAGTCATGTATCAAGACTTTGGCTGAAGTGGGTAGGTGCCAGGTTTTACTTTCATTATTGTTCTCTGTGTTTTAAGATCAGACTTACTTGAGGTTGAACAGTTTTTAATTTGACTCTACCATCGTGAAATTGTGACAGTGGTGATTTCAGAAATCCCACTTTCTGAGGCTAAATTCTTCCTACTTTTATAACCCATTCAAATCTGTCTCATCAAATAGGGCTGTTAGGTGAAACCTGTAGGTCAGAGAGATGAGTTTGCTAAGTGAACGATGGTTGAACTTTACGTCAAGCAAGTCATGATATTAAAACACAACATAAGCTATGAGAAAACCTCGGCATTTCTAGTCATGCTGGGCTACATTTGCACAAGCTGTTGTAAGCAGCGATGCATAGCAATTGTGCATCGGAGAACATCCATCATTTTTCTCCTCAGTTCCTAGGAGATGCATTCGTTATTGTCAGTCACGGTCCTGGGCTTGTTCAGGTTTTGTCCCATCAAGAAGCTGGGGATGGAAACTGCAATTGTGTCACTCCATAGCTTCTCCGCTTACTCCTCACCATCAGACCCACTCATTTACTGCTGTTAGACAGTCAGCCTTGTCGGGGGAATATTGCCTTGCACTGGCACCGAGACCAAATTTGGTCCTCAGGGCAGCTAATAAGTTACATGCTTTCAAGTAAATTCAAATACCATGCTAAAGTGGAAGATTTAAAGCTTCTTATCCTAAAATAAAAAGGATTCTTCACCAGGTCATAGCTAAGACTGGTAAAAGTTCATTCTTAAGTTAAATTTCTGTGAATGCAATTTTAAAGTCTTCTGCCATGACAGAAATAAAGGATTATTCAATATAGTTTCTAAAAGTCAGTCATTCTGATTACTTGTAGAATAACGTTCTGCTCAGTATGAATGAAAACTGAGTAGAGGCAGAGATATATAGAAACTGGCTAAATTCTATTGTTGATGCAATTTTTAAAAAGTTTTAATAAATAATGATAAAACAATATGAGAGGGTCCCTTAAGCATCTGCAGCATCTGTGGCATTGTAACAATCGACTCTAAATTTAGATATTGGAATAGCTTTAGAGGAGTATCACTTAACGTTTTAGCCAAAACATCTCATTAATGTTTTGTGTAAATGAGAATAAGCAGTTACCTAAAAACTTAGCAACCTTCAATTGTTTTATTTGTTGTGCAAATGATTTAATTATGGATCCATCTGGCAAGAGAACTTTGGAAGTTGAAGACATGCTAGAGCTACTACAGTCTCAAAGCTCTAGCCTTACAAATCCTTGTTTCTGTGTGTTTAACACTTACATCCTTGCTCTCCTCTGGCAGTTCTGGAAAGAGTCATCAGTAAATTAGTTCCTTCAAGAGTCTGGGGAAAAGGGGAAGAAGTAGGGCAGGTGAGAGTATTTTTGAGACCGAGCATGCCCTGTGTGTGCTTCTAGACAGACAGCTCAGTGTCTTCATTTCTGAAGATCTACACCTAAAATCAAATTCTAGCTCAGAGAAGTCATTGTGTTATCTCACTGAGATGAGGGTATTTGGAGACACCCGAGCATAGTGCTGAGACAGCCAAGCTGAACTTGTCCCCACAGCAGCGTGACAGGGAAAGCATGGGTCACCTTAACGGGCTGGCAGATCCAGCTTCTTGGCCAGGTGCACCAGCATGTGAAAGGGCTGGTGGTCTTTGGTAGGTAGTCTTCTGTGTGCCTCTTGTTCCTGGGGGAACCAAGGGAAAAGTCCGAATTCAAAGCATGGCTAATGTCTGGAGTTTTCTTCAGATATGTGACTTTGTTTCCTATTTGGTGAGTTTAATTTCTACCTCCACTGTAGTCTTTTCTTTCCTTCCTCTTTCTGTTTTATGGAGATGGTTTACAGTTGTGGTTTTTTATAAGTATGCTCTCGTGCTGTCCTATAGGTCCAGCCTTCTTGCTACTCTGGCTTCCGACCCATGGGACCCCAGCCATGCCTTGGGCACTCTCAGGCGTGGCAGAGTGGAGCTGAGCTGCCGGTGAAGGGCATCACCCCGTGTCCACCTCTGGGACTTCCCTGCAGCAGCAGCAGGGCAGGGAGGCTGTGCATCACCTGAGCGTGCCATGGGCCTGGCAGCCTCAGAGCTGCCCCCTGAAAGCACGTGTTAGCATGCGCGTTGTTGATTTCCTTGTCCATATCATAATAACTAAGGATTCATCACTAATATCAATATCAAGCATGGTAAAATTATATTGTGTTGTGCTAGCAAATTGCCACACATTTTCTGTTTTATTTTGACAGTGCAGAAAGCGAGCATAAGGGAACAGGTGAAGGGGATTTCCCCAAAGAGCAAGTTAGCTGGAGAAGAAGTGGAAGCAGAGTTTTTAACAAACACCCCTGTGCAAAAGTTTGGCTGGCTAGCGGAGATTTTAACCACCGGTGATACTCAGTATTTTTAGGCATGGTGCCAAACGTGTCTTGCCTGGGCTAATTGTGTAGGCCTGCTCTGCTGAAAGCTTTGGAAAAACTGCCCGTGCTGGGGGTACCAGAGGCTTCTAAAATTGAGGCCCTTTTGTGATTACAGTGCGTGCCCGGTGCCTTTCTCTATTGGGTGTTCCACCGCAAAAAATGATGCTTCTCTTTCAGAAGGCAGAGGTTTCTTCCATAATACAAACAGGGCAGCCTTTTTTTGCCTCTTTTGCTGGCTGTGTATGTGGACTAGGTTTGGATTTTGGCTAGGCATCTGTAAGCACTCTTCTGCCTTTTTTTTTTTTTTTTTTTTTGACTTGAGAATCTGACAGCTTTAATGTTAGGGCCTTCATGTTTCACAGCAGGGTTTGAAAAAAACCCTCTAGAAAGATTTTGCCTATATCAGAGAGACAGAGTATTGGACAGATTTACAGCAGGGACCAAAGACTTTTGATGGAAAATAAATGTAGTGTAGAGTTGAAAGAACAAACATGATTTTTTTTTTGTGTCATAGCCCTGGAATTAGAAATGAATCTCAGGAGGAAGAAAGATCATACACAGATTTCCCAAGATATCAAAGATCCCTAAAGTAATGCACTTTTAAAAGACCCATTTCAGAGCAAGTTTAAGCAACATACTTTCTGCTCAGTGCTTACTAGTTTGTTGCTGGCAGGTGGATGTAAGTATTGCCTCAAGAGCTTAAGATCATTACATCTGTCTTCTTATGAGCATTGTAAGAATGTGCATTATCTTCCAGGTCAACAACAGGATATGTTGCAGAAGCTAATTTCTTATAACCCTGATACTTCAACTCCACTTGACCACTAGGGAAAAACTCCACAAGCTTTTCAAGCTTCACTTGCTGCTTTGTCTCCAGGCAGTTGTCTGCCTCCAGTTCAGCAAGAAGCATAGAGGCTTGCTTCTCTTCTTCAGCAGACCCCTCTGTGGCTCCAAGAGATTTGGAACACATAGCTACCAACGTGCATCAGGTTTTTATTGCCCTGTAAACATTTGGCTACCTGGCATGAATAGAAACACGAAATAATATACCTATATTAATGTGTCTTGTTCATATGGATTTCTGAAGCAGATTATCACAGTAACAAGAATTAACACATTATACAGGTATCACTTTTGCTTTTTTTCTATTATTACATAGGACTGAGCTTTTGCTTGAAAATATAGTCCAAAAAATGAATGATCAAAACAGCTTCCATCTCACTGGTAAAATAGCTACAAATGAAAAATGTTTAAAAGGTCCCCTGATATTTGTGAAAACAGAGGAACTAAGACGTCTAACAGTTTAATTTATTTCAAATGAATTCATTATCAAAAGACTTTCAGTTCCTACATTTTGTAATCTTTGCAAGATTGAGAAGGGTGGAGGCCAGTCTCAAAGTTTGCATTTTCAACCATCTACTGTCTTTCCATATGGTAAAATTGGGGAATATCACCTGTCCTCACAACTAAAGATCTGGATTGTGTATCTTAAATTGTATTGGAGCAGGGTCTTTCTCCCAGGGCTGACCAGTCTTTCAGGACCCATGCAAAGAACTGTCTTTGCTTCTTAATTAAGTGGTGATTCTTTTATCTTCACCCCTGAGCATCCGTTTTCTTTTCTGTTACAAGGGCGAATCTAGTTGTATTATACTCTTGTCTCTGTAGTATCCATTAGCTTTCTCCCTTACGTTTTTACAAATTGTATCTTCCCTCTGATACTGTGTGTGTATCCTAAGGATGTAGTATGTGTATGTCTGTGCTGTCGAATAATGAAATAATTGGAATTTCCCAGATGAATAAACAGTGGCAGATAGGAACCTGCATTTTGTTAGACTATTTCTCTTGGCAGACCCTTTAAAAAAATATCTGTTAGCAAGCCAAATTACATTAGTCATTATCAGATTATACTCTAGAATGCTGTGCAGGAGAAGCAAAAGGAGAATCCTTGTTTCCATCCTACAAAATTGGAGGCGAGTCCTATAAAATTGCTATTTCATAAGTTCAAAACTGGAACAGGTACAGAGGAAGTACTACTGTGATGACTGGGGGAAAGGAGGACTGTATTACAAGAAGAGACTACAGGAGCCCCATGTGTTTTGCCTAGCAAAACAAAGGCCTGTGTTTTTGCTCTTTAAAAGTACTTAGGAAGATAAATAGTCACGAAGAAGAGACATTTAAGCTAAAGGACAGTGCTGACCCAAAAACAATGGGACATAAATTATACTAGGTTGTAAATAACCTAAATAAATTTAGATTGTAAATCACAGGTTTGGAACCAACTTTGGAAGGATGTCCTTGGTAAACGGGCCAAGAGAAAATGGAGGGAGGAGGGATGGCAGAAAAGCTAGCTTCATTGTAAATGGGAGTCGATACATTTTTCAAAAGATATTAAAGAACATAGGTTGTCTGTAACAAAGAGCAGATGGTCTGAAGGAGTAGCGAAGTCCTTTCTAGTTGAGTATTTATCACCCAATTTCAGCTCACCAATGCCGCTTTGTACAGAATCCAAAAACCTCTCCTGTGGTGCTTCTTGACCATGCTTTTATGTCCTCTAAAGCCCCTTCCTTTTCCCTGACAAATTACAAACAGGAAACATTAAACATAAAATCTAGGTTACATTTTATGACTTCTTTGGAATTACTGTGTGTATTTTAATGGCCATATAGATGAACTTCCCTGTAACAATTTTTTCAGCCCTGAAAATACTTTATTTCACTTCCCATTTGAGTTTTAAAATCTTTTTTCCATTTTTTAAAAAGCTAGACCTTCATTTTCAATTTTTAGTTCAAATAAAATAATTATCCTGTTGTTACTTTTTTGACAGCCAAGAAGAATACATTTCAGATGAAGCACATATTTTATTCTATTTTAACTGTTTGTGTTTCCCTAATTGCAAGAAAAATTCAATGATGATCTTTTTACAGACTGATAAATATTTTAGTGTAGATTTTCTGTTGGAAAAAAACATCCAAGTGAAGGGTACAAGATTGGCAGGCTTGTGTCTTGTCTACACAAAGCTTTTATTTCCCTTAAAAAGTCTTGCTGTTGCTAGCATTAGTGTCTCTCCATCCAAATGCATTTGTTAAGCAGTCAGTAAATGATTAAGGAGCTGGAGGGACTGATTTATGGAGCAAATTTAATTGAACTAAATATGCATTGCTCTGTTAAGTGACAACTGGGAAGTGTGGGAGAACATGCTATAGCTGTCTGCAACTACCAGAGGGGCGTAAACAGCAATGAGAGTAAAGGCTTCACAGCCAGGTACAGCTGTGGCTTTTTTGTGACCCAGATTGCCTGTCATGCTCCTCCTTCAGGCACTCTAAGGGGTGAAACACCTGCGTGTCCCCCAGAAAACCCACACCAGGGATGGTTTAGGGTAGTGCAAAGTGTACTAAATAGCTGTGAAGTCACTAAATACTGTTGTATTTTGTATATACTGCAAAAGCTAATGGAGTGAAATTTAAAATTAGGGAGCACTAGGTGGGAATATCAAGGAGAACAGCAAGCTTCCTTATGGCAAGCTAGATTACTCTGAAGAATGGGCTTCCAAGGAAGATTACAAGCAAGGGCTGCTTCCTGGAAATCCTTAGTACTAAATTGGTCCTAAGACTCAGGTAGGCAGTATAGTGAAAGGACAGTGCTTCAGCAAGCATTCCTGAAATAGGTCCTTTTACTTCCAATTTCTGTGCTTCTGTGAAGAAAACTACACGCAGGTAATTTAACAAAATACATCTGAGCCCATTTCAGCCCTTCTGTTAGCAGTAGTCCATGGTCTTGGGACTTCGGTGGGATCTAGCTCACTCATAGAGAGTGGCTTGATTTTTAGCTACTTGATTCTCGACTTTAATGTTGCCCTTTTCTTTTGAGTCCCCATCTCAGAGTACTTTTTCATAGTTTAAACAGTAAAGGAGAGGAAAGCTGCTGATGCACTGGGTACACACAGAACCATCCAGCACAGAGCAGAACATTTTACTGTGACCTGGCTGAATTTGCGGCACTGTGTTGCTTACCATTTCCACGGGTACCATTTGCTTGCTTGTCTTGGCTCAACTGTGGCTATTGCTGATAGCATAATTGTGAGCAGCAGATTGAGAGTTAGTTGTGCAAAGGATTTCCCAGCAAATCGCATTTCCTCTGACATTAGCAAAGCGATGTGGTGTATTCACGGTGTAATTAGCCCTGTGCAAGGTGCCCTAGGTAGGAATTGGGCAGTATATAAGCCTGCGCTATGCCCTCCACCGCAAGGCAGAATTTACCTTAGCTGAAGACGTGTTCTAGTCCATCCTGGTGTATCCTGCTTGCTACCTATGATACCAGTTTACATACAGCCATGTAGCATGCTTTTTTCCCAAGTTCACTAGTCAGATGAAAGACAGAATTTTACCCCCTCCTGGCTCCTTTGTCTACCAGCTCTAACCCTACTTTGCAAGTTTGAGTGCTGTCCAAAAGTATTTCTAAGTGAAACAAAAATAAACATGCTTTTAAATATTTTATGTTCATACTTTAAGGGAGATTGACACATTTTGAAGAGGAAAGCAGTCTACAACACCTAAATTAAAAATAAATATTTATGTTCACATTTGTTCATCAGGTTTCCAAAATGTAAAAATATGTTTCATGTTGTTTTAAATAATGAAATGTGAAACAAATGAAAGATAAACTTTCTACAAGCTGCAAAGAAATAAGAAGATAAAGGCTTTGTTTATAGCTTAGACTTCAACAGTGCCCTTTGACAAGCAATACAAATCTTAATTACAAATGGAATTATACATATAAGAACTGTTCAAAACAAAGGAGTATTTTTTTTTTTCTCTCTCTCTCTGGTTTTCTTTGTGATAGTTTTAATTAGCTGCAACTCTCTGAACAATCATAGTCCTCAGACACTGATGGAAGTTGTTAACTTCAAATGGCATCTATGGGACTGCAGAAGTCTGGGTTTTCCTCTGAACAGCATGCTCCCCACTGCTAAATTTATTCTTGGATATATCAGGATTCTGCATACATACCACTTAATTGAGAAGTGAGCATTGTCCAATAACATTCCAGTGATTGACATTAGGACACAATAAATTGGATTAATAGGCTGCAGCACCCTACCCACACTGGCAGAACTTTAATGGACTTCGGTAATAAAGTAAGCAGCAACAGGGCAAATGTGTTTTGAAAAGTAACTCAGTCAAATAATATGGAAAAACAATCATTAGAAATAATGGCCAGCCATACATGGTATTTTCCTCATGATAATCAGGAACCTTACCTTCAAAACAAATGGAAAGTGGAAAGGAAAAGTCAATTGCCAGTGTGGAAACTGCTGTACATCTGCTGATGATAATTCATATACGGTTGTGGGGAAATGTGTCTTCCCATCTTGACCTAAGAAAACTTTTTTTTTTTTTTTAAATTCCCTACGGCAAACTGTTTAAAAATAGAATAAGAGATCTCTATTCTATCCCAGTTAAACAGCCTAATCTGCAGGTGGAGGCCCTGGTCCTGCATCAGGATACACCCTTGCAGTGGGAAGAGAGGAGGGCACCCTGCACCTGCAGGAGCTATTAAAGGGATGAGGACATGCGTGACAGAGCATTCTTGCCGTAGTCTGTGAGATTGGGGGTTGAGGTGTCACAGCCAAATTTAGGTTTATAATAAATGCTGCCATTACAATATAGTATTTGGGGGAAGAGAAAGTTTCTGCCTGGGATCTGTGACTCACTGTGCTTGGCAGCACACGAGCCTTCATTCATCAGAGCTGTATGCCTGACTCTCTGCTTGCACATACTCCTGTGGGGTTTGATGCATAGGCTGTTTAGGAAAGAAGGGCATCTGTTGGCTTCACAAGTTCAGGACTTAAAGTTGTATATGTTTTAAGAACTGGGAGGGCGGGGTGGAATATTTTTTATGCCTTCCATTACTGTGGAAAGCATGCATGTTAGTGCAGAATGGTGGGGAAATGCCTCAGAGAAACGTTGTGCAGAACTGTATATGGGCTAATGCTTTTTTAAAAATTCACCTTGTTTCAGTAAGGAAAACTGAAAAATTAGTTATTATTAGTCATTATTTCAAATGAACTAGAACTGCTTCTCCATTTTACTTCTAAGGTTTTTTTAAACATAAACTGTGCCATGGAAATTAAGTGAAATGATGTAGAATACAAAGCCTAATCACTGGAATGTGACCTAATCTTTCAAACGGAGATATTGCATGCATCGATCTCTTGTTTATTTGTTGAATTTCAGACGACGCATGCTGAGCCATAGACGAATGTCACTCTGATCTCCAGTGGAATGGAGAGATGCAGCTAACACAAAGATTTTCATGGAGGAGAGGGCAGATACCTTCTAACATTGTCTTTCAAACTTCCTTTTCAAGTGACAGTTCAGGATGCAATAGCAGTTTAATAGTGGATGCCCTGTAGGAATTAATGCAAGTCTTTGCTCAGGTTTTTTTCCTCTGATATTCTCTCTTTTGTCACTTCCTGCCCTGCAAGTCTTAAAAAATTAAAAAAAAAAAAATAAAAAAAAAATTGCCTTTTTTTAACAATTGGTTAAATTTGTTTAACTATCAGTTAAACTTGTTTAACTATCAGTTAAACTATCACATGTTTATTAACTATCAGTTATATTGCAGTGGCATCCAGGAACCCCATGGTTTAACAACCCTGGCTGTATAGGAAACCAAAGGGAGAGAGGAGACAGTCTTTTTCAAATTTAATTTGTATGCACTTGGTTTCTCAAGGTTTTTGTAAGAGAAATGCACGGAAAAGCAACAAATAGCACTTGGGATAAATTGGCTAAATGTGCATATGTCCACTAGAAAGAAGAATTTTTGAATTTGCTTCTGAATAGAGTAAAAGTAGCTGTTGAAATAATAATGCATACTCTTTTTGTTACTCTTATTAATATCTCTGGAGCTGATTTTTTTTTTAAGTTAGTAAAAAAAATTATTCTATTTTAAAAAATAAACACCTGTACCTATGAAAATATGTACTGCAAATGATCCTCATCTCCTTTAAAGTGGTACAGCTGGCTTTCTTTGGCTAGATTACAGCTGATTTCTACCAGCTTAGGTTTTTGATCCTTATTTTTAAAACCTGTTGAAGTGAGATCCCCCTGCCCCTTAACTTCAAGAGTATCAGGATTTTGCATGCCATGATCTTTATAAGATTTTAAAGTTTTTGCCATTGCAAATGTCTTCTTTTTTCTTCCTATTAAAGCAAAGAACCGTGGGATTGCAATTCCAGTGGATTTGGACAGCCAGGTCAACACGTTGTTCATGAAGAGTCACTCTAACATGGTGCAGAGGGCAGCCATGGGGTGGAGAATGTCAGCCCGCAGTGGACCTCGTTTTAAAGAAGCTCTTGGTGGGCCTGCCTGGGATTACAGGAATATAATAGAAAAACTACAGGTACAAAAATAGCAAATGGCTGGGGCAGTAGTTGTGGTAGTGCATTTATCTAATATGTGCCAGCTGTGGAAAACACGAGAGACAGACTCATGGCATTTTTAGTGCTGGATTACAGTGACCTTTGCATTTCTAGGTGGGGGGAGCAGAGGGCTCAGCTCTTTCTCTGGTGTCTGTTCAAAGTGAAGCCAACACGCAGGACCTTTTGATCCATGATCTGAATTTGGTTCCTACAGAAGTCAGTAGAGAGGGGTAGGAGGTATGTTCTTTTCCTCAACGTGGTCTGCAGAGAAGGATCTCCTTTCTGCCTTTTCATGGTCACATGTCCTGTTTTGGCTGCAGAGGAGGTACTGGAGGTTTTAGAAGCCATTATGTCAGGTTTGTGTCACTGGAGATTGCCTATAAGATGGAGATCACCTTGTGCATGTAGTGGTTAAATGACATCAGGAATTTATGAGCTAAGAAAACAGCAGGACCCAGGCAAATGGAGGAGCCCTAGACACCAAGGAAGCAACGCCTCAGGTGATACACTAACACCACATATGACAAGCAGTGTTTTTCCAGCACATCATCATCCTGACTGTTGCCGAGTGTTTTGTGAATATTACTGCAGAGGAGAAATTTGAAAGAGAACAGCAAGGTAGATAGTAATGGGCACCTTCTTCCCCTTGCCCTGCTTGAGGAGTGGCGTGAAGAAAGGCTTGAGGTTGCTTTACTGTCACCTGGGTTACCAAGGGCTCTCGCAGCTGGCTGTCAGAAGTGGGTCAAATAGCCCATCGCACAGTATTATGCAACTCCACAGTGATGATGTTCTAGTTTTCTTGTAGTTATGAATGTCATTCTTCTTCTTCTTTCTTCCCTAGGACGTAGTGTCCTCCTTGGAGCAGCAGTTCACTCCCATGATGCAAGCTGAATTCTCGGTGCTGGTTGATGTGCTGCATAGTCCAGAACTTCTTTTTCCTGAGGGGAGTGATGCCAGAATAAGATGCAGTGCTTTCATGTCGAAGTAAGTGGTGTAAGGAGAGGCCTATTTGCTTCTTCGGAAAAAATGGCAGGGAGTTAAAATTTTCAACGGGACTTACCTCTGATTGTCAACAGTGACTTAAGCGTGTAGGTGTCTGAGTTCATATTGAAAGCTTAAAATGAGGTCTTTTGCTGCATGTTTTATGTTTCTCAGCAGTGTAGGAGTCTGGAGAGGAGTAGAGAGAGGTTGCTTGCCTTGTCTGCCTAGAAATGGGATGTTAGTAGCTTGTGAAAATTGTGGCAGGCTCAACCTACTTCTGTTTTCTTAATGGGCTACTTTTGCTATTAAGTTTATCCAAATCTACAGCAGAAACTTAGACTTTCCATGGTAGAACGTTCAAGAATTCATAATGAGGCTGGGTGCTCAGGGCTAGTGTTTTTTTGTTGGGTTTTTTTTTTTTTTGGTACAGCAAATAAATCTTTTGATTTTTATTTTAAACTGCCAACAGCTCTTTTAAAAATACATTTCACTGGCACTCCTACCTGGTCTTGAATTATTAGATGTTTTATTTGCAGTCTGTGCATTGGAATAGAGTCTTGCAATTTTTTTATTAGTCCTCAAGTGAGATGCCCTCCCTGCCCTTGAGAAACTGTAATTTAAACAGAAGTAACTTGGGGGAAATGAACACATTTGGCAGCTCTCCTGATTCCTTGGCTTTTTGCATATTCTGCAGAGGTAGCATTATAACAATATACTTTATATGTTTGGAAAAATTAAACTAAATTTTGAGCTTGTCCTATCCCGTGCCCTCTGTCGAAACTCCTGTTCAAAGTCAGCATCAAATCAAGTCTAGGGCTGCTGGACGTGGCCCATGTAATGCAATAAATAGTTTTCTGTTTTATTTAATTAACTTCCATGGCAAAGGAATGCTTTGCAGACCTATGCAGAAATCCCGAGGTAAAGATGTACTTCTTTACAAATATTGTTAGTACTGCAGGCCTGAGAGCTGCATTGTTTTGGACTCATAGTTCATGAAATTGCTGAAGATGACAGTGGGAGAGTCCTGCACGATGTCTCCACTGAGCCCAGGATGGTGTTAGCACGCTAATCCCTGGAGGTATTTAACAGACGTGTAGATGTGGCACTTAGGGACGTGGTTTAGTGGGGGACTTGGCAGTGTTAGGTTTACGGTTGGACTCGATGATCTTAAAGGTCTTTTCCAACCTAAATGATTCTGTGATTCTATGATTCTAGCTTAGCAGTGATCTAAATATAATCAGTTCTGTTGGGTTATGGAGCGCTGGTCTAGATGATGCAGTGTCAGCCCTCCCAGCCCTGTTTTTGGTGACTGTGATTTAGGACCATTAATGATGCCATCTTTCGGTGTAAATTGGTGGCCACAGTGCCTTTGCTGTATGCTGATCCTAGGCCATAATTTGATGAACACTGTTCTATCCACCATAAGCCAGCACTGGTACTGAAGGAAAAAAACCTGTCCAGGGCCTTCAGATTTCCTCCCCCCTTCTGTTTTCACAAATGTTTCTCCAGCAGTGTGTGAACCAGTGCAAGGACCTGCTCTGCACAGAGATAGAAAGGCTGCTTCTGGCATTGGCTTAAGCTGACTAAAACCCAAACTCCCATCACAGTCGTAGTTGCAGTCAGAAATGTACCTTGTTTTCTGACTTGAAACAGTCTTGTAAAGTTGTTGTGTGACTGTAAACAATGGTTATGTTTCATCCAAATGTCTGCATTTCTGAACACTTCCATGTAAGGTTTTTGGGGATCCTTTTTGCTGGATGCCATTTGCTAATTATATAACATTCTAACCATCATAGAAGTCAGAAGGTGTAAAGGTTGTAGCTTTTTAAGTTTGCAAAATGCGTGGTGAACATTGGCTACCTTTAAATAAAGGTTAAAATAAGTTACCTTTAAATAAAGAAAGGATGAAATAGCAAGTTTGGATCTTAATCTGGAAGCACTCATAAAAAGTGGATATAGAATTCTGCCTTCTGTATGGGCAGTAAGATAGGCAAATTGACACAAAAAACTCACAACACCTTGAAAGTCCCATTTCCTTTTTAATTATGATTTCTCTTGTCTACTTTTATTTTCTTTCCTTGAGGAAAAATATAGTGACAGGCAATTTTTGCATAAAGAAATTGTAGTATGGCTTAGCAAGAATGTGCAATGCTCTTTAAGGTTTAATATTTTACTTTAAGGTTGATTAATCACACAAAGAAGCTAATGGAGAAAGAAGAAAAGCTCTGCATTAAAATTCTTCAGACATTACGAGAAATGCTTGACAAGAAAACTAACTTTGCGGAAGAGGTACTGCTACCATTTTAGTATTAAATATAGAACTAATAGCCTGGTATTAAAATGTTGGCTCTAGGACAGTAACAGAACCTGACATGATTTCAATTTTGTACATGTTTTAAAGATAACGTGGTGTCTTAGGAACAATGTGGTAAGGTAGAAAGTAAGATTGGAACAAAAGAAACTATCTGCCTTACATAGTTTTGTATTAGGGGCTTGACAAGAGTCAAGGCAAGAAAGATGAATTAGCAGTAGTGAGTATTACTATATATGCTTATTGTATATTGGATATCCTGTATTTCTGGAGACTAGTCTTCTTATGTCACATCTGACTTTATCATAAAATCAATTGGAAATATAAGGATTTTTAATTGCAAGTGTACGGTTTTTCCCTGCTGCCTGTAGTGCCAGACTTTTGTACTCCATACACTTTTTAATGCTCGTAAATGTGTGACAGGAATATGTAATTTTTAAGCAGAGCCGCCAGTTTTGGGGAGAAGTGACATAGTCTGTACTCTGTAAGTGTCTAATTATTTCTTGCACTCCTCTCTCTCCCCTTATTGCCCAGTTTTTCTCTTGCAAAACCAAGTTTTTCAAATACCTCTTTCATCTTGCCTATGCCTTTGGGTATCAATAGCTAGATTCAGATTTACACGTCAGCTGTCCCTTCTTTTTGAGCCTGATCCCTGTGCCTTTTGTGTGGTTTCCTCTTATCCGTATTTCTGAGTATTCCCCAAATTCTTTCAGTATTATTCACTCTTAAATATGAATCATAGAGCTATTACCTAATCTCTCAGTGCCGTCATTTTCATTTGTTCACAGCTGACATGTTTAGTCAAGTATGTTCATGGGTTTCACTTTACCTTGAGAAAAAATATTGATTACAACCCAGTGTCGCACTGTTTCACTGTCTTAGGCTTTTACACCCAAATATTTTCAGATGTCTAAGTAACAGCACTTATTCATGTTGTTGTACCTGGCAAAATTATCCACCATTCAGGTATACTAGCTATGAGATTCAATCTTAACCCCAATCTAACCTTAAGAAAAATAAGGTCTATGGTGAATAAGATGCCCACGCCTATTTCTGGGTGTTTGAGATTTTAATTTTAAACTTAAATGTTTTGGTCCTGTCATATGATGTGATACAGTACCAACACATTCTTTTTTCTTTTATGATAGATGAGCCATATATTAGAAACAGGAATTATTCACAGTGTCTTTGTTTTGACTGTTATCTTGTTTGTTTTGATTTCAACATATGGACATGGGAACATATTGCCCAGGCTTCTAAGCAACCTGCTAGACAGGTTAAAAAAAAAAATCTCAAGGCAGAACAGTGAGATGAAGACAAAGGCAACAATAGCAAAACATCAGCCCTGCTCCACGCAAAAACAACCAGTGCATGCAGAGAAAACCAACCTCCTCTTCACCTCCTGCTTGAAGAAAAATGTGGATAGGCCTGGGCAGACAAATTTTTTTAATGTGATAACAAGAGTTTCACAGGTGAAGCAGATACTATTATTCTTAATTATTATTCATACTTATTCTAATAGCTTTCTGGGTCCATAATGCCACTGCATCACATAGAGAAACTAATTTGCTTTTGTAACTGCATGCTATGATGAACTTTGCCAAACCTCTCCAAAATAATTGCATAGACCCACCAAAAGTTAACGTCATCTTAGGTCTACCGGAGAAAAAAAAAGCAACACTGTAATGTACGACTTAAAACAAGCTAACAAAAAATTTGCCTATTTTAATTGCTCTTTGTACCCTGTTGTGGATGCTGATAAAGCGAGACTGAGTGAAGCCACCAGAGGGAGTGTGCTCCATTGGTATGTAGAGGCTCTTCACCCAGCCAGCCCAGCCTCTGGTTCTGAGGAGTGGACACAGGAGGTGTATGCTCAGACCCCTCGTGTGACCTCCACCATCTAGGTAGGGCACGGTGGGTGGAAGAGCTCTTCGGGAAACAGAATTTCTCCCTTGTGCTTTCTCTCGAGTCCCATAGATTTACACTGAGGAATGTAATGAATCAGTGCAAACAAATAAATGAATAAACAAACTTGTATGGTTTGCAAGTGCTTCTCCGGCTTGCTACTCTTATAAGTCATTGTTCATGGTATGGACTTCAGAACAGTAAAAACAGCACAATGAATAGCCTCTTGTGCGTGTTTCTGTCTTTTTGAACTGTGATCTCACTGCCGGCAAAGTTACTCAACTATGTTATGCAGATACTAAAAAAACCTGTAGTAGTAAATACATAATGGTAATACCAGAACAAAGCTACAGAGGGACACATGACATTTTGACAGAAAGGCCAAGTTTGTTAATCACCCATCATAATGTATTTTGTGTGATAAATTTGACAGAAATGGTAAACCTCCAGTTTCTACAGACTTTCCCACAGTGAGAAACAAGGAAGAAATAATGAAATAAATATTTCTTCGTCTCTCTTTCTCTTCCCTTTACCTTCTACAGTTGAGATCCAGGTCTGGGAACCTTGCCTTCTACTGTCTTTATCTTTCATTTGACCACTGGAACGTAGCCTGTTTCATTGAAGGAGCAGGAGGAAAAGATAGCTGTAGGTGCTTATTTCACTGTTTTTATGCCTGTTCCTGTATCCACTGTCTCAACTCTATTGTTGCGCCTCCCCTTGCTGGTCTGTTTCAGGGCTCTCCGTGGTCTCCTGGCCCCATCCTCGGTTGCCCTTGCAGTCAGTCTTTGCGGCAGTGCTTGCTTGTGTGGTTTTTTTTGCTTAGTGTCGCAACATCTAATCGTGTTAGGAATCAAAGTTTAATTTCAGAAGTTTGATTTAAGGTATATAAATGAAACATAAAACCTCTTGGTCATTGATTGGCTTTCGTAAGTAATTGTGGGTGATTATTACAATCTCCCGGGAGTTCTACGTTAAGTCCTAGTCCTATTTGTATTGATTAGGTAACTAACTGGAATGAAACTTGATCTACAGCCCCTCTCTTACAGAAGGCTCTTCCAGAACAGTGTTAAACCTGCTTTAGACTGACTGTTTAAGAGAAACAGGAGAGACAGAAAGGACTGTGTTTGGACTAGATCTGCCCCATCTGTGTTTGGTTTTTTGTTGCTGACCATTTTTATACTGATTTTACATACCAGAAGGATCTTGGTCTAGAATTTTTGAATTCTTTAGGCAAATCTTTTTTGTCCTTCACCATAGTGCTTGATTTCAGTTTAATTTCTGTGAGAGTGCTGCCTCTAGACCGACTTATATGTCTCAGCTTGAATCTGAGTAACATTTCCAAAAGCACCTGAGGCACACAGACCACTGATGCATGTTCACTTTGCAAATGACTGGAGCAGTTTAAAATCTTAGCATTATCTTGCTGCCCTGCTGAAAGCAACTGCCCCTACAATGGAGCTGGTGGGCCAGGAGGGGTGAGTCCTCCCAGCTGCTTCAAAGAGGGTTCAGAAGGTTCAATTAACCCCCCCCCCCCTCAGTGAATTGGATGAAGTTGTTGAACTCTTGACCGAGGTGTGCTCACATAGCAACTTCTTAACCCACTCCAGCTGCTGGTATGTCAATGCCTTGGGCTTGGACAACCTTCTGATTTCCCAACTGTTCTTAAATGAGGTCAGCATCTCTGGGGGAAGAAAAATACTATCTCTGATAACGTGTGTATAGGACCAGTTTAGTGTAACATTATTGGCTGATCAGAGTGTTAACGGATGATAGTGCATTACAGAACATGGCAGAATCCGAGCCTGTATAGCCCGCCAACTGGTAGTTCCTAAGGGAAACACTATTATAAATAGATTGAACCCTTCAGTAAGAGTTACTTGTGCTGCAGAACACAGACTTTATACTTTTTTTCTGCTTTAGGTTTATAAATAATAATTGAAAAAAAAATTTATAAATAAATAATTGAAAACTGCATTTTTAAGTGTCAGTAGAACAAAGACTGTGTAAGCTGCTTAATTGTCAGAAATAAGTAGTTGTGCTTTTTGCCTTTTTTGGAAAAGCTCATGAAAAAATGTTGTCTTGCTCTTATACATTTGCACTAGCTTCATGATTTAAAATCCTAGAAGTAGCTGTGTAGCCTTTTGTTTTGCAGTGTTAACGTTTCTGCATTCCACTTTAGATACGAAATGTAAGCTATCCTCTCCCCTTTGTTTTCAGCAACAGCACCAAATATACATGTGAAAAAATAGTACAGCTTTGGTGTAAATACAAATGTATTTTATGCCTGTAAGATGTAGTCCCTGATATGGCCGCTATTGTCTTTTCGTCATTTTGTGCCAGAAGACCTGAGTCTTTTCATGTGGAGCTGTTGACAAAACTCCCAATGAGTTTGTCAAAAGCAACAGTCCCAGTTCATGAATGTATTGATCTACCAGTCAAGCTGAAATCAGTGGTAGCTGCAGGTCTTTTTCTGCTGGGAAAAATGGTCTCAATGTGTCTTAGAAGCCAGGAGATGTTGCTGGGAGCCACTATAGTGTCTGAGCGTTGCAGCTCTTTGAATCAAAGACATTCTCAAACTGCATTCTGTTCTATAGCCTCATCTTTTCAAGATGATTTTACTTATTTGCATCTGCACATTAGGCCAGCATTCACATAAATAGCATATGTAGGTAAAAATAAAAGGGGAAAAAGAATAATTCTGAATATGTGGGGCTTGCTGAATGTATTATACCTTAAAAGGACACTTATTTTAAATGGGAGGAAGAACAGGATCCAAAATTCCTTTATTTGTGTTACTACTCACATTTTGGATTAGTGGCACTGCAGGCATTCTGAAGAATTACGTTTAATTTTTCACCATTTCTGCTGTCTTATTTGTGCTCATTTATAAAAATGCCTATGCACTAGCCTGTTTTTTCCCATTGTCAATAGGCCATTCTCCTCACTAAGCTCAGTGTGGCTGTAAGGTAATAAGGGGTTAGAAATACTATAGGAGAACGTTTAAGCTTAATGCTGTTTATATTGAATTTTTTTAAAAATTACTTGTACATTTCAGCTGGTAAAGGACATTTTTGCAGTATCCTGCATTAAAAACCTCTTTCCTTAGAAAAATAGCCACGGTTTGGGGGGGACTGGAGGTGCAGGGAGCAAGAATGTTTGGTTACCTCTAGCAGTGCCAGCCTGGTTGCTGTGACCAGCACGTATGTCTGGTACGGTCAGGAAGCCGCTGTTGTGGCTTTGTCGTGACAGTTAAGTGATGAAGCGTGGCAGAAAGTTCAAACACAACTGGGACAATCCTCTCCATCTGTGTGATGGTTTACGTGAAGGTGGTGGTCTGTTGCAGAAATGAAGCCTGCGCCGTTTCATTGCAGTGGAGGATTCAAGCTTTGCTATTGCTGTGAATCCTCTGAGCCAGTAATTGTAGCAGCAGGAGCATCAGAGCTTTCAGATGTGCAAGACTAAACACTAAATGTGGTCAGACCCTTAAAGTGTGGTAATTTCTCATTATACCCATACGCTGACATTTTACAAGCCAAAGAAATAAAACCTACAGAGAAACAAACCAACACGGTTTCACTTTTCCCCCCTCTAGGCTTCAAGCTGGAATAATTAAGCAAAGAGATACCACAAGGCATGTGATACTGTTGTTTGTACCAGCTAGGTGTTGTTAGCCATAGTGCTTAGCGCCTCAGGCCGTCAGCCACTATGGCATGTTGTTATTGCTGCACGTTTCTGGTGCTTTGACATGTGGTATTAACGAGACTATTCTAAAGTAGTATCCCTCATCTTTGCGGTATCCTTTATCCCTCCTGTAATGTGCATTGTTCTGAACTAAAGGAGAATACTGCTGTATGCTGTGGGGGACATTCCCCAGATATTCTGCTGGGTTTCCAATCATGTACATTTATAGAGAGATTTATTTTGCTTCTAGTGCAGCTAAGTATATGAAAGTGCAGCTACTCAGTATATGAAAAGCATGACTTCTTTTTAAGAGGAGATTTTTTTTTCAGTAGGTAACAGGTCCCAGATATTTGATCCAGATTTGGACCATCATCTGCTTGTGTTTGGAAGCCTGTTCAAAGCCACTTTACTGGACCAGTTGTGAGGTCCTCATAGTGGTCTGTTTCAAGGATAGTTTCAGGCAGAGTGCATTGCTCTTGTTGACCTGGACAAGGACTTTCAACTGAAAGTCTCATATATCAAGGACAGGTAGGAGACAGCACTTCTGACCTCTTACGAAGTGTAACGTCCTGATCCAGTGAAAGACAAGACCACTTTAATCTGCTGCAGTGGGAGTGAAGCACATGCCTAACTACTTTGCAGGACTGACTGCATTCATGATTTTGCCCTCACTTTAATATGTGTAATTGTTAACTGTCACCATGATCCAAATATATTATCTCCAGAGACTTTTGCTACTTCTAGCTCAGCTGATAGTTGAGTGAGCAATGGTGTTTACTACTCACTGGTACTTATTCTTCTTTGTTTCAAAACCTTGATTTTTTGTTTGTTTGTTTGTTCTCCAAGCCATAAATCTAGTGGCAGGCTGAAAAAACACACGGTTGTAAACACATTTCTTCCTAAAGACTGTAGCCTCTCAGCAGCTTATATTTATCAAATTTTCAGAATATGGTATGTTGTTATCAGGATTTGTTTCAGAAATATTAAGCCCCAAATCCTGATTGATAAATTGTTTTGGAACTTGTATCATCTGCCTTTCTCACATATAATATCTTTCCTCTAAAGGAGCATCTGATACTGTAAAATATTTTTTCTGTTGATACTGATTTAGACAGCATCAGCCAAAACAGTAACAAACTGGAGTAGCTTGTTCCTTGCTCTGAACTTCAAATGACCAATTTTCTGCTCTGGAATTTCCCCTTTACACAGTGTATGTGACATAAGGATGCTCCTTATTTTCCCCTCCTTTTTTCACATCAATTCCTTTCTATGGATCTGATCTTAAGAACAGCAAACCAGCAAGAAGATCTTAACTGCCTGCAAACTGTTTGGCATCCTTCTCTACTAATATTACTTTTAGTTAAAAACAAATGGAAAAGAGTGCAAGGGAAGGGAGTTGTTTAACAAATGAAACCTTCACATAGCTCTGAATATGTCTGATCTCAACTTACTCAGGTACAAAATTCATGGAACTGATCAAGATCCTTTATGTGAACAACAACAGTTGGATTTTATTTTTGTTGTTGTTTTGAATACTGATGGGATGGATTTCACTAAAGACTTCATCTAGAAGTTAATTTCCATGCTCACTATAGCTATTTGAATCAAATTCTACATCATGAAGTCATCAGGACCAAGGTTTTCTTTCTGTCTGATTTTATTTATATATTTTAAATCACGAATAAAGCAGCCAAAGATTTTTAGGAATTTAGTAGAAGGTTCTAGCAGATACTAGAGTGGCA
Source organism: Gymnogyps californianus (assembly GCF_018139145.2). NCBI lineage: Eukaryota > Metazoa > Chordata > Aves > Accipitriformes > Cathartidae > Gymnogyps > Gymnogyps californianus. The sequence goes on from NC_059471.1 coordinate 143,118,732, forward strand.
AGGGGCTAGGTAAATGACCAAAGGTATGTTGTAGGTTAATATGTAAAATAAGTCAGCAGTTTTATCATATGGTTCACATCTCCAGGTGTGTGGAGTTTTGTGGGAGGATATATTCATATGCATAAATTTTTATTTTAGTTGAATTATTCCTATTCCATCTCTTTTTTTAACGAGCAGCATATTGCCTCCATGGTGGAGTCATATTAGAAGATAAATATTTGAATGTGCATTCTGTGTCCTACCATATTGTTTTGTTTTTAACGGAGCAGATGTTCTTGCTTAGAATGTAAAGTATCTGATATGCGTTAATGCTCTCAGAGTTACTGAAGGAAAAACGTAATTCCCATGGCCACCCTAATTTTAGTGATTGGTGCTTGTTTAAAGTATCCAGTTGACATCCCAAGAGGCCTGTGTCTGTGCTTATTCGCAGAGCAGGAGCAATTCACATAGGTGCAAAAGGGGTTTTCGTACCCTGCCTGTCTGATGCTGGGAGGAGCTACACTGAAGGCGAGAAGAGGAGTTCAAATGAATCTGTGAGTGATGGGTAGGGGGAGAGAAACAAATTGCAGGCATCCTGAAGTTTGGGATAGTTGGAGTTCTTCTGGGGAGTTAGGAGAATAAAACTGCATAAACCTTTTTCCTGACTGTGAGACTGGAGAATGTTTCTCCCCACACACCTCCTGCTCCCTTTTAAGTATTAGTTGCTATACAGAAAGTCCACATTTCTGAGCAGTTTCTGTATCACTGTCGGGTAACGTTTATACTTTTTACTGGTGAGCACAGAGGAGTGCTGCAGTATCGCAGAGACCACTGTGTGGCAACTGTGGGCTTTTCAAAAATGTCTCCTGTCTGTGGGAGCAGGTCAGCTGCTGCGGCTTCTGCACAGCTGAATTCCCACAGCAGTCAAATGTCTGCAGTCATGGAGGGGGCGAGAGAAAATGTCTCCTTTGGTTTTGAATTTCCTTGGAAGGGGAAAAGGGTTCTTTTGTTTTCTGGGTTTTTTTTGTTGTTGACTGTCACAAATTTGCTGTTGCTTTATTTAATATGTTTGAGCAACAACCCTGTTTGTACTTTGCAGTCACACCAGAGATAGCAGTGAGCAGAATTCAATGCATTGTATTAAGGATGGCCAATGAATATTTATGATAGACCTAGGGAGCCAGTAATAAAAATGAAATCGGTATGATGCCACTAGATCCAAATCTTTGATCTCTGTTTTAAGAGAAAATACAATAAAGCAGGGGATAATGGACTCATTATAATGGAATTGTTAGTTATGGTTAGTTAGGGCAGTGTGAATAGGTGGCATTACATACACTGCTTTAGTCCAAGATTTACGATTCAGAAATGTGTTTCAGGAACTGAGTTTCTACAGAAAACCTCAGTTTATGATATTATTTTGGTTTAGTCAGTCCAAACACAAAGAACTAAAGATGTGTCTCTTTCAGGTATGAGGATGTACTATGCTCTTGCCTTACTAGGGGAAGCAAAAGCAGCAAGAACCAGCAAGGCCCTTCTACTCAACCTCCTTCTGTGCTTCTGCTCCTCATCTATCACCCTGTGAGCAGGTGGGGAGGGTTGAGCGTTGCTGGAAGGTGGAGATTAGATTCCACTCCCTGACCAGGCTGTCTTGCTGGATACCAGATGTAAGGGGACACACGGGGTCATCAGCAGAGAGGGGAAGGCTCCTGGTTTGGCATCACCCAGGAGGATGCAAGGATCGTGGCTGGAGATGTATGCCCCAGCTGGAGCCACCTACCTCCATCAGGAGTAGGGAGAAACTACTGCAATGTGCTGAAACAGCTTTGAGGAAGCCTAATGAAGAAGTCAATATTTGACAGGGACGGGGAGCAGGAGCGAGTGAGCTATTTTTCTTTTTAATGGTTGCAATTACTTGCTTAACACCCCTGCCACACTAAGCAAGACGCAGAGGAGGGTTGATTCCAGGCCATAGATGAAAGCTGATCTTGAAGTCTCTGTCTAGCCAGACAGGAGGAGGAAATGGAAACTCACTGTTTTCTGATTTGTTTCATACTGATGTAATTTCTAAGGGGCTTCATCACTAATGACATCTGGCAAGGGATTAGTCCATAATGCGGTCCATCTCTCCCCCTCCCCCTTTTCAAGAAAAAGTATATGCTATATTGAACTTTGGAAAACAGCTATTAAGCAACCACAGTAACTGCCTCTGATAGGATTTTTTTTTTGTCTGATGAGGATTTTACCCAGCATGTTTGGCCTTGGAGGAGCGCCTGGATGGTATTGCCAGCTGGAATTGTCAGAGCTGCTTTGTCTTCTGTCCCAGGAAAACAGAAGCCTGGCGGGCAGTCACTCTCGCTCTTATTTCATATCCCTGCTTAGTCAGAGTTGCCAACCCCAAGCACTGAAAACCCTGAGTCAGGCCACAAACAAATCACGAGATTTGGCTTGAAAATCATGAGATTTTTTAATTACAAGTAGTTTATTTGGGATTTGAGTCCTTAGAGTGTCTGTTCTTCCAATTTTATTGTACAAATCCCAGAGCTTGAAATATGCTTGATTGAATTATGCATGTGTGTGTTTACTTAAATGAAAGCCAGGTTCATTTATGGTTACCTGACCTCTGGAGTTCATGGGGAAAAGACCAGAATATCTAAATGATTTGCGTTGACCAGGCTGCTCAATGAGGGGTCTGTTCTGGAGTTGGTGATTGCCCTGAAGATTATGAGCTTAATTATCTCGGTGTCGCTTTGACCCCTAGGCTTTTTGCAGAGAGTTTTTTTGTTGGGCAGAGCCTGAAAGTGTTCTTTCAGTTTATGGCAATGAACACTTTGTGCAGGTTGTGCCTTGTTTACCTTGCAGCAGCTTTTCATGGGCAGCACGTGGCACCTTGCCAATGAGGCCCAATTAATCCATTTTCTTCCCACTGCAGTTTCACCATCACTCGGGTCTTGCTCGGACCGCACACGTGCGAATGCTTTCTGCTGTGCACAGTCACGAGCGTAATGTGCTGACACGGCATGGATGTCAGCGAGAGGCTGTGCTGGCTCTGAGCTGGCTGAGCTGTGAGACAAGGAAACGTGCTCTGAACGTTTGGAGTAGTGTTGGTAACTCCAGATGCAGAGCTGTCCACTTGGGTTTGGGGAGAGGACCTTATCACTCTGAAAATTCCTCTTGGCAGTTGTCCAAAACGTTTTGTCCCCAAGTACTAAGCAGTTACACAGCGATGTCTCCTTATATTCCTTTTTCATGCAAGCCTTTTATTCCCCCCCCCCCCCCCTTTTTTTACTACCTTCCTCCTCTTTCATGCAGAAAACTTGATTTTTTGGACTCCTTAGTTGTGTATGGTAGCACTTTGTGTCCCATTAGCTCCACATCCAGTAGGGCTGGACGCCAGTCTCTCTCAGGTGCCAAAAAAATTTAGATAACCTTGACCCTCAGGTTTTTCGGTATGAAGACTTCTTACTGACTCCAGGAGAACAACAAGCTTTGCTTGAACCAGGTGTTTTCTCATCTACGACCAACTAGAGGTTCTCAGCTCTAAGGTTCCCCCCTGGCTGCTCTACTGGGTGCAGTTTAGCCCTTTAGGAAATCAAACTCTTCTAAATATACAAATATTTGACTGTGGCTCTCTGAAAATGAAAATCTTTGCATTTAAACAAATGCTGGAAGTCCTGCGCATTGTTGGGAAGTTCTTCCTCTTTTACTAGTCAGGGCAGTTCTTTTAAAGGGGCTAGAAATGCTGCTGGAGAATAGACTATGCAGCCTGAGTTCTCTTGATTTTGCGAAGAGACCCATAGTAACTAGGTTGCTTTTGTGAGGCAGAGGAAATAACAGTGGTAATTCACTGCTAGCAATAAAGTGGGTGATGGTCAGTAAATTTACCCTGGATGGCACGGAGGATTGTTCTGGTTATATGTCACAGTCTTTATTAAATTTGTCCTGGTTGTTGCTAGCATTTTGTTCGTGTAGTCATTTTAATTCTGACAATAAAACTGACCATAAGGACCTAGAAGGGGCCTTAGGAAAAATGGAAGTTGAACAGTTTAAGCTGTCCTTTTCTTCTTTTTCTTCACATTTAGGTATTATTATAGTGAATAACAACATGGATGGGAAAAACTCAGATTTTATTATTTGAGTTTGGATTTTTGTTCTGGTGCTGTGTGTGGAAATGTTTGCATGAAAAAAAAAAAACTTAGCCAGAGTAACAAGTTGAAGAGATTACTTTGGGCTGTGGCGTGCTTAGTCAGAAACCAGTAATTTGTATTGCAGAAGTCTGGGCAAAGCGCTGCCTATTTCTGCCTGTGTGTGCAAATAACCTGCTATGCCACACAGCCAAAGGAAAGGGAGTCAAATGAGAGCAATGCTGGCTGCATTTGAGCATGCTGAGCACGTGTGTTGAGCTAGGATTAGGAGGAGGCAGATGAACTGGCTCCTTCTGGAGTCCTACCTGATGCTCTGTGAGGCTGGTTAGAAGGGTTTGCTCTCCAGAGTGTGGTCTGCAGAGAGTCACTTGACTTAAATGAAGCTGTTTATATAAACAGATTATTTCCATACCTATGATACTGAAAGAGCTTGTTTTAACTCAGTAGCAAATTCTAGCATACCAGGTAATCTAAATACAGGTCTTTTACTTCCTTTCTAAAAAAAAAAAAAAAAAAAAAAAAAAAGAAAAAACAGGAAGTCAACTAGTTGATACTTTAATTCAACATGTATTTAACCTAATTTTTAAACTCGAAACAATTTGAAACTGGAAAAAACAATTCCCTTGACTTTTTAAACCATCTCTATTTTTCCCATTTTTGCACATACTTTTTCTTTTTCTCTACGTTTTGTTCTGATTTTTAGCTGAAGAAAGACTTTATTTGGGAGCAGGAAAGGAAGTGTTGCTGGGATAATGTTTTCTTTTGAACTAGCCAACAGTTTATGGCTTCTGTGTCTTAAGTTCAGTACTTTGATCACTATCTGTCTGTTTTGCTACTAAGCCCTATGTAGTGTGATTTTACTATTGAGCCAGCTGGGGCTCTGCCCCACGCAAGAACCGTGAGGTAATAAAATCAGAGTGAATTAAAAGTGTTTTCTCAAGCCCTCTGCACGATTCTAAACTATTAATTTCCCACTGCAGCTCTGCCAGCTGAAAGGTAGCTGCTTTACTGCCCCGGACTATGCCGTGCATGTCCATCTCCATCTTCCAGCAGGGGCCTCCAAAGCCACAGGAGGTGGCAAACCAGCCGCCGGGCAGCTGCAGCAGTGCACAAAGGGGCTCTTTCAGACACGTTCTTGCTAGAAAAGCACATGTGCAGCTAAAACAAGTTACAGTGCCCATCTGACTTGAGCAAGAGCCACCCTGGGGAAACTGTCTTATTTTTTTTCTGAAATTGGTGAATAGATGTATTGCCCTAATGCTTGTTTCTGACTTGATGAACACAGTGTTTGGGCCCAGGACTTAGTTAATTCTAGATTTTTCTGTTGTGAGAAGGGTTGCTGAAGGACAAGGGAAGGGAACTGATCTCCCCTCTGACGGGCTACTCGAATACAGCATCGCTTTTTGCCCTGAGTCTGCTGCCCAGTGATGTACTGTCGCTCTGGACACGTGTCAGTGCAGCAGAGGGTACTTTTAAGTATCACAAGCTAGCTCTCGTTTTGGGCTCCTCTCCAGAGGACCGAATGACTCACCTTCAGAGAAGGTCTCTCTGAAAGTGGAAGCAGGACTTTGCGTATGACAGTGCAGAACCTAGCAGTTGGCAGGGCGCCCATTTTCTCCTCCTTAAATCAAGCAAACAGTGTGCTCCTGGGCTTTGTGAATGAAAGATTTGTTGAAAAAAATGTTGTGAAATCTTAACAAACACTGATTTAGTAAGCTTGGCGTTGGATTATCTACATAAATTCTTGTTCTGAAGTTGGCTTCTATTGGGAAAAAGCATGCTTTTTTAAATTTGCTGAAATGTTGGCATACATGAAAAGCGTCACTTCTTGAGTCGTATAGACTTCAGAGACTCTTCCTGCTGTGTTGGCCAACTTGACTTGCAATGCCCGTGCTCCTGAAGGAAGAATTCTGGGTCAAGGTGGCTCCAAAAATCTGCAACCCAAGGGGGTGATCCAAGAAAAGACAAAGCCGAGGGACTTGTACGTAGTACCCTCCCCTACCAACCTGCCTGTGCTATACAGGCACTGATGCCGAGCGTGGGTGGGGTGGCTAGCAGCTTCCAAGTCAGTAAGCTGGACGTCGGTATGAGACCGGCACAAGCCGGGATGTGCGTTACCTCTGCGCTCCTCCCAGCGCTCAGCTCTCACCTGTGGCTGTTACATTTAGCAACGTGGACCCGCAGATGGTGACACTGGTAGGAACCCCCTTGCCTGAAGTGGATCTAGCCCTCGTCTTTGACATGGGGAGGAGCATGTTTTATCCCGAACAGCTAATACGTATCCGTTATTAAATAGTGCCTGCCTTGTTTGTGTAAAATCCCTCCAGGTGAGTGATACCTGGTGCGATAAGTACGCGCAGGAGAGTGCTGTTACCCAGACCTCGCTGCAGGTGCTCGGCCGCTGCTCAGGGTAAACGCCGGGCACGGTTGCGAGCAGGAACGTGGAAGAGCAGTGACCCGGCCTCCGGCCGCTTCGCAGCGTGCGGGGCGGGAAGGAGGGCGGCAGTCAGCCGGGTCGGGGCTTGCCGGGTCCCAGACCTCTGCACCGATGCTGCGGCAAGCGGGAGGTGCCCGAGGTGTGTGTAGGCGGCTGCTTTCTGGCAGGGCAGCGAGCTGTGCTGCAGGCTGCGTTCCCCCGGTAGCCTGGGGTTAGCATCGGCGGCGGGGGGGGGGGGGGGGCAGGGTTTTACCGTTAATAGTCTACATCTCTCCGCCTGCTGTAATCGCCTTTGCCTGGCGAGTGATTTAATGAACTGTTCTGAGTGGTCGGAGGCACGGTCCCGCTCTCATTTGCTGCCGCCGAGGCCCCCGAAACATGTGACCGCGCATGTGAGCGGTGCGTGGGGACGGGAGCGGCGGGGCAGGGCCGGAGCGGACGCCGGCTGCCGCCGAGCCGCTGAGGCCGGGGCTGCGCGCGGTTCCCGCCCCGCCCCCCTGCCGGCCGGCGGCGGCGGCGGCGGCATCGTGCCGTTATGTAACGCCCGCAGTGTCTGGCAGCGCGCGGCGGCGGGGGCGCGTCACGTGTCCCGCGGTGCTCCCGGCCCTGAAATTCAATTAGATTGCTTTGAACGATCGTGAGCCTGCATGAGATAAGCTGCTGCTGTTAGACACTAGAAAGCAAATGGGTTGATTAGCTGCACATGAATTGATAAATTGCTCTTGTAATTCCGGCAGGGATATTTGCATTGCATATACATCATCGCGCCACCAAAAAGAGCCTGAAATTAAGCATTATGTAACCTGGCTTGAACAGCAACAACAACAGCAGCAGCAGCAAAAGGAAACAAACAACAATCTCTCTCTCCTCCTCCTCCTCTGCCCTCCCGTTGCCAAAAGATCACAGAACAATGTTTTGTTGCTGCTTGGCGGAGGGTTTTGGTCTTCGCCTGGTTTGCCATTGCCTCTAAAAGCAGTTTCACAGGCAGTAAAGCTGAGTCTTCAGGTTTTGGGATGATTGACAGGTTAGTCGTCAAGAGGCTGACAGTTTTGGCAGAGGATGCTGGTTTGCAGACGCTAAAGTTTGTGCATGCAGGTGGCCTGTTAGGACTTTTCATAAATTATTTTATATGTGAGACTCCCTGGTGACATTACACAGGGTTGTCTGTATGAAGCTGCAAATGTTCTTGCCATAAACCTCTTGCCTTTTATCCAGTTCTCTGCAAAAAGAAGGTCCTGTGACTGCAGGGGGAAAAAAAGAATATGGAGGAACTGGGGCAGCTTAAAATTTAAGCAACAATTTTTATTAATAAGCAGCTGAGGAACAAATTGACATAACAGAGCTGAAAGACGGAGAAGCGATTCCCGCATCCCCACCCTGCAACATTCACCCCATCTTTTCTCCAAAGTACGTTTTGAAATTTCATCATTCCTCCTCTGATGGAAGCTAATGTTCATTGTCTTGCCCTTGAAAAGAATAATATTGCTGCCCAGAAGCTGCGAAGAAACCAAACCCTCTGAAATTTTAAGCTGTATTAGATCTTCTCCGCTTTTTAAGGGCCCGAATATACTGTTTACAGGCAGGCTGATTGCACGGCAGTCAAAACATTTTCTTCTTAAACATTTCCCCTGCCACCACTATAGTAAGAAAATAGCCGTTTATAAAGCTGTGCTTGCAACAAAATCCAATGTTGTTTGATAAGATCAGGTATGCTGGTTGTGCATTTGGGGAATATTCAGCAAATAATACCACTTTATATGATACACATTCTATTATCCTGTATTTATTACATTTCCAAGAGGAAGTTATTGTTGGAGTCGCTTTTTTTATTAATAAGCATCACAAACTGGTTTTTTTTCTGGTGTTTAGACGTTTTTCTCTTCCCTTCTGTTTCTCTTTCTCTGTTCTTTCACTTCATCTCTATATATGCGGTTAACATACCAATGTTTAAATATACATTGCGATGTATAGTTACATAACCCTGGCTTGCAAAGCACTGAAAAATGATCCCTGGCTTTATCTTCTGACTATTTTTTAAGCGTACCAGTTTTTGTGTATAATCTAGCATTATCAAAAGACAGAGGGAGGCATGCTGCAGCTACATAAGGATCATTTTACACACATCAGAACAAAACTAATACAAATTATACCCCCAAAAATATAATATGCTACATTTCTGCTAGCCGGCAAGTCTTAAATCCAGAGTGTATAAATGTGTTTGCTAACGAGTGGATACTGAGTTGATTTAATGAGTTGGTGATGCAGTCAGTGACTGCTCATTATCATCAGAGAATTTAACTTGCTGCAGCAACTCAGAAAATAAATGAGTATAGCTCCGACTGGACTGTGCTGTGAACGAAACAAGAACTTTTCCTCTGTGCAGCTTTAGCATTCGGTTTCTCCTGCTTCATATTAGCCATTCTGAGCTGTATTTAGGGTCCTTTTACCATCCATCGGTAATCCATCCAAGGAAGGGTAAGGAAGTGGTCCCAGACCCTGCCTCTCATGAGCAGAGGCAGTGCCCAAACAGGTAAGCAGAATCAGAGGTCTTGACGGCTGGCGATTAACAGCGTGCTCCCCCTCAGGATAAATGACCGTTCTTCTCCCAAGCTGTGGTGAGAGAGTATTGGGACTCCGGTTATCATCTAACAGGCATTACAGGAGATAAAGGAGCTCTAAAGGTGCGGAAAGGTCTAAATACAACTTGAGCAGGTCAGATCGCTTATGAATGAGAGCAAGTTGGGGGTCCTGGATATGGTGTTAGACTGGTTGAATGAAAACACGTTGTTCAGATACCACTTATGGAAAGAACGTAACGAAAATCTTCACATTTTGATAGTTTTTGTAGGGCTTTATTCCTTAGGTATCAATGTGTCCTCAGAACTGTGGGTTAGTAGATACTGCAGAAGCACAGCACGTAAACAATGAAATTTGTTTTGTTTTGGAGTTGGTAGAAAACCAGTGTCCCTCTAGTTTAGCATATAAATAGAGTAGAAGAGGTTTGTGTGTTTGCACTTCAAAACAAAAGTTCTTTATCCTTACAAGATACAATTCAAGCTAAAACTGATTCAGTTTCTCCCTCCCTGGTGCAGAGTTTTAGAATCTGGTTCTGATTGCTCGTGCTTTGCTGCTATCGCACGATTTTTACACAGTGCTGGCACTCAGAGATGTATGTAATGAAACTTTAAAACTGTGTCGAGTTTTGGAAATGTTCACCTGTTTAAAAAAAAAAAAAAAAAAAGCCAACCTACAGAGAATTTTAAAAATAGACCAAGTCCTCCCGGAATTCAATTACAGATGCCTGCCAGCTGCTTCCCCTGCCTGGGACCCGCATTTCTAGCTTCTCTGTTCCTCTGGATGTTCCTTGCAGGGGAACAGCCCGTGTGACATGACTGATGAACAGACAGATTGGAGAGAGAGGTGCTCGGGTATGGACTCCCCTGCCATCCCTCCATCCCACCTGCTGCTTGGGCTGTCCTTTCATAGTCACGATGTGAGCTGTGCGATTGTTGTACAATGTGGATACCGGCTGTGCGGCTACTGCTGGGACTAGCACTTTATTCTCAGGCTATGTGCAATGACTTTTTGAAAAGCTTTTTATTTAGGCCCTGTGGCACTGCATCTTACAAAAAACATTATAAGAATCCCATCTTCTTGGATCTGTATTCTGGCTGAGTTCACAGGCACACATTACATCCCCCATTTGCTAAAACCCTGAAGTGCAGACCCTGAGCAAAACTGCAGGCTTCATTTCCCCAGAAAATATATGCAGATTGTAATATATTTGCCCATAAATGCATACGCTGGATTCTCCCATGATATGGACCCTGCCCTTAAGGAATTGTTTCCAAACTTGTAGTGCAGGGTCAGGAAAAAATAAAAATCTGTGCTTACTTATTAAATTACATGTACTGTCTTTTGTTGTGTATCATCCTTTTTGGTCTGGTCGCAGATGATTCAGCTGTCCGGTTCCAGGAGAACATTTTCCAGCAATGTTGTTCAGATGTAATCCTCTTTCTGGTATTGTCCTGTTTTACCCCCATAGGCTTTCTGAGCGTGTGTGCCCATCTGTGTGTGGCTGTGGCAGGAGCTTTCTATCCAGTCTAGCTGTCTGCAGGATCTCACTGGTTCTGTGCTGCCTTGCTCTCTTGGGTATCGTTTTACTCTTTGATTGGGAAGAACATGGTTTGAGGGTTTGTGGCAGAAATTCATTTACTAATTCATAGGGGAGGGAGGTGGGGGAGGGGAGGGAAGGGAAATAATTCTTTGGTACAGAACAGCAATCCTCCAAGGACATAGTTACAGCATTTCTTGTTAAAGTACAACGTGTTTGTTTTCAAATCATGTAGAAAATGCAGTAATTCTGTGGCTTAGGCTATTGCATTCTTAACACACAGCTATGATGCTGGGGCAGATACAGCTGTTCCTGGGCTGAGCAGTTCCCTGCTTCATGTCTGGTCCCACTGATTTCAGGGGAAACTACTTATTCACAGGTCTTCACGTAACATGACGTTGCTGCCTGACAGCTGGAGACATGAAGTTGAATGCTATGTTTGATTTGAGATTTCTCGGTGATTTTTAATTTTGATGCAGGGATCCCAGCAGAACTGCATTTAATTGAGAACCTGATCCATAGCTCTTAGATTTAACTATGGGATGTGCCTGCTTACAGTGTGCAGTGCTGCCCTGCATTAGGGATCTCTAGACTAGCTCCACATTAACTCATTAACTAATTTCACTAGCAGCATTGTGCAGTTTCCCTTTCTGGTGCTGTCTTGTTTCGTGTTTTCTGAGGTTCCTCTCCGTAGTGTTGCATGGATGCACCCACAGGCTCTCAGGAACTGAGTTCAGATTTGGTGTTAAAATCGAGCAGTTGTTTGCTGTTTGAGATGTAGTTTTGTGTTTTTTTCTTCATAAGATTTTAAGTTAGGTTAAAGGGCGATGCTTCCAAATGTTGTTTTTAAAGGAGCCCGGTACCTGTGTGATAAACGTGATGAAGCTGATGTCTGAGAAGCAGAAGCGCACATAGCAAGTCACTGGAGCTGACAGATTTCAAAGGACTGTAGCTGGTTGTATAAGCCACTAGCTTGGATGATTTGATGTAATGCTGTTTCCAGACAGCGTGGGGATTGCATGTGCCAGTGCTGTGTGTTGCCAGACAGAAACCACAGCAATTCACCCTCAACGTAATTACCACCTACAGCAAAGCTAGCAGCTTTTAAATGAGGAGGAGTGGGATTCTTTCTGTAGGAAAACACCAAGGAGTTTATGTCTTGCTGTAAAACTACCTAATCTCTTCATTAGAAGGGCAAGGAATAGCAACAAACCTCAGCCAACATTGCACATAATGAAATATTTTTAAAATACTCTTTTTGATGTTAAACTGTAGCACAGGCAGAATCCAGAAAAATCAGGTGGCGCTTCTTACAACTCGTACAGTGTTAGCAATGGTTTTGGATGTGCAGCATAGCTTCTGTTACATGTGAGGCTTTAATGTGCATTTTCAGTATCTTGTTTACCTCTGTCTGGATGCTAAGATTAATATTATTGTAATTATAGCTCTAGCCACTTACAGGCTTCTTTTGGATGGTTGTTTACTTAAAATACCCAGGAACATTGTTGGGGGGGAAAATACCAAGTTAAAATTTTATATTTAATTCTTTACTTCCTTTTCTTACCTACTTTACTAATTCCTCTCATTAATATATTAAGAATCAAATTGACTTATGACTATTGACGTTGCTTGTGTGTGGATTTGGGCGGGGTTGTGTCCTTCATGGAGTGCAGACATGCAAAAATAGATACTTTGGGTTTGATTGTTTTGCTGTGCTGACAGGAGCAACAGATCAGGGAAATGTAAGGTGGCTTCCTTTGCACTTGATCCAAATCCCATTAAAGCCAGTGAAAAGATTTCTAATGATATTAGAGCCACGATGGGATCACTCCAGCCGTGCTTTCCTTGTACCCTTGCTGCTAGCATTGCCTGCTCAGTGTTCACTGTGGGCTGGTGTCTGGATTCCCCTCCTTTGTGTTAACTGACCAGCATAAAAGGATCAGTCATAATAAGTAGGAAGTTTTCCACCCCTGGCCACCAAGAAACTGGTCTTTACTGGTTTAGAGGTTTCTCAGTCATTGCACCTGCTCCCCACTGTTACAAAGTTAAGGTAGTTGTAGTACAAATGTTGATGGGGAGAGCTTAGATCAAAACTAAGGATTATTTTTTGCCAATAACTCTGACTGCGTGGGGACCTAAGCACCCACACTGCTCTCAAACAAGCTAAGTGGGCCCTTTGCGCCGTGTTACTTTCAAATCTGCCTACTTAGTTTGCAGATAGAATCAGTTCCTTTGGCATTTGTGTGATCTATATTATTCCTTCTTGTAATTATGGGCGCAAAGAAAGGCTTATATTAAAAAAGTGGTCTCTTGTGGCGCAGATCTAGGGTATTAGTCATTTGGATGAAGAGAGTTTAGTTTTTGCTCGTGCCCCTTTTGCATTTGTACAGTGTGTGCCACGAAGGCTGAAAGATGGTTCTGTGCTAGCAAAAACTTAGGGTGCCTTCAGTGCAAAATTTATTACAGTGTATGGAAACTTACCCACTGCCAAAAACATTTGATAAAGCATGGAAGGAGTCCACTTTCCTCTGTTAGATAGGTCTGCAAAAAGTTGGAAGAATACATGTTATTTGGTTATGAAACATTGTAGGTATGCAAGTTTGTATTCAACTGAATCTTATGGGCTGAATGCATCTGACAGGCGCACCTATCTGCATCTGAGATCAGCTCCAACTTCTCTGCTTACTTCTTAGCTTGTAACTAGCAGATCTTCCAGCATGATGTTGTTTAGCGGACGTGGCTTACGAAAGGCTTTGATCATTACAGCTTTCCAATAAATACATCTGTAATCTTGTTGTAGAAGCATCTTAATTAGTGATGTAAGAGCCAGCTATGAACACTACATTCAATCCATGTGAGCTTCTAGTTGTGGAATAGTTTATATTATCATAAACCTCCTTGAGATGGATTTTTCATCCCCTGAAATGTAACACTGCACCTGAACTTCTTTTGTGTATAATTTAATACCAAAAGCAGGAGAAAGCGTCTCAAGTGATTTCCTGTGAACCTTTGCTCTAGGTGAAGGAGGAGACAGATGCATTGACTGTCTGAAAAATGGCTGACTGTTGGATCAATAGATCATAGTTTGGTGGACAGGGGTAAATATCCTTTGCCACTATTATACACAGTGGTATGAAGCAGATTTTCTTTTTCTATTGAGAATGTCTGTCTGCCAGGTGGGGTGGTATTTAGGCCAAGAGATGGGCTTGCGGTCGTGCAGCCGTGCTTGTCCAGCTAAGAAATCTATGGAATCTCTCGACTACTGAAGGCATTCAGTAGGCACACAGCTTACTGCCCAGCAGGCACATTTAGCATCTCCCCACAAAGACCCAGTGATCTTTGAAGGGTGTGGGAATACAGTATGACATTTCAAGTGAAATAGCTGTCCTTTAATGTAGTCAGCATGCATGATACCATAAACCCTGTGGTAGATATTTACCGAGTAACTTGCTGTTAAAGGGAAAGTTTAAAAGGGAAAGCTTTTTGTAATCAATAATTGAGTTATTTTAACTCTGGCTGCATCTCCTCTGCCTGTGTTGTGTTGGCTCAAGTTTGGAGTCATAATTTAGGTAAAACTTCAGACAGGAGGACAGTATTCTGAGACAAGCTGCCTACCTGCAGGTTCCATTATCATCAGTGTGAGCCAAGGACCATAGCATCTTTCAGGAGTGGACTGTAAATTAAGGTCTGCAAGATCTGGCCGTTTCCTCTCAATCCTGCTTTTGTCTTTTGCTTTATGATGCAAGATTTATATTCGCATGTCAAGAAACAGATCATAATGGTTATCTCAGAATTCATTGTTATTTTGCAGTGGTTTTATAAGGCCAGTAGCCTAATGCTGCAAAGTTGTTTGTAATGTTAAGCTTCTACACCTAAAGCAGTGAGGTATCCATGGTAACTGTCTTGCCTGTACACAGTACCCCAGGCTGCCTTTTCACACAGGTCAGAGCACGCACATTCCCAGATACTGACTCAATTTAGTCTGCCTTAAACATCAGGTATTTTTAAAAAGACACTGGCTCTGACTTTTTTTTTTTTTGATAGAATTTTGTATTTAATTAGCCATTTGAGCCTCTGCATTCTGCTGGTGAAAGCAATATAAAAAGCCTTTGCCGCTGTAAATACGTCTGTTGCCCAGACCTATTCAAATTAAACCTAAGTCTTGTGCTGAGAATGTTAAAGGCTTTGCAGCAAGGAAATTCCAAATCAAAGTTTCTACTTTACCACTGAAGAATCATCCTAATGTGAAGTTTACAATAGCACAATTTCATCTAGGTCCTCTGTCAGATACTCATTTTCCTTTGACTTCTCTTGTAGTTGAGGGTGCTCCGGGATTAGACTCCGAAGATTATCCTCCTTCCTTCCCCATCTTCTTGTTGATTTGCAAAATACATGTTCATTGAAGATTTGTTTCTGTTCTAATCTATAATGATTTTTTTGCTGTTGCCTGAGGTACTTACCTGCGTATACCAAAGCCTGAGGAAGATTCTCTGCAAAACTGAATACCGTGCTTGGAACTTTTTTCACCTGCCAGCCTACTTCCATCTTAAGCTTTTCCTGTCCTTTTTTTGACATAATTTTGCTTCATCTTGGTTTGTTCTGTCAGTTCCAATGCTTTTGCTATAGTGAATCATCAGGTGTGTTTCTTCTGAGTGTTCAGGTTAGTGATTTGAACATGGAGGAGGAGGAACAGACTCAACTTTTAACCAGATGCTTCTTTCCCAAATGCTTGCTTGCCCTTTTCCAGTCTCCTCCAGAGCTGTTTTACCAAACAAGGAGGCATGATTACCAGAGTTACTGAGGGGGAGAAGCTACAAATCAAGTGTCACATGTATTATAATGTGTCATTGGTACAGCCAGGGGACAAGGAGGAAAAAGGCAAATTCAGAGGGGACAAGAAGAAAGAGAAAAGATGGAAGACAGCGAAGCAAGAGAGACAAAATCCAGATCCTCTCCCGGTCTTCTACATCATCCCTTCTGCGCTGTATAAATCTGTCAAGCTTTTGGCTGAGTCTCTGGGTGCCACAGTTAGAATACTAATACTTGTTTCTACGTATAGTGAATTTTAGGCCAAAGAAGGACATTAAGTATGTAGGTGGAGGCATCTGCGTGACACTCAATCCTTAGCAGTCAAAAAGCCATTTCATCAAGTGGACTCACAGGGAGACAGAAAGGCGCTTAATAGGTATAGGAAACCAATTTATGTAACAAAGTCATTGCAAAGTTGTAATTAATCAAAAGAACTAAATAATGGTGACATTCTGGGCAGTGTTATTTAGGGCTAAATGAGGGATCTGGTGTTCATAGGCTGTCATCAGAACTGAGAAGTCTGATGCTGTGGCTGTCTCTGCCATTCAAAGGCATTCTTTAGTGTCTTAGAGGATGAGGTATTTTGGACTTCGTTAGTACAAGAACAGAAAAGTCATCTGTGGGAGGCAGAAGGACAAGTTTGGAGAGTTACCTGGCTGAGCAAGTGAGCGTGGGTACCCAGGTCAACACCAGCAGAATGTCTCACTGAAGAAGGGAGCCTAGAGCTTCTCTCCAAGAAACTGCCTTTTGTTCAAAAGCTAAAGTGTTTCTACCTGCTATCGTTTTTATATAAACCAGTAGTATTTTGCTAAGCAAAGATGAAGACAGATAGATGAAATGCAGACCTTTGTCTTGCTGGGATTTTGGTGATGTGCTCTGTTGTTACAGCAATTCTGCTTTTTGCCTGTTCAGTGTAGGGTTCCAGCTGATATTTTGGGTCACTATAGTGCTCTGCTCTGGGTGTCTCCTCATCAGAGATTTCATAAAAACACTTTTTCTCTTGAATTTACATTGCACTGCACTGGTTTTTGGATCCAATACAGATAGACTTGGTACACTTCACATTCTCCTTTAAACACATGCGGATTGCCACAGAGGATCAGACCAGAGGATTGACAGTGCTGTCTCTCTGTGTGGCCATCACCAGATGCTTCAGAAGGTCTAAGAATCCCCACTGTAGGCAGAGTTGAAGTTTTCTATTCTTCCTGAAGTCTTGGGATAATCCTTAACAGTAAGATCATAAATCTGTGGCCCCTAAAGCATGAGATTTTGTCTTCTTTCCCATAGTTGTTTTTTTAACATTTGCTATTGTGACTGGTTTTGCTTGTTGTCTATAGAAATGCCCAAATCCTCTTTGAGTCTTGCTGAATTCTTGGTCTCAGTGACTTCCCATGGTAATGAGTTCTGCCATCGAATTATGTGTGGGTTAACAAGTATTTCTTTATCACTTTTTCATTCATCTTTACATTCTATTGAAGGCCCTTTCTTGGGTGGGAGAGGAGGCAGGAATTCCCAACCTCCCCGTCTCCTCACTATTCATACTTTTTTGTACTGCCGTCACATCTTTTCATCTCTTTTCCAATGCGAGCAATCTCAATCTTTAATACCACAGTTTTTCCACACCTTTGTGTGCTCCCAGCACTTCTCTGAGACTTCTAGGAGATGGCAACCTGTAGTAAATACAGACCTTCAGATGAAACTGTGCCATTGGTCTAACTTAAGGCACTAACTTTGTCTATACTATTTCCCACCCTACTCAACCTTTTAAGAAGGTTTTCATAGAATCATAGAATGGTTTGGGTTGGAAGGGATCGTAAAGATCATCTAGTTTCAACCCCCCTGCCATGGGCAGGGACACCTTCCACTAGATCAGGTTGCTCAAAGCCTCAGCCAACCTGGCCTTGAACACTCCCAGGGAGGGGGCATCCACAACCTCTCTCGGCAACCTATTCCAGTGCCTCATCGCCCTCATAGTGAAGAATTTCTTCCTTACGTCTAATCTAAATCTACCCTCTTTCAGTTTAAAGCCATTACCCCTTGTCCTATCACTACATGCCCTTGTGAAAAGTCCCTCTCCGGCTTTCTTGTAAGGCCCCCTTTAGGTACTGGAAGGCTGCTGTAAGGTCTCCCTGGAGCCTTCTCTTCTCCAGGCTGAACAACCCCAACTCTCTCAGCCTGCCTTCATAGGAGATGTGCTCCAGCCCTCTGATCATCTTTGTGGCCCTCTTCTGGACTCGCTCCAACAGGTCCCTGTCCTTCTTATGTTGGGGGTCCCAGAGCTGAACGCAGTACTCCAAGGTGGGGTCTCACAAGAGCAGAGTAGAGGGGAAGAATCACTTCCCTCGACCTGCTGGTCACGCTTCTTTTGATGCAGCCCAGGATGCGACTGGCTTTCTGGGCTGCAAGCGCACATTGCCGGGTCACGTTGAGCTTCTCATCAGCCAACACCCCCAAGTCCTTCTCCGCAGGGCTGCTCTCAATCCACTCATCGCCCAGCCTGTATTGGTGCTTGGGATTGCCCCAACCCACGTGCGGGACCTTGCACCTGGCCTTGTTGAACTTTGTGAGGTTCGCATGGGCCCACCTCTCAAGCCTGTCAAGGTCCCTCTGGATGGCATCCCTCCCCTCCAGTGTGTCGACCGCACCACAGAGCTTGGTGTCATGGGCAAACTTGCTGAGGGTGCACTCAATCCCGCTGTCCATCTCGCCGACAAAGATGTTAAACTGCGCCGGTCCCAATACCGACCCCTGAGGAACGCCACTCGTCACTGGTCTCCACTCAGACATTGAGCCATTGACTGCAACTCTTTGAGTGCGACCATCTGGCCAATTCCTTGTCCACCGAGTGGTCCATCTGTCAAATCCATGTCTCTCCAATTTAGAGGCAAGGATATCGTGCAGGACAGTGTCAAATGCTTTGCACAAGTCCAGGTAGGTGACGTCCGTTGCTCTTCCCTTGTCCACCAATGCTGTAACCCCATTGTAGAAGGCCACCAGATTTGTCAGGCATGATTTGCCCTTAGTGAAGCCATGTTGGCTGTCACCAATCACCTCCTTATCTTCCATGTGCCCTGCCATAGTTTCCAGGAGGATCCACTCCATGATCTTGCTGGGCACAGAGGTGAGACTGACTGGCCTGTAGTTCCCCGGGTCTTCTTTTTTTCCCTTTTTAAAAATGGGGGTTACGTTTCCCCTTTTCCAGTCAGTGGGAACTTCCCCTGACTGCCATGACTTCTCAAATATGATGGATAGTGGCTTAGCCACTTCATCCGCCAGTTCCTTCAGGACCCACGAATGCATCTCATCAGGTCACATGAACTTGTGCACCTTCAGGTTCTTTAGATGGTCTCAAACCTGATCTTCTCCTACAGTGGGCAGTTCTTCATTCTCCCAGTCCCTGCCATTGCCTTCTGCAACTTGGGCGGTGTGGCTGGAGCACTTGCCAGTGAAGACCAAGGCAAAAAAGTCATTGAGTACCTCAGCCTTCTCCATATCCCGGGTAACCAGGTCTCCTGTTTCCTTCCGGAGAGGGCCCACATTTTCCCTAGTCTTCCTTTTTTCACCGACGTACCTATAGAAGCTTTTCTTGTTGCCCTTGATGTCCCTGGCCAGATTTACTTCTATCAGGACTTTAACTTTCCTAACCTGATCCCTGGCTGCTCGGACAACTTCTCTGCATTCCTCCCAGGCTACCTGTCCTTGCTTCCACCCTCTGTAGGCTTCCTTTTTGTGTTTGAGTTTGTCCAGGAGCTCCTTGTTCATCCATGCGGGCCTCTTGGTGTTTTTGCCTGACTTCCTCTTTGTTGGGATCCATCACTCCTGAGCTTGGAGGAGGTGATCCTTGATTATTAACCAGCTTTCTTGGGCCTCTCTTCCCTCCAGGGCTGTATCCCCTGGTACTCTACGAAGCAGATCCCTGAAGAGGCCAAAGTCTGCTCTCCTGAAGTCCAGGGTAGCGAGCTTGCTGTGTGCCTTCCTCGCTGCCCTGAGGATCTTGAACTCCACCATTTCATGGTCACTGCAGCCAAGGCTGCCCTTGAGCTTCACATTCCCCACCAGCCCCTCCTTGTTGGTGAGAAGAAGGTTCAGCATAGCACCTCTCCTCGTTGGCTCCTCTGTCACTTGGAGAAGGAAGTTGTCATCAACACATTCCAGGAACCTCCTGGATTGCTTATGCCCCGCTATGTTGTCCCTCCAACAGATATCGGGGTGGTTGAAGTCCCCCATGAGGACCAGGGCTTGTGAAGGTGAGGCTGCTCCTGTCTGTCTATAGAGGGCCTCATTTGCTCAGTCTTCCTGGTCGGGTGGCCTGTAGCAGACCCCCACTATAATGTCACCTGTCCCTGCCCTCCCTTTAATCCTGACCCGTAAGCTCTTGGTCGGCTCCTCATCCATCCCCAGGCGGAGCTCCATGCGCTCCAGCTGGTCATTGACATAGAGGGTGACACCCCGTCCTCGTCTCCCCTGCCTGTCCTTCCTAAAGAGCCTGTATCCTTCCGTTCCAACACTCCAGTCATAGAAGCCATCCCACCACGTCTCCGCGATGCCAATAAGATCATAGCCCTGCAGGCGTGTGCACGCCTCTAACTCCTCTTGTTTATTCCCCATGCTACGTGCGTTTGCATAGAGGCATTTAAGTTGGGCCCCCGATGAAGCTGACTTACTGGCTGGAATTCCTCTGTGCTGCTCTTCAGGTGCTCTCCTGCTGACCTGTGATCCCTCTCCAGGCTCTAGGCATCTATTGCTGGCACTGGCATCAAACTGGTAGGAGTGGGATGGATTGAGGTTCCCCTCCCCTGGCAACTTTAGTTTAAAGCCCTCTCCCTTTCATGGAGGTATGCTAACTAAATGCAGCAGCAATGCTGCATTCAGAACAGAGGATTTTACTAATAATCAGAATAGCATAAGCTGTGAATTATGTAGCCCCTAAGACTGTTGGTGGGTTTTGTTTTGTATTCATTCAGAGCACTGACTGGCTGGCATGTGTATACAGTCTAATTTCTAGTTATTGGAACTGTAAAGTTCATCTTGGTTTTCATAATGCCATTGAGCCCTAATGTTGGGATGTTGCGTGGCATTTATCAGAGATGTCATTAGTGGGGATATCAGTACTCTTGAAACACAGTAGAAAAAATTGCAGTCAGTTATAGGACCTCCAGAGCAGGTTTTCTGCAGGCTCACCGTCAATCTATGCTGTACTTAACAGCTCTAAAGAAGCATATGACATTGTATTTCCATAGCTACATGCTGTGCATGTAGGAACATTCCAGTGATAATATATTTCTCCTTGGAAGCAATAGAAATTTAGGCATTATAATGGCAACAGCTTCATAATAAATGTATACTAAAATATATTATGATGAAACAGCTACTGCACATGTGCAGCAATCTTATCTGTGACATAAATAACTCAGCAATTTTAGCAAATATTAAATATAAAGGGGCAATTTAATATTATGGGTGAACAGCTTGCATATTAAATTTTATATAAACATGAATCCATCTTTTAGTTGTGCGAATTTGAAAAGCTGAGACAGCCTCATGAAAACGTGTCTTCGTCTCCCCCTTGTCTCTACCTTTGAACAGCTGATTTAATTTCGAGCAAATTTTGGTAATTTTTTTCAACCAATTCTAGAGTAGCTTTAATTTGGGATTTTTTTCTGTTCAACCTAGAAGAGAACTTTTTCTTGATCTTGTGAAACTTAGCATTTAGAAATTGCTGTTGCTCCTAAAATAAGATGACAGCTAAGAAGCTGTTGAGCTCTAGCATGACAGCTAATATACCTCCGAAAGTTATTAAAAACAAAATGTTACTCTCAACAATGTTTCAGTTTCATTCAGCAATTTTGGCTAATAGAAACAGTTTATGAAACTTCTGCTGCAGTGTTACGCAGTCAGAATTATTTCCATGGCACTCTTCAAAGGGCGTTACTAGGTTTATTTGTTTGAACTGATGAAATCTTAGACTCCAAGAGTAGCAAGCTAATATGGCCTCTAATTTAAGAGAGAAGATTGAGAACTGCTTTGAAAACAGAGAAGTTTTTCTTAGTAAAAGATGCCTTCAAAAATCAGAATGTCTGTCTGTCATTTGGAAGAGACGCTCTGTTATAAAAGCCTCAGATCTGCCAGGAAAGACCAGCTCCAACACCAAGTCACTGCGGTTTTGTGAATCAGGAGATAAAAGCCAGGATATACCCTGAATGACCCTGGCTAGGTGCTTAGCCTGCTCACTTATTAATGACATCAATGGGAGTTGAGGTAGCTTGGCCTAACCTAGGGTGTGAACCAAGACTTGATTCCTCATTCGTGGGGAATAAACCTGCTAAATGCTTTTTTCCAGCCTCCCGAGGAATTCAGTGCTCAGGTTGTCCTAGAGCCTAGCTCTTCCACGTGGCAGCACAGCCTTTGCCAGAGCAGAAGCAGAGCTCAGGTCCTCAATAACTTTGTTTTAGTTGTAAGATTACCAATTTCTTGTACTTTACCAAGGGATCCTTTCCTTCTAGTGTGGCCTTACCTCGTAATCCTGGATCACCATTAATTCTTAGTTACTTGGGCTCCGTTGCTGGCAGTGGATGTGCTGATTTGCCGTTTGAGGAAGAGGAGATGCGGCGCTTTGCGACAATAGCCAAGTGTCAGCAGCTATGTCCTTGCTGGGAGTCAGTAGCAAGGATCTGAGCTCCTCTTAGCATGCAGTATCAACAAATCTGTTGGAGGAGGTTGCTTAATATTTACTTGATATTTACCACCTCTGGCAATCAAAGTCATGAGTCAGGCTCCTAAAAATGATGAAACTACTTTGGTTAGGTTTCTTAACGATCAAAAACTCAACAACATATTTTAGGGTTTTTTCTTTTTGTTTTTCTGGCCTTCTAGCTCTGGCCACACAGTTTTCACATTTCCAAGTACTATTCCTGGGACCAGGAGCACTAGAAATTATGTGTGTGTGGGGGGGTGGTTTTTGTTTTGGATTTTTTTTTTTTTAATGTGAACTGGATTTTTTATACAAGCACATGACTCTAGGTGCTGAACTTAAAGCGCCAGCTATCGTGAAAAGAATAGTACAGTTGGGAGAGTTGGCATTAATGGAAAACTCCCAATTGAGGTTACTGGAAAATCATTCAAACTACTACTTTTTTTAAAACCGGGGAACGTGAATTATAAATATTTTTAAATTATCCCTGTCAAAATGCATAGCTAATAAAGACTAAGTGCTAGATTTGTAGTGTTGTCTAACTTTGTTCTACTTTTCTGTTAGTCTGAAATGCCTCCTAATTTCATAGATATAGTGAAATCAGTGCAGTAGCTGGCTTTACTCCAGATGGGAATTGTTCTCCTCTGCTTAGAAATGGAGGAAGATGCTTTGTTTTCTTTACCGTGCTGTGCAGCGTTAAGCAAAGGGAGAATCTGCCTATCACTGCAAGTAGCACTTAGGACACCTCACGCTGTATCTTCACCCCATCCAGACTATTCTTTTGAGCTGATGTGTGCTCATTTTCCAGCAAGGTAGATGCTAAGACTATGTTTCCATATACCATTGATAACACTGGCAGTTTAAATATTGCTGCTGACCTGAACTGCCACAAGGTTGGCTTCCTTTAGCTGTTTCTGTTTTGCTGCATGGATAGGAGCTGCTTAAATATGTTTTGACCAGCTGTTTTCCTTTGCAGTAGCCACAGTCTGTGCCAGATTATGGGAGTGCAAACTCACTTGGCCCAGCTTTGTATGTTGGCCTTTCAAGAATTTAAAGTAAATTCAGGTCTTTCCTTTTAAGCTATTTAAGGCCTGATTTTGTACAGTCTTTAGGCACCGAAAAGTGCAAGTATACTTGGAGGTAGACACACACACACATACGGTTTTCTCCTTAATGCCTGAAGTCCAAGAAATCAGCAATAATTCGGTATCTGTTTTCATCTAAGAATGCAATGGATGTTTATCAGAAGCGTCAGGTGTGTTGGTCATTTTGTCAGGCTAGTTCTTGGGTCACTATAGATAGGGTTGCTGATCGTTGTCAAAAGCACATGTGTAAATCATGGGAGAACAGAATCTGGCATTACATGTACTGAACGTAGTGGTGTTCAGGCTGGAATGAGTGGCATTAGAGGAAAAATGGTTGGTTTTGATGAGGTCTCGGGATTGTTTTGAGACAAGGCACATGTCCATGATTATTTTGCAAGGTAGTAAATGCTGAGAATTAGTTTCTTTTAATATCACCTTTTTTTTTTTAAGTAATATAGACACACAGAGCAGTTCTAGCTGACTAATTACTATTACCTGGGAATATTTGTATATATTGGAGAAAGTGGCACAGGACACAGTTTAATGACATTTCCACAGTAAAACCCCAAACCATGAAGTACTCATTTGGTATTGATACAACCCAGAACTCATGTCAAATCCATTGAAAAATTTCCAGAGGCCTGGTAACCTGGATTGCAAAATAATCCTGATAACCTGGTTTAGAAAATGCATAGGTTCCTTCAAACATAAGCAGTGACATGAGTACCTGGAATGCCTTAGAGCAAATTCTGAATTTCTGAAGTGTCTTCATCAATCTTTACCGGTAGACAAGGATGAAGTTGAGAAATCAGTGGAGCTGGTGATGGGTAAAAATGAGCTGGTGATGGGTAAAAATGAGCAGGTGAAAACTGAAATACAGAAGTGCCTCCTGAGCCACTTTGAAAATCCTACTCCAACAAGTGAAGATCCTAGCATATCTAATTCAAAATAGGACAGGCAGTATGTCTGCAGTGCATCCCTTATCTAGGAAATCAGGTATCTGTAATGCTTTGGCTTTGAAGTTCAACATAATAGCAACACGGTGAAACAGAATAACATAATAAAAATGCTATTTGGCCACTTCTGTTATTTTTCCCTAGCTACCTGTTTCAAATTGCTCTTAAAACGTCAAAGCACAGTAGTGCTCATAAGTATGCATCTGGAAATTAAGTGTCTGTTTTGGTAAATATTCACATTAGGACACTTCGGGGTAAATTTTTCTTCCAGAGCATGGGGAGTTCCACACAGAAATCCTGTTAACAAATAATAGGATTTGTGTGCATAACTCCCTGTGCATCACTTTGAAAGTTTACCCCCTGCAGCATAAGAGTTAGATAATTTTAGTCTTTGAAAATCATGCTTTTCAGATCTGGTCTTTTTCTGCAGTATGTTATTGATGGTGCAGTCATAAATGCTTCTGAATAATCGTGATCAAATCTTACATTGTTTTCTTTCAGTGGTGCAGAACTTGGGTTATTGTGCATCTCAATGCTTTGTCTTGTACTGGAGAAAGTTGCAAAGGAAAAATTACATAGGTGCAAACATGATCTGTTTTGTAAGTGCACAATTTATGACTACAGATGGAAACCATATAACCAAATGAGCAACAGGACAAGTGACAGATACTAACAATAATATTTGCCCACAACAAAGACCTGTTCTATATCTACAAATGTATACATACATATGTAGAGATCTTATATTTGGACAAAAAAAAAGACATTTGACAGCAAGTAATATTTTATGGGCCAATAGTAAAATTTTATAATACACAAAATCAAACTGTATTTTAAAAATGTTTTCTTCTTAGTCTAAGTCTGAATGCCCCAATGCTGAGGTTTTCACTAACGCAAACAGTTTTTCTCTCCTGCTGTATTCATAGTGGAGACACTTTTTAGAGATACTGCCAAAAAAATCTTTCTTTTAATACAGCGCTTTCCTGAGTTTCTTCAGGGTGCAAAATTGGACAGTTACCAGGCAAAAACTGGTTTTCTTGCAATGTGTCCAGTATTCTTTTCACTATCCATATTGAAAATAGACTGGCGATAGCATTTGTTTTGCAATATTTTGGCACTTAAGCTTTCAGCTTTCTGTGGAACCTGGAACTGCAAAGGAAAGAAGAATTAAAAGACTGCTAAAAAAATAAACTACTTTTTAAAACCGCTGTAGTTTGGTTTTAGAGGAAGGTCATGCTTGTGGTTCTTTATCTGAACCTGTTAATGAATCTCTGCACTAGTTACAACCTCAGGTTTATCAGTTAGCATTTGTGATGTAGGCAATTTGTATTAAGACGAGTGGGATTAATACCGGATTTGTGTAGGATTGAACAATGGCACATTTAAAATGTGGGGTGTCTCTGCCTAATGAGAGACAGCTGAGAGGTGTGGGTGGCCAGTTCTGCTCTCCTAGGAGAAATGTGTCATGAAGTCTGGTGCATATTTTGTTTTTTTTCTTTTTAGAGTTGTATAAAAACTTTTGCCAGGCAAAGTACGTGTCTGCTCCTTCTCCTACTGAAGTTGCTGGCAAATCTCCCATTGATTTTAGTGGGAGCAGAGCTGGACACCAGCTGGACCCAACCTCATATGTAAAAGTGCTTTTTTCCTGGGGTGAATAAATGCCCCAGTGTGCAAATAACTCTGCTGTTGGGTGTCATATTTTATTGGTGAAAATATATCAGTTTCAACTATCAGTTGGCTATAAAAACATCTTGTTGCAAAAAGATCAAACCCAGGAAAAAGCTCACTCTGTGTAAAAACAAACAAACAACCCACCAAAACAAACAACCTCCCCCAACTCGTGAGCTCCCTGGAAGTTGCTGGCATCATGAAGACAGAAATTTTCCACTTTGTGGACATAGTAGGAGTCAAGACTCTGGGGCTGTCTTCCAAGCTCGTGCTTATGCAACACTGTGTGTGTGGTAGCTGTGTGCCTCAGTTGATCCATTTTGGAGATGAGAAGATGTCTGTGCCATCTTACATTTCAAGAGCAGGTTGAATCATAATTTAAAGGGTTATGAAACTTCCATGCATGGTATCTTCAGAGAAGCCACTTGCACAAAACTGCTTCTCCTACCATGTTTTGTCTCTAAGGGAAATAAGGGAACAAAATAGTTTGAAAATGGGTGAAAAACAACAAAAAAAATCATCCTGAAGCAGACACTCAGACCAAGCAGCATAGAAATTTCATTTATAAATGATGAGAAGAAATGTGTAGAAGTAGGTGTTTTTTAAACAGCCTTCATAGAAAGCCAGGCTTCTAACCTCATCTATATTTACTACAGGAAAAGGTGGCATGATGTCTTCATAGATTATGTGAGATGACATATTTTTGTCACCCAGCTTGTTCTCCTAATGTAGACCACAAGATCTTCAAATAGTTTGTCTGAGAAGCCACCTAGTCGTGATTTAGTAACTGCCAGCAATAGAGACTATCACACCTCTTCTTAAGCTGTTCCAATAGCTAAATGCCATTACTGTTATATAAAATAAAAATAAAAATCATAACCCACAGACTGAATAACCCAGCTGCCTCTTCCTCTTCTCTAGCTGAATTTCTCTGTCTTGAGCTTCTCAGCAGTGTGTCTTACACCTTTATCTTGTAGATTGAAGTCATCCATTATCAGATTTCTCATGTAGATAGTCAGAAACAGAGTTCATGTAGTTCATGTTTAGACTGATAAGCTCAATAGATTGAAAGCCTTGAATTTCTGATGAGAAGGCATGTTTTATTCTCTAATCACTCTTGTGGAGCTTCTCCAGACCTAATCCAATTTGTCAGCGTTCTTCTTGAATTGTGGGCACCAGCTTGTGATGCAGTATTCCTACAGTAATGTGCCCCTGCATGTGGAGAAGTAAGATAGTCTCACAAATCCTACATAATAGCTCTTGTTAATCCTTTCCAGAATTGTGTGATTTTGGGAGGTGTTAGTCCACTGATTTTTCTCCGAGACCTTCCATTCTTCCCCAGAGTCATGGCCTCCTAGAACAGAGTCCTCCATTTTTTGCTGTTCTGCATTTTATTGTTATTACGTCTATAACTAGACGTACAGAGGTTTGGACATAATGAGGCTCATATTGTTTGCTAATAAATGATGCCTAAATTGTTATCGGTGACTTGACCTCATCCCCTTTTCTTCTTGTGTCCTTTCTAAACGCTATTAATAATTATTTTCTGTATTCTTCCATTTCATTGAAAAAAAAATCAAGCAGACAGTAAATACTCCATGAGGTTGCCTGTTAGAAGCCCATACACTCATTTATGATTTCTTGCTTTAAATTGCATGTTGAATTCTGTCAGTCACTTAGCTGTTAGGCCATTTGATAACTATCTTTGTGGGGCTACTTAATCAAGAATTTTGCTTTACAGGATTGTGTCAAACCACCAATTTATCAAACTTTACCAGAGTGATATTTTCATTATTAGCAAAACCAGAAGATAATCTTCAGAAGTTTGAGAAGGTCTATTTTTCTTAAACCCGTATTGAGGCAATTATTACAACACGATGCCAGTATTATAACTGCCATTTGTTTATAGTAGCTTCCTTTAATTTTGTGTTAATGGAGCTCAAAATCAGCCATTCCTTTGTTTTTCCCAGAATTGATATCAAACTCACTGCAGTGGGTTTGATATCAGTAAAACGTATAAGAAGTACTCCCATGTACTTTTTTAAGAGTATTGTTGCTCGTTAGATTTCTCCCAGTTCTCTAGGTTTTTGTATCTGTTCCAAACTTTCTGAAAACCCGTATTAGTAGACCAGAGATCCTAGCCAGCTCCTCTTTTATATTTGGCTGCAAGTTATTCAAATCTGAAGATTTAACATGCTTAATTTTCATGCATCCTCCTGGATTAATACTGAAATATACTCACATCTTCCACTGTATCATAGAAATATTTGTTGGACGTGGCTGCCTTTTCTGTGTTATCACTGATAATCTGAGCATCTCCACTTCATTATTTTAATGTAGAGTGAAAACCAGAAGATATCACCAGAGCATCTAGTTCAGCCTTCTGAACATCATAAATATCATTCCAATTCCTTAAGAAATGTGCAAAGTTATATAAGACAGGACAAATAATTTTTGGCAGCGTTGTACAGTGAGCTGGTGCTGATGCAGGTATCCACGATAAGCCTTACGTACCTCTCTCAGCCATTGCTTCCTTGCGCAGAACACCCCATCCTTATGTGGAACCAGCCTTTTGCAGGCTCAGAGAAGGAAAGTGAATAAATCATTGTATTAAGGCATTTAAATCAAGTTTAAAGACCAATTAGTTTAATGAAATACGGACCGAGAAAACGTAATTTGTTTGTGTCTACATGTTCCTATTGGAATAAATTTTCCCTATTGGAAAGTTTTATCTGTCAATCCCTAGCTATTTAAAACTGCAACAACAATAACCAGTTGTTGCTTTCTTGTGTCCTCAGTCTTTATCCTAGCTTTTGTTAGAGACAATACAGTGGTATTCATGGGTAACAATAAGACTGTTATGTTTCATTGTGTTTTTTTCAAAGCTATACAATGTTCTAGCCATTATAGAAGGACTGCAGTCAGCTGAGCGATGTTTACATGCCACTTCCATACCCTAATAAGAGGTATAAAAGAAAGTGTATTGTAGCCAGCAGGGGAGAGGTTCAGCTTGGAATGTCAGGATTTTTGCCACATGTAGAAACCTAGTTGGGGAAGATAGCACTGTGCTGCCTAGTGTGCTTTTATTTTTGGCCTCTGCTTCAGTAACATGAGTGTCAGTAATACTTGCTGCAAACTGCTTATTCATGCTACTGCTGTCATCATTTGCTTTTCGGCAATATTAACTTTGTGGCTATACTAACTTAGGAAACCGTTTACAGGGACATCAGTGGCGTGGCTGTCTCACTTGCCCTGGCAGCAGTTTGTCTCATCCACATGATGGGGCTGTTCTTGACTATGTTTTTTGGCATTCCCATAAAAGCATACCCAGACACCTACACCAGCGGGATCAGCACTTTTTCTGGAAGCAGGGTCTTTCCAGCATTTTCTAGCACAGTTACATGCTGGAGATGACAGGTGTTTCTGATACATTGCATGAGCATTTGCGCATTTCTCAGCTCCGGTTCATACAGCTGGCCTCTTCTGCTCTTTGTAGTGGCAGCTAATTTCACAAGGCTCGGGGAAGTCGTATGGCTGCCCAAGGTCATCACGAAGGGGATGAAGATCCCGAGCTTGCAAATGTGTAGTCTGAGTCTGAGGGTGCATTTTCAGCACAGCTGTCAGGCAAAGCACAGGTTCCACCACATTTCTGCTTTTCAAACATGATGTCCTTGACTTTTGACACTTTGGCTTCTGAGAACTGTAAGTGTTGTCTGGATTCGTGGGAGGTTGAGAGAGGAGTGAGAGAGAGTAGGAATCCTAATAATTAAGACTTGCTCCTTGAGACAAGAAGTGAAGTCCGTGCCTTAGTTTGGATATGAGTGGAGCAGGATTCCCCTTTCCATAGCCAACTGGAGAAGCATCTTCATATCACTGCTCCTCCTGGTGTCTTTGAAGTTAACGAGGCAGGAAGAAGATCTGAGATGTGCTAACAGTTACTCGCTTCCCAGCAGTAAGACCCAAGTGCTAAATCATTCCGATTATTAGTCAAATGCTATTTCATGGTCTTAAACATTCTTCCTGATAAAATAAAGGCTGTTTTGATTGAACAATAAAGCTTGTGACCACGGGTATTATTCTTAACTATATATAGATGTCTTTTGGTGTTTCTTCCCGTGACTGCACTGTGACTGTTTATATAATTTACCATGGCGCTCTGTTAGTCATCAACAGACTGCATAGATTGCTGGTTGAGAATGTTGCCTCAAGCCGAGTGGTTAATCAAGTGGTATGGCAAATGCCAGCCTTTCTGATTAAAAGATCTTGTCTCAATGCAGTGCCCATTCTGGATCAGGTCCTAGTCTGGAGTTAGGAAGGGTTTCTGCTCTATGATCTTATTTGTGTGATAGGATTTTATGATTCTGTGATATATATACCTGAGAGAGTTTGAAAAGGGACTTCATCCTGGTTCTTAGTCCATCTTTATCAGTTCTGGTGGGAACTTTTTTCTCTTCAGTAATACGTTTGTGTTCTTCAGGAGATGAGGAAAATGAGGTTCACTTTCCTCTAAGATGCTGGATTTTGGTCACAGCTAGAGACAAGATGTTGAGCAGGAGGAGCTGGTGCTCTAAGCCATCTCAAAATCTCTTCTGAGCTTGATTAGTGTACCTTGTCCATGCATGCAGGGTTAAACCCCATCACAAACTAGGCTGGGAAGGAATCTGTCCCTGTGTGAGGTCCTCAGAGACTTCTGGTTCTTTGTCTTCCTCTGTAGTGTAGAGCATGCTGGCTTAAGCTCACCTGGAAAATCCACCTAATAAATTCCCTGGCACTGCAGATGTGTAGGTGATGCTTTTTATTTTTCTTGCAGCCATTGTATTTATAGCTTTTGATGTTTTACTGTAGGCCTTGTACTTTTCTTGGCTGCTTGAGGGAACTCTGTATAGACTACTATCAAATTAAAACATGAAAATGCAAGAACTAGGAAAGACTGGCTGTTTTGTGTTGTCAGGCTACATGTACAGAATACTGCATTCTGGCACTTGTTTGAGGTGGACAAGCCCGTTGTCTTTGAGGTCCATGAAGCAGTGAAGCCCCACTGTGGCGTGTGGTTGCTCTTGGAAATATTGCTAAGTTAACAGAAGTGGGAGTGTGAGCAGTGCTTCTTGAGGTGTGTCTGGTTACTTCCCCACTGCTTGCTGTCTGTGGTGCCCACAGAGATGTTTTGATTGAAAAGTTGACTGCTGCACTAATGTGCAGGTGCTGGTGAGCTGGTAAGTACTGAGAATGCTTCTGGTGCACATATTTTTAAGAACCGTTTTTCATTAAAACCAGTAGGTGAGTAAAAGTAAGGAAGAAGTTGTCCCATTTTACTGCCAAGCTGTTGAAATGAACAATTTTTCCCCTTCTGTGGTAATCATCAGAGACCTTGCCATACTCTTTTCTTTGTAAAATCTTAGGTTACACATACACCTACAGTTGTTGTGTCACCTTCTGCCTCTGTAAAGCTGAGTGTTGACTGCAAGTGTTCCCAGGAGAGAGAAGGCAAAATAAAAATGCTAAGTAATTGGTACCCCCGACTCTTAATTCAATGTGTCTTGTGTTGCAGAACATAAACAAAATGAAAGGGAAGATCTTCAGAGAGCTGCATGCAAATTTTGACTGGTTGTGGGTTTGGAAGTAAAGGAACAAGGAGATACAGAGAATGCTTTTTAAGCTATTCTATCAAATGTCATATCTCTGTTTTAATATTTCATGTGATGTGGCTTCTTTCAGATGATCAGCTGGATTATCTGAGATCAGAGAAAAGGGGGTGATACTACTCAGCTGCAGAAAATAGGAAGAAAGTACTGCCATGGCAGGGTAGGGCACAGACACACTGACTGCAGAGCATTGGCTCTTTGAACTTGTTTCAATATCCACATCTTACAGATAGCTAGTAAGAATTATTGAGGTGGAGGTATTTTGTTTATAATCAATAAGTTTAAAAGAAACTTCAAAGGAAGTTTATACAACAGTATTTTAGAATTCTTCCCATGAGTTTTGTTAGATAAGACCATTAGATGTTTGTTGTCTGGACAACTTTACTACTTGTATGCTTACTAATTGTAATGGAAAGACCTAATAAATTATGTATCTATGTTAAACAGCTTGCTTTTTAAACAAAGGAATTTGGCCACACTCTCATTTCTTCTATTTTTATCTTTCTGTTAAAGGGCAACACTTTAAGGAAAATACTCCTATATCGCTACTTTAAAGGAGAATATGGAAGTGGTATGAATGGGCCTCTGTCTGCCAGCTACAGCAAAACTGCACAAGTGGGAGGTAAATCAACACAGATCATTTAAAGAGAACAAAATTAGCAGCACCATTTTTTCTAATAGGCACATTGGAAATGCTCCAGGGATTCAGCTGGTAAATAAATGAAACACGTTCTGTAACCAGTTAGAAGAGAGGTAGTATCAGACTTTTCCTATTTTTAAGTTGCAGGCACTTGTCTCAGATGGCTGGTGTGCATTTGGCAGTACCGAAGTAGGGACTTTCCCCATACCCCCCAATCAATCATTCAGGGTCCACTTGGTAACACCATTTTAATTTGCCAGTAAATCCACATCCATAAATTCAGCAAAGCACAAAACATTTGAACAAAGATGTTGCTGTTTCTGGAAACTAAAAATTTTTTTGAAAGTCCAGATCCTTTATTGATATATGAAAAAAGTAAGATATAAGGAAAAACTTCTCAGAAAGATACTGGTTAGGCAATGGAACAGATTTCCCCGAGAGGCTGCAGAATGTGTCAGTTCTTGTTACAACTTTACCGGACAAGACTGACGAACCTGCTCTAACTACCATGAGCAGGAAGTTTCAGTAGATGATCCCTGTAGGTCCCTTATAACCTAATTTTTTGTATGATTCTGTTATAGAAGCCATGGGAAGTTGCTGTAAGGTGGTTTCTAAGAAAACCCCAAATAATGTATGTCATAGGAAATGAGGCAGAAGCTAGGTATAGAGCCAGGTCAAAATACTTGCCATTGCATTTTCAGTGTATATTAAAGGCATGCCCAGATTTGTGGGCATTTCCAAATGTTACCCAACTGATCCTCCTTGACTATTTCAGTGTAGACACTGGAAATGTTTACAGTCTTAGTACCCTGTACACCAAATTTTGCTCCCTAACAAACAGGAGAGTAAAGATTTATTATTTTTTTAGTTCTCTCTCTAGAAAGTGTGTGTGTGTGTGTGTGTGTATAGATACGTGTGTGTGTGTGTATGGCTTCATCACAAACAAAGTCTGAACCATTTTAATCAGTTTAATCAAAGCAGTACTGACTGATTAAAGCAGTACTATATTTTTCCTAATGAAGTAGATGCAGTTACATCTGTATAAAAGTAAATATAGCAGGGAAGATTATAATCTGTGATAATAAAAGATGATTGATTTAATGAGCTAATACAATTTAACAAAATTCTTTAAAACCACACCTTTAGTTTGGATTAACTCAAGTCTCTGTTCTTAAAGAACGTCATCATGATGTTAATGGTCTAGGAGTTATATTGGCAAAAGCATTTAGCTAGAAGGTCATACCCGTAACCAGAGTGGATTTACCAGTACACAATCTTTGTATAGATTAGGCCTGAGACTGAAAAGCAGGTTTAAAAGTTGTCTCAGAGCACTGACCATACACGCAGTTTAGCATATGCAGCAGTGGAAATAAAAAAGGGGTTCAGTGGACAAATTAGGGTCATTTCCAACTTCTTTGTTGTCTGAATATCATGACAGCACAATGGTTTCGGGTTTTGTTTTATTTCTTATTCTTAGAGCCTAACATTGCAGTTTCAGACAAAAACCTTGTTTGTATCAAGGGGAATTTTGGGAATTTTGCCTGAAACAGAATTTCAAAATTAAATTTATTACATTGCTACTGTGTGCATGTGCTGGTTTTGGCTGGGATAGAGTTAATTTTCTTCATAGTAGCTAGTATGGGGCTGTGTTTTGGATTTGTGCTGAAAACAGTGTTGATAATGCAGGGATGTTTTCGTTATTGCTGAGCAGTGCTTACCCAGGGTCAAGGCCTTCTCTGCTTCTCACACCACCCCACCAGCGAGGAGGCTGGGGGTGCACAAGAAGTTGGGAGGGGACACAGCCGGGACAGCTGACCCCAACTGACCAAAGCGATATTCCATACTGTATGATGTCATGCTCAGCATATAAAGCTGGGGGAAGAAGGAGGAAGGGGGGGATGTTTGGAGTGATGGCATTTGTCTTCCCAAGTAACTGTTACGCATGATGGAGCCCTGCTTTCCTGGAGATGGCTGAACACCTGCGGGCCGATGGGAAGTGGTGAATGAATTCCTTGTTTTGCTTTGCTTGTGTGCGTGGCTTTTGGTTTACTTATTGGACTGTCTTTATCTCAACCCACAAGTTTTCTCACTTTTACTCTTCCGATTCTCTCCCCCATCCCACCAGGGGGGGAGTGAGCGAGCGGCTGCGTGGTGCTTCGCTGCCGGCTGGGGTCAAACCACAACAGTGCATAAGACAAATTATTATTACTAATAGATTCATTTTCATATACGTATGTGAAACAAACATGAATGGTATGTATTTGTCTAATTTGCAGGTGGATTTTCAGGACAAGACTCAGATAAGTCTGGGGTAACCATGTTTGATATTCAGTGCCTTCTGGATAAAGAAGGTGCATCAGAACTAGTCATAGATGTTATAGTAAACACCAAAAATGACAGAATTTTCTCAGAAGGCATTTTGCTTGGTATTGCGTTGCTTGAAGGTGGAAATACGCAAACACAGGTACTTATTTCGTTTACTTATTCAGATACTGATTTTCAAATGCATGTAGTCTGGAGACAAATAAAAAGAACCTTTTTGCTGTGAGTTCTGTGAAAAGTTTATCACTATAATATGTATCACTATAATACAAATGTAAATATACCCTGTTATTATGCAATATCTTATAGTGTAGACTCTTCAATAGAAGAAAACATTTTTTATCTGTCCTTTTCTGTGTAGCACAGTGCTTCTTTTAATCTAGTCTTTGCCACATGAGCATTTTCTCCAGTTAGTTCATATCTCTCTTTGTAAAATTAAAAATTACAATACTTTCAAGTTTATAATAGCAGTAAAATTAAGTTATTTTCTGGAAACGTTTAGGGACGTTTATCAAAATCTCCAAAGAGAGAAAAACTGGCCGTTTGAGACGACCAATATCCCAGTCCATAGAAAATAACTGCTTTAAACTACAGATTCTAGTTTTTGTGAATGATATCCCTCTCACCCAACTTTAGCCAAATAAGATGATTGTTTATTCTTACTCTATGATCAGCAGAGTTATCATAAGAGAGGAGAGATGCTATGAATCACTCCCTGCATTTCCCCGTATCACATCATTACCTGTGAAGGGAGCCTAAATAACCAACTTGTACCTCATTGCAAGACTGTAAAAGTTAAATGAGAGGAATCCCATGCTGTATCTTTATTCTGTAAAAAAGATAATACAATCTGTGACCCTTAGAGAGTGTCAAGAAAATGTTAAAGAAGGGAGATTTTGTTGCAGCTTTCTAAAATGAATTGTTAAGGGCTGTAAAAGGCTTTTACTTTAAGATAGAGTTTGTAAACTGTTGAAAATGGTACTCAGCCTGCTTGACAGTAATACTAAGGGACTGGACTTAATAACCTAAAATATTAATTCCAACTCTGTGTGAAGCACAAAAATTTTATGTAATCTAAGCTATAATATTACACATTAGATGTTTCATGCTTCTTCTTGTTGTTACATAATAACAATTACTTTTCACTATTACTTGTAGATGGAATATTCCAACTCTAGAATGCCTGCAGAAATGGAGAGTGTCACAAAGTAATTTAACTTCAAGTGTAATATTGTGACATTTTAAAGATTGCAAATAGCAGTGTTCACCATTTTATCCAAATTCAAAAATGTTGTCATCAATCTTTGTTACCAGCCTTGTATATCACTTTGTGAAAGAACTGGTCAGGCAGTGGCCAACATTTGTTTTGTGTAAGTGAAGTAATTATTCATCATTTGGTTCACAAAAAATAGTGTATTTTTGTATTTCTTCTTCCTTAAAAGATTGATATCTAAAGAATATATTTTTTGCAGTATTCGACTTACCAGCAACTGAAGGAGCAAAAAAAATCGGAAAAATTCTTTAAAGTCCTGTACGACCGCATGAAAGCTGCTCAGCAGGAGATACGGTCGACAGTGACAGTGAACACTATTGATTTGGGGAGCAAAAAGAAAGATGATGATAGTGACCTAACCATATCTGTTCCCAAAAAGAGAGGTAAGGAGGCACCCATGTAAAAGAAGGGAGAAGTGCATTATATTCAAACCGCATGTACTGCACCTCTGATACTATGCTGCGTTGATCAATAAGCTTTAATATTAATCATTGCTAATTCGCATCTTTTGCCTGTTTTTCTCTAAATTATAGGCCATCTCTTAAGCTGGTTACAAGGAATTAGCTTTGATGAAATCAGTGAAGCTATGGCAGTTTACACCAGTAGAAGATATAGAACCGTATTTTTAGAGAAGCAGAAGTAGAGGCTGCTGCTAATGGGGTGATTTCACAAGAGCAAGCGCAGGAACTGATTTCCCACCCTGTGGTCCTTCCATTGTTCTCATCATTTATTGTATATGGGAGAGAAATAGTAGGGCTTTCTGTTTTAATGTTCTGTTTCACTCTGGTTTGTGGTTTATTTGGAACATGCTATCCCGGCATGAATGTTGCTTTGATATTCTTTGTAAGTTGCCTAGAGGTCTTCGAAAAGTTAGGCACCAACAAAGAAAAAGTTGCATTCATTATTATTGTTTTCTTATTGTTTAATCAAATGAGGAGGAAGAGTTTCAAAAATGAAGGAAAATTATCTTCTTTTCAGTAAAGGATTCAACCCTGCATCTGAAAGAGGGTATGAAAGGGCAGTTAACAGAAGCATCTTCTGCAACATCCAAGGCTTACTCTGTGTATAGAAGAGAAATGGACCCAGAAATAGATCTTACGGGCTCAGGAACAGATGCTGCAAATGCAGAAGAGAAGTCCACAGAAGAAGCAATCATGAGCCCTGCCATTGCAATCATGCAGCCAATATTGAGATTTCTTCAGCTGCTGTGCGAGAACCACAACCGAGAGCTCCAGGTAAAGTGTTTTTGAGCTGAGCTCCAGAAGAAGTATTACAGGAGCTGGAACTTCATAAGGGAAGAAAAACATGCCTGTGCTTAGCTCCTGTTACAGAATAGGGGTGTCTAAAATGTTGTTCTTTCGGTCCAAGGGATAAAATAACCCTTTTCAAGAACCACTTGCATGCTGAGCTCATGTTTCTGTCCTGAGAATTGCTTGGGGGCCGCAGCATAGCCACATGGAATTGAGAAGTGTCTACATGTCCCTGTTAGTATGGTTTCTGTGCACAAATGGTGGATCACTTACCACAGGCTTGAAGACCACAGGAAGTTTCTGGGCAAAGTTTGGGTACTGCTCTTTTCCCTAGGTATTACGATTGAAGGCTTTAAGATGCTACGTGTGTCCCTGGTATTGGTTCCTCTGGTAGAAATTACTGTCCCCATAGCAACCTTTGCAAAATGAATTTTCTGCAAATATACCTCAGTGCCGTGTCCAGCAGCCTCCCTTAAAGCACTGTTGGGGGTGGTTTGAGCTAAGCTACCATTCTGCACTGACACTGCCAAGGAGCAGTCGTAATGTGCCACCGTACCTGCTCAGCTGTGGGGCAACAAGCTTCCAAGAGAAGGGTCGTAATAGATGGATGGGGGCAGGTGTGCAGGACATATATAAGACATTTAAGGCCAGTGCAGATGTTTGCAAAGTTCACTTTCCTAAGCCCTCCTTTCTCTACTTATTTAATCAGATAATAGTTCTCAACTGCTGCGCTGAGGCATAATATGTTTTCTACAGTGTAGCGTACTTCAGTACCTAAGGTACAGTGGTCATGTGGTTGTAAATTGTACCCTTCAATATTTTCATGAAAAAAGACGGTGTTTGACTTCACTCTAACCCTCTCTCCTTTTTTTTTTTCCTGGTGTTTCTTTTCGCCATCCACCAGAATTTTTTAAGACATCAGAACAATAAAACAAATTACAACCTTGTTTGTGAGACCCTTCAGTTTTTGGACTGTATCTGTGGAAGCACGACAGGTGGGCTGGGCTTATTGGGCCTTTACATCAATGAGAGGAATGTGGCTCTTGTGAACCAGACACTGGAAAGCTTGACTGAATATTGCCAAGGTCCATGCCATGAAAACCAGGTAGGGCTCAGATAACTTCTGGATGCAGAAGAGTATACCTGAATGTATGGTATGTGTTTGCTTATCATAAACCCTTCAGTGTTCTTAATAACATAATTTCACTTGTAACTGCTATGACTAGGCTTAACATGTTTCAAGCTTTCATAAGGCCTGAGCAATGCTTTTAAGTCAGAACTCAAAATAGACTCTTCCTGTAGTATGTCTGCTTACATGGAGGGTTTCCAGTCCTTTTGGAGAGAGTTTAAGGTCTTACGTCAGTGGGTCCATGGCTTAAGCCTCACTTTGTGAGACTGGATTTTGAGTCACAGTTGTGGAAGTACATTGCAAACATAATTTTGTTTTCTTTGTTTTCATACATTTTGCCTTTGCTGGTGTTTATATAGGTTGCTAACATTTACTTTCCTTAATTCACATAACTGCCACAAAGTTTAACTTGCTATCCTGCTATACTACCTAGCAGCATCTTTAATTATATCAGTAGTGAAATGGATGGGACTAAAGACGATGCTTCTAATCTTCTGTGCCTTGCTTGGTGCAGTCTTTTTAAGTCATATAGCTGTGACTTTTGGTAGATGTCTCTTTAGTGCCGTGCTGAGGCAGTATAGAAAGGTAAAGAATGTAGTTACATGCTGCTATATTTGATCTGAAGAGAACTGTAGTAAAGTTGTCACGGTGGATGAAATTGCAGAATTTTTACGATG
This sequence comes from Gymnogyps californianus, assembly GCF_018139145.2. Classification (NCBI taxonomy): domain Eukaryota; kingdom Metazoa; phylum Chordata; class Aves; order Accipitriformes; family Cathartidae; genus Gymnogyps; species Gymnogyps californianus. The sequence goes on from NC_059471.1 coordinate 143,157,549, forward strand.
GATTAGCAATGGGAAAATTGCAGTGGGCGAAATTACAGAGGCAATCTATTCTTGATACTAGAAATAGCTGAAGAAATACATGCAGTATTAATGCTACTTCATTAACGTGCACAAATGAAGTGTAAAGTGCTATTATTGCCATTGCTGGTAATCAACTGCCTTTACTTAATACTTTAAAAACAAACAAACAAAAATCCTTTAGTGGACTAAATTTTAAACAGTCATATTTGATCCACTAATGAATGGGAAAAACATCTGTAAAAAAAGAATAATTACAGGACTGGAGATGAAAAAAAAATACATGTTTCAAGTTAACGTGTTCTCCAACAAGTTTACTTGAGGAGCACTGGAGGAATGCTGATAGTGGAAGGGAATGATTAGTTACACTTTATTACTTAGACCTACCTACTGGGAAGTCACTGAGGATTTGAGTTATGCTTGTTTGCACCAACTGCAAGTCTAATTCAGTGTATTTCAGAGGCAAATGCTCCACACTCTCATTTTCATTTTTTCCTTCTCTCTGTCTTTCTGAAAACTTCTCCGTTCCTATTGTCCTGTAAACCTGCTAGAAGAAAAAATACCATAGGGTTTTGTTTAACGGACACTTATTTACAAGGCTTAGAAGGCCCAGGACTCCAGTTGTAAAAGCATTTGGGAAGTACCATTGGTCATAATTACAGTTTTGAATTCCATGTCCAGAAATGTCCTTCTATGCAGAACATGTCCAGACGCATGTAGAAAACGTTAATCTTCGCAAACAATTCATGCTATAAGGGCGATATTAATGCTGGTTGCTGAATGCAAATTAAGAATTTGAGTGTGCAAATTTGATTGTGCCTACGTTCAAGCATGTCCTTTATGTCTCTGCATGTGTGTTCAGCTGAATCTGGCAGTGCTCCTGTGGGCTGCTCTCTGTAACTTGTACCACTTGGTGCCAAACCCTGCATAATTCACTGCAAGCATATTTTAGTTTGCACCACCTTTTTTCCGGCTGTGTACTTCACTACTGGCAGTGTTGGAGTTAGTTCTGTACTACACAAGTCTTCCCCAGCACCTCTTGTGGCACGTTTTCAGGCTGCTCTGCTTTGGCTGGGAGGTTCATTGCTGTTACAGGGTCTTTCAAGTTCTGGGTCCTTGTTTTGGAAATTTGCTGATGTGTGTATTCTCCCTCTCCCTCCCTCCGCCCGTCCCGTCTCCCTCTTTTTCCCCCTCCTTCCTTCCCTCTCCCCCCTCCAACTCCCTTCTGTTATTTTTCAGACTTGCATAGCCACCCATGAATCTAATGGAATTGATATTATAATTGCACTCATCTTGAATGACATAAACCCTCTTGGCAAATACTGCATGGACTTGGTGCTTCAGCTAAAGGTACAGTAAATGTAAATTTGTTTATTTAAATTTGAGTAATAATAGAAGACATACCTATGCAAGAGCTCTAGGCAGCCTGACATTTACTTAATCTTACCATAGCATAATATACTCAGCAGCCTTTGAGAACAAATGTTGCAAATTAATTCAGCTCAGCTTCTGAATCCTTATCAGGCCCTCTACCACAGGCCTTTTGACCCACTGTTGTGTTTGGGAGTATGCCCTCAGATTTTTTTAAAGAAATCCTATCAGACAGACATGACATAGCTAGCATGAAGAGTCTATATTGTGGGCATAAAATCTCACAGGGCTGATAAATAGCAACACTGTACAGACATTTAACAAGGCAGGCATTCTCTGTACATACTGAACTCTTAAAAAATTACTTGAGAAGGAGATGGTGTGAAAAAAGAGTAATATATCAGATGATCTGTAATGTCAAATAAAGCTGAAAACAAGGTTAAAGTAAATTGTATTTTATTTCCCTTCTCAGTGTCCTCTGAGGGTGAGGACAAAGTGTAGAGTGGGAAGGTGAAGAGTAGAGTGGGAGGGCCTGTAATTTTGTTTTGTATTCTGTGGAGAGTTAGATAGGCTCGTAGATAAGTTTCTCCAGTCTGTGTGCCATTGCATTCAGAGGGGAGCTCTGCAGCTATACTGTTTGCCAAGTAGGGTAGAACTTGTTCAGGGGGAGCCTTGGGTTATTGCCTTTTCTTGCCTTCCGAATGAAGTATTTCCATTGCAGATGGTCTGTTTCCTCCCCAAAACCAGCAAATACTTTGTGGTAGCTGCATTGCATCATATTGGCAATGTTATGGATGTCTAATAAAATAATTAATATAGCTATATATCATGTACAATGAAACATTGAATCAACAGTGCTTTACACATGATTTTAATAACTGTAATTACATTTTTGAATGGCAATGTAATTCAGGCCCCCCTCAAGCAAAACACTTAAGCAGACGTTTAACTTTGAACATGCAGACAGTTCTTTTGAAGTCCAAATTTCAGTCTCTGTAAAGACCTAGCTACAGTAACTCCAGTGCCATTTTGATTTGCCATTATCATGAAGCTAGCAAATGCTTGTAGAACATCTCTTCTATGTAATAACCAAAAATAGATTTTAGAGACATTGCTGCAAGGACCAGTTTGGCCCTGTTCACAGGAGGCTATATATGGCTTACTCTTACTTAAATAGCAAAAATTGCGGTGAATGATACCAAAGATTCAAACAGTGGAAATTATTCTGATTTTACAGAATCACAGAGTCATTTAGGTTAGAAGGGACATCTTGAGGTTATCTTGTCCAATCTCCCTGCCTAAGCAGGGTCAGCTAGAGCAGGTTTCCCAGGACCGTGTCCAGTTGAACATCTCCACAGTTGGAGACTCCACAACCCATCTGGGCAACCTATTCCAATGTTTGATCACTCTCACAGTAAAAAAGTGTTTTTTTTGTGTTTAGATGGAATTTAATGTGTGTCTTAATTTGTGTACATTGCCTCTTGTCCTCTCACTGGGCACTGCTGAGAGGAGTCTGGCTCCGTCTCCTTCATTCCCTCCCATCAGGTATTTATACACATTGATAAGATCCCTCTGAGCCCTCTCTTCTCCAGGCTGAACAGTCCCAGCTCTCAGCCGCTCCTTATATGAAAAGTGCTCCATTCTCTTAATCATCTTTGTGGCTTTTTGCTGGACTCATTCCAGTAAGTCCATATCTTTCTTGTACCGGGGAGCCCAGAACTGGACACAGTGCTGAGCCAGATGTGATGTCAAGAATTAGATCCAAATTAAGAAGTTACTGGTTTTTATTTTGAGTGGCAACACATTGAAATAATATAGCACTGAGTTTACCAGGTAATGTTTAACATTGACAATCTGTCAGTGTTCATAGGCAATTCTGAAGTTGCAAATACATAAATTTTGCAGTGAAAATACAGAATGCAGAGTATATAGGCCCACACACTTACATATACAAACAAGCTCAGACACTGTTTTCAGGGAACATTATATGTTGAACTCATATCCCCCAACCAAAGCAAAGGCAATGCAGAATTATATTTTCCCATGCCATCTTAATTTAGCTTGTTTTGCACATAGTTTGTGATGTGGTATTTAATTACATCTTCATGGATTATATTTTAGACTGGACTCCCGAATCATTTAGTGAGCAGGGTAGACAGTGTTCACTGAGTGCACAGATGGCCAATGTTCTGTTCTGCCTTTTGTTATTTTGAGTGTGACCCCCTGGCCTTCCTTACTGACTAGTATTTAAGTCCTGGCACATCATATGACCTCAATATCTGCCACTCTGTATAGTGGCAGGATGAAGAGACGCTGTCAGTCTAAGGGTAGAGAGAGTCTAATATGAGTGTCTTTTTGGCTTTTCTCATAGCACCTTACTCTGCTCTGTCTAGTTGCTTCACACATTAATTTATTTTTCCAAAATTCTTATGAGGAGATGAGATGGGAATCAAGGTAAAGAGAAGTGAAGGCCAGAAGTACTTTGGGCTGTCCTGTTTGTAACACCTGGGAACTGATTTTTCACAGTACTAATGTGTTATGAAGAACTTTATACTGTATTTTCCAAGTAATGGACCTTTTTCTCATTGATATCTGGGAATGGAAATCAGATCCTAGGGTCTCAAAGCATGCAGAAAATGAGGAACAAGTAGTCAAATGGGCATCTGAAGGTCAGGTGCAAGTGATCAGAGAGAAAAAAAACTGGAGGATGTGCCTGCCTGCTGTAATTCTAGGCTATGGCATGCCACTTTTGCTAAGTCACTAGCAAGAAGCTGGCTGTTGATGACACAAAGTCCTACCCACCCTCTACCTTTCCTCACTTCCTGGAAGCTGCAGCAGGCTCCTCTCCATCCCCAGGGTTGTCTGCACTGAGAAATAGCTTCAAAGTCCTCCTCACCCATGAGTGAGTAGACTGGTGCCTTCCTCCACTGTTTCCTCCCCTTCCTTCTCAAGCAACCATGCAGCCTGTCTTGGCCCCTTCCCTCCTCCTCAGTTTGAGATCCTGCCGATGCTACCACAACTGACTTGGTCACCATTGTAAGGGAAAACTGCATCAGAAAAAGAAGCATCCAGTTCCTCAGAGCCGCACCCTGTCAGGTGTCTTAAAATGCTATCCTTCCCCTCCACCTGGTCTCATTCACTGTGCACGTTAAACTTTTGCAGTGTGGGTTGCAAGGTAAAGAGTCTGATTGGACCTTTCCAATGGATGATGCTGGTTTAATTCTGGAGCAAAAGGAAAGGGGAGCTGTGGAAAAATCCATATGGAGTCCCGTTCTTTAGCCAGTCCAAGTCTGGTATTTTCTTCTCATCCATTATTCTTTGTCCTTATCTCATCCTTGTGTTGGCAAGCCCAGTCTCCTCTCTCCTGGTTTCTCACTCAACTCCCAATCTCCTCCCCAGGAAGGCCCTAGTGTAAATCCTCATTCTGTTCATCCACCCTCCTTCCATCTTCTCCTTCCTTCTGCTCCTGACTTCTAATCCTACAGTCCTCCAGTTGGAGATGTTCAAACCTCAGCTTGACACAGCCCTGAGCAACCTGCTTTGAGCAGGGGGTCGGACTGCTGAAAGATTAGTCCAAAGGAGAGCCTCAAATGTGGCATTTTGTTGCATGATTTTGTTGTGATTCTGCGCCCACCAAGAAGAAACTCTGAGGGCTTTTAGCTGTGAAATTCCAGCAAGTTTCTACAGTATAGTATTCAAGTCATAATTAAAAAAAGGTTTATGAATTGGACAAATTTGGCTGGGATTCCCTGGGGACTACGACTTGCATGATTGTGTTATCTTGGCCTCTAGTGCTCCAGATTTTCAGCTCTGTTATCAAAACTTGGAGATACAAAGGCTGCTTAAAACGGAAGTTGCTTGAACATGCAGAAAATAACATCTTTCTTTTTGCCTCAGTCCCAAAAGCAGCTGAACCCTTTTCCTCCAAAATTGCCCATACTAATTGTCTGAGACACACCCTCGCTGCAAGGAATTTCAGTTTGAATTGCTGACGTCTGGCAATAAGCAGCCGAGAAAGAGGTTTTATGGTGGGTTGAGAGTTTTACTGGCCCCTGCCTGTATCATGGGATTACGGTCTACTTCCAAGTATTCACACAGCTTGGTCCGTAATAGAGGATGATGAGGGGATGCTGTGGCAGGTGAACCAAGGCAACCACGCTCTGCCAGAAAGCAGTCAAACCTCCAAAACCATTCTTCCTCTCTTGTTCACAGCATCTTTAACTGGAAGTCAGACAGGTCTCCGAAGTCTAAGGCACTACTGGGTTACTGCTGCTAAAGCTCATGCTATGTAATCTTTGGGAGAGGTCTTGGCGAAAAGCAGCTAGTTGACAAAGTAAAGAATATCTTTATACGTTCCCCCAGAAATATTTGGTAGTGAAACAAAATTCCAGGAGTGTATGAAAACAGTTTATTTTATAGCCTTTCAAATAATAACTAGTCAGACTTTATAAAAACCGAAGGGGAAGGAAATCTGCCTGAATGATGAAACCTTTCGTGTAATACGTTTTGTAATTACCTCTACTGAGTATTGTTTTAACAGAAAGCCATGGCAAAAATTGCTAGGTGGGCAATAAGAAAAGGAAGTAGGATTTCGTTTCTTGTGCACAGTATAGAACAACGCTCTGTTTTTAGGTCAAATATTTTTCAGTATTTAAAATACTTCTTCCAATATAATGTGCAGGGTTAGTTAGCCTTACAGTACGCTGACATTAAAATGGGAGAAAAGCCCTATTAAATATGTCAGTAAAATAAAAGATGTGAGTAGTTTAAAATCTTATCTGCTAAAGAAGTGGTCCTCGTAATCTCAATTAAAACAAATGCAAGGGTCGTTAATCCATGAAATAGATTTTAAAATTTGCATTAACTTGGTTTTGTATCTCTAGAACAATGCCTCCAAGCTTTTGCTGGCTATTATGGAAAGCAGGCACGACAGTGAGAATGCAGAAAGAATCCTTTTCAACATGAGACCAAGGGAACTGGTGAGAAAACTTCTGAATATTCATAAATCTTTTGGCTGAAAAAAATTTGTCATTAAAACATTTTTAAAATGATCTGCATCTAAGCTGAAAAGTGTTGGCAGCGTATAGTGACACAATGTATCAGGATAGTACTAATTCACAAAAAGTACTTTAAAAGGATCAAGCATGCATGATTTCAGTCTTTACGACTTCATTATTTTTATCCGTTCCAAGCACTTTTCTGTAATTGTTTCCTAACTAAATTATCATACTCTGGTAGACTGTCTTCAAGTACACTTTGTCAGCGGCTGGGAAATTAGGCTTGTACAGTTTGTGAAACAGTGCTAACAGAAGTGTGTGTGTAGACATATATATATTGTATGTATATATGTTGTATGTTATACATATATGTCTTATGAGGAAACAGAAGGAGTTACAAGCAGTTGTTGCTGTATTTTGGAACAACTGTGATACTCGTGTAGGTCTCCAGGAATTTTAGATAGATTGTAAGTCTGGAGAAATTGTTTCCAGTCCAATTGACCATGTAACATCTGTGACTAAAAAACCTGTCTTGTGGGGAGATCTGTTGGCATCGGGCCCTGCACTTGGGCAGAGCCCAGTGGCCTGCTGGTTTCAGGGAGTCATCACCATGGTGGCACGTCAGCATGATGAGGCCGTCTCTAAGGTAGAACTGCAGGATCAGGCCCTGCGTGGGGAACGGAGGATTTCCCCCCGTTGGTCCTGTAAGAGGCTTTTGAATACTTTGGAATTACCCCAGCACCCTGCTAGATCTGTATCTTCCTTTTCTTTTTGGTTTAGTGGGGTTTTTTTTCCTGTTAAACTATGTGGAGAACGCTGAGTGACGTTGCAGCCAGCTCTAGCCAGAGAGAGATCATGGCTGCACTCTAAGTGCCGCAAGACTCTACTTGTGGTATCAGTAGATCTGTCTTTAAAAGCATTTGTGAAAACACCTGTTCAGAAAGGCTCAGCGTCCCTGTTCCTTTCTCGTGGTTGCAGAAGTTTTACTGATGAGAAATGTAGCAGTTTGGAGCTTCATAAATACTTCAAGTTGTGTTTATTCAGAAAGTTTCTCAGCCTGCTAGCTCTTCTTGCAGGACTGCAGGGCACCTATCCAGGCTTGAGCTGAACAAAGCAAGCGTGTTCAAACACAGTGTTTGGTGCTTTTTCCCCGAGAATGACAGTTATTTCATCTCTCCTTGGTTGGGTTTGTGTTACAGGTGGATGTGATGAAGAATGCATATAACCAAGGCCTCGAATGTGACCATGAGGAGGAGAATGGAGATGATGGCATCTCCCCAAAAGATGTTGGCCATAATATCTATATTTTGGCACATCAGGTATGTCTTATTTGTTGTGTGACTGCTTCCAGAAAGGTGTTATGTGGTTAAACTCCACACAAAACCTGTCTGATCAAAAAGGGGAGTTTTCCCTTCTTATGATTTCTGGCTCATGTTTGTGTACAACATGACTTTATCTGGAAAGTTGCTGAGAGCAGGACAAGCGAGCAGTCTCACTGTACAACTAGGCACTCTACACGATTTGGTAGGCTCTGTTTGTGTGAAATAATGACATAGAGCAAAGCAGTTAATGTACACTTAGCTTTGTCTTCTTTTAACATTAACAGCTCATCCATATCAATCAAATCATAAATCAAGTTATCATTATTGGTGTATTTAAATAGTAGCTTCAATTGTGATACCAAGTGAACTTGAATTGAGAAGATTCATATTACTGTAGATATATTAACTAGCCAGTAAGAATAATTGGACCTTTTCACTGTTTTCTCCTTTTGAATTATGTCGTAGTGCCCTCAAGCTTTTTCTGGTCACTTTTGCTTCTCTACTGGCAAAGGTAAAATGGACACTGAAGGTTTTTATTTAATGGGATATTAATTCTTCAGAGCAGTTGGTATCAAAAATAGTTTATTTTTCAATTGTGTTAAGAGTATTGAAAAGATTTTTTTAAATGAAAAAAGTAAAGACCACGGCTTTTTTTTTTTTTTAATTAGATCATAAATGATAGCATGTGGTATGTCATATAAGGGCCAAATTTTTAAAAAATGTTTTTACTAAGTAAGAAGAAATAAGCAGATAGGGATAGGGAGTGTTCCACATTCATTATACTTATTAAGTGTTGTTAGAAATTGAATACTCAATGGAAAAAGAAAAGAAAGCAATCTATAGTTACACTAGTATTATGCAATGTTTCTTTCAAGCAAGGAATGGAAAAACAGTTACTGAATTATGCTTGCATGCTTGCAGCACATTTAAATAAGTAAGTCTTGTTATTATGTTGTTGTTATGGATGACCATATTTCACTCTTGCGCTGTACGTTCATAAGATACCCACCAAAGATGACAGAATTTTTAGAAAGTATCTGTAGCGCCTTACCTTGTATGACTATTTACTCCTTGAAAATTTAAATGCCTGCCAAATCGAAATGTTGGTATTTTATGTCTTCTGCCTACAGTTTGTGTTAGGTGACTTAATGGGGTTCATGACAATGGAAAATAAATTTTGGGGAGTACAATATAGGCCTAAAACTATACATGAAGTGACTGCTGGGGTCATTTTACCAGAGAGGTCACTGCCAAGGGTACACTAGCTAGCTGAGGTGTAGATTAAGCTCTGTCCCTAGATACATATTCAGGGTGCTGGGGAGGCCCATGAAGCCACTCCACAGCTATTCCAAATGCCTGATCTGTAGTCAGGATTTTGGTTGCATAAGGCTCATGGCAGCAATTTACTGAGCTCCTTCCTGTTCTGTAGAATTAAATGGCATGATTGGCTCTGTATGCTGTAAAAATATCCATCTTTTTTTAAAAAAAGGACTGTTTTCCTCTTCTTGCATTTCTGTAACACAGTACGTGTGTCGTTTACAATAGCTTTGCACCCATGTCAAGCCCCATACCAAAACAAAGCAATGGAAGAGCAGGCAATCTGGGGCCTTTCTCTGTCCTCCGCTAATGAAAAGCTATGATTCTTGGTACAGAACTGCTGATCTTTGACCCCAGACTCTTTCCATGTGTGCCCTTTTGCTCGCCCTGGGATGGGCAGGATACGAGTGTGGTCCCTCCTCAGTAAGGCCATTGTTGCCGGGTTCCTTTGCTGCCTCCAGTCTCCAAACACCCTTTTACACTTTGCTCTGTCGAAGTGGCTTTTTGGTGGCCGGACCTTCCACTCGGCTTAGCTGTCCTGATTTACATAATATTTCTTTGCTGTGCTCCTTACAGTTTCACAATTCATCTGACTTATTTTCTTCTACGACCAGTATGGCTCCTCAGTCACTTTCCTGACGCTTGCTTGTCACCGCTTGCTCTAGTTACAGCTTTTTGGTCCCTCTGTAATAGCAAAATAAAGACCAAGAGTTCCTCTTTTTGCTGTTACAGCCCTCAAACACAGACAGTTTATTTTGGGGAGCTCAGACTTTCAGTTTTTGTCGTTGCACTCTTCAGGGCGATGGTGGGTTCTGCATTTTGCCACCACTACATCCTTCCTTGCCCTTCCTGTGGTTGATTTTACCAGAAGCAAAAGGCATTCCTGTAAATGTTTGACCCACAGTGCATAGAAAGTTATAAATATGTCACAAGCAAGGCTGAGATTTCTGTTACTAAATCTCCTTTACAGCCTCCCAACCCCTACCCCAAATGCATACACAGGCACGGGTATGCAAGTGCATGTGCACACTCGTACATCACACACACACATGCAGAGAGCTGTGTGGGCACACCAGCCTGGGACATGATGGTAAGACACTGTTAAATATGCCATGTCATGTCAGTTATCACGTCTCTTCCACATGTTTCTCTGTCCTCTCTTTTCTTTCCTTTATTTCTTCATCTTCCTCCAGCCTACCACGTGCCATAGCTGTGCTGCTTCCCCTGCACTGACTCCAGGCTGTCTGGACACTGCTGCTCCTCACTTTTCCCATTCAATGTATTATGAGCAGAGAGGAGAAGGGAGCGCCACTGAGAGAAAGCAGAACTGACTTATCCATGAGGAACTACCCTGAGCTGCACCCCTACTCTGCAGCCTGGGTTTGGGGTAGGGGCTCCTTCCAGATGTAGCTCTTCTACAGCCACTTGTGGAGGAGTGACACAAACTGGTGCTTGAGGTCCCATCCCGGAAAAATAAGCCTATTATTGCTAAATAGAGAGCCTTCACAATTCTCTTGAAAATCCATGGAGGAGATTCTGTTTTCTTTGTCTTGTTCAAATGTCATGCTCAGAGCCAAGCCTTGAACTTGACATTGCTAGTTTCTTACAATAGTCTTGGGTGAATACCAGTGGTGTGTTATGGATAGTTCCATCAGCTCTTATACCTCTTCTTTTCAAGCCTCAGTCAAAATAAATTGGTGTGGTATTTTTACTGCTGTCCTTTTAAAAGATTGTATTAAAGCAGGCTACAGTTTGTTTTGCAAAGTTAGTAAGGCTGTCCACAAAGAGACTTCATCTTGATGTGATGTCTCTGTAGAGACTACAAAAGCTTTTGACATAATAACACAAAAAAGTTTCATACTTAGTCACTTCTTATGCGCGGAAGAATTAGTGTAGGAGAATCAAGTTTTTAAATGGGTACCCAAAAAAAAAGAGACCATAAAAGGGTAAAGAAATCCTCTGGCTTTTCAGATGATTGCTTGAGTTTGCTACCTGTTAGTTATAACAAAGTATTTCAGTAGTTTGTAAACTAAAAAAAGCTTTCTTGCAGTTAGTTGTATTTCTGTGAGGTTCGTGACCCCTTTACATTTACTATGAAGTAAGATAAGGCACTGGTTATAACCACAGGCTCCTGTAGTTTGCATGCATGTATATATGTGCTTCTGTTAACAGAAAATACTTTAGAGTGTTTCTCCGTGTTTTTCAGCTAGATGCAAACTGTCTAAATCAGGCACGAAGCCCAAGCTAATACACTGTACCTTTCAGCAGGGGCTTTATTCATGCGGCCCAGAAGAACGTGAAATAACTTTACATAGCTTCTAGTCAGCTTGCAGCATGGGAAGAATGCACTTTCATCTGCCTGTAGAGCTGTGTAGACATGTCCTTGATCTAGAAGGATGTGAGTGGGTAGGGCGTAGAAGCAAATTGTAATACTGTAACAAAATTTTCAAATTTTCAGTGCCTTGTGACTTCCTCCATCTGGTTCCCAAAGCTGTTGCAGAAGTATAGGGGTACAGACCTAGCGTGTCACCCCTTTCATGATGCATGTTCTGTGCTCTCAGAATAGCAAAATGTTTACTCAACTGCTCAATTTTAAGCATATGCTTAAAAGCATAGGTCTTGGAATTCCACAATACCTTTGTAACCTCCAGGTAAATAGAAAGGTTGGGTTTTGTAATGCAGTTAAGCTAAAAACTTATTTAAATCCCAACGGAGTACCAGAACTACTTATATTTATATAATTTTGTGGTGGCACCAAGACTTAATGAAAAATCGTTTCCTCCACCTCGTAAGGTTAGAAGAAATTAACACTGCTTGATATCAATGCAGGTGTACAGCATAAACGAACACAAGCTTGAACCAGGCTATCTTCTGATAGACTAACACAGTTGGAAGTGTTCTTCCATTTATAAGTTCTTAAAATAAACCAAAGGAAAAGAGGTAGGATTTGCTGTGAATTGCAAGGTTCTTGCTGCAGGTACGACTAAGCATACTGTAGCAACTGGACATCATGAGTAAGTCATACTCCTTCCTCTCTGGTGCTAATTTTAAATGGACTGAGCAAAATAAGTCATTCAGCCTTATATATTTGTTAATATATTAATAGCAGAATCAAGATTTCTTTATCAAACTTGGCAAGCCTTATCAAACTAATGTCTTATTGCCATGTTTACTTCATGCAGTATATTGCCTATTAGTGTACACACATGAAGAGTATTTGCTAACTAGACAATTAAAATGGTAATCATTGATGGCATGGATTTATAGTTTGGGAGTAGGGGTACACTACAGGCTATTTTTTAAAAGTTACTATTTTTGACATTTGAAATAGGACTGGTTTGATAATGAGACTTGGATATGATACATTCATTAAGGAGAAGCTAAAGTCAGTTTTAAAAAATTTAGCTATCCAAATATGTAAAATTCTAAGAAGCACAAAGCCTTTGTTTCTGTGAGTTTCTGTTTAGCATGTCATTCTGTATCTTTCATTGGCTTTGAGTGCAGCAAGGGCTGGGACCACCTTTTTTTTCCACATCAATGGTGTGCCTAGAACTGCATAGTTCTGGGACTCTTACACGCTACAGCAGAAAAAATAAATGACAATAATAATAGTGGTTTCAGAAATTTTTAAAGAATTAATCTTCCTTTTTACAGGATTTTGGAGGAGTTAAAAGTTGTTGTTAATTTTGTTTCCCCCTCTCTTCAAGTAGGTGGTATTACCCGGTGTTATAGGCAAAGACACCAAGCCAGAAGCAGGTATAGACAGCAAGTCATTAGCTGTCATGGGAAGCGAATACAGCTTGCTTGATCCCCAGTGCTTTGCTTTAACTGCTACATTGGGTTTCATCCTATGCTCACTCGATCCCAGCTACTTTACTAATGAGGAAAATTGGCATTTATGGGGTGGTACAGTTGAGAAGTGCGTGATCGCTGAGCGCATTAGTACTCCAAGAGTCTTTTAAAGAGATCATGCTAACTTTTTTTTTTCAAATAAACTTTACTGTGCTGCTAATATTATGGATTGTTAAGGCAAGAAGAGCTTTGATAAGGTAATGGATACAAGTGTGTGCATGTGTGTGAGGGAGGTATTGTAAGGCTTAAGTTTTTTTGTGGGTAGTTATTTTTGGTGTTGTAGCTTGGAGCAGCTGCTGGCTTTCCTTCACTTAGCTGTATTTTAACATTTAGAGAGATGAACTTAGACCTTGGTCCTCCTTTTCCCTTGTGTTTGTGTGTGTGTGTGTGCATAAAATAAAAGACATTTATTAAAACATATACTATAAAGTAAATGTGAATTCTTGTACCCGTCCATTTGTCTTGACCCGCGTATAATTCAAGTCAGGTCAAGGGATTCCATGGCAAGACCTTGCCTAAAATGATGGGTGCATCATTTTCCATGGTTTAATGTATGGGGAACATGAGAAGTAAGACTGTGAATGTGTGCCTCCAAGTGTGAGATAGGATCACTGCATGTAACTTGTCCTTCAGTATGAGAATCCAAAGCTGTCTGAAGTGGCTGGGTTGTCCCAGGCAGACAAAACAGTATTCTGCGTGAAATAAGTGTGACTGTGGTCAGGGCTAAATTTGGGGTGAAATTTGACTGTTTAAAAAGAAATGTTGATGAAGAAGGCAGAAATTAATTACTTAATATGTGCATTGACAAGCATCTTCTATAAGACACAGCAAAGAAACACCTGGAAGGCTATTTAGGATAGGGAACAGGTGGAACCAGTTAGAACCCCCAGTAGTCTGCAGTGAGCATTAACTGGCTGAAACGATAATGTCATGGTTATACCATGGAAAAGAGATGAACAGAAGCCGAGTGGAAAAGTCTTGCAAGAAGACCTTCACCCTTGATGGTGGCGTTGCCGTTACTGGCCCGTAACATTTGCCTAAAAGAGATCTCCCTGTCCTTGTGGGAGCTGTGAGTTCTCAGAGCATTTTGGTCTAAAAGATAGGCTTATCCTCATCCAGTTGGGAAGCAGCTTTCAGCTCCAGCAAGGATCCTCCAGAAGAGCTGAGATCTGGGGACCACACTGGTTCAGTGAATTTTTAAGCTTGCTGACCTCTTTCTGCCCATCATCTACCTCAGGTAGATGCTTTGCTCAAAAATGGAGCTGTGGCCCATTAGTCCCATAAGTGTCTGTCTTTACAAAACACTAGGTTGTGCCTAGGTTCTACTGACAAAGATTGTGAGTTGATTCTGTTCCGTGAATGAAATGGCTTGGTTCATTTGAATTTTTATACATCTCTGACTGGTACACTCTGAAAAAGTGGTGTCTTTAGTGTATGAGAATAGGAGTTTGGAAAAAAGACCCAGATACAAAAAGGTCTGAGCTTGTCTGGTGTAAATGGATGTACTGTACCAGAATCACTGGTTATGTTGAGTGAAAATACAGATCAGTCACATTTTGTGTAGCAATGACCATTTTCAAGTTTTGCAGCTGATATGAGCAAGCAGCAATTGGCAGGTATTATTGGAGATTGTCTTCCCAAGCACCTGATGACAAATGGAGAAAAATACTATACTTACTTAAATAAACAGGACTACCTTTTGAGGCCAGAAGATGGATCAAATCTATCCTTTAGGATAAACCTGTCCTTCAGGATGAATAGCTGTGAGTGTTTGCAATAAGGATGCTCCCTTTCTGCAGGACGGGTAGAATTTTTTGAGCTAAAGGATGTCTTTTTTGCAAGGCTTTGCTGAGGTTTGCAGTTTTGGGGGGTTTTTTGTTTGTCTCTCCTTAACAGAGAAGCTCTTGCTGATAGCAGTGCCAAAACAAAGGGCTAATGGGGACCAGTCCCAGGAACCGTGACTGTCAGGGGACTCGTATCCTTGGCTGCCAGACCTGAAACTTCTCATAGAACTTTTATGCTCCACATGTTGTTTTGTAGTTATCATCCTGATGAGACAGGCTATGGCATCAAAATGACACCAGCTAATTAAATGTCAGCAGAATCAGAAGCTGTTGCAAGGCTTTTACACTTAGATTGCCAAGATTGAAACAGAAGCCAATGACGCACATCACCCTCCTTGCGGCTCATTAGGATGGTATATAACTCTACCTTCAGCCAGCTACAGTATAGAGAGACAGTATGGATGCTGCCACAAGGGCTTGACACTAATGAGCACCTGAAAGATTAAACAAATGTCTGTGGCTGCTGTTGGGTCTCAGGTTAAAACCTTGGCAACTTGTGCTTTGTTGTTAGGTCTCAGGTTAAAACCTTGGCAACTTGTCCTTCGATGTTTCTTTTTCTCCCCTTCTCCTTGGAAGCATACACCTCAGAATCCTGTCGTGACTTTGACAGGGATCTACATGGGGACCTCTGTTTTCCCTCTGGTGTCCTGTTGACTTAGGCTGCTAAGAGCTGCTAGGATTCAGGCTAGAGCTTTTTACTGTAGGCTGGCCACAAAGGTTTTAGCTTATTTTCGTTTTTCTGCTTCTACTTCTCTAGAGTAAGATCAAGTGTCTATTATACATATGTGTGTGTTTTATTATATGTAATATTAATGAGGGATATATCCTGTTTGGATGTGGCGACTGTGCATTTCACTAGTGCACAGGTGGCCTTAATATTTCTGCTTTGTGGGTTTCTTCTTCTATCTTTAACTTCTGTAATCCTGTGTCCTTGTGTTTTGTGGTTTACAAGATTTTTTTGTCATTGGGAAATATGTTGTATTGGTGTTGGGTCCCAAACGTTACACCAGAAGAAATATCCTTTCTTTGTCAAATGTCTGCATTGTGAAATCTTCACATTAGTCTGTGGTTTTACTCTGAAAATTTACTGTGGGACAGTGACATACTGTTTAAGACATTCTTTGCTCTCAGGCTCTATTTGCAGTCCTGTATTAGTAATAAACATACTACCTTTGTATTGCTATCTGAAGCAGTACGGGCTGGGGAGAATGACTTTAGTTCTCCTTTGGTTCTGTATCACCAACAGGGCAGTTACTTAGCTTCCCACTTTAAGAATGGGTCTTCATTTAGCCACATCCTTAGCTAGTCTGTATGGAAATGCCTCCGCTGAAAGTAGGCAAGCAATACTGATTTATACTAGTAGAGAACTTGACCTGTTGCCCTCAAACCGCACTCTTAACCTAGAGCTCCCCGCTTGCATTTGGCATGCACAGTCTTCATTAAGAGTGATGATATATGGGCAAAAAAGAGGACGGCTTGACTTAAAGCTTTTCAGTAGAAATTGCATGGAGGAGCGTTAAGTAGAATTAAAAATCATTTTACTTGTAAACTGAGTAAACTCAATCCAGAAGCCATTGAGAGACAATAAATGTGGAACCACACAGTGCCATCTTTACAAAGTCACTCTTCAAAGTAGACTGCACTTTCAGTTGCCCTCAACTGCAGTGTGTGCATATTGTCTGCTCAGAAACGTATGTAATGTCGCTACTTACTTCATTCAGATTGCAGCAAACTCCCTTTATTAAGAAAGCTGAATTACACAAAGTGTTGAGTTGTAATAGTCTACTGTAGGTGAAGGCTTGCTCTGGAGGCAGAGCTGGGGCTTTTCCATTAGAGGTGACCTTCAAATGAACCAAAGTGCACTTTTTCTTATATCTAAAGCACAACTAAAACATTTTACTCTAATCTAGGAAAAACTTGCTTTGTTTGTTTTGAGGGGAAGTGAGGGTAACCTTGGCAATATCATGAAAGTGAAGTCTGGTCTTACTTAATATTATCAGAGCAGTTCTAATAGGCCTCAGATATCTGCATTGTGAAATCCTACACCTTAATTAAAAACAGGGGGGACATCTTCTCTAACAAAGACATACTTTTTTATCCCTCTCAATTCTTCAGTAGTCATTGAAGTAATTACAGGTTAACAAAAATAAAAAGCATTAAACAGAATGTCAAAATATGCCTGTTCCTTACAGTTGCTCAGTTTTAACTCTCATCTCCTCTGATGTCATAATTTAATTAGGTATCTCAGTCATCACAGAGTTTTCCAGAATAGACAAGATCTGAATTTGTAATCTACAAATAGGCAGAACTACCTCAGTTGCCATCCTCTTTATTTCACTTATTTAACACAGTGCAGAAAACTAAAAGAGGTCCACCTTGCACTTTTTCTGAGGCAGCTTTAAGAGTTACTGATCAAAAGTGTCCAGCTGTGAAATTTAGTTTTAACAGCTGATTATGCTTTTCTACACCAAAAGTGAGGTGATCAGTTACTTATGACCCCCAGTAGTTTTACAGGAGTAAAACACCTTCAGACCTGCACACGGATAAGCATCCGATCAACCTGGGGTTAAAGAAATGGTTTCTCTGCCATTACGTATGGGCAAGGATTTTCAGAATTTGTTTTATGAATGATGATCTGTGGTAGCCTTAAATGAACTTGATCTTTCCAGCCTTTTCTTTCTATGAGTGTGTCTGAAGAGCACCATTTAGCTGCTAGTTGGCTGGGTAAAGCAGCATTATTTGTGAATGCCTGATGAGGAGAGAGATGGAATTTTTACCCTTTTGCTCTCCCACGGGGAACTGTTACTTCATAGGTGCCAGGTGAAGGTGCTCTCCTGAGGACAGTAGCCATAATACAGAGTTGGAAAGAGCAATTCACCATTTTACTTTCTCTTCTCTCTGCTCCTATACCCCTAAATTATTTTTTTTAAAAGATATTTTGCTCTGCTAATTGGAGGGTGAGGCAAACATTGAACAGCATGTTTGAAAAAGCTGGAAAATCTCACCACTGTAATTATTTGAAGGGAGACATCTCTCAGTTCCTGTCCATCTCCACATTTGGTAACTGCCCTGTTTTGTACCCCACAAAGCATATACATCAGACCCCTGCAGAGATTAGGAAATGCATGTCTTTTGTGAATTTGACAGATTGCAACTTCAGCTGTTTACTTGCTATGTAAGTCTCTCATGTTATTGACCCTGAATGACCAAGCTATGGTTTTCTGTGTGTTGTGGAAATACCTTGTTGAAGAAGTAGGATGCTAACAGGATTGGCTATGAACAGATTTTTTACTTTGCTATTGCTGTAACAACTAAGAGGACCACATAGTGGCCATACTCACGTGCTTGAATCATGGAGGCTGAGCCGTGACACCAAGCTGCAACTGAGGACTTAAGCCTCTTTAATGTGCTTCATTGAAGATTGGTAGATGGCTTATCCCAGCCTCTACAAGTGCAGTGTATGTACAGTGGCCATCTTCCAAGCCATACCTGCATGTAGCAGGTATGATATCACCTGGTGGTTATATTATAGATTGGGTTGGTGAACTGCATCCAGCTTAAGAGGTTACAGTGTGCAAAAGAGACCATGGCACTATACTGCAAATGTATGAGATGAGACTTAAGGGTGGGAAAATATGAGGAGGGAGCCAGCGATGCAAGTCTTACAGTTCAGGTCAGAGACTGAGCTGGTTTTCATGCAGTTTGGGTAGACCCTGAAGAAGATGAGCCCATTGTGGAAGTATCAACCCATGAGTTACTTTCTGCTCTACTCTTGGTGCCAGAGGAAGGGAGGTTGACTGCCCGTCAATGTCTTCTAGCCGTATGGCTTACAGAAGGAAATATGTCCATACTTAAGACTTAAAGACTTAAAATTGTGGTTCACCTCACCACATTGCCCCCAAAATAAGAGTCATAAGCAGTTCCTCGTTTTGTTTGTGCTAGCCTTCCTTTTCTTTAGAAGCCACATATTAGACAGCAGTAGATAGCTATTTTGCAGAGAATCACTGTTCTGAATAAGAAGAGAAACCTAGAAAGTAAAGTGCTTCATAGCAAAAGGATTTTGAGAGTTCCTGAAAAGGGTATGCCATTCACAGCTCTCTTATCTCAGGTTTATGTATATATTTTGTATGTATATAAAGTGTTGGTGGCTTTTAGAGGTGAACAGTTCTCTTGCTGTGTGGATTTGGGATCCATATGCTTGCTGGTCTGTTGCTGGTTTTGGTCTTTCTCAGACTGGGTGTGTACAATGTTGGTGAGCATGCCAGTAAGGTCTTATCTTGGGCACAGTGTTTTATCTGCCTTTCATAGAAGTTGCATGTGGCTGGGATCTTTTTCCTTGTTATGCTGTGAAGAAGACTAGTTGCAGTAACTCTGCTCTCTTTTTCTTCCTTTTCCATTGAACTTTCTTGTTATCTTCCCATAATCACGTCTGACACTTCCAACATCTCCTTATTTCCTTCCATCCTGTACTCTCCAAAATTTTGCTTACCGTAATCATAGGAGGCAGTCTGCAAGTGCAGTTGTGTCATCCTGTTGGAACGCTCTGGATTGCGTACTGCTGTCCACATCCTATGTTCAGTATGGTCAGTGTACACCAAAAACCAAATGTGACCAATGCATGCATTGAGCCGGTTTGGCTCATGTAGGCACAGCTGCCCATGACAGTTTACACGTAGCCTGCAGAGATGTTTCACATCCACCCCTCTCTAATTAATTTTGTTTTGTTGCAACACATTTTGTCTGACCTGAACTTTCCCCACACATACACTATATTTTTGCAAGTAAACTTTGCCTGCGGAAGAGATTACAAAGAAGACAAATGGAAGTAAAGCTCATTGAAATATTAGCAAGTCATTTTGTCTTCTGCTGGCTTTCATCAGGGATAAAAGAACACCAAAACCACTGCAAAAATAGCAATAAAATTACTATGGGGGCTGCAAACATAATAGTGATAGAGAGCACTTAACTGTGGTGGTTTCTCATATGTGGTAATGTCGAGGTGTTTTATTTCTCCCCTGTGAGGTAGATCACCAGCATCCACAATTTGTAGTGCACACCACATGGAGGCTGGGGAGGAGAGGTGGTGTCTCAGAGGTTACACGAGGCCATGGAAGACCCAGCAACAAACCCCAAAGTGCCTGGACCACCCAGGGCCCTGCTCATGTACCACAAGCCATCAGGGGAAGATTAACTCTAAACCCTTTTGGTTGCTCTGTACAGTATAATCATCTAAATGAAATCAATGAATACTTGATTTGAGAGTCTCCCATTGCTCCATCCCTGCTGTTCCTAATGTTTGTTAACAGATTGCTTTGTGGTAGAGTGCAAAGGTGCCGCTCTATAAAACTGTAATGACTTCTGGAAAGGAAGTTGCCCTGTGTATTGCAGAAAGCACCATTCAGTTTTGATTGGAACATGGGGAGTTGAGAAGTTGTTATTACTGTTAGTACAGCCAGTTGGAATAAAAATTTCTGCTCAGTTATGGTTAAGATGACATTTCCTTTTTCCTTGCTTTCTCTCGCTCCTTGTTTACCAATGGAATAGGAGTGTTCTCATTTGCCCTGGGCAGGGAGCTGGCATGTGGTAAGGTCCTGGCACGCCAAGGAAGAGGATCTCATTTTCTGTCTCTCACCCATCCTCTTTGCTACTGCCTTGACTTTCTCTTTGCTGTTGTTTCTCGGTCCTTGGGGTTTTTCCTGTCAGTCCCCAGGCAGCTTTTTTATCCTTTCTTGCTCTCTAAGCAGAAAATGAAGCGTTCGGTGAGATGACTGGGGTTTCCCCTTGTGAGGGGGTTTGGTGGTGCCAGATCTCACACTGCCTGGCTCCAGGAGCCAAGGGACTGAAGGGGAAAAAAGAGGAAGAGATTGCAGCTGTAAATGAGCCCCAGCTGCACAAGTCTGTTTGCACAGCAAGGTGAAACTAATCTGAACAGATGCAATTATTCTGCTGTTGCTGCAAGTTATATTTTGTCTTGTTTCTCCCTGGTGAAAGACCGCTGGCCTTTGGGCTGGCAACCCACGCTGCAGTAGGTCTGGTTACTGACAGGGTAGAGACGAAGCTAATTTACAGCAGATCTATCAGGTGTCACGCATTGGACATCAGGTCTGTGCAAACAGTTCTTGCCTCACTTTCCCCAAGGTCTGTAGTTCATGAACTTCCAGGACTGTGTAGTGGCCTCTCTCTGCCCTGACATGCTAGACGGGGCTGACTGGCACACCAGAGGGTTGGCTAGCGAGCTGCAGCTGGGGCATGGGGTAAGGGCAGAGAGGGCACTGTGCAGTGCTATAGCTTGCAAGCGCACCACCCTTCCAGTTCCCTCCCCAAAATGAGCCCCAGTCCCCAGCACACTCCCAACTGCTGCCTAACCCAGTGCCCTTCCCCTGTCAGGTGTGCCTGTGTGCCAGGTATCTCCCCCATCAGATAACAGCCTTACTGCTGCCTTACAACTGTGAGAAGAAACTCGAGAGAATTGGTGACAAGATTAATAATTTTTTTAAATAATTTTGTTTCTGTTTTTTTAGATGCTTGTAATACTTCTTAATAATAATAATAATACTGTAAATATAAAGTGTTTCAAGGCACAGAAACTAGTTGTGTCTTTATTTGTGCTTCTCAGCCAGTTATCCAGAGCTTATAGTAATACTCCATCGGCCTTTTCTAGAAAATCAGTTTAACATGTTTGACACTTTGCCAGTGAACCGACTCTTCCGTGAAAATCCTGGTTGCTTAAAGGACACTAAGCCTCACCCATTTAGATCCCTTTATGCTGTTCTAGTCATAAAAAGTCACCTCTACCCCCCACGTCTGGCAGTCTCAGAAAGCTAGAGAGTGAAATAGGTCTCACAGGATTTGGGAGTTTTCAGCCTGCTGTTTCTAGCTCGTATTTCTCGGGCTCCTGTCCTTTTTTGGGCCTGAAACAAAGCCTGGTGACATCAGCAGGAGTTTTGACAACTGTCTCAGCTGTGTACTGGGCTAGACCTCATGCCTCCGATGAGGACTAGGCTACAGAGGGAGAACCTTGCAGTTTACGAGTTACAACCAGGGACTGACATGTTCTTGTAAAAATACGGAACGGGTCTGTGTTTTACAGAGATAATGAAAAGTGGAGAATTACTTTCTCTTTTCCCAGCAGTTTTTCCACATGCACACACATATGTACATACGTATTTTGGCAAACCAATCTAGTATTCCAAGTCAGTAAGTTATTGACAGGCTGATGACATGAACGTTCACAGCTTTAAATCACTTTTTCTTTGAGAACATTTAAATAACTGCATTTTTGTTCAAGGAAATCTTGACTTGAAAACAAAAAGCCTGCAGGAAACCGATACCTTGTTAATTGCAAAAGATGGGTCTGCTGTGGTTTTCCAGGCTGCTGATCATATATGGAATCCCAGATGACTAGCAGATCTGATTTTATAATCATGTTGTGTGAGGAGTTTAGACTGGGTATTACTTGTAATTCTGTCATTTATCTCTACTGTTTCTTTATTAATGTCTTCAGCGTTCTTGGTCTGTCCTCAATCTTTCACATTTTGTACTGATGCTTTATTACAGTGTTTTCCAAATTTTTTAAGTAAAAATCTTTCAAGATGAACAACAGTCCTTCCTCGGGAGCTGACTGAAAGCCAAATGATCTTTATTCATATAGCTATTGCCTTACACATCCCCTCTTCGGAAATCACTGTTCCATTGTATGCTACTGCTTACTCGTCCCTACATGCCTTGATGAGTAGTAAAATAAAGTGTTGACCTTTAAAATATTGTCACTGGCATGGTTGATGAGTGAGTGAATGACTGACTGAGAGAGTTTTCTCCTCAGAGGTGATTTTTTGGGGGCTCTTTGCAATTTCAGGCTGTAGTGATGGTTATTTTTTGTATCAGTTATGCTTGCTGTGCATTTTTGAGCTTTGCTTTGCAAATGTAAATGGGGCTTTTCTTTTCATTATAGTTGCTACTGTCCATGCCCATCCAGTGTCTTGTCCTCCAGCTGCCCCAAAAGATTTGTGCAGCACTTCGGAAATAACACTTAACTACATCACAGGAGTTAAATATGAAAAAATGTCATTGAGAGCTTGCATGGCCTTTACATGCCAGTCACAGACTGTCACCTAGGGTGTATTATAAGCTTGGATAAGCTTTCCATATTTTAGGTGCACAGTTTGTCACTACATTGTTATTTTCATTGCTATGTCTTTGATCTCACAAAAAGCTCTGCGCTGGTCAAGGAGTCTGTTGACATAGTCCCCTTTGCCCGTGTGGGCCTTTGAGCTCATTACAGGGCAAAGGAAGAATCATGAAAGCAGAGCTTCAGAAAACATTGTAGTTGCCAAATAACATAGCATTTCTAAAGCTGTTTTGTGTCTTACTGTGGGTCTCTGCTTCAGATCTGAGCTTTCACAGATTGCTGTCCACACCATTCTTTCATCGATGTAGCTGTGACAATACAGAAGTATTAGCAGTACTTACTATTGTGTCAATGTAGAGGAATCAATCCCATGTAGGAACAGCAATACAAGCAGAAAATAGATAGACCCTTTGCCCTAAGGTTACTGTCTGAAGGTCTAGCCTACAGAAGGTAAGTGGATATAGAGAGATGGGGAAGCAGAAAGAAATGAAGTTATGAGTGCTTATTGCCGAGCACTGTTGCTGACACCTTTAGGTAGGTTTCCCTTCTGAAATCTGCCATAGTTCCTCCAGCTTGGTCAGCAATCCCTGGTTGTTTCCGATGTGTCTTTGCTGGCAGCCGAGGTGCTAGCACAGAAGATCCTGTCCTGTTCTTGAGATCATTTTGTCTAGTGCTAGTGTCGGGAAACCTCAGCTGTGTGGTGCTAGGCTCTGTACACACATCGGCACAAGACAGTCACTGCCTGAAAGCACAGTCTAATAAAGTGTAATGAAGATCACTGAATACACACTGTTTTAAAGTGTGTGGCTGCTGTTCACATGAAACCTGATAGTGAAATATGCACTGCATCAGTGCTGTCTCAAATCACCAGCAGTCTGTTAACACACTGTGCTAGTCAGTCCCATTACAGCACGAGAGGGCTGCTATGGTTTTCCCTTCTAGTCCATATGGTAAGGGAACTTCTGTTACTGATATTTATCGAGAGATACTTTTACAGTAAAAGTTATGGACAGTTAAAAGCTTATCAGGAAGCAATACCTTGAGATTTCATATGGTTTACAAATGGCATTTCCAATTCTGTACACAAATTCAAGTATGTTTATAGAAAGTTTTTTGTGGTACTAATGGAAATTTCTGAATCTATACATGTCCCTTTCTCCAAACTGGCATAATTTTAGTATGAGAAGAACTGTTCATACATCCTTGACTTGTCATGAATTAGAAAACTCAAAATCTTAACGGTTGACATTGGAGGAAAAAGGGTCAAGACACAGGCAAAATTCCTCTGTGTTATAGAAGATTAAAAAAAGGGAGTGTATTTGCTTCTGGTTATGCTAATTCACCACTCCAAGCAGGGTGTGATTGCATTCTGTCTAGTCAGTTCTTTTCTTCGTATCTTAAAGAAGAGATATAGCCAAAGTAAAGGGCATGTGGAGATAGACAAGGAAAATAATTGAGTCACAGAGAGTCTTCTGTTTGAGGAGGGATGGGAAAGATAGAGATTGTTTTAATTTAAAGAAGAGACAAATAAGAGAGGACGTGACAGCAGTGTACAGAATGATGAATGATACAGAGGAGGTGAATTGGGCGCTCTTGCTTGCCCTTTCGTAAGTACAGGAGCAGAGGGACATTCAATAAAGCTGAAAGGCAAAAAGAGTAACACTGTTTAAAGGGAATTTTTAAACAGTAACTACCTTGTTTCCACAAGCTCATCTTGTTTCTCCATGATGCTAGAGCATGTATTGAGGAGCATGCAAAAGACCTCTAGAAAATGAATTAAAGTTGTCCTGCTAAGCAGATGTTGTGGGCATACTGCAAAGACTACTGACTGGATCAGGTTATATGGCTTGTGTGAAGGAGAACTAGTCAGATAGTCTTAAAGAACCTTTTTAGTCTTAAAAATAAGTGGAAGTTGCATAAGGTATTAATATGTGTAAGAAGACTCTCCATACATTTGCTAGACAGAGTAAAAAAGTAACTATTCAAGGCAGAAATCTATTATTGATGGAAAGAATATTGCTCCGCAGTTGACCCCCATGTGATTTTTTGCATGTCTCCTTGAATATCTGCTTGTGACCCTTTAATAAAAGGCTGATGTTCTGCCACATTGGCTCAGGGCTCTACTGTCAGGGCCAAGCAGACTTCTGTCCATGAGGAAGTTGTGGGAAGTACATTTATTCTTCCTGAATATTCCTTTCCTGGTATTCTCTTGCTTTTGGATATTCCAGTTATTATTCATCTTTAATTAATAAGTTTGTATCAAGATCCAGAAGAAAATTTATTTTGATCAGTAGATTCTAGGGAACTTCAATAAATAGAGTAAATTGTATATGTACCTCTCCCCCCCGCCATTCTTAGATAAAAAGGGGATGGTGAGACATGCAAATAGCTTATAAATGAGTGAGATCACTTTCTGGTTAGACTATTACAATATCTGTTTAGATCCATTGTTACTTTTAGACTTGATCCCTGAGACTCTTTTTGCAGATTTGCAATTATTTTATAATTCCTCACCATACTGCGTTATTTCATGTAGTACAATCCTAATCCACCTGTGGTGATCATCACTTCAAAGCCTAGTTCCTGTGGTCATTTTGAGTGCTGTGCCTGCCTCATTTCTAATGTCTGTGTCTAGTCCGTTGTGGTAATGTTGGTGTAGTGATTAAGACCTGGATCATGTCTGCAAGACAGCCTTTCCTTTCCTGCCTCAGTTGCCCCCACCTTAAAATAGGTGAAACACCTCAGAGTTTCTGGATGAAAACCACTCACTATGATATAGGGAAAATTGCATTTTCAGTAGCGTTTCCTCATGCTTTGTAATTAGGGTTTTGTTTCTCACTGACCTAAGGGACATCATGAATGCATTTGCTGACATTCTCAGTATTAAACTTTGTGCAGCTATCGAGCATTTAAAATACTTACTATTCAACAAGAACAGATGTATTTTATGAATCATGTAAAGTATGTAATTCGTAAAAGTTTACAGGAGATATATATTTGTGTGTTTGTGTGTGTCTACATATGTGCTATGTATATAAACTGTACAGTTAAGAATGTATTTGCCTGCCACTGCAGTCCAGCTGCCTTTAACATAGTTATGGACGTTATCTTGGCAGCCCTGAAATACCAACCTACAACATGGTGAAGAACAGTTTAGCCATTTGAAATCACAGAGAAAATTTAATCGTAAATGTAATTACATAGTCAGAGGTATGCAAACTTTATGTCTAAACTTAAGTGAAAAGAAGCATTCAGTCTAATTCTTTTGGCATTTGTCAAAAGCCCTCCAAAAGCCATCTAGGCTGCAGGCTAAGCTGCCTTTCATAAATCTCAGCCGAAGACTTGTTGCTGACTTTTTAAGACTAAATTATTTCTATTGTTCTCAAGTAATTACATTTTTGTTGTTATCTGTGGAAAGAGCCCCACTGGGTTGAGCATGTAAGTATATGGGGGTGGGGGGAAGGAGGATTTGTGTTAGTTAAATGGAGATGATAAAGCTGAAAACATAGCAGCAGGACATAAATCAGACTTTTTTTCTTTTTCTAGTTGGCTCGTCACAATAAAACATTGCAACAGATGCTGAAGCCAGGGTCAGATCCAGATGAAGGAGATGAAGCCTTGAGGTATTATGCCAATCATACAGCACAGATAGAGGTAAAGAATTGCTCACTAGAAGATTGAATATGAGACAAGTTTGCATCTTGTGCATGGTGTATCACCTCTTTTTAAGCTTCTGAACAGCAAAGCTTATTCAAATGGTGTAGATTATTTATGAGAAGGAGAAAGTTGAATAATATGCTTTTGGCTATGGGAGAAAAAAGAATGCACCTATATTAAAAGTGGCTCCAAATAATCATCTTACAGTAGCTTTCCTGTGTGTTACCAAACGTGTTTTGTTAGGGAAATAATGACTGTGGGTAGTAGCTGTGTCATGAAGTCAAGAATAATCTTGTATGGTACATCACTCAAATAAATAATGATGAGTTTCAAAGCCAGTGATGCTAACTGATCAAATTAAAAGTCTGGCCGGAGTACAAAGAGGTTTTGAAGTGGTGTAGACATTCAGTATGGCTTTTGTTTAAAAGACCAAGGCTTGGCCTGGTTCATCAGTTCTGTTCTCTATTTTAAACTTTACCCCTGCCATGGATTGGATTTAGATCAAGATCCACAGAGGTATTTAAGTTCTTAACTCTTATATCAGTTCCTGTGCTCTTACAGATTTCATGGGATTAGAGGCATCAAGATAGGAGTTAGGCACTGTAGTATCTCTAGTCCTGAGTGACTTTGTAAGGAGGAGAATTTCTATGGTGCAAAGGCAGCTGCTGTGAGAGACTGCAGGAAGAAGAGGCATCTGGCTCTCTCTTGGAAATGCTGTATCAAGTCCAAAATTGGCCGAGCATGAAAACTGGACAGTATGGTTGCACACACGCCCAGCCTGAGTCTGAGCCAATAATTTTACCTTCAGTGGGCTCCCAGGCTCCATCGACATTGGACCTGAGCTTGCATGCATAGGGAGCAGTCTTGACTCAAGCACCTCAGGTCCGTATTGTCCTGGCTGCCATCAACACAGGCCATGGCTGGGTCCTTCTCTGCTTCCCACCATCCTTTTTGCCTGATACTGATCACGTTATCCCACCACAGGATAGATGGAAGCTCCATGGCTGTGGTTGTCTGGAGGGCAGCTCAGTGCTCCTCTTAACATATTTTAATACTTTGGGTGCTCCTGAGGTATCTCTTAGTAATTATCAGCCGAGTTATCTGGGTAGGTTGTAAATTTAGGCATTAAATAAGCACTGTGGTCTGCTTTTATGTGGCCAATAGCTTCTTCCTGGTGTAGTTTCTGAAATCTCTTAAAGCCTCATGGCTGCCAAGCCTGTTCCTCGAGCAGATATGGAGGCCTCTATTCACAGGGAGGCTTTTTAAATGTCATTCTGCAGAGCAGCACATGCAGCTTACCTCTTCGTTTGAGTCCCTGACAGAACTGAAGATGTGCTGTCATCTTCCTTCACTCACCCTACCAAGTTAGCTGCTAATCACATAGTCCTGTTGCACAACTGCTGGCCCGAGACACAACTATTTACTTAGGACACTTCAAAATTGCCTGTTCAAATTTCACATAATGCACATGCCCATGGGCAGACATGAGCATAATTATCCTTCATCTCCAATGCAAATGTGCTTGACTGTGTTACTCTTAAAAATGACTTAAGACAGGTGTTTTTTTAGTATGTTCACATAATAAATATGAATTAACAGAGAGAAGGGAGGGTTCTTTAATGCAGGACTGTGACTGGAAAAGTGAAACTCAACCCAGCATTGCTGCTGTATCAAATGGATGTTCGCTGGTCTTTCTCTGAAAGGAGTCCTAGACCTGTTTGGCATTTCAGATATAGCTCCCCTATATCAGGGTATCTCACTTGTTTGATTTGAAAGTCAAATAGTGGGGTTTTTTTCACTGGTGGCTGTACAGAGACATGGGTCTAGGACTCAAGATGAGTCAAGATGGAATAGAATCTAGCTCGCTCACCGATAACTTGGTAGGCCCTGATACAAAAACAATGTAAAACCTTGGGTTTTGCCAAGTAAGAAGATAAAGACACAAGATACGGGTGCTGTCTGAGTAACAAGGTGCTATTTTTGCATTTTCACCTTCACAACTTATCTCATCATAGAAATAGACTCAAGGTGAGAAAAGAATTTTGTAATCTGAGCAGAAAGCCCCTGAACTTCTGCACTGTTTACTGGGAGAGATTCGTTTCAATTTATTGCAAAATTGAAGCATTCTGAATTAGAACATTTTTTATATTTGGGGGAAGTTTGGACCTAGGTTTTGCTTGAGACATGTATTTGCCATCTTATTTTCAGGCAGGCTTTTGAAGATAGAAAAGTAGTTTTACTTCGTTTTAGGATTGATTGGTTCAACTTCATTGTAATGTTCAAAGAATTTATGTATTAATTTATAAATAAAACGGGAGCTGTGAACAGGAAAAGATATGACAAAATGGTTGGAAAGTCACTGGTCCTGAAGAAAATGTGCATTTTATTTATAGATTGTTCGCCACGATAGAACAATGGAACAGATCGTCTTCCCTGTCCCCAATATTTGTGAATTCCTCACTCGGGAATCCAAAAGTCGGGTATTCAATACAACAGAGAGAGATGAACAAGGGAGCAAAGTCAATGACTTTTTCCAACAGACAGAGGATCTGTACAACGAGATGAAATGGCAAAAGAAAATTAGGAGTAAGTATTGCAATTTCAAAAAATAGCTTAATTATGCTAAAACTCTGCTTTTAAGCCTTCAAATACTTTCATTTTAATAATACACTTTTCTCTGTTCACTCCGATACTGCAACAGGCAAACCTGTTCAGGGCTTGAGAGTGTAGGTCAGCTGAGACACTTGCATGCCACCATAAAAGAGGCATAATATGGAGCAGTTAGTAATATAAGTAATGTGTTCAAGATGATGTTTTGGACTCCAGAAGTTAAATTCAGGGATGGATGAACTGGGTGTAGTTCTACTAAACTCAATAGAGTTGCACCTAATTAAACCAAGGCCCCTAATATTTAACAAAAACATGTGTAGCTGCATATTTGAGGTTTGCAGATTCCTAAAAGACCATTAAAAAACTTGTAAATGTCAGTCAGTTAAAAACATCTCTCACCAGAACCTCAGCTGCTTTAAATCTGCCTGACTCCCATGGAGTCAATTCCCCTCTGCCAGTTCACATCAGCCTTGCTTGACTAGGCTGCAGTATGTCCCAGTCTGTTAGCCCATACTGGTGTATGTCCCGTGGTAGTGGGAGAGGCACATGTACCACCTTAAGCTGCTTGCAGATCTGACAGGCACAGTCAAGATCACGGAGGAGAGATCAAAGCAGGGACCCGAAGAGGAGGTGCAGTGAAGTCAAGCCAGGTACCCTGAGTTTCTTTAGTTCACTGGTGGGCATTACAGCCGCTGGCCCTCGCCCAGGAATGGGGCTGCTGCTGCTGCCTGTGTCCTGGGGACAGGAAGCTCCTGCCAGCTCAGCCACGGTCAACTCTGCCCTTTGCTTTTGGAGCAGAGAATCAAGGCTGCGAACTAATTAAGCATCTACGGTATCCTTGAGGGATAAGGAAGGAAGTTATATTTTATATGTGTGTATATATATATGTATAAAAACACACAAGAGTGATCACTTCACTGCTAAAGTGCAGATGCCGTTGGGGTGGCAGACATCAGCTGCTCACAGCAGCACTATGCAACTGATTAGGAAGGAAGTGAAGAATAGGATCTATGGTCAGAGCAGCAGGGAGTTTGGATAGTCAAAACAATATGGTTTAACGTAGCATCCTTAATGTGATGGAAACATGAATGTTGGTTGCAGTTTTTATAAACGTTAATTCCCAGGCTATAATTTTCAGAGGCAGTAGTAAGTCTTCAGTGTGAACCCTGTCGGCCCAGGTCCGCTTCCCTTGGTGGCACTGTAAGAACTTGTCTGTACTGACAAACTGACCAGAATAGAAGTTGAAAAATACAAGATTCCAGAATAACTCCCTATCTGTACAGTCTATTTGGGAATAAAAGTCACTGTACTGTAGAAAAATTACTCCAGTAATAAAATAATATCTGTGGGTTTTGCTTAAGAAACACAAAGAAAAGAGCCCAGCCCTACACTTATATAGACCAGACCTGCCTAATGCTATAAGCAAAGAAAATTGGTTTATTTTTATTCAGAACAGAAATTCCTCAATTCCTTTCATCAGTGGAATGGCCCACAAGTCTCCATGTGGTTTTTTTTATTTGAAAAGATAACACAGGTTGAGGCTGGGTTCCTTCTTTAGCCAAGTGTCTGTTAGCATGCAGTCTGTGTTGCTGAAATTGACAGATGGGATTTGCAATGGCTCCAAATGCTTAAATCTCAGCAGTCAACAGCATAAGGTTATCACAATGAAATCTGAATATTTACCTAATCACAATTAAAGTCTATTTAGACTAAAGCCTGAGACAGTCATATGCAGTTGAAGGAGTCTGCTGTTTCTAAAAAGTTAGCTGGGTGCAGGCAAGTCAGGAATATGCTCTGCATACTGCAAGTATGGAGGTCCTCAGTACTTTAAAATCTAATTAATAGGAATACATCATGTTCGAATAGATAAACCTCTCTGGCTAGAGATTTTTTCACACTATTGCACATAGAATCTTGTTTTAAATGTTCATTTAAACATACTGTAGTGCCGTCATATATATGAAGTGCTTGCCTGGGTCTTAGGACCCTCTGATCTTGTTCCTAGCCTTTTTGCTGAATCGTTTATGTGACTCGGGACACAAAATCTTAACCCTATTTTGCCCTATTTTCCTTTTTAGTCTTTTCTAACTAGGTTAAAGGTTCTTTGGGATATAGACTATCACTGTGTATTTGTACAGCACTTCACATATGGAGATCTTGGCTTCATTTGAGTCCTTTTAAGCAGGAGTACAGAGCTGTTTGTCAGCAGGTAACCTTGGACATCTGAGGATCATGCAGGAAATAGTCAGCTTTCATAGAACCAAATCCCAGTCAGACCAAATTTTACCTGCTCCCCAAAGTAGATCAAGATGTATTTAGTTTGACAGACATGGGGAAAATACCGCAGTTCTGAAACCTTGCCTATTCCATCGTTCTTTGAATAATGTCATCGGTGTACTTGGTCCAAATGGGTCATCTGGATGACCCGTTCTGGGTCTTCTGGCATGCAGAGTGCCAAAACCTATTTATTTGCTTGATTTTGTGTCTCCATGCACAGAGACTACAGTTTCAGAGGCAGGTGAAAAGACTCCTTCACAAAAGATCCAGTCCTAAAATCTTAGCAGAGGCAAAACTCTCATATATAATAAACTGTATTGGGATCTTTGGATTAAAAACTCCGCTTGAAACTATGTTTTATGGCAAACTTATGTTTAATAT
This sequence comes from Gymnogyps californianus, assembly GCF_018139145.2. Taxonomy (NCBI): domain Eukaryota; kingdom Metazoa; phylum Chordata; class Aves; order Accipitriformes; family Cathartidae; genus Gymnogyps; species Gymnogyps californianus. The sequence goes on from NC_059471.1 coordinate 143,189,323, forward strand.
TTGTCTATTTTAGTTAATTTTTAAAGATCTGCATGTTTTCTTCATTAATCTGTGTTTTCTAATTCCCTTGAGGCCATTACTCATTGAGTTCCTGCCTGCTTTCATTTCATTGACTGCTGCTCTTCTCTTCTTTCTAGATAATCCACCCCTGTTCTGGTTCTCCAGACACATATCTCTCTGGGGGAGCATTTCCTTCAACCTTGCTGTATTCATCAATTTAGCAGTTGCTCTGTTCTACCCCTTTGGAGATGATGGAGATGAAGGCAAGTGGAGTTTGGTTTTATTTTTCCTTTTAATTTTAGATGCTTTCAATTCTAAGGTAATGGTTCTATAAAACTGCATCTTCAGGTATGCTCGTATCTGCAGAAGCCATTTAGTATCTCCTAAGGAGGTACCAGATGTTGTCTGAAATGTGGTAGTTGATCTTCTGTGTGTCACATGGCCCATGCAAAGTGAAATAAAATGGACAGAACATAGCTGCTAAGCTGAAGATTATCTAGATGATCTGAGCTAATTCTTTTTCTTTTTTTTTTTTTTATATTACCATATTGCGGTGTGCTACTGCACACATTCAGTTACAGCTTCTGAGCTGAAGGATTCCTGGCAGCAGAGGGACTGAGATTCCTTAAAACTGACCAAATTGAATGACTTTGCAGTCTTAAAAACTTATGGAATAGAATGATTTGAAAACTAGCTTGTTGGCTTTTGATTATTTTGTGTATCAGGATAAAAGGACATAACTGTTGCAGAGGATAAATGCATTATATAAAAATATGCTTAAAACCTATGATTCTGTCTCTGCTTCATCACATGTCACAGGAAATATAGCAAATAATAAATTTCATTAAATAAATGCAGCAGACTAGCGGGAGGCCTCTTTGAATCCAAAACAAGCTTAATTGGGATAAAGGAGACTAAATAGTTCAGAATACTGGTAATGGGAGTAGAGCCATTCACCTCTGGGTCTTTGATTCGTGTCCAGTCCAGTCAGTAATGTGACTGAAAGTCACCTCTGTCTGATGGCATGTGAACTGGGCTGGTGGAAGCAGTCCAGCTTCTAGTAGATACATGTGCTTTTCACAAACACCAGAGTTGGCACCAGCAAACATTCCTGTTGGCTGGCTAAACAGAAAGGCAGCAGATTAAAATATATTGGCATGGAGACCACATTGCCCTTTCACCCTACGGGGTGGTCTCTGCAGGTCACAGCACAGGCATCTCCGCAGCCTTGCGTAGCAAAGTTTGCAGGGCTGTGCTGTGTAAAAGGGAAGCATTTGTACTTAGTGCTTTCCTGTTTGTAAACTGAAGAGTCACTTGGAGTGCACACACATTAGAGCCCATGCAGGATGAGAGGAGAAATAGAGAGATAAAAATAAACCTTTTAAGCTACTAAATTTTAGCTAATCTATACTCACGGAAATCCTCTGGTCTGCAATCAGTAGGTATTAATACTTACTTTGAACTGCAGATTTATATAGTATTGGTTTAAGTGGCCCCAGTAATCTGGTGATTTCAGTGATAGCGCATTTTAGGATTCCAGTTCCTATTGCTTGCAAAAGCAAAAGCGATTCCTGAGCAATAAACAAGAGGTGTGGCCAAATGGGATTAGCAGGTCATGAGGCAGCCTCCTTACTTCCAGCCTCCCCCTCCACCAAACCTGATCTCACAGCCGGAGTTTGTCTCCCATTTTTCCCCTTTACCTTGTGTAAATCCCCCCATACTCAGATGTCTGAGGTGCTCGGGCTGAGCTAATCATCCCAAGAATGCTGCCTTTCAGTAGATTTCTGCAGTTCTTAGATCATATGACATAAGTGGAATTGTGCTCCAGATGAGGACTCCTTGCCTCTGGCGTGCATGTCTGTACACGTTACCGGTGTGGGTCCTGCAACGTGAAGTTGTTTGACCTGCAGTAGAGAAGAAAGAAAAATGATTTGTTAAAGAAACACTAGTGCTTTGGCCTCACCTTTCAGATCCACTTGGAAGTTATTTTTTAGAATCCATTAAAAGTTTGCAAATCTTGTTGGCGAAGAAACTGACAGAGCCGACCTTGAACCTCCTGCCAAGGATATAAACACTCCTGAACTTTGGAAAAGTTCGGATGCCATCTGAATGTTGAGGCTAGGGCCTCATCTCATTGTTTTCTAATCCCACTGATGCTGCTCAGCTGTGTATCTGTTGCCAAAGAGATAGCATGATTTCTATTGTGAGTCTAGCTAAATTTTCTGTTCTCTTCTCCCCTGTCACTGACCTCTCAGTTCATCTGATAACAATAGAAGTCAGTGTACAAGTGTGACAGTGCCCTGAGATCTGACTGTGCTTTTTATATCACAGCAACATGGTGTGTTTCCAGGGCTTTAAGCAGAGGAGAGAGGGAAAATAGGGGCATCGCTCAAAACTCAGGGAGAGCCTGGAGCCAGCATCTTGCAGAGCGGCAAAGAGACTGACTCTGAAGGCAGTGGCTCACATGCCTGCAGGAGCTCAGCAAGACCCGGGACCTACCACCTCCCCAGGAGCAAGGCGCAGCTATTCAGCTGCTCTCAGCAATGCAGATGCTGCCTGTTCCTGCCGAAGTCCCCGTGGCTGCCTCCCGCTGCGGCAAGTGCCTTGCTCCCGTGCAGAGGCGGAGGCTCCCGCTGAACACCCTCAGCCGTTCAGAAGAAAGCTGCTTTTCTAAAACCGGGGCACTTCGGTTCTGTTGGGGATCAAAACGTGACACTGCAGCGTGGTGCCACTTGCTGTGCCGCCCCGAGAACCGGCTATTTCTGTGGCTGAGCAATCATGGAATTAGACCAGAGGAGCCCTAATGATCTCTGCAGAAGGGAGCTGATTAGTAGCTTGCTCCAGGAGAAGGGTAAACTGTTTCATCTCTGAGCACTCCTTGGATTTTAATGGAAATTTCATTAGCTGCTCTTATTATTACCTGTGCAAAAATCAACAATACTATGATAATAATAGATCTTGCTGCAATTAGGGCAAGTTTTGGTCAGCAGTTGTGATGCATGAATCACGCTTTTTGTTAGCTATATTGGCAAAGGAATTGATCTTTTGGATCTGTTTCTTGGTGAAAAATGGAGTCTCCAAAGATGCCTTTCTCAAATCTCCCTTTCTCCTCTATACAGGCACGCTCTCTCCGTTGTTTTCAGTCCTCCTTTGGATAGCAGTGGCGTTTTGTACAGCAATGCTGTTTTTCATCTCCAAGCCTGTTGGTATTCGACCCTTTTTGGTGTCTGTTATTCTGAGGTCTATATACACTATAGGGCTCGGTCCTACCTTGATACTTCTTGGTGCTGCTAATGTAAGTACTTAAAAAGCAAGCAGAATTTCCCTTTCAGCAGAAGCAGAGATATTATGGGTCTCCTATTAAAAAAGCCCTTGATTAGACCTGTGCAAAGAACTTCTTTTTCTGGTTCACTGGTTAAGCCAAAAAAATAAATAATTTCCAGTCATCCTGAAACAGCAGTATCAGCGAAGTGGGAAGCTAAGAAAAAAGCTGTTTTGGTTTTTTGCATATGCAAATATTTTAAAAATAAAAACAATATGAAGTTTAAAGAAATATTGCTGAATAAGGGCAATCACATTTACAGTTTCTCATGTAAAAAGAATGATTTTCTCTACCAATACGCTCAGCAATATTGACACAAATTTGTGAGATGTTTCTGTGAGCTTAAATATATTTTTGAGAAGAAAAAAGTTTTCAAAATTAAAAATTCTTTCAGCCCATGGCCATATCTCTTAACTTAGACATGAATAAATTTGCATCTTTACTGAGCTTGGTAAGATAAACAGTCATGCTCACAAGTCATCTGTTTAGATTTCTGCCTGACTGCTACAGCTCTAATTCACCTTAGCACAAAGTATTGGGCTATTTGCCACCAGTTCTGTGAGAATTCCACATACTTAAAACTACCCAGACATATAGTCAAAGGTAAAGGCAAGTAAGCAGTGCTTGCCCATGTCAAATTTGTGAAATTAAAAAACATGTTGAGTCCTCATTGCTTGTCCTGGACTACCAAACAGATGAGGTTAGCCCCTTTTGTATTTACTTCTGCACTGCTGTTCGCATGCAGGCAAAGCTCAGGAGCAATGGAGAATCTGATGCTGTTGCTTAAATGCCATACTTCAAAAATGCCCCAGTATTTTTTTTTTAGGGATTTTATATTGAAAAACATGATCTGAAGGAAATAGTAGATCTCACACACACCCCACACACTTTCTGTTGTGTTACTATTGTTCTCTTTGTAGTAGCATGCCTAGCTCCTTTTACATAGTCTCAGGTCTAAACTCAAAATAGTTAGGAATTCACTCCCCAGTTGTCTTTTTAATGCCTTATGATATTAAACCTGCCCTACCTACTCACTAATGTTATAGAAATAAATCACAACGTAATGAGGCACAGTGCAGTGTTAGAGGAGTGATGTACTTCCACTTACTCTCATGGGCTCATTCCCAGTGTACCTTGGGAGCTGGATTTCTCTCATCTCACTCCAGCCATCTAAAAGTTGTGCATTTGGTCAAAGCAACCTATCTAGACTTTTCGCATGCTGCAGCAATGCAAACAATAAATAACAGGATTTTTCTAATGGGATAAACCTAGCCTTTGTTACCCCCCACAGCTTTGTAACAAAATAGTGTTTCTGGTGAGCTTTGTTGGGAACCGTGGAACTTTTACCCGTGGCTACAGAGCGGTCATCATGGACATGGCTTTTCTCTATCACGTAGCATATGTCCTGGTCTGCATGCTGGGCCTCTGCGTGCACGAATTCTTCTATAGTTTCCTGGTAAGTATGTGCTTCTGTGGAGGGGAAAACTTTGCAAAAATAGAAAATACCGTTACCCATGCAGCTGTCTTCAATTTCTTCCTGACAATCAAGCCAAATCATGTGTATTTTTAGCATGCCGTTGTGTTGTGGCCCCTTAGGAGCTGGTGTTTTCATTAGAACCTGTTTCTGTTAGGACTTATTTTATCTGTTTTAGAGTTGAAAGTTTGTCCCTTTCTTTTCAGACAATCATCATACATCCCACTGCTTTCTCCCACCCTTCCCCAGCATACATATATTCCGTGTCCGTTGTTCTTGTATCTTGCGTCAGTCATCGTCTCTTTGGGACAGGAGTTGTCCACTGGTGTGTGCATCATACCTATACCAAAGGATCCCATTCCTCAGTTCGTCTTGCAGCCCTAATAAAATAAATAAATAAAAAAAATTACTTGGGAAATGGGGATGGCATGCCTCTGGTGTAGCAGGAAGATTCATCACTTTAAATGTATCCCACTTCATTTTCTTTTGTTGCCATTACCCAGATGGAATGCCTTTTTATAATATGATACAGGTGCAATGAAAATGAATCATACAAAATTATGCTAAACTCAGCTAACTGCTCCCTTCATGCTGAATAGCAGTAAAAGGTGTTTCACTGCTCTTGTTTTCTAATGCTTTTGCTTTATACTGGAATGTGTGAAACTTGTAGGGAGACTGACTAAATTGTGGTCATTTACATGGGTTCACTTTCCTGTTGTCATATTTTTCTCAGCTTCCTGAATAGTGGTGAACTCCCAGCATTTCACAGAGGTGTGTTAAGCACACTAGAATTTTCAGGGGTTCAGTCCTTACTCTGGTAGAGCTCCTGTTGAAGTCAGGTTTTCCAGATCTTGACATTAAAGTTAGCTTCAAAGTTTGGGCAGATTTCAAAGGAGCCAAGATTTTGTGGCTGTAGCTGCAGGACCCTTTTCAAATGGATGTAACTCTCCTGCTTAAAAAATGCACAGCAAATTATCTGTTATTCCTTCAATGAGTAAGGTGATCTCTACCTTAAAATACTTTCCAAAGTGCCAAGTAGTTTAAGAAACATTTTATGTACTTACTTTTTTCAGTGACTGCTATTGACTAATGTCCATGATTCATGGATGTTCTAATTGTCCATGTTCCCACGTTCCTTCCAGGTGTTCACTTTGTAGTGGATATATTCTAAACTCTAATATTTGTTCCTCATTTTATGCTTTGTCTTGTATGGAATGAATGATAACTGTCTTCCCTCTTTCTTCCTTTATTATTAATCTTTTCACAAGGCTGTGGATTTCAGATCTTGTGAATTGTGGCTAATACCTTCTTCTGTGGACCATTTTGATAAATCATAGTGTGTCACTTTATATCTGTAATCTGAGTGTTTTGAACTGGAAATACACACATTATAGATAAGGTCCAAAGCACTATAGAACATCAATAGAATTGTAAGAGAAAAAAAAGCTATAGTTTCTTGAAAAGCTCTTATCATGTTTAATTGCTATTTTAGGCCTTTGACATTTAAAGCAGTATTATCTTAATGTATATTTTTCTTTAAAGTTAAATACCAGGAAAGCATATAGTGCAGGGTAAAGAATAGAAGTTTCTAGTTTTATACAAACAGTGCAATGAATTTAACTTTGTCCTAAAAAGAGATGGCCCCAATCCTTGTACATGTGAGGTGGCTTTTAAATGATGCCATGAGCTCAAAGAAACAGTTTACAGACGTGTAATGACTTACATGCATGAGTGCATTTTTGAGTTGCAGCCCATGCATGTTTATCAGATGGGAGATAACATGAAAATTAATTTGTAGATATAGATACATAGTATGAAGACACTGTTTTTTAATTTTAATCTAGCCTGGTTTTGAACATGGGGAAACAATGGATCTTGCTGGTAACTGTTACCCGCGTCTGGATCAGGCTCATATATACTTTGTGAATTTGGATTTTGCTATAATCTATCTCAAAATTTAAAGTTCTGTGCTAGATTTTCTCCGCCTATAAGCATGCCCAGCTCCCAGTGAAATCAATGTGAATTGTGTGTTTATGAAGCTGAGAATTTGGACCATGGCTAGATGTATGTTTCAGTAGTTCAGATTGTTTTCCTGTGTAGCATCTATATATTGCCTCATTTGTATTCATTTTTCCTCTACTCTATGCTTTTCCCAGCTGTTTGATCTGGTGTACAGAGAAGAGACATTGCTAAATGTGATAAAAAGTGTTACCCGGAATGGTCGTTCCATTATCCTCACTGCAGTGCTAGCACTCATCCTAGTTTATCTCTTCTCCATCATTGGGTTCCTCTTCTTGAAAGACGACTTTATCATGGAGGTTGACAGGTTGAAAATCAGGACCCCTGTTACAGGTATTGTTTTTTATATTAAAATTTGCTTCCGACATATACTTTTTCTGTCTGTCTAACCTAACTTTCATCTAAGGAAATTATATTTCTTTATTTGTATCTGTGAGAGCAGAACTAATCCCATATACCTTAGAACTCAATTAAGTCTCTGAGTAAAATTTAATGTGTGTATAGGGTTGTTTTAGACTAGGCTTATCTGTTGAAATACTAAAATCTAACACTCACATTTGATTTATTATGTTTTCTTTTTGAACTCCTGCTAATATAGAAAAAAGATATATTTCCTAAGTATTTGGAAGAGCAGCTCAAAGTGGATTCTATTGGTTCTCATCCCACCTTAAAAGCAGCTCATAGTATTTTCTGTGTACTGTATGAGGCATGTGATCTTAACATGTTCAGTAGATGTATTCATTTGATTACTTTTTAAGCTTCATCCAGCAGAAATTTATTACAGAATCCACACTTCTACTGATAGGAGGTTTCCTGGAGCATCTTTTAAATTCAGTGTGTATTTCACAAACATCACCATTAGTGTGTAATCCTGGCTTCAGTAAAATCATTGGGAGGTTTTTAACCAGTTTTAAAAAGGCCAGGATTTCAGCTTTCTGGAACGAGAGATTTTACCAATGTGAATAGAGAGTTACAAACTTGCTTTGCTAGAAAAAAGCCAGGTCTGGTCTGTTGAGATCTTTGTATATGCTGCCAACCAGCCTGCTGGGAGCACGGGCAGAGAAGTAACTGTCTGCATAGAAATACCCAAGAATAGCTTGTGATTACATTCCTAGAGGCGTGATTTTCCCAAATGCTGAGCTCTTCAGACCTGTATGCAAGCACAGAACAACTAGTGGAATCCACCGCGGACTGCATGCAACTCAGTGTTTGCCAGTCTTTTCCTAAATTTGTTATTTCAGGATCTAAAGCACACAAACAAGGCAAAAGTCATTCAAGACCCATGGGCATGGTGTACTCATGTAGCTGTTTTGGTACCATATGAAAAAAAAGGAATGTGATGGATTTCTTTAACACACCTTGCTTTTTTGCCACTGATCATCTTAAAAGGGCTAAGTTGGCTTATATTTGACTTAGCATTCATTTTTGGGACAGAATTTACGATGTGAAGTTCCACTTTGAAAGGTAATTGTGACTATCTTAGAAGAACGGATGCGAGGCTACACGCAGCACTGGTCTGGTCCAGTGCAGTAGTTCCTGTGTGTTTGTGTTTCTTCTGTTGGGTTCTTGGCAGATTTTTGTGGTGTGGGTATATTCTTGCTGGCTTTATAGATTGCCACTCCTGATCAAAAAACTCATCAAGAAAATATGCTGACTGTATACTGATGGAACATTATGCATCCCAAGACAAGTGCTTTAAATTTTTTCTTTATAAAGTAGCACAAAGAGAAAGTCAGAGCGGATGTTTTCTGTGTTACACAGATTGTCTTAGACCGTTACTTTTGTTGTATGATTTTGCCTTCATTTTTTTCTCCTTAAACCTTTTTGTATCTCTGATTTGAAATGCAGAAAATTGTTGAAGATGCACAATATAAAATTGGTTTGATAAAATCAAGCTGATGTACACATTTACCCACTTTGGGAATGTTAAATTAGTGTTTTACACAAACCCATACATATTTACAAATGAGTACCAAACTGTGTTATAATCCTTGAAAACTCTTAAATATTCTACATTCAGGATAACTGAACATCAGCTTGGTGTCCTTCTTGTCAGCTTTTGTGAATAATTTATCTAATGGTTTTAAAACTGACATTATTTTCATATCTGACAGTTGTTTCTTGCTTTGAATATATTTTGTTCTAACCAGAAGTAGCAGCATTTGATGTAGATTCATTAATTTCAGGAGATGAAATGGGAATAGCTGTGATATACAGTAAATATAAAACTGTGGTTTTGTTCCTTGTGATTGCTTTGAGCTGTTGAGGCAGACTGTTTGAGGAAGGAGGAATTGGTGGTATAATTTGTTCTGCTTTTTCTTCTCAACTTTTCAACTCAGTGATTCGCTTCTAGAAAATGATGATTTAAAACTTAGTATCAATGTAATATCTGTCTTTTTGTCAATATCCTGCTTTTTCCACAGGTATTGGTGAAGTCCCCACTACAACCCTCACATCAATGATGGGAGCCTGTGCGAAAGAGAACTGTTCCACAAGCATCCCAATTATTAACCCAGGTTAGTACAAAAGTTCCCCCAGACTGATCATCAATTAGAACTGAGGGATTTGTGTGTTATTATTGTGGAGGCTTTTGCTAGTATGAGAACTGATGGTCATTGTTGTAAGTCGGAAGTACTCAACTTCTGCAAGGCTTGGAGCTTAGTTGGCAACTTGCCTTTAAGGTGAGTGCTTCCCACACCTGATTTCCAATTGCACTGACATTAATTTTGTTATTAAAAGAGCTTGCTGAATCATTATGCTGGAACGTACAGGTTGCTTCTTTCCAACTGACTTTGCTGAGAGAAGCAGCTTGCTGCTTATCTGCAGCATCCTCACGTGCACACACTGAGCCACTATTAGGTCCGTTTAGGGGCACGTAAGTTGATTTTAATGGCATAGCATGTATCAGCAAGCTTTTGTGTATACTTTTTACGTGCATCTAGGCCAAGGTTGTAGTGTGGCCAGGAGACCTAAGAGCCCAGATCTAGGATCAAGTTACTATGTCTTAACGAGTTACTGTGGCTCAGCTAAGCACAGGCAGCAGTCCATCTGTGCAGTCTTAGCGTGTGTCAAATGCAAGGAAATGCAGACTGTTGCAAGCCTTTCTCGCGATAGAGAAGCTGTGTCACTTCATGCTTGTGGCAAGTGAAGAGCTTAATGGCTCTGGTTCAGCAGGTGAGTCCACCTGGTTTTACTTTGATACCTGCATTAAGAATCTGATCTGTATGTCAGAAGGACCCTGTCAACTTTAAATATGCTCAATTAAAATAAAAGGTCTGACCAGTGTGTCCTGCTGGGGCAGTTACCAGATACCAGTTACCAGATATTGGGTCAGGAAGGAGTTTTTCCTAGATCAAGCTGGCAGAGTGCTTTGCCCGCTTCTGTAGTTTGAGGCTACAGGGTCACTCGGGAGTTTTGTTGGCCAAATGCACTGCTAGACAGGGACCTTTGACGGTGATGCTACTCTCTCTCTCCTACTCTCTTCCTGTGGCACAGTCTAGTTGTGGTGGTTGGTCTTTCACTACAGATGTTAAGTTTGTTTTAGTGTGTTGTGGCCTTTGCAGCGTGGGTGTGTGCACAGTGGATGGTCTACAGGCTTAAAATACTTATTGCCACAGTTGCCTGTGGTTGCTGGGGGCTGAAACTGAGGATATAAGTGGTCCCTTCCTATCCTGTGTTCCAGTATAACGCTGTTTCATAAGCTTTATTCTTCCACTACTATTTTTGAGTTTTTAGGATCAAGGGCTTCAGGGAGAGGGCTATAAAAGTAGGCTTTTTCTCCCCAGCTGGTGTGTAAACAGGCCTCATAAACAACATAGGAAGCTGTCTGACTAGATAGAGAAAACAGTCTAAGAGCTATTGGCAAAGCTGCTGCATTCAAAGAGTAATCAATCAGTCAAAAGAGACACAGTGTGGCTTTTGCCAAGCTCTTTAAGCGATAGAAATCTCACATTTCTTATTGTTTGGATACTGTTTCTTTAAAATTAAACAATAATGAAAGGAGGCTATACAAAACATCTAAGTGCACTGTCACTAAATCTTGGAGAAGTTTTATTTGTCCAGTAACATTAAAAAAACAACATTCAGCAAGAACAGTTTTGCTCGTCTTAGCCGGTGAATCACCTGCCAAAAAGTAGTGCTCTACCTTCTGTCTTCTCCTGGGACAGATCTCCCTTCTGGCAAAAGCGTGAGCGTGGTGGAATGCACAGGCCTGAGATTCACGTTGTAGCAGCGTGAAGAAGTCCACAGCTGTCTGTAGGAAACATGAAATGTTCTCAAGGGTGTCTCAGGTCCAGAGTGGAGACATAAATACATTGCTTTTCAGATCAGATCAATGCTAATCATTTGTTCTGATAAGACTCTGCTTCTTCCTTGAGTTTCACTGGTTGAGCGCGTGCTCAGTCATTGCTCATGCTGGTGTGGGAGTTAACTGGGAGCCAGTCTGCTCTGCTCAGAGAGCATCCCCTGTCTGCAGCCTGCTTCCTCACTGCTGCACTGAGCTATCAGCATAAAAATACTTTGTCTCATCTCCCTCAGAGTCTCCCAGTCTTCACTCCAAAGGCATTTCCATATCACGTAAGTGTTTGCCTGGTGAAGCGCTTAATCGCTTAAAGGAACTTCACATCCTACAGTACGTGGCTCTTTGTGCTCTGTAGCCCATAAAGACCTGTGCTAGAAAGGTGCACAGATATCTGTTTGTAAAAGGGGACATTTTCAAAGACTCATTCCACTCCCAGGCCTGGTACGGCTCTGTGCAAGTTCAGCTAGATCCACATGGCACTCATGTGTCTACCCTGCCTGTGCTTGTGTTGGAGATCAGGCCCAGAAGCCAGGTAGCTGTGGGCCATCAGATAAGGATTTTTGAAGTAAATCTTCCTATCATCCCACTTACTGCCCTGTGATTAACATTGTGGGGTGGTCTTAGTGCTTAACCTGCACTACCTTTGACTTAAACTTGATCAGAAGACAGCCTACCTAATGCTGTGTAGCCACTAATGGGCCACTCACCAGACTGGAGCTGGTTGCAAGTAAAACCCCCTGAACCTCAATTAGTGTCAATATTGGGTCCTTAGCAACAATTCACTCTACAGATCCACTCCTTTTGGTAGTATGGGCATAGTCTGTGTCGACAAGAGCTGAGTCTGGATTATGAGCATTGCTGAGCACCAGGGCAAACCAGCTGAGGCAGAACATGTGCCCGTAGGGTTACCTGGCTCCCAGGTTGAAGGTAGCTCTTGTTGCTCCACATCTGGGAGTGGAAGTAAAGTAGACATATGGATGTCTGTACACTCCCCATAGCCTACATTACTGCACTGGGGGGTTCTGCCACCTTTGGGCTGTCTGCTGTCTTGATTCTCTGGCAAAGATCTTGCAACCTGAGCTTGCTCTTCTGGGTGCAATGTGGGATGCTGATTCTCTGTGTTGCAAGATGTGCCAGTCAGCTGATGAGTGGTATCTTGCATCTGTCTGAAGCATGGGCTTGCTCTGAATTTGCATTTCAGTGGACATGGAGAGTTGTGAGTTAGGGTTTCTAGTAGATAACTCTCGTGTTGCAGCTTCCAGTTCTCAGCCCTGGTTTATCTTTGCCATTCACCAGAATTTGACCATCTGCTGTTTCCAGCACCTGGCCCTGGTCTTGTGAACAGTGAAAATCTTGTTCTGTAGTTACTTAAATGAAGTAGAAGCTGTGGCTTTCATAAAGGCTTTTAATTTATCTTGTGGATGGTCATCTTCTCAAGCACAGATATTAGCTCCAAAAAGAAGGACAGAGTAATGTTTGGAAGGAGGAAATAAAGGCAGGATACAAAAGCAAAGGAGATTAGTTTGTATGACTAAGATCACCGTGCTAGTAAAAAATGTCCAGATGTGACAGAAAAAAAAAAGGTTTATTGTTTCAATCCTTTCACTTTCAATATTTAAGCAGTTATTTTTTAAATCTGGAGTTATTAGTGGTAGTAATGTCTGTAATGACCATATAGTTTAACAGGGAAGTCTATCCTGATGTCTGCTTTTGCTTTTCTTTTTGCTCAAAGTTCCTTAAATCAGGAGTTCTTTCTCATTTAATTTGCTTGCGTAGCAAAAGCAGTGGTGGCAAAAGCAGCAGATACCAGCTCTGTTCTGCAAATACCCGTCATGATGCATACACCACAATTTGGGAACCCATGTTTTAAATCCAAATTGCTTGTCTGTAATGTGAGTGCTTTCAGTCAATTCAATTTGTCAGAGTCTATCTTGGTACCCCAGATGTGGTGGTTTGGGGCTGTTAAATACGCTGTTTCCGTTAACTTGCAGCAGGATGTTGTTATTTATTAAAATATGTTACAATAAGTGTATGAAGCAAAGCAAGTGAGAATCGCTGCCTTCACCACTTAAGCAAACGTATCCCTGAAGAGAAAGGAAGGCAGGAGAAACGGCAGTCACAGTCCTGACCCTTCAGTGCAAGTCAGCAGGACACAGGGAACAACTCAAGCAGGGCTCTTCAAAAGGAGGCTGTTGATGCAGCCGCAGCATGGGGGTGAGTGCGTGGTGGGAGGAATTCTGGCCGAGGCGGACGAAGTCCCCCCGGGGACTGGTGTTCCAGCCCAGCTCCTCTGCACGTTCAAATATCTCCTGCACAATAGTACCCTCTGTGGCTCAGCCAAAACCACGCAGCAGCTCTGCAGCAGAGATAAGAATAGAATCCAAGTTTTCAAGCTGAGGTCAGGGAGAGTCAGTCATTTAATGTATATCAGACCTGCGCTTGGGCACGTGTGCTAGTGGAAAGATCAGGGACAGATTTACTCGTATAAAAGGCAGCCCCTCCTTAATGATTTGAAATGCTAACATGACTTGGCTTGTACATGAGTAGGTAGAGGAATGATTTCACAGGAAGACAATCCTTTTACAAATGTGCTTCTAATTCTGTGTTTATATTGCTTCTCCTCTATGTGTCAGCTGCACACTTAGGAGGCCCACTGAAAAAGCAGTCATACTGAAACCAGTGGGAGTACTTGCAAGGAAAAGGAGTACTCCCATGAATAGAGATGGCAGCTCTGGGTCATTAACAGAGTTACTGGTGGGAGAACTGCTTGGGATTTTCTCTGTCTCTCTTCAGGCTAAGTATGCCTGATGTGCCTAAGTATGTCACCAGCAGCGATGTGCAAATGGATAGGGATGATCAGTGAAATTCTAGCTGCAGAATATGAAAGGCAGATGCGTATTGCAGTTGCTTTCTCTAATACAGAATTGTGGCTTTGTTTGATGAGTGATCATTTGATGCTGTGGTTCCTAAAGCTCCTGCTTTCCTGTTTGCAGGTGAAGAGGAGGAAGATGGAATAGAAAGGACCTGTGACACCCTGCTCATGTGCATTGTGACCGTATTAAACCAAGGCCTGCGAAATGGTGGTGGCGTGGGAGACGTGCTCAGAAAGCCTTCCAAAGATGTAAGTGTTTTGGCTGAGGAAATGCATTACTCCCTGTGCATCTCATGAATGCCAAAGTCAATTTTTGGAGGTTATAGACAGTATTTGTATCTAGTCTGCTCTAATGTCACGCAGTTGATTTATCCGTGTAATTTTTACATCCCAGATGGAATATTTAATGGGAAGAGCTAAGCTTGGTGTGATGATGATACTTGAAGAAAGGAACTCTAGGTAGTAGTTTACTCCTTCTGGAAAACTGGAGCATATTGTAACCTTCCAAGCACTGCTAAGAAGTGTTGCTGGATTGGATCACTCTTCTATTACACTAGGAATAATGAATGCAAACTTTTGAAAGGGATTGATTGATGACTATATGTCAAGACTCTCCACTGTAGTACGTAAGGTGTATTTTTAGCTGAAATTCAGCATGGCATCTGCCCTGGAATAGGTCCTATTGTTTACTTGTACTCAACTAGCATTGAAGTCAAAACAGAATTTCATATATCGTGGTATATGTCCTCTTCCAGAAGTTTCCTCCAAAAATCAATTCATTTCAGGACTACTCTTAATATTTGGGTGGTTTTATGCATTTTTAAAGTTCAAAAAGAACATCATAAATAAAGGTAGTCTAGCAGCACTTTGCTTGGTGAGCCACACCGTAACACAAGGATTAAATTCACAAGTAGGATCTCAACAGGGCTCGCAAGAGTCCAGAGACAAATAACTCGGATCTGGATGGAAGAGCTCCCTGTGCTGGTAGTAGGAATCTAGGTCCTATCTCATAGACTGGGAGGTTCTACAGGAACCATAGTCCATCCCCATGAAGTCTGTAAACACTTACAGACTTTGAAAATTACCCTTGCCACTTAGCAGTTATTTAGTGCTAACTACATTAAAGCACTTCACAAAGGGTAGCACTATTATCCCAATGAATGTGTGGGAAACAGAGAAAATCAGTGACTTCCAAGTCAGTATCATGGTAAACAAAAGGACTTGGGTTTTATGTTCCTCCTCCTTTCACTGAGTGTCGTCTCCTGTTTGCCACAGAACAACTTTGCTATTTTTTAGAGGTGTCAATGGAAGTCCAGTCCAGCCTTTGCGAGAAGGAAAGTAGCTATGATGTAAAAACAAGAGTGTAATGAAATGGGGAATATGAGTACTTCATGTGTATGTGTGTGCATGTGTGTGTTGTGTTCCCGAAAGACACTTGCTTGGTCTGCCCGCTCTGAGCCAGCTTACGGCCACGTGACTGTGTTAGCACAGTGCTAAAACCATTAACATGCCCTGCTCGAGCGCAGAATATAGTAGCCTGGCCTTGGCATCACGCAAGCATGCTCCCCTGGTTTCCAGTTGTTCAGTGTGAAAACTTGGCATCGGTCGGGAGTATTCCACAAAGACATACCGTAAGCATATCCCTGTATGCCACAAGGCAGTATTAAGAAGAGCTATCATTGCTCTCAGTGGGTACTAGAAACTGCATATCCCTGTTTCTGTACTGGCAAGGTAATTGTCTTCAATCGAGCACTACACTAATGCATCTACGCTGCATCCGGTACACAAGCTAGTCTCTTCTTCGTGCTGTGTGAAACAACGTAAAGGACAACGGGAGTCCCAGAGTGAACCAAATCTTCTTTGCTTAGTCACATAGGTAGTCCCTCTCTATTTCTGTGAGTAAGGCCAGCAGAATTTGGTATATGAAAAGAAAGATGCATAGCTTTGCTTGAGCTAATGTGAAAATGTTTAATATTTTAGAGGTGTGCTATTTTTATATCTTATTGCAACCTTATTATTGTTTCAGGAGCCCTTGTTTGCTGCGCGAGTTGTTTATGATCTTCTGTTTTACTTCATTGTCATAATTATTGTTCTAAACCTGATCTTTGGAGTCATCATTGATACATTTGCTGATCTCAGGAGTGAAAAGCAGAAAAAGGAGGAAATACTAAAGACAACCTGTTTCATCTGTGGTAGGTGTTACTGAGCTATTGAGACATTTGATGGGGAAAGGATTAAAATAAACTATTCCTCAATAAATAAAGCGTGGACCTAAGGGGTGGTTATATTCTACAAGGAAAGTCTGTAAAAATGTCAGAGTTTGGTACCAAATTTATTCCCTCTCAGCAGGAAAAAGATTTGGTTTAGGAGTCAAAAGCTAGCTTTGCTAAGAGGTGGCTTCACAGTCTCCACCCAGGATCTGAAGGAGAAGAGCTGTCTCACACTCGCATCATCACCACTAATGGAGGTGGTGCAGCTGCTGACTTTATTTCACAAAGCGTGATGCAGATGAAAGTACAGCTTGCTATTTCACAGCACAGTGCATTCCAGAAGGGTAACAACGGCAAAATCTGCCTGTTTCAGAAGGTGATATGAAACAGGGAACAAAAGAACTAAATGAAAATCATCCCCACAAAACCCATAGATAAATCGCGCTTATTTTGAGGTGCACTCACAAAGAGGGGCAGACCTTCACTCCCCTAGGGGACTTTAGAAATGTCTTCTTTTTTGTAGGCTGGGTGTTGTTTCCATGGTTGTACTGACAGGGATGAACGTTGTGCAGAGCACAACGGCTTTAGTGTCTGTGGAAGGCTCCACAAGAGATCCAGGGAGGAAAGCTGTAACACGGAGGCAAACATTTGTGAATCCTGTCCTTCCTCACTGTGGTACTCTTCGTCAGAGATTTGACCTGTTACAGGAAAAAAATAAAAATTTCTTATGACTACAGCTCTGTAAAGACTGTGTGACTACAAAGCTGCAGAGACTCACCCTCTCTGCTAGGTCTGAGCGCACAAACGATCCCACCACAGCTTAAGAGGGACTATTCACATGCTTGATGCTAAACGTGTGCATAAATCTTTGCAAGATCAGGACCTAGATTGCACGCTGTGTGCTTACCCATATACATTTAGAAAGAATCAGAGCCAACACTTGTAAAGGACTTTATAGCCCTCAGCATAGAAGGCACTGTAAAACTGTAACATATTTATTATATTGTTATTGTTATTAAGAGGAAATATCACAAAAGAGAATAAATGCTGCGCTGAAAGAATTCTGTCAGGAATGCCTTCTGGCCTGGTATTTCTTGCCTGGCAGTTACTGTATGCAGTTATAGCTTTTAAATTAAGATCCTCCAAATTTATGATCCTTTAAATTAAGTTAGGTTCCTTTCTCTAACATATTTAACAGATTTGGGTATTTTTATGTTGAAGGGGGGGTTTTTTTGCATTATGTTTATGTCTTTTTGCAGGACTGGAGAGAGACAAATTTGATAACAAGACCGTTTCATTTGAGGAGCATATAAAGTCAGAACACAACATGTGGCATTATTTGTACTTTATAGTTCTTGTCAAAGTTAAAGATCCAACTGAATACACTGGCCCAGAGAGCTACGTGGCACAAATGATTGTGGTAAGTCAATTTGGGCACGTGCTTTATGCAACTGAGAGATGCTCCTTGCAGCTAGAGCAGAGAATATCCTCCGTTTTCCCTCTCTGAACAATAGGAGGCATCGATCTGTATTTTTAAAGATCTTTTCACGTGTCTTAGACAGTCTGCAACAAAGCCCAGTCTTAAACATAATGAAAAAGATGAAGGCACAGGCCACAGTCTCCGGTTTGGCGTTCGTGCTCTCATGCTCTGTGGGTTCTGCTGCCTCATTAGCCAAACCAGGGGCAGAAGAGCATGCATCATAACATCTGCTGCTGCTCTGGCTTTGTCCAGTATCTCTGGGCTGCTGTCCAGAAAAATAACATCTCCTGCTGAACAGTGAAACGCAGGGTCAGTGTTGAGGGCTAGTGCTTTTCTCCTATGACTGCTCTGAACAAGCTATCGAAAAGACCAAGAAGAGCTGCTGCAGGGATTTGAAGACCTACAGAAACAGCCTTGTGAATCAGTGAGAGTATGTCTTGGATTCGGAGAGAGAAATTTGATGACACTGGAGCAGAGAGATGTTTGATTACATTTCATTTCCAGCCTGCTACCAAAGAGGGTTTGTTCTGGTGAGAGAGGGGTGGATTATCAAGGCTGCCTTGCTTGGGGTTTCATTTTTGAGGAATTCTTCCTACCTGCTGGGATATTGTGGTGCAGCATTTTCCTCCCATGGACTTCCTGGCAGGTATTGCACTGCTCGGGGGTCTGTGGTTGCAGAGCTGGCATATGTCTGAATCCCAGAGGAGGGTGTAACCAAATGCACATCACACTTTGCTGTTTATGCATTTCTGGAGACACATTTCTTATTGAGAGTATCTGCTCTGTTATCCCTCATTGGGCCTTTGATTATACATACTACCCAACCTCACTAGTGAGATGCTGGGTGCTCTTTTAGTCCTCAGTTTAGCCAAGGGGAAGATTCTTCTCCTTTAACTTCAGCTGTCTTCAAGTCAGGCACCTGGTTTAAATTGATCCCAGCTCCCTGCCTTATCAGTGCAGAAAGCTGGGTTATTTATCCTGCCTTAAGACAGGTGTCTAGGATAGCTGGGGTGACTCACCCTGGCATCACCTTTCTCACTCCATTGAGAGCCTAAATGATTAGTTTAGACAAGATGCCTAATTGGGAGCTGGCTAAAATGAGAGGAGATGACTCCCAACCACTGTGCAGGCTTACGCAGAGCTTACCTTGAAGAACTCACATTAGTGGAATGGCTTGTATTTAGACAGGAGTGCATGCTTGAATGCTGCAATGAAATGGAGCTTTTTGTAAGTGCTATTACCGCTACACGGGAAGGTGGTGTGGCAGGTGATGGGAATTCAGTGCTCAGGTACAGAGGAACAGCCTATGTCCGTGGAGATTTTGAACCGTCAACCTCATTGCCCATCTCGGGGCATTTATACTGTTAGGCAGTAATGGATCTATACTTCTGCAGTATGATGGGTGAGATAGAAAAACTAAAACAAATGCTTGTATCCTCTGTTCCATTACAAGAAATTATTCATAGTGGCAAGTTGTCCTCTTACACATGAAAATATTTTAGTTTATCTCAGAAATGCACTTTAATTTGTGGAATCAATGATGTCCCCATACTCTAGGGGCTGTGTCATTTGTCTGTTCCTTCTCTACTCCTCTTCCTCTCCCTGCAATGTTTTTATGATTTTAAACTTTGCGAGTATGTATGTTAAGTATTAATGTTTAGTTCTAAGGGATGCATTAATATTCATAGTAAGTGTATTCATCCTGTGGCAGCAGTGGTTTGACTTTTCTGATGTAATTCACTAATGTATTTTACGTTCACATTAATGGTGGGAACTCCTGTTTGAGTATCTAAAATATTAACAGAAAAGCACCAAAACACATGTGACCTCAAGCACTGAACCGATTTCTCAAAGCCCCTGTTCCTCTGTGGCAGAATGTTGGTGGTTTAAGTGGTTAGTAGTAATCCAGATTTTGGGATTATTAAACCCTCTGAAGGAAGGCTTGTTTTTTCCATGGGTGTATACATAAAGTTAATGGTTGTCCTGGATGATGGGAGAGGTACATATGGACCTAGAAGTGTAAAGCTTACGTGGAATGGAAGAGGGAATGGAGAGTGGGGGAAAACAAGAGAAACAAATGTTTGAACAAACTACAAGTGGCTGGTGTGGGATTAGTAATTGTATCTTTGTGCAGTTTAAATTCCCCAGTACAAAATCTAGGGAAGGCGTGCTGCAGAAATACTAGTGCTGCATAGCAGAAGCAATTGGAACTGCTTAAGTGAACAAAAAAGGACTCTTTCTCTTGGAGCCAGAGGGATTGCTGTATACCACATGGTACCAGGAATATTAAGAAATGTAAGAAAATAATCTGAGTGGAAGACTGGAGTATTCTGGAAGTATGGTATTCAACTGGAAGAAGAGATTTAGACATACAGCGTTGCTTAGGACCAAAAGAAGAGTCAGAAGGAAAATACTCAAAGGTAGTTTTGCAGCTGTCAGCCGTATGAGCTGATGTAGTGTACGTGTTTGGTGTGTTTCAAACACAGCACGATAGTAATGAAATTGCATGACAAGCATGTGAGATGTACTACATTCCATGCAGAAATTAAGCCTGAGGTACGGTTTTTGTCCTGAAGACAGAGAGAGAAGCTGATTCAGACTTTGTGACGGACTGAAAGCTGAGTGACCGTTCTTGTGATGCTGGGAGAGGTGACCAAGTCCCTGGTGAGAGACCAAGTTTTGGTTAGGATCTGGCACAAAAGAGGCAGACTTCAAATTAACCTTTCACAAGGGAACTGAGGCTTGCCAGTGGAACTGACTCATTGCTGAAGGAGGCTCACTGGGGGTGTATGGGAATTGGAAGAACAGGGCAGTCTCCGGACCTCTTTGAAGGGGACAAGGTGGAATGAGATTTTATATTTCAAGTGATACAGAATATGGCTGAAAAAATTCCATGAATCATACTCTGGAAAAGCTCTCTTAACTCTACTAGATTTTATTATGATTAGGTATGCCTTTTATGGCTGCTTCTGTAGCTTTAATGGATCAAACCCAAATTCTGTGTTTTCACAGCCGGATTACTCAGAGAGAATTTCTACCCAAATCCAATCTTCAAGGCTCAGATCCACCCTTAAACACATGTAGGTCAAAATTTTGGAGTATGCTGCAGTAACTTCTTTAATAGAAAGAAGAGTTTAGTTCCAAGTATCATCCTCACTACCCCTACAACTGTAGTTAGGAACCCATTATTATTTGTACTTGTCTACTACTGTCTTGCAAAGTATTGCAAAAAGTAACATTGGAATGGTTATCAGTATTAACTAAGCACCAGGGAAAACATCTACAATTTCTGATGGTCTCTTTTCTCCATTGTCCAGACCCACCAGGACCCAAAAATATGACTGTCTATATTATGACTCCCAGTCTTTTTTATGTATCATTTGTCCAGCAAACAGTGAAGCATCTGGTTTGAAGGCTTGCTGATAGCACAACTGGAAAAAAACAGGAATACTATGGTTTTCTTGTTTTGGAATATTATTTGAAAGGCTGGGTGCCAAAAGGGATGGGAATTATTTACACATCTAACTTCACTTTCCCAGTTTTTCAGTTCAAGAAGGGGAAAGAAATGTGTAGGTGACGTTGTACGCATCCCTCACTCAAAGGCAATATTTTTGCAGGGTTTCCAAGTTCACTTTTATTTCTGTTCCAGGGGTGGCTTGTTTCAAGGCATTCCCATTATCTTGCATGTCTCTGGCCTCAAAAGACCTTGTGGCAGAGGACTTCTTTTGCTTTCTTCCTCTGGACTGTGGACATCGGCTGCAAACTCCTAATGTTCCCTGTGATTTTGATTTTTCCCAGCAGCTCTATATTTGTTTCAGTGCTTAGCATACTGCTCTGAGCAGTGACAAGTAATCAGTAGCTATCCAGCTTTCATAAAGCAAGGTATTATTTTTTCTTTTTTTTTTTTCTTTTTAGAAAAAAGCATCAAGCATAGAATGTATTGTAAAACAACACACAGTTTACACACCTCTAGCTTTTCAGACAGTTACTTTATGGAGATGTTGGTGGGAGTAAAGCACTTCAGATCTTCCAGTGATGCCCATTCTTCTTGCCGACTATCTTATAGCAGTTATCAGGTGAAATATTAATGAATATTAAATCAGGGCAGTAGGTTTTATTATTTGTTTGTTATTCAGGCCTCTTCTATGAAGTCAGACAGGTATTATACAATATCCAAAAAACTTTGAAAAGCTGGCTACATGCCTTGCATTTGCACTGAGAACCTGCATGAATGATTCCTCTATTGAATTTTCATTCCTGCAGAAAAAACCTTCTTATCTGACCCATTTGACCAGAAATACCATCTCTAGCAAACCCAGAGAGATGCACATAACTTGTATTACATCGATACAGCAATCTTTGAATGTTCCTTGTGTCCATTTGTCAGAGGAGACAGTTTAATGCGATAACTGGAACAGTGAAGGTTAATGCCCAAATTTTTAGACTTCTCTTTTCAGTGGTGCAGTTTGTACACACAGATTTCACCTAAGCTTTAGTAGCTGTAAATATATAAATGGGAGGCAAAAAATGTAGATGATTAGTTACTGAAGTTTTTGCAGCAAAACAGAGAGATATGAATTAACCTATGATTTGTGCCTCCATTCATTTGCAAAAATAAAAGGCTATTGGCGTAGTAATTAAATTAATTATTTTGCCCATTGGAAGAATGAAGGACTTTAGCAAACAAAGCCCTAAAAGTTTTGTTCTCGCGTGCCCTGTCCACAGTTCTTAGCAAGTTTCATAATGGATTTTATCAGCATTAGTGCTACCTGTCATAACTACGTAATTACAGCACCTAATTATATTATTACTTATTTACTCTAATTATGTAATTGGATGTAATTGGTGCAATTACATAACTCCTCAATCAACTGAAAACGGCTCTAAAACCAGCCTATGTTCATAAGAGTAAAGGATACTGCCATGCGTTAGACCATCTCCCTAAAGCAAGGCAATCTTTGGTGGGAAATTAAAGGTTCTGTTCTCCTGCCATTGCGGTCATTGGGACCATGAGCCTTTTATACCGTGATAGTATCTTAAAAGTATTGCTTTACATCTTGTTTCATCTGTAAATGTATCCCTCCTGAAAGGCAGATTCCTAATCTTAAGTCTCTCTTCAGGCTACTCAGAATCCCAACGCCTCCACTGAAATCAAAAGCAAAATTCCCATCAACATTATAAGGATGAAGTAGAAGAAACAGGTTGAGCAACACCAGCCTGAAATTCTGAACAGTGGTTTCTTATTCAGTTCTTCTAAAAGCACTTTTGTGTCACAGCAATGACCTGTCATTGGTCATGTGACAAAATATTTTAACTACTTCATTTTAAATATTTTGAAGCTGTCAGCTTTTTTCATTATTTTTTGTTTTAAATTATTAAATAAAAGAAGTATTTACCAAATATTATGGCCATTTCCATGTCATGAGGAAAAATGCATTCCCCATTTTGAAAAATTCTAGTTGTTTTGGTTTTTGTTTTTAAATACTGAAGTTTGAAAATTGATCTGAATTTAGTGCTCCCTTGAGCTGGTGCTGTTGTCTCTCTTCTTCCTATGTCCAGCTTCATGTTTTTGCCTTCTTTTTCTATTAGATACCCAGAAGTGGGTATTAAATTCAAAAGCAGCACTGGGAATAATGCCAAATGAGCCATTGAGAAGTCTCACAATAGTTGTCATTCTGCCCATGCTGTGTGCTGGGCAGCACAGGCCGTTTTCCCTCGGCATCCTTCTCTCTCCTGCCTCGCTGCTCTGCGTTTTGCCGTGCTCCCACCTCAGGAGCGGAGGTGTGATGTGAGCTGTGGCAGCACATAGCTGCTCCCCAAGTTCGGGTCTCAGCAGTGATGCTGCGAGGTCCTGGCCAGAGTCGCTCCATGAGGCTGTGACCCCCCAGCATAGCAGCAGGGACAGGGGACAAGCTCCCTCCTGGAGCCAGAGTCGCTTGCGTATAGTCCCTGGCACACCTGTGTGTGGCCTGCAAAGGGATTTTTATCCTTTTAGCCAACCTCAGCAGAAGTAGCTGACTATCAAAACAGCAAAAGTGTGAGCCAAGCGGAGCCTGGAGAGCCCGACAGCTCTGGGTCAAGAGCTTGGCTGCCTGTCCTTTCACACCTTGGGGCAGTGAGAGGTTGTCCCAGGGTTAGTTAGTGAACGTAAAGTAATTTCACTGATGCCAAATCCTGGTGCACACCCCCAGCCTGATGTCCAGCATAGTGGCCATCTCTGAGCAAACCAGGTGGAGGTTCTAGAAGAGGCAGGTCCAAAGGAAATACAGACAGGCGAGGTGAAGGCAGTGAAAAAGTGCCATATGGAAAGAGGAAGAGCATACTGACAACAGGCGGGCAAGGAGGAGCGGGATTTGTGGAACAAGCTGTTCTTTACTGCTGTCAATTTTGTCAAAGAATGTAATAAAATAATATGTACTAAGAGGGCTGTTGACCTTGGCTCTTAAAATATAACTTCTTTGGAGAAGAAAAAAAGTTCTGACATCCAGGATTTTTCTATTCTGTTATCTATCATCTTTTTGAATTTTGGAGGCAAAAGTTTTCCCTGCTAATTTTTATCCCTAGTCTATAGATACTCTTATTACATGCGAGGATTGCTAAACACTGTATGGGTAGAGAGAATGACCTAAACCAGAGAAACTTCAATCCAAGGTAACATGAATGCTGCTGAAGGGACACTTGGGTTGTCAGGAAGACACTCCGGGTGTTTTTCACATGCACTGTGGTGATTCGTCCTAGACAATTTAAGAAGTTTCCTCCCCCAGATGTCCACTATACCCTTCTGTTGCAATTAACCACAACAATAGCAGAGGGGGGAGGACAAGCGATGTGTTTGTTCGCTCCTGAGCTTCTGCAGTTCGCAGCCCAGAGTACTAATGTGAAAATTGATGGCCATTGAAGTCACGCCAGTCTGAACTGCACTGGTTGAGGAGAGGACACAGTGCCGATTCTGCTGCCTCTTTATAGGTAGGATAATATCAGCAGGGAGAAAGGGCACACGGCTGATAGGGGTGACCCCTTCAGCTGCTACAGCTAAATCTGCCAGGGACGGTGAGCTGTGGTTCTTAAACTGGCTCACTATAAATAAACCGTATTTTTAAGGCTTCTTCATTATCATAAATTCTAGTTCAACATGAAATTTCTGATCTGGCGACTCACAGACTTGAAAATGCTTACAAGACTTGTGCACACAAATGCTCTGCTGGAGTGGGGCACGGAGTTTATAACTTTTGGGAATCTAATAATGCTCCCATTGTTAGGACTGATTTATTTTACTTTTTAAAACTGGCCTTCCTCCAAAAACTAGCAGATGTTATCAAAGCAAAACTTGCAAGGATGAGATGTATGTACATATTATTAAGCTATGCAACTTTTTCTTAATTACTTTTAAAAGACTAATATGATGCATGTCACATTATGAGTAATTACTTACCATGGCAGTAATACCAAGAGCACAAAAGCCGGCTGCTAAATAAGATCTGAGGTCTCTCTGACAGGCTAATTTCCTAGGAAATACAACATCGGTTTTGTCTGCAGTTGGGTTTTCATAAAATAAGCAATTAAAGAAATATGCCTAAATAGATGATTTACTGCTCCCATTTTTTTGTTGTGGTCAAAATAGAAGAGCAAGCAAGAACGCAGCTCTCTGTGTCCGTCCACATGGACCCAGGCCCTGTGGGGAGTTCAGGGCTTCAGTTTAGGTGCACCAGGTCCCAGAGAAAGTCCTTTTTCTGCATCAAGGCCTGCCTCAAATTCACAGAGGATCTCAGAGCTATCAAGTGGTGATACAGAGTCACTAAAATAGAGCTGGAATTGTGCTTCGCACAGGTTCAACCACTGCTTGGGTATAATAGAGGGGAGCTCCCTCTCCCCTCATATACCCAAGTGTTATCCAGTTTTACATTTACAGAATATATTGAGGCGTTGTTGTTTTTCCTGCTGCTAGGTATTGAATTATTTTTCTATTGTTGCTTTTCCTGTTGTTCAAAAATAATGTTCATTTCTGTAGGTAGTACGTTGCTATTTTTGCGCCTCTGTACAATTTTGCCTCTACATTATTATCTTATAGAAGTGCTGCACACCTCCCTCTCCACTTCATAAAATAAGCAATTACAGTAACGTGCCTAATTAGCTGATTTCCTGCTCATTTGTGTGTTGCTCAAAGCATGAAAAGTTAGCATCACGTGAGGACTTTGCATCTTTGCACAAAGCTCCTATTCTACAAGAGAGCTGAGCATCTTCTTTTCTACTTCAAGGGCTCTGCATCTTCCAGAAATGGGCTCTTTGGTCCCCCATAAATAGTTGAGTTGGCCTGCTTGGCTAGGTGATGTGTGAGGTATAGGTAAATAAAGGGAAAGGTGGGCTTCATTTGGTACCTCATTGTAAAAGCTTGAGTTTATATACATTCTTTCCAGACAGGCAAAATTAATCACCCTGTTGCTGCTTGAACGGGAAACCACGGATCTGATCCTGCCTCCTTAGAAATTATGCCATTAGCTGGAGCGGGAGAAGGATTGATATCAATGACAGGTGCTGCAGCACAGGCAGATTTGCTGTGTGTATTGAGGGTATGGTGATAACCTTCATCCCCCTAGCTGACTGGGTGAGGGAATGGCCATGTCATTGTGCCGTGCCCTTGTCTCTGCTGCCTCTCTGCTCAGCCCCTCATGTTCTTGTTAACTCCTAAAGGCACAGGTCCCAGCACCAACACAACCCTGTCTTTTTTCCTTTTTCCTTTGAAATCACTTCTGAATACAAAGCTGTAATGTAGTTGCAAGTTACAGAGTGGAGCCTAAAACTCCCCAAAAGTATATTCGTTGAGATTTGGGTTATTCCCCCCCTGAGGTCTGGAATCAGTGGTTTGATACTACCCAGCACTAGTCTTTTTGGTCCCTGTGTATTGTGGCTCAGTTGTAATCTTAGCTTGATTTCCTCTGTGTTTGAAAGATTTGGCTACCTGTCTGTTGACCAGTATTTAGGCTTCGAAGACTGATTTTGCTATAAAGATGGGTTCTGCATTGATAATACAGTGTAGTCACAGCCTCCTTGTCCTCCTTCCAACTTCAATTCATTCAATTTGCAAATTCAAAATAAATGAGCCGAGTTGGGTTCCTGTTTGTTTGTTTGCTGCTGTCCTTAAAAACTCGAGGAGGGGTCTGGACATGAGGCTGTGTTCCTTGAAACTTGCACATCCCCACGAACATGGAGTGGAGGTGTTCCAGCTGGAGCACCCTCAAGCTGAGCAGTGCTGCTGGCAGGACACGGGCTGCGGTTCCCCACTGGAATCCACTCCCGCCTTGACCTGCCAGAGACTAGAGCTGTTAACTTTCCAGGCAGCTTGCAAAAGCCATCTTTTATCCCTTTGTTGAAGAAGCATGTGGCCTGAGATGGATCTGTGTGTGGGCAGACCTTTATTCTGTGATTTCAAATGATGGAAGGGCTCTCCAAGGCACTGGATAGGCACCTACTGTTGCGCTTAGAATCCTGGCAGTAACAGAGCCTCGATTCTCCTGGGACTGGCTATGTATGGCTTTGCCTGATGAAAACTGGACCTTAACTGGGGTCACAGATAGTGATAAGAAGTTCAACCCCAGAGGAACAATGTGATGAGCAGATCCCAAAGTGTGTAAACTGAATTAATTTGATTTTGCACTATGGGAGAAGCAACAAACACAAAACGCTTCGATGCTGTTTGAGAATATTATTGCAACATTTGAAAACAATTATTGTTCTTTGTATTACAGTGGTACTAAGCTTCTGGCTTCTTGAATGGGAAAGAGACTCCAAAATTGTCCACAGCCAAGGCAGGTAACTGCAGATGCTGAGGAAAGGAAGGACTATGGGTTTGCCCAAAGACATAAGGACAATGAGTAAAAGAACAGGGAGATGAGTTTGAGGTTGTTGCCTTTACCAGGAACACCATTTAAAAGTAAACAAGTGTAACTTTGGTTGGACTCAAAACATAGCAGTGAGATTCTGCAAGAAGTAAAACAGGGAAAGGCTACAAAAAATGTAGTTCTGAGTTCTCACAGTTCAGAGACAGCAGGATTTGGGGGAGTTGGGTGCAACATTACCGGGAGCTTGTTTTACAAGGTGTTATAGATATGATGAAGTTACTTGTTTTCTATATCTGTCATGGGAAGAAAAATCCACCGGCCTGTATTACTCTGGATGGATAGGTTTCTGAATTTGTATAACTTTGGTCTCATTGTGCCATTTATCTTTTGGGATCAGCTTTATGAGATTTGTGTCAGGTTTTTCTATTTGGTTGCAAGGCTAGTTCACGGAATCTTCTCTCTTTTTAGTGTGGTGGATGTGTGTATGATAAAAAGCTAAGATTGCATCATCTTTAATAAAAGAGAAGATATATAGCCTAAAGAAATCAGATTAGTTGTAGAGAAGGAAATCAATCAGGTTGGCAAATTGTATCTGTGGGACAAAGTGCAAAATGTTTGTTTCATACAGTATTTATTGAACAAATTTGTTGAGAAGATGGTTAAAAATGCTCTACAGGAAAAAAAAAAACGGGAACCATTTTGTTCAATTTAAATGACATTGATGGATTTTTTACATCATGAAATCTTGCAATATTACCAACAACAATCCCTGATAAAGTACTTTACACAATTGCCTCACAGGGCATTTTGAGATAAAAGTATATATCGGAGATTGTAAATTGGCTGCATCCAATTTATGTATAATGGAACCCACTACAGCCATCCTACGAAATTCAATAGATCAGGAATCATATTACACTTCTGTGAGTTTGGGGTAGTAGGAGCTTTAAAGAGTCTCCAAAGCAAACGGGCAACTTTAAATCATATTTAATGAACCCTGTGTATTTTATACACATGTGATTAAAATGTTTTGTCTCTGTTTTTCATTTTGCTGGGTGCTGCTGAAGGAAAATTGTAACTCCGGGTTTGTGAAACTGATCATCTGCTTGTTCTCAAGAGAAAATGCATTTTAATTGAACAGAGCAAATCATATTTAAATGCTGGGCTGAAAAAACAAAGAAAAAGCAGATCTGTACAGAGGATCCATTTCAGTATTTTCCTAGCAATACGAGCAAGAGCACTAAATGAAAATGTAGTATAGGCAGATAAAGGTTCACAAAGTACCATGGTGGTTTTTTCTTTTATTGATCTATGCTTGCAGCCTCTGAAAACAGTGCACAGTAGAGACGAACCTGAACGAATAGACGTTTCGCCTTGAGGGCTCAGTTTTGGTGGTTTCCGCCTATTTCCCAAAGGGAATAAAAGTGCTCTGTGCTTCCCAGCAGGCAGGTGGCACCTTATGGGATCTGCTGCTCACCCAGCCACAGCCAGACCTGCCAAGGGTCCTCGCCTTGGCCATCGTGTCTGCGTGGGCAAGGAGTTGTGCTCACCATGCAGAGGAATGTACAAAACCCATGGGCAAGCATTTGAACAGAGCAAGCGATTTGAGAGCAGGTTGATAGCGTTCAGGCCCATGAGGCTGAAAGGTGGCCGTTGCTTGGTGGTGTTTTGTCGAGAGACGCTTCAAAAAGCAACCTAGATCTTTTTCCTCTCCTCTGACTGATACTTGAGTATGTGCATTTATGCATGTGTACGATATATGCATGATCACGTCGTTGCTTAAAAAACAGTTCTGTATAGCCCATTGGTGATAGGTAATAATTCTTATTAATTTTAAAAGAAAATGTTTTTCTTTCAATTGTCTTTTCATTCCGCACCATGTGCAAAATACATTAGAGTCAAAATGGGCCCAAAGCAGGAACATTCAGATCAGGATTCAAAATGCCTCGACTCTGGCAGTATCCTAAACCAGAACAATCGCGCTGCAATCAGCGAAGCTCTGCCTGTGTAAAGCTGAGAACAAGGTCAAGTCCTGAGCCTCTGAAAAACGAGTCTCCAGCTGAGTCTTTGTATTTCCCAAAGATTCTGTTACACCAAATTGAAGCTAAAGCTAGGAATGGACAGTACTTGCAAAATACAAGGTGACAGGACCAGAGAATTAAAGCTAAATGTGAAAAAAACCCATAGATTTCAACAAGCATGCGCCTGAATCGTGTGCTACAAAAGATATGAAGTAGAGGTCATGGTTTGGAGTTTAACCATGGAGATAGACCCTGATCCTGGATCAAACCAGCACTTACACTGATAAAAATGGGTCAAAATTTGTGGTGTCCTTACCAGCTGAATGGTAAGTATGTCTCTAAGGAGCAGACAACATCTCTGTCCCCAGCAGTGGCATGATACTGTAGGGTATGTTTACATTGCAGTGGGATTAGTGCTGTTGGCTTTTGTCTGGAGTTCAGTATCTGGAGTGCGCCTGCTAGCAAGTTTTGCAAAAGAAAATCAATATTAAAAGAAGAACAGGAGAAGGGGGGCTTCAGCATGCTAGCGCAAGCAGTGCGGTAGTGTGCGGGTAGGAATGGCAAGGGGCTGAAGAAGCATCATAATTCTGTTCACTTTAGACACAGTGAACGGAATCAGAAATACCATTACCATTCAGCTAGGCATGACCCAGTCCGGCAAACGAATGGTGAATTTGCTGAAACGATGGCAGGAGCAGCAGGGGAAGGAGAGGGAGAACGAAGTTAGAGCTGGAGGCATTTTGATGGTGGTAGGGGGGCTGCGTGAGCAGCTCAGCCCCTCTCCTGTGACAGGGCTGCCCTACATGGTGCGGCACTAAGAGAGGCCGCTCTCAGCACTGGGGGAGCCGAGCCTGCGGGATTCAATAGCAGCACCGCAATGAGCTGGGAGGGAAGAGACGGAGAACTGCCAGGTGCCTCTGCGCAGAGGCTGCCATTGCATTACACTGTGCTTCCCCCACCGAGACAGCTGGAACTAAACCAGAGCCTCCCATGCTGCCATTAAAAGGTTCTTTTTTTAAGGACATGTGCACTTAATGTCAGAATATTGAAACCATACCCACGTGAATAAAGTTAGTAAGCCAGTGATTCATTGCTCTTTCAAATCTCTATCTAGCCACAGTAAATTTCTGCTCAGTAGTGACAGTCTGTGTCCACATGCAGGCTATGATTTACAGTTCTGCATTTTATATCAACAACATCTGTTTAACAAAAGAAAAAAAATAAGCCAAGAACATTTATTTTCTAATCTCTGTACCAGATGTTGTTTCGTTATGCACAAGATCCAGGAATTATATCAGAAATAATGTAATTATTTTAAATGAATAATCTGAAGTGTTTTTCGTAAAGCATGTCCCGTAACCACTAACAACATAAAAACATAGGAATGTGGAAAAATAAACTCATGTTTTGCACAAATCTATAATTATATCTATTTTAAGGGCACAAATATTAAGCACCAAATCCTAGCTTCAGATGGTAGTGCTGGGATTCTTGAAGATTTGCAGAGGAAAATATCAATTCTCAGGGTTATGTAGAGATAAGGCGGCAGAGAGCAATTGAAACAGCAGAAGAAATCAACAGTTGAGAAATGAACATGTGCTGCGAGGAAGGGAAGACGCGAGAAGCAAACACGGCTTCAAGGAGAGTGGTACTGGGGTGGGATACAAGCTTAGGCCCTCCAAGCACACAGAAGTTGTGCCGTGCGACTCTCGTGAGTCCCTGGCCGGCTGCAGTCCTTGCACACCTGCAGATCCCCCCGGGTTCCCACCTGGAGGGTAGATGGAAGGTGCAGTCTCAGTGCGCTGGTGACAAAGCTGCTTCGTTCGGTTTCTACTTTCCACCTTCTAGGGCAAAGTTGCTCGGGGCTGAAGCAGGATCGCTTCCCTTGACGTGCTGGCTGCACTCTGGCTGATGCAGCCCAGGTCGTGGTGGCCTTTTTCACTCTAAGGGCACACTGCTGACCCAGGTACTTACCATTGGCATATAGGTTTGCTCACAATAGCGGTGTGAGATCCCATTCAAACTTACGGTCTCGACTGTAAAAAATTGTTTTCATTATCGTTTCCATCTCTTGGAGGTAAATGCCAAGTCCCTTAGGTGTGTTTGATAAGCAGAAATTTTGGAGTGCTTGTTCTTGGAAAAGCAGGGTCCTTTACAGAGTTTCAAGCTGAGTATCAAAATTGCCACATGCAGCATCAGAGAAAAATCTTCAGAATTTGAGGTTTATTATCATTCCTCGCCATAATTTTTGCAGGGATATCACAAGCAGGGATGCTGATACTGAAACACTGAGACATCTATAACTGACTGGCCTGGATATCAGTCTTGAAGAACTCACAATTATTCAGAATTACAGTGATAGATTCTGTTGCAGCCCTCAAAAACGTTCAGCCAAGTTAAAATGAAAGTAAATGCATCAATGACGCTGCTAAAGCAGATGGTGGGTCTGTGTTATGGTTCCAACCTTCTTTCAGGGGGAAACAGATTTCTATATTTTTCCGTGAGTTGTGGAAGCTGTAGCATGTATCAATCCAGTATAGACCCAGCCAGACCTATTAGTCTTCTTGTTGCATAAAGATTTATCTGTAATTGCCAAGGTTTATTTTTATTTTCCTTGAATTACTGTTGTGGATGCATATAGATGCGTAACAATTCCTAATTTCCCTCCCTATATTCTTGTACAGCACAGATTGCTTATCAAATACAGTCTTAACATTAAAGTGTCAAACAGGATTTGCGGAAAGCTGTTTGGGTTTGTAGTTTAGGATGAACATTTATCAAATTGTGGATTAGCTGAATCATGCACTGAACCAAATTATTATTGTCTGTGATTAAATCACAAAGTGGTTATTGCCCTGTGTCATCTAAAGCACAAGATAGTTTAAATCTTTAAAATCCGTTTTTAAGGTGGCTATAGGAGCTACCTAACTACAGACTTTTAGGACCAGACTCTGTCCCTAGGCAGAAAAATAATAGCTTTCCGAAGGTCGTTTGGACTGATCACTCTGCTTATACGGGCAACAGATCCGGGAAGGGAATGGATGGACTTATTTACATATCAGACATACAGAATAATTTCTCAGTAAATAGATCTCTTTGTATCCAGCACTAAAGTATTTATTCAGGGTGCTGGCTCAAAAAAGGGGAGTGAACGGCCTGTTCGTTCTCATGCCTGAAACGACACAAGCTGCCTGCCGAAGAGTAGCAATGCCGATGGTTTGTTTGCCTTCATGCTGAGACACAGGTCCTAGGGCACAACGGAGTCGCAGAGGGTGAAGCTGTGCCATGCTTCCCGGCAGTGCCGCTCCGCAGGCGTGGAAGCCA
Organism: Gymnogyps californianus; assembly: GCF_018139145.2. Classification (NCBI taxonomy): domain Eukaryota; kingdom Metazoa; phylum Chordata; class Aves; order Accipitriformes; family Cathartidae; genus Gymnogyps; species Gymnogyps californianus. The sequence goes on from NC_059471.1 coordinate 143,222,181, forward strand.
CAGGGTGACTGGCGGTAGCTCTCTTCAATGCCGGTGCAGCAGGGTTTTACCACCCCAATGGGCACTTGAGAGGCTACAGTCTCCCTAAAGCCGTAGGAGGCTTTTGCTGGGCTGCTATGGTGTTTGCTGTTCATTGCGTGCCAACGAATGTGTGTTGCGGGGCGGGATACCACGAACAGCCCAGCGCAGCACACCGACGTGCTGGTAGCAAACCTTCATGGTGATGTCCACGCTCCTCTTCTGCACCCTTCAGTGACCATCTAGCTGAGGAGCAAAGAGGGCTTTAAGCGTACCCGTTTTCTCAGCCTCGCTATTAGGTAACAAATAACCCTCCTGACAGCCGTCTCACTCGCCTCGCTGAGTCACCAAGGAGCAATCTGTGCGAGACTGGGGAACGGTGGGCTGGAGGATGCGGAGGCCCGTCTCCTGCTCTGATGCGTGCAGCTGGGGAGGTCACAACCCAGGAGGAGTCATGAGCAGTCATCATCACTTTTTTTTTTTAATAGATAGGAGGGAAGTCCTGAAAAGGCTTGTTTTCATGTTGCAACAAGGAGTCACAGGGTAGAAAGGGCCAAGAGTCACTGCATTAAACTCTGCTGGAGAAATGAAAGTCTGGTACAGCTGATGGTGGCGTGGCACTCTGAGCCCATGGCAGTGGCACCGGCAGAAAGCGTGCATTAGGCTGCCTTCGCTCCTCTGCTTCATCCCCCTTGTCCTACTCTTTGACCTATTTTCTCTCATTGTTATCTAGTAATCTATTTTTTTAAAGGCTCAGCCCAGTCTTTCCCGCTGGTTGCAGCTGATCCATCTCACTGCTAGCCTGTGAAACCAGCACCTCCTAAAGTAAATGTCCCTCTGCCAATTACTCTGGAGGCATGGATTCAGCTCAGCATGAGAGCTCGATTGAAGCCAGTTGGCTGTGCCAACAGGACAGGGATGGCTCGAGAGAGACTTTGTACAAAGTATAGAAACTCTAAACAAATTTCTTCAGTCTTTTCTCCATCCATGCTCAACCAGAGCTGGTCAAGCCAGAAAAATGGCAGTGTTTTGCTGAAGGGAGGACGTAGCCCGTAGCTCTGCCCTCCCCTTGGAAAGCCCACAGAAGGGAAGGAGAAAGTTGCATAGAAAACTCCAGGAGGCAAACACAGACTTTTGCTCTGAGCATGCCTCTCCAAGAAGAAGGGTTTGAGGTTTCTCAGAAAACACGAGCAGCAAATCCTCTAAGCCCTGTGATTTCTCAGGCATGTGCCCTCGCCGTTGGCACCTTGCAGCTGAGTGTACCCCGAGTACCTTGCAGAGAGGTGTTCGCCCTGGGTGAGCTGTGATTCTCACTGGAGTCCTGCCAGCTGAGGGGGGAGGATGGAGGGAGCGAGCATGCTGGATCACCACACGAAATGTCTGCTCTGCTTGTGTGCAGTCTCTTTGGCCTGCAGCCTTTTGGCTAGCCCCACCTGCCTTTTTTCCCTTTTTTTTTTCCCCCCAGCTGAACTGATGGAGAGGAGGCTGTGGCTCCATTCTGTCCCTGCAGCCTTCCTGTCTGGCTGACTCTCTGCCCTGGACACAGATGTATACTTAAATATGAATTCTGCGAGGCACACGTTATGCTTGTGGAGGGAGTGTGGAGCGGGAAGATGCTGTGATCCGTAGGTGGGCTGCTGCGGTTGGGCTGCGAATAGCTGCTGTCCTGTGCAAGAATGAAATAACAGTAACAATATACTGCGTTCAGCCCCGGTTGTTTAGAAAGAAGATTTCAGTACATTTTAACAATTAATTCTGTGTCCAGGCAGCTACTTCGTTTTAAAGCATCCCATCCACATACCTCACCCTCTGTAAGCTCATTTATGCTCAAGTTATGTCACCTCGCACTAACCTTGTGGCTGTTGATTGAGTCCTGTGACAGCTGTTTGCAGAGGTTTGCCCTGCTCCCTGCCAGCAGCCTGCCTCCCTCATCCAAATTGCCGCTTGGTTCCAGACGGAGCTCAAAATGTCTGAGTGAATGCTGTCCTGGCAAAATGGTTGGATTTCTAAGAGTAATAGCTAAGGCATGACAGATAACACCCTGCAAAATCCCATCCCTGCACCAGTCAAATAAGGCGAAGCAGGAGCGCACCTGCAGCGTAGAGGAGGCATGTTACAGCTTTAACATGTGTTAGTTGGTCAAGGTGAACCCTGGACTGAGCCCATAAACATTTAAGTCCCAGAACAAATGTTTGGGGTTGTACAAACATGTTAACTACCTCCAGTTAATTGGCAAGCAATTACCTTGAAGTAAAAATACCTTTCCTATAGCTGAGCAGTCACAGAGTGCCTGTCCCCCCTTGAACACTTACAGATCACTAAAATGTTCGGCAGAGGAGCCTTGTCCAATTTGCCTTCTGGATCCTGGCACGTTTGTGATCAAAAGCTTTTTGTCCCCAGCAGCAATTGCTGTTTGTTTGTGGTATAGACTCAGCAAATAGGGCTGTGCGCCAGAGCTAATTTTCATGCTGCCCTTTAATAAAGTTCTGCAGTTCATAATGCAATGTAAAAATAAGATAATATTGACCAGCAAAAGCATGCAGTTCAGCAAGGGCATATACCTGCTGCGTGCACTATAACGGAACTATCGGTGAAAGCTAGATAAGTATTTTTAACTTAAAGACAGGTTGGCAAGCTAGAATGTGTTTCCTACTGACCTACTGAATTTAGAATCTTTCTGATACTTTGCATGGCAAAGATACACAGCTGGACTGGATTTCATTAGATGTATATGCAGTTGAGAACCAAGAAGCCAAGTCCTGCCTGCACCCAATACAGCACTTGGGACTACCAGATGAGAGACCTGTGGTCAGCTGTTTGACCTATTGCCTCTCTGCTGCAGGAAAAGCTATAGAAGTCAGTAGCATCTTTTCATGAGGTCTCTGGTCCATGCAAACCCATCAGCTTCTCTTACAACTTGGATCAAGTCCTTGCTTCATCCTCCACAACATTTTGGCAAAAAATGCCCAGATCTTCTTGGTCTGTAACTAAACCACAGCTGAGCTTCTTTCTTGGTAGAGATTATCACAGCGTTGCTGGGAAAGCAGAGCTGGGCACACACAAATGAGTGGAGTCTGTCATTGAGCTCCCGTGATTCTGGGGCTCGTGATGGCTGAGATGAGCTGGCAATGTGGTTCAGAGTGGTTCCAGCTGAAGAGTTACCGTCAGCACCACAGCGTCGCGTGGCAGCGGGCAAAGCGCCATGTGCTCTGTCCTTGTCTTCACCTGCTCCCGGTCATTCCTCTTCCCAGGAAGTATAATGTTGTGCCGAGGAGGAGGGAAGCAGGTGACACTGGGAACCTCAAGAGAGGCAAGCCCACGGAGCCAGGATGTCTGGCATCCGCACAGATTTGTGTGGCGTTCCTCTGGACGCCGCAGTGCAGTGGAGGGTCAGTCCACAAAAATCTTTCCAAGGCAGTCGGCGGTCTCTGCCTTGCGTCCTGGAGGAGCGAGGGAGTGGCAGATGGAAAACAAAACGAGCAAAGTGCATTTCACAATCCTGGCAGCAGTACTCGGCAAACACAAGAACCGCAATGATGGAGTCTCAGATTGCTCTCCCTGTGCAGCCTGGCTTTAGAAACTTTGGTGTTATGGTGAGCCTTGCCAAAAAGGGCTCCTGGCCCCTCAGCTGGCTCCTATGGCCATGCAGCCTTGTGCTTGGTATCTTCAGGTGCTTCAAGCAGAGAAGCTGTAATGGGTGCAGATACCAGAGCTTTCCAGGAAACATTCCGATACAAGTGCAGCTCTGTTCGCTGTAGCTCCTTTGAATTCACTTTCTGTGCCTGTAGTGGCAGACAAATTTGCTGGCATACATTTTGCAAAAAAAAGGCATTGATCCAGAAAGGCACTGTGCACAAACTAAGCTTAGTATAAATGAGTACACCTATACTTAATGCTAGGCACGTGATGAATGCTCTGCTAGATCCTAGCCAAAATAAATTTAAAATAAATATCAGAGCATACTCGTGGAAAATGAATGCTGGTCTTGTAAGCAGAAATGCATGCAGCAGAAATAGGAGTCTACCGCTCCGTGTGTCCGCTGGGGATATCCAGCAGGGAGGGTCACGTGCACTCCTTTCGAGCTCACCAGCAGAGCTGGTGAAAACAGGTTTTGATTTGAATGAGTTATGACCCATTGAAAATGGCATCATGCGTAACCACAGTAAATTGTGATAATGAGATCACGAGGCTCAAAAAAGTGGGCAGCGAGGAAAGAGGCCTCATTCCACCAGCACACACGGCTGACTGAGCCCTGGGCTGCAAAATGCAACGGAGGGGCACGGTCTTATTCCCTGAACATCTTGTCAGTTTAGCGACAGGACCAGAGGTTGCACAGCCGGACGAAAACTCATTAGAAGTTTTGAGTTAAAAAGAAGAAAACAAGCCAAAATTCTTATGGCTTTGCATTTAGTCTTATCCAGGGTAACGGAGGGGACTGGGCCTACGCAAATAGTGGAAAAACATGAATACCGTAAGTGCTTCCATGCTTACCGAGGGTTAGCTTGGTTGTTTCTAAACCATGTTGCTGTAGGAGGGGAGGGTTTGGTGATCAGGGCAGAGCACTACATAGCTGAAAGCAGCTCTCTCTGGAAGCATGATAAAGCTGTATTCACTTGGCGCATCCCCGGGCTCACAGCTCTGCCAGGCCAGCCCGTGTGGACCCTGCTCATGTACGGCTGCTCTGGGCTGCCCAGCTGTAAATACTGCAGAATCATCACTGGCTTTTCTGTTTTCATGGTGAGGCAAAGACTGAGACTACAGTAAGTTCAATGCACTTAAAACTTTACCAAATACCAAGCCCGGACAACATAAGTAACACAGCTCTTGCCTGTGAGGAGTCTTGTAGGTGGACTTCTGGAAAGAACTCCTTTTCTTTCCTCCTTTTCTTTTTGATATAGTGATATTTGTGGGGGGCCATTCACAGCGCAGGAGACTGCAAGAAACACACTTTAACTCATTCTGTTTCTCTTCTGAAGTTATCTAGTGCACGTGTCCATAGAGGCCCGTTGCAAAACACCATGCATATGATCTAACCACATCCTCCCACTCCCCCCAAGGTGGAGGGCAGAGGTGCGTTGATGTAACGCATCGCCAGCTACAGGATCTGTTTCCTTTGTCTCGTGCCTTAAGGCAAACTGGGTTGCTTGCCACATGGTTGCCACTCCTCCTAGGCTTGCACCCTTCAGTCTCCTCCGTCTGTTGCGCTTTGCACACAAATATGTGTGCCCCCGAGCCATGGAGGCAATTCAAGCTCATGCTGGTACGCAGCACCTTCCTGACTCATATCATCTTTTTACAGTATTTTTATTATGATTAAATTCATAGCCTGAGTCCATGAATAGAGAAACACCCAATTCAGTGCTATTCCATGTAGTGCTTGGTCCTTAGCAGGTTAGCCCTTGGCCATGGGGTTGTGCTTGCATTTACCTGAGGTATACAATCTGAATAGCACGCTGAAGCCTAAGCCATTCCGAGGACCCCAAATCTTCTCTTGTGGGCAGCTGAATCCAGGGTCCCTCTGCTCTTGCAGTAAGCACGCTCCAGGCCAGTCTGGAGAGGACTCTGGCTTGTCTTGTTTTCCTGATGTTGGCTCGCTGACATTGCTGCAAGGACAGCCGAAATAGATGGAGGCCAGCCAAGCTGAAGAGACAGTGGGGAAATGTGTCCCTGCATACACTTAAGAGCAAAGCACGGGGAGCACTCGGGCTTTCCTGGTGCTAGCGTACCAGAGAAGTCTCCCCAGAGCTGACCCAGCGGGCATTTCTGCATGCCAGAGCCACGGATGAATGTGCCAACGCTGCCCACGCTGCAGTACAGGTGCAGCTGTGGGGAACCAAGATTTTCCAGTTGGTGCCTTCTTTGTAGCTAAGGAGAACCAAGAATAAAAATGCTTGCGTAAAATACTTTCTGAATTTACTACTTCTTAAGCTCATTTGCTGTGTGTCATCCACTGAATAGAAGTCCTTCTGAGTTTTCATTCTCTAGTCTCAGCTTAGTAGCACTGCACAAACCCCTACTAACATTACTAATTTTTCTAATACCCATGTAGGAGAAGAATTTGGACTGGTTCCCTCGGATGAGAGCCATGTCCCTGGTTAGCAATGAAGGCGACAGTGAGCAAAACGAAATCAGGAACCTGCAAGAGAGGCTGGAGTCAACCATGAGCCTTGTAAAGCAGCTTTCCAGTCAGCTTGCTGAGCTCAAGGAACAGGTAAGTACCCTGCAGTGGGTAGCAACGTGAGCGCATGTGGGTGAACACACTAGCTTTCATCAGGTCACAGTCAGGACAGTGTTACAAAAGACACTTTTGTTTTAGAAAGGTTTTATCTTTCCCTCCAGTAAGCTTTCTGAGTAGATACACTGATATGGATTTGGAATGAAATTGTACTCTATTAGCAACAGCAGAGAACAGGTAAGTAGAAAAGCTGAGGGGGAATTAGTTATGAAATCCTCGCAGTGAGTGTGCGAGGACAGAGGGAGAACTGCAGAAGTGATGACAGGCTTTGCATATGCAGGTACTGCATAACGCGGCAATAAAAAAGGCGTAGCATCAGAAATAGCTGCATATTGGTGGGAATCAGCAGAAAAACTTTCTGAATCTGACACTTGGATTTTTTCCACCACTAAGAATATCAACAGTGCTGTTGTGAAAACAATTTGCCAAGCCTATTGCTTTGTTTGTGTCACCCTTGTCTTTGTGCCCCTCCCACGGCTCCCCCTTCTCTGCTGTATGGAGCACAAGCTGCTGGCCTCCCTTAAAGCCCTGCTCCTGCCTAAACCACCTTATATGTTTTCTCTCACTTCAGGATCAAAAGGCCAGCTCCTTTTTTGCTAAAGATGCTGGTCACCTCTGGTTTGCTCATTATGGTTTCAGAAAAGCATCTTTGTGTTTTCTTTATGGGAAGCACTTCAGTGGCATCAACAGAGTTATCTAATTATCCCCCTTCAGATCCCTCCTTAAAACTCTTTTTCCCTGTGAAAAACTCAACAAAGGTTTAGGCTGGATGTGCTGAGACTGTTGCTTATTGTGCTTACCCATACCGTCCTGGTGGGTTTTTTTCATCCCTCTCTGGCTGAATCTGTTCTCTCCTGGCTTAAATTTAAACTCTCTGTGGCTGGGACCGTCTTTTAATTCTGTGATTGTACAGCACCAAATGCAAATGCTGACCCTCTGCAGAGCTGCACAACACGATAGCAGCACAAATAATACACTGTAAGACCTGCCACTGGATAAGAATAATGTACAAATGCGAATAAAATGTCCATACTTTGCAGGAAACAGATCTTCCACTTCAAAGGCATCTCTTACTTGTAATTTTCAATGCTGAAGAAAAGAATTCCACTCCCTGTTGTTTTGCTTATATGTATCTTGCTCTGTGACTGCTAAATAATAGTAAAGAAAAAAAAAAAAGAAAAACTCAACTCGTCTCTCTCTGCCTTTCCACCTTAGATGACAGAACAAAGGAAGAATAAGCAGAGGCTGGGCTTTCTTGGATCAAACACACCCCATGTGAATCATCACATGCCACCACCCTGATACCACGGGGAGAAGCCGTGACTAGCCTTTCATCAGTATTCCTGCTTTATTTTAGAATAAAAAACTGAGATTGAGAGGAGTGAACAGTGCCTATTGTTACAAAGTTAAAAACAACCAAGTGCCAAGATGTTAAGTGGTTTAGCTCTGGGAACAATTTGTAGCTGTTTTTCATGGTTGAAAGGGACCACAACCTAGAATGCGAGAGATACAAGGGAGCTCGTTTGTATTCGCTCACGGGGCCCGACTCAGCTGCGTTTGCGCTCTGCAACTCGATGGCTTCGGTGGTAGCTGCCGTGTGCGACGGAGGTCGGGGCAGCGTTTGGCCGCGTCCTTAGAGCTACCTTCAGACTTCTCCCTAAAGCACTGGGATAACCAAGATGAGCAGAAGAAGGAGAAATGTTTATTAACGCAAGCACGAAAGCCTGGTTCAGAATCAATAGAAGTCGTTTCTGGCTTTTTTGCCAAATAGCAACATTAGTCATATTTGCTTGGCATTTACTATTTTTTAATTACCATAAATATGTCAGTTGGGTAAGCAATAATGTTGCTTCAAGTAACTTCTACTAGGAGGAAAAGGGGGAGAAACCTCAAAAGACTGAAAAAAAAAAAAGAAGGAAAAAATAGAAAAAGAGTTGCAAAGAGAAACATTAACGCTTTTGAATTTTAGCTGTCGCCATGCAATTTCTTTTTTATAACATGGAGCACAATGGATCTACAGCTGTGGGAATGTTATGCACATAACATTGACAACATAACTGGAAATGATTTCTTTCTCCTGGCTTCAGATGTTCTCGATTAATGTGGCCGTGAGATTTCACATACTGAGGAGTTAAACTGTGTTTTAAATTCAAGTTCCAATGGAGGAGTCAGGGAAAAAAAAATTATACCTGTAGTTTGAAGCGTGTATGGGATTTTATTTTTCTAAAAAAGCTTAGAAATGTCTTTCTGTATGGAGCTGTAATGGTGTCATTACCTTCCATAAACTCATCTTCAGCGCGAGTTGACTTGAGTAAATAAGCACCATATTCTGCCAGCTTTCTTCCAAGCTAAAGATCATGGGCTTATGCCTTTGCCTGCCCTTCCTGCTTTCAGGGGCTTACAGGACTGGCCTGGCTGGTGGGGGACGGGGGGCGATGCCAGAGGAGCTCCTTCCAGCTCTAGGCTCTACGAAAGGCGGCAGCCGAGTGAGCTGTGCAGGTTTCTGCTGTATCCTGTATTTCTTGGGATGGCTTTAAAAGAAGAGTTACAGGGTTTCCACAGAGCCCAAGAGGGCTCTTCTCTCTTTTAGGAGAAGATTTTTGGGGCCCAAATGGGAGTCGTGGTCCCAGTTCACTTTCATTTTCACCGGGTTTTGGTTACCTAGTTGTCCTCAGTGCATTTGAAAATGCACCTCTGTTACGTGGAGTCACTTTTTAAACCAAAATATTTTTGCAATGATTTTCCCCCTGTAACATTTCCATTTTGTTATAAAAGCCATTTTGAACAAAGGTGAAAATATTATTGGCTCCGCTATTTCTAGTTTCTCCCTGAAGAAACGCTGTTGTCTTATTTAAGGCACAATTCAAACCAGCAGACCTAGAGTAAAGGGAAGGAAGGGGCATTTCCCCCTCTTCATCCCAAATTCAAACCTGTTCTTGGAAGCCATCTCTTTTTTTGTGCCAGTGAGGTGGCTGAGATAAAAATAACATACTTTAGGGTCTGATTCTTCTACCATTAAAACATTCCCCATTGGCTTCAATTGTGTCCTTCAAAAATACTGTGTGGAAAGCAGGGATTTGTGTATTTTACGGAAAGAAAATCTCTTTCTGTTGACTTTCCTTTAGTCCATAGAGCATCCTGGTTGTGAGAGGTGATGGCCATTTCTAGCTTTAGGGTCTATTTTTCCTGTAAGAAATTCTCCCAAATCCAGCCAGCGCTCTGCCTCCATGTGCTGAGGTGAAGAGCAAGTGGTAGATATCAGAAATGGCACAAGGCCAATGAAAGTGAGCGGTGGGAGACTAAATTTTTTACAGCTCCTCTGCTGGTGGGCTCGCAGCCTCCCTGTTGCCAGGCCATCAGCTGCTTCCCAGGCAGAGGGAGTGCGTGGAGGCAACGGGAGCTGGGTTGAGCTGGTCGATGCTGTGTGTTTGCTTCCGAGGCTGGAGTAACCTTTTCCACTCCAAAGACCAGACTCTTGTCTTTGAGAGCAGAGCAGATGCGGCTGTGGCACGGGGAGTTGATGGTAGGAAAGCTGCTAGGTCAAAGCAGAATACAGAAAAGCAGTTGTCTTCAATGAACGACTGAGATATTTCAGGAATAAAGCTTGGAGTGTGCCTTTCCTTCACGCTTACTGTGTATGAGGTCTCGATGCTACTGCTCCAGCATTGCTGTGGTGGTGAAAACCCCTTCCATTAGCCTCGCCTGTCAGTGGGCATGGGGCTTCACGTACCAATTAGTGTTCAGCACCAAGAGACTTGCAGTGAATTGATTCGGGGAGTTTGCATCAGCCACATGCCGTGCAGTAACCAGCCGCCGGTGTAAGATAAAGCCAGATTCGCCTCTCTGACTAGACCTATTGTACGTCATGAAGCCAAAGGAGTAGCATGCAAACATGAAATCAGCGGTAAGTTGGTAGAGAATCAGACCCTGCAGCTGTATTAATTCAAATTAGTTTATGTAGTTCGTCAGATCTAGTCACAGCTTCTGTTTCAACAGCGATAGGCTTATTAGAGTTGTAAAGCACAGTTTAACGATGAGATAAATTAAATGATCGCTATTTATTGGGGGGTGGGTGGTTGGCTAATACTGGAAGTGGTTGGCACTTTTCTTGTTTACACTCACAAGAAGCAGCTGAACCGCTGCACATCAAGGGAGGTTTCTGCTGTTGGAGCCGGAAGAACTTGAGACTCAATGTGTTTGTGCCCTGAGTTCAGGCCTGCAGTTGCGTGCTGCTGGTGCTCTCTCTGTCCTGCACCCCGACTGACGTCCCCGAGGCTCAAGAGCCCAAATACTGCTCTTCAGAAGGGAGAGCGACAACATCAAAAACGAAGAGCTAACAGATGCCAATTAGCCTTTGCCACGGTGGCCGAGAGAGACCTCTGTAATCAATAACAGTAGGTGATGCTACTTGCACAGATTGTAAATACATTTCACTGAGCGTTTTGACATTTTTGCTGATTCTGTCAAAACTTAGGCCCTGCCCTGCAGCTCTCGTCCATGTGAGCAATCTGTACACTCACATGTGGTAACTTAAACAGGAGACTTCTTACATGAATAATGGTTGCAGGACCAGAGCCCAAGCCTTAAAGATTGTGACATATCCCCATCAATGAGTTTTTAACAAAAATCATTGTTTTATACATATATTTATATGTATATCTTTGTTTAATGCAGCTGGGGTATCCTCTTCTTAGGCAAGCATAATTTACCTTACCTATTTATATGAAATGATTGCAAAGAAGTTAAAACATCTAAGAGCTTTTAATGCCTTAGAGGGATTTATAATTATAAGCTCCTTGACAGTTAAAATCTACTTAAGTAAATATGTCCATTGCTGCTGAATGTAACTTTTAATAAAGTGTGTCATTTTATATACGTCTGTCTCACTTATTCTTGGTGCTAAGGTGCAGGGAAATGTGTGTTGCTGAATTGAAGACTGCTGGGAAACACAGGTTGGTTGTCTTGCATGGGAGACCCAGGCATCAGTACAGTCCTGAATGGAGGGAGGCTGAATCCAGCAATGAAAGCGAGGATTTATTTTCTTTCGGGCACAAATTGTTCCATTCAGGAGAATGGGTCAGATTGCCACCTTTCCTGAAGGTTAGGTGGCAGTTAGGTGTATGATTTGCTCAAGTGCTTTTTGTTTAGTCCGTAACTGGCAGGCCAGGGGCAGCCCTGGTTGAAGGTGGGCAGACAGGGGTCGTGATGGATGTGAGTGTCGCCAACGGAGAGGAACAGGCTCAAGTCAAACAGCCTCAGGGTTTTCTGCTGCTGCCCGAGGCACGTTAGCTCTCGCTGCCTCCTCGGGTCCGACGTGAGGAGTCGGCGACTCACTGCGAGGCTTTGAGCATCCCGAGCGTCAGGTGTTGCAGTCAGCAGGAGCGAGGTGTCATCCCATCCCCATGTCCCTCGGGGGCAGTCCCTCCAGGGCTGTCAGCTGGCCGTGCTCGCAAGCGGCAGGGAGCGTGCAATACGCACACTCGTGTGTGTGCCCATGTAGGGGATCTGTGTCTCCACCAGGCAATGGCCTTTCAAGGCAGAACTGCTGGTGGTGCTTAGGAGCCTCTCACTGCCCATCGCACCTTCCTGGTGCCAGCCCAAGACTTTAGTTTTGGAAATCCAGCCCGCAAATGATACAAATGCAGAGGTTAAAGGCTTGAATCTTACTAGGTTAAATCTTACTAGGGTGCGGGCTTTTGTGTGTGTGAGTTTTTTTGTGCCTTTTTTTTTTGCCCCCCCCCCCCGTTTTCAGTGTAGCTACTTCAAGTAGCACGTTGAGAGAGAAACCAGGGGTTTTCCCCTCTCTTCTAGGTGAAAGGATTGAGGAAGACAAACAGCCCAAAACCACTGTCTCTCTCAACTGAGACAACTCGGGCTGAGGAAATCTGTGGTCTTGTGAAAAAAGGAAGCGCCCTACAAACCTGTGACAGGAGAACTACGACATACAAGTGCACTTTTTTTTCCCCCCAGCTGTGTTTATTACAGAAAGGCAATATTTATGAGGAAAAGAATGAGGCCTCTTCCCAGTGAGAAAAAGCCTGCTAATTAATTAATAAGAAAAATCCTATTAAATAGAGCATGCTGTTGCTTCTGCGCACTTGTTATACCAACCTGCTGAGGTTTTGAGTAGAATTAACTTCTATTCTCTGGCATGACTTTAAGGTTAAATAGAAAGGAGCTTGTTTGCTACTAGGTTTCTTAGATCATTCTGCAAAAAGGATGTCCTAAGGGAAAATGGGGTTTCATACAGTAAACTTTCAACCTAAGATTACAGTCATATTTCAAAACAAAAAGCCCCCAAAACAGAATTAAGCTCCTAAGCCCAAATGGGAGCAGTTTTGCATGCAGAACTGAGAACCTAATGCCGTGGCTTCTCTTTTTTAAAATGTTTTCCCCAAAGGTACATTTTAATTCAAAAGGCGTTTCAGGGAGCAAACATCTCCCTTGGCATCAGCCGCACAGACGTCAGTGGGCTCACGCCGGTGTGGCCTACGAGCAAATTCAGCTCCTCCGTTTCCACTGTCGCTGCTGCTGTGACAAAAGCATCTGCAGGCGAGGATGTTTTCTTTGGAAAGAGCGTGCTTGTTTTCTGGGGAGGGCTGCCAAGTTTACTTTTAAGTGGAGAAAACTGAGATTTAAGGCTGCTAACCTCTCTGCTGTCCCGGGATGCCCGCAGGAGTGACCGGCAGCATGGCTCCTGTTTGCAGGCGCTTGTACTGGACGTCCCATATTTGCACAAAATCATCCCAAACGACTCAAAAGAAACTTGAGCGCCAGGGATTTTAAATGTGGAGTAGTGTATTGCTATCATCGGTTCACACTTGCCCACTCTATTTATATGCTGTACGTTTTTAGTCCGAAGCAGGAAGCTGCAAGGCACAAGACAAATAGCCTTTATAACTTTGCTATTTCAATGTGTTTCTCCTGCTGCAAACAGCCAACAGTTACCCTTTTTTTTTGTACAGCAGGTTTCTTACTTCATGACACCCATCTCTCTCTCTGTCTCCACCTTTGTCCGCTGCCACTCAGGTAAGGTGAGACCTGGGCATGTCCAGAACCACGGGCCATTACCTGAGAAGCCAAATCAATAAGTTACATCTGTAGGAGCACGGTCAAACTGGCAGTGTCATGTCCTTATGACTTTAATAACTCTTTAAATGTCGTAGATCATGTTGTCAACTAACACATTCAGTATCTGACTTGGTACAAGCAGGCGTTTTTTTAACAGCCCTTCTTGTGGTACATTATCGCACAATATCTTCAACGCCTTGGCTGGAGTTTGAAGCCATCTATAGCCTGGTAAACAAACTGCAGAGATGGCAAAGTCGATACGAAGAGATGAACAGCTTCTGTTCCAAATTTTAACCTAATCCGCTGGAAGAAAACCGTGCCCCAGTGGTGGGAGCCAGCTGAGATCCATTGCCTGAGCCAGGCTGAGCCCCGGCCCTGCGGTGGCTTGCGGTGGAGGAGGGCACCGTCGCAGCCATGCCGTCGCCTTGGGAAGCGGGGAGCGGGGCTGCTGCTGTGGCCGGCGGCAGGGAGCAGCCACAGGGCCTTTGCCGAGGCAACGCTCGCACCTATGCGCAAGGCTGTGGGGTCAACCGAGGCGTTGCTTTGCGTGGGCCCTGTCACCCCCCCATTCAAAACCCTGCAATTTCATCCAGATGGCAAGAGCGGTGTGGGGATCCCGTTACAGCCCAAAGGCTCCAGATCCCTTTATAAAATATTCCCTTCTGGCCCCAAAGTCTGGAATGTGCTCTATAGGCTTTGTTCCCAATAACACCGAGTTGCCACGTAAACCGTGGACTCTGGCATGTCGTCATCATTTTGTGTAATGGCCTTCAACTGTGATATGTCAACCTGAATTTCACAATCCTCTCCTAGGAGCATTTGCTCTCTTACCAAAGATACAAGGGTATATTCGCTTGCTCTTTCTTCCCCACCCCGCCAGCATTACGGCATGAAGCACCCGGGAACTGTGTTAACTTGGGCACTGTTGCAGAGACCCACAGTTGTGTTCAACAGAGCACAGGGCCACTTTGAAACAGGGTTCAAAATAAACCATTTTCAGTCTTGAGCTGGTGTTGGATGATGGCAGTTGGCTCAGAGTTTGTTTGTTTTTTTTCTTTCAAGTCAACTTTTACTGGCTTTGAGGTTGGTTCAGGCCCATTTGTAGCCCACCAGGGAGCTGTAACGGTAGCTTTATCTGGCATGAAAGTTTTCACCCTAATTTGATAAAGACAGCAGAATTCTTGGTGCCTCCAAAAAACCCTCCCAACCCTTCATCTTTCTGTTTTAAGAGTTGAGGGTGTATGTGTTATGTATGAGCGTGTGTGGTTTGTGCACACGCAAATCAGTCTGAGGGTATTTGGGAACACTGGCATGCAAAAATAAGGACGGATTGGCTGCAGACCTAGACAAGCAGAGCAGCTGGTGTTGTGAGCGCTGCCATCCCATGGGAAATGCAGATTTTTCTGCCTGTGGCAGGACTTTGCTGCTGAAGGAGAAGAGGAGTCAAGAGAAGAGAGTTTGGTCCCTGGAGGTGTCGTGCTCTTCCCATGCAAGCGTAAACATCTGCCCGGGTCCCTGGTTGCTCACCTGGGACGTGGGAAGATGCTAGCAGGGGTATCATGCACCTAGCCAAAGAGTTGTAAATGTGATGTGTTACAGATACAATTTATCATGCAGAAAAAGAAAGGGAAGGAAGGAAAGTTCAAGGGAAGGTCTCAAGGGTACAGGAAAATGTTGTCAGTAATGGTGATTTTACTGGTGGGATTTACTAAAAGTTTACTTTTGAGTTATTGTGAAGAGTTATTGTTATCAGAAGTTGACCGTCCATGTCTCTGTCAATCTTGGGTGTCTTTTCAGAAGAGAGGACTTAGCCAGAAGCTACTGGTCCAGTGAAAAGCCTGTTGCTCAGGGTCCTTGGCCTATGAAATCTGGTTTTTTGAAAGTTTGTCCACAGCACCTCATTTGGGATGAGTGCTCTTTTACATGGTTAGCACAAATCTAAATAAATACAGAAATATAAACTGAGCTGGAAATTTACTGAGTACAAGCTGTCTTGCAAAATTGCCTGTGTTTCCTGGCTCTGGATGGGATGGAAATACCACAAAACTAGCCTCTCTCATAGTAACGTGATACTTCTGCTTCCGGGCTCAGCTGAAAGCGGGAGGTGGAAGCATGTACAAGAGAGGAAAAAGAAAAGCAAAAGCAAGTGATAATCAAGCTCATTTTTAACATGGCAAAATGGAACTATTAATTAGAAAGATCGAAGTGGCCATTGTGATCATCTACTCGAACATCTTGTATAGTGCAGGCCATAGAGTTTTATCCATCTGCTTCTCTGTAAGCTGTGGCATAGAGCTGGAAAAGGTAGCTAACCTGGCTTGGAAGTCTGCATGTGAGTAAGACATGGGGTGTATCTGCTAGCTGGTTCTCGTCTGGCTCAAACTTCAGCCCAAGTGCTATGTCCAGGTTAAACGAACCTGGTTCCCCATGGGCCATGCTGGTTCCCATCTCTCCAGGAGAGGGGAATCCAGTCTAATGCAATCTCTGGATGCGAAGCTTATTCTGCAACACAGAATAACAGCAGGTCGCATCTCTAAGCACCTGGCCATGTGTGGTGGTTGGGGTGTTTGGCCACCGAGCCTGTGGAGGCACACCCATGCCCAGCTCCCCACCAGGCCCATCGAGAACATGCATAAAGTTGTCTCATGGGCTGAATGTGGCTTAGCTGCACTGACACTGAATCTAGGCAGGTATTGTGGTGCCAGATCACCTCTTTTTTTCTGGAAATGCCTTTCATTTTGCCTAGTTTTATTGGTGAGAGCTCCCTTTCCAATGGCCTTCCCTCAGCCAGAGGTTCACAGCCACAGTTTCCCCAGTCAACTGACGAATTATCTTATGGGGTTCCTGTAATTTTTCCCATCCAGCCAAATTTTTGGAGACAGAAGTTACGTCAGCTAAGGTGGCAGGGAAGGGAACAAAGCACTGTTACTGCTGGTGGTAGGTATCCACAGCAATAATACCCATGGTGGGAGCAGCCACATCCTTAGGAGAAGATGGTTGGGAAGTCAGGACATCCTGACTACAGATCCAACCTCCAGCACAGCACTTCACCTTCCTCAGGGTGAAACAGGGACATCGATCCAACCTGCCTTTGTCACTGCTCACCCAACAGCCTTCAGCAACCCCCTTAA
The DNA here is from genome assembly GCF_018139145.2 of Gymnogyps californianus. NCBI lineage: Eukaryota > Metazoa > Chordata > Aves > Accipitriformes > Cathartidae > Gymnogyps > Gymnogyps californianus. Next base: position 143,238,636 of record NC_059471.1, read on the forward strand.
AAGAGAGGAGCGAAGGTCTGTGTCCTCAGGACTGCCCAAGTCCTGGGCCTCCCTCCTGCCTTTGCTAGCAAATGTCATTTTAACAGCATCTTCTAAGAACTGATTGAGACCACACATGTCCTTTCAGCCAGGCCAGCAAATAACCTTCAGCTAAGTCTGCCCAGGGCTGTTTTGGATCTGGTGATCTGCATTTAGAAATAGTCTCGGTATTTTTAAATGTTGCCTGGAGCCATCTGGTCCCCTCTTCATTTTATGTTTTAATTGTCATTTATAACTTATTATACAAGCTATTCAAAAGCCAGACAGACGCTGGAGGGAAGCGAGCGAGTCCTGATCTGAAGCGCATTGAAATCTCTGAAAGTCTTTCCCTGGCTTTCAAAGGGCTTGGGGCTGGCACCCCCACCAAGGGAGCCTGAACGGTTGCAGCTCTGCAGGGTCCTGGCTCTGGGACACCCAGGCCGTGCATTGCACGTTGCCACCAGGACCAGGGGCTTGCCCTTGGCCAGAGCCAGGCAAGCCCCTGACTTCTGCAGGGGAGCCAGCTCCTCGTGGCCGGTCTCACAGCCCAAGGTACAAGGAGATCAACTGATTTGCTCAGGTCACCAGTGCGTGAGCAAATGACTCATCCCAGATTTTCCTGGCTCCTAAACCTTTGCTCAAACCGCAAGGCTGCTTAATGACTTAGCAGGGCTCTAAAGAAGTAAGCTATAAATTGCAAATACGCTATGGCTAAATGACTGTCTAAGGTGTTTTCCACGTGCTGTTTATGAATCCAGAAGAGCTAACTGGTGCCTGGGAATTACTGGCAGGTTGGGGAAAGCAATTTGTTTGATGAAGCAATGGCTGCAGAAAAAAAATCATTTGCTTTGCCACCCGCTCCACAGCAAAATCTTTCCACCTCCAGCTTTTCTGCCTGACTCCATGCAGAGCCCTGCGCTGTGACCCTGAAGGTAAGTCCCCCTTTGTTAGAAATAGGACTAGTTTGTACTGCCTCAGCTCAAACCATCCCAGGTCATAAAGGCATCACCCAAGTCCTGCTCACCCGCCGGCAGCCCCAGTGGGGCAAGATGGCCCAAGGGGGTCATGGTGCCCTGGTGCCGAAGTGCATCCCGATGCACCTCGAGGCTGAAAGTGACATCTCACAGGAGGACAGATGCCCCACGTCAGGCTCAAACACACCTGCACACCCCTCCCCAGCAGGCCAGTGGTGAGAGGATGGGCATATATTAACCAGCTGAGTCCTGTGGGATGACTTAAACCCCAGCAAAGGTCCCCATCATTTGGGAATGATGGCTAAACAAGCTAACCTGTGCTGGGAAATGTGCTGCTGCTGTTTGGTAACATCTCAGACAGCTTACTCTGGTGGCACCCTGACCCTGGCAACCATCTGAAACCCAGAAGTATTTACTTGTAGGAGATGCCTCTTGATTTTCTCCTGCCAGTTGTGCTGGACTCGGAAAGCAGCCATGGGACCAGTGAGTGCAGAGGGGCAAGAGGGCTGCAAATCCCCCGAGCCAGGCTGCTCTGACTCCTCAGCATCCTTATAGTATGGGGAGTTATTACCACATTACTCTATTTCAATAATAATCTATTATATTTCAAACATGTGAAATAAAACAGGGCACTGAACATCAAGCTGTCTGAATAAGGATTTTATTTTTTTCTTTAAAGAAACCCCTGGACATCAATGGGCAGACTCAGGGAGTCAGATGCCACACAGAGAAAACAAGAGAGGGGGGGCTGGATCCAGGCCCCCTCTCAGCCCTGCAACAAGCAGCCCAGCACAGCTGGCACTAATTGGCACTTTCCTTGGCGGCGGATGAAGTGCGGAGGAGACAATGGGGCCTGGGCTGGTTTCTCGTGCCTGGAGGTGATCCCCAGCACTGAGACCAAAGCCCATTGAGAGCACAGTAAGGAGAAGCTGCAGCAGTCGCTGCTGCTGCTGCTCCGCTCAGAAAAGAAAAGACTTCTGGAGCATAAGCCCACATCCATAGGATGTGTGCCCAGCACCAGGGGACATCATTGCATGCCCACGAGCACACATGAAGAGAAAGCACGGCATGGTGCACGCCGTGCTGCTGGCCACCGAGCACCAGCGGTGGTGTGGCAGTGGCATGGTAAAGCCTGTGGTCACGTTGGCTGGTCATGGGCAGCTGGTCAGATCCATGACTCCCGCTGAAACTCTTGGCATCAGGCTTTCCACAGTGTCCCATGCGGGGGCTGGTAGGGTAAAGGGCTCCTCCTCAAAGCAGGAGGGTAAAGGGCTTACAAAAAGCTGTTGCTTTGTGCAATCATGGCGTTGCTTCATGCAGAGCTGGAGAGAAATATAAGCATGAAGCTGTGACACCTGCAACACGAATGGGCAGCTAGGAAGGAAAGACAAGGGCAAGAAAATTCTTCATAACAGAACATAACTTGGCAAGGAGGGATAAAGGAAAGATACCTTTTTTTAAGAGAGAAAATTATCATGTAATTTCTGGATTGCATTGTAACGGGGATTTTTGTGTGTCTGAGCAGTAATTCCATCAGCACCAGGTTTTTTGGTGAAAAGTACATTCATTATCTTAGACTTATCTGTTGGCAGCTTAGAGGCATCATTCTCTTTTGAACTTCACGCACAAATTCAAATGGGGAAAAAAACCCATCCCCACTTTCCAACAAGAAGTGCACCATGGTCAAAAGTGCCCTGAGCTTATGCTGCACTGAGGCTTTGAGCCGGTTACGGTCGCTGCACCGTCCCGGCAGCGTGCCATCTGAACCCCCGTGTTTAGGTTTACCACCCAGGTTCTCCAAAACTTAAGATTTTTTAAAAATTATTTCATGAAATACAAGCCAAATAAATGTGATGATACTCTGCTTGTTTGTCCCCTGGGGTGGGAACACACAGTTTAGGCTTTGGTTCCTTTTCCCTTCCTTCAGTACAAACAGGAGAAGCAGCTGAAGGACTTGGAAGCCGCAAGGATGAAGTGAAGCTCTCAGGCAGTAACTAGAGATGAGCCAAGGGAAAACAGCTGCAAGCTGGACACGAGCAGACGTGTCCGACCCTGTCCTTGGGGAGCGATGTGGAGGGGTGGTCCTTCTCCCCAGGAGGCCCTCAGCCCTGCCGGTGCCGGGGATTTGCCTCCCTCCACCCCTCCAGCACAGCCCGGCGCGGCTGTGCGCTTCTGCCGCAGCTGGAGAAACCATCCTCCTGGGGGGAGAAGAGGTGCTTGGCAACCCGTCAGGCTAATAAGCTAATAGCATGCAAACACACGTTTGAGCTGGAGTTTCCACCCGCAGCTACAGCTGCCTGGCAGCACCCAGCCACGCTTTGACACGGCAAAGGGCGACCAGGTAAGGGCACAACCCAGAGATGCACCGGGGGTCAATGCCTGCTCCAGCCCCAGAAGCTGATGTCCACCTTGCATTGCTTTTCTCAGGGCTAACACCCACTTGCATGCATCTTTGCACCTCCCTTTGCAGGGAGGAGACAGGATTTTTTGGCAATTGCATGACTGATGCTTGATGCGTGCCTCGAAGGGTGCAGCCCAGGACCAGCAGGACCAGCACAGCCTAGCAGGAGGACCTGGTCTGGACTGCATTCATCTTTATAGCACAGCCATAAAAGCCCACATTGAACTCTCTCTTCTACCTCTCTGTACCAGTCTTGGCATCCCTGGGGATTTTCCGGTAATAATCCTGTCTATGCCATTGACTTATACAATTGTAATTGAGCTTCAAATTTAATTACAGTATGGGAATGAGCTGTCACTTGATTGAAGATACTTCCTTGACTATTTATTGAAATAAATAGTCTTACTGTCTTTGCAATTTGAAATGAAGGGACTAGACATTGGGACCTCTTTTATGGCTGTGTTTATATCCTTCCTGTCAGGCACAGCACTTCAATGAAATACCAAGCCCTGGCTTCCAAAATGCTCCCAGAGACTCTTCTTTCTTTAAACCTCCATTGGTGGTGGCTCATGGAGAGTTTCCCATCCATTGCCTCATACCCACAGCCATGAAAAATAGCGATGCTCAGGACCCATAAAGACTCAGTGCTTTAGGCAGGTTTGTATCATATGGGAATGTCAAGACAAGGGATACGGGTTGGAAAAACACCCATGGTTGTTTTATCCTATGGTTAAATGGAGCCAAGACCAATGGAGGAGCGTGTGCTCTTGGACATCACCTTTCCCAGGGGCTGTCCAGGTGCGCTGGCCCCTGTGGGCCCGAGGGGAGCTGAGGCACCCCCGGTCCTGTGTGTCCCAGAGCTGGGAGTGGGACCTGCGTCCCCAGAGGCACTGGGGCTCCTGGCAGGCCTCAGCGTCAGTAGGAACGAGGTGCCTCCACAGCTCGGAGGGGATGGACCAACGAGAGCAACGTGGCTCTGATGAAGCGTTTCTGTGAAGCATGATTTTTATGTAGGCACTTTCCTTTAGTGATAATAAGGTGCTCAAATCACTCTCTGATGGTGGTTATTTGGAAACAACACAGAGGCAGTATTTCCAGTTGTGAAAGTGTATGGAAATGTGAGCATCGGCAGCAGCTCGCTGCCCCTTGCTGCCTGCCCACAGCTGCAGAAACATCAATGTTCACACTCGCTGGTTAAGCGAGAGAAAACAAAACCCTCAACATTTTGGTCTGAATCCCCTTTTCTCACAACCAGTTTTATGTCCAAATGAAAGCAAGCATTCTCCAAATACAGACTAACAGTCATTTTGCACTGTGCAGGCTCCCTCTGACCCTTCATTTCAAGTCCTTCCTAATTCCCACCCAGTTCAACCAGCTGCCAGGCTGCCCCCTCCCACCCAGACCAGGGGGACACTGGGCGCACTGGCAGGAAGGATTTGCCCTATCTATAGAGTCATGCCCTGGGCAAGAAATGTCTCCAATTACCAAGGATTGGTAGGATGAGACAGGGGGTTTAACTGTTGCTTTTACAGGGAAATTTTGGGTTCTCCAAACAGGCATCGTGTCCACAAGCACTGTCCTGGGAAGCCCGACTGCCTGACACTGAGGCTGAAGATGCTTTAAGGGTCAGCCCACAGTTAAGGAAACTTGGCTGCTTCTCTGAAAAGTGCTGAGCAGCATCATTTATACCAGAACCGCTCGCCTGGAATTTCCCTATGTGACTATATAATTTCTAATAAGCGATTCATTCCCTCCAGCCTTATAGTTACCCTCCATAATGATCAATGTCTTGGGCATTTAGTTTTAGAATAACAGTTTTTAGAGAGTAACTCTCCCCTGCTGTGACTCGATGTCTACCTCCGTGACTTCATATTCTGAAATTCATCCTTTGCCAGGCCTGCCGCGAACCCAAAAGGTGTGTGAGCCGAAGGCTGATAGCCAAACGCACCCGGCCCCACAGAAAGTTGAGCTCCAGGTTCAAAACATGCAGGTGGTTCTCACCTGCCAGGGGGTTGAGCTACCTGGTCCAGACTGCCTCAGACTTCGGAGAAACTTGAACTTCTGCCAAAATTCATAACTGAGGCCCATTTTTACTTTCCTCTGGTTGTTTCCGACCAGAAGTTCTTGGTTTATGAGTAGAGATACCAATTTCAAAGGTGATACTTATTTTATAATCCCAGTCTAGTAATTTTTTTTTGTACCCACTTTGTTACGGGTAAATCATACACCTTTCCTGACACCATCTCACACCATCTTTCTTATAGGTATATCAGATGTAGGTGCGTCAGAGAGAGAGAGAAAGCTTTTCCTTGCTGATACCTGAGCCTAAAGCGCAGTACATTTCAGTTCTCTTTCTTATATTTCAGAGAAATTCATTGTCAAAACAGAAATGAGGGAGTCCTGGTACCTGACTGCCCCGTTACAATGTGCAGAAAAATTACAAGTATCTGCGACGTATGTCCTGGAAGTGCCGCAGTGACCATCGGTCCTCACACCGCTCCCGTCCACCAAAGCAAGCGAGCATATGAGCAAAGCCATATCCATCCAGGGATGACCATGTGGTGCAGCCATCTCCTCTTCCTACAAATTCAAACACGACCTGCGACCCCAGCTTTTTTCTCCTGCTGTCCTCTTTTTTATTTTCTTTTGGGCCTGGGTAAGTGTTTGAAGAACATCACCTCATGTTCTTTCAAGGGGTCAAACATTTTTAAGCCTTATGCAGGCGAAGTTTTCTTGCCAAATAAATAAACCGAGGCAAAGAGACAAACCTCATGAACAAGAGCCAGGATGGTTTCTGTTCCATTAAGGGAATTTATGAGAACTCAAGACAGTTTTAGAAAAAAAAGTGTTTACTTAGATGATGGACGTCTGTTGAATATTAATCTTTTCTGGGTATATCGCAGGCTTTCTTAAAGAAAGCCTAAATTATTCAGGAGTATTTGCATGCTGAGATACAGCAAATTTACAGGCAGCACAAATCAGACTTTTGCATCTTAATATTAAAGGAAACCAAGTGCCAAATTTGGCTTCCTAATACTTTATTGGCCATCTCCTGCTAAGTAAAACAATTAAGCTGCTCGTTAACATATAACATACATCATTCTGAAACAACGGCTACCTTACTCCTTATACACAGCATCAGCAAAATAACCATGAGATGCCACAAATTCATAATTTATTCTTTTTACCCATTTGCTGTATTACAGGACAGCAGTGACAGGGAGCGCCACTGGTGATGAACAGCACAGATGCAGCAGCCTCTGCCCCGGGGAGGTGACAGTCTGTGATGGATGGCGTGACGTGGAGGGGAGGTTGGTGGTGACCGAGGCTGCCCTGAGGGTTGTCCCCCGCTTTGTCACCCTCTGTACGGGGCAGGGATGTCGTCCCCCTGGGCTGTGCTGGCCCCACTCCCCGCTGCCATCATGGCACTTGCAAGGGAAGCGCCGGCCTTATTTATGTAACAGCTGCTGTTTTTAGGTGCTGTCACTCACACGTACGCTGGAAAACATGGTACTTGAAGAGCTGCTACGCTAGTACAGCATATGCCGGAGGCAAAACTATATATATATTTAAAAAAAAAATAAAAAATCCTTGTAAAAAAAGAATTAGAGCAGGTTTATCACAGTGTGTCAGCCTTCCGTCTGCAGCCCAGCTGGTGCAGCGCCTCACTGGGGCCACCTTTTAGAAACACATCCTTGGTTAAAAGCCTCCGCTGCTGGAATTGATTTTATTTTATTTTTCCAGTCAGGAACCTAAGAGAGGTTCTCAGGTGAACCAAATTCCTGCTTTTATTAGCAGCTGTAGGCTGGGCAGGGGATGAGATGGTGTCGGTGACCTGGTGTGGAGGAAGGAGCCGGGACTCACCAGTCAGGCAAGAGCAGCCCCTGTCAGGCTGGGGCTGCAGGCATCTCGCCTTCCTCTGCCATCCTCTGCCTTCCTCCGGGTCACTGGTTTCTCTCCACGTCCAGGTCAGGGAAAAAACACTCCCAGGTGTACACATACAAGTTTTAAATGCATGCGATGCAGGTTGAAAACCAACAGTACGTTCTGAATGGAGATGTCTACAATGATTTCCATCGAAAGTCCTGTTCATGCAACTATAGACTGTGATACAAAAATGGAGCTGCTGCTGGAAAAAGTCCCCTTGGACAGGGCAGCACCTACGACCTCCACAGATCTGAAGTCTTTCAGTGGCGCTGGCTCATCATCAGAACTCATCATTAGATTTCCATTGCTTTTTCTCAAAAGCAGATCTCTGCTATATTTTAAGGTTATTTTAAAGCCAATAAATATATTTTCCCCCATCCCCCAGTTTATAGAGGTGAATGCGTGTAGAGACCCTGTGCTTGCTGGAGTCAGTGGAAACCTGCCTACTGGCTCCAGTGGACTTTGTGTTTGGCTCTCACAGTAAACTGTCCTACATGTCCTAACTAGCACCTCATGTTCCCTACCATTGCTTTTCCCTTGCCCCAGCCATCATGCACATTTAGTACAGGTCTGTGAGCAGCTGAGTGTGAAAGAAGGGGGAAGCCTGAGAGAGATCAGGCAAAATTCTTAGAATAGAATAGACTATTTCAGTTGGAAGGGACCTACAATGACCATCTAGTCCAGCTGCCTCACCAATCCGGGGCTGACCAAAGGTTAAAGCATGTTGTTAAGGGCATTGTCCAAATGCCTCTTAAACACTGACAGGCTTGGGGCATCGAGCACCTCTCTAGGAAGCCTGTTCCAGTGTTTGACAACCCTCGATAAAGAAATGCTTCCTAATGTCCAGTCTAAACCTGCTCTGGCGCAGCTTTGAACCATTCCCATGAGTCCTATCACTGGATACCAGGGAGAAGATGACAGATGGATGCTTGGTGGTCTCCTGTGTATCTGGGTAATGGCCACATTTTCTCTCCTTTCAGCTTTGCCAGTTGCAGGCCTCTGTGCACAGATGTGGGAGGAGAAGAGAAAGGGTGCAATGGATGGACAAGATGTCAAGAATTTGCCATGTGTCCCGCTACGTGCTTGGACCAGAGGAGCTAGGAGGGAATCCAGGGCTGATCACACCTAATGAACCACTTCAGCTATTGCATGGAGCAACAAAGAAGCCACCACCCCAGCCCCGAACCTCTCCTGTATGCTTCAGTCCCTCCTCAACGTGTCTGGCCAGGTCCTCAGCTGGTGTAAATCAGAGTCGCTCCTTTGAAACCAGTGCAATGACCTGACAGCAGCTGTGAATTTGACACGGCGCCCTGTCTTGCAGCTCACCCAGCTGTGTTTGATTTACATCTGGATCTACTTGGAAGTTCACGTCAAAGGCGTTGCCACAGAAGGAAGGGGTAGAAGCGGTGCAGGAGGGATGGCTTGCAAAATGCACTCTGCTGGAAGGAGCCAAGCCCCACAGAAGACATACGGCTAGGAGATGAGTCGGGCACTGATTTTCTCCCCCTCCCCTTCCTCCGACGGTGCCAAGCTTCCTGCAATTACTGATTATGATGATTATAATGTTTCTGGTGTGTATGTGTTTGTGCACACGTGTGCAGTGGTTTCTTGCTAAACCTGATTCGGTTGGACCTTGCCAGATGGTACAAAAGCTTACCGGAATTTCATTTTCAAATAAACCACAGACTTGGATGAGCTAATGTTGTTCCACATAAAAAGCCACAAAATTCAACAAAGTGATGTTGTTTCAAGAAGAGAACATGTCAAGCGAGAGAACCATCCGGTTGGCTCTGAAAGAGCTACACACTCCCCCTCATGCTTTTAGAAGATGTTTACGTACAAACGCTGGGCATACGGCACTGCAGCTCCATTTAAACATTTCTCTGCAGCTGATGTCTGCAGAGCAGAGCCTTGGCAGAAGTGGTGCAGGAACCACATCTGCTCGTAAGCCTTCCTACGTTATTTTAACCGCTCCTGAAAGTCTGATGGCTCCGGAGGAACTGCAGCCTCTTTCTCCATAAGGACAGGTACACCACTGCTGCTGGGGGACATGGCTTCAGGTAGATGTCCTCGCCATCGTCACCGGGGCAGGGAAGGTGACCTCCTGCGACACTCCAGAGTTCAGCTCCTCACAGCCCTGAAGTTTGGGGGCGTCCTGAAAACCAAACTGGGACCACTTGCTCATTTTATATATAGCTCTCCACTGTCACAGCTTTGTCCGAAGTGGTTTCTCCAGGTGGGGTGAGGACGAGCAATTTGGACACCAAGGGATAAAGCAGCAAAAGGACTTCAGCATTGCAGTTGTTCCTGATCTGCTAGATCCAAAAGCACAGCCCCAGAGATCTTCTCTCCCTCTGGTACATGCAAGGTGGGAGCCATAAAGCTGGCAGTAACAGAGGCTGAGCGGGGTGAGGATGCAAGTCAGCTGCGAGAAGAGAGCCCTGCCCAAAGACCCACCTCTCCCTGCACCACCACCCCTGGCTGTCTGGCAGAACCTGGGTACGTAACTTCTTCTGTGGGTTTAGCCCCAAACAGCCTAACATTGGCATAAATAGCACTGTGATTTAATAACAAATTGGCAAAAGCCTTCTCTCCCCAGCAAGCGCCACCGCCAGTGTGTGGCCAGCAAATTAGGTCTTGGCCCGGCTGAGGGTGTGTGGAGCTGCTAGAGAAAGTGAGCCTGGCGCTCGGGGCCAGCAGCCGCAGCACAGCCTCCCACGGGCCTCTGGCAGAGCCGCAAGGGCTACGTCTGCAAAAGGGCTTCAGCATTGCAATGTTGAGACTTGCAGCTCCTAAGCTGTAGGACCTGAAAGCATGGCCCTAAGAGGGGCCAGATCTCCAGCCAGGGAGAGGCAAGCGGGGCCAGTGCCACTGCCCAGAGGAGACTCACCGGTGGTGGTGGCATTTCGCTGTGTCCCAGCACTGCAAGAAGTACCAACAGCCACATTTGCAACAGTAAGAGTTTGGTTTCCATTTTAAAATGCATCTTACTATTGACGTCCCACTGCGGATGGCTGAGCAAGCACCGACTTGGGCTGATGGACTTTGCACCAGACCTCTCTGCCTCGGGCGGAGGGTCTCTTTCGCTGGCTGCTTTTCATGCCTATTTTCAGCTGTTGCCATGCTGGCTATTTATTTCAGCCTAGAGCTGGCCCAAGAGATGTTGCTTATAAAGCATCCGTGGCTCTATAGCCAAATCAGACCTCCCCTTTAAAAGGGTTGCTCCTGTGGCTTTCCAGCCGTGCACAGTCATGTCCCCCTGCCTGCTGCCTGCACTGTCTCCCATCTGTGCCCCGTGCCACAATCGCAGGGACATGGAGTAATCATCCCTCCTGCTTAGGAGACGGGAGGAGAAAAAGAGGCTTGCTGGAAATGTACTCCCAGGTTTCACCAGAAAGCAGTTAACAAAAAAGGGGGTGGAAATTAAATCAGTATCAAACTAAATCAACCTTGCGCTTCAGAAGAGTAATAAATGACCTCAGGTCCTCAGGATGATCTGCTTTCGCATTGGAAATAGGATGCGGGGGATGGCTCTGACCGCCCAGGCCCCTTGAAGCCCCTGTCCCAGTACCCATGCGAGGATGTGGCACCAGTTGTTTTCAGGGAGGTGGCCTTCCTGCTACCAAGGAAGCATCCAAACACCAGCAGAGACAGCAAAGACGTACCAGCAAAGGCATTTTTTTCCCCTTAAACTCTCAAGCCTGCAGGATAGATTTTGTTTCAATTACATCTTTATAAATAACTTTCTATTTCACACTCACCTGTTCATTTTCTGCCCTAGTTAGAATCAATATCACTGATAATTATCTGTCAGAGCATTTATACATCACTGGAAGGTGAATAACAAGGAAAAGTCTTTTTCTTTATATATATTTTTTTCAGACCACTTCAAGTGAATTAACCAACAACGAGAGGTGGCAGATTGATGGTGGCTGGAGACTAGATACTGATTTTTACCCACAAACAAATACGTTCTTGCAAGGAGAGGCAATCAAAGTCTTCCCAACAGCTCTGGCAGCCCCAGCAGGAGGGTCACCCCGCGGGGCTGTGTCCTCTCTTCCTGAGCCATCCTGCCTGACAAACATCTGCGATGCACCAAGGTGGCTGCTGCAGCCCTGGCTGCCCCTCGGACGCCTGCTTGTGCCTCCCACACCAGCCCTGCCCGCAGCAACCTGCCTCCCCAAGGGTGTTCTTCTTCTTCCCTCCTCATCCTCCACCCAGCATGAGTTTTTTCCTGTCTGAGCTTCATATTTGACCCCTAATCTATGTTTGGAAAGTTTTCTTTCTCAGTCAAAGGGACTGTCGCTGGACCTGCTGCTAGAAGGATGAATGAATAGCTCAGGTCAAAATGTATGTTTTACTGGTGAGCTGTCCTCCCTCTCCTTTTATTTCTTCTACCTTCCTCTTGCACTGGTGTAAAACCACCTTGTGAGCTTCTTCTTAGCTAGAAGCAGCCAACTTATTCCTCATTTGTACAGCACCATGTGCTCTGGAGCCACCATCCAGTGTAGGGATGTCCTCTTTTTTGGCACGTGAGCTAGACACCTCAAATATTAACACGTGCAAAACCCGGGATAAGTCTTTTTGCTGAAGCTTCTCCAAGCAGTTCCACATGGTTACCCAAGGCAGAGAAAGAGAGCCAAGATGCCCAGCTTGCTTTGGAGGCTGAAGAGCAGCAGCTAATGGACTGCACCACACAGCAGCCCTCTCCCTGCTTACCTGGAGGGCAGAGTAGTGCTTCTGGCCACCACCTGCCCTGCTCTCCCAAGTGGCCTCTCCCCACGATGCTCAGGACGAGCCTTTTGTCCAGCCCTGCCCTGCTGATGCCAGCCTGCCGGGATCCCGGAGCAGGAGGTGGGCCTCCATTTGTACCGTGCCTGGTTCGCTGCGTGGCCCTGGTGACAGGCGGTTGCACCAAACAGGCTGCAGGTCACTCGTGTCCTCTGTCGTCCTTTGTGTGGAGCACAAGACTTGCGTAAGTGAAGTGGTTGCATGATATCCGGCAGTAAATAAATCATAGGAAGTCCATCTACGAAGAACTTCTCCCACTGCCTTCTTTGTGGAGTTAGTGGGACCCCATCCAACATAATAACAACATTTTTTAAAGCAGAGGCAATAATTTACACTGGTGTAAATCAGAAATGCTGCTCCGACCGCAGCAGGTTTACCCCACACGATTCACGCTCTTGTTTGCAAACATGAAACCAGAATCCCCGGCCAAAAGGTTTGTAGCTTAGGGAGGGAAACGGCTGGAAGCAGGAGCACAAAGATGTCATGGCTCGCCAGGGCTGTACAGCAGGTTGATAGCAGAGCCAGGTTTGTGTTTCCCAGGCTCGTGCTCCGCCATTGGCACGCACGGCATTGCGCTGCTGGCTTCTAAACAACCCAAATGATGGCTGGTGGTCCTGAGCTGTGACAGCCTGCTCAGGGTCTGGATCCCAGCATGGACATTTGTCAGGTCTGAGAGCTTGGTCCACGATGGGCAAAGTCATCCCCCCTCTTTTCTCTCCTCTCTCACAGTGTCTTGGGGCTGGTTTTCCCGTGTGAGTTTTGCCTCCCGTGGTGCTCAGGGCCACACAGGTCATTTGCTCTACGTGTGGGAGTAAATAATCATCACGGGAGCAAATAGCCATCAGCAGCAAATCTCCTAATCCCAGAGGAGCAGCTTCAGGTTCAGGCCCCAGAGAGGGTGGTCCTCCCATCAGCATCCGCTGGCGTGGCCGAGTGCCGGCCTCCCCCGCCAGTGGTGCTGCTCGCAGGGGCACAGTGGGGGGATTTTGGATGTAGGCTGTAGTGTGTCTTAAAGAAGAAGAGGAGGAAGAAGAAAAGCATTTCCACTTTTTTTCACATTTCTTGTAGACTTTTTTTTTTTTAATTGCTCTGGTTTCTTACAAGAGAGAATCACAACGTGCGTGGCCCACTAAATCTGGAAAAACCCCACCAGTTTCAAGCAGGTTTGTCTAGGGGAAAGGCCGGGAGACTGCGGCCATCCCGCCCCTTGCAGATGGCACGGCCATGCTCAGTCATTCACTGGTGCAGAAGGTGGGCTTGAGCTGTTTGTTGTACCCGGGTTCCTGATGCGCCAAGGCACAGGACAGGTACGCTCAGGTGCTTGTAGAAGCAGGGAGTGAAATTCAGAGCAGGGCTGGATTTCATAACCCTGGAGCATACGGCTTGGGCTTGTGCTGCCACACCTTGCTCCAGAGGAGACAGATTTGCCTGTGTGATGCACTGCACTGCTGCAAACGCTGGTGTGCCTAGAAGCCACCCGTTCCCCCTGCTTGCACAATATCTTGGCAATGTGTTTGGTTGGCAAGGCCTCGGCTCCCGGGGTGCTGCTTTGCACAAGCACTCGTACCCTTGCACGGAGGAGCCCGAAGCGGGGCACCCCGGGCCCCGTGGTGACTCGGGGGGGGGGAGGAATGGGTCGCTCCTGAGTGCCACACACACAAAAAGTCACTCTGGTCACCCGGAGGCTGATCTCATGATTTAAGGCAGGAGAGGCTGATTCACTATTTTCGGCTGTGCTTCTGCATCCAGCACAATGTGGGCGGCTGGGTTTGGTTTGGTTTGTTTCTTAACTCCCCGTGCCCGGTGGGGCTGGTCGGGCATTGCCAGCGAGGGCATCCCTGGGAGGACAAGGTGCTGCTGATGGTGACGGGGGCTTGCAGGTGGACAACTGCTCCCGGGAAGGCGAGGGGAAGCCCTCTGGCCGGCTGGCTCCATTACCAGCCGGGATGCCCAGTTACAAGGGGAACTGCCAAGGTGCAGCCCTGGCACAATACAGAGGGAAGACATCTGCCAGCTGCCCCCACCACCTCCCATGGCCTTTGGCCGTCTCCGATAAAAATAGCCACTCGCCTCTGTGCCGTGCACGCAGGCAGGCGGCTGCCTGCACCAGCTGGGCAGCGGGGCTTTCTTTTTCGGTTTATCGCGTGGCGTCTATTTTAGCAAGTAGCTGCTCTCGAGAGGTTTTGCTCATGGAAACACCTGCCCGCTGCTCTGCATGCCCCAGCCAGTCCCCGGGCTTGGCGGGCAGCCGGTGCTCCCACCCCGCACCCCCGTCCGGCGGGGCTCGTGCCTACCCACGAAGCCCGCAGCCCTCGGTCGGCTGCTAAATTTGTCCTGCCTTGAAACTGGGTCTTCCTCCGTCACTGCAGGGGGTCATCTGGGCCCCCTGCCTTTTTTACGGGCATTTCAACTGAGACTTGTAAAAGTAGGTTTGGGAAAAGGGATTCACATCCTCCCAGCATCCTGTAAAATGAAGGGGTTCAAACTGCAAGTCCCAGGGTGGGCTTATGCCTTGCTTGAACTGTGTTAGAGCTGTTATAAAGTAGGGCCAGATACTTTACGAAGAGGCCTTCAAGATGGAGCTGTGTTGTGAAGAGAAATAACAACACACCCTCACAGCCCAGTTCTTGGCTGCAGAAGCAGCAAACATGCTGTGGGGAAACTTGTTCTGGCTTGGGAAAAGTTCATGTCCAGCCTCCTTTGCCCATTGCACCTTTTAGCTCCAGCCCGCGGCCCCGCTCAGCATCCCTTCTTCCGGAAGCAAATACTGATCGTGGGAATGAAGAGGCAGGCCCTTCAGCGGGGTTCTGCATCACACCGCACGCTGCAAGCCCTCTATCAGCCCTCAGCATAGGTAAGAAATGAGATCCGGGAGTTAAGGGTCTCTGATGCTTTCATTTTCAAAATTGATCAGCGATTCTGGCTGCCTTCATTTTGGGGTGTTCATCTCAGGACAGCTTCAGCAGAGCTGGCTTGCAGGGGCTGCAGAGCCCTCCTTCTCTGAAAGTCAAGGCCTTTGAAGTCTTTTCAGGTGGGAAAAGCGAAAGAGGGGGTTGCTTTTCTGTTACTGAAAAATGCAGTCCAGGAACGCAGCCATGCGTGATCCCCAGAGGCGCTCCCTGCTGCAGCTGGCCTCATCCTCCCGCTGCCGGCGCAGCAGCATCCCCCCAAAACCGAGGGCCACCACGCTCTGTGAGCAGCAGCGGGACACAGCTTTCATGCGTCGCAGCTGTCCCTGTCCTCTGCAGGATGTGTTCAGGCCAGGGTTGGGATGGGCAGCTATGGCATGAAACCCAGTCCAGGGAGGGCAGGGAGCCAGCTGTGCGGCTGCCGCTTCCCTTTCCTCCTGCCGTGCGGTGCAGGAAATGCCCTGCAAAGAGACTTTGGTGTCTGACAGAAATAATCAAGTTTCTCCTGCTCCTGCTTTCTTCAGGCATCGAGTCTGTTTGGTGGGAAGAGTGAAAGGGGAGAGCAGATGAACGCCCCTGGTACTTCCCATGGTCAGTCATTTTCTCACTCCTTCTTTAACAAACTCTCCCAAATCCTCCCTCATTAGACCATATGATCAGCACCCAGGTTGATGTTGGAGGACATTAGCCATCCCTTTCATGGAGAGAGCAGCCTCCCTGTGGACGGCAGGTCCTGCCTCTCACGTAACTGCATGAGCATTCCTTTCCTCCTGGCAGCCTGCCCCTGGCACCGCCGTAGCTCGGGGGTGGCCCTGAGTCCCAAGGGTCTCAGCGCAGAGACCCGCCCCAGTGCACCCACAGGTTTCTGGCATCCACCAGCCCCACGGTAACCCCGTGCCACCCATGCATTGCCACCCGACGTGCCACTTGCCCGAGAGACACTTGCAGTAACTGGTCTGTGCCCTTATGCCTCTGAAAACAATGCCTAGGTGATGATGAAAAGCAGTAAAATGGAGGGAAGGAGTGCAGGACTTCAACTTGCCTCTCGCCGTCTCTCTCGCTGCCGGGCCAAGCTGTTTGCTTACGCCGCTGCAGCCAGCCCCTGGGATGGTGCAAACCAGCCGGCTGCCAATTGACGTCAAAGGAGTGCTGGTGGTTTGCGCGAGCTGGGGGACTGCTTCTACTCAAGGTGGGTTTCCAACACCACAGAGAAATGTTTAAATCCTCCCCCTTTCCCTCCCTCTGCTCCAGGAAACAAGTGCCTTATTTCATTCATTGGCTGGTTTGGTTATGGCAAGAATCCTGCCCATATTTTGGCTACTTGGATGTTTGCTGATGACCAAGCAACCCAGATAATGCTAGCAAAGAGCAGGGGAGCGAAAAGAGGGGGGAAGAGTGGGGTGAAGCCAAGTTTAATCTCCTCTGCCCCAGTTGGTGCCACATGTTTCCAGACAGGACTAAAGCCATGTATTTTTTCTTCTCACATCGCCTGCAATGTTTTTGAGGCTTGTGAAAAAGTGAGATGCTGAGTTCCTGCCATCCTTCTTCTCTTCCTCTTCAAATCACTGTGTGCGCTGTGAAATTTGTCTAGGCCAAGGGAGTTCATTTGAACTGCGTGCATTTCCCCTTGACTGCTCAAGTTCTCCTTCAGCCACTTTATTTTTATTTTGTGTTACACCTATTAGCTACAACCCCCATATTTTCGCTTATCTCCATGCGGATTTGACAGTGATGATGTCAGTACATTTTCCCTAAGCAAGTACTGTAAGAGCTAACTTACATCTAGCCCAGACCAATGTATTTAACTGCAACATATCTTTCCAAACACAGAGTGATTCCTATGGGTCATGCTCAGGGAAGCCAACGCATTGACTTCCATCGGCTTTGGGTCAGGCCTGAGCTCTTGAATCAGTCTGTATATATTGCTGCCAACATGCGAGGCTGTACTATTTAAGATTGTCCAAAACAAACATGCTTCGGGTGAGACCAGTGCACAGACCATCATGTGAAAAGCTTTGTGATAACAACTGACTGCATGTTTGCTTTCATATGGCATTGACTCTTATTTCCCTGATTATTTTTAGTCTTCAAGGCTGTCCCTTAATCAACCCACTTTCTTTAACAGCTAGTGTTGCCTCCAGTGTGATGCAGCAGGTCTAATGATGCTTTCTATTAAGCATGGGAAATATTAGTTAGCCCACAGCTAGAAGCAAGCGAGAATGAATTGCCTACATGGGCTGATCCAAGGCCACTGAACTGAGCACAAAGCTTTTCATTCATTTCAGTGGCCTTGAGTCAGGTCCTTACAGCCACCAAAAGAAAAAAACCCATCAAACTCCAAACCAGCTCCAGTTAACATGTTCCTTTCAGTGGGAAAAACCTTACAGTAAGACGTGCCATGCTCAGACAAAGACAAATCAAACAAATTTTATTCCTTTTTTACTCTACTTGCTTTTTTCCTCCTGGGGTGAGAATTTGCGGCCCCAAAGCTGTGTGGAGGTGAGGAGTGGAGCAAGCCTGGTGCCAAGCCCCGGCCAGAGCGGAGGGTGTTCCCATGCTTGAAAGGGGAAGCAAGGGAGGGGACGCACCACCAACAGGCTGCTTTAAAGAGTAGACAAGGCTTCAAAACTGTTTGGAAATGTGGGATATTGCAATAAATTCGGGAGGAGGTAAGTGTTAAATGGAGCATGCCACCGGGCTTGGTATTTTGATACGCAGCTGCCCAGGTCAAGCCATGCCATGATTCAGGCCTTTTTTGCACTCACACATGGTCATGCACCTACATAAAGCTGTGGCTTTCCCATCCACAGCAGTTTTTGGTGTAGTTTTATGTACATCCACGCAGAGACTTCATGTTATGTAGTGCCTCCCCATCTCCCTCTCTGCAAGGGCACATGTGTATACGTGCCAACATGGGCACACGTACAGCCGTCCTAACAGAGCCACGCCATCCATGCCTGAACGGCGCGGGTTCACCCATGGGTCGGTATGGCACATTGTTGTCTACAGACCCCTTCAAAATGGGTCAATTTCCCTTGGGGATGCAGGTCAGCCTTGACGCCCAGTGGTCTCGCATGCTCCCACATGCCCCCCCTGCTCAGGGTGACACCTCCTGAGCACAGCAGGGTCCCCGGCGGCTGCCTACAGGTCCTCAATTTTCCCTTATTCAGGTGAAATGTCCAGGGACTTTGGTGGCGGCAGGGCCTGCGCAGGAAGCACAGGGCCAGGGCCTGCCTGTTCCCACCGCGCGATGGCCGCACATGCCGCTTCAGCTAATGAAATCCACTTGTCGCCTATTATCAGGCAATTAGCCAGTGTGATTTTTAAGCACTGGCTCTCTGTAATTTTTTGACAATTTGCTATGAACAATAGCGTAATTACTGACTGGAGCACGTTTGGAGGAGAACTCAGGAGAAGTCTCTCAAGCCAGTTTGCAAATTGTGCCTCCCCTGCCCTGGCTAAGCAAGGGCTGCTCGCGTGCAGCCTGCAGACACCGGTGCCTTTTTCAGGGCCGGTGGAGGATGTGCAAGGAAAAGTCCCACCACCTCGGAAAATGGAGAAGCAAGAGAAACACCGACACCTGAGTGGAACGAGTGAGAAAAGTTTTATTAGAAACAAAGTGGAGATGCAGCTCCTGTTAATTCAGAAGCGCAGACTTTTGCAAGCCGAGATCATAGCATTTCCTTTTGTATGCAAGAAAAAATGCTGAATCTGAAAACAGTAGCCTTAACAGAATATATATGGATATATGAGTACAGCCCGTAAACTGCCCTTCCCCACCCACTAGCCCGGTTAGATACAAAATTTAATTCCTGTGGCGACAGTAAAGTCTATCAGCAAAAAGCCTGGCTGGCTGGGTCCTCATCTGATGCAGCGCTCTGGTGTTTGGGAGACTTGGACCGGCAGGGAGGAGCCCATACAAATATACTCTTTTTCACATTCCTGACCTAACAACACCTTGGATCACGAAAACCCAAAGTGTTTAGAGCGCTCGATTTATGGTGGTTTATTTTCTGTACTGTTTCACTGTTTCTCAGTGTGTTGGCAGGCTTGGGCAGTGAAACGGGATAGGAGGCTTTTGCTTTTCTGTCAGCTCCCCTTGGTTCCCCTCGCGTGCGTGCTGCTCACCTGCTTGGATTCGCAAGGTGGAAGGGAAATTGTAAATGTCTGTTTTCTACTACTTTCATCGCGATTGTTCCCTAAACTATCCCGCCAAATCCCTGGTGACCAGCATAGTCAGTATAAATGGGGATAGCTGCAGGGCTTGTTTGACTCGGGTGCATTATGGATCTGGGCCACCGGCTGCCCCTGCCCTCCCTGTGCCAGCACTGGCAGCTGTGGAGCTGGAAGAAAATGTCCCAAAAAAGACGTGAGGGTGGCTTTCACACCCATCTTCATGTGTGTGGCTCCAGCTCCAGCAGTGATGCTCCCAGCCAGCCCAATGGAGGACAGGTCAGGCAAAGGCTTCCTCTCATCATAGTTTTGGTGAAAGAGAAATCCCACGCTAAAGTAAGAAGAAATCCCTCTTCAGTCAGCTTTGGGCCATTTAAAAACAGGGTTCTCTTTACACGGCCACAGAGAGTGAAATGGGGTTAAAAACCTGTGTTGCTCAAATATCTCATTTCCAGGACAATCAAGGCTCTCAACACCGAGGGCTGCCTTAATAGGTGTCACTCTCTATATCTCCAGTAACTTGAGGTCAGCCCAGCGCTTGTCATTCATAATACATCTGACTGAAGGAGAGGCGTGTATTCAAATCACCCTCTGCAGATTATTCTCCCAGCTCAGGCTGGGCTACTGCTTGTGTTCGGCGGCTGGCTCTCGGACACCCGTGCCAGGCAGGAATATCTGGGTGCAGCTGGGTGAAGTGGGGAGTCATTTGTGAGCTTTGATGGGTCTCAGCTCCACGATCTCCCTGCAGTCAGTCACTGCAAGCAGGCCTTAATGGCTACGCTCTAATGCGAAGATGGCTTTGTGGAGTGGGAAAGCATTATGGTAACAAATGAAATATGCATTGCCCATATCCTCTTAAAAAAAAAGAAAAAAGAAATCCTCAGCCCCCCCCAAAGAAGTCTGAAGTTTAGGTGAGTCCTTCAACTGTTTGCTTGGACAAAGGCATGGAAATCAGGTACCAAAACCAAAAGAAAAATATACCCCGGTCTTTGTAGATGCAATCATCGTTTATAATATTTGACTACAGAGCCGATTTAGCAGAGGATAAATGCTACTGATTAGTGATTACAGGAGGCAGCAGCGGAGCAGAAAGCAAAAATCCCTGGGGGTGGAACTGCAGAGACCTGAGACGAGCTAGCACCAAAATGCGTCTTCTTGGAGCCCTTGCCACAAGTGCTACAGTCTGTGCACGGCCACCTAGAAATGCGCTCAGGAAGAGGTTGTCGGCTGAGGGTCCAGCGCTGCCTGACGTGACACGGCAGAGGGCTTCCGTACGTCTCAGAAAAACTTGGCCCTGCCTTGGGATTTATGTTACAGGCCGACAACAGGAGAGAGAGATCCTCAACTTCAGCCGCCTGAGCCCGGCCAGGAGCGGTGGGTCCCCACTGCCTGCCGTGCCGCCCAGCGCCTTAAGGAGGCTTCGAGCTTCGCGCTCGGGACTGAGCTGCTGTTGTTCCTCTGCACTTCCCTTGAATCCCCCTAAGCCAACGCCCTTTGCTAAGACCGAAAAACATTTTCCAGACGCAAGCATGTGTAAGTGAGTGGGTGGGTGGGGTGCAGGGGACTATGAAAATTTCAAGGGGAGGTATGACATCCTGGCTTTCTAAATATAGAGGACCTGAACTGCGGCTTCTCTCACACGCTAGCAGCGTGCTTTCTGTTTCAAAAGGCCCCCAAAGCAAATATTGCACTGGCTGGTAGCGTGAAAAAAAAGAAAAAAAAAAAAATAGTCCTGCGAGCTGATTACAGCTTCCAGCACTCTTGCGCAGAGCTGTTTTTTAGGCAAAGCTCCAAGTGGTGCCCACGCAGAGCCGGCCGGGCCGGCGAGGCGCAGATGGCCGTCACGTGAAGGTGGCGGCGGGAGGAGTGGGCTGGTGGCAGCCCCGGCGGGGGGCTGCTGGCCCCTGTCCTTCCAGCGGCAGCCGGGGAGGGAGAGGGGCGCAAAGTGCAGCCCCTCGTCAGGAGCGGGTGCCACCTCGGTGCCTGGTGGGGTTGAGAATGTGACATTTTGTCTCCGTGTCAGGCGCCGCGTCTCGGTTCCCTTTTCGTTGCCGTTATTGTCGCTCCGGTATTTGCATAGCACAACATCAAAATGCCTCAGAGCCAGAGGAAAGTGGTAGCTGCTGCTTCTCCTTTTAAAAAACAAGCAGTTATCCATGCAACACCATCACTGTCGGCGTGTGCTTGGGGTGGAGGAGCAGGCATGTCACCGAGGGGTTACGGCCTTTGGAAAAGTTTTGCAGAACTGAATTTAATCAAGACTGATGATCTTTAAGCCAAGCTATAAAATCCAGTAGAGAGTTATATCCCAGTAATAGACCCTATTAGAGGGTCTAGCGCAGTCTATAGAAAGGATCTCCTCTCTATCAAATTCTCTAGGGCTTGAGTTCTCATTTACACAAAGGGCCCTTTTAGCTGTGTAAAATGGCCATAAAGTAGGTGTAAAAATGATTGATGCCACCTTCACAACCCCTTTACACTGGGAAAACAGTGTAAAGTGGCCAGGGTGCAAATGAGAATCACACCTGGGTTTGTGAGAGTAAATTACATCGAGCCCTTCACAAATTCTGTGTGTCCATAGCAGTTTAATCCTACCCCTTTCTGCAGAATTCACCCAGAGAATAAATTTCCAGGACTTAAAAAAAATGTTTTTTTCTTCAACACCTCTGTCTTTTTTGGGCCTTTTAGTCCCAGTCTTTCTCCTGGTGCAGTCTGTGTGGACTCTGACACTGGGAAAAGGCTGGGAGCTGTCTGAATATGCTGTGGTAGGTGAAAATCCTTTAATTAGTACTTTCTGAAATTCTTGATCCGAGCAAAATACATGTTGTAAAACCATACCTAGGGGGAAACCAGTTCCAAATGCTACCGTGTCCATTTCCCCATCTCTCCTGTTTTGATTTTATGCTCTTGAGACATACAAGAGGAAATACAGAAGTTAGTCTTTGCTAGATCAAAATGCCCCGTATTTATTCATTAAGCATTAAAACACCAACAGAATATATGATGAATATTGCTTTCTTCCAGAGCAAAGGGTTAAGCTGCAACACGCTGATTAGTGAACTGAACTCAGTGGTGGTGGCTCGAAGCAGAGGGTGTGCTGTTATGGAGGTGCACAGCTTGCTAGGCAGAGCAGGCTCTCTTATCCAGACCTCCCTTCTCTTCCCCGTTGCTGTGCTGAAGGCATTTGCAGCGACTCTCTGATCATCACTGCCACGTCTTCTGTGCTCTAGAGGGGTTGAGCAAATGTAAGCCCAGGGATGAGTAGGCAGAGGCCAGGCAACGCGAGCCCAGCCCCATCTAACAGGGGCTGGCCTCCGGGAGCCCAGCGCCTGGGAAGTGATGGGAGACAGGGAGTGAAAACATGTGGGTGAGACGGAGGTCAAAGGATTAAGGAGACAAAAGCCCAGCTCTGGTGGAAATGCCGCTCGGCCGGGGCTGGCCAGCCATCTCCCACAACAGCTCGCTGCTGCCAGCCTGCCCAGCACAGCCTCAGCTAGAGCGCTGCAGACCAAGTTATCTTTTGAACAGCAAGGACATTTGGGAAGGGGCAGGGTGGGAAGCATGCCCTGCTCTGCCAGCAGAGCCTTCCTCTTGCTTCGCCAGCCGGCAGGGCACAGCGCCTTGTGGCGAGGGTGGGAGGAAGCCTCAAAGCTCAGCTGTTGTTCAGACTCCCCTCGATCCCTTTCCTGCTTCTTGTTATCTTCTTTGCGGAGAGGAGAGCCCACATTTTTGGCAGGAGGGAGGAGCGGGCACAGCAAGGGTCGTGTAGGTGGGAGGAAGGTATATCCTCTGCCCTACGCTTCCACAGAGAGCATAGCTGGAGTCATGCGAGGGATGGGGGACAAACCAACATCCGAGTACAAGCAGCAGGTGAGAGGCACCCCTCTGTATCCATCTCATACGGGAGGCTGGCCCTGGCACAGGTCCACGAGCACTGCTTGCAGCATGCTCCGCTGGAGTCGGGGGGAGACGGGCTGGTTCCCACCACTGTACGGATGGCCGTGCCAATGCCAGCGGCCCGGTCTGACATCACCAACCTGCCCGCACACTCCACTGCTGTCTCAGCTTGCTCCGAGCATGCCTGGGAGCCAGGCTTAGGACTTCGGAGGGGTGGCGACATGTAGGCAAGCGAACGGGCACCCTTGCAAATGTGCCCGCAGTCATGCTTGCTAGTGACTGTTAGGTGCATAAAAAAGGCCATTCGGAAGCTGGTCTCAAAACCCTTCATTTTCTGAAGCTCCTCACTTTGCAGCTTGGCAGAGAGCACCTTGGTGATGCTACATCTGATCTAGAAGCACTTTCCATGACAATAACTCGAGCACGTGCACCAAGCAGTGCTCTAGGTGGACTACAGGAGACTTAACCACGCTGTGATCTTCTGACCCTGGAGGTATGCTGGTCTAACCCTAGGATGACGTGTGATCACCATATGGAAGATAGTTTTTGGGTAGGATTAGACCTACTTAGACAACTAGCTTTTTGCCAGACTGGGTTTTTGATTTCCTGGTGGCTATTTTTGCTGCAGAAAGTTTTTGCTTCTTTGAAGCCTTATAGAAATTTTATTTGCTTCCTCCTTGCTAATGATTATGGCACAGTTTTTCTGGCATGTGATGGCTCCACCCCGCCTCAGAGACACCCTTGCTCTGGCCAGGATCAGGAAATTCCTAGTCATGGCAGGGCGTGAGCACCAGCTGCCTTGCCCTTGCCCAGATATATATCGGCAGGCAGTGCAAAATGCTGGCGATTCAGCATTGCTCCTACATTTAGAAGTCCATGCTGTGCAAGTGGAAATGACAGTTCAAGGGACAAACCAACATACTTGTCTCGGTATAAGGCTAATAAGACGTAAAGCACTTCTAGAGCCACACTTTCAGGGTGAAAAAGCACTGTTTGAATGCGGTTTGTTATTCTATGCTGCTTATTAAGAAATTGTTATTCTTTTGCCCTCATCATTATAAACGATGTCTTCGGGAGACTGGCAGTCTCTTCTTGCTTCCCTCCCTCCACCCCATTTTAAAAACATTCATTGTTGCAGGGATATATCTTTCAGGGCTGTTGGCCCAACTCCACTGCTGGTGTGTAAGGCTGATTGTCTTCAGAGGAGCTACACCAAAAATGCATTTGGCCTTTTGTGCTTGGAGTATAATTGGTGGAACTGGCTAGACGCCGGGTTTGGGAGCCTGCAATTACAGCAATGTCAACATAGTTTTCTATGTGACTAGTGATTTAGGGTCCTCCACTTTAGGAGCGCAACTCAAGGTTTCTTAAATTGATCTTTTCTCAAAGTGCTGAGCACTCATACTTCAGAAATCTGTCTGGGGTCTCAAGCAGGGCCCACCAAATCACCATTAGTCAACCCACTCATATCGTTGTTTATTAGTAATTGGATTAGGTAACCTATATCATTAGTCACTCTGAAAAGTCTTATGTATATTTTGTATGGCAGTCGTCAATATATTCACTTTGCTGTTGGTCTCAACCTGCATTTGAAGAGGTCTTGACCTCGTTATTACTTTTCCATGTGGTAAATCCCCATCAGGTTAGTGTGGATTATACCCAGAGCATCCGAGAGACAATATATTCCCTAAGCGTGATCAGCATAATTATAATTGAGCAGTTTGGACCAGATCCTTATCTGGTAGAAATCAGTATAGCTTCTCTGAAGGCAAGAAAAGATATTTAGCAGCGAGGGAAATGGACCCTATTTCTTAACAGCTGTAGCCCTGCAGATGAGTTCCCAAAGATTTTTTAAGCTCTCATTTTGTCTATGGCTATTAAAGATCCTCTTTGGTGAGTATTTGTACAGCTGCATCTTTAGGACTTTGTGACCTCTACATAATCTCACAAGAGACCTTTTGCAAGAGCAGCCGTATGAAATGCTCTTAAAATGATTGAAAAATATATTCATTAAAACTGTGTAAATGTTTTTCCTTGTCAAAAACCTTATAAACACTCATCCATCCGTGGTGTCTATGGTGGCAGTCTGCTGACATTTTCCATTCCCTGGCTACAACCCCCCGCCAGCCCAGACCCTATACTTTCTGTTGCTGGCCTTCAGTAGCAGTTAAAGGGTAGAATCGAACGCCCACATGGAAGACCTGGTATCTGTGTTTCCACATCACAAAGCACGCCAAAAGACACACCAGGGCTGCGATCAGATTGAGAACCATCTGCAGAAGTAAGTACAGGTTGAGCATGCTGGTGAGGCTGCCACAGTCAGCTGTGTCCTGGTAGACGAAGGTCCTACCGAGGGGGTCTGCAGTGTCCAGTTTACACTGACAGGACTCGAGGATGGTATCGCAGGTAAATTTTGTCATCTGCAAATAATGATGTGCAGCAAAAGCCACTGCCAAAACACAGGCAACCAGACCCAGGGCACTCAGGAGAAAATACATCAGCTGAAAGAAAGCAAAAAAAAAAGAAAAAAAAAAAACACACTCTTTTTCCAGCTACACAGAGAATAAGGAACACAGAACGAATGCATGCACATGTACTTCACAAGGAATGCATGCATTCAATATACTATCTGGACATTGTGTGCTTCAAAAATTGCAAGACAGCTGTAACTCTCTGGTGATGCAAAGTTCAGCAGGTCATCTCAAGAACTAGTAATTCTGCCTTGCATATTTTATAGGAGTATCGCCTTGCAATTTTGAGACGTGGTGAGAGCACCAAGAAATCTGTGTCTCTATACAGCCAGAAGCTTTACAGAGAGGAAGGGAGCATCTTCCTCTACTGTTGTACCTGCATTGGCTAGACTTACAGTCATCAGCTGAGAGAAATTAGTGCAGTTGCCTTGAAGCAGAGCTGAGCAGACTGAGGCTTGTGCTGACATCTTATCCCAGGCTACGCTGAGAAGTAGGTGTTTTTGAAACTTTGCTCATGTGTTATTCCTGGCTCTTGGTTTGCATGCCCAAACTAATCTGATTTATACTTGCAAATCAGGCAGTGAGGTGGCTGATCTCCTGCTTGTGGCCCTGTGAATGCAGGCAGCCTGCTTGCTTCCCAGGTCCTACTGTGGAAAGGGAATGCAAATCTCCACAAGAAAGTGCGTGCTGTGCTCAATCTCCTTCCAAAACTTGCCCCATAAACACGGAGGAGAAGTCTTTCCAAGGTGTGAAAGAGCAGTGAGCACCTTTCATTTCCCAGTGCTATGGCATGAGAAGGACAAGGGCCTGCTTGTCACCCCACTACTCCTTACACCAGTGGCAGCTTTAAAATAGGGTGGCTTTTATCAAGGGTAGCTATGCAGAGTCCACCCCCACAAACTCATGGAAACCGGCAGCAACTCAGAGCCTTTGTCACTCCGGGTTGCACCTGAGACCTTTGGATACCAGAGCATATGGACCTCCCTTGCTTTGATAGCTGGAACTGGCAGTTGCTGTGCTGCATACAAAATATGTGTGAATGTATATTAAAATCATATTCTGTGTTTAGCCAAAATAGCATTTTTGATTCTGTTCAGCACTGTAAAAACATTTATTTTTCTTGGCAACTTATCTGTCAGACACATGGCATGGTTGGGAATCTGTTATTTTAAATAGCAGCTTCTCTCTTTCTCTCTTAACCTCAATACCGCAAGCAAACTATCAATATAAAAGCATTTTTTATGACCTTGAAACTCCAAGTACGTATGTCTTGATAAAATTCACACTCCTGGTGTATTTGTCTTATATCTACAGCGTGAATCAATCTTCCTATTCAGTTGCCAGCTTCAAAAAAAAATATTTGGGCTTATTGCAGATCTTAAAACACTATATACATTTTCTCCCCCATATCATCGAATTCTTATAGCAAGATCTTCGTTTCCAAGACTTGGCTACTATTAAATTTAATGACTTCCCCTGCAGCCTTAAACCAAGGGCAGCTTCAAAATTAGGTTGGCTCTTATTAAATGCAATTACTTTACCCCCGCAGCTTTCAAGGTAAAGGTCCATGGGAAAGGTGAAGTTGTAAAATGGGGACACCTCCTCATATAAAGCGCACAGAAAACAGAGCGCTACTGACTGATGGACCCCCTCCAAACAAAGATATGGTCATTCATAAGCCGATGGCATTACTTTAAAAGATGGTGCAAATGTGTTTGATGGGGAAAATGGAAAATGGACAAACATTGATGACCATTCCTCTTCTCTGAGGGATGAAAGTTGTTCTGCAATGTAGAAGTCCTAGTGGACTGGCTGGAAGTCCCTGGATTCAGATCAGCAGAAGACAGAATCAGGCCTCCCTAATAAATGAGATATTAAGCCAAGACTACACGATGTGCCTGATTCTCCCTTGGCAGGTATTTTATTTAGCTGCCAACTTCTATCCAAAGTTAGGACAAAATAGCATGAAATCCACAGCCTAAGCTACACCACAGGTACAGTAAGCAAGAATTTGCCTGTTGTGTACCTAAAGGGAAGGAAATCTCAGAATCCAAATACACGGGCAGCTCTTACAGCAATCCTCAGAGGTGAACAGAGATGCGTGGGGACACAGGGCAATTTCCAAATAGCTTATTATTCTCACAAGATGTTTGCAGAGGAATCTCTCTGCGAGCTGCTGAAAATGAACACATTTCCAAATATCAAAGGTGAGGCAAATGCAAATACTGCCTGTGAGAGAGCACAAGACAGCAAGTGCTGAGATCCCATCAGCAGATTAATCACATGCCAGACGGGGAGGCAACTTCAACATCGCAAATGCAACCGCGTAGTGAGCTCTGCCCAGGAACCAGAACTTGCCACTGGAAAACTGTTTTTTAACAGCTTCAGAGAGATAGGCACTGCAATTACTGTTTAAATAGAAGGAGAAAAGGGAAGCGGGGAGAGACAGCATATGATGAGGTCAGAGCATGGCAGCCCATCCTCCTTTGGGTTCCTCATATGAGGAAGAAACATTTTAGCAATATTTACTGGCAATAGTTTTGCTCCGTGCCAAAAAGAAAATAAATAACCTAAGATGGATCGAGTTCCTCATTGAAAAGGCTTCTCATAGTTATCAGAGGTGAAACCAGATGGGTTTGCAGACGTGGATCCAGGGGACCCCTTTTGAAGGTAGTGGTGGCTCAGGCATGAGCCTGTGCAGGGAACAGGAACCGCGGTGTGTGTCACGTCATGGGCTGCTGGGGCTGGGTGGGCAGAAGCAGAGGGTGTCACGCTACCGTGGGAGATGCCATGATGAGGACCACAGTGAGTGATGTGTCAAATATTAGCAGATAGCCCAGGAAGTCCACAGGAGATCTCAAGACTTTCCTATGTGGGTTTGGTTGGTTTATTTTTTTTCCAAGGGAAGAGGATCTCCCCTTTTAAATACACATGTAACAGCTGGGCATGCTGCTTTGCCGTGCTGCAGAGCATGCTTCCTGCAGACGCAGAAATGGGGCACGGGCAGAAATTCAGCCTGGGACTTGCCGTTGTCCCCCCGAAGGGCAAAGCTGCCCTCCCTTTGGGTGGTGGTCTACCTTTTTCACGGACGCACAGGGTGCTGCAGATACCCTCAGTAGTCTCAGGAAAGGACTTCTGCCGAAAGCAGTTCTAACACCTCCTTCTTTAACAGGATCCAGGGCTCATGCAAGTGTGAATTGAAAGAAGCAGCTGTTGAGAGGGAGGAAGGCAGAGAGGACTGCACGGGTCTCCTCCTGTTTCCCACCCCAAGGGAGTCACTCGCAGTGGTCATAGGGGCACCTCGGGGGGTTGACTAAAATCCCCCAGGCCTGTGTGTTTGTGGTCCTCCTCCCAAAGTGACCCTTGGGCTATGCAAGCGATCCTGGGGTGCTTACTGCACTGCAGGGAAGCCTGGCCAAGATTTTCTTGTAGGATGATGCTTGGCAGCCATGTGCAGCCTCAGTGGGCACCAGCCACCAGCGTGAGGGCAGGGCCTGGGCTGGGGAGCCGGTCTCCAGGAGGACAGTCGAGGCAGATAGAGCTGAACCCAACTGATGCGGTGCATCAGGCCCCCCGAGGACGAGAGAACGACCCAAGTTGCTTGGCTTTGTCTGTGATATTGTAATTTTGCATCCTCAGCCTTGTCGCTGAATAGCTAATGTTCATTTTTTTGTTCAGAGACAGTCTTTAACTGACATTGGAAGATCTGAGAAGTGATACTGGAGACTTAGATGAGTCCTGTGTGATCCAAGCCCTGGAGGAGACTCTTAGCTCCTACTTTGTTTAAAATAGGTACGTGTCCTGCAGCCAGAAGTCGTTCATCTGGAGAGGCAATGTGGAGGGGAGGCGCTGTGGGATAGCAGCTCCCAGGGGGGACGTGGGACAGGAGAGGTGAACAGCCTGGGAATGATGGAGTTTTGTGGCATGCTGCAATAGGAAACGCCGGGAAGGTGGATTTTGGGGAGGAGGGTGCTTTGGGTAGGCAACAGTCCATGGGCTATTGACTGAACCAGAAGTCTTTCAAGGGAGACTTTAGCTCTAATTCTGCCAGGTGATGAGGAATAACCCACTTTACATCACCTGGGGAGCACTTTAAAAATGTTTATTTTCTTGCAGGGGTGATGGCTCACATTCCTCACTGCCAGGGTGGGTGGTGTTGCTAAGAGTGGCAGAGACATCTGAGCTGCCCAGCCCGACATGCCGTTCCCACCACGAGGGATGACTCCCTTCCTGCTTGGATGCCAAGTTCAATTTAATGCTGCAGGGCAAGCAATAAAAAGCCTGGCGTGGCAGCTCCCGCCCAGCCCAGCAGCTCCCTGGGCAGCTGTAACGCTTACTTACGGGTGTAAAGGTGACGGGGCGAGGATGTAAAGGCAATCAAAGGGCAGAAGCAATTGTTCTTCTTCTCCCTTTCTTTATGCAAGTACGGGAGAAGCTTGAGAGAGGCACAAAAGACACACCGGGGTCTAATTTCTAAGGGAAGATGAATGCCAGATTTCGAAAAGCTGCTCCTTGCATTTGATTTCCTTCTGCCTTTCTCAGTTAATAATCACTATTATTTTGTGTTGCTTGCATCGGTATTTTTCTTGGTTATTACGTGTCTGCAAAATATTAAGAGCCCTGAAAATTACAAGAATAAGGAAAAACAGCCCAGAAAAATGGCGTTAAAAATGCCCCATCTGGAATAAGCATTCTCAGCCTTTCTTTTCTAGTTGCTTACCCGTGTCAACGAAGCACAGTTTGGGGGATCAAGGCGGGGCATGGTGCACAGTGTCTGCGCCTCTCTTGCAATGCTTGGATGGGAATTTGCTTCATGGAAGAATGCTTGTCCCCATGGTTTGCTAACGCTTTCCCATGTTCGCTCATGCCTGACCCTGACACAAGGCGGGTAGAGATTTCCAGCCACACTTTTTAATTTGCCTGTGCCCATGTAGTTTCTTATTTCAGGGTGAGCAGCAAAACTGCTGGGAAGATGCTGAGATGCTTCTTAGATCACATTAAAAATTAAAACTTGATTTAAGTGGACCCATTTTATGCCACCGTACTTCTTACCTAGCTCTCTATGAATATCTCTACTTAATCAGTAACCCTCAATCTTTCACTGAACACTTCCCAAATTATTCCAGCTTTGTTGATCTGTGTCTCTTTGATATTCTTAAAACCTTGCAAATAATATGGTATCTTGTTCTGATTTGAAATATTTGTTCTTAGAGTTTCCCCTTTATAGGCTACAGTTTCTTCCTTAGCTGCCTGGAAAATACCAGAAAACCATTCTTGCATTTCAGGTACATTTTCACTTCTTTTCATGTGGTCTTAAAAATATCGCCAGTATCAACTTTTCTGATTATATTTAACAACGTGAGAAGAAAAAGAAATTTAAAAAAAGTCAAGGTACCTTTATGGTGAACTGCACACACGTCTTCTCATCAGGTTGGTACGAAATACAAAGCATAACAAATCCCACTAATGACACCACACAGACCTGCAAGGGACGAGATGTAAAATGTGTCAAAGTTAAAAAAAAAAGACACAAAAATAACACTTTTTCAAGCCAAAACACCCTTCTGTGTTAGCAGGACTGTAACTCCAGGAGCAGTGTGTAAGTCAAGTTGTTTGAGTAGGGGCTACAGCCATGCGTGTAAGAGCCTCGTATGTGTGGATGCGCTTGCAAGGAGGGAAGAGCTTTAACCTTCACTTTACAGACACCAAGGCACAAAAAACTTACTCAGAAGGACTTTTTGAATCAGACCTACAAAGACACAGCCTCCAGGATGTGTTTCAAGTTTTTGTCCATGTAACTATCAAAAAGGAGAAGGCGGCTTATGAAGTTGGGCTTGCAAGCCCTAAAAGCACCGTTCTACTGGATGCTGACAGGGTTTTTATGTCACCAGTACAGGTTGTAAATCAGTAACCATAGCTGCTGCTGGATAAGAAGCAGCACACTTTAGAGCAGAGGCTTTCAACCTCTCCTAGAGTGGACACCTTACCAAAGAAGACATCTCCCCTGCAATCTGAGACTGCATTTTAGCCCTGTGGCAGTAATTGCTGATGGTTAACAGTAATGGAAAAGTATTTATGCACTTCATTATTCATTTAGCTGTCTTTATTATTAATTCTGAAGATTGAGATTTATTTGCAGGAGCAGATATTCACTGGCAGGCATTTTCCAGCCACGTAAGGAGGGAAGCTCCTGCTCTGAGGAGCTAGCCCAATAAATACGATTTCTTTTTTAAAGTAGTGTTATCTGGGCCTCCCATGGCGCTAGGCACTCCAGTCAAGTGCCTTCCTCTCCCACATTTTTGGAGGACCAGCTAGCAGACCTCACAGGAGGACACAGGAGCCACAGCTTTGCAACTGGACTGCTGCTTTCTGGCAGCTTCCCCCCTGCCCGGACAAGAGGAGCCAGGTCCCCAGGCGCCCGGTGAGGGCTCCCTGTGCCGCCATGGGGCTGCCGGGGCTGGGTCAGGGCATGCAAGGAGTCCTGACTGCACCCGCAGAGGGAGAGGGCGTTGTTGGCGGCTGGAGCTATGCTTGGAGGAATCCGTGCGTGTTTGGGTTGCTTTGGAAAAACAGGTGAGTCCATGGCATGCATGTGTTTTTTAAATGCCACTTCATATCACACCTTTAAAAAAGGTCCAGGTGTGATGAGCCTTAGTGGGAACCTTAGCCGAGATCAGCCAGCGTGCTTTCAAAGGTGCTAAGGCTTGTCTTTACATGGGGCTGGGAACAAGCCTTGGCCTCCTTGCTAGGAGCATCTTGACTATAAATGATAGCTATTAAATTCTCAGTGACTACAGCGAGAATCCATATTTTTTCCCCCGTAATTTTACTTCGGGGGTTTTGAAGACTTCTCATTAATTTGAGGCTTTCTGCTTCCCAGAGAGTGGGATTTGCCATCTCGGGCCAGACCCAGGTGCAAGTTGTCTTTGCTCAGGGGTGGGACTACGCCATGGAGATGCCTGCAGGAGTGCAGGGCTCCTTCACAGCCCCGTCCCTGCCTGCTCGCTGCATGCTCTGGCAGTGCTGTTCACATCCAGATTTCCAGCTTCACAGGCGACTGCTTGACCTGCAGTGAAAAAATGCATAACCACCCTTTTAGACAACAACAGTTAAATACATTTCTTTTATGATCTGATGCATAAAATACCAAACTTTTCTTTGTATCTGCATTGTTGGTGTAAGGCACTAGACAGCAGCCCTGTAAAGGAAGAGTGCCTCTCAACACACGGATAGTCATGTCCCTCAAGAACCTGTGTGATTAATAACACTTTTTCCCATAAAGTTTTATTTCATGTCATTTCAGTAGGACATGAATAGGAAGTATTGCCTGAGAACATTTCTAAAGAAAGCGTCAGTATTATTTACTCCTTTCCATGTCATGTGTATTTATATTCTGGTCCTATGACTTACACACGGCCTCCAATTTATTTGTTTTCTTCTCTTTATTGTTGACAGCCGTAGCTGACAGGGTTGTCGGGGGAAAAAACAACCTTTCTTGCCAAAGGTCCTTCAGTGCTGGGGTTTTTTTTGCCCTATAGTGCTCCTATATGACTCAACCATGTTTTATTTCTCAGGATTAATTGCCTATGTCCTTGGTCCCTTGCACTGTATATTAATCTTTTAATTCAATTAACATGCCCATAAAACTTAAATCTTAAGGAGATCATATCTCTAGTAATATCCAAATGATAAAGTCCCACAGGGGCAGTAGTGGTTGAAGGAAAAAACCTGCAGCGAGAACTAAAAAAAAATGCTTAAATACACTCGCTTAACGTTACATCCCCAAATTCATGTGAAATCAAAGGGGCTGCCCACGTCAAAGCCAGACCTAAGTATTTTCAGGATCTGGTGCTGAAGGATCTTGTTATGAGAAATAAATCAAACTTGCTTTGCTTCAGCTACACTAGTGGGCATTTACACTTGCATGAACCGAGGGCCAGGTTTGCCTCCAGGTTACTCCTGTGAGACATCATGGGACTGTGCCCGCTCTCCTATTCCCGTTCCCATTTTCCCACAGAAAGCCGACAGAGCTGCATTCATTTCCGAGGGCAGAGTCAGAAACCAATGGTGGAATTTTCTCTCTACCATCAAGTGCCTCGTACAACTCCTGCAAAAACCCTGCCGGCTTTCAATGCGGCAGGATCAGACCTCCCGCTTCAGAAAGCTTCCCATACAAAAGACTGTCATTTAAAAGGATTTCCATTCCTGCATGCGCTTTCTAAAGTTCCTCTGGGATTTAAATAATATACTCAGGGATACTTGAAGAGGCATATTTGTAGAGAGGTATTTATAAAAGATTACACTGGATCAGGATTCCGGCAAGTCTTGGCCAGAATATTTCAGAAGGCTTAAGTATTTCTTTTATAACAATATACCAACTTTTTTTTTTTTTAACCAGAGATGTGTGTTTTTTAAAGTGACGGTAAAAAATAATGTTGCTGAGAATTATAACCCATATATGTTTTACGTTTCGGTTCTTTAATGATAAATTCGCTCATTGGAGCAAACCGAAGTGTGGAACATTTATACAGAAAACAGCTTTATACTTCTATTTTATACATTATTAATAGATCAGTTTTGAATTATACCTGTGAAGTGTAATAGAATAACTATAAAAATCCTCTAGTAAATATTTGTTAGGACCCACTAAGTGACTAAGACAGCTGCATTACAGCAGGAACGTTATGGATGCTGTTGATGCTGATTGCTAAGTAGCATTAGGTAATCCTGCATCCTAGTGCTTCAATAGCCACTGCAATATCCCAGTGTGAAGCATATATTTCCTATGCCTTATTGACAAAGCACGCAACATAAAATGCAATTGAACTTGCTTTAGCACTTGCTTGCCACCAATTGATGTGCATTTGTTATACAAATAAAATAGATTCTATAAGAGCTGCAGAATAGCAGTTAATTAGATCAGCTCTTGTAACTGTTATCTGGAAATCTAGAAATATGCATTCCTATGCTGAGTAAATTTCAACTCAAGTTTATTTCAAGATCCTATTTCAAAATTTTCCAGACGGACTAACACACCCTTTGCTGAATAGATAGTGACGTGAAAGGTTATCCAAGGAAAGAATTTAAATTTAGAAAAGTACTGTCCAGAAAAAGACCCAGATGTGATACAGATGTATTTAGGAAGGGTACAGATTTAATTTTGGTTAAGGCATACCCTGAGAAATCCCCTAGTTCACAATCCAGGCAGAACAACTGTTCACTAGGGCTGGCTGAAAAACTTAAAAGTTTATGCTGTAGAAAAGTTTCAATACTGTTTCTTTAGCAGGAAGCAGTAGATGTTCCTTCCATTGGGCAGGAACATCTCAGTGCTGAAAAGTGACTTCGGAATTAGGTTTTTTTAAACCACAATCGAAATAGCAGTAGACATTTTCCAGGTTCCCCCCACCCCAAAGAGACCTAGAGCCTGTTGTCATGAGAACTGAATTAAGATCCTATAGGTTTCAGCAGGAACGGGACCTGATCCCAACCGCATTTAGGAATGGGTCCCAGTTGATTTGCCTGAGAGGATCCCTGCACCCATGGAGATCTAGCGTGCAGTCCTTGGCTCTTCAGGACTTTGGCAAACCAGCTCTCCCTGTACGCGCACACTGGCTAGCACAACTGGGTGTTTCTCACAGCTTGGAGCCTCACACACTGCTGCGAAACAGATGGTTCAACAGTGAGACTGCAACCGTACCGCAACGCACATTTGGCACTTGCAAGGAGCATGCCTTTACACATCCCAATCATCTCAAAACCAGAACTCAAGCAGTAAAGAAGAAGATTGATCTCAAGCTTTGTGTACCCCAAATCCCTCACCATCAGCTTTACTTTAGCCAATCTCGCCGTGCTGAAGAAATCCAGCTGCCACCGAAGCACAGTGGGCTGACGCCCTTCCCAGCACGGTGCCAGCATCCTCCTGCACCAGCCAGTCCTGTCCCTCCCACTGAACTTATTACACCTCTTAAAAGTGTCACGGATGAGAAAAACAGGCTCGTCATGTCCGACAGGAACAAACACAGGTGGCAATGCAGAAGGGTGTTTGGACGAAGCCCACAGCCATTGCCACCCAGTGAGGACCATGAGGCTCGGGGCAAGGGAGCTGCTCTCCCTGTCCTCACCTCCCTGCGGCTCATTTGCGTCTGGTCCCGCAAGGACTAAGCACAAGGTGTAGGAGCGGCACAAGGACACCCCGTGGTAGTGATGAAGATGGTTATGTAATGTACATAATTGGGGGAAATATGAACACGTAGGGCACAAATTTCCGCTGTGGTTTGCATTCATTTTCTTTGCACACTGACATATTAATGTGGTTTGCTTTATTTTGACAGATTTCAAAACCACAGATTGCTCTAATCTGTCTGCATCTCTCCCTTGTATATTTGTGAAACTGGTTTTTCTTTTGTTATTGCTACAATTTTAGCCTGAGTGTTGCTATAGAATAGGTGGTTTTCTCCAGCAAAGCTCTTCCTACCCAGACCATCTTGGAAACCCTGGCACATGAGGCTGGTAAAGCAGGATAGTTGAAAACATCCACCAAGAAATGAAGGAAGGAGGCAAAAACCTGGTTCAAAGGAGCATCTTGGGTCTACACCACACCACAAGACAAATGCTGCAAACACTCACAAAGACATAGTATAGCTCATCTGCTCTTTATATGGGGGCTTGTTAGCAAGAACCTCCTGCAACAACCTTTAGGGGCAGAAAGCAAACACATTGGAGGACAATACCTCTCAAACATTCGCAGTGCAATGCCACACAGCATTGCTAAGACCCACAGGTAGACTCTTCCTTTTTAATAAGAATGTAAACTCTCAAACTTCAGGGGAAAAACTGCTAGTAACAGAATTAGGAAGAAATTTCCACTATGGACAAGTTATTTTATAGTTCCTCACTTCACGACACTATGGATCTTTCTGTTTGTAGGGACAGGGGTAAAGAAATTATCTCTTGTAGCTATCTCTGAAGTCTCTGGCTTACCCTCAGAGGTGATCTTTGGCTTGATGGCTCACCCACCTTATCAGATATGGCAAGGCTTAGCTCCCATCCACAGCTTTGGAGAAACCATGTTATCCACCAAATTTAACACTCCCACTGGACACAGACTTTGATGCAAGAAAGAACACGTTCCTGTTGGCTTTGCCATTATGAACCAGAATCACCTCTGATGCCAGACGTCTGTACAGGCTGTTGCAGACAGCGACACTGATGTTCATTCGCTTTATGAGGTTTGAGGAAACTGCAATGAAAGGGGGTGCTACAGGCAGCTTTCACTGCCAGCTTTCATCAGCCTCAGGTCAGCCTGGGTCTCACTACCACATGTAAAAGAAGCCAGTCTGCCACACAGAGGTATTGCGCCTTAATGGTTTTTTCCCCTTATAGATTTCTCGTTAGATTTAAGGACAGTCTAGTTGCATATAAATTACTTCCAGAAATAATAGCTGTAATAATAATGATAAACATGTATATTGTGGTTGCAGGCAAAGGCCATCGTCATCTAGGAAATCATTGTCTTAACAGCCATAAAACCCATAATAACTGACCATCCCTGCCTCACCTACAGAATAAAATAATGATGTCTTTACTACAGGTCCCTTCAAGCCATGCGATAACACACCGTGGCAGATGCACAACTTTCTTTTAAATTCTGTAAAGTCATCAAAACCCTGCAAGAACGTTCATAATCAAATGAAATCATATTTTTCCATAATGATCTTTGCTGTTTAGGTCAGTTGCTTAGCAGTGAAAATGGTCACTTGTGCTATGGTAAGATTTAATTCCCATGGCAAAGCACTGCAAAGGCTACCATCACTTACAAAGCGAGGAGCTGCAGCAGCAGTCCATTACTGTTGTTAAGTCAGAAATACGGTACTGGCTGATCAAATGCCTGAGGGAAGGAAAAAAAAAAAAATTTTAAAAGTTCCCAGAGCCAGCAGTGATTTGCAACGTGAGAAGTGTAGCATGGCTAGAGTGCTACGTGAACACGGCTCGCGTTTTGAGATGTGTCCACGATTATGAAGCTATGGAAAGCCATCATCTCTATATAGTCAAAAGGTTATCTAGGCTGAGGAAACCTGTTTGAACAATATCTCTCTCCAAATCTTACCTAGGCTTTTTGCACAAACATAATCCAGCCAGAAACTCTGATTTCCTCCCTCCTTCCCCTTGAGGCTGTAGCTAGACCAGGGGGCTAAAACACAGAGGTGTCCAGGATTAGATCAGCACTTGACCAGGTATCACACAGACCTCTGGTGTGCAGCTACCTTCTCAAACCATTCTGAAAGGTAACATTTCAACATTTTTTTCCCATCCAAATTTTCCACTCTATACCTGATCAACATAAAAGTATGGATTTCACTTAATGAGGCATCAATGCATAGTTACTCTTAGAAAATGATGAGATTTAATGGCAGAGGGCTCTGAAGAATACAGCTCTGGTGCTACATATATATGGCTATAAACAAGCACTGGAAACCTCACCAGAGCATATTTCATGCAGCGTACCTCATTGCATGCCATCCAGAGTTTAACATACTTTGGAGAAGGTTCAATTAAATACCTAAACTTGGAGGCTCTTCTTGAAGGCAGTCCTCCCTCAAACCTTTTGATGTTTGCCCATGGCTAATTGAAGCTAGCTTGTATAAAAAATGGATGCCTGCACGACTATAATTTCCATTAGCTGCTTTGATGGCACCAGTTTTTAAGTGTCACCTTTTATTAAAAATTGAAATCGGTTTCCCTAATAACAAGCGAAAG
Source organism: Gymnogyps californianus (assembly GCF_018139145.2). Taxonomy (NCBI): domain Eukaryota; kingdom Metazoa; phylum Chordata; class Aves; order Accipitriformes; family Cathartidae; genus Gymnogyps; species Gymnogyps californianus. The sequence continues at coordinate 143,276,953 of NC_059471.1, forward strand.
TTAAAAACCCAGCAAGGCTGTATAGGAGGTAAAGCCTGACTGAAAGCCATGTCCACAATTGCTGCACAAAAAGGTGTCAAAAGCAACAACAAAAAAACCCAGCAAGGGGCCAGGGCTAACAAGAAAGTGTCTCTCTCCTTTCAGGCTTTAAAAGAGAACACATTGCAGCGGTTTTTAAACAGTCAATCATCCCCCATATCAATATGGAAGGGGATCAGTTGCCTCTCGCTCTAGCTGGGGATGCTTCCCAATTATTGACCCTCTCTAGGAAGATAAAAAGGTTGCCTCACGCATAAAGTGTTTGTCTGATGTTTGGCAGGGCCACCACCGTGCAACCAGAGCGTCCGGCCTCGTGGAAAAACGTTACATCCAGCAGGTGGGAGGATCCGGAAAGAGAAAGGCAAGGAGGCTGACAGGGGTTTGCCCGTACAGGTTTGCCTCATTTTATCATGGGAGAGACCCTCTGCAGAAAGGCTCTTAGGTGGAAACATCTACAGAGCCTCATCTGTGGGGAAATTGTCAGAGACAACGTGGCCCTTGAATTGCTTTGTTATGCTGAGCCAGGAAAACCATCTGCATTATAGGAACAGCTACAGGTACAGCAAATCCCTTCTGGTCCAGCGGAGCATGGATCTAACCAACTCCAGCTAATCATCAGGACACATTTAACCCCAATTTCTAATTTATATCACTTTATAGCATGGTACCATCCTTTTTTCCCCAGACGCCTGTATACAATGCTCCATCCTTTCAGCATCTGTCTCACAGCAACATTCTCAAAGCTTCTCCTTAACAGTTATACACATCTCCATCGTTGTACCCATTTTCAGGGTGAAAATCCCAACCCCTGGCCTCTCCCTGTTGTCATCTTCTACCATTTCAAAAGTTCAGCTTAATTTTAGGGGCCTTGCAGCTTCCCTGGGAACTGGGGATGCCGGAGCGACTTTGCCGAGAGCTGTAGAAGCCAAAGAGGGTGCTGGGTGCAGGGAGCTTGTCGCATCGCCTTCCTGCCCTTCCAGCCCCAAAACAACACAAACCCTGACAACCTAAAGAAGCAGAGGCTGGGTCAGCACTGCCTGTTACAGGCAGCGCTATTGATTTTGGCACTCAGGTTTACCAGCCCACGAGCACGTGCTGAGTCAGTGGCAGGACCCACCGTCTGAGTCAGACTCTCATGCAGAAGTACATCAAATAAACAAACATCTCAATTATCAGCACCTGATAGGGATACGCCGCACTGGGAGATAGTCCTGGCTGTTTGCTACCCGTGTTGTACTAAGCACTGAAAGATCTTTGAAGCATGAAAGCCAGCCAAACTCCTCTGCCAGCCCAGGTTGTCTTGCACTGTTCCCTGATGCTGCCATGCAATGCACGCCCTCTCGCCCGTCTCCTGCAAACTGTCCCTCACAGCTTGGTTTTCCAGCCATCGTGGGATCTTCATTTGTCTCACCTATCCTTGTCTGTGAGATGCTCAAAGCAAAGAATTTGTTTCCTTTGGTGAAAGTTTTGGCTTAAATTTTTTTAAAGGTTCTTTAAAAAAAGTATAAAAACTTAGAGACATAAACATTTCTGACTCCAGGTAAATAAAGAATAATTAAATTGCTTTTTCAGTTAAAAGTCTGCCTGCTTTTTGCACCACAAAGCCCCACATCAGCCTCACTCCACCAGGGCAGAGAAGCCAATGCTTGAACGCTGATGCCAAAAAGCAACGAGCCATGGCTACTCCTTGGGTAAACCTCAGGGACCCTCTGGCCTGAGGAAACACCTGGGGAGATGTGGCCCTGAAGGGCCTGAGCAGGGAGAAGCATCAGAGCTCCTGGGCTGTGGGCTCGGCCTGTGGCAGATCCTTTGAGACACTTTTTGCAATAAAATAAATGGCAGCTGGAGCCACGGTGAGCTGCTTGAGAAACAGATTTTTTTTAAAATATTTTTAAAAATCCCAATTTTATGTACATCCATACATATATATGGATTTAAAATAACTTTCTGACAGAAATAATAAACACCCTGGATAATCATTTCTGATAAGCATTTCTGTAACTTTCTTAACCGCCTGAGTCTGCAAAACGGGGCTGAAAGGGAGCTTGCCTGTGAAAACTCTGATACTCTACTTTTGATCACAGTGGAAATAATCTAAGAGCAGATTTTTCAAAGAAAAATACATCGTTTCTTCTTCTGGGTGTCAAAAGGCCACAAGCTAATGAAAAAGAATGAAAAGGATACCATTAATATCTACTGCTTCTGCAACACTTTTCATCCAAGGATCTCAAAGCAAGGGGTGACGGATAGCCATTATTAACCCCACTTTACAGGGGAAATAACAAAGTCTTAGCAAGGTTAAGTAACTTGCCCAAAGCTACACAGCAAGTCAGTGGCAAGACACAGAAAAAATAATAAAGCCCTGCACTCCTGGGTGGATTTGTGAAGAGTTTGTCCAAGCTCCTTTAAAAGAGCAAGAAGGAAGAGACTGCTGGGGTGGTCCTGCCTGCAGTTTCGGGTGCTCAGGACAGGTCTCATGGAGGAGCCAGGCAACTGCTTCAGACCTGGACACCTTCGCTGTAAATGGCTACAGGTAGGTGAAACAAATGCCACCCTCACTGTTTTTAATTGCATTTCTTTGCCTGCCCCTAGCAATGCGGCAGAGGCATTTTACAGGGAATAGGTTGTTGAAGCTGAAGCAGAAGTGGTGAATCACGCAGGCGCTGTGGTTTCTGTCCATAAACCTTTCCTTTGGTTTCTGACTAATGCCCCACGGATTTCGGACTAAATGCATTTTGAACTAGTAGGTTTTAACAGGGTTTCACAGTGAAATGCTTCTGATGCAATGCAAGCTGTATCGTTTCCTTCTGCAGGAGCTGCAGGAGGGAAGGGCTGGTGCCAGGCACCCCTCGGGGGGGACCCCTTTGGTGTTGAGGCCCTCCTCTGCTCCCCATCAGCAGATCGCTGGCCACATGTATTCCACAGGATGGTGAACCCAATCCCTGGCCTGTGCTATCCTCACAAACCTAGGTGGTCAGGTTTTGAATCAGTTTAATTTGGACTGCCTTGCATGATTTTCCTCGGTAGCATTTTACTCTAGCTGCTTCTCTAAATAAGTTCCTTTTCATTCATGGTAATGCACTAAAGCACTTGATTTTTAGCAAGGAACAGTGTCACCATTTTGCCACTAATAAAGAAGAAAGAAAAAATCTTTCAATCAATCAGGGTCTATTTAACACATTAGCAATTTTCCTTCATTTTTCTGTCATCCTGCATTAACAGCCGTGGGGTCAAATCCAGCCCTGGTGTAATTCCAAAGGAGTAACACTAGGAATGAGCTTCGCCCATTATCTCTAATGTTGCTAAAAAGGTCTCGATAATAGATTTTTTAAGTTCTTGATTCTGAATACTAATCAAGTCCTTTAAAAAGAGCACTTGAGTGGGATGCTACTAAAACAAATATGCTCTGGTATTTTACACCACATCTTTCTGTTCTGTTGCTCATTTCTGTGCAAATAAATGAGTTTCGGGAAGTCACTTTCTGCCATGAGGTTTGTTGTCAAGCAGCACGTGGGTCATCCATCCCCTACCTATATGCCCTCCATGCAGCCTCCCACAGCAGCCCAAGTGCCAGCCCATAGGACCTCTAGCCACACGTAGGATGTCCTAGCCAAGGGTCCTCCTTCAAGGACCAGTTTCCCCCCAGTTCTCTGGAGGCCAGTCCTCAGCACGCTCCCCACCACAGCTCACCAGCAGCACCCCGTGACCTGCACACCCAGAAACTCCAGCTCAGCAGCTCCTGGCCATCTCCATGTGATGTCCCAGTGGGCACCAAGCACCTCCATGGAGACATCACAGCACAGGAACAAAGTAAATGCAGCATCATGTCGTACCTCCTGCATTTTGCCTCTCATGTATATGCTTTGCATTACTCCCATGATGCATCGTCTATGGCCAGTGCTCCACATGTGCTCTCCTGCTGGGAGGCTCTGGGGTTGCACCACCACCTCAACCTCTCCTTTCCAGCACTGGTTTCCCTTTTACTGCCCTCTCTGCTGGCGTCAGACCCCTCTTTCCCTTCTGCTTTGGGCTGAGGGTGCAGGAGAGCAGTGCGGTTCCCCAGGAGCCTGCCTGACGGCGTGCCCCCAGCACACAGTCCCTGCCATCACCCTGAGGGCAAGCAGAGGGGCACCAAAAGCCATTCTGAGCCAGGGAGGAATCAAACTGCACTTCAACATGACAGTGGCTCAACACCGCACCAGAGTGCCCAAGGTGAGACTCGCCATCAGACTCAAACCGTAGGTACAGTAACCCCTCCCCACGGGTCCATACTTGCAGCCCACAGCGTGCACTGGTCTTCCCGATAGCTGGGGCACCCAGTAACATGAACCAAAACGAAGCCCTGACCCCCACAGCCAGCACAGTCCCAGGAGATGTGTTCCCCCAGGGGTTTTCCTGGTACAAAACATGACCACCACGGCTGAGAGCTGAGTTTTGCTTTGAGTTGGGGATTAGCTCAGGAACGCACACAGCAAGTTTTGCCTGTTTTTCAGGGGGGAACTCTGAAAGCGACTGAGCTTTGCCTCGTGTGGGCATCTAAATGTCACTACTGCTGGCGGCTGCTGCTAAAACTGAGAGGGATTAGAGCTTGGTCTTCAGAAAGTAGTGACTTTGGTGGGGTTTCAGGCCTCCCCAAGGGAGATCAGGCATATCCGGATGTCTCAGATGGGCGCTGTTTGGATGCTGATGACATTCACATGGGCCAGGGGCTGCTTCCATGGCTTTTCTTACATCCCTGGCTGTACGCTAGTTCAGTCCAGCTCACTCTTTCACCAGTCTTTGCGTGTCAGCTTTTTCAATAGAAAAAGCTGTTTCAAACCTGGGATACTACAAGTGCTGTCTGGAGAAGAGATAATCTGACCTCCAGAATCCCCAAATAAACAGGAGGAGTGAAAATGTCACATGCTGCTATTTTATCATCCATACTACCCCCTGACTTGAAACAGCAAAAACCCCAGGAGGAAGTTCTCCTCCTGAGCAAGGGCAGGCTCTCGCCTTGTGAAACATTGCTAAACTCTTAGATACCTCTTTGGTCAGAAGAGAAACAAGAAGGGCGAGGTGAGTAAGAGGAGCTCTTCCTTTGGGAGCTCAGGTCCTGCTCTTTCCACTCTTTGGAGGATTGTCCACCAGGATAAATACAGCAAACCCCAAACAGTTCAGGTGTTCAGATAATCCTTCAACTGGCAAGGAATTACATTTATGGGAGATGCTTCCATAGCTGTTTAGTGCATCGAGAAATCTTTTCTTTAAGTACCTAAACACAAATTTATTTGCTGGGAGTTCTTACAGTCTAACACCACCCAAAACAGCGCTAACACATCAGTATATATTTTCCTGAAGCCTACTGCCTAGGGAAACAAACCTGCATGCTAAATTGCATCCATGGCACATTCCAGGCTCATAATCACCGACCCTGTCTCTCCACAGGCAAACCGCACATCCCCGAGCACACGGCCAAGCGGGGCCACACCGCGCACGGCACCAAGACCCCACACCTCCTCCCCACCTCTGCAGGGGCAGCCAGCGCTGGGGATCAGCCGGGGCTTCCCCACTGGCGGTTCCCCCTTATTTACGCCCGTGAGGACCCTGCCCTTTACCCCGTCCCCGCCAGCCCGTGCGGCGAGGCTGGCGTGTCACTCGAAACTGCGCGTGACTTGGCGGGAGCCACCGGTGGGCCCTGGGACAGGCTCCCTTTCCCTGCCACATTACCCATCCGCCAGCACCGTCCCCCTCCCCACGGCCACGTGCAGTCTGTCCCTCTGGTGTGGGACAAGCCGGGGAGCAGCAGGCAGGAAGGGGGTTAAATCACGGTTCTTCAACACAGCACAGCAGGGAAGCTCAAAAGACAGCCATTTCTCTCCTCTCGCTATTACCAACGCGCCCGGCTAAAAGTTGCGAGTTACAGAGTTATGCTCTCACTTCTAAAACCTGATTGTTATGGTTTGGTAGGGAAAGAGGGAAGGCAGCGTAAGTAATCAACATTTTTTTTCAGCATCACCAGGCAGGAGCTCACTGCAAAGCACAAGCTAATACATACATCTAGTGAACAGCAACCCTGTATTTTATTTAAGGTCTGTTGGGTATTTCAGGGAAGAATACGAAAGATTGTGTTATTCTGCAGGAGCAGTTTCCTTGGGAAAGTATACCCAGACATTTAATCCCAGGAATATTTATAGTTAGCATAACTCAAATGGTGTTGTGCATGCAGTTGGTTAGTCGAAAGTGGAGCGTCATGCAGCTTGCATTAATGTTGGCAAAGGCACTTCATGGAGAAACAGACTTTATGCTTACAATTATCCCAGCCCAATATGGAGTGTCTCTGACTAGCAGAGAAGAACTGATGCCTGCCATAAGGAAGCCCAGCACTGTTACAGAGATGCCTAATGCCAGCTGCAACAAAGCAAACAGCAGCGGGAAACGGCAGCCACAACAAGTGTGGGATTCCTCCTCCTGGCCAGTTTTGGGATCCCCCTTGGTTTTCTTCTGCTTCTTCTTCTTCTTCATCGCGGACTCCTGCATCTTGCTCGAGTCGGTGCTTTTCTCCCCTTCGGGTGCCTTCCCTGTCTGGCTCTGGTTATTCAGGGACGTGCTGTGCTGGGGTTTCTTCTCCTCCTCCTTTCCCATGCCGATGAACTTTAGGTTTTCACGTGCGTGTGTGTGTGTGTGTGCGCGCTGATGGGGGTGTGAGTTTTTTTGCCCCCCAAAGCTTCGCTTTGTGCTGGCTGAGTTGTTCCCGGTATTTGAATCAAGGAGGCTGAACAAATATGGAAAACATTTGGAGCAGATTGTCAGAGCTTCGAAATGCCACATATAGCCCAGAGAAGAGGGGGATTCAAGGGGGGTAGCGAACTGCCAACGTGCAGGCGCCGGCTCTGCACGGGGGCTGGCTGTGCACAAACGGCTGAGCGTGTGTGCCGCCATGGCTACATGGGTGCGAGCACACACGTGTGTGCGTGTTTGTGGAGGAGCTGGACAGGCAAATAGCATGCAGAAAGTCTGCATTGCCAGCTGATGAACAGGAGGGAAATCTGTCTCGCCAGGGAGCCGGGAGTTATCAAGTGCCTGTGTCTGTGTGCACACCGAGCAGGCAGGTAGGAGCTCATCACGCCGTGGCTCCCCTGGGGATTACTGGCATGCAGAGCATAACTCGGTGAACCCACGCAACACCATGCACCCAAAGGGCATGTTTCATACACCAACTGAATCAGATGAAATAGGTGCATTTCAGTGGGAGGGAGCTGACTACATGTACAGAAAGTACGAAATTAACACAAATAAAAATTCAAATTAATATCCTGGGAAGCCAAAAGGAATCTTCCAAAAGTTGCAAAAGCACAGCCAGGCACGTTTTATGAGGAGGCAGACAGGGACTAGCGATGAGGACTGGTGCTTCTGTGCAGGTACTGGTAGTGCATGGAGCTGAACATCTGCTGAGCGAGTTTCCAGGGCTGCAAGTTATTCATATCAGGAAGACTGTTTACGTTACCTAAAAGAGAGAGGGATGTCTTGTTGTGGACATGTGGTCACTGCACTTTGTCCATATGTTGGCTCACGCTGGTGCTTGGGGAGAGCACACCAACAGAAGTGGTTTTTTTTTTTTTTCTTGGAATACTCTAAAATTGTTCTGCAGCTGAATCCAGTGCTGGGAGCCCTGGCAGAGCCTCTCAGACACTGGTGGGTCTCCCCGGGGGCTCACCCACAGAGTTCCCAGCAGGACTGGGGTCTGCAGAGTTAGACAGTGAATACTAGGTCTGTGAATAGGAGGGAGCAAGAAGAGGTGGGTGGTGAGCAGTCCCGTGCCGGAGGCGATGCCGGCAGCCATGCATTCAGCCGGGCCGTGGTGCACGTGTCCTCGCAAGGGAAGACCGTGGGAAGCGGGAGGCTGCCGTGATGCCTGTGCTTAGCTCACGCCAGAGGAATTACTCAAAAGCTTAGGGGTAAGCAGGTGCTTAAATGTTTTGCTGGCCCGGGGCCCAAGTGCATACAGCCTGATTTATTGCCCTCCTACGAGCCAGGAGCTGCATTGGGGCCAGCGGAGCACTGAAACCCCTCCTCTGTGCGTGCAGCTCCGTGTCCCCACTGTCACAGGGAAGCCGTAAGGACACGTGGGCTTGTGCTGCTGCCCCACCAACATCAACGGGAGCAGTATAAATGGGCCAGCCAGCTCTGTCCCCACCATTTGGCTATGTATTTTTTTATTTTCCTTCCCATAGAGGAGTCGATTTGAGCAAATGACAGGAGCAAAGCGTTGGGAGGAGCGGGGTAGGCAGGAAGGAGACGTCAGATGTTGGGGAAATCACCAGCAAATCTGCCTTTGAATGCTGCAGAGTGGTTCAGGGTGGAACAACCAAAATGTTGAAGTACTTGGAGAGAATCTTACGCATGCTGAGATAGCATCAAGGAAATCTTTCTTTTGACATATTGGCAATGCCTTCTGAGAAACTGCTCTATTTCCAGCTTTTTATGGCATTTAACAGCAATGAACTGTGTATTCTGTATTAATAAATTATGATGTCACTTTGTTTTATGGGTTAAGCAATATCCTCTTTGGTCATTTATATTACCAAACGTATGAAAGAAGACTAGAAACAAAGTGATTTCAGACACTTTCTGCACACATAACTCTCTTGCTACATCCATAGAGCAAGATTAAGATATATTGTTCAAAAAAGGAAAAGGAAAAGAAAATAGAGGTGAAAAAAACTGAAAAAACCCTCTTCCCTAGTCACGTTGCTTACTGTACCACGTTTTCATCGCTTCTCACCAAGACATTTTGTCACCATCATCCACTTTTTTTAAACATCCTTGAGATAGCTTGCACTCACTGGTGTACCTTGTCTCTTGATCTCAAAGCCACATACAATTATATTTAACCACAGCTTTGAGAGGGATGGGGTGTTCAAGGATCATCACCAAGGTCAGATAGGGAAGCAGTGCAAAGCTGAGAACACATGTTTTACTGATGCCCAGTTGAACATCTATCCTAGCAATAAGTATTAGAGTTAAATGAAGCTAAATTTTCTTTTCCTTTCTGCCCGTCCATTTCCCTAGTTCTATGCCACAGATCTTTACTGTGTTTTTTCCTCCAGGAAAATCCCTGGTTTTAGCACCTGGATTTGTGCTGGCAGCTAGGTTTATGATCATTGTCTTCTAAAAGGGTCCAAAATCCAACTGCTTTATTCATGCCGACAGTCATATTGGTTTCAGGGGGAGTAATTGCCTGAAGAGGATGAACAGTATTTAACCCAAAGTCAATAAAATTAACAAGGACTTACTTTACAGCCAATAACAGCCCTTGCTTATCTCCTGGCCCAAGAATCTCTCTTAAAAGAGGTGCCTAAATACCTTTCTGCACAGCAAGTATCTCAAAAATGAGGCCATGCTCCATGGACAACAGGCTGAATATCTCGTACAGGGTATAGGTGGGAAATCCACTTGGGTCCCAGCCTCCTACAGCCCATTCAAAAATCCCGATTGTATGGCTGGTGTCCAGAGTCCTTAAGGCAGGAAAAGTCTAGGCCAGTTCAGGGGATGTCTTCTGTACAGCGACCAAAAGGTTTGGGTATGAAACTATGAAATATGGTCAACATAGACCAGAGTTCGCCTTCTCACAGCTGTTGGGTCCAGAGTAGCTGCACCACTCGGAGCACTTGGTTTTTCCAAGGAAACCAAAGACATTAGTTGCCATCTGCCCTGGTCATGCTGGGACAGGGAGCCTCTCCTAGGCTGGGTACACTGTACCTACACAGGGAGGCACCATCCCCACGGTGAAGGGCAGCAGGACCTGGTCTGGCAGGAGCAGCTTTCAGCCACCTTCTGCTTTGCTGCTCCTGCTGTTCACATGGTTATTTGAGTAACGTAGCGATCTGACGACAGCTCACCTGCTTTTACTGGGACAACTTCGGGACAACTTCGGGACTTTAATGGATGCTAACCAGTTGCTAATAAAGACAGTCACTTATAATTTAAAAAAAAATACATATTGCATACTTAAAATCATATATGCCATATCTAGTCTCTGCAGCAATACACAGTTATACAGAGAAAAAATTAGGGGTCAAATACATTGGAAAATATTGGGGATGGGGACGTTGTTGTTTTGAAATGATTAAATAGTGTGTACAAGAGGGAAAAATGTTCTTGTACTGTGGCTAGCTTTCCCTGCAAAGTCAAACATGCATATCTTACATGCTGGGAAGTTTAATGGGGATGGAGAAAAGAGGCGGATGCAGGACTGATCTTCCATAATTATTATCTGAACTAGAGTGTATTTGCTGATTCCACTTGGCATTAACACTCGAGTGTAAAACAGCTGTGAAAGAATTCACAGCACTGGCGAGCAATGAGAAATTAAAAGAATTACTTTTTTAGAAATTGAAAGATTAAACGAGGACACTGAAATAACACTAAATTTTCTCGAGTAATACATCTTCCGGATGTCACTTGGATTTTCTCAGCAACACAAGAATAATCATTACCCTTTTATGCCCAGAGGCCCTGATTAAGTATGTTCTTAAATTAAGCACATGCTTGAATACCCTTCCTGGATGAGGATGTTTTTTGATTCGAGCCCAGCTACCATCTCTCATGTGGCACGCAGTCGTAATTTCGTGTCCTTTACACAAAATGAGTCATGTTGCACAGCTTTTCCATAGCCAGATACTGTCCTCTGTAAAACATTGCCTGCTCTTGTTCCTCCCTTTGCCAAAAGGCAGCGCAAACTGGGTGACGATGACAACAAGTCAAACAGCACACACAACGTCAGACATAGAAATGGCAAGATCTGGGCTGCAGCTTGGCGATGACACAGTCTTTCCTATTTCTTCTCCTACCCGCGAGGACACGCAGTGTTGCATGGGACTCCAGAAACCTCGGATTTTACCCCACTGCGATTTTTACACTGGAAATAAAGTGGGTTTGGCGTGGTTGAACCCACACAGACACACAGACACACACTCCCACATAATTGCATTTATACAGCTATTTCTTCAAGGCATCAGCAGTCCGGCCAAGTGCCAATCGCAGAGTTGCAGCACACAAATCCAGAACAGCAGAATTAGCAAGGAACAAAGGCTTGGACAGGGCTCGCTGCGTCGCACCAAAGACCGCGGGGCATTTGGCTCCCTTTGCCCCAAGAGCAGCTCCACAAAAGGCTGCTGACCCAGGGACCCCCTCGGAGATGCCACCCCCAGCACGATGGCTAGGGCCGTGAGGGAGCCAAATGCACTGCAGCCGGCCAAAGGCTCACCCACCCGCCAAGTTAGTCTGGGCTATGGAGAAGCCAAGACCCTGCCTCATCCTCACTCCTTTTTCCCCTGCTCCCCTCACCCTGTAGCAAGCCATGGACCGCAGAGCCGGATTGAGCAGCACCGACGCACCATTGAGTAGCCAAAGTTCAGCACACCAACGATCTGCTAAATAATAGAAGGTTCCCCATTAAAATAAATGATGAAAGATTCTCCCTGAAAGCAGAGGTTTGAAGTCAGCCACTGTGATTTCTGAAGACTGATGCCCATTGACAGCGGATAATAATAATATCTAGCTCTTGAAAGCGCAATTACATAAAAGACAAGGCCAATTAAAAATGCGTCTGACACACGCAATTCAGGCTGGCTTCTGACACGGCCATTTTTAAAGTTCAGGTCGTCTGGAGGTGAGGCTTATTTTCGACACGCTCTTTTGAGGCCAGTTCACGTCGTTTTGTGTGTCTGTAGGCTCTGCTGTGAGTGCTGGGTTGGGCCAGATGACCTCCAGAGGAACCATCCAACCCACATTATTCTTTGTGTGCTCCATGTGTCCTTTTGGCATTGCTAGGGATAAGACCAAGGTGTGAAGCACTTCAGTTTAGCTGGACGGGGTGACAGACGTGGAAAGAAGTAGAACAGGAGTTGTTTTACATCAGGTTACCCCACACTCGGAGGCTGTGTATTTAGCAATACGCCTTATTCCCTCCAGCCATCGCATCTGACCATGAGGTAAATCTGTGCATACAAAAGAAATCAGGTCTTCTTTCAGATTAGAAAGAAAATGTGTCTTGCAGCCTCCACAATTGGTGCTACACCAATTTAAATTCCTAAATCTTTGCTTTTGCTAAAGTTCCCTTAGGTGCCCTGTGCCTGGAGCTCCACACCTCCAGCTGTGGTTCCCTGAATCCAGATGGTGGCCCAGGCATTTATGGGGGTCTCCTATAGAAAACGTACCAGTAGTTAAGCTGTCCATAATGATCTGACTGTTTCTGTCTTGCCTTCTACTCTTATGGCAGGTTCTTTGGGGTGGAAGTCATATTTTATTATGTTTCTGCATGAGGCCTGGAGAGGGTCCTTTGGTGCTACAACTGACAGTCCCTCAAAATTGGGATGGAGCAGTAAGAGGCAAGAAGCTGCGATACTACAAGAAAGTAAAGCTAACTGCTGCGGCTTGGTGCACACATTACCATGCTCTGGCAAGTATTTTATATCAGCCCGGAGTCCTTTGCATCTCACTGAGTAGAGTTAAGGAGTTTGAAAACGAGGGATGACTAGTTTACAAACACCCTGTGTCCTTTCCAAAGCTGGTCCTCTTTCTTCAAAGTATATTTGAAGAGGATATTGTCCATTAAAATACATTAATGAGATGCTATGGCCATTAGACCTTCTCACCAGGCGTTAATTATTACTTGGTTAAACAGAGGCAAATCCTCTTACTCATGTTCTTGCCAAGGATAATGATTAGGTCTGTTCCATGTATGTGCTCACAGGAATGCACGTGTACACACACATGCACACGCATGTGCACATGCAGGGCTCAAGCTCCCACCTTAGAGAATATGCAGAAGTGCCAGGAAACCTGCCCGCAGCTTTACGCCAGGACACAGGCACCGTGGGCAGCAGAGGGAAGGGCAAGGCCTCCTGCTCTTGCTTTTCATTAATGACAGGGATAAAATGAAGGAGCTTGACCCCGCAAGAGTAAGAAAGAAGCCTCTGCAGCAGCACCGCTGCAGCCACGTCTGTCACTCACACCCCGGTATGAATCAATATCTCGTTAAGAATTATTTTACTGGTCCCATAATACAAATTGTTTTCATTTAAAGGCACAGGTCTCACCATTTCCAAGTGAAGGCAATGCTCTGGGTTCCCAATGGCACATGCTGCCTGCCACGGGGTAGCGCCTGTGCCCATGTCCCTGGCTCAGCAGGCAATGAGGCTGAATTAGTCCAAAACTCTCCCTCTAGAAAAAAAACCCCACCAGCCCCCCTGGGGTTTTTCTCCTGGAGCAGGGACCCATGCCGTGGCAGTACAGTGGCAGCCCCACTGGGGCACAGCCTACACAGCTGGCAGCAGCATCACCCTCATGGGCTGCCAATCTCCGTTTTACCTTGGAGAAACTGCAGTTGCCTCTCCCCCGTCCCAGCAGGCAGCCCCTCACCAGTACTTGCAACCCATGGAGGGTAAGCAAGCAGAGGGGAAGCTCAGCTAAGGGCTTTGGGCGTAGGACTCTGACTGTCTTTGTACAGGGTGAGGATGGGATGAAAAAGAAAAGCAAGTCATGCCTCTCACTGTTCAGCTCTCCATTTCTTTCACACACCCCCAAACACAGAGCTAGGAGCCCACAGAAAGTGGCAGGATGGACTGCAAGAAATCCTGCCAGGTGGAGAGATGATATTTAAAATCTGTCTAAGCTCTGGCTTCACTCAGCTCTGACTCCCAAGCTCTGACTGCATGGGTGGGACTCACAGCCGGGATGGAGGGATCAGTCGGCACAGGAGCTGAGGAGCTCTCCTTCATAGCAGCGGGTGCCAAACGTGCTCAGCTTGTCCCATGCAGTTGATGCTTTGTAATGAAACTAGAAAGGCCCTTTTTTCAAGAGACGCATGAAAAAAAGTGCTTCTGAGTTGGTGTAACGCTACTGGCAGCTCTAATAAGGTGCCCTCTCCAAAGATCCAGGACAAACTTTGTGGTGCGTATGCATATGTATCTCATTTTTCAGACTTTCTGGCATTTACAGACACTTGGGGCTTTGTTTCTGCAGCTGGCTCAAGGTCTCACACTGGCACTTGGGTAGTCTCACTGCGTTATTCACTGTTCCAGCCGTACTTCAAGGTCTGATGTACTCACAGGCGCTGCAGTTGCCTGAAATACACATTTGGATCCTCTGGAAGGCACCAGCTGGAATTTGCTGAAGAGCTCTCAGTCTTTCAAAAGCAAGTGGTTGCGACTTTCCTCTGACCAGGCCCCACTGTAAGTGATGGCTTTTCTCAGAGTTGCCTTTGGAGCCCTGAAGCACCTGAGCGCTGGAGCTGATGTCTTCAGCCCAGTCAAAGTTTGTTGCTGACCTTGGTGTGGCCAAGATTTGCCCCTACCTCTTGGCTGGTTCGAAAATGGAGCCCATGATCTTCCCTAGAGACAGGAGACCTAAGTATATCAGGGTTAATTTCTTCCAGTCTCCTGCTGAGTTTGTCTTAGCAACTATAGGGTTGACTAGATGCTGGGCCATAATCTTCTGCCTCACAAAGAGCTGGTTACTCCCAGAAATCAGTATCCCTTTTCTTCCTGCATTGCTGCATTGATGTAAACCATCTATAAATCATCTCCGTAAAAGGCCAAAGCTGCCTGTTCTTTACCTGAGGCAAAACAGAGGCCTGAGGCTCAGGCCAGAGCTGCGTCACAGCAGATTCGGGTCTCTGGATGTCTGCCCACCTCTCCCCTGCAACAGCCACCTGGCCCTTGTCTCTGCACTCCACCTCTCCTTGGATCAGTTTTCCTCTGATCAGCAATAACAACATGGCTTTGTGTCCTCCGTTTTCTCAGACCGGTGACCTATTATGTGAAAGGGCTCTTGAGGACACGTTCTGCGCTGCCAGAATTACTGCATGTGCTCCACCAGATGTTGAAGAATATTCCCTCCCATCCAGAGTTACCCTGAGTATTATATTTTCTTGGCTTAGCATTGTTATGAAATGTTAGTGCTTCGCAACTTCTCTGACTCTCTTTTGCAATATGTCCCTGAGGGAATGCAACCACTTTTAAAGCACTGGTAGGGTCCGGCAAGCCCTACGGACTTGCATCATCTTTCCTTCTGGAACAACCTCAACCATCCCTGCAAGATAGGTGAGACACAGCAGGATGGGAGATGAAAGCAAGATGTGCTGAAAGCATCTGGAAGGCAGTTGGTAGTGGAATTGTCTGGGGGCTGCTTGGGGACTGCTTTTAGTCAATATTTGCCTGTCGCACAAAAGAGGGAGGAGTGCAACGTGAAATTTCCTGATGACACAGACGTGTGAGTGATTGTCAATACACAAGAGGCCCCAGCCTATCAAACAGGAAGAACTGCGTGACCTTGATGATGGGAACAATGGGAATAGGATGAAATTCAATTGTGCCAAATGTAAGGTTTGGCACGTAAGGCTGAAGTGTCAGAGTTTCTCTGGGAAAATAAAAAGTCTCAAGCGCCTTGGCTCGTCCCAGGATTACTATGAAATGGCAGCATAGCACGGCCATGAAAAAAGGTAAATGTGATTAAGGCTGTATCAAGTATTTCCAACATGGGCCTGAAAAGTATTCATGATGGAGAATGGACGCTGTGAGGAGGCTGCGTACAGCCTTATTCACCTCTAGTCAAGAAAGACGAATTGCGACTGGAGCAAGTGTAACTAAGTGTTGGTAGGGTGCTTGGTGGGGGGCTGGAGACCCTACTTAACAACAGGAAACTGAAAGGGATTGCCTTGTTCAGCCTAACAACATTAAAGGTTAGAGAGGACAGGATTGGTCTATAAATATCTTGCGTTAAACTTAAAACAATGTTGGCACAAGGACAAATGGATACAAATGGCCATGAGTGCATTTAGCCTGGAAACCAGAGGAAGGTTTCTAACCATTGGAGCAGTGAGGCTGGGGAACAGCAAGATATGTAGCTTGCTGTAAGACACTGCGCTATCAATTTTTGAATTGCACCATTTGACATGGTTGCTTGAGACGATTCAGTGGTGCAGGAAGTGCCTTCACTTCCCATTGTGGGCACGCTTTCGGCTCCTTCTTGCTCATACAGGCGCCTAACTCAGCCACAGGAGGAGGCAAGGCTCTCAGTCCCCTGCCTAGCTGTTTTATGGCTTGGCATAATCTAACTCTTAATTTGTTAGTGGCAATTATTTCAATTTCATGCATTTCTTACTGAATAAACTGGAGACTTACATCGGTAACCAGGTTTTTGGGTTTTTTTGTAGTTAATACTTTGTACTTATATAGCATCTTTCATCTTTCAAAGTGCTTTACATACATTAATTATTTAATTCTCCCCGTACCCCCTTTGATCTAGGCAAGTATTATGATGCTCAGTTTACAAGTGGGGAAAGCAAACGCAGAAGAACAAATCCTTGCTGCTAGGCTCATCCCACCAGGGCTGATGCGGCTTCGTGGCTCTAAAAGGCAAGGAAAGGTTACGTGATGTGTACAGGGTCGACAAGCAATCCAGTGGTGGAGCCAGGGTGGTAATTCTTCTGGCTACCCTCTCGTTGTGAAGAGGGAGAGAGAGGGGGGCTGCCAGGGAGGGCTGTGTGCAGGGCCAGGTACAGGATGCTGGACGTACAATAGAGGACCAGAAAATGATGTGTCCCGTTCTCCCGAGAAAGACCCAGAATTCAGTTTAATCAAAGCATGTAGAACAAAGCTATCACAATGGCTAGGTGACTGAGACCCAAGTAACAGGAATAAATGCAAATAGTTAAAAGCAACAAATGAATAAGAGCTGACATTGATCTGTGTAGACATGCATTCAGTGAAAGGATGCAAGTCTTCCCTTTCAGTTGAAAAAAAAACCCAACTGATGTATTTTTGATTGTTCTTGTGTTGAATGTTTACATCGTTTTTCAGAGTGACTGTCGGAGGCTGATTTGGAGATTTTATTGCTAAATAACTGAGCAATTTTTCTTGCAAATTCACATAGTGCTGTTATTTGTGTGTTTGGATTGCTGTGATGATGTGAGGACACCGCAAATGCACTCTGCCTTATTCCAAACAGAAGTCTCACATTCCCCCTCTCTTTTTCATCCTTTTTAAAGGACATTTCTGTCTTACAGGGGCAAGCAGTGCAGTCTGTTAAGCAGAGCAGGAACCTGGGAAACAACACACTTGGGGTCTAGTGCTCATTCTGCCGGTGGTTTGGTGTCTGACATTGCACAGGGGTAGTAGCTTCATTTCAGTGGCCAGTGCCCAGAGTGGGAGTTAAAAGATCAGGCTACTGATTTTGACAGCTACTGACTCATTTTGAGGCCAAGAGAATGCTATTTAGCACTAGCTCGCCGCCCAGTCTTACAGGACAACAGTGTTGTTTGTAAGGGAAATGCGGCTCTGTGCATCCTCCTTCTGGCAGAGCAAACGCAGCTTGTGCCCAGAGCAGCTTCTGTGCTCCTCTGGGTCAGTCAGCGCTGTAGCATAATTGCCTTTTGGGGAGAAAAAAAGGGGAAAGGGCCTGAATTTGGTCATATTTTTCCTGCAGCAAATTTTTTTCCTGTTACTGCTAGCATTAATTCCTAGAAAAGTAAAATGACTAAGGTTTTTTAATTTCATGGTCATTTTGATACGCTAAATGGTGCCAAGAGAGTCAGTGGGAAATTAACAGAGTTCAAATCCCCATGGAACATGGAAATTCCAGTTAAAATAGTGCTGCTAAATATTAGTAATTAGCAAAAATTATTTTTAAGTGTAGCATTTTAATTAGCTGCAAATGCTGCTCACTTTGCATTACCCACAAAATTGACTACACCTAAGACAGTTAAGCTCCTCACCTACACAAATCCCTTGGGCATCCATGGGTAATAACTGTGAGATCCATGGGGCTGTGCACAAAATAAAAGGAAAACTGTATTAACGAAACAAGACTGAAAGCACAATCTTCTAACAGGCATGGTAGAGTCAAAGATGCAGTTGCTGCAACTGTCTTGCTGTGTCACTCCCTCCTGCCTGAGTTCCTCTGCGTTCCTTAGTATTTTCTTATTAGTAATTATTATCTTAGTAATTTCTTATTATCCATTCCTTAGGACCCGTGTTAAAACAGGAGCCTCCTCTATCCCGTTCTCGCTTATCCCAGCTCACTGCATCCATGGGCTTTCCCAATATTTGGTAATGGTCCTTAATTCCAGAAAATCTCGTTCTGCAGTTGTGGACTCGTCCCTCGGAAGGCTCCACCTTCTCTCCAGGCCCTTCCTCTTTCTGTAGAAAGTTCCATGATGCGAGAAGTGCAAAGCAACAGACCTCAGTCCCCAGCCTGACAGGGTGGGCAGGGCACCGGCTATGTAGGAAGAGGCAGAGCCCACCCAGATGATGAGAGAAAGAAAATGAGAGAAAGTTCGTGCTAGGACAGTGCGGTCTCTGCCACACAAAGTAATGGAGGACTGAGATACCTCAAAGCAAAGCCATGCACAACATGGGATCCACGGACTGGCTGAAAGAACAGGCTGGGTGCACTCACGTTTGGCAAACCTGCAGATGGGGACCTGCAGGAAGAGGAGCTGGGGCAAAGTGGGGCATGGGAGCACCTTCCCTCTGTCTCTCTCTGTGACATTGCAATGCAGGACATCAAGGTAAGATTGTTCAACAGTCTGATAAGGTGCCCCTAGAAAGACCAAGAGCTGCTTGTATTGCCATTTTAAAATGAGGAACTGAGGCACAGAGCAATTGACTTCTGTAAGTTTAGGGTCTCTTGAGGACCCTCAGTGTAGCAGATCCACCAGAGTACTCAGGTGCTTACCTCCAAGTAATGCCAACGGGACGTGCATCCCTAAATATGCCCGGTGAGCTGGGTCGAGGCCTGTTCAAGGTCATACGGGCAGTCTGCGGCAGAGCTAGGAGTTGTACTCCTGCCATCTGAGCCCCAGCAAGTGCCTTTACAATAAGATCATTCATGCCCTTATGCGTATGTCCTCTGCTTGTAGAGGATTTAATAGCTGTATATTAGAAATATTATGCCGAAGGAAATTTAAACTTCAGTTGCCTGCTCATGTAGCACTGTTACTATGAAAACCCTTGGATGTATTTTATAAATATCAGTTGACAAGGGTGCTGGTACAGGCAACTATCAGCCAACAGAGAGAGATGATTATGATGGGGTCGGTCTATGTGGCCAAAACCACACTGACCATCCTGTGCCATCCTGTGATTCAGGGCATCACGGAGCTGGACCTCGTCTGCATCAGCCCGTGGGTTCACGGGCATCCAGATAAAAGTTGGTGGACTAATGGCAAAAGTTGGGTCTCTGTCCTAAACGTCTCTTTCATGTCATTGCTGCACAAGATGCAAGGAAGAGTATTGCTTTTAGGATACACAGCAACAGTAACATTTGTGAAATCTCAGCTGATTTCAAAGACTTCCAGTTCAAGCTATATTGAAAAAAGCAACAAAAGGTTGGGGGCTATCAATACACCGTAACTAAAACTACATGAAACTTCAGATGGGAAGGCCAGCTGTGTGGGATGAAGAAAGTAGCAATACATATCTCTTTTAAACCAGCTTTGGAAAGTGAATTGAATTTGCACAGGTCAGTTCAATCCTGGCACTTCTAAACCTCTCAATATTTCCCTGTGCAGCTGTAATCATTTTTAACACAACTTTCTGGATGTAGTTTTTCAAGTCACAAAAAGACAGAAATCCCGTGGTCTCACACCATACTGACAGCCCCGTGGCTCATTAGCGGGGCTGTAAAACCGAGAGGCACCAGGAAGAAGTCAGACACCTCAGACAACACAGGGACTGGCAGCATCAGGGAGGTGCCTCAGCCAAGCGGGAGGTGATGGGGACATGGAGGCTTTCATGGATGGGAGGCGATGGAAAGACCCATGGCAAATCCCTGACACAACATCTGGCCCTCTTGCCAAATTTCAAATCCCTGCTCCAAAGCAGGGGCATGCTCGAGCCATTCAGCGAAAAGGTCACCAGAAGCGCTTCACGTGGTGCGAAACAGCTTCTTCTGCCCCTGCCTCTTGTGCTTGGTGCCAGGCATTGGCCAAGCTCGTTCGGCTCGTTCTCAAAGAAGTCAGAGGCAGCCATACAGCATGGAAAAAATCACCTCAAAATGCTTGGCAAAGCTTTAGTTGACTGAAAATGGGGTTGTATAATGGGATGTCTTGAATAACTTGAAAAGCAAGCATCCCTACCAGCACTGCCTATAGTGCAGTTGAGGGTACAAGGTGTAAAAATGCCATTTTTTAGTGTTTTTCCAGCTGCAGTGTGTTCACTCAGCCTTAAAATGATGTCAGTGGTATCTCTGACTGTCATCCACCTCCTGCCAGCACAGGCCACTTTACATGGGCACAGTCACGGGGAGTCGTGCCCTTGGACATCCACTGCTCTGGGAGTATCAAACCTTGAGCTTAAACTACAAGGCAAAAGGAAAAACAACCTTTTGTCTCATGCATCCATAAGCAGCCTAAATGGGTAACAAGAGGGCCTCCTCTGCAGTGACAGAGGTGTTTTCTAGCAGCTCCCTGCTAGCTTTGCATGGTGTCTAGGGCCCAAGAGATCTCCTCCATGCAGCTACGGCCCAAAGCTGAACTGGGGACACTTGAATGATCTGCTTTCGCTCTCACAGGCACCTTCAGAGGGATGCTGCCAATGGAACCCTCACTCCCATTGCTCTTGACGTGCCATGTCTGTGCTAGATTTTTTTTTTTGGTCTCTCTGATAGCTGTAATTGCTCTTAAAATCCCTCTCCTACTCTAGCTCCTCTTTTTACACCTGTTCCATCAGCCAACGCGGTCGAGAGCAGACTGCCTGCTGCCTGCACTGCGGGTCACAACCAGGGATTCTCGGGCTACATTTTTCTACTGCAAAATGAGGTCTCTGGTGCAAGCGAGGCCTCATGCAGCTGTGTTAGCAGTCCTGGCATGGGCAGGTCAATGGCCTCAGTGGCACGGGGAAGGTGAGGGGGGAGGTCTGGCCTTGCCAGGGTGAAATAGAAGTTGCAGGAAGGAGCTGCCAGACCCTGGCTGAAGTCCCGCTGTAGGTCTTGGCACGGATCAGGGTAACAAGAGCAAATCTTATTAGTAACTCGGCTGAGACAGCTCCTGATTTCAGCACGGTTGTATCTATAGAGTGATTCCCTGTGCCCAGACCTCAAAATAATTCATACCGCATCTGCAGTCCTGGTGAGCCACCAGTAAAGGTGGGAGAAGGATGCCCAGGAGGGCAGGCAGTTTTGTGCCTCAAAGGCCAAAGAGACTCCTGCTCAAGATGATGGGAAAGGTCTTGTGCAAAGGTGGACCAGGGGATGGAAGGGAATATTAATAAAGGTGATACTGACTGACTAATACAGAGAGCACAGAGCAAAGCCCAAGGGAGTCTGGCGCAAGAAAGTCCAGGTTATTGTTCAGTAGAAGGGAATGGGAATGTTTGATTTGATTTAAAAAATGAGCAGTGAATGGCCGGAGGAATGGGAATGTGTTCGGCAGTGCATTGCAAGATTGGGATTCGCTGCCACGGGAGATTGCCAAGACGAAGAGTTCAGGAGGTCTGAAAAAAATGCATGGGCACTTATAAAGGTTGTGGATATCTCCAGGGTTACCTCATTTGAGATAATCTTGCAGAAAGGATATAAACCAGAGCTCTTCAGGGGACATGCCAAGTGATAAATGCCTGGAGTTAGGAAAATATTTTCCTATAGGCAAGTTATGATCGGCCATTCTGGCGTTTCTCATTCTGGCTTTGCACTTGGCAATTGGGTACCTTCAGAGACAAGACAGGGGAGGAGATGAGCTGGGAGCCTGGTCCAAGGCAGCAATCCCTCTGCTCCCGCATCCTGTTGCATGAGAAAGCATGTGAGGAATTATAATTCCCTTTGGACATGTGACCCAAATTGCAGCGGGAATTTGCATTCCTGGTGCCTGCTTCCATTTCACATCTTCCCCCCATGCACAGTAACACCTGCAAGAGGGTTTATTACCCTCTCTGAGAGCACAAACTCTACAATCTTTTCAGAGATTAAGACGAGTGTCTACAAAGGAAACCAAAAAGTAAAAAGGAGTCAAAAATATGTCAATGCAATGTAAAAGCTTATCCACACAAACCAAACTTGCTAAAAGAAAAATCAACCATCACTTTAAAATCTGACATTAAGTTTCTCAAATCGCAGCCCTTAATCAGGAGTAATACTTGAAGAGGAACAAAGAGAATTTATGATGAAAAATCAGGACAGTTGATCACTAGGCTCAGTGGGACTAACTGCATGACAATATGGATAAGAATGATAATTGCATTAGCTTAGCCTGAAATGACTGGCCAGAGCTGGGTTTTTTGGTCAGCTGGATTTTTGTAATGTCTTCATTTACTTTTTAAGCAAACTTGGAAGGAGAATTACAAATAGATTAGGGCACGTCCAGCTATTCTCTTAAGGGGACAGGGCGTTTCAGAAATTCATCCTAACATCAGCTTAGATCTCTTTGAAATGCACAGGCCCATATGGGTTAAACCAAGGGTCCCTTACGGGTCCTTTTAAAATAAGATTAACAGGAGAAGGTAGCTCCTACTGATGAAAGTTAGAGGATCCAAACCCATGATGCTCTCACTTAATTCCATGCATCGCAGTCCTACCCCAGCCCCCAGTCAGACCCTCCCCATGGTCACGCTCTCACTTAATCCAATTTTTACATCTTATTTACCTTTCTAAAAATTGGGATAACTTCAAACAGGCACTCATCCTCTGCCCTTTAAAAACAACCTAGAAAGATACCTCTACCTAACCCACATTTTCTGCAACAGGAAGCTGTGTGTTTATCTCCCAGCCCTACAGCCAAATTCTGGTTCAAATTCAAGCCCAGTGATCCCAGTCCTGGGTCCGGCTGCCAGCCCCATGCAGCTCGGACCTCCTGTAGCCCCCGGTGGGAACAGCTGGGGGTTCCCAAACCAGTGCGCTCCCAAACCAGTGCACTGTGTGACCAAACCAGTGTACTCCCAAACCAGTGTACTGTGGGATCACAGCCAGGGGAGGTGGCAGCCAGTTCAGATGGCGGAGAGCAGGCGGACATTCCCCCACAGCCCATATCTGGGCCACTGGTCTCACTGGCGAGCATTGCTTTGATGGAGCAGGAATTTGCCCTTAGCAAAACCAGGAGCCTGAAGTGGGGAGCATGAACAATGCGGGGGAAATGTGAACAGCAACAAAAATGGCTGACCATGGCAAGCCTGTTGCCACCCCACGTGCAGCATCAAACACATGGCAGCGTTATGTCTCTTGGTGCTGCGCAGAGGGCCAGAGAGTCTGTAAGACGACCACTTTCAGGGCAGGAGGCAGTGAGCCCTGCAGCATGGGCAGCACTAGCAGGCGGCAGAGGTGAAGGCTCCATCAGCCCCAGGGGCAAACCCATCCTGGACCGATGCCTCTCTGCAATGGGGACCAAGTTACTTTTACCTGTTCTGCACAAAATAACCAGGACAAAAATATCCGCGCCTCTAATTCCTCCTTCAGTGGAGAACTGGGCAGCTTCAAAGCCCTGATCTCGAACCGCTGCCTGGCAGGCAGCACAACTCTCCTGCGGCCAGCTAAAGCAGCAGCGTCACACGGCTGCTGCTAGCTTGATGAGGATGTGCTCAGGATACCTGCTTTGAGCACCCTGGCTCCTGTGCAAGATGCTGGTGGGTCTGCGAGGCTGATGAACAACCAGAGAGGCGGTTTCTGCTGTCACACAGCCTGCCTTCGCCGCCACCACGACCCAGCCAGCACACACAGCTCCGATTGCGACACAGCCGGCCTCTGTCAGTGGCTGCTTTTATTCATCTTCCTCAAAGGCTTAAATAAACAAGAAACAGGTTAAAAACAGAATCTTGGCCCCGGCCCCTTCCTGAGCTGGATGTTCCATGATGGCTTCCTGCCCCGCGTGCGAGCTTCCCCCTCCAGAGGAAAGAGGCACCGTCCTGCAGCTGCCTTGAGTGGGAAATAAGGCCGTGTACCTGGCTTTGATATTGATGCCAGGCCATCGAAGCAGCTCCCTCCGCACTGTCCTCGGTGCTCTCCGCATCGAGTGAGAACTCGAGCGCGCCGTTGGAAGCTGGAACAGGCTTGCCTTCCCAGGGCCATGGCACAAGGACGCGGGGACGCTCTGTGTCAGCTAGGCACCAGTTCTGGATGAGAGGGCATTTCCCAAGGCATGAGCCCTGCGCACCTCTCCAAAGCCTTCGCCCGGGGGGGCAGGGGGGAATTTTATTCCACTTGCAATCTGTCATGAACATAAAAACAATCCTGGAGAAGCCTGTCGGCTCAAGAGCTTTTGCTCTTGGGAGCAGCGGCGCAAGTTGCACTCAAGTGAAGCTCCTCCAGTCGTTTTGATGAAGGGACATCAGGAGCTCGTCTCGTTCACCCCCTGCCCGAGGTCACTGTATGACGGTTGGTCAAGGCTCCCGGGGGTTTCGAAACACTTCACGTGCACGAACTTGCCCCACAGCACCTTTGTGATGGATGTTTTCTAATCTTGCCATTCGAAACTTTCAGGAACAGATAAAAAGACACCAAAGTACACAACGAGACGCTGCGCTAGGCAGTGTGAATTTCTTCCTGCCCCTAGCTCCATACTTTCTTGACGAGGCCCAAATGTTTTTCTTAGCAGAGCATTTGAGGTTTCGTTTTCCGTGCGTATTAAAGAGCTTTATGTCCATCATACTACTGCTAAAACGTGCCACTCTCTAGTGTTGGCAATATGTTCCTGACTAGCGCTTTGAAGTGTTACAGATAAGTTATGTGACGTTTTCCATTTAAATTAAAATAGATCAAGTTAAACTCAAGGGAAGCTGATAGCTGCACTTTCATTTTATTTCGTTCTATTTCCTCTTTATGACCAATTTTACCCTAATAATCAAAACGTTGATTATAGATCCCTAAGGCACCATGTTGCATGCAGGACCAGGCTGGAAACTGCCACCAGCTCTCACATTGCCAGAGTTTCAGCTGCCAGACAGTGGCATAAGCAGGGTGATTAACGTCAACACAGCATCTAGGAGTCTTTTTCCTCCCTCTGCTGAGAAAGTCTCCACTTCTCAGCTGGCCTGAACTCTACAGGCATGGAGATACAGATCTGAAATTTGCCTAATTCTGGCATCCATTGCTGGTGCTAGTAGGATCTCAAACTGCCAGCATGGACTTTGCCGCACTGAGATGCATCCAAGTGCTTTGAGGAGACTCTTCCAGTGGACAACCCCAGAAAAGAGGCTAAAAAACCAGCCGTTGGGGGTAGCGTTCCTGCGAGCGGATGGACTGGTGCCACTTTGGTCTGTTTCAGCCCCACAGAGGCTGGAGACTTGAAGGAGACGTCCTGTCCTGCTGCAGGCACTTGCCATTGCACTGGTGGTGGCACCCAGCTCCTGTTCCTCTCCTGCAGAGCCAGTGTTATGGGACAGCCAAACCCCCAAGGGCTCCCTGGCGTACAGATGCCTCAGGAAACTCCTCTAAACGGTTTGGCTACACTGAGAAAAGGTGTTTGAAACCAAAAAAAGAACATGAGTTATAAGACTAATCTGTAAAATGGGAAAGTAATAAAAAAAATCCAAGCTTTCTTGTCTCCTTCACCACTGGATTTGTGGGGCTGGCCAACGGGGATGTGGTAGCGGTCCTGTTTGCCTGACTGCTTGCCCAGCTGACCTCCCACCACCTCAGCTCAGCTCACAGGGCAAGTACAGGTATTTGTACCTCACGGTGCCTCTGCTCTTCAGGGAGCACTGTTTTGGTCGAGGCCTTACTGCCTTGCTCGAGACTTCACACACCGCGGGTTTTAAAGAGGGGCTTGTGCCGTACGGCAAAGCCCACAAGCGAGACCTCCTCACAAAGGCCTGGACCACTGTGCAAAGCTCCATGGGCTGAACTTCGGCCACGGCTGTTTTAGAAAAGTCGCAGAGTAAAGTTCAAGGAAAGTAGTGAAATGGCTGCATGCCTTCCTCTCCTCGTGGCAGAGGAGATTTGCGGGGACCTGCTGCCCACCCTGCTCTGAATGCGAGGAGGTGTGATGAGCATCACCCACTGCTTTCCCTGGCTTGGATGTCACGCCTCACCTGCTCGCTTCCAGGAGTCCTGCACCCCTCCGACCTATTGCTTCCTCCTCACACCTTGTTCAGGACAGTAAAGGAAGTAAAGGACAATAAAACAAAACACTGACCTTTCCATACCACGGACCTTTTCCAACCCTGACATGAATTCATGAGCTTTAATGGGTACATGCCGAAGCATGGCCTTGGGTTTGGTGATTTAGTTCTCTGCTCTTTGCCAAGGCCACCGGCAGGCATGGCACGTTTGTGCTTGGGGCCTGGGATATAAGGTATTCTTATGAAAAGATGATTTGGACCTTCATGGTTGTGGGGTCTGTGCATGTGTGTGTGGGGGAATGATGCAATTGCAACCTCAGCAATGTCTGCCAGAGAGCAGGGGTCCCCAGTGATCGTGCTGAGATGCACAGGCTGCCTGCTGCCTTTTATCAGGGCGTCAACGCTGAGCCAAGCCGCCAGAGACAGCGAGTGCCAGCGTGCCTCAGAAGTGGGCTGTGTGGGTGGCACAAGCGTGTCCCCATCCCACCAATGCACCCCGAGCTCTCTTTCTGGACCCCCCTCCATTCCTCCCCACCAGGGAGAGCTCCTCCCCACCAGTGCAAGGGTCCCTGCTGCTCCCGAGGGAAAAGCGCTGCCCCTGGGGAAGACCCAAGGTCGCTGCCACCCTCGCTGTCCCTGCCGTCGACGTGGGAGATCAGGACCCAGCGTGGCCTGGGTGGGCAGGGGCTCATTGTCAGGATGTGCCTCGGGCACGGCGCCTTTGCCCAGCCCTGCTTTCTGACCGCAGAAAGAAAACATTTGCCCAGACACAGCCCGGCCCCCTTGCCACGTTGAAAGCCTGGCTGCCGACAGCTTAAAGGGGGTCATGCAATACCTCCCCAGCAGGACACAGAGGACAAGACTGGGAGACGAGTTAAATGAGGCCGGTTTTTAGAGCCTTGCTGAAATCCGTCCTCATAAAAGGGAGCTGTCTGGAAACCTGCTCATCCGAGGGGAGGAGAGTCTCCCTGTGAAGAAGGGAGGCTTGCCAGGCCTGCCACCGCCACTGCTCGCATGCAGCCAGGCGCCGCGCAGAGCCGGTGCTCAAGCCTGGGCTGCAGCAGCAGCAGCAGCCTGGTAAAGCAAAGGGGAGATGAATAACACTGCAGGCAAGTGACCCCTGCCAAGCAGGATTTGCAAGAGCTTCAGAGCCCCGCGCACCATGGAGTCGCTCCCCGTGGCACTGCACATCCCAGGGAGCACTGCCAGCACAGGCGACCATCCCTGCTATCTGGTCTGGGAGCAAAGGGTGCCCCAGAAGGAGCAGGGAATTCAGGCACAATGGTCGAGGGGGTATTTCCTAGCTGGTACAAGGTCCAGAGGTATCCTGGATACTTCCTGACAAGCTAGGATGGGTCTAAGGGCTGTCTTATCCTTCCCTCTGGGACAACAGGTTTTCAGTGATCATTAAACATGCCTGTCCTTTTTCTTGAGTGTCTGTGCTGAGCTCTGTACTGTCCTGCCTATGGTCTGAGGCTTGACTGCAGTTGGTACCCATCCTAGGTTGGCAGGGAATAGTTTAGCTTGCCTGTCCAGTGCTAGCTGTTTCTTTATAAAATGCAGAGGGCTTCTCCTTGCTTGCATACTCCAGGTAGATCTGGGGTGGTGACAGAAGCAGACCGGCACCAACAGATCCCCTGATTTCTTCTCCTGTCCTGCTAGCTAAAAAGCTCAACACTTCCAGACCTGTACGCCCTTATGCACCCTTGTCGTGTAGCACAAGGACAGGCAGGATGGCCTGAGGACAATTTTAAGCAGAAGGTCTAGGATGAAAGAGACAGAGAAAACACTATTCTGTCTTCTGCCCCTAAAGGTCAACCAAAAATGTGGGTTCTTGAAGATTATCCCAGCTCTGAGGAGAAACTGATTATGAATTTATAGGCTCTCTCACTAGAGTCTTTGTTCATAAAAACCCCAAGTCTTCTTCCCTGAACCCAGGAGGACTCGTACGACAGGAGCCTGGGTCTTTGCTCAGAGCCAGCCTGCTCCAAGTAGCACTTGAACCCAAAAAAGCTCACTGGGCTTTTTCTCTGCCTTCTCTCTCAGCTTCTCTGCACTTACCTGTCTGCAGCCAAGTGTCTGGGATGGGGCAGTTACTGTTTCATAGACGAGGGCAACTGTCCTGCCTGTCCTGCACCCTTGGATTTAGGAGGACTCGGCCCCCCCCCACACACCTGCCCTCTCAGCCACCCCATTTATCCTGAAGGAGCTCAAAATGACAAGGCTCTAATAAACCCACCACACAGAGAACGAGGGAAAATCATTTAAGAAGTGATGAATGACACATTCTTACTC
The DNA here is from genome assembly GCF_018139145.2 of Gymnogyps californianus. Lineage (NCBI taxonomy): Eukaryota > Metazoa > Chordata > Aves > Accipitriformes > Cathartidae > Gymnogyps > Gymnogyps californianus. The sequence continues at coordinate 143,305,314 of NC_059471.1, forward strand.
ACCTGTAATTACACAGTATGCTTCAGTAAGGTATTTTCCTATTGCTAATCCAAAACATTTGTACTCCCCTTTCTCGTAGTTTTCTGCTCCTTGATTCCCTTCCAGGCAGCCACTCACAGAGTGCTCTCGAGGTGCCTTCAGTGTGCCTGCAGCTTGCCTGCAAGTCTCTGCCCGTTTGATGCTAGCGGGGAGGAAGCGCATTTGTGCTTCAACTTCTCCAGCCTTGGCTTTTCACAACTACATTTGCAGTGAGGGAAGAGCAGAGGAAGAGCAAAACCCTGAAGTTTTGTTTCCCCACTATGTTTTTCCCTAGTACGTCTTCTAACAGGCCTCGTGATAGCATGGGATTTTGTTTCAGGACCCCACTGTACTCTGTATACCACCATAAATATCCAGGTCACTACTGTATGCTCTTATACAGCAAGTCCTACAGTGTTGCTCTAGGTTTATCGTTTTTAAGATTCTCACTCTGTTTTTTCTAAGACTGTAAAATATCCCAGATTTCCACTTAAAAAAAAAATAAAGGAACATGTGCTTCTATGCATGATGCAAAACCCTTTGTTCTTCTCCCAAAACTCCAGAAAAAGGCACGCTGGTGTCCTTAGGTTTTCACCAAAATGGTGAAGAAGTGCTTTGCTACTCCTGAGGCCTTCAAAAGGACTGGAATATGCTGGGTGTTACCACTTGATGCAGTTCTGAGGAGCAAACCCGTTAACTGGAAGAGTCTGCAAAAAAACATCCCACCAACCCTTCAGGCTGTGGTCACATGGAGATGTTTTAGGGATCCCAGCCACCTCACAGATCTGCTGAAATGTACTGGATTCAGTGTTCCTCCCTTGAGCTTTGTGCAATCCTCCCATACCTCCTAGGACTTGGAGGGAGAGGACGTCTTTCACTTGGACATCTGGCTCTAGTGTCCTAACAGACAAGCTTCAGGGCATTTTGTGAAATAGTCTGCAGCTCCCAGAATCTGCTTCAGACAGAAACCCAAGAACATCAGGCAATGCAGCCCATTAATGAAATGACTCTGTCAGATATTATTTCATGGTGTCTCTCTGTGTTTCTGTGGGACTGTTATTTGCAATAGGGGCATTCATGTCCTGCACACATTTTCTACATTCTTCCTGAATCTTACCCAACTGGATTTTTCCCTTAGCTTAGCTAAGGCTTTTTGGAAATGTATAGAAACCCAGTATGGTTCAAAACATTTGCCAGATTTAAAATAATAATCTCAGAACTTCCTGCTCCAAACATCACCTAACAAGGTGCTCTACAGGTTGTTTCCATGCACTACAACTTTTATGCAGTATTTCACCTTTAACTCCAAACTTTCTCACCATAACCAGAATGCTTTTCCCTTGGTACTCCACAGATACACTTCACTGTGCTCCAAAGGTATACCTCATTCCAGGACAGTTGAGTTTCCCAGCTCATTTTCTAGTTGTATCCTACTGGGATCCCTTCTGTGATGCACCTTCCGGCATGGGCTGGTTCAGGAGCCCACACTCCCTCCCTGGCATTCGCCTTCCTCAGCTCTCCTGGGTGAACTAGAAGTATCTGCACATCTACAAGTTGTAAGAGAGGAAGCAAGCATCTCCTTCTCTGCATTCATCCCCTTGAAGAATCAACTTCTGCCATTTCGCATCCATGACATTGTTTGCGCTGAGCCCCAAAGCTGCTGCCTGGACTAGGCATCACCGCTACTCCATTTATGCCCAGATGTGTAGTTAACTGTGCAGTTGCAAAATTGCCATTTTCCTTAATGCTTGGGCAAATTGCATTTGGGATTCCTAGTCGCACAGAGTGAGCTATGGCAGGGATGCATGGCCTACCCTTACTACAGTGTTCCTCCTGTGCAAATACCGACAAAACTTATCAGTGAATTTAACCACTGGCAAGAATTGCACTAGTTGAAACTGCTAAATCTCATTCTGTTGGCCAGTGAAATGCTTTCCCTCTGTCACCTTGCCTGTGCAAGGTTTTGCAATGTTAGCAAATCTACAAACAAACCTTCTGTAATAGGAGCAGAGTCCTACCGACCTGCACCTCCACAAGTGGCTGGGGAGCGGGCCAGATCCATGGTCTCAGTTTTGGTTTTTTCAGTGGAAATTCCCCATCACCAGTTGCGTGGCAGACATATGTTACCTGCTTTTGGAACAACTCCTTTTCCTTTGGGACCAGTTACAGACTGTCAGCCTTGAACTTGTCACAAGCCATGTGTAACTGCACCTACCACTTCTTGTTCAAAGGTCTCGTCATGCACCCATAAATAGCCTAAGCACAACAGACCTCTTGAAAGGCTGAGGCCATCCAAGGCCTCCTGTTGGCCTGGCGTGCCATACCTTCCCCACCAGCCTCTCCAGTGTAGCCAGTGCATTACATAAGCCCCTGACCATCACTAAATTGCCAGATCGGGCTTCGCTGAGAAAGCAATTTTCCCCATCTTCCAGTTTCGCTCCTGCTGTCAATACACAGCTTTCTGATCTATCGTGCATGACCAAACTGAACCCAATGGTATCATCCAAGGTATCTTCATTCACAGACACAGCTTCTTCCCAGTGACTTCAGAGGGGGGACTTAGGGGGAAGGTTGTTTTACTTGTTCCTCGTTGCTGCTCCTGGAAAACATCCAGCAGACAGATGGGGGTCATTTCTGTTTCACATCCACAAGATCTGACTGACCTGATGGGTAAGAGTCTCTGAAGGCCTCAGGTCTCCAGGCAGGTTTCAGACCCTCCCATCAGTCAGGGCTGGAAGTGACCTCAGAGTGGAGCCACCTTTATTTTTTACTGCCCCGGGAGGCAGGACAGCTTTTCATTGCAGACCAGCTACCTGCAAACAGTTTGCTTCACTTGATACACGTCTTTAAAGGGAATTTCTAAACTGACGGGGTAAGGCACAGTTCCTGGTGTTTATCACACAGTTACAGCCACAGGGCACTGAGGACAACATCACGCCTGACTTTTTGCTCCAGTGCCCCTGTTTCACCAATCTGACTTTCCCAGGTTTGGAAGTGTCTACGTTCTCATGTCACCACTATCCATTTCAAGCTGATTAGCTCAGTGACCACTAGCCCAAGTACCGGTCTAGCTTGGCTGGTCCGGTAGACTTTGGGCCATCTCTGTTAATATCGCCCATTTCACATGGCCTAGGAGCACCTCTGTGACCAATGTCCCCCTTGTGAGGTTTTTGTAACAGTCCTGCACAAAAACGTGGTCCTGTGTCTGCTCCCCAAGCTGGATCTACCACCATTTCCCCATTTTGCAACACTGCAAAGGCTTCGTTGCACATTGTGTTTTGTCTTGGCCCACCACCTTCCCACAGTCAGGTTATTTTATTTCTGCTTCTGAATTCAGCTGCATTTTTGCACGGCCTCTGTCTCTCTCGTTTTACATACATTAGGTACGTGTGGCACTCTCTGAAATAGAAAGTTCTCTTTTCTTCTCTCTGCGTTAGCCACAGAGCTGTGCTGACAGGACTCCTGGTGACTGACCAACTTCTCACCGGTGTCTGCTTCCTGGTCCAATGCTCTGCTGCAGCCCACGATTTAAGCACCTTGGCAAATTCCTCTGCCTCTCATGGCGTCTTTGGCTTCTATTAAACACAGAGATATCGTTTCTGGCTCAGGAAGTCTCTGCACCGCGGGCCACTGGGACCTGGGAGACTGGCCTGGGGAGCTTTCATTACGTGCTTGCTCTGTTCGTCTGCTCCTCCCAAGGCATCTCCTGCTGGACTCCGAGACAGCGGGGCCTTTTTTCTGACCCCGCTCAGGTTTTTATGTGCTCTTCTTTCATTTTTTCCCCTGGTCTCAATCTGGTCATCCCATAATTGAAAATCTATTAATAGGTCAATGTCCAATTTACCCTGGAAGTCTTCAGTAATATCTTGTTATTCAATCAAAATGATCCAGATTCTTCAGCTGAATTCTCTTTGTCCCCCACTTTGTAGCACATGGCTGACCAGCTCTCTCTAATTTGATGGTTGATTCTACTCATACAACCAGCCTAGATAATGCAATCTTTTTTCCTGAAGGCAAGTACTCACTGCTGTAAGAGCTGAACCCATCAAGTTGGCTCCTAGGCACCCTATTTCAAAGCCATTCCCTTACGCCATGGTTATGGACTGAGTTGAATAAACCTCCCAAATGTATTCTCTTCAAAGATCGTGGCTTTTGCACTGATTCATCTGGGACAGACAGTCTGATTTCTTCCTCCTGCAGACTGAAAATGGTGGCGAGTGTTTGGTAGTAGGTGGTGTTCTGGCCCTTGTCTACAGCAGGAGGCTGTTTTTTCCTGTGGTGACCTCCAAACCTTTGATTTCCTTTTCTGAGTGATTTTTTCAGTTTCTTAACTCTTTGCTGTGGTTCATCTTGGCTTGTAAATTGGCCAAAGCTTTTCTTGTGCCTCTTATTTTCTGGAAAACATTCTTTTCCATGATAGTCATGCTGCCGATCACCTCTTTGATCCATCTTGCCATTTTAAACCGGGAATCTTCCAGGAGAATTTTGCACTCTCTCTAGACACTGAAGCCTTTTATCCTTGTCTGCAGGTGACCTCTTATAAACCTCTCTTAGAAGTTTCCAGATGTTGCTTGAACTCCTTTTGCAAAGTCTCCAGCTGTCTCGGCTCATGTTCTGCGTCTTTTGGTCATTTTCGATTTCCGTTCCCACTTGGTTCCAGAGGAATCCCAGAATTAGGACTTCTCCTCCTAGAAGCTGAGTCTCACTCCAGACATTGTTTCCATAATTTGAAGATTTGCAGGTTGTTCCAGGGAGGATGAAGCCGGCAAAGATGCTCCAGAAATGCTCCAGGTGCTCCACAAGCAGAAATGCTCACCCCCTGCTCCCCACCCCATATATTAGTTACAGAAACCATGCCAAGCCCTGCTTTCCTGCCCATGGGAGGAATCAGCTGGAGGAAACTCTCTTCTTTCAGAGTTCAAGCTCCCTGTGAGTCAGCACTCCCCCAAAAGGTCTCCATGTGCTTTATCTCAGGGTTAAGCTCTGTCTTTTATTTGGGCTGTGCCTCCAGTTTTCTTGACGCTTTCTCAAAGACCAGTCCAGTCAGGAGGAGAGGAATTTCATGCTGAAGGTGCTTGTTTCTCTCCACTGAGTAGCAAGAGAGCCTGTAGCTCCATCTTAGATGTCCAACATGGATGCCCAACTTGGGGCAACCAATGCCACCCTGCATGGTTAACTACTGCTGGCACATGCCGACACCCAGCGAGTTTCACTCGCAGTCTGCAATCCCCTTTCCTGAGGGAGCAGGTCTATACAGTCCAGCCGATGTAACAGCTTGCTTTTCTCACCAGCAGCAAATTCTCCCAACAACCTCTGTAGCAGTCCACAAGCCTCTCCTTCTGACACCCCCAAATATAACCTATAGGCATGTGGCACACGTTTATATGATGTCGTTTATTTTTAGCCCCCAGTTTAGTTGCACTGACAGTGTGAAAATGTCATAGGGTTAACAGGGGAAGAGCTATATAAGCCTGCAGTGCCACTCGCTTGCCTGCCAAGCAGGAGCCTCAAACACCTCATCAGAGCCTCTGCCGCTCCTAAAACCTCATTCGCGCTTTACATGCGGGCAGTGCGGTTTCAGCAGCCCCCCGCACATAAAAACCACGAGTTAGTTAGTTACCCTCCTGATAAGATTACCTGTAAAGCACGACCGTTAGAAAGGAACGATGTGAGGCTCTTGTCTCTCTTTTGGCTGGCGGGGGCGTGCTTTCTGTTTGTTGGGGTAATTCCCTCCCAGCTGCTGCGGGAGCCCGAAACTGCCCCCCTCCTCAGTGCGCGCCGGGATTGGGGGTCACGCACCTCCGGGAGCCGGAGCCTGCGGAAGGCAGGGAGCAAAGCTGAACCAAACGATAGGCAAGCGGTCGGGGCTGGCGGGGGGTCGGGGGGGGGGGGATAAACACATCTCTGTGGGTCGCCTGTGCTGACACTTCCCGCCGGGAATACCGGAGAGAAAGCCGCCAGCCCGGCCCTGTGCCGGGCGGGGGGGGCTCCTATCCCCCCGCGAAGCACGTGGGGACGCGGCCGCTGCACACCCCGCACGTTGCAGGGCCGCACATGCCGCGCCGGCGTGCACACACGCAGGGACACGCACACGCAGGGACACAGACGCGAGCACACACACACACGCAGAGCGCCTCTGCCCGGGGCACGGGCAAGAGCATCCCATTTCCTCGGGGCAGCCAGCACCCCCCCCCCCCCCTTCCGCTAGCAGGGGGGTCTTGGCAGGCTGCCCGGCAAGGGGGACGGGGGGCAGTGTGCGGGGGCTGCCCGCTGGCCGGGGCTGGAGGGGCATGGAGCCCGGTACCCCGAGCTGGGGGGGTAGCCCGGTGCTGCCCGATGCCAACGGGTGCCGGCGCCTGCTGGCGGGGGAGCGGCGGGGCAGAGCCGCCCGGTGCTGCCGGCGGCAGTGATGTGGCAGCAGGTCGGGTCACGTTGCCGGCCCTGTGCTCGTACCAGTGTGAGACGGGATTAGGGAGGCGGCTGTCGGTGCCGCCGCCGGCGGGGAGCGGAGGCTGCGCGGGCGCGCCCGGCGCGCAGGGACCAGGGCGGGGGGGCCGGGGGGGTTCCCGCCCCGTCCCGGGGCTGCCGCGGCCGGTCACGCTGCACCGGTGCAAATCCTCTCCCAATGTCACCCCCTGCGCCCCCCAGGGATGCGTGCTGCCCGTCAGGAGGGCAGCGTCAAAATACAGATATGTTTATATTACATGTATACATATTTTATATATATATATGCATATATATATATCCGTACGTATATAAGAAACGATTTTGCCGCGGTCTGGCGTTGCAGGCAGATCCGGCTCCCGTCCAAAGGTCGGGCGGGAGAGCCGCCAGGAGCAGCGGCGGCCGGGCGGTATCACCGGGGGGCGAGAGCTGCGGCACGGCGGCGCCGAGGCAGGGGAGCGCCCCGCGCCCCGGGCTGCCGCTGCCGCACCGCAAACACACGCGTGTGCGCGTGTTCGTGCCCACGCACCCGTAAATGTACATAAGACGTACACCAAACGTGACTCCCTACCCGCCCCCCAGGGAGAGGGGCTCGATCCCCCCGTGGGCACGTTTTCCACGGGCGGGTCTCCTCCCCAAATACAAATAAAATAATAAAACCAAAATTATAAAAATAATAAAAATACAATAATAATGACAATAATTATGGCAATAATAATGACGACGATAATGAGAACAGCAATAGCAATAACACGGGGGAAAGCCGGTGTCTCGCAGGGCGGCCCCCCCGGGCCGGCGGCGGGGACAACCCCCCCCCCCCGCCGGCAGCCCACGGAGCCCCCCCCGCCTCGGTCCCGCCCGCCCCGCCCTCGGCCCCGCCCCCCGCCCTCCCGGCGCGCGCCGCACGTGAGCCGGGTGCGGGGCTGGCTGGCGGCGCGCGTGCCCGCGGGCAGGCACGGCGCGGCGGCGGCGGCGGCGGCGGCGGCGGCGGGTGCAAACTCTCGGCGCAGCGTGTGCTGCGGGCGTGTGCGCGGGGAGCGGGAGCGAGGCGGGCAGGGGAGCGGCAGCGGCGGAGGCAGGGGTGGGGGGGACGACGAACTGCCGCACACTTTCGCCGCTGCACGGGAGAGGGGGACGGAGGCTGCATGTGCGCAGCGTCGGTCGCGGATCTGCAAGGACTGATCTCAGCATCCCGCAGGCTCAATCAAAAGCAGCGACGAAACATCAGCCGCTGCCAGACATGGATGAAGGAATCTCCCGCTTGCCGGAGAGGCAGCTACTGGAGCACAGGGATTTTATAGGGTAAGGCGCCAGGGCAGCATCTCCGCCTCGTCTCTCTGCGGCGTTTCGTCCTCTTAAGAAAGTGCTGCGAAGCGCTGGAAGCCGAGCCGGCTGCCCGGCGGTGCGCGGGGCTCGCCTGCCTCCGCGGGCGGACCCGGGCGATCCCTTGCCCGGCCCTTCGGGCAGAGCGCTCGGCTCCCCGCGCGGCGCTCGGGCTCTGCTTGCCCACTCGAGGAGGTGCTGGGCGAGCTCTCGCTCTTGCCGATGCTGGATCTTTGTGTTTTTCTCCAGGCTGGACTACCCTTCCCTGTATATGTGCAAACCCAAAAGAGGCGTGAAGAGGGACGAGAGCAAGGTAAGAGTAAGTTTCTGGGGCTGTTCTCGCCTAAGCGCTTCTTTGGGGTTCGCCAAATTTTACGGCGCAGCTTCACTCCCAAGAGCATCCCCGGGGGGCTGCGCTCTTAACTTCCCCCCGAACTGCAAGCGGGTTTACGAGCGAGCTGGCACGGCGGGGAGAGCGGTGCCTTGGCGATAATTTGCGCGGCATGTGGTCGGCATGACATTTGTTTTGGTTTTGATCGTCGTTCCGAGGGACTCTGTCTAACGCTTGGCTTTTCCGGATTTTGCTAATTAGGAAACGTACAAACTGCCACATAGACTGATAGAAAAGAAGAGGCGAGACAGGATTAACGAATGCATTGCCCAGCTGAAGGATTTACTGCCCGAGCATCTGAAATTGACGGTAAGGTGCAGAGGAGCGTAGATGTACATGCAGATGCAGGCGCCGGCAGCCTGCCCGCTGCGCAGCCCCCGGGGCGGCGGGGGCGCGGGCCGCCGGGCTGCTTGCTTGCTTGCCTGCCTGCCTGCCTGCCTGCCTGCCTGCCTGCCGCGGCGGCGGCCCTGGCCGTAACGCCCCTCGGGGACCAGTTTCCCCGAAGTTACGGAGGCGGCGTTTGGCGGTGGCCAAAGCGTGCCGGGAGGTAGCCGAGCCGCCCCCTTCCCTTGCCTTTGCAGACGCTGGGACACCTGGAGAAAGCGGTGGTGCTGGAATTGACTTTGAAACACTTGAAAGCGCTAACAGCCTTAACGGAGCAGCAGCACCAGAAGATCATTGCTTTGCAGAACGGTAAGCGGGCCCCGGGGGGCGCCGCCGCAGGGGCGCACCGGGGGCGGGCGCGGGGAGGCGCGGAGCGGGACACCCCACGCCGGAGCCGCGGGCAAACGCTGTCCCCTCTCGGTCTCCCCCGCAGGGGAGCGGTCCATGAAGTCTCCCGTGCAGGCGGACCTGGACGCCTTCCACTCGGGCTTTCAGACGTGCGCCAAGGAAGTGCTGCAGTACCTCTCCCGCTTCGAGAGCTGGACCCCCCGCGAGCAGCGATGCGCCCAGCTCCTCGGCCACCTGCACTCCATCTCCTCGCAGTTCCTGCCCGGCCCCCAGCTCCTCTCCCCGCCGCCGGGCCCCCTCAGCAAGGGATCCTCCTCCTCTTCCTCCCCGCCCGCCCCCCCTGCGCGCCGGGCCACAAGCCGGAGGGCCAGGCTAACTGCGTGCCCGTCATCCAGCGGACTCACGCCGCCGAGCTCAGCGCCGAGACCGACACGGACACGGACAGCGGCTACGGCGGGGAGGGCGAGGCGCGCCCCGAGCGCGGCCCCGCGGCGGCGGCGGCGGCGGCGGCCGGGGGGGCGCTGCCCGCCCTGGCCATCAAGCAGGAGCCGTCGGGGGACGAGGCTCCCCCCGCGCCCAAGCGGCTGAAGCTGGACCGCGGCGGCAGCCCCCTGCCCGGCCCGCCGGGGCTGGCGGCGCGGGGCGCCGAGGCGGCGGCGGCGGCAGCGGCGGCGGCGCTGGTGAGACCCGACGCCGCCCTGCTGGGCTCGCTGATGGCCCTGGGGGCGGGCGGCGGCGGGGCCCCCTTCGGACAGCCGCCGGCGGCGGCCCCTTTCTGCCTGCCCTTCTACTTCATCTCCCCTCCGCCGCCGCCGCCTACATGCAGCCCTTCCTGGATAAAGGCAGCCTGGAGAAGTATCTCTACCCCGCCGCCCCCATCCCGCTCCTCTACCCGGGCATCCCGGCCCAGGCAGCCGCCGCCGCGGCCGCCGCCGCCGCCGCCTCATTCCCCTGCCTCTCCTCCGTGCTCGGCCCCGCCGAGAAGGCGGCCGCCGCCGCTGCCGCCGGGCTGCCCCCAGCGCCCCACCTCCCGCACCCCTTCGCTGCCGCCGCCGGGCTGGCCGCCGCCGAGCCCGGCGAGGAGGCCGAGACCGCAGCCGCCGAGGAGCCCGGCGCCGAGGGCCCGTGAGCCGCCGCCGGCCGGGAGCCCCTACGGGCTCCCCGCCGCCGCTGCCCTCCCCTCGGACTGGCCGCCCCGCCGCGGGGCGGGGAGGGGCCGTCGGGCCGGCACCTGCGCCCCCGGTTTCCTACGGAGGGCAGGGCGGCGTCTGCAAGGGGTCGCCGGTGCCGGACCGGGCCGAGCCGGGAGCTGGCGGCCGCGGGGTGCCGGGGCCCGGGCCCGGGGGAACGGCCGCCCCCGCGGGGAGCCCCGCGCCCCGCTGCCGAGGCGGCTCGCCCCGGCGCTGCCCCCGCGGAGGACCGTCAAGGATAAAATTTGCTACTCAGTATTTTTTTAATGTTTGGCTTTATAAATGCATAAATATGTTAAGGAAAAAGAAAAGAAGAAGGAAGAAAAAATAGTAAGGATACTTTTTTTTTCTCTCTCTATAGGGTAACTTAAATGTTGCACCTTATTTGGAATGGGTTTATACAGTGTCCCTAAGTCCCACTTAGGAACTTGCACTTGTTGTCCGGGAGACCTGGGTGGGTTCAGGGTGAGGGCGGGGGGCGAGGCGAGGCGAGGGAAGAAGGGCAGACCCCAGCACCCGTGCTAGCACTTTATTGAGAACCGGAGCGTGGAGGGATGCACCCTGAGCCCAAACCTGCAGTGCCTTGAGCACCCGGGGATGCCGCTGGCTCCAGTGAGTTTTGGGTGTGCAAGGGAAGGAGGGTCAGACCCATTATGTAACCTTGTGTTTATTTTATATAATTTTTTTTCGGCTAAGGTATACAGGTGTGGCAAGTGCGTTTGTTCTCACCCTGTCTTTATTTAATTCAGTATGTTCCCGAGAGATTTCTCCCCGAACCTTGCTGTATAAAATGAATGTTTCTGCACTGAACTACAAAAAGAACCCCCCCTCTCTCCCCCAAGAAAACACAGAGCAACTCGTCAGCCTGAACTCATTTTATGCTAAATTCCGAATGACACAAACTGGAGGCCGTAGGTAAACACCTCACTGTGCAATCAGAAATGATTAGACCGGTGGGGGTAAGTTTCCCATACGGGTTCTCCCCTCATCCCATGCTCAAATGTCGCGATTTCCCTTTCTGGAGACAAACCAGACGCCAGATAATCACACAGATAAAGCTTTTCTAATAAGGCTTAAACCAAGACCTTGCCTAGATATTTTTAGTTTGTTGCCAAGGTAGCACTGTGAGAAATCTCACTTGAATGTTACGTAAGAGGTGAGACACAACAGCCTGGCGAGGAGTGAGTACGTGTCCGGGGTCTGTCAGTCCGTTCGGTGCATCTGCTGCTGCTGTTGCTACTGTTTGCCTCAAACGCTGTGTTTAAACAACGTTAAAAAAAAAATCTTACTAGCCTACAGAGTGGCTGTATGTAAATAGTTGTTAATACATCCAATTAATGATGTCTGACATGCTATTTTTGTAGGGAGAAAATATGTGTTAATGATATTTTGAGTTAAATATCTTTTGGGAGGATTTGCTGAAAAAGTTGCACTTTTGTTACAATGCTTATGCTTGATACAAGCTTATGCTGTCTTAAATTATTAAAAAAATAAATCCTGTCTGCAAGAAACCAGCTGTTTTAGAACAGTTTAGTATGTGATATATTAGAAATCAATCTTTATATTCGGTATTTTCCAGCACTCCATGAATTCTATTATCTAAATATTTCCACACTATTTTGTGATTAAAAAAATTCTTACTAAGGAATAAAAACTTTAATACACAAAATGGGGTTGTCTACTAATTAAAAATCTTACGAGAATACATAATAATGGGCGCGTTGAGCTTCAAAATGTGTGACTGTGTGACTGACTAATCATTTGATGCCTTTTCACATTTTTAATCTGGGTTTGAATTTGCTTGGTTTCCTTTAACTCACTTTAGCAAACTCTGTTTTAAGATAGGCATGTTTCACAAAGCAAAGTGTAAAGCATGCATGTGGAACATACATGTTTCTTCCTGACATTACTTTTTTCTTCTTCTTTTTGCAAAATACTAATCTTTAAAATTAACACTTTACAGCCCTGTTGCTGCATGGGAGCTATCTTTGTTCCGCAATGAGCAAACTTTAAGATTTGCCTGACAATCTAATGACGTATCATCATCTCTGGAGGAATGATGTATGTCCCGGCTTGGAAACCCTCTAAGAAAACTGAACATTTGTGGGGGGAGAGCAGGAGGGGGAACAGAGTGGTGGAAACAGGCAAGTAATTCATAGCATGGAAATGCAGCACCCTAAAGACTTCCACAGATTTAGTATTTGAGCCGCAGATCACCTTTCTCAAAATTTCTTCCTGTTCCAGAGAAATAAAATTAAGAAAACCCTCAAACAGTAGCCAATGTTTATGTAAGAGAGAAATATAAAGGAAGTGTTTCGTGCTCCCTCTACTGGTTCTTCAATCCCAATGACTCTGGACTCATAGCTACACTGACAATGAAGCTGGAACGCAAATGGAATAGAAAACACTGAGTCGTGTTGACTGCAGCAGTCCTTTAAAATATAAGAGGAATTATAAATTCGGTGAAAAATAAGCGCTCCTTTTAGACTGTTCAAATGGGATTGTTAAATAGGTATACATCTTTTCACGTGGAAGCTATACTAAAATTAATTCCTAGTAGAGGTATAAGAAGGCTCTCTGTACAAATAGCAATGGAGACATAGAAGTGCTTTTTCCATAAAGTGATGATAATGGACCAAAGGCCGCTACATTGCATCAGTATATCTGTTGAAGTCAATTATTTGTGGGCTGAAACCAAAGGTAATGGAAAAAACTGCATCTGACTTCGTCTTTGGATCCTGTTCTGCGCCTTGCGTTATCACAGGAACGAAAGGGAACTAGGTTCAACCCTTCAACTCGGTAACTCACCAACCACTTTACTTTGACCTGCACACTTAAAACAGCTTAACACTTGTCACGAGGTCGGAGTTACACTGGGACGAACGTGCTCATATACTCCAACTCCTCATACTAGGGAGGGAATCGGCCTGACTGAGCACGAAGCCCTTCCTACCATTTTACTACATGCACAGAAAGGGTGGAGCCACAAGCAGTTTTCAAAAAAATCGTACCCCTCATGAACAACTTGGGTGGTTTGAACCCGAGCGTGGGCCAGGCTTTACGTCTTTTTCAAATTTCCAGCCTTTGGGAATATGAATCAGTTTAGATTTCATTGGGCTATTAAACCTAGATCTTTATAGGGTTTTATCAATTTCAGTATTTACTATGTACAATAACAGGAAGGCTTATTTTTATTAGCCCTTGAATCAAACGTGCCAAATGACTTCACGCCAAGTTGCACCATCAGTGGGGTCTATTAAATTTTATTACATAAAACATAAAGACAAAATATGTGTGTTCAGATAATACCAATGCCTAACAAAGGCAAATACATGAAAAAAAGGTTTGTAATTGAGGCTGATAACCCACTGCTGCTGGAGGCAAAAGGCAAATGACAGGAGGGACCCTACAGTCAGCTTTAATTATTAAATTCCAGGCTTCCTCAGATCCCTTTGGAGCCTAAATCCAATTGTATGTTTCGTATTTTCTCGAGGTTAAAAAATCATACAAGCAATGGACAAGAGCCTGACAGGCTTAAATATAATTCACTTATGTGTAAATATGTATTATCAATGCTTGTTATTTCCTACCTACTTTCTATAAGTCTATGATATACGGACTCTCATCTGCACTTCTCAAGTGTTAAGAGTGCAGGACGGGGTGCTACATTTACTGTATACACTTGAGTGTATACACTTGAGTATGTGGTTTTCTCATAAACCACAAGATAAGGAATGTAAGCTGGCAAATATATTTTCTTAAGCAATAAACTTTGAAAACAGGTCTTATTTATCCAGTATATTGTAGTGGCATGAAAGGCTCCATTACAATGTGTGAAATAAACATGGTTGAGATTGTTAAGCCAATGGAAGGTAATATCATGTACCTCCCACTGAAGGCAATGAAAGTTTTATGTTTGGAAGGATTACAGTTATAGAACTCAAATTGACTATCATCAGCCCTGTTTAAGAAAGGCCTGACCTACCAATTAAGTCAGTGTGAGTCCTTTTCTTGAGCGTCATGGGCTTTGGAGTAGGTCCTAAGTCTATGTTTTGGGGCTTGTTTGTTTGTTTGTTTAATTTTCGCTTCTAGTCAGGGCAGACTGAATGTCTTTGACATCCAGCAAGCCTTGGGAGTGTGTGCAATGTGTGTTTCAGCACCGGTAAACTTATAGTCTGCTGTGTACCCTGGGCCTCGCAACGTATTTATTTCCTTTTCTCTTCAAACATCAGCTCCTGGAGTCATGTGATCTCTGCCTTCTTTGAGAAGTTTCCTGCCTGCTAGTTGCAGAAATGAACTTGAAAGCATGACCTCAAAGAAAACAAGTAACAAAAATGCCAAATTTCCTCTCCACAAAAAAAAGGCTTGGATTTTTTAGAGCCAGGTTCACTCAAGAAAGTCTGAATCTCTATTTACTATCCCTGGTTATTCTGCAGTCTCAGTAGCTCACTGCAAAGCAGCAGAGAGAAAGAAGCCAGTGGCTCACCTGCCACTAGCAGCCACTGTGCAAGTCCTAGACACATGCGGGCTGGACGTGAACAAGGGTGAGCTGCCACTGTCACTTCACTCTCTGCATCCTTCCTGTGGCTACAGCATTTCAGTCTCCAGGGTTGTCAATCTGTCACAAACACTAAATTCATCGCAGCCTCAATTAGGGCAGTGCCGCGGGCTGCACGGAGCTGCCCTGCCCCAGGCCGAGCAGCAGAAGCTGTTCTGCCTCACTGAACTCACGGGGCACCCAGTGGCAGCGCACCTGCTGCTGCCGCTGCTGCCCTTTCCTGGGGTGCAAGCATGCCTCTTCCTGCCTGGCACTCCCGCCGTGCCCCACAGGAGGCAGGTCACGCCTGGGACAGGCGGGAAGACGTGACCTTGTGTTTCGGAAAGGAGGGACTGTGATCCCAGGCAGCTCTACTGGGCCATGGGGGCCGGGGAGAGTTCTTTCTCCTGCCTCCATACAGGCCTGTTGGTTGTTGGTTTGGTTTTTTACTTTTATATATTTTTAAAGCTCAGTTTCCCTGTCTCCATTTGTCCTGTTTTAGTTTAAAAGCAGGTGCACTGATTTTCACGACTCTTCACAGATTTTTTGACCTCAGCTGAGATCTCCTGGGATCAAATTAGAAATGCAGATTTGTTCCTTATTAGAAGCACATCCACGTTCCCTTCCCCCTCACAGTTTATCACAGTGAGGTGCTTGATCTGACAGAAACTACACGATACGAACTAGCGCAAATTTTTGGTGAGTGCTTTGGGAATTGGTCCCCTCGATCCTCTGGTATCAGCAGTTCCCTGAGTGCAGACATCTCCTGGGTATTGCTGTCTGCATGACTGCAGCCCTACAGCCAGAAAAGGGAAGCTACTCCTAATTTCACCTCGCTTGTTTTGCTCTCAGAGCTCAAAGGTGAGTCTAGCTCTCATTCTAAAATACTTCCATCCGGACCAAAACCTGGAGAACCAGTTACCAAAAAAGAAACCCTTGTGGCCAAGTCACTCTCACAACTGAGCAATTTCTAAAGAACAACCTCAGGAAAAGAGCTATGTAAATATGGCACCTTCTTACTCAGCAGAAAATTGGCTCCCCAAGTGTGTTTGGAGTAATACCTGCACTACAGAGCCAATTGAGCTGACAGATACTCAAGTGGATTCTATTCTCACTGTACTTTATCAGCACAATTGCTAAGGCTCCAGCCCTGCAGTTGGTGGCAGGCAGGCACACAGCTTTGCTTACACATAACGTTGTTTGCAAAGAAGCCCATCTACACAGGAGCAGCAGTCGATCTGCATGGTCCTAGTTATAGCATTAAGGGCTTTGGACTTGGTTGGAGACCACTGATCTGACTTCACGTTTGGATCCTGTGAGTAGTGCCCCTGGTTAGTATTTCCGTGGTACACAGATCAACAGCTTCCAGTAAAGGTTGTAAGACTGGGCCCTAGGTTCCAGCTGGAGGACCTACTTTTCTCCTTGGCTGGAATATGAGTATCTCCATCAAAACCAAATGGGAACAATCATAAACCACCGAGGGCAGACTCTAACAATAAAGCAGCCTGAGATGCAGGAAAAAAGCTTTTCTTGGCAGCAAGATCTCCAAATGTGTTTGCAGGACTAGGAGTCAGAGAAACAGAACGTCTTTTTTTAATATGCAAGTTGAACTCTTTTATTCTGTGAGAGGCTGAAAAGAATGGCCCTCCTAAAGATGAAAAATCTTTTATGCTATGCTTGAAAAGAGACTGTCTGACTTAGCTAATCTGCATTTGTGCAGATGGTGGAAGAGGTAAAGCAGTACAGCGCGTGGCTGTCTGCGCACCTACCTCTGGTTTTAAAACCCAGCGCTTGTACACACGCGTTAGTGCTGGATAGCAATTCTGGGAGACACAGGCACGGAACCTGAGGGGGGAAAAGAGGTCATTTAGGTTATTTTGTCAGAGAACCGTCTGCATTCCCTTTAGAGTTTTGCACAGGCACCCAGAAGGCTGGCGACAGTTGGTTTGCCGCGGAAGGATGGGATCAGACCTGCCTGGAGGCGGGCCCGCCACAGAGGAGGCCACCGCGACCGGGACTAGCTCTGAGCCCCGCAGGGCTCCGCGGGATCGCACGGAGAGCCGCCCCAGCCGGTCGCCTGGCGATAAAGCCGCTCCGACCCCCGCTCCCTCCGTCCCGGCCCGCCGCAGTCCAAAGTGCGCGGCCGCCTCTGAGGCAGCCGGCGGCAGCACGGCCGTCACGCGCCCCTCCCACGTGACCCCGCGCACGCTGCCCGGCACGTGCGCGCCGGCCGCGCCGGCTCGGGGAGGGGAGGGGAGGGGAGGCGCGGGGGCGGCGGCGGTCCCCTGGCAACGGCCCGGGGCAGCCGTTGGCCGTTGCGCGGGTCGCGCCCCTCCTCGCGGAGCCGCCGCCCGGGCGCTGGGGGCGACCCGCAGCGGCGGGGACCGCGGGCGTTACCTCAGGCTTACCGGCCGCCGGCCCCGTGGCGGCGGGTGGCGGCTCCCCTGAGAAACGGCCGCCGCCGCCGCCGCCCTGGCTGGGCCCCGGTCGCCGCGCTGCTGGCTGGCTGGCTGCCCGGCTGCCCAGGCGGCTCCGAGCGAGGGACTGCCCCGCGGGCGGTGTCTCTCCTCGGCTGACAGCGGCTGCGGGCCCCGCGGGCCTCCGCCCGCCCCGCGGCGAGAGAGGGCCGGGTGCCGGTGCACACCCCCGGGAAAGCGCCGCCAGGGGGGAAATGTTCGCGGGTTCAGGGCCTACGCGGGTCGGGTACAGCTTCATTCGGAACCCCTGGCCGGCAGGCAAACCCATTACGCGGATCAATCGGGTTTTGGCAGCCCCGTGTGGGCTTCGTGGCTTGATGGTCTTGTGAGGAAACTGAATTTGCCTTTGTCCCTTCAAGCACCCCTCGAGTGTACCATGTACATGCGGTGAAGTGGCACTTGTGGTCTTTGGACTGTGTAGAGGTAGTAACGCCAGCAATGTCACTGCAGATTAGGGGAGATGGCAAGTTTTAGCGCTGCCCAGGGACAGCATTCAAGGTTTAAAACAAGTTGGATCCGGAGTCCTGGCATTCAAGAGGTTTGTTCAATGCATTTTGAGCAAACAGAATGCAGTATTATGCAGGTACAGACCAATTCTGCTTTCTTGTACAGAAAACAACAAAGACCAAGAGGTTTGTAGCCTTTGAGGGCATCAGCTGGAGGGCTAATAAACCACGATCAGCGAACTCCTTAGTAGAGGCTGTTTTTTCACTTTGATTCTTCTCAAATAGTAATGTTGTTACTGTGAAGGTCTAGGGATATAAGCGAAGCATGGTCTGTAAGGGAAGGCAAGACCTTTTATTAGCACAGCTGATGCCGCTGGAAAACCAGACTAGCTTTCAAGCACCCCAGCTTTAGCACCAGGAGTGCTTAATCCCCTAGCAGAATCTGCTACACATTTTATATACCTGAACTTTTTATTTATTTAGGAGCTGCCAGTCCTCCCTCACCCTGCCTGTCACGTACCCAGTCCTCCCACATACATGTGGTTCTGAGACATACCTCGGAAAGCCCAAGGTTGGAGGACCGTGAATGGCATCCCATGGACCCTCCTGCTTGGGCCAGGGAAAGGCACTGGTACCAGCCTCAGCAGCTCTTGCTAGTTCGCTTCCTTACCACAGCCAAGAGGCCTAGAGCAGTCATCGGTCCTGGCCACAGCATAATCCTGCTGCTGCTCACACAACATAATCTGGACACAAGAGCCACCCTGCGGACAGCTGCCCAGGAAACGAATTCACCACAGCCAGTGGGACCAGAAGAAAGCTGTACAAGCTAGTTAATAGAACACATCTGTACCCCCTGCTTGCTCTGGGCCTCAGATGATTATCACTGCCTTTTACTCCGATCTCGGCCCTAAAGCCTTTCACAGAGGTAGATGTGCAAATCAGCGTGTTTTTCGACAGCTGAACTAGATTTGCTGCCTTTATTTCAAAACTGTCGGCAGTGGCAGCACTCACCAGGTGGCAGGGGAGGCTGCGGCTGGAGGCACCTGTTGGACAGCAAGCACAGAACGATCAGAAGGTAACAATGCAGTCATCTGAGAGCAGAAACCTAGATTCCAGCCGGGCTTTGCAGCATGTTTATGCATTTCATGTTACAAACCCACTGGAATAAAAACAGATCTTCACAGGAGCTGGGGTAGGAACTGGCACTCTGGTTTCCTCTTCCCCCAAGTGAAGACCCTCATCAATAAACTAAAGCTATTTCTCAGTAAGCAACTGCTTGATTATTCTGTGCAAACTAGGAGAAGATCCACAAGAGAAACAGTACACATGTCTCTGAGAACAGCTTTTGGCTAGGGCCTTCCCACAGGGAGCAGGAGATGCAGAGGTGAACCTCCTTGGAGGAAGAATATTCACTCCCAATCACCTACTGGGAGAGAAATGTTCTAGTTACCAAACGATTATTCAAATGCAGGGCTGCTCCTTTCCAGCTGCAGCTTTTTGTGTGAAGAGTGGTGCCCTCTGTTGTTCTAGAGAGAAGCTGCTATGAGTTAGGGGACTGAGAGCATGAATGTGAGGTTGGTTTGTTTTTTCCAGTACTGCAAACTCTTAGAGATGCTTGGTTTTGACATACAGGCAGTTTGCTGGGTCTGTTATGCTGAATGCACTATGATCGGTTTCCAGAGTGAAGTCAGGAAGGAGACATCTGTAGAGGGGTATGTACCAACACGAGTAGGAAAAAACTGTTTAATAACACACTGCTTAAAAAAATAGAAAAGGTGTGTAGAATAGGCAAGAATGGCTTATTACAGGTGCTACCGAGGTAACTGAAGAGTATGGGAATGTGTGTGGGCAAGGATCGGAGTTAAGGCTGCCTGTGCATCCTTCAACATCTCCTGACATCTGAGAGATGGAGCTACCGTGGCCTAACAAGCTGCCATCATTAGGTAATCCTCATGGGCACTCCTAGTCCATCTGTAAAGAAAAATGTGTTTGTGTGAACCTGGGCTGCATGTGTTCCTGCTCCTTGGCACAACAGAAGGAAGCTGTATGTTTGGATTGCAATTTGTTCTACAGAGCGGAGAAATAAGAAAATAAAGATATGTCCGTCTGCCTGCAAAATGTGAAGTGGCTTTGCAAAATGCCTAACACAACTGGTCGCGGGGCCAATTCCGGTGTTGTAAATTACAAGGTAGGTACAGTTATTTAAAATGACCTTTGAGAGTAATCTGTGTGCCATGCCCCAGGAGCCATCTATGGGAAGCGTGCTCCAGTCAGTGTCCTGCCAGGCCCAGAAGGTATTTCCAAGAGTCCAGCTGTTTGCTGTGATTGCTGAACATGCCGAGTCCGCAATAATTGTTTTTAAAAGTACACAGTAATGTCATGGGGTTGCTTGAGTGTAGTAACCCCAGGGCAATACATTCAAAGGGGTAGAGGGCAATTCAGTTGCCTGTCAAAGTCAGTGAGAAGGTATTGCATGTCCCTTCCTTTTGTTTTACTCGGAGATCATCCTTACCTTCTCCAGGAACAAAGCTGCCTGGTCTGGGACAGCACACTGGTAGTTTAGGGTACCCTAGCATTTTCCCTTGTGGGTACAGTCAGATCGTTTGTATTTGTACAAGCCTGTAAAGAGGGGATCTCCTCCCTTTCCCCAGATGTTCCCGATGAGTCCACGTGACAGTGCCTTCAAGATGCAAGCTTGCCCCCTTGACTGAAGGCACCTCCACGTCACAGGAGAGTCTCAAGCTTCTGGATGGACCAGGAGGAGCAAAAAAACAGTTCAGAACCACTGCCTCACAACTGCATGCTGCACAGCCAAGAACCCTTTTTTCCTTCTGATCTATCCCTGTTATCAGTACTGTGAGGTAGGTGAAACTGCAATTCAGCCATGCAGTTGTGAACCATAGCAGGAACACCACTGTGAAATGCCAGCTTTTTTGGATGTATGGTTTCAAACCACTGTAGTTGGGGGGCTTCAAATCTAAATATAATCACAGTTGGCTCTTTCTAGTTTTGCTGCACAGCTTTTCTAGCAAAACAGGTAACTCGCATATGCTGACAAGAGAAGCGATAAGCTAAGTACAGTTACCTGAAGAAGAAATCAGAACAGACTCAAATTTTTAACCCCAAACACAGCCACCCTAGAATTGCCTCGCTCAGATGGAGTTCCTTTTACTAATACCCCTCAGTTACCTTTTCATCTTCCAGCTTTAATCAGACATGGAGGCAGTGAAATGCAGTAAGCCCATCTCCCGTGCATCAGAGAGCGTGTGCATTTCTACAGCCAAAATAAGATGGAACAATGCCAGGAAGATTTCCCTTATTCTTAGTTCAGGCTCTAAGAATATTTTACATCTTGAAGGTGAAAAACTGATTGTCGTGGTTTAACCCCAGCCAGCAACGAAGCACCGCACAGCTGCTCGCTCACACCCCCCCTGGTGGGATGGGGGAGAGAATCAGAAGAGTAAAAGTGAGAAAACTTGTGGGTTGAGATAAAGACAGTTTAATAAGTAAAGCAAAAGCCCTGTATGCAACCAAAGCAAAACAAGGAATTCATTCACCACTTCCCATCGGCCCGCAGGTGTTCAGCCATCTCCAGGAAAGCAGGGCTCCATCATGCGTAACGGTTACTTGGAGAGACAAATGCCATCACTCCGAACATCCCCCCCTTCCTTCTTCTTCCCCCAGCTTTATATGCTGAGCATGATGTCACATGGTGTGGAATATCCCTTTGGTCAGTTGGGGTCAGCTGTCCCGGCTGTGTCCCCTCCCAACTTCTTGTGCACCCCCAGCCTCCTCGCTGGTGGGGTGGTGTGAGAAGCAGAGAAGGCCTTGACTCTGTGTAAGCACTGCTCAGCAATAACTAAAACATCCCTGTGTTATCAACACTGTTTTCAGCACAAATCCAAAACATAGCCTGATACTAGCTACTATGAAGAAAATTACCTCTACCCCAGCCAAAACCAGCACAGAAGTGAACATGGAGATAACTGGAGTCTTGATGATCTGCACTACAGGAAAACACAAACTTGACACTTTAACATAGAATAGCTTGTTGTTATTGCTGTTAATTTCGACTTCCCTGCTTTGCAGTCCCTGCCAAAGAACTTAAAATAAATGTGTTTAATTCTGCAAGGAGCTGAAGTCCTTCTGCATATGCTGAAATCAGTGTGCTAAAATGAATGGTAGATGAAGACATTCATTTTGCAGAGTAAAACTAAGTTTAAAACAGACTAATTAGATCTCAAAGGTAAAAGCTTTATTGGTCAAACCTGGCGCAACACTTGCGAAAGGAGAGATTAAAAGTCACTTCTTTTGAAGTGCTTACATTATTTAGTTTGGAAGGGAGATAAATTCTCTGCTATCAGGAAGAGGTTTAACCTCTGACTGAAGGGTTAGGGAAAGTTTCCCCTCTGAGTAGGTTATTTTGGTACCTGCAGACCAAGGGTACTCTTTACTATTGAGGTGCCTGTGCCCATTCAGCTCTTGCTATAGAGCTAAAGGCCAAATGCTAGGCCAGATGGCCCTCCAGCCTGACTGAACCATCGTTGGACAACTCTGTATTTCTGTGTGATCAGAACAGACTTTGTAGTGAAAGATCCATATACAAAAGTAGGTACATGGAGATGAAGGGCATGTACTCCTTCTGTGAAGGCCCTTCACCTCCCTGGGCCTTAGTTTTCCAAGCTGAGAAAAGGGATAATGATATCTAATGACATGACTACATACACATGTATGCATGTGTGCATATATAAAAAATGTATATGCTTGGGGTCACTGTTATTCAATGATAGTAACATAAGAAGATAGTTTTTATTTCTTGGGAATGTTAGGCTGCATTCCAACAATGAACAAAGATATGTCAAACAAGCAATTTCACTGGGTACTCGCACTTCTCAGGCTACTGAGCCTGGTTTTGCAGTTGCTCACAGTGCCCGAAGTACGTGCTTGTCCTGTATGACTGCATGCCTGGGGCAGGCCAAGTCCATTTTTCCTACCGAAGGAGAGATCTGTTCCTAGAAGTAGGTGCTTCCTGCTGTACGGTTCCTCAGATGACCGTGGACAAAGGTAGCAGCAAGAGGTTTATTGAGCAGGACATGAGATAAGATGCCGTGGGACTGATTATTCATTGCCTTGTCAAATGCCGGCAGGTGCACTAATTATTACCTAAATTGGTTCAGATGGCAATCTGAATGAATCTTAAAATGATCTTTAATCTCAGAACTGAGCAGTAGGGTTGAGTTTCTGTGCTATGGCATGCTGAAGGGTGCTCATTCTGTGCAGGTCTCCAGAGTAAGTGCAGCTGAAGTGTTTGTTAGTTAATTAAATTTATTGGGAGCATGTAGAAAACACTTTGGAATTGGGAAACAACCAAAAAAAGGCACCCTCCTACAATTCTAACTCTTGCGCACTTTATCTCTTCAGCCCCCAATACCAAAGGGCACTTAGGTGTCTACAGAAAACCGTGAAATGGTAACCTGTCATGGTGGATTACTAGTTGCATGCACATTGTTAGAACATCATCAGACTTGTGGAAACACTGGAACATTTAGGACCACCAAGCAAATCTCAGCCTGCCCAGTTAATCGTTTCTATCGATTAGGTACAACACACTCCCAAGTAGCACTTGCAAAAGGATTTAAGCTGCCTCTTGTGATAGCATCACTTTGCAAGAAGAATAGAGTTGAGCAAAAGTTGAAATGAAAAGGCTTTATTCCTTTACTTGCCTTTCCTTTTTATCCCTTTAGAAAAGAAATCCATTTAAAGCTAAACAAGATTCACCTTCAGAAACCCCTAGCTTCCCTCAGCACGCCTGCATCTTGCTCTCGCTGTAAGGTAAAACTAACGCAGAGTGACTTCCTGCCATCCTCTTGGTACGATATAAAAACATACTTCATTGCAGTAGTATCTAGATGGCACAGCCAAGATCAGGACCACATTGTGCCAAGTACTATTTGCCAAACAAATAGGAAATGAGATGCTGTTCCCCACAGGGCTTGCAGTATATATAGACAAAGTCAAAGGGGATGAAGCAGTATTATCTCAAGCTTACAGCTGGGGGACTCCAATCCAGAGCGGTATTGTAGCTTGCCCAAGGTCACACACAGGAAATCTGTGGCAGAGCTGGGAAATGAAACAAGAGCTTCCCAGTCCCAGGCAAATATGCCAGGCACAGGATAATCTCTAAAATGGAATCTTCCAACCCACATCTGTACAGGTTTCAGAAAGCTACCAGGCCTGAGCCCTCCTCACAGAGACCGCAGGAATTGCATCATTTGTGTGTCAGCTACACACATGCTGTGACTAGGACGTGGTTCTTTATAAGTGTTAGTGTGTCCTTTCTGAAAGAACATATTTAAAGATGGAATGTTGTGTATTTTACACGATTCTCTATCATATGCTATATATGCCTAGAAAATCTGCTTTTCAACTAGCTGCGTGGCTACGCTGCTCCAGGCATGCCAGCATGTATTGCTGCCCTCTCGTGTAGACCTTGTTGTAATTGCAGTGTTGTGACAGAGTTGAGGGGACAAGATTATCTGGTGCCCTGCATCTAGCATCACCTTTCACACCAGCAGTACAGCTAATGGACATTGTTACCTTTCTCATTTAGCCGTGCTGCTGTCTCGTCTGCGCCCGTTTTCTACATGAGACAAGCTACATGACAATGGAGAATCCAGGTCACAGTCTTGGTAACCATGATGCAGACTTGCTAGGTCAAGAGAACAGTTCAAACAACTTTGTAGCAACAAAGCATAGTTAAAGGTCGGCTGGTGTTCTCGGGTTTCTCTTCAGCTTTCTAGAAGGGGCAGTTCTACCTCATTGATCAAAGTTCACCTCAGGTTGATTGTGACTGCTGAAGTCAAATCATCTTTTCTGGGCACATAACTTTTAATGAAAAGCAATTTGGTACACCTGATAAAAGGGATATGCTATTGGAGGTTGTGACAGGTAGTAATTTATGAGAAGCTTCACAGGCAACAACAAAGAAATTCCAGTTATTCCCCGCTTAAAGGCTGGCCTGAATTTTATTTTAGCAACAGCTACTGATGGTACCCTGTGATACCATGTCACTGGCTCTAAAGCTGGATGATTCCCTTCATTTTCCATCACACGGGTAGTGAAAGGGACTTCAGGGCAAATACAAATCAGGTTAAAGGTGTTTTACTTGGTGTACATCCCCCTTCCCTCCTTCCCCCCCCCCCCCCCCCCTTTTTTTTGTTTTAACCAGAAGCCCTCCCTTTTAAAATACCTAGGCAGGTAATTATTGGCACTCATTTGTGTTTCATTGGATAAGGTTTTTTTAAGTGGACTTTTCATAAGCCCAGCTGGAGGTCTTCTGAATATTTTTCTTCAAACTTTTGCTCATTAAAAAGAAATAGAAAACTTTTCTTCCCTCCACTTTGACCCAGGACTAAATATTAGATCTTTTATATTGCATTTTCTCACTAAGTCTTCCAATTACTTACTGCCTTCCTCCTTCTGCAGAGGGGTAGAGCAAGACAAAGTGTGTAGCTGAAACATCAAGCACAAAATAGCATATGCAAAAAAGGTGTACAGAAAGGGAAAATTATAGCTTGAACAATAGCACCATTCTGTATTTTGCAGGAACAGTACGTATGAAAGCATGCTATTGAGGAACAAGTCAATACATAGGTAATTAATAAAGTAATTACATTATGAGATAGGGGTGTGGGACATAGCTTGTAACTGTTGCAGGCCAAATGTGTGTTACTGTACAGGAATCTGTCCTGTTGATTTGATTTCACATTGTTTTCATAACTCCGCTTCTCCTTGATATACCTGTGACTCAGAGGACAGGAAACTGAAATCAAAGTCCCCTATACTTAACCCGTGTGGACCAAAGCAAATACTGGAGATTAAGACCCAACTGCCAGCTCTCACAGCTGAAAACCTGTTCTGCTGTAGCTGTACTTCACCTCCGTCAGCTTCTAGATGACTGAACAAAAAAGTGTGATGATACTGTGATGACACTCTCTCACTCTGCCAGAGATTGCAGAGATCCCTGCAGCCTTTCCATAGCCAGGGATTCAGATCAGAAAAGCCTCTAGAAATCAAACTTAAGTTTGCACGAGGGACGGACGTCTGTCTTAGCCAGGAGTAAGTGCAGAGCAAATGCACATTCACAGGAGAGAAACACCAGGGCTGTCTGTATGACAGCAAGGAGGTTTCTTGCCCGGGGGAGGCAGACAGACCCACCACAAGTGGCATGAGGACCCTGGCAGTGTCTGAGTTGATCAGACAAGTGGTGAGGTTGCTCAATTAAGTTTATCATCTCCGTTTGCATCAAGTTCCTTGTTGCGCTAACACATGCTGAAGAGGCTCTTTTCAAGTCACCCACCGGACAGTAGCTCATGTTTAACAAATCAGCCCCGCAGTTTGCTGACCTGACAGCACACAGAACAGGGAACTCACCGCAAAGGATGGAAAAAAGTACACTGCATACCCACCTGGAAAAATGGAACAAAACAGACCAGTTGAGATTTTCTTCATCCAATATTTCTGGAGGAAGTTAATGATGAAGCAGTGGCTGACCTAGAAAATACTCAGTCATTAACACTAGCTACAATACCAAAGCTAGCAAATATATCATTTTCAAGGAAGGCAATAATGGGGACCGTTGCTCATTGTGCCCTACTTCAGACACTAGACAACTTAGTTGAAACAATCATTAAAAATTGGGATTATAAAGAAATACCATCTAGCTGTCAAAGATGTGACAGGCAGAAGAACTCAGTACAGCTTCTAAATGAAATGGACCATTGATCTGGTCTGGTTTCACAACTCATTAGTGGTCCAGTTACACTGAGCTAGTTAGTGCTGCAGCAGTCACACACAAATATACCACTTTGTTCTTTAAAGGCAAAGCAAAAGATCAGAACCATTAGCTGTACCCCTCGCTCTACCAAGCATGCTGGGAAACCTTAGTTACCACAAAATGCAGCCAGCTGACTTGCACAGAAGCAGAAAAGGGTACCTTTCAGGAGCAGAGATCCTCTGCAACTTACATGGTCCTGCCAATATGAATGCCACGTGCTAGGGTTTCAGTGAGGCTCATGACATTCTTTATCGCCAGTCAACAGTGCTACTGCTGTTAGCTCATTTCTCCTCACATGGAATGAGATAAGGCTCCAGTTGGCTTAGGAAAAGCCATTTATTGGGATATTAGACTAAGGACTGCATTTGGATGGCTTAAATCACAAGTCCCCAGCTGTAGCAAGTTCCCTGCCTTGATTAACTCAAATGATCTCAGGCGATCTTCACAGGCCCTCTGGTCTTCAGCACAATAACTCAGCCTGAATCGGGTCTTCAGTTCCTTGTTCAAAGCTTAATTTCTTCCTGCTCCCTGAAGCACCTTTGCACCTTGTATTTGTTGTGTGAAGATTCTGTACATTCAGTTCCTCTCCCTGATCATCTCCAAACAAACCCCTGCCTCTTTGCTTCAAGTTACACTTCCTCTGAGTTGCTGACCGATCCTATCTTTTCAGGATTAACATTCATCTTAGTTCCTCAGATGAAAACAAGCTACTCCATTCTCTTGTAGTTCCTGGGCTGTATCTGATTAAAAATACAGCATGTGCACACTTTATGGTAGAGGACCTCTCCTGTCTGCCATAGAGGCCCCACACCAACCAGCTGTGTGCCCCACACCTCCAAGTAAATTGCCATTTAGGAGTGTTCATTGTGTCCTAACGCTCAACGCACGGCCATTTCTGAAAGTGTTTGAGCTCTAGACACACCGAGCATTACCTTGGCCTGCTTTCAGGCTAAGTGTTCTTTGACAGACAGGGTTCCAGTAGCTGTATCACGAGATGTGCGCGAGATGTACACTGCAATTCCAGCAAACCATGAACTGTAAAGACCCAAAGTTTCAGAGGGGAATTTATTGTATGGGAGCATATCCAATATCTTTTGTCAACCATTCACGAGAATAATAAAAAATAGAAGCTTTTTAAATGACAAAAAATATAGTTACATATAATACAGATTTTCATCTTGCATTGAAGCAGAGCAGCAATAAAATGCTCACTTGTGTTTTCACAGTTAGTCTGTGTTGCTTCTCTAGGTTAAAGCGTCAGCAACTCAAATCTTCTAGTCAGAACCCCTAGTTAGTAGTTTCACGGAGTGATCACGAGGGTGAATGTTCTCTGCATTTTGATACCCTTTACAAATAGAGCAGGCGTACTTGATCCGTCCCAGAACTACTCAAATTTTCAGAGGTACCAGCTACGCTTGAAACGAGGCATCCTTGCTGCAACTGAAAGATTTTTGTATCAGAACATGCTTTTAGGCCCAGTTCAGAAACACATCCGTGGAATACTCAAGAATGTGCTTAAATCCCATTTGGTTCAAAGGGCTCCGAGCTAATCCTTTGTGACCACATCTGCTTGTTCTGCCCCTCACAAGCACTGCACACTGGCATGAAGCACTCACCAGTATCTGATCGCATGTGTAAGTTGCTTGCAAGACCACAAAGGATTCAAACATTCTTCAGCACTCCATTTACTTGAGACCTAAACGCATTCGCTGCATGCATACGTTTATGTATGTACTACACACACTTACCCCGAACCCCTCCCCACAATATTATTGCAATAATTCCTTGCTGGTATAACAGTTTATATACCAAGTTTCACTTATTTAGTTTTCTATAAATGTAGAAAAAAACACCTGAAGAGAGCTAGAAGAGCTTTCAATCAGTCACTATATTGGCATTGAAAGCTTTATTTTGAAAACTTTAAGCAGCAATACTGAATAAATAGACAGAATGATTGTTTTGTCATCTCCATACAACTGATGGCCTTCATCCAAAACATTAAAATACTGTAGCAAATAGAATAAACATGCATGTTTCAATGTTCTTTAAAAAAAAAAAAGGTGTAATATAAAAGTAACACTTTGACACTTATTTTAATACAGTACAGACCATTAGAGACTATTTTCTGGAAAAAATATCTGAATACATTTTTGTTATTTACATGGATCATTAAGGCCCAATTCACTCAAGTTAATGCACATCAGGAATTTATATGCTTCAAGATAACTCACTAAAAATTACAAGACCAATTTTTTTGCTCATACTCATATGATCCCAGTTCACTAAAATAATGCAATACTCTTCACACTAAAAACAAGGCAATTATTGCCCCAAGAGGAGATTTTTATTTCACTAAAGGATCTTTTCTCTCTTACCTCACAATAAAGCATGTTTGCGTATTGCTAATGCTAGTGGTAGCTCTCTTGTTCAAGAACTTCCTTCCCACTTGCCACGGTTTAGAAAAGCAAGTAATCTCAAAGCTAACATACCATTTCCAGAAGCAGTTCAGGCACTTGGGAACCTAAGTCCCACTGAAAGATGACGGGAGGCAGGTTCCTAGCTGACTTTTCAGAGTGGGACTTGGGTTTCTCCCTTGCTCAGGCATTCAGAATGTTTACCTTAGCCTTAACCTACTGGCTTTTCAAACGGTCAGACCCGCCCCTCCTGCCCCCGGCCCGCCTTTTCCCCTAACAACATAGCATCACCAGCAAAAATAAACTGTATCCTCATGGATGAGAGAGGTAACACAGTTAATTTCCATTAGTAATAAATTACAGGAGTTCTCCATATAAATTCCCCGTGCACTGGAAAACAGTGCTTGTGTATTCAACTATTTAACGCAAGCGAAAAAACCCATTTTTGTCATGCTGCCCAGTAAATAATATGGCATTTGTTAAAATTAGTATGTGTAGCTTCCTTTCTGCTAATGCCCCATAAGTAGGTTTGAAACACTTCTGAAAATGAATTTTTCTACATTTATAAAGAAAGAGGTTCTGCAGTTGATCAGAAGCAAAACTCTTAACGCCATAATGTGAGGAATTTTTATAACTGTAATACATTTTTCAATTCACATTTAATGCAAGGGCATGCCATTTCTTTTTGGTTTATTTACAGAGAGGGTGAAAATGCTACAGAACTTTAGCCTGGGTGAAATTCAATAAGCAAGAGGAGCATGGTGGGGGCAGGGGAATTTGTCAGTGTCTCACAAATGACAGGTTTGGATACCAAAGCCTCTCCTTTGCCACAACAGTGGCTGAAGCTGTAAACGTTTTTCAGACCACCTTGACATATGCTAAAGCCCTGACAAGGAGGGTCCACTCAGTGATGATGCAGTGGCCGCTCCTGAGCGCCAGCTCCAGGCTAGCCCCTCTGTCAAACAGCTGCTGCAGTCAGCAGGTGCTATTTTTTAACTTAAATGGCAAATTCCTTCTTTGATTCTACTACAAAGCCATAATTCAAGCCCTCCAAAGCTGCTCTTACCCTTCCTTTTAATCCTTTTCCTCCTCCTTCCATCTTAAAGAATCACCTGGCAGAGAAAGAGAGCAGTTTTTGTGATGCAAGAGCCCAATTCAGCTCAAACTGACATCCGTGGGAGATGGACCAGTCACGAAGTACGACAAAAACATTAGCTGGGTAAGTATGCTGATCTGCCTTAAAAATACTTCATCTCAGTACAAGACTGAAATTGCAACAGGCTTTTCCTTGTGTTTCCCCCCACCCCCATGCAGCATAATTTGGGCCAGACTTTGCAAGGTGCTGAGTGCCTCAGTTCTCTAACATCAAGAGGTGCTGAAGATGCAAGATATCCACTGGAGAGGGCCATTTTATTTCTGTAAATTGAGCCCAGAATGTAAGGCATATATGCTCAAGTACCTTGGACAGATATTGTCCCCAAACTACGTATATTTTACACTTTGTTTTTAATATATATATACACACATTCTCTTTTTTTTTTTTAATACAAAGTTACGGGCACAGTAAACATGAGCACAGAATTGTGATAAACTAACATTAAAATCTGTGAGCACTGCAAAAATTCCTCAGGTAGGAACATCTCATTTTCCAGTTTGCTCACAAGGGGTGGGAAAAAAAAAAAAAAAGACCTGATAAGTTAAACAGTAAAAATTCAGAGTCCATTTGGAAAAGTCCTTTATATATTCACAGCCTTATCTGTTGCTGTTAGTCTAAATACAGCAGCATTTTTAGAATATATGATGCCATTAATAGGTGGAAAGGGAAAAAAAAATGCATTAAACACTCAAGAGTCCTTCATCTTCTACTATATCTTATAAAACTTTCATTTGTCAGGAAGCTCCTTTTTTAAAAAAGGAAACTTAAATTAACATTCATCTGCACATCAGTAAATCAACACAAGAGGATGCTAGGAGTTAAGAATTCTTAAGTATTTTCCGTGGCAAAAAGCTTGGAGTTTCCTACCAGTGGTAAAATCCTGACCCTACCAAAGACATCAGAAGTTCTGTCATTTTGCCACTGACTGAAGTCCAGGTATTCAATACTGCAGTGACAGCACGGCGACCCCCTCTCGTGTCAAGGGGCTCTCAGAGGTGGGGATGATGGTATGAGTTGCTGTTAGAACAGGAAATCCAAAAGCAACTAGGTAAGGCCCATCCCTTCCCTAACTCACCCATGAGGCCAGCCTCCTAACGTATACAGTGTGTCCCACTGATGCCAGTCACTTTCTCTACAAACTCGGCGTCCACTTTAGCAATCTAATTTCAAGGCCTGTAACCAACGTGCTACTTGGTAGTGTCTTACTTTCTGCGTGGAAGCCATTGTGTCTAATCCTTGCTTAGCTTTGATTGCATTAGAGTGACATCAAGCTACGATAATGTTCTCTTTTCACATTTTGTAAAAAACGACTACCAAACGTGTGAATTTCCTGTTTGTAAGCTTTACATTCTGTAAGTGACTGAGCAGCAATACATCTTTCAAAGAGGCTAAACGTCTACCATTTAACACCGGGGACCTGGAATGAAATCCTGGCCCCACTCAAGTCAGGAGAAGCTCTGCTATTGACTTCATGGGATTCTCTGCCAGGTTTTTCCCTCCACAAAACTTGAGTGAATTCTGGAAGGCTGGAAGAGGATGCTCATTTGTCTTGTGTTTTTCTTCTCCTCCAACAGCAAGATTTATCGCAAAACAAGAACACTGTAATGGCTAGTGGAAAAAATAAAGTACAAAATCACACACACAGTGAAAGCCTCCTACTCTCTTTTGGTAAGATATATGAAGACAACTTCTTACATTGTTCTTTTCTCAAAAGGCATATACAATGTGGCAAAATATTTCAAATATACATTCTATATAATAAAATATCATCTAACTAGTGCATCCTCAATCATATGCTGGAAATATTTTTACCAAGCCAAGGTTTAAATTCCATAAATCTTTTGAACACTAGGTGCTTCATTCAAGGCAGATTCAACAGCAAGTAAATCCCACAAGCTCACTTGTCAAGCCTTAAAAGGTAGCAATGGATGGAACATGACATATTATGAGCCACAACAGAAATTAACAAAGTCAGTGGTGAGAAACCATTGTAATGGTTCAGCACTCCACAGAACTCTGCATTGCAAGCTGTTGTACTTGATCAAATGGTGGATGTTTGTACACGCAAATTAAAGTCACCTTCTCAGACTGACTGACATACAGCCATACATGGTTATTCACAAGTTAAAAATAAAAATATAAAAGGTCAACATTCACACGTCCATTGATTAAAGGGAATAAATTAAACCTCTGATCAGTTGCATACATGGTTTCCTTCACCCTCAGTCTTTTATTTATGCCTATACAAGGAACAATACTTTCCCAAACGCTTCTGAAGTGGCAAAAACAAATGAAGGTTTTTGCACTCTAGCTGTGTTGACAGCAAGTTCATCCTTGCCAATTACGAATCAAGACAGTTCCTGTCTTGTTAGCATCAGTGCACAGGGTATGGCTCTAAGTGGTGTGTTGGAGGAAGAAGAAAAAAAAGATATGGTGGCTTAACAAAAAAAAAAAAAAAAATCTTCTTCCTTTCATCGTTGGCAGAATAAAACAAAAGTGTATCTTGTCCAGGGTACCTTGCTAGGTCCTCTCCAGAAGAGGTATGTACTGTCATACATAAATGCCCTCCGGGTTAAAACCAGACGACAGGGGATTCTGTAGAATCCGAAGGTTACTGGGGAGTTGCCTCGATGAGCCAGGGCGCTTCAGTGACCCAGACTGAAATGTTGGCTCTGCACAAGAAAAAGGGCAGTTAGAAAAGTCATCATCAAAGGTGATGTCTGTAGAACACCTCTCTTCTCCCTGCTTACTGGTGCCCTTAGCACAGCATAGAAAAACTAATACCACATACAACAAAAAATTCAAATGCCTGACTAGGAAGCGATGAGATCTAAGGTGCACACCTCCTACTCATTTCAAAACAGAAAGATATATCTATGCAATATAATTACCCTCCCACAAGGAACACGCACATGGATACGTGCAATACATATACACAGTAATGTGCAGAAAGAGCTTGTACCTATATGTAACTCAAAGCTTCAGCTTCCTGCCCACCTGAAAGAGAAAGTTCTTACAAGTGCTGACATTTAAGGCATGGTTGTCTTTTCGTCTCTCCCCACCTCCCTACCCTCCCAATGCCTTTTGGTTAGAACGTTTTCTAAAAGGAGGGACAGAACCAGCTAAGGAGAATGCTGAGAGAAACAGGCCCCTTGCAAGCAGGGTACTGGATAAAGCACACCACAGCAGAGGCTGAGCCACGGCAAAGGAGTTTCTGCTTGTGCCACAGTTCCGACACACATTCAAAGTGCTCCCATGTTTCTGTCTAGGAAATTCTGAATTCAGATGTGGGCACGTGCAGAATGCACTGACCTCACTAGGGGCAAAGTCAATTTGCACATGCCGTAACAGCCATCTGTGCAGGACTTCTGGACGGCTGGCAGCCCAGCTGGATTAGCTCCTATTCCCGTGCAGCTGCTGTCTGGGATTTCTTGAGATCCAGACACATTCCTTTTTCTACTTTGACAACACATCCCACCAGAAGAGGAAGAACCCAGATGAACAGCAATGTCAGACGTGCAGTCATGTTGCGTGTGAGCTTACACACCTGCAGCCATGGCGGCCACACTTGAAAGCTACTGGCCTAATGGGTTACTGATGGGACGAACACATGCCTAGGCACAGCAGGAGAGAAGTTATCTACATACTGCGCTTTATTTATAGCTTGCTAAACCCTTGGAATGAAAAGAAATATTTGACACTATGCTTTCTTAATATTTTGCTAACTTCTTTGCTAACAGAGCATTCACTTCATGTATCAGTGCTAGCATTAATGCAGCAGGTAAATGCTTTGCCATCCCCTTCTCCGCCCACCAAAAGCATTCTGAGCGCTGCACCTCTCTCGAGCTCCACATGCGGGGCCTCCACCTCAACGGGGTCTGCTGGCAGCACTGTGACCTTCGTTCCTGTTTGCTGGATGAACTGTTGGAGATTGACCTGTCGCAGCTCCTTTGTCAGTTGCTCCAGTTCTTGTTCCCTGTCCTGCCAGGAAAGAGAAAACATCTGCTGAGCAGCAGCACGCATAAAGCAGCATTTCAAGACTCTATTTGCAATTGGGCAACTAGTGCTTCTCCTTTTGATGAGAAAGCCTCCAATTTTTAAATTCAAATGCAAATGGAAGAGTTGAAAGGTATTTTACTCTTCTAATTTAGAAAGCAAATCAACATTCACTATTACTTATTAGGGGTTACTACTGGTCTGTTTATATTCCTTCTTGGATGACCAGCAGATGTTTCTCATATCACCTGAGAAAAATTTTGGCACAACAGACGTGAGCAAATAAAGGTAATAGTGAGCACTCTGAAAAAATACATCAACTGAGCATCAGTCTGGCACCAAATCTTACCTCTGCCAGAAGTGTCCAGCGTGACTTGGGCAGCTCATTTAGGAACAGAAGAACTAAAGGAGAATAATTCCCTTCTCTTCTTGTTCTTTGCATTTTCTATTTAGAGTGTAAATTTTTAGGGACAGAACTCTCTCTCTCTGCAAGCATACTGTGTTTTGTACAATGAGGCCAAATTTGGCTGGTTCACCACCCCTTTACAAGCACAGAAGATGATCATTTAGGATCTTCCTCAAGGCTCTGTAACTCTGGCATGATATGCAAAACCTACAGCTCCGACAGATTACGAGTCTTAGACTACAATTATTTTTTTTACTCCCCACACAGGTTCAGCTTCATTAGCAGACAGCTGCATGCGGTACTCTTCCACAGCCAGGATGGGCTTCACCTATCTGGCCACAGAGGGGATGGGCTAGCTACCCAGATGCCAGGCAGCACGTCTGTGGGCATTTCCATGCAGTGCGTACTGCTACATCTTCATTTTGGCAAGAGATGGAGGTTGGGTCAACCTTCTTTTCCCTAATTACCTTGTGTAAGCAGAATTGTACATGAACTCACACAAGGATTGGGGGAGAATAGTTTTGTGCATCTGTTCTAGGAACAGTCCCCAACAGCACAGCCCTGGTTCACTTTAAACTTGCAGTAAGGTCACAGCTGAGGCTGAATTCAACACTTAGTAACAAAATCAACACAACTGATCTGATGTCTAAATTAGGACCTTTTAAACACCAATTACTTTGTCACTGATGTGTTTGTTTAACCTGTTCAGTCAATGCATATCATGTGGTTGGTCTCAGCTTCCTGTGCTAGACTTGGCTTTCCATTCATTGGCTACGAGCTTTTGGAGGAACAGGACTGTGTCCTGGTTTCAGCTGGGACACAGCTAATTTTCTTTTTAGTAGCTGGTACAGTGCTGTGGTTTGGATTTAGTGTGAGAATACTGTTGATAACACTCTGATGTTTTAGTTGTTGCTAAGTAGCGCTTATCTTCAGCCAAGGACTTTTCAGTTTCCCATGCTCTGCCAGCAAGCAGGTGTGCAAGAAGCTGGGAGGGAGCATAGCCGGGGCAGCTGACGTGAACTAGCCAAAGGGATATTCCATACCATGGAACGTCATGCCCAGTATATAAACTGGGGGGATTTGGCCAGGAGGGGCGGATCGCTGCTCAGGCATTGGTCAGCGGGTGGTGAGCAATTGCACTGTGCATCACTTGTCTTCTTGCATTTTATTTCTTTTTGTTATCTTCCTTGTCATTACAACAACAACAACAATAATAATACAATTATTAAACAGTTCTTATCTCAACCCACGAGTTTTACTTTTTTCCCCCAATCCTCCTCCCCATCCCACCAGGGCAGGGGAGGAGTCAGTGAGTGAGCGGCTGCGTGGTGCTTAGTTGCCAGTTGGGGTTAAACCACGACAGACTGAGAAATGGAAGCCAGGCTACCTCCAAATTTTAAGACAATTCTACAAAAAAATTCTTCAATTTATTTTAGGTCCATCAGACTCTACAAGTGGGCACTTGAGACACAGAAAATTCTCAACTGTCTTTACTTACTACAATGTTAATTCTACAGCTCCATGTTTTATGAGATTGTAACAAAGTTGCCACTGAAGGAAACGCAGTTTTTTTAAAAAACCTGAATAACTGAAATTTGCAGGTTAGCAGAACTATCATCATAAGTTGTTCTTGACATTTCTCAACTTTCACAGGAAATAAGGTAAAAATGTTAAGTATCACCCCAAATTCTACTGGCTTAAGCTCTTAAATTTAGTATCTAATTGTGAAAAGTTAGTGAGATCTTTTAGTTGAAGAAGGGTGGGATTTGGTTTTTTTTTCGTGTTTTTTTGGGTTGGTTTTGGGTTTTGGGTTTGTTGTTTTTTTTCATTTAAAATCTTTCTCTAGAAACAGGGAGAACAGAGTGCTGCATCTGATCCTTAACTGAACATAGCCTCATATTGTTGGAAGGTAATGTTATTGAGGTGACTAGAGAAAAGCAATGAAAGAGAAGAGGTAGGACAAATTACTAGAAATTTCTCACATGCTACTAAAAAATGCCACCTTCCTGTTCTTATCACTTGAAATCTAGTGAACCAAAATTTTCTTTCCTTCCTTACTGAAAGGTCTATAAAAACACCCATGCTCAACTTTTCTAGTTTCAAATCAGCAGTTCGATGAGTATTAATATTTAACTTTCAGCATGCAAGAAAATATTTCTCTATTTCCTCCCCCCAGAACTGTATAAGACAGAGCTGTATTCTTCTCCTGGACTTCCAGATTAGTGCACCTTTAGGTTTAGAACAAGCTTGGAAGACCTGAATTTAACAGGAACTTTCCCAAGAAAGTGAAACCCTAGCCTATGAAAAAAACAAGAAAGATTTTGAACTCAATCATAGCCTCACTAAGTGTTACTGAGGACAGGTAAAATATATAAAGAGGACTTAATGCTTTCTGTTAGCGCAAATCCTTAAGCGTAGTGTGTCTGGAAACTTAGGATAGATAAATATGACCAAAACTGCTTACAGTTTTCATCCATTTTGCTTTGGATGAAAAGAGTACATTTTTTTCCCTCCTCTTTTAGTAAAAACAGCTTATTCTGACATAGTTCTAGGTGCTCAGGAGTAAGGATGCAAAATCCCTTTACATACTCACAGCAGAATCACCTTACTGCAACTGTAGCACTGTGGAACATAGTTAACTGTGAATCCCAGGAATACAGCAAGAACTGCAACTCAAACTGATGTGTGGTGCCTCAGTCCTATCTTACGTGGCACGTTAAAATCCGAGGAAACACAGTCTTTCCTTCCCCTTATCCAGCTAGCAGCTGGATTTCCATTTATATTTATTCTTTCATGCTCTATCAAGTTCCAAGTGATATCATTAACTTCAGCAAGGAAGCAGAGACTGGGTTCTCTGTTGACACGTGCCACAAACGCCTGAGGTGTAGAGAAAATAAAATCCTGAACACCAGCAAGTCAGACACAAAAAGGAGATGCTATTCTTTAAAACAAAAGCCCTGTAAGCTAACAGTTATTTTATCTCTACATCCACCTATCCAGGCGCTGCTTTTGGACCGTTCTTTTTAATTCATCTATTTTGGTGGCAGACAAACCTAGCAAGAATCCGGTCTAGCCTCAGAAAAGGCTACGATAGTGCAAATTTCCCTGAAATTTAATAATATGAAGCACTGAACTGCCAAGATCTAGGACCTAAATCCTGAAGATACCTAACCCCAAATGAAGAGGGGTTTGAAGACTAATACTTTTAAAGGCGTTAGGCCGAAAGCACTATGGTCCCGGTTTAGCACCCAGCAGTACAACAATCCCTCGCTAGCCCTACGTGTTCACGCAGAAGATATTTGTCTGAAGTATAAAAGAGCCCAGACCCACTAGCACAGCAGCACCTCACTGGACCTAGTGAGCACTCCCCCTCAGCAGGGCGAGGTGGCTAGATGCATTGCCATGGGTGCAGCCACACTGCCCTCAGCTAGTTTGGCTGGTATTAGCTCTGGTGTTTCTCTATCATGGACCACTGCACGGTGAAGATACGCTTTGAGTGATTTCTCAGAGGTCACCAGGCAGTCAGGGAATGGTAGCAAACCAAAGCTGTAACTGATGGGAAAGAAACTGAGCCAGCACATAAATAAATGAAAGGTGTTATGGCACTCAGCACTAACTCTGCAGGCCACCCTGGCCTTCTGAATGGCCAGGAACACATCCACCAAAACATCTGCTGGTTTATCTTGAGACAAAGAAGTAACTACTGGTTTGGGTTTTGTTTTTTCAAGATGGTTTGAATGAGCAAAATACATACAGGTGAAAGGAAAATTCTCTGCTCTTCAAAAAAAATCTGAAATGCAATTTGAAAATGAAAGCAACACTTTCTTCCTTTTACCCCAATTCACTGTGGAAACTTTCTCGTGTTTTCTTTCATGGGCTCCAAATCTGTGTAAGAGAAATTCGTTACAGGCACGTCTTTGACTTTTCTTTAGCTATGGATAAAAAGGACATTCTTACCTGTAACCGTTTGGTAGCTTGGCCCAAAGACCTTTCTACAGCTTTAATACCATTTTCCAATCTCAGACTCTGTTGTCCCTGAATATCAATTTCACCCTTCACCTTCTCGATCTTTTCCTTGACCTCTTCTTCATTCACTTGGGACTCTTGAACTTCCCGCTGCAACTTCTCTGCTTCAAGGCCACTTTCCATGTTGTGGATCTGAGACATGTAGTCCTTCAGCTTGCTCTCACACTCCAGGATCCTCTGCCTCATCTCCTGCAGCTGCTCCTTCAGCTGTTTTTCATTCTCCTGTTCAATCTGCAGCTCGTTTTCCCAGAACTCTTCCTCTTCGATCTCCACTTCATTCCTTTTGATCTTTTGCTCTAGCTTGAGGATCTCTTCTTCCAGGCTGGAGTTATACTTTTGTTCCCAGTAGCGGATCTCGGCTTCGTTGGACTCCAGCTGTTTCTCAATGCACTGAAGCTTCTCCGTCTGGAGATGGATCAATTTCTTCAACTCATCTGCTGTTGTTTTACAGTTGTTGAGCACCTTTTGCTTGAACTCGGACTCCTTGCTTTTCCCAAAGATGTCCATTAACCCTTTGGCCCCCCCGGTGAAGGTGAGGGATTTCCTTTTTGGCTCCCTCCTCTTCATGGATTTGTCACTGGGAGGTCTCAGCTTGGCCAGGGGAGGTAAACTTTGCCGGTACAGAGTCCTCTCCGGGATGCGGCCACGCTGTCCGAAGTCGGCCGCTCGCTCAGAGAGGGCCCGGTGCGGCGCAGGATCAGCTGCACGTCGCTCGCGTACTGCCCCCACTTGTTCAGCGACACGATGGGGTTTTCGTGGGGTGCCAGGTGCCTCTCCGTGTCCCGCCATTTCTCGATGAGCGTGTACCTCCCGGTACGACCTGCAAGGCAAGCACAGCCGTCAGCGGGGCGGCCCGCCAGGGGGCGCTGCCGGACAGCGCGAGCGCCGGGCGGGGACGGCGCGGGCCGCGGGCGCCCCCCGGCGCCGCTCTCAAGCGGGCGCGCCCGCCCAGCCGCGGGCTCGGCAGGCCCGCGGGGGGAACGGGGGTGGGTGTGCGCGCGTGGGTGTGCGCAAGGCTGGGAGTGCAGGAGCTGCTGCAAGGGGAGGAGAAACTGCGCAGGCAGGACCCGCGCGCTGCTCTGCGGAGTCACCGCAGAGGGGTCTGTGCGTGCGGGCACTGCCCTCCCACAGACGGAACAGCCACCGACTGCTCTTTGTGCATCTTCTTGTGTTAGAGTAAATGCTCCTTCATTTACTCAGCTGAGCACGGTGTCTTCACATTACTTATTTCAACTGTAAATTAGCTAAGAAAATCCTCTCCGCACGCAGCAGCAACAGAACAAGCGAGTACTGGTTTACATTGCGCACGCAACTGAAACTGCACAACTCTGGGGCTTTTTCCACATTTGAAGTCACTGAAATTAAAGCGAGTGACCCAGCGCTGCTGATATCTAGCAAAGAAGTACATCAAACATACATCTCTACAGGAAGAAAACAAGAATAGAAAGAGTTTCACATCTTTTATACAGCCACATAGAAAAATCACAATTTGGAGACGGCGTGTTTGCTTTTAAACTGTACTATCCATCATAGACACAACTGTTAATGACTGACTGAGCCTTAGTTCACCATCTTGTCCCCCACCACGGGTTAGCCGAGACACTGGGGAAAGCCGGCTCGGGGCCACAGCAGCATTATGCCAGCTCACGTGGCCCGTGGCAGCACTGCCGACGTGACAAACCTTCATGGCATAGAACACAGGGACAAGCGTTGCAGAGGCTGCCAGAATTGGAAACGAGCAACTTGGGCTCCCTGCACAGACTCATCTGTAACAGCAGCTCTCAAGTCCCCTCTGGGGTACACAGCCTTCAGGAAGAAGCTTGAGCTCTTCAACAACCATCGTGATATACCGTTGTGATGTTTTCTGACCTCTGTATTGACAGCTAACTGTACAATGAATGCAATATGGTTTACTTTTAGGGTAGGAGGAAGTACAACTTATGTTTATGGCTTCATTTGTGCTGCTACCAAACATACTTGAATTCAGCTCAGCAGTCTTTTTCCTAACACACCTTATGGGATGCTCTGAATGCTACAAAACTAGAGCATTTAAGGTTTTCCACTATTTTTATTTTTTCTAAACAGTTTTACTATGAGATACAGCATTCTCCAAATGCAGGAGAGAGTTTCCCTTATCGTGAAAAGTGACTTCACTTAAAAGCCACAACATTGTTTACAAAAAAATGTGAAAGATCAACTGCTTTTAAAGCATGTGATCCTGATGAATTTCTGAACAGCTCCACAGTTGCCATTAACCTTAAAACACCATTAGCTATTTTAATACGTTACATATATCCATTTCCATGATAGATGATCATTCAAATGAGGATTTATTTCAGCACACAAATGCCAAAAATACCTGCCATATGTGCAGCTATGGAGTGGAAGAGTTGGAATAAGCGTAGTTATCAGTGGTAATCCATTTGATGCATTTTCTTTCCTTATACCACCCGCCCAACCACCGCACTTTTCCCAAAAGAACAAAAATATCCTCATCTCAGGCTGGAGATCTGCCTCCGGCCTCCAACCACAACACTTGCACAGACTCCCCACCTCAAATTTGTAGGAAACAAGCTCCGCTGTGGTGATTAACAAACTATGCAGCCTCCTAAAATCTGATATTGTCAGACCAGCCTTATAAAGAGCTGCCGGGGATATAGCTACAATGTTGGAAATGGCTCCTCTGATCTCACTTTCTCACAATTAGCTCACGACACAAAGAACAACAAACAAAAAATCAGCTACACAGGCACCGCTTAGAGAACAGGCTGCTTTGCCTCACAGGTCATACTAGTGGTAGTTCACTGGCCAAGTAAGAGACCAAAATGTCCATGTTCACTTCTGTGCTGGTTTTGGCTGGGGTAGAGGTAATTTTCTTCATAGTAGCTAGTATCAGGCTGTGTTTTGGATTTGTGCTGGAAACAGTGTTGATCATGCAGAGGTGTTTTCATTATTGCTGAGCAGTGCTTACACAGAGTCAAGGCCTTCTCTGCTTCTCACACCACCCCACCAGCGAGGAGGCTGGGGGTGCACAAGAAGTTGGGAGGGGACACAGCCGGGACAGCTGACCCCAACTGACCAAAGGGATATTCCACACCATGTGACATCATGCTCAGCATATAAAGCTGGGGGAAGAAGGAGGAAGGGGGGGATGTTCGGAGTGATGGCATTTGTCTCCCCAAGTAACCGTTAGCATGATGGAGCCCTGCTTTCCTGGAGATGGCTGAACACCTGCGGGCCGATGGGAAGCAGTGAATGAATTCCTTGTTTTACTTTGCTTGTGTGCACGGCTTTTGCTTTACTTATTAAACTGTCTGTATCTCACCCCACGAGTATTCTCACTTCTACTCTTCTGATTCTCTCTCCCATCCCACCAGGGGGGGAGTAAGCGAGCGGCTGCGTGGTGCTTCGCTGCCGGCTGGGGTTAAACCACAACAACTTTCAAGTTAGGAGTAAGAGCTGAAAGAGTACGTGAAGATTTCACTGACAGAAGTCAGCAAAACAAGGCAAGCAGCATGGGAACAGCAATCCGTCGCCCTAAATACCTTATAAATAAATGACTTGAGGTAAGCACTGGGGCGGGGGGGAGGAAGAAGAGGAAAAAAGAAAAATATATATCTATCAGCATACCAACATGCTTGGCCAACACTCTTGGAAACAGATTTAAAGTTTATTGTAATAAAGTACTTAAAAAACAAGTTTACTACGCCAAGATACAAAGTCAGAGATTTTTGCCAACCCACAATATTGTGCATTGATCCATGAAGATTTATAGTTTGTAGTAGACATCAGTGCTATTATAGGAAAAATAAATCTAGTACTGTTTGCTATAGCATACTAACAATAAAATCCTGGAGAAGAAAAATGAAGTAAAAACATACCACAGAACACAGGACAAAGGTTGCACTTTACCACTCTATTTTGTTAATCTTAAAAGCTTTCAGCTTGTAATCATGGTAATGCTACTAATGTTCTTGTTGTGTCAGAAACAGCCAAGTTCAAAGAACTCTTGAAATTGTAAACACGAGTACATACCACTAGGGGAGTGATCAGCATGTAATTTCTATTCACTTTGCCATTAAATGCACTACTTAAAAGAAATGTAACAAGACAAAAAAAAGAAAAAGGGGGGAAGTGAATAAAGCTCACAATCTTGACCAAAAGTCAATTAAGGAATTAAGTGAAGCACTTGCCAAGAACTATTTCCATCTTAGCTTAGGGTTCCAAATCAACACGCAGTCCTAAACAATGAACTCAGCACTCAAGATCCACATAAAAGAAAGTGTTTTGTAGAAGCAATACTTACACAGTTCAACAACCACACCTGGAGTTCAGTATTGGTCCAAAACAAAGCTGTCCTCGTCCGAGATCATTACCTAGGTTTAGTGTGTTCAGCCTATGTATGACGCAGATTAACAATACCTGGACAACCACAGCTGTCATGTTTGCTTGCATTAGAAGGGATTAATTCACAAATGAAAGGGTGAATGAGTTAATTCAAAACTAATGACAGAATATTTTAGAACACAGGCGTCCTTGTAACAAACTGCTGGTTTTGATGTGCTACCATTGACAAGGAGAAAGCAGGTTGCTCGGGTTGTTGACAAAGAACAGTTCAACGCCTGCATGCTGCTTCTTGTCTTGTATGTTGTCCATAAGCTTTTTGAAACAGAGATTGATT
This sequence comes from Gymnogyps californianus, assembly GCF_018139145.2. Classification (NCBI taxonomy): domain Eukaryota; kingdom Metazoa; phylum Chordata; class Aves; order Accipitriformes; family Cathartidae; genus Gymnogyps; species Gymnogyps californianus. Next base: position 143,348,387 of record NC_059471.1, read on the forward strand.
GTGCTTACACAGCACCTGGCAGAACTCAGTCCTACCTCATTCATGTAAATCTTATCATTTTAAAAATTAGTTACTGTTGTACTCACGTAACGCACCCCGTATCAGCAATGTATGGCATGCATTAAACCATAGTGTGTTTTTCGCAGCTGCATATTGAACACATTGAATCTCATGCAGATTTATGAAGCATTTCCAGGTAAAGTTAGATGAGCAGTTAAGTAGTCAATTCACGGAGCTGCCAAAGCACAGCTTTAGTTATTGTACTGACATTCACAATGGGCATGTGCCTTGTCAGTGGATCCCTTACAACTTCTGAAATCAAACTTTTCTTTAAGAACATGTACGACTAGAACATATTAGACCAGTTTTGTTGGTTTTTTTCTTTTAATACTTCTATCAAAGCCTTGTACTAATGAGAATGGTAGAGAAAACAATGCAGACAGCCGCAAACAAGCACCAGCAGTGCTGTGTTCTATGGTTCCCTCTTCAGAAAACAGCAATTCAGGGGCTGGAGAAAGCACAGAGCCTCCATATGCCATTCACTGGCCAGCTACTTCTCATTAATATTCTGTGCTGACCCACTGACCATATAATGGTCCTCTACATAGACCATATAGTATTACCATCTCAAAACAATCATCAAGAATTTGTATCTGTTTTGCAAGACAGCGAATGACAAGCTATAACAGAAGTAGGTATTTATTTACATATAATAAAGCACACTGCATCTGCACAAAGGGCCAGTGTCAAGGTTAACAGGTTCACACCTACAGCTACCTAAGCATACCACCTTATCACAGGTTCTATTAATACAGGAACATCTTCAAAACAATCTTTTATTTTAAAAGTAAGAAAGAGATCAAAAAAGGAAATACATGGACTCCAGAACGCTGATGTTCTGATAGCCTGCAACTAGCTGTCACAAGTGGTTTGAACCCGGCTCTAATGCCACCGGTTATCGCTTGATCAATGAGACATTAAAGAGCTAACTACAGCCAGTATCCTGGCTCAGCCACTGCTCTGCTGCACAGCCAAACAGCAAGCTCTGGACCCGAGTGCCCATGTCATGTGCCCAACCACTGTAGTCTTAGTTTGGGATTGATGTAATTTGGTAATTTAAACACAGATTCCATTACAATGAACGGTAATTAAACTAATGAAATATAGGAACAAGGTAATTGAACTTTTTTTTTTTTTAGACTCTCAAGAGGTGGACTTTTAATTACACTCCATGAAGGTAGTAGGACCCATATAACTTATTTACTTTAAGCTTCTCTATATGCTTTAATATTTGCAGCTAACAGAGTAGACATGAGCGACTATTTCTGCCGCCAAAAGTCAAAATGAAATTCTAAAGGAAAGTAGCAGTAGCAGTGTTTCTCATGCAACACTTTTGGCAGGACTGTAACCTGAGAGGTCATCAATACTGTTTTTCAGAACAGAAGTGATTCATCCCTTTTCTCCCTCCCAAAAGTGCATCATCCTCTACATGCAAAGCATTTCAGGGACAAGCACTACACTTTTTTGTGTGCAGGTGGCACGATACACCATGTGAAAACGTATCTGTGCCTTATCTTGCCAGTCAGGCTACAAAAGTTTATTTCAAGCACCAAGTAAGATCCATGTTTTCATTAAGTGTCTCCCATGCTTCACAGCCAGGACCTACAGCAGTGAGTTAGTGCAAGCAGGTGAGTCACTGCCCTGGCCTCACATAATTTCTGGGAAAGGTAGCTAGATGAGCAGTCTTAAACATGGGAGTACCTCTTCTTCCCTAGGGAAGGGGCTAGGGTGGGCAAGAGCAGGCCTTTGTCACTAGAGGTCATGCGGTCTTGCTCCCAGTTTCTCCTCTTTCCCCGAGTCCACCAGGATGCAGTTGGTGCCAGGGGAGTTGTCTGGCAGGCATACTCCTAGCTCCCATTTTTCCCAGGGATCCCATCACCTCTGCTGCTGCACAGCAGCTGTGCCAAAGACCTGCCCTGCAAGGTGGCACTCTGGACAGTCTCAAAACAAAACAAAACAAAATCAACTAAAAAAACCTGCCTGTAAGACAGAACTTTTAAGACAGCCAAACTAAAAGGGAAGTTGTACTGGTCTTGCTCTTGAGCTGAATCTGAATTAGCACCCCAAACTCACAACAGTGCATAGTAAGAACATACATACTGTCACCTGTCTGTGCGCACGTTTCCATGGAGGTAAAGCCAGGCATGGGAACACATGCTCAAGCCAAACCCAGACTGCTCAGAGCTCTGGGGGCACTGACAAATGCACCCTCTCCTCAGCCTGGATACAGCTTTCTGACCCACTTGGTTTCCCAGAGATAGCCCTCCAGCCCTCGGCTAAAGGATGCTGTCTTCCTTAAGAAGGCAATATAAAGGAAAAAAAAAATTGTATATTGGTAAAATCTTGTAAGAACTCTTAACATGTGGAACACATGGGAGAAAAGGCTCTGCCTTACCAAAGGGGCAACAGCATTAACTCCTGAATCTTTAACAGCACTGATAGAAAAGTAATTGCTGGCAATTTTAATAAACCCAGTATGATTTGAACTCAATATCTTTGAAATATGAAGCTGACATTTCATTCATTATGTGATACTTAACATCCATAGCAATTTAAAAAAACCACCATTCTAGCTACCTGAGAACTCATTAAATAGCCAAGAAAGATTAAGAGTAAAAAAGCCTTTAAAATAGAAGTTAGAGTTTGCATTACTCGGATTTCTTAACTCATGCCATATTCTGCACACACATGTATGCATACCATAGAAAACAATGAGAATCAGAGTAGGAATCCAGTCCTAGGGAAACATGCCCACAGAGATATACAGGCTCAAGTCTAATGGCAGTGAAAGTCTGCTTGGTTCACTAGGTACAGCTGTGCTCACAATGTCTTTATCAGGATTGAAGTCTTAGTTTATTACTATTATCCTTTCGCTCAAAAAAAGGGTATACAAGAGTTTATCACAATCTGACAAAACAAAGCACTTAAAGTCATTTCATACTTTCAACTGCCTTTTGTCTAAGCACCCCGAGATACCGCACTTATTTTAGACCCATTTCCTAACTAGGTAAAACAATGCGGAGGAGCAGTTTGGCCGAGGTCAAACAGCAAGACGTAGGAAAGCAGATCAAGCGGCCCAGGTCTCTGCTGCACACGCCAACGCTACGCTAGACATACCACATCATGAAAGGTGGCAACAAATCATCCCACCCAGCCACCATGCCTTTCAGCAAGGTTACTGTCACTAGATTTCTGAACCATAACGTTTATATGATCACACTATGGGATCACCACAGCGTGCAGCTTTCTTGTACTTATTATCCCTCTTCATGTTGCTGTTTGAAGCAGCAGAGAATGAAATTTTGGGGTCAAAAATAACACAAGTTCTAAGTGATTCTTAGCAGTAAACTACTTTTTTTTCAATGTGTACCAACTAAGGTTTTTAAACAAGAATTGTTCCCTTTTTCTAATCCTCTTCAGATTCAGCACTATGATTCAATTCAACCTCAGACTCTTTTCTCTCTCAAAGTGTCTGACAGCCAGCTCTGGCACTTGCTTTAGCAGAGATTATTTGGAGGAAGGGATGAACATGCAAAAAGACAACAACGAAGTGGTGTGATTTTTCCAGATACAACTCTGGCTGAGCCTTACAAAGCTGTACCGCATGTCTGAAACAGCATGAACAAATCTGTGCTTTATTTTCATAAATTCACCCCATTTATCTTTGAGGAAAAATACTCAACTGCAATAAAAAAATTGACAGCTGCATTTGTTTAATTTTAAAAAGAGACAGCTGTACTACTTGTTCAGTGAATTGTTGCTCATATTCTCCTGATACGGTGCTAGAGCCAGAAAACCAAAATCCACAGCACTATTTAAAGCAAGTCTGCCATTTTAATTATTTGCCACAGAAAATTATGGGGAGGGCAGAAAAAAAAAGTGCACTTTGGTAAGAAAATCAAGCTTCGCTTCTCTAGGCTAAAATATTCTCTTTCTAGGAAACAAACATGTCATTCTGAGTACAGAAGATGCACTCTAGTCTCCAGAGAGAAAAGAAATCACAACAAATGCAGTAAAAATCTTCCTCACAGAAGAACACTTCTGAAGAAACAGGGCAAGCATATTTGTGACTGTGCTATTCATCACCATATTCCTTTGGAAGATTTTTATTTTTTCAGATTTGAATGGAAAACACCCAGTAAAAGCCAATTTAAAAAAAAAAAGATAAATCTTCTGTAGTTAAACTACAGTTGCCTAAACTATCAGCTAACATGATTAGCTCTCTTTCTTTTAGGATACCATCTGTTTTTCCCCTCAGTATTACAATGATTTTTTTGAGAGGATTTTTGAGGAGCCACTATGCTCACACACACTCGACTGTAAGTCCATATACTGCTTTGCAAAACAGACCCCTGACCGGATTCACCAACCATCTCGTCATACGTACAGTTGAAAAGTATCAATAACTTTTTTTTTTACTTGTTTCTCTGTTGCCCAAATTAAGAAGAGGAATCAAAATGAGCAAGCAGCGTTTATATGAAGCCATTCTGGCATGTTTTTCACAGAATGCACAGAAAAGCTAGTGGAAGCAGAACAACAGGCAGAATTTGCTGTCAAACGTACATTTTTAAAATAGACAGTGACAGATGTGATAAAATCTAGCTCATCTCTCCTGGCAAAAATATTTTTAAAACGAGACTCATGGTTCTCCATTTAAACTGTGTGCTGTGGTATATTTTTACATTTTGGTGAGGGCTTAGTTTCTCATGATGAAATGATCACTTCTCTTATTTGTATTATAAGGCCAAATCTTCCTCTTTGTAATGTGCAAGCAGTTTGAGTTAAAAAAAAAAAAAAAAAAGAAATAAAGCAGCCCTGGATAAAACTCATAAAAGGTAATATCAAGTGTTCTTCAAGATCCCAGTGGGAGGTGATTTCACTCTCTGGAAACTTGTAACCGGATAGTTTTTTGTCTGTCTTGAACAGAATTCCAGCGCCCTCCCTCCAGCTAAGGCATTTCTAACTCCTTCTAAGTTAGAGACACAATCAATTACAGTATCCAAAATTATATCCAATTGATATTATTCTCTCTCGCATTCACTAAAATATATAAATGTATTTTTAAAATAAGCTTTGCTGGGATCACCAAAAGAGACAACTCTCTCTTTTCTTTCTGTTTTAAAGAATTAGGTTTACCTGAGATTTAATTCAAACGCTTTTAACTTCAAGCCAAATGGAAATTAAAAAAAACCTAATTTGTACCGAAGCTTGGAGTAGAATCAGTTCCTGTTCCTCAATGATCAAGAGATAGGCAACAGGGGAAGGACATAATAGCACATGACCAGGTAACACAAATGTTATTCAGCCACAAAGGAAGAGAGACAAGCAGGCCTTTCCACTGAAAGAGTAATAGTACCAGATATCAATTTGTAAGGAATAGGTCAAGGAGCATTAGCCAGGCAAGTTAAGTCACAGAACTTCACTGCCAAAGGATTAGACTACACTTTGGGTATGGGACAGAACCTCCTACAAAGGGGCATAGCCCAGCATCTTTTTGTTTGACTAAAATAGCCCTAGAACATAAGTTCTTGTCTTTGCCTTTAAAAAAAAAAAAAAAAAAAAAAAAAGGAATACTTTTGTATCCTGAAGAAAGTTATTACTGAATTTGCATGACATGAGGGGAGAGTTGGAAAGCAAATAGATGGAAACCTTTTTGTTGCTCTTATCACAGCGGGAGATCAGGAGACATGGCCCTTCATTTGATCAAGTGATAGCAAAAGAAATTTCTTGAAATACAAGAAATTCCATTTAAACATAAGGAAAAAAAACCACTCTTACTGTGAGGGTGACTGAACACTGGAACAGGTGGCCCAGAGAGGTAGTGGAGTCTCCATACTTGGCCATATTCAAAACCCGACTGCACATGGTCCTGAGCAACCTGCTCTAGCTGACCCTGCTTTGAGCAGCAGAGCTGGACTAGATGATGTTCAGAGGTGCCTTCCAACCACAGCCCATTCTATGATAATTTTTATTTTCCTATTTTTGAAATACACTGTAAAGCTTTATTTTTCATATCTCTAGAATAGAGGTAGCTTCAGTTTGTCCATGAGAAGCGTCTTGAACTATGGATATCTTAATCCAAGTATCTTTGGCTTGTGCTTTCTTCAGTGGATACGGCTGTAAAATAAGTTAATTTGCAGATATTCCAGACACTGCACTTCAACACAAATAATATATCTACTGCAGTTCATATTTCAGGCTCAGTGAAGACGACTGCGTTGTGTGTGTGTGTTGTATTTTTTAAGTTAAGGATCTAGCAATAAACTGTAAAACACGGTAAAACAAAAGGAGCATCTCAAAAACTTTGCAGTCAGACTAACAGACAAAATAATATTGAGTCCTGCTAAGCTATGCGACTGCTGAAAGAGCCAGACTGCAAAGTGGAAAATAAGATCAGAGCCAACCAAGGAGGAAGCCAACTAAGACTGGCTACTTTCCACCACCAAATGTCAGGTGAGAGCTAAAGGGATACATTTTAATAGATTCCCATTCAAATTCAAGTGACAATTATTCCTGGTAAGCTAGTACCTATAGCCAAATCAAAGGAGCAGACATATGGTTGCTTTTCTGATGAACGGCCTGACAGGAGAGTTGGGAAAGTCCTATCTGCCAAAGACACGCACGTGTAATTTATACAGTGTTTAATATTGTCCTAGCAGCCCCGGTGAGAAACTGGAGTGCAATTACTCTCGGTGTTTTCTAGAGAGGATATTTGCCTCAGGAAGGAGTTTCCAAAGGATTATCTTAATTGGGCTCTGGCTGCAACTGGAATTTATCTCCGCATGGCACCAGAGTCGCATATCCCAGATAAACTGGTGATGTGTCACAGAAAAGGACATCTGCTGAGTTGACAAAAATTGTGTGTGTTTCCAAGGCTGATGCAGTCTTTTCAGAGTTCAGGCTAATAACTGAGGATACAGAAAAAACAAAAAGAAATTACACAGGAGAACATTAAATTATGATCTAGAACTGGGAGCCTGACATTTTTTGTTTTGTGGGAGGAGGCAAAGGAAACAGGATGAAAGAGATATTGAAAGCAAAGTAAAGAACAGAAGTCTATCAACCAGTTTATTTTTTCTAAATATGTAATACTTAATCATTACTAGGAAATAATCATGCTAGCATAATTGTGTCTTTAAAAAACATACAGGCAGAAAATGAGATATGGAAGCAAGCAATTCATAAACCAATCAGCATTAAATGAAAAGCTGCAACACAGTAAAAGCACACTTGACAGTTAACCATCGAGTACAAGATTTTAGACACATAGTGACTTTCCACTATTTTTAAATGAAACTTTAAAAGGTATTTGACACATATAGATATACACATGCTAGCATTGTGTTCAATCCCCTTAAGATATAAAATAGAAAAGTGCCAGTCTTCTACTCCATCAGCTGAAAGTACATGGAAATGATGTTCAGAAGTACATATTTAAATAAATAAACATCACAAATTCAGGGAAATTGACTTCATGCTTACAGGTAGAATATCTAGTTGACATTCATGGCCCTAAGTTGTTTTTTATTAGCAAATTATTATTTTGCAGTCAAGTCAGACTGCTAATAGAATCTTGCAAAATTGTTGCAATACTGAAAAATGCGAAAGCTAAAAATTAAATTCATAATTTAAGGGCAAGTAAGACATAGGTTTTAATGTCTAAATTTAAATAGTATATAAAACCAATTATAAAATTTTAGCAAAGAATAAGATTCAGCTTTGGAAGCACTGAAGGGATGAAGTTCAGGCTTATTCAGGATGCTCTCAATCACTGAGAAAGATCTGACAAGACTGAAGGAATGTTCTTTCTTGTAGTGGAGCCTGAAAGATCCCCCCCAAACTGTTCAGCAAATAGCTAGCACTGAACAGACTTCAAGTTACCCTTTCATTAGTACTAAGTTATGTGGCGTGCAGGAGTAAGAGGAGAACTTGAAGGATCAATTTCATTGATCTATACTATTCCCAATATAGCTAGGGATACTTACAGTGTGTGTAGTTTCAATGAACATCATAAGCTTGTGAAAGCCAGCCAATTATTTTGCACTGCTTTGATATTTTTTTGGTACTCAAAACATTGACAGTTTAGCACCTTCTTTAGTCCAGGCTGTATTTACAATGACAAACAGCAGCATATTATTATTTAGAGAACAAATTTGTACAGAATGAAAGTTTATAGATGCCAAAGTGTTTCTTTTCTTTCTTTTTAATCTCTCTGGCAGGTTAAAAATCAAAGGCTGCAAGTTTACACTGCAAGGTTATCCCACTGTGCATTATATGTTCATGCTCTACTGATATTCAGTGCAATCCCACCTCCCCTTGGGTTTAGCTTCATAAAAAAAAGCTTCACCCCAGTTCGCAGACACCCAGCTGACAGAGTTACTTACCAATAGCCTGAGCAAGTGCTATTACAACTTCCTGGCATGTTGTGACTTCGGTGACCCCACACACAATTCTCTGGACTCCATCCACCCATACTTTGAGCTCCATGGTTCATCAGATCATCCAAGAGCCATGAATGCAAATCAGTCAAGTCATACTTGCAGCTATACCAGAGATAATGCAGCAGACTTCTCTTAGCAGCTAGAAGAGAGAAAAATCCTGGTGTTTATAGTGAGGCATTACCAATTTAAAAAGTTAACATTCACCTTAAAACCTATGGGGTAGAAGAGGCAATACAGCCTCCTTTCTTTAATAACAGGAATCAAACATCCCATGCTTTAGAGCAATGTCTACCCATTCTGTAGACATACCAGAAGTTTCATTACAGTTTATTTCCTAAAATATTAAAAGTTATTACAAAAAGAGCACCAAGAGAAATAGCATTAAATAAACAACTCCAGAGTAAAGGTGCCCCTCTTCCTTTTTATACTGCCTGGATGTCTCAAGGGACTGGTTACAGATGCTTTCAGTGTTTGTTCAGTAATTCCTAGCAGGTGGTGGCGTAGCAAAACAAGGGGGAAACATATTTAATTACAGCCATCCATGAGAGTCCAACCTTGCTCTCCATACAGAAGGGGCTGAAGGTTCCTAGTCCCAATAAACGTGTGCATTTAAGTACCAGTGCTGGAAAATCCAAAAAGGAAAGCAAGCAGACAGATTGTTTTCTCTCTTTCTCTAGAACAAGGAGATGCATCAAGGAAAGTGTTGTAGAGGTGGTATAACCCCTGCCAAGACGGTGCTGGTTCTGTGAGGAAACAGGCTTTGGCTAACGTGTTATCCTAGGTTTTTCCATAGGCACTGCAATGATACTAAACAAAAAAGCAAGCCCTACCATCTAGTCTAGTCAGTTCTTGCTTTTGGGCATGGTTCTACCGCCTTTGCTGAAATAACACCAAAGTCATACCAGCTAATATAGTATACTAGCTCCCAATTTCATTTTAAAAAAGAAATTTCCCCAAGTTTGTAAATGGAAAAAAAATGGTCAGAGGGTTGCTTTTTTCTGAAACAAAGAAATCCCATGAGTCCAAAAATCTCTTTCTGCACTCAATGCCAGAAAAACTTTGAAGCACAGAAATAAAGTTAGAGACCTAGGGAGCTAGATTAGGACTTAGCAATCAGCCATTTGCCCTCTGCTGTCTTGTTACCAACAGTCAAGCTGCTCAAGGTTTATCTAGTGTTAACTTCTAGATTAATTACGGATCTGAACTCTAGTGGTTTTGCTATGAGTTCAGCTTTTCCAGGGGCTGCTCTTCTTCTGCATAAACAGATCCACTGGCATCATGGCTCACAAAAGTTAATTTCTAACTGGAACTGCTGAGATGCTGAATTTCAAAAAATTCAAAGTAAAAACTCCAAGAAGAATTGTTGTCTTAAAAATATAAAACCTCCCCCTAAAACCAAAAAAACCCCAAACAACCAATAATGATGATTCTTCTTTTAAAACAAACAAACAAAAAACCCAAACAAAAACAAACTGAAAAAGCTAACGACATAGCTGGGCTATTTAAGCAGATAGAGGAAAAATAAACCATGGTAATATAAGAAGCTCATGTATTCAGGTAATCCAATATGGATAAACTGATAAAACTAAAGACAATATTTTTGAAAAATTAAGTACCAGGAAAATGGATAACACAGGAATAGAGCAAAAGAAACCTGAAAGTTATTTAGAGGAGATTAATAAAGACAAGCAGGGTAGGGTTACACAAGAAACATGGAATCTGATGATGCTGATGGATTTAACAGAACTGCACGTGGAGGCAGAAATGGTGCAGGAAAAACTAAGCAAATACTTAGTACAGTTCATGTTTACAGTCTAATCAGAGCTGCTTTCTCCTGGGTGAAGTGAACATCTCTTTCTGCATCAAAAAGATGTACTAGTGTAGCCCTCAAGCTAGAGTGGAAAGATGATTTCCCTTCTACAACCAAATACTTATTCAGCAAGTGACAAATATTGACACATGATCCAGAAGAGACACTGATCTTCACCTGACAAGTTGTGGCAGTCAGCAGCAACACACCTCAAAGCCCGTTAAAGCCAGTGGGGTCACACCACATTGACAGCACGAGCTTTAGTGGAGAAGCACTAAGCAAGTCTGCTGTAAAGTCAGTCCAGCACATACACGCCAAAATCCCTGTCCAAACGTACCCGTTTAGAAAACAAAAGAAATGTGAGTAAGTCCAAGTGTATAAGTAAAACCACATTTCAAATATGCTTGTATAGTTAATCAACAAAAAAATGATAGCTTTTAAGAATGCCAGTGTATACAGAAATAGTCTTTCGAGACATGAGTAAGCACCTGAAAACCCGAAGAGGTCAAAGAGTTTTAATAAACATTTTCCCACATAAAGTTACATACTTCAAAGAAAACTACTATTTGCACAAGTATTAACAGTGCACAAATACAGAAACACTTCAGTCAGGTAACACTGTTTTAATGTACCAACAAACGAAGCAGAACAAAATCTTTTACTAGCCTGTAATATAACAGCGACTGAGAAAACACCTAACGGGCCCCATCAGTGACGTCCGCTGTTCATTCCTGGACCAGTTGTCTTCACAAATAAACAGACTTCACATTCCAAGCCCAGCCATAAGGAACTTTATTAATCAACTTAATATCTTGCTGAGAGTTGAACAGTTCAGATTTACTGGCACAAAACAAGCCATCTCTCCACGTGACAACGCACACGTCGGTAAAGCATCCGACAGCTCTAATTGTTTTTCTGTCTGTCAACATCCAAAGTATTATCTCAATTTAGCAAGCCAGCAAGTGCATTTTTTCCGCCCAGTCAGCACACAACGTACAGTCTTGTATTCAGTGCAGATCAGTTTTGGTCATCTGTTTTCCTACCACCCATGTTTTTAAAAAAAAAAAAAAAAAAAGACTAAAGAGAGGCATCATTTAATAATGAGGTATTTGCTGACACTTCCAATTTTGAAAACAACATTTACCAAAGCGGCAAATGATCCGAACAAAGTGTCTTTGAAACAGTCTGAGCTTGGGGGAAATATTCCCATTCATTTCTTACAGGGCAAATAGTTTTAACAGGCTAAATAGCAATAGCGAACCAATAAAAGCAGCTTGCGGTATGTGCTTCCATCGGACCAATACGCAGGGCTGAATTAAAGGACTGTGTGCCCCACAAGCGCTAATGGGATTCTTTCAGGGACCTGTCACTAAAAACAGAACATACACAGACTTTAGAAATGTAAGATCTATGTGCTGAAATCACTGTGTCTCATAGTTTCTAAGCAAAGCTAATCTATAATAAGTAAAAAAAAAAAAAATCTAGGATTGGTTTGGTTTCTAGGATTGTGCAGTAGCAGTTTACAGAGAGGTCTGAAAACCAGAAAACCTTTTGGCCGTATGTCTATCTCTGCTTCCCAATAACTCTGTAACATCTTTTTATTAGCATCTGGTTTTCCTTCAAATGTATTCAGTTCTTTATTTGCTGACAGTTAACTCGTGTACCAGTAATAGCTTCTTTGCCTTTCCACTGAGGGCCATTCTGACAGCCCCAAATACATTTTTCAATCTGAACTTTGTGTCCAGAGTGCACATCGTGCTTTTGCAATACAGAAGGCAAAATAACCCTTACCTCCAATACCGTAGAAATTTCTCTCTGAAGCCAATGGAAAGGGTTGGGCGGGGAAAAGCTCACTTGAGATTTCACAATCCCATAAATTCAAAACCAGTTCACCTTATGCATAACCTCTTATTTTAGCAAGAATTGGGAATAGGAATGCAAAGCAAATTTACTGAGGAGAGGCACACAAGCCAAAGCATGCCTCTGATCACAGCTTCCCCTCCAGTTTTTCAGTGATCAGCTCCATAGTGACAGGTATTTCTGATTGGAACCAAGCATCAGAAATCTGACATCCCCCAACTACTTCCTCCCCCCCTCTCTCCCCCATGTGTTTTTTTGTTCTCTACTACCTTGCCTGAAGCATCCTCAATTACATTGTTTGCTATGCATTAAACAAATTTTCCCTAAGTTCTCCTTTTATCCTAATTAGCTGATGATATCGTACTCTTTCAGATATTTGTTCAGTTTTTAAGTGTAAAGAAAAATCCAGCATATATACATATATAAACACACACACATATATATGTGCGCTACTATTTGGCTACCTCTTCACAGCTAGTTTACAAACTACCAAAAGGCTGCAACTTCATAGAAGACAGGCAGAACTGACAAAGTGCAAAGGGTTTTTCTTGTGTTTAAGAAAAAGATAATCCAAGCAGATGTTTGCAGAACCTATCTATCCTTGACATAAGTGTTAAGTCATGAGAAACCCTGAGAGCTAAAATTAAGATGTTGATTTCACCTCGTTTCTAATCTCTAGAAGGTTCACATCATCTGAAAGCAGCACGCACCTCAAATCAGGGCTAAAATCCTACTGCAGCTGAAGCCAACTGCAGAATTTTGACCAACCACTTCAGTAACTTTCTGTTCCCCCAACAAATAATCAGCATGCTGTTTAGTATACTTAAAAGTGAGTACACTTTCATTCATAATTAGCTATAACCAAACATCATCTAGAGTTTGGCACTTTCCCTTTATTTCTCATTCTCTGAGCACTATGGCCAAGTTGTGCTCCTTGCCTTTCCCGATTATGACACCAGATAGGGCTCTAGACAGAGGCAGCTTGTTCCACCTAGGTTGGAAGCTGTTAATAAGAATAGTTAGTCAGCACAAGCAAAGCTTGATTGAAAAAGAAAAAAAAAAACCCACCCCAAAACCTAAACAAGTACAAATATGCCAGTTCAGCTACCCAGAAAGAGCTTATAAACCATGCAGGAGAGCATGACAGTACCCCCCTGTGAACAGCGGGGCCATTTGGCAGATCCTCCCTACCATAAGAATCCTGGTATAGAGCAAAGTAACATTTTCCAGATGAAGATGACTGCAAATACAGAATTGGTTACTGGAAACAAGCTAACTAGTATTTACCAAAAAGCCTCCTCCCTTGGATTGATGAAGGAGAAATATCTTACAAGATATGCTGCTTCCCATTAATAAATGGGCAAAACCCTTTCATGGCAGGTTCAAGTCAAAATATCAAGCACATACACTTCTGCACACAAAATTTTATCAGAAAGGAACAGGCTGTGGTTTTGAAATCAGTGTACAACTTACTTTGAAAACGAAGTGTTTACACAGAGGTAGCATCCAATTTTAGTGGGACTAAGTGATTTCCTCTTGTGGAGTGTTATTCTTTTGCTATTCTAGAAGAGTGCTCAGAGATAATAAGCACTGCTTAAAGCAAACAAACCAGAGGTCCCACAACCATGAAGATGATAGTGTTGAGAATGAGCTTGAGAACAAGCTTGAGACAGAGTTTAAGCACCAAGGAATTTTCCTCACATGAGACTGGCCAAAAGATGGTCTAACAAATGTCTGTGTGAAACAGGCCAAAATCCAAATGCCACAAGTGATATCCAAGACACATGCAAACTATATATACATGCACTACCTGTGAGAGGACAGGACAGCACCAAGATGCGAGTTTGTATAAACTCTGAACTACAAGGGGTTGCTTCTAGCAACTATAGCTGCTAGAAATCTTGCCTCCAGATAACCCAGAGTTCGCCAGAAGTCCCAAAGTCACCATTTCCCAGACAAATTACTAGTTGACTTGCATGCAAGAACCCCCAACTGTCTAGTCCAGGAGCTGTTGCTTGCTTTGCAGTTTCTCCTTGTGCAACGCAGTTAACAATATGGTGGGGAAAAAATGAGGAAAAGAAATGTTACCTTGAAGCAGGGGATGCTACAATAGATATTTTCCCTAATTACAGAACACTTCTCCTTGAGCTACTATCTTTACAGCACAGAAAAATCAAGTTGGCAGTCTCTCTTCTCTTTGTATTGGTGAGAACTGGCCAGAAAGAATTATTAGACTTGTTTTCTTTTGGGAGTGGGGGAGTGATAAGAGGGAGGCAAAGAATTCATCCACGCCTTTTGTCACCTCTTTTAAAGATAAATTTTAATGCCGACTATCAAGTGAGTTATTAGTTGAAATAATTCTTCCACCTTGAAAATTGTATTTTTATCTTCAGTATTTTAATTCTCAGTCTGATCTCTGACTTCAGGAAGTGTGTTTGTCTTTAAAACATTGTGAGGGAAGAAGATGCCCTAATCTCAACCCTTGCACCTCTTGATTTTTCATTGTCTTCCGTTCTAAGCCATCTTTATCCAATATGTAATTTGTTTGCTTTTCAGACACACAGAAACAAGTGACTACTATCTCAAAGACCTCAGCACAACCTGTCTCTTCCCCTTCTGCCCCCTTTTTTTCCTCCCTAGTCAACCAAAGAGATGGAGGCTGAATCCAAGTCTTTGCTGTCCCTGGTGACCTTTAACGAGCAAGCTGAAGGCCAGACCAGTATACCAAGATCATCCCCAAATTCATTAACAGGGCATCAGTGCTCTTCCTCCACTATCATCAGTTTGCTTCATTCGCTGGCTCACGATTACAAGTAACAAACTGAAGAAACCCGAGATAACCATTTAGCAATGATTTAACCGCAGCACAAAACAGGATTCACCAGCTTGGGAGCCTGCAGTACAGGAGATGAGGTAGCTAGAAAGCTTCATGATCACAGATTGTGTCTAAAATTCACATGCCTTTATAGAAATGCTGATGGCTGGAGCGCTAATGCTTTCAAAACCCATCACACACCATAACACTTTGTATCTTGACTCACGATTTTGAAGCCACAAGGCTTGACCAGACTGTGTTCCATAACATTTTCAAATCACCACAAAATGTTTGAAAGAAAACAAACCAGCAGGTGAGCTAATGAAACAGATGACTTCAAGTTTCTTTTTATTTGGTCACTGTTAAGAACATAACCTTGCATTTTTAATAATAAGTTTCACACTCTCACACTTGAATTAATTCAACAGGAACAACAACTCTTAAATTAGTACTCTCCTTTCCCCAGGATTAGATATAAAAAGCATCTGAACTCCACACAGACTTGAGGTACAAAAACCCAAGGGCATTTTGGAGACGGTGATAGAGCTCAAGTCAGAGACGCCCAAGGATCTTTACTTCCACTAACTACATTTCAGTCAGACAATTTCAAAGCAGAAATTTAAAACTTGAGTTAAGAGTATTATATTTAGGATATGTACCAGCAAATCAAAACAATATCTGATGCAGCGCTTACTTTCAGCTCTTGAGATAGGATTTATTTTGATAAAAGTCTGAATCTGGTTCAAGCAGGCTTAATCACTAAATCCCAACCTTGAATCTGTTTCAGGATAAGTATCATCTGCAGGTGGTTTTACATGAAGCACTCCTTTTCCTCGCTCTGTATTCCAGCTACTAACAAAAAAATTATCAGTATGAAACATCACAATCCTACTAGAGAGGCAGGACTGAATGGACCCATCCTAGAAAGCCTCACTGCTCACCACCATTCTAGGAAGGGTTGGATAGTTGGTAGCAGCACGGCAGAGGTTAAGATGCAGCTGGGATGCATTTTATTCTGTGGCAGATTAATATCCTTTTCCAGGTATGTTAGCAAAGGAGATTGCACTGTATATAAATTCTGTGACAAACAACTCAAGAGTCATATGCATTAAATAAGCATCTCATGATTCATCACCTCAAGTCAACAGGCATACATTTACTACACTGTAATGTCTTCCAAAGCCCTGTAAATATTTGTTCTTCATTAGTATCAAACATATAGCGCATTTGAGAAAATAGCAACCACAACTTTATTAATAACAGCAACATCAAGTGGAAGTCACATTTATACATCTCTAATATGGTCTAAATACTGTGTAGGAGTGAAAGAAAACAAAACAAAGAGCAGAGAAACAAGCAAGCTATTTCATTGTAGGAGAAATATTTATGTGAAAGCTACAATACACACAGCTTACTTCAAAGTTGCCTTACACCTCTAGATGCCCTAGCTTCAAAGGAGAGAAAATAGGTCATCCTCAGCTGGTTTCAAGGAAGACATGGCCCCACCCATTCAACATTTCCCTCTCCCCTTACGGTTTGTCTGCAAACACTTACAGCCAGTTGAGCGATTGACTGAAGACATTTGTGTGCAATTGCCAATATTTACACTAATGGCAATGAGGTCATCTGCTCCATTTTGGCAAGAACTGGCTTAACTCTTGGTTTAGGAGGGCCAAATCTGTTCTTTACACTGCAGTCAAGCCCACGTGCAACATTTGCTGTGCTGTGTCATTTGACTACAGCCACACAGAGTCACAGCCGTCAAAGTGAAGTGTTCCATGGACTCCAAATATGAACTGAGGGCAAATTTCATAAAGCTCAGAAAAACATACAAAAACCTTATTATACTTCCCATGTTTCAAGATATGGACCAAAATACAACACCCTCTTCCACTATATTTTTGAGAACGTTGCATGCAAATGAGCCCATTTCTCCACTTCCATGCTTGCACTGAAGGATGCAAGAAATAAAATACATCTTACAATTGAAATATCTATTTAAATTTGAATTAGCTGAAGTTTTAAAAGTCAAATTAAGTATACAGTTTAAAGCCATGGTTCTACATGACTACTGAAAAGAAATCTCACTGTAATTAAACACAATTCCTGAAACAGAAATAAGGTGAGACACTTTCAGCTTAATCAACATAACCGTTTTAAGAAATCATAATCTCAAAGCTTTATTTAGAGAGCGGCGACATTATTCATTAAACATTATCTAGGAAATTTCAAGTCACTCTCTTGGCAACCTAGAAAAGTCTGCAAGACAGAATGAACTTATTTCTACAAGGAGTCTTTAAACAGTTAAGGCAAGTAAGAGAAACGAGTGGGGGGAACCCATCCCTTTCTAAAATTTACACTGGGCTATGCTTATTTCCATATTTCCCCAAGCACAAAAGAACTTCTTTTCTTCTTCTATTCTCTATTTATAGGACTCAGCTGGGTCACTTAAGTATTTCCCATCTCCAGACAATTGTGAGCTTGGGTAATTTTATTTATTAGAGCAAAATCTGAGGTAATCGTAATACACAGTCATAGCTTACGGACTAAAATACTCTAACTGCATTACTTAATTCCCATAGTCCTGCTTTCAGTGCTGTGGTGGTGATACAGCCAGCTCCAAGCTAAGTCTACACTGCTTTGGCCAACTGGCCACACTGTCTCAAAACAGATGTGGAACTACAATACCACTTCAGGAGGTGAGTATACTTAGGTATCTCTACTCTGTTCAGCTGATAATTTTAGGGAAATTGTTAAGAACTTCATACTTTCTAAACCACTAATTCTCTTTACGTTTGGCTAAAACTCACCTAAGAGGTCCAAAACTCACAGGGAGGGGCAAGAAGTGTAGAGATGAGTAACATCACTATAAACACCCTTTCCCTTGGGAAGCAGTCTTACAAAGATCACGTATGGCATTCACAGAATGACCCAGCAAAGAGCTCTCCAGGAAAAACAGGATTCTATGCCAAAAAATTGACAGCAATTAAACAAAAGTCACAGTCTGCAATACCAATGGAAAATGGATGTTAGGTCAAATTCAGTATAGCAAGAAAAAAAAGTTTTCATTTTCCTGTTCCTACCTTCTTTTGCTGTTGCAACAATTTTTGAACCAGCACCACCTTCCACTTACCGATTCACCCCCATATTTCCAGATACTGTCTACATTTTGTACCTTCGGAGATACAGCCTTTCCTTACTGGCCATGCAGTTACGTGCTCTCATCTCAAGTCTTAATGACTACATCTTCCTCCTCGCTGCACCGTCAGCAATCCCATCTTGTCCATTTGCCCAGAACGATGATGTCAGGACAGTTTCCTGGAGTCAGCAGACTTGCCAAAAGCAGAGTCCAAAGCAGCCCTCCCCTTCCTCTAGCACGTTATATGTGATCTACTTATTTTCATTCAGGAAGTCCTTTCACACTCATCTCCGCCCTTCTTATTTCTCATACATTTTTCCAAGTGAACTGTACTGCTTTAGGATTTATTTGCGAAAGTAGCCTCAGACATGTGCATAGAAGAGAAACTCCACCAAGTTACTGGTAAACCTCCTCATTATCCTCCTTCAAGTTCTTCCTTAGTCTACTTCTGCACAGTGCCTACCAAAACACAATGGATCAACAGGTGGCATGTTGTGACCCTACTGTTTTTCATGCTGATCTATCCTACTCTACTCATCTCCACGTGCCCTACCCACCTTGGGCAGGGTGTGCCTTCTTTTTGGGGGTTCTGTTGCCTTTTATAGAGGCCAAGACAAACAGTTATCTGCTTAAAGAGCTCCTGGAAAGCATCCAGAAGAGTGGCAACTTAATCAAGCCCTTTGGGAGTACACTTGTCCCTCCAGAAGGAATTTTAACATCATTCCTCCTATCATGGTGGATCTTCACCATATGTCTCAACTTAATTATGAGATGCCTGGGATGCCAGGCCCTGGTGCTGAAGAACATACAGTCCAAGTTAAACAAAACAGCATCTCTGCTGCTCAGTAATGCTGTGTGAAGAGCTGAGGTGCTCATGTACTCTCTGGGCTACCATCACACTGCTTATGAAGTACGAAGTCCAGCTTGCGTTTCTTTTTTGAAACAGAAAAGAAAATCAGAGATCCAATTAGGACATTTTTAGTTTCCACTGCTCTTACCAAACTTAAAAAAAAAAAAAAACAGTATCTGCTTCTGTCAACTCCTCATCTCCACAGAAACATAGAGGACAGGCTGTGTAGTCTGGAGAGCTATTAGCCATTAGCAGCAGTGAATGAGTTAGACAGGGTTAAGGATTTAGAACTTTGCGACAGATCTTAACAAAAAGAGTCTGGCCAGTTTTCTTTCAAATGAGAAGTGGTTGCTGGGATTTCTAATCTTTATTGATATGCAGCTATGGAAGTGTACAATACCAGGTAACATTAGGAGGCCAGAATGGCTTATTAAGCACAATTACCTAGCAAGCAATCCAAATCCCAGAAAGAACTCAAGGGGAAGTGCCCACAGAAAGTTTCTGCTAATTGTAAGATAGTGAGCAAATAAAGACCTAAATTTATCCAAAATATAAAGCATTAATGAGTCCAGACATCCAAAACATGACATCTAAATTAAAAAAACAATTACATAAGTATAATATATCAGAAAAGAGAATTAAAGTCTGGAGTTTTTTTAATGATCAAATTGAAAAGCCACATTAAACATCAATGTCCAAATTGCCCATGTGCTTCTAAGCTTCTTTATCAAAAAGAAGGTATTAGGCATTAACAATCCTGGGGAACAGTTCAACATTCTGTGGTTTGGACATCTTCAGCACAGTTGTATATCAAGTTTTCTTGGTTTTCCATGCAAAACAGAGAGTACAATAGAGTTTTACATTATATGCATATAATGCAGGCCAGCTTAAAAAAAAAAAACCAAAACCACACCAGAACTGTACAAGTCCTTGGAACATCTGTGTTACTGAAGAGATGACAATAAAAGCCTATAGTTTCAATAGCAACTAATTTAAGATTATTCATGTAGCACATGTTTCTGTGTGTTTCATATGTTCAAGGGACTTTAATTTCCAGAAAGTGCTGAGGCCTCAGGCTCCGCAACTTCAATCACTTCAAACACCTCAAATGGAGTGGCCCAAAGTAGATGTACTCCAGTGACTCAAAATTTTGATCTCATTTGCTAAGATCCCCATCTTCTGGTTTTTTTTGCTTAAGGTTTTCACTGCATATTTTCATTCTAAGGGCAAACTATCTTTGTGTTAATTATTTTAGATCAGTGAACTTCAAGTTTTCCAAGGAACCCCTGGCAATTTAGTCACCTAAAGAACTCTCCTCCTCCTCCTGCTTTCCTCTCTCCTCATCTCAGTTATAGAAACAGCTTCTAGTGTCACCATCCCTCCTCACAAAATGATTGCATTGTAACAAAGTCCAATAAGCAAAGAACAAGGTTCTGGAACCAACACCGATTTAAGTCTTCATGATCTTCTCCCTTCTCCTTTTCTTCTTCCTTTCTTCTGTTGTGTAAACAATGCAGCCACTGGCATGGACAGAGCTGAGCAACCTCCACAATAGCAGAATAAGGCAATATAATAATTGAAAACATATCCTGCAGCTTGATAGATGTACAGACAACACATGCAGTTGTTATCATTAACTTTATACTAAAGGCTATTGTATACTATATGGGGAATGTATTAGGATGGTTACAATAATTTAATGGTTATCTGCTGGAAACCAAATACAGCAAATTGGGCATTGTAACAGAATTTGCAATGGCAGTTCTTTGCATTTCATGATCCTGCTTCTCAATGTATCCATATCCATTCAAAACCAGGAGAACTGGAGTGCTCAAACCTTTATCATTTTAGAGCGGAATGTTCTTGCATAAGTAGTAAGTTGTGTACATAAAGGTACCCCATGCTGAAGTCCTTTGAAAGGTATTGCTATTCAGAAACAGCCATGTTTTGTAGAAATGCAGTTGCACATCTCTGAAGGGAAGGCACTGAAAGAGGCCAGATTGCAAGGCAGTGGCCTTCCACGGGGAATGCGAAGATCCTAGACTGTCCCTAAGCCCCTAGAACACACTTTCAGCTCTGCTGTCTACAAGCTGGTGTGACTGTTCACTCAACTCCTGCTCAGATTTTGGCTAACACACAGCTCATGCTAAGGCCTGGTCTATGCTGGGAGCAGCACCATTAGGTCAAAGTGAGGACAACACATAGGTAGGACACAGTGGCCAGAAAGAGCTAAAGGTCATTATGTAGCCATTATCATCTGCAGCCTGCTGTCTCCTGCAGCCATAATCCGTGCATACTGCTTGTCTGGTAGTTTCTTCAGAATCTGCTAACTCGTGGAAACAGTATAGACCAAACTTCCAAGCTGGAAGGTATAAATACATCAGCTTACCAAAAAGCTTTTGAAACAGATTCAACAGCAGCTGGACTGCTGAGGCTTTCATGCTTCCTGGTGTGATACATGGGACGCCTACACCATGATGGAGGAGGAAGGAGGAACACTCTCACCACCAGCTAGGGAACTATTTTGCTCATAGGTGCACAAGTTACGAGTTATGAATTAGAGAACTTGAGTTAGAAGCCTCACGAATTAAGTTATGAATTAGTGAATTCACGTGTTAGACTAGTCTGTACAAAGGGGACTGAGCCCTTGTTTATCGTGTTTGTTTGTTTTCTTTCCTAATGAGCTCATAAAATAAAGCTTAATTTACAGAGTATCTTGTCCTATAAATTTGAGGGATCCAAATGGACCGTGACAGCTACATACTGATATTGATAAGAAAAGAACACACTCTTCACAGTGTTCCAATCACAAAGTTTTGATTGGTTTCCTCTTTTTGCTTTTAGAGGCAATATAGTTCAGCAACATTTTGAAAAGAAAGGATTAAACCTGCTCTCAATGGAAGAAATCCAGTCCCTGCCCTAAAGATCACAGTAAGGTCACTTTAAATGAGTTTTCACTATAACCTGAAATTGAGTGCAATTCCCTCCTCAACATACTGACCAGCCTAAACTTTGACCTGGAAGAGCTACTATCATTGCCTAAGAATTCATCTGTGTGTATGCAACCAGCACAGTCAATAGTAGATGACAGTAGTTTATATTTCTCTGTAAAATGAAATCATGTTGCACATGGATTGCAAGAAGAAAAGTGCAATCAAAGCTTTCAGCTCTTATTTTCATTCCCAGCCCGGAGAGGAAGCAGTTTGCTTTCACTGCAATATCTGCATCCTTTGTAGGTGGTCAAGTCTGTTGTCCTCCCAGGGGAATAAAGAAAAATTCTATGCATGGAAACCTAGGAGTTTCCAACCCTCTATGTGGGAGTAGTCCGCAGAAGAGAAAGCCTTTAATTAAAAACAACTTTGGAGCTGAAGTCCTGCTTGTTCAACTGTTTGCAGTCCTTCCACTTACAGAAGCGCACTAGGATCCTAGATATAGGAAGCTGAAACATTTAGGCTGAACTAACCAAACCTGAGAGCTTTCAATGTTAATAATATACTTTCTTGCTTTAGTAGTGCTTTAATACTAGGCGTGTTCAGAGATAGGGTATAATACCTCCAAGCTATTTCTGAAATCTTTGCTTTCACAAAGTTAAGGCACATTCAACTACAGCATAAACCTATACTCATACAATCTCATGCCTTTTACTGGAGAAACAGAAAAAAGCTAGAGAATAGTATCACTTTATCTGAATTCCACTGCTAGGGCTGAGGTCATACTGTTTCCATGTGCAAACACCATGTGGTATATCCTGCACTTTGCTGACAAGAAGCAATCTAATACTAGGCTTCTGAATCCTAAACAAACAATATTGTAATCCACTGTCAGCTGCACAATAACTGCTGCGCTCTGTCAAAACATACTTTTAAGGATAAACATGCTAAGAAAACCTGCAGGAAAAAAGATCAGATACTAGCCCTGCCTGAGTTCTAATGCTTTCTTCCATGTGCCATCACGCTTCAAACATTATGCTTGCAGAAATGCAAAAGCAAATGAGTTCTTACCTTCGCATCAGAACAAACAGACTGCTGCACAAGCACTTTGAAGAATATTATTTAGAATCACAGTGTCAGAACAGATATCTGAGCAGCATGGTTTCAGGCTTGAAACCAAACTCCAGCTGATAGTACTTCAACTTTCAGAACGGACAGGAAAAACTTTAGAAAGCAGCATTTAAGACTGCAATGAATGACATTGACTGGAAGCAACTCTGTAGGGTTACATCCTCTGGTAAAGACAGACCAAGAGAAAGGCTTCCTTACAGGCATGCTGGACATTGCTACATTCTTTCTGGGCTCCAGGAATGGACTTCATAAAACCTGCAGCACCAGAGCTCCCTATTCAGTGCAGCAGAAGAACAGAGATAAATATTTGGGGACAGCCACCGAGTGTCAGTGTGTCCAAGCCCCCCCGAGACAGCTGCACCTGCAAACACATCTCTCTTGCGTTCAGGCTCTTCAGTCAGGCTGGGGAACTTCACGGCTCAAAGTCCTTCTCAGGAATTTTAGTACCTAATTCGTTCCTTTGGATTTGAATACTAGACTCAGGGACGAGGACGAGACTATATGTAGTAGCTCAGAGCATTTACCTCGGAAGTGGGAGAGGAGGGTTCTACACTTTTCTTTGCTTGAAGGGCCTCACACCCCATCTTTTACTTTCAGATAAGTATTATATTAGATGATGGCATATATCATTCCTCTTGTCATGAACCCAAGAAAACCCCCAATGTACATGAGACTGCGGAAAAAGCAAGAGGGATTTAGCTCTACAAATCTGGTAATTAAAGGCATTCTTATGGTATGGAACAATTTTCAGTTCTTAATACTGCTTACAGAGTTTGGATTTTTAAAAAAAAAATCCTTTCATAGAAATGAGTATTTCTGGCATATCAGTCCTGGCAGCAAAGATGAGAACTCAGGAAGCTCACACTGTAGGTTTCCCAAAGCACAGAGAGAAAAGTGTGTACCAGGGTCTCCAGTACAGTACCATCGGGTGAATATTAGATTAACTTTCAGAGGGTGAAACACAAAAGCCATCTCTCAAACACTCTAAAAGGCCAACAGTGAGTAAAAACAAGACCAGATGTATATCCCTGCATCAGTTATTTGATAATAGGAAAAAAATGAAAGTTAAACTCTTATAAAAAACCCCAATCATTTAGTATTCTGCAAGCATTAATCAAAGGGAGGAAAGCCTGAAGACAGACACACCTTCACACTAAACAATAAACTGAAAATATAATTCACTGATAATCTTTCAGATTTTCAGTATTTTAATATACCACGGGGACAGCAAATTTTGAAGAAAGCACATTCCAAAGCAAAACAGTATATTAGATTCCTTATAGGACATGCTTTGGACAAGTGCTGGATAATCCAGTCCAGTCTCAGAAGTTCTCTCCATCCTAAATTGCTCTGTGACTCTTATTGCCTGTCAACATATAAGGGCAGGTTAATATAAACACATGCACATTAACCGGGAAGTTAAACAGTCAGTGTTTAGCTTACCTGAAGCAACTTCTAAGTCATGAATCAAGTAAGACTGACTGTTCAAATGAATCAGCATCAGAAACTGTTATTAAGTTCTGATTTCAGCATCCAGGGAGCAGTCAGAACAGTTAAACCTTCTGTCTTGTTATGCTAATAGATAACTACTAGGATTTCTTGCTTCTGCTGACACTTCTTGTGATGTTGCAAGATGAGAGGAAATGTAGAGTGCAGTACAATATAATTGGTAGATAATATCCAGGCTCCAGTCTTTTTCAACTTTCTTGCAGAGGTCAAGTTGCCCTTCAAGTACTTTATGAAACAGGATTTCACCTTGAAGCCCAACCCAAGTTATCTAATCTATGGTTAGTTTTAACCTTGAAGTTGTCTCTGTCAGACAGAAGTGCCAAGGATGTTGCCTTGGCCCAAACACAGTGGTAGAAAGCACTCATTTTCTCAAATGGAGGGGGTCTACCACAGAACAACGTTATTTCCATGCTCGCTGAAAGACAACAGATTCCCCCTAAAACTTTTGAAATAGTCCAGCATGAAGAAATTTTTGTTAACATAGAGATTTGAGATCTGCACAAAACTTTCCTAACCTACTTATGTCCTGTGGCATTAGTGCCAGCTCACTGCAAGAACATGTGGAAAGAATGAAGGTGTAGACTGAGCTTCAGGCTCCGAGATCCTTAAATTGGCCTGGGGCAATACCTGTGTAGAGACTACAGGAAATCTCTTGCAGAGGTCAATCTACAGTCTCAATACTTAGCCAGCAGTGGCACTCAAAAAACCCCAAACCCCACACTCCAAATCCCCTGCATGACTCCCGAGAGAACATAAAAATCAGCTAACAGGTCGTAATGACTAATTACGCACAGGTATTTGCTCATTGCAGCAAGAGAAAGCTGAAGAAAATGCGAAACACTAAAACACAGTGTAAAGCCTAATTAAAAATAGGAAACCTTAATTCTATTTAAATCCAGTTCAGCATAAATCACTGCCAATGGAGCTTATCATCTAAAACTGTCAAACAGGCACAACCTTCCTCTCGCTTAATAGAGGAATCAATCCAAGTAGGCCAGATGTCAGCTAGCACTGAGTGTGGGATAAAGTATTGAAAGACAAAAATTTTGTTAAGTAGTGAAGTGAATGTAATGAAAACCAAACAGAACTGCTAAGGGACCACTGCGGCACTCAAATCCTCCTAGCTTAAAACTAGGGAATTCAGCATCAGAACCACTTGCCCAAGCTTATCAAGACACATACACAGCTCAGTCTCCAGTTTACCTCTGTAGTTTCATACAGAAGGGCAGATGACAGTTTTAGAAACACTCTTTAGGAGGAACTATTGCTACTTTACTTTTATTTAAAAAAAATAAAAAATAATCACACCATCTTGTACTTTTCTACAAGCTTTCAAGTGAGTGGATACCACATCCATTTGATTAGTAAGCACTTTATCTCATTAGTCCTAAATTTCTGTGCAAACTTAGCAGGGAAAGCGTTGCCAGTATATGTAGGAAAAGGTTATACTATTATAATGCAGGCACATGCCTTTATACCCCTGCAAAGAGGTCTACTGCAGCTCAAGAGCATATTTTACCAATGCTGTGCATATCTCAGATCTGATATAAAAATAAAGTGATTGATTCAATTTAGAATCTCTAACAGAATAGACTTTACATGTCACAGTAAAAAGAGAATCTAAACCACTTGTGATAGACTATGACATACAGGTCCCTTTCCATGTTATTTTAAAACATCGATTTTTCTTTACCTGTAAAGCACTTCTATAACATGTTACTGGCACTGAGATAGCAAAGAGAAGCTGGTGATTTAAGTAATTCTGTAGGTACTTTTGACACATGTCCCAGGAAAGTAAAAGGCATTTGAGATTCCACTGTAAAACTGCATTACCACCTATATTTTCTAGATAAAGTTCTCTTTTCAGTTCAGCCATAGCTTCGCATAGGGTAAGATTTATATACCCACTACAGAATTGAAAATGGGAAGTTTAATATGCTACTCACAGAAAGCTGTATTTTCTCCTATCTCAGACCACACGAGCTGCGAGATGGAAACTACTGCTACAAGTTATTTTTCTAGGGGTTCCCTGCACTCACATTTAAGTTTTGTATTTTGTAGAGCTATGCTTCAGTGAAGAAAATGAGGTTCTTGAGCTATGAAGACAGCAAAGATTCACTCCCCACCCCTTACTCCCTCCCCCCCCAAAGCCCCCCAACCCTCTAAAGAAACTCTTTAAGGGTATATTGAAGAGATTGAACTAGAAACTGTCAACTACAACAATACACTGCTGATGTCCTTTTCCTTTGTTTTCTTCTAGTAAAACCATTGTACTTTTTCTACAAGGTTAGTCCTTCAGATACAAAATAAACAAGGAAGAAGGGTGATTTCTTTTCCTCACCAAATTCTGAAGTAGATTCCAATACCAAGATATGAAATAGTCTTAAATCTTACCAAAAAGCTTTCATTACACCTATTCATCAGAAGCTAGGTTAGCAGTACTACTTCAAATATTTTTGTTTAGTCATTACTCTGTTGAGAGAATCGTCTTAAGACATTTTGTTTGGAAGCTAGAGTACTAACTCACCCAGGACCCCAGCATGCTAGGGCAGGAGAACAGAGCATCCCAACCAGCAACCAAAGAGCTCTGAAGACCAGGGATAGCATGGAGATTCAAAATGGGTATTAGGAAAAACTTCTTTTCTAGGAGGGTAGGGCAACCCTGGAACAGGCTAGCCAGGCTGGTTGTGAAAACTTCCACCCCTGTAGGTTTTCAAGACATGGCCAGACCAAATCCACAGCTGACTTTATACTGTATTGGTGATGGTTCTGTTTAAGCAGGATGTTGGACTACATCACCTCCCAAGGAACCTTCCAGCCAATACTTCTGTGATTATGTGAAAAAGGTGAGAAAAGCATAGGGGAGAAGGAATTAGATAGCTTGCATGTTCTCAATAGTAGGCAAAGATTTATGACTTTATCTGACAAGGACTCCCACATGGTGTTGTTTTTCAGAATCAATAAATAATTTAGACAAACCCTGCTGAAAATCTCTGATAACACTATGTTTGGCAAAAATACTTCTCATATGGCTGAAATGACCCTGTTAACATGCACATAAAGCATGTAAAGACACCCAACAAATTTGCAAAAGGATTTTTGTCACATTTGAGTTTGAGAGTCTGTACTACCATGTACATTTATTTGTACCTCCAGTGTGTACTGTCTACATACATGCAAAATCAGGAGCTGAGCTAGAGCACATACAAGCATATTGACCAGCAAATCATAGTGATGAATGCATCACTAACATATGGCATGGCAGAAAGTAGCCTACACATGCTTTAGACATGGACTGCCAGCATGCTTTCAGCAACAGAGAAGCATGAGCAGTGCATCACCCTTAATATGGCTCACATACTGAAGTCAAGAAAATCATACAGGTTTACTGAGAGAGCGAGTACAGAACTAAGCCAACACCACAAGTTAACAAGAGATATACTTTAATATATCTCATGGTTCTTGCATTCACTTGTATGCCATGACTTTTATTTCAAAGAAAGGGGTGGAAAGTGGAGTCGTGTGGAAGGGAGGAGATGCACAGGCCACACATGCTGCACACAGTGTTTACAGCTAGCTGGGAAACAAGCCACTGCCACACCGTTGCCCACCTCCAAAACTGAACAACTCCCTTTTTTCCAAGACGTCCGATCCAAAAAAACCATTATCATCACTGGTTACACTGAAATGCCAAGGCCATATTAATCGCTACATTAAATTTATTGAATAAAGCCTTTTTTCTATATTTAAAAGTCTAGCAAGCTTCTTCCATCTATTTTAGATTATACTTGGAAATACTTAAAAACAGTAAATAAGCTTCATCCTTACAGGACCCTCAGTAGAACAACATGTTTCAGCTTCCTGACTGTGTATCTACTTCAGATGCAAGTCTTCTGATGTTTATATAATTATTTGACCAGAGCCAATCAAACAATTTGTTTGTTTGTGGTACAGGAAGGGCACTAACAGCATTTTCTTTTCAAGTACTGTTATAGCTATCTGACCCTGTCTAAGCCTCTCGAAATCAAGTGCATTTCTGAAGTCTTACATTTCTAAACCAAGTTAAAAACATACAAAGAGCATTATTTTCAGAGGAAAAAAATCCAAACCTATCCACAAATGAACACCACTGTACAGTCACTCCTCTCCCCATTTACTGAAAACCCTGTTTGAGCAGGCTCATTAATTATCTGTCTTCCTGTCTGGATAGACAGGGCTCTAAAAGCATCTAAATAACATCTAATAACTTTTTCCAGCATGGGAAAGAAGAGTAGGCATACACACAGTAGCTATGTTTTAGTTACTCTCTTTTTACCTTTTACATGAAAAAGGTTGCCAACAAAATTAAGCATCTATTGTCCAAGTATGCTCCAGAATAAGATATCTCTGTTTCAACTAATAACAGCAAACTACTGGTGATGTATTTTATGATACTAAATTAGTGTAACAGTGTTGGAGTTTGTACTTTGCAAGTAAGGTTCTTGGACATGGTAAGAGAACACACATTGCCAATCTTTATTGCATAATCTATGAAGATCATCGCAGTTTGCAAGATCATATTTTCCACTCATAAACACAAAGA
This sequence comes from Gymnogyps californianus, assembly GCF_018139145.2. Lineage (NCBI taxonomy): Eukaryota > Metazoa > Chordata > Aves > Accipitriformes > Cathartidae > Gymnogyps > Gymnogyps californianus. The sequence goes on from NC_059471.1 coordinate 143,377,514, forward strand.
GAGAGCCCCAAGCCTAAAGAGGCTCAACACATGCTTCGCTTCATACATACTAGTAGATTCACAGGAAAATTAAGCATACACATAATGCCTCTTGAGAGCAAAGATCTGACTATAAACATCTTTAAAAATACAACCTTTCTCCAAATCAGAGTAGAAGTGAAATAAAGTTATAAACCTCCTAAACTACATTCTGACTTCAGATCAAGTACTTGTGCTAAAACTACAGTTTTACTTAGTGAAATGCTGTAAGTGCACAAATGCATATACCAGTTCCTTGCCAACACCCTGGTTTAAGAGGTATTTATCCAAAAAAGTGAGATGAGGATCTCCCAGGCCCTAAGGAATTGTGCTGATCATCAGGCTACAGGATTTTGAAGAAAACCATTCCAGACACCTTCCCATTTCACATGCACAATTAAGGTGTTTCCTGCAGCAGGGACTTGAACCCCAGGAATCTCCCAGAGACACAGTCGTCGAGAGAGAGAGAAGCAAACTGTCTCAATGTACCCAAGTGAGGAGATTCAGCTTAGGAAATCCTGTAGTCTGGTTGTGGTAGAAATGTCAGTTCAAACGCCCTCTGGCAAGGGAGAGGCTTGAACGTTATCTAGAAGTGTGCTCGCCACTGATCTATTAAACAAAAGCATAATACAATAAGTTCTGGCAGTCTAACACTTTGCTTCCCTTCCTTCCTAATAATCCAAATTGATGGGAAAGCCTGGGGATGAAAAAAAAAGCTGAAGAAAAAAAAGGGGGGGGGGTGGGTGGTAAAAAAAACCCTTAATTTTTAATTTTTCTATTTTGAAAAGGACTTTGCTGGTGAAATGAAAAAGACCACTCTGAAAATAATAATTCCTCACCCAGCTCAAAGAGACACATAGAACCACAGGATATTTGTTTTTAGACGCAATCTGGAACCTTAACCTTTTAGTTTTGTTTGAAAGCACACGGGCCTTCAGTCTTTTTTTGCGAAGAAACAAAGCCTTGCTATATGGAATTCAAAGGGATGCTTTGTCCAAAACGTAGTAATCTTGTTACAAGTGACAGATGTCAGGCTTGGCCAGCTCTGTGATACGTGGTGTGGTTCTGCAGCTTCCTGAAGAAGCTTTAAGACTTCAATTAGAAGTCTCCTCAGACCTAGGAAAGGTTATACAAAAGAAATCTGAAATTACTTTTAAAAGTATCGAGCTAGACTTAAAGAGTGAAGACAGGCATTCGTGTTTCTCTTCCTATTTAGTGATGAATGATCTGAATATTAAACTTGAACGTATCTCTAAGTGAGATTTTTGCAGATTTAACAAACGAGATAGACTTTAAATTTGACTCCATTTAGCTGCTATTTTTTCTTCCTCGCTTCAAGATACAATTACTAAAGTATGTTTCCTTAACAACTAAAAATCAAAAGGTAAACTTTTATTTCTTTAAAGCCTAGAAATTCTCAAACATTGTGAAGCTATCCTTTGTAGGAAGCAGTCTACAGAATTGCCAAACCGTCATGGAAAAAAGAAACAAGATCGTATCAGAATGACATGCCTCCAAAAGCAGAGTTTCTTTCCTGCCAGAGAGAGAAATTACTATCGTGCATTGCAATTAGTGCAAAAAATCAATACTATCTTTGCAGTTGCAGGCTGGGAAAACTACATTTTTAGTTACTGCTATGCAAACATCAAGTGGAAAGACTGAGCTGTTGTTAGAAGTTGGATAACATGCATATTTTTTCCTCTCAAATGTTTAGCGACTGTGTATCATTAAACACCCATCAGGTGAGGTCTTCTGCATCTTGTTACTAAAAAATTGTAGACTATTGCAGAATTCTTTAGCGATCAATAAATTAATAAAAAACAAACTATGACTTCAAAAAGGTCAGTCAGGCCAGCTTAAAATTTAGGGTCCACAGAAAACACATGATCCCATTCTTTTCACTGCTCTACAGAAAAAGTCTACCCAGCAAGTGCAGCAGTGAGAGGATGCAAACTTTGCCAAAGCTCAATGAATCAATGAACAAAAGTATGAAATGGTTTGCCTGCAACACCAAGGGCTTGGATGCAGCAACCCGTGTCTTAAGTAGTAAAGAACAAATCGAACATTTTTGAAGCAGAAAGGCTAGGCTTTCCTGTCTCTTCACATAAGTGGCATTTCCACACACCACCCTCCCCGTCATTTATTATCAATACTTCTGTCCTTGTTTCCAGACATACTGTCTCCACTTACATTCCATTTTCAGTTTGCCCTCGGTTGGCAAGAAAACAATGAATCCCAATTCTGAAAAACCACTGGCAGAATTACTATTTTTTTAAACATAAGACCAGTATATTTCCTCAGAAACATAGTCATAGTATTCAATTTTAAACGTATTTCAGAAACTTGAAGTACAGGTGTGACAAATGTAAACAAATCATTTAGATCTGGATATAAGATTTGAGTTTTATGTAAGGACAAATTTACATAGGACAATAAGAAGGGGAAGAAACATCACCCTTAAACGAGAAAGCAAGAAGCTACACATAATAAAAATGTGAACAAGTGAGGAAAAGGAAGAAACAGAGGCACACATCATGGTATCTTCAACTTCAGCTATGCTATCCCACCAGTCTGAACAAGTGCAAGGTCATTAAAGAGCTGCAACACAGATAGCAAGGGAACAAGAGGTACATTGTGCAGTGTTCAACTCCAGAGTGGGGAATGGAGAGACAGAAGAGATGAAAAGCATTTCTTGTAATCCAAAGAATGCAGCAAAATTCAAGGAACCCAGTGATAACATTGTCAGAGCAATCTTGGGGTTTTTTCTGTACTAACTCAAAGACAGTATGAGAAAGGTGTATACACAGTAAGTTGAAACGTGCAAGCAAAGCAATGAAAATGCGAGAGGCAGCATGTTTCCTTTGAGATTATTTCTCACCTCAACCAGAACTTCCTGGCTTGTCAGAGAAAAACTCTCCCTCAACCAGACCCTTTTAGAGAGCACCTGGGAACTTGTTCCATCTCTTCATTCCTTTCAGTAGATACCAGCAGCAAAGATGGCAGGGGGAGGGTAGGGGGGTGGAATCACAGTGAGATCAATGAATGAGATAGTTTCCGATTCATGACCTGGGGCATTCAGATGAAAAAGGAATTCCACTCTGCTTACATGGCAGAAATATGGTTCTGGAAGGGAGCACTACAACAGCTGAAGATAGTAAGAAGAAGCATACTGGGCCAAGTCCAAATGTCCATCCAGCCCTGTAAATCTGTCTCCAACAGGGATTCATCACTAAGCAGGTCACTGATACTGACCTGCACAGTAGACTGTGACTACTTGCATAGTAGATCTTTGAAGCTCCTCATAGGAAAATCCATCACCCTTGAGGGTGACTAAGATTTTTCACCATCTGGTGATATAAACCACATTTATTCTGACTAGCAGCAGCTTACCTTTGCTAGTAAACAGTTCAAAGGCAATTGCAACTGCGACTACAACATTCAAAAGAAACAGTTTTCACAACTACAAAGTCTCAGCACAAGAAAGAGAGCTGTCCTACATGACTTGCATGAAGGAACTGCAGAAGTGAGAAGGGTAGTGCCCCTTTGGAGGAACACGGAGGAGGACCTGAAACCTTGACCGATTGTCATGGTTTAACCCCAGCCAGCAACTAAGCACCATGCAACCGCTCACTCCTTCCCCATCCCACTGGGAGGGGGAGGAGGATTGGAAAAAAAAAAGTAAAACTCATGGGTTGAGATAAGAACAGTTCAATAAGTAAAATAAAATACTAACTAATAATAATAAAAACGTAATAATAATAATAATAATAATGAAAAGGAATATAACAAAAAAAAAGGGGGGGGGGGGGGGCGGGGATGGACCAGTGATGCACAGTGCAATTGCCCACCACCCGCTGGCTGATGCCAGAGCAGTGATCTGCCACTCCCGGCCAACTTCCTCCAGTTTATATACTGGGCATGACGTTCTATGGTATGGAATACCCCTTTGGCTAGTTCGGGTCAGTTGTCCTGGCTATGCTCCCTCCCAGCTTCTTGTGCACCCGCTTGCTGGCACAGCATGGGAAACTGAAAAATTCTTAGCTTAGGATAAGCACTACTTAGCAACAACTAAAACATGAATGTGTTATCAACATTATTCTCACACTAAATCCAAAACACACTGTACCAGCTACTAGGAAGAAAATTAACTCCATCCCAGCCAAAACCAGGACACTGATGCTGTTGTGGAAAAGACTGAGACCTTGCCTCAGTGAGCTAGAAGACAAGAAATACATTGGACATTAAAACTCCTAACATAAAAATAAAAGGAACAAGGAGTCATAGCAAATGCTTAGGGAAGAAGAAAAAGGCTGCAAGAATACTTTATAGTTCTCCTGAAAGCCCTGTTGGCTTCCAACAGGCCCCAGCTCCTCAAGTCACAGGTGTGACATATTTATTAGCCTCAACCAGATTTCTCTTCCACTCTTCAGTCTCCACAGCTTCATGGCAAGGAGTTCCACAGATCTAATTCCTGTGGTATGAAGAATGACCTGCTTTTTGTTTGTTCTGAACTAGGTTCCTATTAGCTTCATTTTATGTCCACCGATTCTTGTGCTGCCAGAGTGAATAAAATCAGTCCTGCTTGCCCTTCATCTCATTCGTGATTTTGTAGGCTTCCCTCCTACATTAAGTTGCCTTTCTTTTGGACTGAAAAGTCCTAGCTTGCTAAATTGCTTATATCTCTCATCACCCTTACTGTCCTCCTCTAAGCATTTTCCAGTTCTGCTGCCGTCTCTGAGGTGAGGGAACCAGACTGCAAAGACTATCCAAAGCTTGCGGGAACCACAGATTTATATATGGGTATAATGTTATTTTTCTTCTGTCATTTTATTTATTGATTGACACTGAATAAAAGTGGATTTTTAAAAATTTTTTTTTAAGTACAAAAATCTATTAGGACTCCATGATTTCAGCTGGGAAGAAGTGTTTTATTAAACCACATACTACAAGCTCACCCTTTGTCTTGTGCCCCAAAATAAACAGCAAACTAAAGTCACATAATAATAACAAATTAGTCATGCTTATGAAGAAAAAATTTGGTTTATTCAAAACAATTGAAGGTAAATAAGTAACTCTCCCCATGTGAGGATGGGCAAGCACCATCTTGACGAATTTTCAGCAGGCACATACCTCCTGTTCTCATACAACAAAATTATTCAAAGAGCATAACTCACATGGCTCGTTTCAAAGTGACAGGCAGGAGTGACACTCTAGTCACCTGGCAGCTAGCCACAGACTTGCTCCACTGAAAGGAATTCACTCAAATAATAGTCACAACAAATACTTAAATATTTTAACTTGGCAGAAGAAAACCTGACTCAATAACACCACATTCTCAGTTTCCTGGAGTTACAGGTTAACATACATATATAGATATGCACTCTGGCTAAACACCACCCAGGAAAAATAAGAGACCAGTGTCTTTATAAATTCTGCATGCTGTTTCAGTCAACAGGACTGTCTTCATTGCTGGTACTACTCCACCACACAGAATCATCATATTCTTTAGCAAGAATATGTTGTATTGGTTGTGGGCAGCAATACTCAGAAAAAGTCTGCTTTCGAAATGATCAGCTGATTTATACTAAAGAGATATATAACATGCCTAGAATGTGCGACTGAAAGTACTTCAATGAATAACCAAAAAGACCTTCCAAATACAGGACAACTTAAGACAGTGTCAGTCTCTAAAGCTAGACCCAAGACAGCACAGCATTTTTTTATGCTGTACATATATATGTGTGTGCATGCATATACACATACGTATATGGAATCATAGAATCATTTAGGTTGGAAAAGACCCTTAAGATCATTGAGTCCAACCATAAACCTAACACTGCCAAGTCTACAACTAAACCATGTCCCTAATTGCCATGTCTACATATCTTACAAATACCTCCAGGGACGGTGACTCAACCTCTTCCCTGGGCAGCCTGTTCCAATGCTGGACAACCCTTTCAGAGAAGAAGTTTTTCTTAATATCCAATCTAAACCTCCCCTGGAGCAACTTGAGGCCATTTCCTCTCATCCTATACACTTCAGCAAAGCTCCTATATAGTATACAGAGTGCGTTTTCTATATGCATATGTATATTTCTACTAGTTAACATTCTACATTATATTAAGGACAATGAAAGTAAATACTTTCAGTCATACAATGTTACTGCCTATCCTTACAGGGCTGGAAGAACCACCAATGATAGTGTGCTTCAGCCTTTTCTGTAGTAAGAAAAAGCTGCTGTACCTTTATGCTTGCCTGTACTTCAGATACACAGAACTTAAACACAAGACAAGCTATCATTTTGGCAAATGATCAAAGTACTTTGTCCTGTTTAGTTATACTGGTCCCTCACCTGCTTCAATTATCAACAGAATACTACTACAAAATATTGTATTTGCAATAGAAGTTGTTGTAGAATGGTATTCTACACACAAAAATGCTGAAGGAGGTGTGATTGGTATAGAAGTCTACCACTTAAAAGCTTACATATGTACATAAGACAAATCAGCTTTAAGCAAGGCCCATAAACTGTGACAAGCCAGAGAAGAAATTGCATTCTGCTCACGGACTCCAGAACACATCGGAAGAGTGCGTTTCCCCCACCTGCTTCACTAACTTCATTTACACCATAAAACAGAGGATTCAAAAATCAAAGCGATATGAAAAGTAATACCAATGCATAATCTGACAGTATATACTTTTATAGTGTTTAATTCCAAGTTCTGGTATTTTTCACTACATCAAAAATTAATCACATTGTCAGGAAAAACATTATCTGCTACTGTTTTCTTTTCCTGACATCTGTTCTGGATTTTTGACAATGTCTGACTTGCCAAGCTGAGGATGTCTCGTTATATCCAGCACTGTGTTTTAAATGTACGCTCACATTAAGAATGCGAAACAGTTGGGACTGCAGGGTTGTTGGGGGTGGGATGGGGGGTATTTTATGTAGCCACAGTACTTCTCCTGCAGAACTTTTATTTGAAGAAAAAAACCCGTCCCCCTCCCCAAATGAAGCAAAGGCTCCATACACTCAAGAATTCTATCAAACCAAAGGGGATCGGGGTCCTCTGCTCAGAGCACATCTATGGCACAACCCAAGAGGCAGCTGCAGCCTGCAATCCCCAAACCCATGTGCAGCCACAGCTGATTGCTTGACCTACAAGTCACCTACCAGCTGTTGCTGGCACTGAGAGCTGCTGCCCAAGGCAGCCTGACAACTAGGGGAGCCAGGGACAAGAGTCTCCTCTCATTCAAGGCACACCCTCAGTGGCAGGTTTAGCATTGGGTCTCCCTCTTACATAGCTGGAGAGGGCATATACTTGGGGATCACATCATCACAGGAGAGAGAAACTTGGCAGGACCATTGCAGGTCTGCTCCGGAACACAACTGTTTTGAGAAAACAGATGTCGCACAGAGCAGGGGAGCTGGGATCTTGCTCAGATTTCTAACCTCAGGAAGAAAGGGGGAGTGATGAATATGTGTTTATGAAGTTCTTTAAGCTTTAGAGTTCTTGGCATACTTCATGTGCAAGTACTTTCAGAAGGGAGAAGGAAAACTCTTATTTTAAGTTTTTTGGTCACAACTTCTTACCTGCACATGAAGATAGACAGAGATGTCTTCTTATGCAGTGGGCTTAGCACAATCTGCTACTCCAGGCATAGGTGTCAACTCTGCTGACAAAGTCAGTTGCTAGAAGAAAAAATTGAAACATTGTTATACATTAGTGAAACTACCTTCTTGAGGGTAAAGTCCTATTCCCCCTCCTCCCTTTAATTCTTTGGAAAAAAAAACAGTGTTCACCTAGCACCTATAGATATGGATATATAACAGCCTGCTATGTACAAGTAGTATTTTATTTTTTAAAAGTTAGTTCAAAAGAAATGTGGAATACTGCACTTAATTCGCTACCTCTTATACCTGGTGTGACATTTTCCTACTAAGCGTGGTAAACAACATTTCAGCAGCTTTCTAGAACATCAGGAAAAACTAAGCACTGTATTAGGTAGTCACGAGCATCTACCACTGCTAAATTGTAAATATAGGAGATTATTTCACAATCTTCTTTCCTAATTTTCTTTTTAAGGAAAATAATCCTCAAACTGGAGGTGTTCCAGATGTAAAAACCTCCAAGTGCTCTCAAGCTGCATACCCTGACTCCCTTGCAGTAGTGAATCATGGCCAATGCATGCATAAGAAGTCAAACAAACTAGACAAAGGGTTAGAAATCCCAAACTGCTGATTAAGACTAATGTTGATCAGCTTGGAAGGGATGCTTACTACAATGATGCTTAACAGCATCATTGTGACAGACTTACAAACATTGCCTAATACCATGTCAAAGCCAAGGAGAACATGTGAGAAGTGGTTATTTTTAAACCTTCACCACCAAAGACTTCCTGAATAATATTTTAAAGGAATATATCTATTATGCATAACACTACATGGGAACTTTACAGTTTGACAGAAGCATAGAAGAACAGATCTAAATCAGGAAAACTTTCCTCTAGTCTTTTAGCATCTCCTCTTCCACTGTTGTCAGCCATTGAATTTTGTCAAGAAAAACTGTTTTTCTCCTAGTACCTGTCAGAGCTATATGAAAAGATTCAATAAGCACCAGCTCCAGCATAAGCATGTCATAAGGGTCCAGAAAACAATAAAAACCTCTTAAAGATCTAGAAAGAAAGGACTGGCCTGTTGTAAAACATCAGACCACATGCACTACGCATCAAAGCCCTATAGGAGTAATTCCTTGCTTCTTTATGGCCAAAAACTTCACAATAGGACATTCAGGAGCTCCAGAGATCTCAGGCACATATCAAATCGTTTTCACCACCACTGGCTGAATATGTAGCTTTCTTTCACAAACCAATATTCATTAAATTCCTGAGTTGTCAGAATATGTTTCTGTGAAGTGATGTTTTGTGCTTTCCACTCTGTGGACCCACCAACAATTACTAATGGTTCATATGAGCCTTTTACTTTAGGTCTGAAATGACCATAATCAGTTTTTGGTGAGTTTATGCCTCTCAGCTGAGAAGCTGTAATTTCATACAAGGAAGAAGTGCTTGTTAAACATCCTTAATGTATTTGCTTGCAGTTACATCATAGAACATTGCTTCAGATTCTCCACTCGGGTTTATTCACCACTTAGTCATAACTAGAGTCAAACAGTCGTAGATAATGCTGAACATTCATTTAACCCACCACATCAGGTTAAATCACCAGTGCTTGAGCCCCAGTTACTTATCAATCCCCATATGCACACATTAGATTAGGAAAATAAATCTGTTTGTAGGATACAGACGGTGACTCAGTTAATCCAGAGACTTACATGCTTGAATTTTGCTGGGGGAGGGAAAGGTAGAGAGGAGCGAAATATCACCTCGCTCCAAACTATGAGAGCTCAGCTTCAAGATGCTAAAGTTGTCTTCATCTATTGCAAGCTGATCAACTGCCAAGATACAAGTAGTAAACATTGCAGTCACTGTTCCTTAACTACTCCAGAATACTTTACACCACAGGCAAAGAATAGTGGATTTTTTTAACCTGAGAATGGAGTAGCTGTGATGCTGATCCAGCAGTAGGGACCAACACTTCCACTTAAACAGAGACGCATTATCTTTAGCTCTATTGAAGCACTAAAGCTCTTCTCAGACCACTTTGCAAACTGAGTGGGAAGGAGTAAGGATAAGAGCCACATTCTGTCCTTAGGGACTGCTATTAAATCAGATTCTCAACATCAGCCACTTCCTCTTTGTTTTCCTCAAGCCATATGGCTTCCTGACAAAATCTGTACAAACAATAAATCCATTAATCAAGCCACTGCTGGAGGAAAAGGCACTTTTTTTTTCTTCCCTTCATCAATCCAGACATTTTAATGGAGATGTTTTATGTATTTTATTTCATGGAAGTCCCAAGGAAAATACTAAAGTCTTCTTTGTTCTCACACTGCAGCCTTGTAGACTGGAGCCTCAATTCTAGTTCGTACTTGTAGGAGATCCTGACATGTTAAAATGCAAAAATACTCAGGAATAGAGAGAAGTCAGTCAAGCCAACAAGAAGAGTCCAGCCTTATGGAATCTGTTAGTAGGAATACAGTATAAATTGCTGTCTAGGCTCCCTAGCATACTGTGTCAAGAAACAAAATAACAAAAACTACTTTTTTTTTTAATGTACAGAAGTATGTAGAACGAGAGGCATTAAAAGTCATTTCTATTCCTACAAGGCTCTGAGGAGATGCACACATGCGAATGCCAGAAGCAGGCCACAGGAAGAGCTTCTTTTAAGAGACGCCACAATAAAGGACTTCCCCAGAGGCCAGATTTCTTCGCAAGGTGAACCAAGATGACGAATTCCACACAACATGCTACATAATCTGTTTGGCGTCTCCAAACTGGTAAAATCACGCAGGTGATCTTGTTATTCTCAGATCTTGAGGAAATAAACACCACACATGCAAGGAACTCTATGGTAGGGAGGAAGCACAGAAAGAAGAGTAAGACTTCTAGCTCTTGTAGGTGGGAAACTCCCTTTCTTGCAGGTGGGAAGATCCCACTCTCCTGTGGGAGAGGGGAAAAGAGAATTAAAACCAAACTTAAGCAGGCTCATTGCTTCACCAAACCAAACAAACTTGAGAGACTGCTCAGCTTCAGGTCTGCTGCTCGGTGCCAGTGGGCACAGGAGTATACCAGCTTCATGCTGCTGCAGGGTAAAATTCTGTTCATAAAGAATATATATATACACTGTTGGGCAAGCACATAAAGAAAAAGTGAAAGTATGGTGAAGCATTCCCTTTCCTCCTACTCGATCAATAGGCTCAAAGAGGGTACGAGGCTGAGAATTCAAGAGCACACAAAAGATAACAAAAGAAACAAAGACTTAATTTTCTTTGCTTGCAACAGCTTTTTTGCAACGTCAGACAATTCTTGCACTCTCAGATGTCACTTTGAGACACGTGTGGAGGCTATGTTATCCCTGTCTATCCCAAGCAATTATTCGCATCACATCTTGGAGCCTACCCAGCAAAGAAGAAAGGGGTTTCCTAGTGATGATGGAAGAAGGGAGAACCAAAGACAATTCATCATCTATGATGGCATTACCAACAAAAGCAAACTGAACAAGGTTGACGTGTCAGTCACCACTTTAGAGAACATGAAAATGCAAAATGTCTGTTTTGAGGATCTGTTCCCACCGACGTTTTTTCCAAAACTTCTTTGACTAAACTTTTATTACTCAATAGTCTGCAGTGCAGAAGGAGGATTGGGAAGAACAAGAAATTACTTTCAAACTCAGGTGGTCTCTTTCAGTCACACATTTCTAAAGAAACTGTGACCCTTCCACTCACATGGAAGGAAAATACGATTGGCATGGTAACAAATCTTTTTACCTTAAATCATGTTTTATTTTATTCACAGTTGTTCTATAGCTTACCGGATGACCAAAACTATGTTCCAATTCATGTGAACCAAAGCAATCCCCTGTTGAAATGAAGTTCAGGAGAAACAAAGCAGTTTATGACACTGAAAAAGACCTTATGGAGAAACAGCATTAAAAAACGCATGAAGTTGGCTTTTCAAAAGTCTTTTTTTTTTTTTTTTTTTTAAATACAGGAAATACATCCTTGATTACCAGCAGGAAATCTTTAAAATGAAAGCCCTTTCTGTCCTTGTTGAAGTTAAGTAGCAATTAGCCACAAAGAAAAAAAAATATGGAAAGAATAACCTCAAAAGATTGAGTCATTAACTCTAAGGAGACACATCTGTAGTTTTAACAAGGTCAGAATGTTTTGGTCAGTTCTTTGGGGTAATGGGAGATACACAATGTTAGGTTATGTTTCTATCAAAGTAGTGACAATACTGAAACACCACAGACATCACATGGAGCCTACCACTATGAATTAGCAGCCTTGAGGTCACAAGCTAAAAAGATATACCATCATATCCAAAGTACAGATGGATTTGTAAGTGCCTTGAGGTAGTGATGAAAGGTATGTTTGTTTTGGACAGAGTAGTGAGGAAGATCAGGTGCTGCGAGCTAGGGAGGCCTTCCACCACATCTGGGTCAGATGGTCCCAATTATCTTCTAATCACTGTTAATCAAAAGTTATCCTTCAGCAGCTATATAATGACCTATGTAAAAATAAGTTTGGGATTGGTGTTTGGCTCCTAGCAAGGAAAGAAAAAAGCTTCCATCACAAATCAGTTAGTGCAAGCAGCATCCTTGCTTGAAGTCACATTAAAAATCCTGGGGTATGAAGGTCTGCAGGTGCAAGATGGTGTCTTCACATCAAGTGTCAAAATGGAATATAGGAAAGGTTGACAAGAAAATCTAGGAGTATACCAGCAGAGAGGAGAAGGTAGTTCTCCCTCCTACTAGCTCACTATTCTGTCCTTACTGACCCTATCGATAAACAGCGTGTGCTCCCAAAGTAACAGTATCTGTATCAGCCTATTTTGGCTACTGCTCTTACCTATGGGCAGAAGACTGATCCAAACTGGAAGCAAGACTCATTATTAGGACAACATAAGGAGCATCAACCTGTTTATGTCTTCACTGACTGTAGTCACTTGTTCATGTCTTCACTTGACTGTAGAAGGTAACCAGTCACAGCAAGATCAAAAAAGTTTATTTCTCCTCTTCCCCAGAGCAACCTAACACCTGAAACAGAACTGGTAGAGAAATAATCCAACCCTGACTTCACTGCATCATTCAGTCCCATGTCTGCCTGTGTCCATTTTGTCTGGAGCACTCATCTCACAAGTCTTGCCTATGTTACCGCTAGCCTGTGATCACATCTGAGCGAGCAGCCTATGTCAGTGATTCCCACGCAGTTTTGTGTGTGCTTGTTTTTTTAAACCATATCCTGTGTTAGCAAGAGCAACCACATTAACATCCCTTTCTATATCAGTCAGAAAAAGAAATTGCCTCTTTGTTACTACTATTTAGCTCTTCTCAGGAAGAGAAAAAAATTGGATAATAATCTCTTCAAATCCAACCCTAAATTACTCCCTCTTCTTTCCACAAACATGGTATCCTAGTTCTTTAAGCTCTACTGAAGTGTGGAAAAGCAAGTGCTACAAAAATCATGTTGATACATAAACCAGAAAGAGTAAAATGAAAATTATAAAGCAGTTTGATATAAAAAGTGTCTTGACCATGATCTTAAGAGTTCTGCCTGTCAGTTTTCTCCTTGCAAGTATGTGAAGGGCATTTGCTTTCCATGCTTTGCTTTCCAGGAAGAGCAGCCTTGAATTCATTTCATACAGTTTTGAACCTTTAGAGCTGAATTGTTGAGAAACGGGAAAGAAAAACCACTTGATTTATTTTCTTTTTGTTTAAACAACATATCCAAGAGAGCCCCAACACATAAGCTAAGAGGACATCATCATGTAAAGTGGAATACTTACAGGTAGGGCACATGTTTTCTCTTCCTCCAAACTACTAACATTTTACTTGGCAACACCTGTCATTAAAGCCCACTGTAACAATTACCCCAAGATCAAAAGGGCATGCTGATACAACAGAGAGCTATCAAGACTCATCCACAGACTGTGCACGTACGATGCCACTCCCTCATCTCCGCGGACATTCTGCGCAACTCCGTTTGGAAGAATACTAGGGTAATAGCACAGAAACCAGTAGTTTTCTCTTCTCCTTGTCAGCAAGTTTTTTCTTAAGACAGCAGGCACTACAATGTTACTTACTGATAGGAAGCATGCTTTTGTCTGCTTCCTTCAGCAGTCCTAGAAGTGCAAAGGTTCCTGCAGACTGCTGATCAGAGACCTCCCTTAGAAAACACTGCCTTGGCTATACTGCTGTAGTTAGAGGCGTTCAGACTCACTTCACAAGGTAATTATCCAACATAGCAGTAGAGAAGATGTGAAGTCATAGCAAGAATTTGCTTTGTTGTTGAAAGTTTCTTTACTGCTGATTGATAGTCTTTTTAGCTCACAATCAACCAAAGTCTGCTCTGTAGATTTAAAGTACAATGAGCAGCTCCATCACTTTACACGGCTGCCGTACAGTTTGTTTCAAACGGTAAAATTTCACCCTTGACTATTAACTCTTCAAACACAGCATCAAACTCTTGCCATGCCTACATACGACTAAATATTTTGCACTGATTCTCAGAAAAGCATATATGAGAAAGTGTATTTAAAGAAAGAGACTGAGGTAATACAGTCAAGTGGCATTTAGCAGAAATCAAGATTAGTTCTGTGTATTCACATATCCACTGACCTCTTTGGGTTGTAGGTTACCAGAAAATGCGTTGAATTAGCTCCTGTTAATCCTAGCTATTAGAACCATAGGAAAACATTTTAAAAGAACAATTCAAGTTAAAACATGTATGTCATTAACCGTGCACATCTCTGAAAAAGTATAGTTGCACAAGTCATCCAGGTATTTAGGCGACATAAAAGTGGAAGCACATTGTTAGTATATAAAATGGTAGCACAATGATGTGGCATTTGCTTTAATTTCTTTCCTTAAGGATAAGTCTGGTTGACAGTAACTGAAAGGAAATGGAATAAGATTCTGGTTTACTTGCATTAGTGTAGTTAAGGACATGCATGCACATAGAGCTAATGAAGAATAAAACCAGACTTCCCTTCCTTTGCCACTGAGCACGTGTCCCAGCCAGCGTAACGACTGAACTAGTGGCAAAGCAGTAGTTTAGCATGCAGCCTGCGTTTGCAATACTGGCAGAATCCAACAGTCCCTTCAGTTTGCTCAAACAGTCAATATTACAATTCTTGAGGAAACGATTCTTCATTTTTTAGGCAGTGCCAGACAATTTCTATTTCCACATCATAGCAATTTATAGTCAATTCTGGAGAGCCTGTTCTACTTGAAAAAAAAAAATCTTGAAAGACTGCTGTTATCTTTGCAAGCAAAGGCCATTCTTTTCTGCTTCCACGGGTTGTTTACACAGCATCATTTTGTATGACGATTTAGCCTGTTTTTATATGAGCACTGAGCAGAATCCACATCAGGAACAGAAAATAATTAAGATATCAGAATTAAACAGTCACTGCACATTATCTGTAAATTCAAATTGGTTCAGTTTAGCATTAACCCAAACCAACAAAAAATGCAGTTTCAAGTCCATTTTGTCTTTAACATGAGCAGGAATATTAGACATCGCTCTGCATTTCCAACTAACCCTTTCGATACAAGAAAGTTCTCATCCAAAACAGTGATTTCCCAGGGGGTTTATTACCCTTACTTGGCAAAAAGAGTTAAGTCACTCCTAATAACCCCCCGAATCCAGCCTTCTTATAATTGCACAGGACAAAGTGAAGCACTTGAGCAAAGACAGTGCTCAGTAGCAGCAAAAACTGGCAGGAGAGAGAGAGAACCTGCACCTTTTCTAAAGGCCTGCAGTGCATTCTTGTGTGATTGCCATGTTGCATGCAGTGCAATACAGCCTTCACATTTGATTCCACAAACACATCTTTTCCCTATTTCAAATGCACATAGTTCCATTCACACTTTAAAGCAGAAGTCAGCTCCGCAGCCAAAAATTGTACCATTCTCTCTACCCGCTCCATTTCTTCCTGTCCCACATGGCACCCCTCAATTTATAGTGAGCTGGGTCAGGAATCAAATCCAGATTTGTAAGAGCCAAAAGCTCACAAACTAACAGTCCAGCAATACACACAAGCCAATGAAACTACAGTGCAAGCTATTTCGTATGGCTCACTACTGTTAAGAGGATAAAAAGAGCCCGTGAATTCCTCCCTGTGCATGCCAATGTTCATCTACAAAGGAAAGGACTATACCAAGACAAAAAACTTCCAGTCATGAAAGATGCCAGAAAGCCCACCTCTTGGTTGGGTCTTTTGCAGACAAGGCAAAGTTAAAGTGCTCAAGGGTCGAAGAGACTTTTAATGTTATCATCAATACGTTAGAAGATCTTCATTTCAAAAGAAGTTTTGGAAAAAAACTCACTAGTTTAGGGTTTTTTGTGCTGATGCCCATGAAAAAGTAGAAGACAACACGTCATTTTGTTGTATATGTTGGAACACATTCAAAGTAACTCAATTTCAGTGTAAGAATAACACAGCAAGCTTGTTAAGTAGCAGTCTCTTTCAGGTAAATTGTGTCTGCAAATAGTCAGCTTCTATAAAATGAACTTCAAATGTCTCTAACTGAAAGCACACACTGGATAATAATAGGTAAAATACTGAAGTATACAGCTGTTATGCATTTCATAGTTGTAAAAACAGTCACAGATGGCACCTGCAGAGAGCAAAGTTGGGCCTGAAAGTTTGCAGATTTCTGGCTTCCTCCACAAGCATTTGTCCATGTTGAAAATGAGTATGCTCCATCAGACCTTCAACCAACATCTGCGTGTCCTGTGTCATCATGTCCTCCCTCCCCAAGTACGCGAGGAAGTGTTATTAGTGGCATTATAATACCACAGTTCTTAACTCTTACTAATCAAAGGAACAAGCATTTTATAACAACTACTGCTATTACATAATCACAGATTTCTTTTTGTTTGCAGCTTTAATTTCCTACTTCTTTATGTAGTCAATAGAAGCCAAACTACCTTTTTCTTTCCTTGTAATTAGCAATGAGTCAATGGAAGACAAACAGAAAACTGATTTTTGCTGGTTTTGCTGCACTCCTTCAACAGAAGTTTAAACAACCCTCTGGAAGCAATCCTCCCAGTGCAATGAATTTCAAGTATGCTTGGACCTTGCATAGGTGCAAGTGTAAGACAAATGTGAGAGATGGAGAAAAATTTATTTCTTTATCACAAGCCATTACCTCCATCTCAAATAGCAGTAAGTAAAGCCATAGCATTTGTCTCAGTAAAGACATGAACTTAGGATAAACCTTGTAGAAAGCAATCAAGACTCCCACAACAGTTTCAGAAGTAATGATGATCTCTAGTTAGACACTTACTGATAGTTAATTACCACCTGGTAGAACCAGGGCCAACTAAGCACCAGCTACCAGGAAATGCTCAAGAGGCAATTTATGCCATTAAAGACTTCGAAATTTGTTTATTTGATAGTATAAAGGTAAACAACAAGTTTTTGCTTTATCTACTGCAAAACTTAATTTGTGCCATTGACAACATGAGTCAACATTTAAAGGCCACTAGTAACCAAGAAAGCAACACTTTATAGTCCAAGATTACATTAGGTTTACAGTTAATGAAAACATGTCTGGGATTTAGTTCCTAGTGCTGTCACTTTTAAATCAATCTCTTCACATCTCAAACCACTGTGGTTGTTAAGTGCAAATAATTAATTGTGGCTATAACGAAAACGCTAAAACCAAGTTTTCTTACACAAACATGACTACTACCATTCAGTACTTTAATTCTTTGAAAAAGCTAAAAAAAAAAAATCAGTGGATATACACTTTTGGGTAAATGCAAGGTATGGGATGGGAGACAGGGAGAAGCTACTTTTATAGATGACTGCTCAAGATTACTAGGTCAATTAAAAAAAGAAAGTAACCACAAAAAGGTATGTTACAATAAAGAAGATAATGGGTTTGTTAAAAAGTACATTGTATAGCAAAGTGAAAATAAATGTAATAAAGCTTAGGCTAACCAGACTCTCCAAGCATTGGAACAGTGGAAAGAGAGACAATCTTCATATCCCCAAAGCCTTTTCTTCATGAGAACTTTAAATCAGGAAATCCTTTCTTTTTTAGATTTTTCTAACCGACTAATGAAGTCCTCACATTAACTCCAGAGTCAGGACAGCGCAGAAGTCACCACTTATATTCCAAGACCTTTCCTTACAGTTGAACAACCATTTACTTATTTATTTTTACTTTTTTTTTGGTAGGGGACCATCAGACTCATTACTTAATTTTAAGTGCTCAACACAGGCCAGAGGAAATAGAAAGCTTTTCTTCAAAGTTCAAAAGCAGGATTCAGATCCTGCTGCCATTAGCAGAACAAACAAACAAAAAGAATCAAGAAAGCAGCAATAAAGCATATCATGTCTGTTATACTGTTTTCAGACTTCTTTGGCAACGTCTCTCTCAATTTAGAGGACTGGCCAGCAAACCCCCCAAATTCCCTTTGAAAAGGTCCCATGCACTGTAACAACCTGTGGGAGGTACACACGCACTACAGCTGTTAATCAAACTTCTGCAGTTCAAAGCCAAAAAGCTGCAAATACTCATGAGGCAAGCATGCTGTAAAGATGTACTGCAACATTAATGTGCCAACATGTAAATACCAGCACACGGAAAGTTTTACTCCTTCACCGCAACAACATCCTTCATGGAATGCATGAAGCTTCAATAGGTGTTGGCCACTTCCCAGGAGAAGTGTGAAGACCCTTACAGGGGGGTGAAAGAAGCAGTTTCAAACACCCACCCCCAAATCTGCATTGGGATATGAAGATCCTCACCGGCTTCAGAGTACTGCTCAGTAAAGGGAGACCTGAAGCTAAGTGGCCAAAACATACACTGTCTGTATCTGCTAATATATGAAAATAAGTCTGTTTTGATGAGTCACTACTTTGCCAACTTTTCATGGGTTTTTATCAAAGCTCTTTTTTCAACTATATCTAGACACGGTTTAATAAATTCCTCTCCCCTCCTCCCCAAACCTAGTTATTTGTTTGCAAAATTGCAAACATTTTTTATAAGGTATTACAAATCCAATTCCTCCTCAGCCAGAATACAGCTGAGAGGAATAGATCAGAAGAAAAATGAAATTGGTATCCCAAGATTTGGAGATGTTTTTAGTTAATGCTGCTTCAGATCCCATGCAAATTACACTAATTCTGATGAGCCCTCACTTGCAATTTCCAGGATTTCAATGAAAACCACGAAACATCTAATTAAGGCCTTAGGATAGCTTCTTCCTTGAGGGCAAATGGAATCCATCTATAAACCAAACTTTCAAAATAGTCAATGGCAAAGTGTGGATATTTTCAAAACCAACATTCACAAACAATGAAAAAGTTTTTGAAATGGCAAACATCAGAGACAAAAGAGGCTAAATAGGATGTTTTGACCTTCTTTGAAAATGACAAAGACTACAGGAAAAGTTAAAAGGCTTTTAGAGCATAAGAGATGCACAGCTTGTTTCTAGAAAAAGAAAAGTATAATCCCAACCCATTTAAAAATACTATCTTGCTACTACATCCAAACAGTAGCACTATGAGTACACCAGATGGTTGTGACAAACACAACCAAACTATGAGTAAAGAGTTCCGTAGTGACCAAACTCTTCATCACAAAGCTGCAGTACAGTGCTACCTCTCTGCAAATTATTTGAGGAAAATTATTTTTCCCCTTCGTGCTTTTTCCCTTTGTGTATTTTTCCC
This sequence comes from Gymnogyps californianus, assembly GCF_018139145.2. Classification (NCBI taxonomy): domain Eukaryota; kingdom Metazoa; phylum Chordata; class Aves; order Accipitriformes; family Cathartidae; genus Gymnogyps; species Gymnogyps californianus. The sequence goes on from NC_059471.1 coordinate 143,396,846, forward strand.
CATTTATGCTTCCTATGACTTAATGAAAGGATCTTAAGATACCAAGTGGAAACAAGTGAAACTACTTGAACAAAAAAATACCCCCAGACATGAGCTATCCCATGACAGGATTGCTCTCCCATGACTGCCAGCTCAAATATTGCATTATAAGCAAGACTTACACCAGCATTTGATACTGCAAAACTTTGGAAATAGACCACTAGTAAATATACAGTATTATAGTAAATATACAACTTCTCTCCCATGCCCCCCACCAGAGGAAAACACATATAGCTATAGTTATAAGCAGCTCAGTAAGTGTTTAGTGCCTGGGCTTACCTCTACTGAAGAGTCTTTGGAGGCTTTCAAACTGGAAGAGAGAGACAAGATCCTTGCTTGCATGCTGCCTTACAAACTAATCAGCCTATTCCTTCACCAGGTAAACCTCACTGCAAATGGACTTAACCCAGCAGATTCCAACAACAAAGAGAAAATCAAGAGAAAAAATTTCCCAACTGATAGATCTATCTGGTTTTACTACTTTAAATAGAGTCAATATCTTTCTTCAATAAGTTTCAAGCATTTTTGGCTAATGTCAGCAGCATTAATGATCCAATTCGTTGCTCCCCTGTTCAACTCCCATCTGTTACTCAAAACACTCATTCCTCTCTCGTTGCACTTTATTTTTCTCTTCTCTTTCAGAAAGGAGTCTTTGCTATTGTGTGTGCATGGTCACTACGCCATACAAGATGCTGGTCTTGCTCCAACTGAAGGCGATGAGAACTTGACAGGAGAAGAATTTAACTGAGGTCACAAATATAATTCCTGCTAGAGGTAATATGCAATTGAGCAAAGCACCAGCATTTCAGCCAACATTGGGCTGAAGTCAGTGTTTCAGTTATGCCTGGCCCAAAGGTTTCAAAACAAAAAGTTAAGGGAGGAGCTCTGCCTTAAACACTTACTGCTTACTTTTTCCGATAACGACACAAGAGCTAGCTGTAGGTTAGATCACATATTCAGCTAACCTAGTATCCCATCTCACACAGTGGCCAGAGAAAGGCTCCCACCTGCATGTAGACACTGCAGCAAGAGTTTAAACAGCTTAACCACAAGCAGTTTCACAGTGGAACCGTGGTAGGAATTATATGAACACTGGACAAGATTTCTTTGGACTTCTTTCATTAAGAAGGCAGATTAGAAAGGGTTACAGGCTCACATTCAAAGACTTAACCTAAAGACATTTGAAGTTTCCAAATGACTTCAACTTGCTATGCATCGAGACAAACACCAAGCTTAAGAAGGTAGAGCATTAACGAGCTAGCAGTTGCCAGATTTGGCCCTCTAAGTATGAGGTAAAGTACACTAGCTTAAAGTCAAACAAAGGAGTTTATACTAAAGCATTTTAACTTGAATGAGAATGGGTTAAGAACCTACACAAAGTTACCATAGGTCAGCAGATGCATATTAGCTTGTTAAACTATTGTAACTCAGTGTGTCGTCACAGTCCTTAGTCTCTCAAGCCTTTTGAAATGCTACAGAGATAATGTAATAAGGCAGGTACTTCACCCCTGTATTCCAAGAAGAAAACTTCTCTAGTTGAAGGATACTTCACCACCTCTATCCCCTTTTCTTATAATACCTTTCTTTTTTTTCCCTATCAGTAGGCCTTTACCTATAGTTCAGACTCACTTCTTCCAAGGTTAAACCAGTTCATAACGCTGCAAGAGCAACAAGGAGCCAGTGAGCAGTATTGACAGCATTTCTAAAGAGATCTGTAGTTGTCCTACATCACTAGTGTACCATACACTAGAGAAGGTGCTTTTATTCCACCTCCACACTGTTCTTTTCATCATTTACACAGATCACTTGATCACAATGTTTTGCTGTACTTTTAAATGCTCCCTGATTTCTAGTTTATGATCTTCTGTAGCTGTGAGCTGAACAAAAAAATTCACACACAAAGATTTTTATATTTACTCAAGACACGTACTGAACGTTGATTTGTCCAGCTCCTTCTTCCCTACGCTAATTCCCAGTGACACAAGACAATTCTACCTCCAAAGAGATCAGCACAAAACAGTAATCACCCCATTGATAGCATCCCTTTCCAAATCAAGCAAGGAGTCATAACGCCCGAAGATCCTCAATAGTGCCCTTAAGCAGGCAATATTTCACATATTGGGTCCTTACGGGAATGCCATATAGGCACCTAAACTTCCATTGGGAAGAAAGAGTACAGATATCCCCAGAGGGTCTGCATTTGTTTTTCTTCTGTCATGTGCTTTCTTGTTGCCCCATCAAGTGAAAATCTATACTGCTTCCTCTTTAAACAAATGCTTTGTGGAAAAACACAGCCACAACTCAGTTATTAATATTAAGGATTAGTTATTATGTTAAGAATGCACCAACTTATTTGACTTAGTGTTAGCATGGTTATGGTTTAAAACTATCAACAGCTTTAAAGTACGTTTACAGAGTCTCTAAGATTAACCAAATATTAAGTGAAAATACCACTTTACAGCTAGAAAATGGGCCACTTTTCAATACATTAATGACATTTTAACTGTTTGAGTTAAAACTGACATTCAAACATCTTTACTAGCTATTGCTGTTTATAATCACTGGAAGATGTCCGAGTTCAGACAATCTCTTCAGTTGGAAAGAAGAAATACATCTATAGCAACGAAAATTTTATTCAGCTCCACAAAAGAGAAAAGTATCAACCTATAGTTCTTTTTATAATATAATACACCAATTGCACATGATACAAAATTCAGCTGCAGTGATTAAGCATTCTCTCTGCAGACAGAAGCACAAAAAATGATTGATTTTTCACCTGATTGACTACAACTAAATAATTCTATGTTGTAGAATGAAAGGTGGTTTTCTGCCATAGCACCAACTGCCTGTGTTGAGGCTTCTCTGTACTCGCAATACCAAGAGTTTAACTGAAACTACTGCTAATTAGATAATTTTTGGAGTAAAGTTTTACAAACCAGCTACAAAGGCAGCAACACTATTTAATAATCTTGACTTGCCAAGTAGATGCTCTGTGCTAAAGAAAGCATGGGTAACACTGTTGGGCAGAGGCACTTTTAACTTGCAACCAAAGCATATCATTTGACATAAAGGACATATTTTGCTCCCAAAATCTAACAGTTTAGGTCAGTACTAGTTTCCTTTGCTAAATTTCTTTCAGGAACACTGCAGCTAACTGTTCTTTGTGTTAGTCCAGATCTGCAAGGCAGGCATGACTGCAAGAAAAAGAAGAGATATAAAGGCCAGGTACGTAGTTTTCAAATAATTCTGTATGTATGATATGATTATCACAGGAAAGCTAATAATTCTCGCAAAAGGACTAGAAAAACATAGTCGGCAAAGCATTCAATAAGATTTTAAAAACTTTCACAGAAGGCATTCAGAAATTAAATGAGGGGAAAAAACAACAAAGCAATGCAAGACCACTGGCTTTCAAACCTGTGCTACACGGAAATCAAACGTGACTGCATTCACTGCTTAGCACAGCCTCTTATCAGCATTTTCAGGAGCAAGTCTTCCCTTACCACAAGTAATAGACTGCTAGAATTGATAGAAAAATCAAATAGCTGACCCACAGCTTTTACAACACTGCACAAAAAACCGCCCAAAACTTAAAAAGATTTTGTGGCATGCGGAGGGCATGCTACTTCAGAAATTCAGATATCTCCTCATCCCACTGTGCTGGTGGTATTTGCAGAAGGCAGAAACTAGCTTTTCTTCAAGCATTCACCAGGCAGACGTGAGAGTGGCATCAGACACTAGCAGTGACAGCGTGGAAGTGATGCACTCCTGGCTAGAGCAGAGGAGTTCACCTAGACAGTAAATCATAATACAACCTGGAACAACTTTACAATTGATGGAAAGAAGAGATGCTTTTGAAATCTAGGTCTTCAGCAAAAGACATCAGGAGTCCCACCCTTGCCACACATTGGATGCACGCTCTTACTCGCTGTGCCTTCTCCACTAGAAGGCAAAAGGGGCTGTCTGCAGCCACCCAGCCAATAGCAGAGTGAAACATTAGTTCTTTGTTTCAACAGAAAAACTTTCAGAAGAGGAATGAAAGTTTAAGTAGTCTAGATCTTTAGAAGAGGTAGCTAAATTTTTTAAGGCTATGTCCACCAGTGACGAGGATTAGGAGCAACAAGAGTTATCTACTTGATGTGTACCAGAGGAAAAAACATCAAACCACACCAGCATTAATATGCCCAGACACCCTTATTATTCACTTTAATTTCTCAGATATATTTTCAAATGAAAAAACCAAGGAATATACTTTCTAAAATGTAAATCTTATTTCTCTACTCTCTATTCCAGTCACTTTTGTCCTTCTTGCCCTTGAGATTAATTTGATGTAGGAAAGCACATACTTTGCATAGGACATTAATACCCCATACGAGAGCAATTATTATATTTCATAAAAAGTGATCAGGCATCACCATGCAATTATGTCTTTGTTACACAGAATATTTTTAAGATGGAAATAAGATAGGACAAAAACTTTGGTTCAGTCACCTCCAAAAGAACTGTTTATAATAAAAAAAGAGATTATACAGGTAGGACTTTTCACTAAGCTATCATATTCCTGCCAAAAAACCCAAACAAAAAACATACAACCCCAAAACCGTATTCTTAATGTTTGATTCTTGGAAACAAAATTTAAAAACAACAAAAAAAATTTTTTTAGAGTGAAGCCTCCCAAGCTACCAAAGCTGCAGTGTTAATAAGTAATTGTTAATATGTTGTTATGTAATTGTTAATAAATAAGTTTTTGAAATGCATTAAAATCAGAATCAGCATTTTCTTGGCAGTTTGCCATTAGCAGACCAACAATTATTTCATTTTTGCAGTAGTACTGCCAGCATGGCAAGCTGGTAGCAATCCAACTAAAAAATTACTCTGTTTCAAGCTTGTTTCCTACTCAACATTAACTGAAATTGGTTTACATTACTTGACTAACACAATAAAAGCAAGACTGCTGTCACTTGACTATAAGACTACATTATCCATTGGATATTATTGCATAGCTGAAATATAATTTACATGTATGCACAAGAATTCCACAATATTTAATATTGAAGCATCTTACGTCCTAGAAAAGCCCCTGATCATAGCGGCAGGTTTGCCACAGATGAAGTCTGAGGTATAGATGGCAGCCTCACAGGCAAACCTGAAGGGTAAAACACACCTACACCATCATTTCCCCTTGCAAATATTTGCTTTCATTGCATAATTTAGAATTGAAAGTTTATTCACCAAAATAAAGCAATGTATCCAGAAAAGAAATCTCTCTTGTGCATGTTTTATCCAAAAAGAAGCACAAAAATCAAACTGAATGCAGAGTTCAGAAAAGTTCCTCATATATGTAGGCCACCACCTATTCTCACTTAAAATTGCAGCAATAATACATACCTACAAAAAGCCTCACCTAAAAACAACCTGACAACCTTGCAATGTTCTGGAGAAGGTAACAGAAATTGGAAGATACAGGAAAGTTCTGCTATTCTCTTACTGGAGAGGTCAACGCAGACCAAGCTGGAGAAGGTAACTGAAGTTTGTCACCAAATATGCCTCAGCCCTCATTAAGTGTCTGGACACAGATCTCCATGGCTACTGAAACTGCAAACCGGTTCATTCTTAACTTGCAGAGCTGCTTTTCACAGACAGCAACGCGAGTCTTCAAGGCCGTACAAATGAGGTCTCTTTGACAAGCACAGATATCCCTCCCCATAGCTACTCCATTCTGGAATACCTTCCAAGAAATGTTAAAGTCAGTTGCAGGCAAAACAAAAAAAAGAACAAGTCATTAAACTATGTGCAAAATGCTGGGCAGTATGTAGAGTTACAGTATGTCATTCTTCTGAACAAAATGCTGTCCATCTCAAAAACATGAAAGGTGTCCCTATCGGTACGCTGTCACCAAATGGCTCATTGGATGAACAGACCCTAATTTGCAGTTTATTGTCATTCACCCTATTTTAGTTGTTGTTGCTGTAGGAAGGGGGAAGATGAAAAATTTTGTTTCCATTTGCAGTAGAAAGAAGTAATCCACATGCAATCCAGTTCAGTGCTTACATTAGATACACATCAAATCAGTCATCCCTTGAAAGCACAGAATCAACATTGCTGACCCTTGATCTGCTGCATCATGTGAAAGCAAATATGAAGCACCCCATAAGGCAAGTTACAATGCAGTTACAGAAGGGAAAATCCCAGATCTGTATGCCCTATGAAGAAGAACAACAGACTAAGCAGTGACTTGACATCAATGTTAAGCTCTAAGAATGTTTCACCTTAAAAACACTTTAAGACACAATACCTCAGAATAGCTATTAAGACACCAAAAGGAAGTATCATTTGGGGCACAGAGGTCAACTCTATTAGCCGACCACATTAATTAAATACATACTGCCTAAAATAAACCTGGAACTACACACATAGAAGTGTACATTGTCATAAAGGGGTGCAGGAGAAATCCATCAGTTTAAGTATGCTAATCAACCAACCACAATTACTATTCTAAGGACTTGAGAATTGGCTTCTTATGTATACCAGTTGAAAAGCCAACCAAAAGTTATTTTCATAGCATGGTTTATGGTCTACATACATCTTAGAAACATAAGATTTAGAGCTAAGTCACCAAGACAAAAACAGTTTTTTAATCCAAGGTGTGAATGAATTGGTGTTACTGTCTTCAGCGAAAGGAGCTTTTAATCTCTTCAAGATGAGAGTTAGAAGTCACCATCCGAAAGCAAATATAACTGCAGGTCTGCCACTACTAACATTTGCATGTGTTCAAGAGAAACACAAGAGGCATGAAAGAGCTTTTTAATTTTGTCTGCTTTCACCGATAGCAAGGTACATGAAGTTCTCATACAAAGTAAAATCAGTTACAGTCAAGTACAAGCCCCTATCTACTTTAGGGATAGAATGGCCAAATGTTTATGACCCAGAGCAGCTCGAGTGCCTTCCTTTACATTCAGCTGTGTTACAAGACTATGAGATGCTGCTAGTTTTTTCTGTGCTTGTGATTCTTAACAAACTATGACTTGTGGGAAAACATGTATATTCCTAGTACTAATGAGGTTATTATTTAATGCCATTAAAAGCCATTTGACCAGGACTGAGTATGTGCTAGATAATGGATCAGATCACTCTTCGCAGTAGTTCAATTACAACATAACTCCTTGAGCCTTCTAAAAATAAGTAGTATAATGTAAGTAGTGTAACTATTGGTAAGCAAATTACGTCCAAGAATGACAGGAACGAGAATCTTAGCTCTTAGATTCTGGGTGCAGGAGACTGCTACTTACAGGTACCAACAACTAATAGCACCAGAAACCATATTATCTTATTTATTATGTTTATGTCTATTATCTAGACATATTACATGGAGGTGGAAAAAAGGAAAAAAGTTCAGTGTTTCTGTATTTCTGAAGTTGTTTACCTGCATCTTAGCTTTCTACATACACTGAACAAAGCATAAATAACAAAATCCCTGGTAAACATAACCTGTTATGCTCAAACTGCATTACCATTGTACAACAGGGACAGAAAACCATTTTCAGTGAGAACAACGTAAGATTATTCCCACTTGTGAGAGGAATGAAACCTCACAAGATTCTGAATCAGTTATAATACACTTGTATCACACAAGGCTTTTATGCAATAATACTCATCTTTTCCATTGTTACTGATTTTTTAAAAATTTTTTTTTTCTTTAAATCTGCAACCTATATAAGGTGAGAGAAGTCAAGTAATCATGGGAGAACTGAACACCAGAGGTGAAACAAGCAGCTGAATAACCTCTTCACTCAGATAAGCAGCAGCTGAATAATTGCCCAACAGGGCACACAGATATCCTTGCTTGGCCCTGTAAATAACACCTGCTACACATGAAGAGAAGTTGTGCTTAAGTTTACTTGAGGTTTTCATATTTATTCATGTAAATTCATGTGCAAGATAAGAAACATCAGCAGGAGGAAAGGGTTTTTGTACATTAAGCACCTCTTCAAGTAACATTTTAAAGAAGCTCCATTGGGTTACTTACTGTTTCTGCATTTAGCTGCAGGTAGTTTGGGAGTATTTTCCCAAAGTAAAGGTTTACCTTGTACATGTACCTTCTTAAAACTTGTCTTTAGCTTTTAGACTTTTACTGACTGCTGGAACAGAGAACAAAAGTCATTGCCAAATAATCATTATGGCAACACCTTTCAAACATAAGGCAAACTACTTAATACAAACAAATACAATTTCGTGGCTACACCTAGTCTTTACAGGTAGCAACAGAATTACTCAGTTATGGTTATTTCTGGCTCTTTCTCCCCCAACCCTGTATCTATGTTCTAAGAAAAATGCATGTCTTTTTCTTACCAGCTCCTGGTTTTATATTGGCAAATTCCAATTGAATTCCAGCCATCACAGCAGGGGAAGAGTCCCCCATATTTTAAAATGAACCTGGAACCTCCTGCCTCAAGAGATGACAGACAAGGCCATCACAGCAGCAATGTTGCATGTTCCCAAGACAACCTCCCCTTAAACAAGCCTGCTATATTGCACGTAAACAAGCAAGCACACTGAAATCTGGAATTAAAAAGGGAATCCAGGCAGGAAGACAGATCTCTAGAAGATTTCAGCTCATGACAGAAGAGTATGTCCAAATCAAATGATTCTCCCTTTCCACTCCTGATACTACTTAGTTTACTGACCTCATGATCATTAAAGGAAAAAATATACTAATGGACAAACTGATACTTCTTGCAGATAAAAGAAACCCTAAGATGCACAAAATTAGATCTAAGTTCTTAATTGCAAACAATTTTTTCTTAACTGTTTGGGAGACATCTCTGCTAAGTTAAGATCTCAGGCACTGCGTCAGAACCACCTTACACATTTTTTGAAATCAAAATGGCACCTTGCTGTAGCTTATTTACAAAGCTGAAAGTTTTAACTTTTTTATTTTAGAAGTAGTACTATTTACCCACCAAAAAAGTTTATCTTCTTTCAAACTGCCATATTACTGCACAAAAAACTGAGAGGAGCTCTTTCTGCAACTTTGTTTCTGTTCATACACATCCAGGACAGCCTGCATGCCAGTTGTGCTCACAGAATACATCACCTATGTGGAAGAAGGTCACCTGCCCTGACTGACAACTGAGTATTTTAAGCCTCAAATACCTACGTACAGACAAGAGGACTTGAAGTTTAGTGCACCTGTTGAAAGCCAAACTGGCATCAGTGTTTCTGGTGAAGCTGTTCTACATGCAGAAACAGGACCCAAACATACAGAGTTAATAGCCCACACAGGCACTACTACACTACTGTTCCACACCAAAGAAAGAGTAAGTGAACACATTTCTGGCTACAAATATCTAACATAATGCTGTTTCCCTATACACTCAATATACTTTTACTGTGTCACGTTCTTGTACGTTGAAGTGAATGGTACAAGTTACAGAAATACAGAAGTGCCAATCCATAAAGAGTACTTGCTTTCAAATAGTAATTACAGTGATTATAATGCTCCCCAAAGCAGCTCTAAGTGAAAGTGGAATGCTGATAAAGTATGTCTAAGTTACTAGAAAAAAAAAAAGTTTCACTTAACCAGCCAAAGCTTCAAGAACAGAAGAGTCACCTTCTCACAACAGAGAACACTTACTGATCACCAAAGGATTGCAAGTTTCTCCTATCAACTCATCTTGAGCACAACATAGTGGCAGATTCTTTATATTCTCCATGATCTTCTCAACAACCCCATTCCACTTAGAAGCAGCAAGAGCCATCAGTTCCTTCAGGGCTTCTTCCAGAAAGTTAAGCCTTCACCTACTTTCTCCCTGGGTTTGGCATAGCCATTCTGCTATTATAAACTCCACACAGATCAGGCCTGGGAGCTCCACCTTGCTGGCAAGAGCATAACCAGAACTTAGAAAATTTTCATAATGAGGTGGTGCAGTTGAGCTCCAGGGTCACTTACAGTGCAGATTCATGATGTCTTTAGGTGTAAGTTGTTGCTGCAGTTGATGCATGCACAGCATTCCACAGCTGATACAAGGCAAGGGAGGACACCTGCATTACTGCACAGTCAGCTAATAAAAGAATTGGTTTTGCTTCATGATCTGTAAAACTACACCATAACGAAGAAACTACCCCTATCAGGAAAGAAACTATGATCTTATACATTATGTGCATGACAATTCAACAATTAGATAACGTGGCACGAGCTCTGAACATTTAGACATCTGATCTGTAAGCAGTTAAAGTTAAGCATCTCTCAAATTAAATGCATGAAATAATTCTAGCTATAATTTCTCAGTCTCTACAAAATATGTGGTACTAATATACCAACACAACTCTCGATTCTGAAAGGTTTAGTGTAAGGGAACAATTTAGTCTCCCCAAAGCCAGCCAGCAGCTGAGGTTGACAAGCGAGAGTACTAAAGTTCCAGTTTCCATGGAAATGGAATTTGGATCAGTACAAACAGAGATTTCAGAATTTAAAACCAAACATTCTCCATCTTACACTCTCTACTCCAACGTTCGTTTTCCTGGTTAACAAGGGTTCAAGAGACACACAGATGCCATATACATTAGTGATCTAGTAACTCATCCTGCCTTGTGGCTCCTCATTTTCATTTAGAGGTAACCAACCCCTTATAAACCATGCACCATAGTGGTCAGTTTAGCAGCAGCCAGCCAGCCACATTTTATAAACAAGACAGTATCCTAGAACTGTGCATTTGGGAGGACAGATCACTTACTAGTTACGCGATGGTAATACATATGAAATAACTGCTTTACAGCCCAATGCTGAACCGCCCTAAAACAGGAAAGTCATACCATACAACGCAACCACAAGGAACAATCAGTGAAAAAAAAAAACCCAACTCATTTTTATTATTGATATAACCCACCAGAATAGCACAGCAACAGAACTGTGAGATTTTTAAACTGTAAAAATCCATTGTCTTTAGGCAAGAACCAAAAATCTTGTGTATTTTATAACCACTAATGCAACACTTACACAGCAGCCACTGCCCAGTGCTGCAAGGGAGAATTCCAACTTGTTGATTACAACTGCAGGATGCTCACTGGCAGCTAAAGCTATTTGCCAATGGTATTTATGGCTCCTTGTGTTTGGCAAGAGCAGAGGAAGAGTAATTTTCTGGAAGTATTTACATTGATTTTGCAACTGATGACAACACTCCATCTGCTCTCAGACACTTTGGTGCCTCTGCCAGTTTCTTCCCTAATCTATTGCTTTCTCCAAGCTTCGTCAAGGTTTCTCTAGTTCCTGAACTTCGTTTTTTCACCAGGTTTGAAGGGGCCATTTCAAGTTGTGAGCAAGAACTTGAGGTATGAACATCTAACCCTATGCCCTAATCACAGATCAGCAGACAAATAAATGGTATTTCAAAGGACTCCCCCTCTCAAGACCATCACCTCCAGAAGCCTGAGGATATGGCTGATAGCTTCAACAGAGCTGTCAAAATCCCTGAAATAAAAGGGTCTTGAGGCCAATTATGAGAAGCAGAATTTAAAAAGAACCAAAACCAACCAACTCATTCTTCTAAGAAAAGCCCAAAAGCCCCATGGAAATCAAGATTTCACCTAGCATTTAAAAATGCAGCCAAGTAAAGCAACGTCCTCTCTACAGCAAATAGTGGGCTATCCCACAAAAATTTGAGATTCTTATCCAGCAAGCGCAATTCTACCTGCAAAACTTGCAGTGTAAATCAAACAGAAGGAAGGATTCATTTTCCATCTGTCTGCCTGACACCTTTCATACACAGAGCTAAACATTAAAAGAACGAGCAAAAGTAAATAAAGATTTGAAAGCCTGAAATTTTTTAACTTTAAGGCACTTACCATGGCAGAGGCATACACAAATAACTTCACTGCTTTCTCCAACTTGTATACAATGATCAAGCTACCTTAATGTCATGTGTTATGATTCAAGATACAGTATTCCTAAAAAATGTAATAGCTCATCTTACAGCATCATGTAAGTGAAAAAAAAAACCCCAAAAAGTCACATACAAAACTCTTAAGATCAAATACTCAATCCACCATTTGAAAAAAAAAAAAAAAAAAAAAGGATTGCAACATCAGAGATTCCTGAAAAGTGACTATAGCTTTCAGCAGCTCATAGAAGATTCATACGTATTTAAAGCCTCAAGGGGTGAGATAAACAGCAGTCTGCTCATCAGTTTCGTTTGAAAGTAGAAAAGTAGGTTAGTGTGAAATGGTGTCCCTAAGAAATAATCCCAACAGGATGAATGCAGAAAATAAATGCTTTAATTCCTTTTGTATCAGTACACATGTGTGTAGATTCATTTACTATTAGGCCCAGTCCAGAGATAACTCGGATCTGTGGTGTGCAGGTCGGATTAGATGATCTAAAGGTTTCTTCTGGCACAACACCTGTCTCAAATTATCTATCCTATTTGTTGACAACAAGAGAAAGAATTTGCCTGTAAACACAATAATCCTTTCTTCTAACAATTTGCTTTTTTCTTCTCATTTCACTGACCACCTAAATAGAAGAAAAAAGCAAATCATGGCAAGTTAAAAATCAGGTGTCAGCCTTATTCCACTGCTGCAATTTGTCTTTGTTACTTTGAAAACCCAGGACCACAGTGATAAGCCCAGAAAAAACAATGGATTTGAAATAAGCCTTTTTCTCTTCCAGGAACCCTGCAATATGTAAGCAACTTACTGCTTCAAGCTACAGGTTCTGAGAGAAATTAAAAGCTGAAAAAATTTTGAAATGACCTATCTCTTTGCATTTAGGCATTAGACTGAGGTTTGCCTTTGTATCAAATAAAAGACCAATTCAGCAGCTACATCAAATACAGCAGCTTGTTTTGGCAACCTCATTTTTAGGAGATCAGATTTAGCTACTCAGCTTTAATACTCTTGTTTTTGAATTAACCATCTGTTCTTTAACATTTAGACAGACAGACCTAGTAAAGTAGGATGTCAATCTCAGGGGTCTTGGGGCTACAACACACATATATACATGCCCACAACAGGCAAACAGAACCCATGAAAATAACAGCCCACCTTCCCAACAAGGAAGTTACATTGTTGATTTTTGTATCTAGTCTGTGGTTTCATTTTATCCAATTAGCAAGAGGAACCTGGGCCAAAACAATACATATTTTAATCAATTAATACAAAACCAAACAACTTTAAAATGCTTTATAACAAAAAGACTTCTATTTACAACAGCTGTAGGTCAGATATCTTAATCTAGGCCCCTTTAAGAAGACTGCCAAAAATAAAGCATGCTGTTCCACTGTAAATTGTCACTGTAAAAGAAATGCAAAATTCTTACGTGAAAAGACACAGAAAGCGCTCCATAGGCAATGATAGGTATTTTTAAAGTACAGTTGCTGTGAAAGTATGGAAGCTTCTTTTTCCCCTTTCAAAAAGATATATACAAGTGCACAAATGCTCTGTTATTTAAAGTTACACCAAAAGAAGACAGGATTTATAGGTGTTGCTTGACTAGTGAACTTTTAACAAACACTTTAATCAATTGATCCCTTTAAGAGAAACACACTATCAAGAAGCCATTTGTTTCAGCAGACTACCAACACAAGTGGCTAAAAGATGGCCAAGGTACACTACAGAAACAGTTGACAAGCTCAGAGTTCCCAGATCTTTAAGCACCCTTTGCCGTCTAAAAAACAGTTTCCAATAATACCAGTGCATTTCCAGGTACACTGCCTCCAGTATCATGAATACTATTGGTTTGCAACTGATATGACTACAGTAGGCTCTCCAAGATCTAGTACGTCCTACTTCCATAACACGGCCAGTAATAAGGGCTTACTGGTCTCCAGCAGACACCTAACTGACCTCCAAGACCTTCTTACGAAAGCCGGTACAACTGCTTTTACAAAAGCTCTGGCAATAAGCCTGCAGATTATTGTAAGGCTGGTAGCACTGAAGTACTACAATGTTTATTTCAACTCTAAAGGAAAGTATTGCAACTACGCATCCCTATAGACATAGGGCCTACTACAATTAACTCTTCTATTCCCATCCATCTTCCACAAGAAATCTCAAAATGAAATCCAGCAATATACCAATATAGAGCAATTTACATGTTCTCTCACTCCTGCACACAACAACCCAAACCTTGGGTCTGGCTGAGATGGAGTTAATTTTCCCCATAGCAGCCCTCATAGTGCTGTGCTCTGTACTGGTAGCTAGAAAGGTGCTGATAACACACCAGTGCTCTGGCTACTGCTGAGCAGTGCTCGCACAGCATCAAGGCTGTCTCTCCAACACTGCCCCCCCTCACCAATAGGCTGGGAGTGGGCAAGATCTTGGGAGAGGACACAGCCAGGACAGCTGACCCAAACTGACCAAAGGGATATTCCATACCATATGATGTCATGCTCAGCAATAAAAGCTAGGAGGAGGAAGGGGGGGGGGGGGCATTCGTTCTTTATGTTTGTCTTCCGGAGCAACCGCTACGCGTACTGAAGCCCTGCTTCCCAGGAATTGGCTGGACATTGCCTGCTGATGGGAAGTAGAGAATAAAATCTTTTGTTTTTCTTTGCTTTTGCTTTATTAAACTGCCCTTATCTCAACCCATGAGCCTTTCATTATATTTTCTCTCCCCTGTCCAGTTGAGGAGGGGGAGTGACAGAGCAGCTTGGTGGGCACCTGGCACCAGCCAGGGTCAACCTACCACAATTCCCATCCGTCTTCTACAAGAAAATCTCAAAATCAAATCCAGCAATACACCAATATAAAGCAGTTTACGTGTTCTCTCACTCCTGCACACAATAACCTGTGTTCACTGCGCACTGGCTTTCCACAGCACAGATGACAGCATTTGCAAGAGTACTTAGCAGTGGCTCAGTTCCACCACAGCCCACCTCAACTGGCATTGGGCCACTGACTTTGGAATCAGTGTACTATGTACATATTCAAGAGTCCAATGCTCAAATTCCAATAGTTAGTCACTTTTCACTTCTTCATAATACATTGCTTTTTAGTGAATAAACTAAGGAGCTAAACTACGAGCTTCCAACACAAGCTAGCAAGCAGTTAAATCAAGTCTTACCCTTTTACCAAAATCAGGAAGCAAGAGATACCAAAAATTCCTCAAGAAACCATTCTGAGACACCACAGTGACTCCAAATCACTATCTAATCTTGATTTAAAAAATAGAAGTTATCATTAGGATTGATAACTACTGATGCATATGACTAAACAATCAGCAGAGGATGCTAGAATATACTGCTATCCTGAGATTTCCCTCTAAACCTCCCCCTGACTCATAGTGTAGGTTCTATTAAATTAATTTTTAATTTACTGATTTTTAAACTAAGAAACTCAAGATTTTGAAATTCAGGTGCCTACACATAAGTAATTAAACACATGCTGTGATGCCCAAGTACTTGCCAACCTTTCTAAGAACTGATGCTGTAGTTGCTGAGTATTTTTGCACAAGTGACTGTTTAGTGAGTTTCCTTTGTGTTCTTACTCCTGTAAGGTTTCATCCATCTCTATTCCATCTACTATTGCCTTCTTGCAAGATTACTTCATCTGTAAGTAAAATAGTGAAGAATTAACTTCCCCTCCTTTCTCTTGATAGCATGTTCTAGCATTGTTTTACCAGGAAAAAAAAAAAAATCAGGTAATTGAAAGGAAGAAAATATGGTTTCCATGAAAAAGGTACACCAAGCAACCTACTTAACATACATTTTATCAACTGTATAAAATTTGTACATCTGTACTTGAACCGAAGGGGAACCCTTTCCCTCAACAAATAAAGTGACAGTAGAATGGTTTGATCAAGGATTTAATTTCAAGAAAAAATTCTGGTGATGCAGTACCGAGTATTAATCAATTATTCCCCTCAACTTCATTAAAAAATCTGTTCTTTTGCTCCCACTTCAAAGCTTGTAGCTGAAATCTGATTTATCATGTTGGGCCCAGAGTGGGATGTTTCTGTAAGTCTCAGAGTTATCATTAGTGAACTACAGGCTTATCTGCAACACAGGCTGCACAAGTCTAAATATATGGAGGAATACCCACTCTACTATTCCTTTCACAAAGGAAGCGGTGTGTGAACAAGCAGACCTGAAATCCTGGATCCATTATCAGGCATATGTTTTTTCCATATGCACCTTACTCAAGTATGCACATACACCAATTAAGAGAAAGATCTCATTGCTCCTTTCCTATAGGAAAGTCTGTATTTTTAACTCATTATAGGTCTCATCAGGTGAATGCATAAATCAAATTTTGTTAGAAGTACCCTGAATAAAATCTTTTTTTCTTCTTAGTCAATACATTTTGCATTATCATTGCTAGTGTTCACTATGTTTATAGCTATTTTTTCATTAAATAATTCAGAGGGAATTTCAATATATTACACATCTGTGACAAGTTTCCCTAAAGCAGTTTGTCTGCTGCATCCAAGTACAGAACCACTCAATTCCATATAAAAATTCAGCTTCTGGAAAGCTGAGAACTTACCCTAGAATTTAGAGAAAGGTCACATCAACTTGCCCTATTCCACCTCTTTAAATAAAGATTCTGCAGTGGCCAGAAAAAGAGATGCAGAGAAAGTCCTAGATGCTCTGCATTTATCCAGTAGAAGTGCTATAACGGTAAGCAAAAAAGGTTATTTAAAAAAAAAAAAAAAAAAATCACTTAAAAGCAAGGATTTATTTACACCTCTGGTTTAATTGCTGGAAGTATCATCAAGGCAATCCCATTACAGCTGATGGTAGTTGTGTGGTACAAACACCTCTTAAAGAAAAAGAAAATACACAAAATGACAGAATCCTTCAGGCTGGAAGGACCCACAGGAGCCCAGCCTCCTGCTCAAAGCAAGGCCAACACTCAATTCAGACCAGGTTGCTTTCACCAGCTGGGTCTTGAAAACTGACTCAAAGGATGAAGATGCCTCCCTAGAAAATGAAAGCCTCTGATTCTTTACATATGGTCATTAATAATGACACAGTTCAGAGATCATTCACTCAGACTAGCCCTAAGCCAGTGACAAATCTTGATCATCTTCTTCGTTAAATACTTTCACAGTTAATGAAGTTCAGAGCCATTGAATTGCTCCAGTTTTCCAAAACATTCCAAAAGCTTTTCTTAAAAGTGCAAAAAGTATCCCATTATTAATGCTTAATACATTTTTAATCAAGTCATGTTCACTTACAAGCGAGCCACGGGTACATGTATACAGGCAGAGTTGAAGTCGCATCTCAGAAGACAACTAGTGTTGCCTCATTAAAAAAAGCAACTGGCTTTCTCACAGCCTGGGACCAGTGTCTTTAAGTGGAATAAGTCAACTTGAATTTCGTATGAATAACCTATGTAAACAAGTTTGCACATTAGTTTTTAATGTGAATTGTCACAATTGCACGGCTTTCCCCCAATTCAAGGTACAATACAAGTCAGTTACCACAAACTCAAATAAGCAAACACACAAAAGCAAACTTACATAAGAAGTGATTTGTGTCACAATATTTGTTTGGGGTTGATGGCTCTAATTGACTTGCACCAAATCACTCTTTACCTCGTTCTCTACCAACTACATTTCTGATGCTTCAAATAAGCTTCAGCATTTATTGACTGAACGTAAGAGCATCTCACATAATGACCAACGCATTTATTCTTACATATAGCATATTTTTTAATAGTATAAGCTGACGAAGTAATACATATTTTTACAGGCCTACATAAATCCATACTTTAAGCTTATTTTTTTTGCTTTTCAAATAAAACCCCCACATCTGTTAAATGTGTACGAAGCAGCTCATTTCATATACAGATCCCAGGAAGTATAAGAAAGACACAATAGGTGACTTGAGATGCTTGGGAGTTTCAATACTCATTGATCAAAACCTGCCAATAATCAATTTTAAAATTCAAAAAAAGACAAACAGCCAGCAGGGTATCAATCTGAGTGTTATCCCATAACCACAAACTGCATCTCCTCTTCCCAGCCTGCTCTCGAGACCAAACCAGAAAAGGCAATAGCATAAGAGGCAGGCAACTTGGTACCACACAGTTCTCCAACAGCAGCACAGAAGGTCAGAAGACAGGCTTCTTTCCTGAGGGCTTCCTACAGCACAGGAGGCTGCAGAGAGATCCTTGTGCTCCCATCAACAAGTACTAAGGACAAGCTCTGGGTCAGGGAATCCAGTTTAGCCAAAGAAGAATGTTCTGCTTGCTCCCTAAGGATGATTCTTCCTCAAAATCTCCCAGGCAACTCATGCTGTTGAAGCTTATACAAAGATTCACCATATATCTTTACAGTCCTCAAAGAAAGTTCATTTTGGATTAAGGTAGTATATTCCATATCAGCAGTCATGAATAGAAGTCTTAAATAAAAGTAAGCATGTTAATAAAATGATAGAAATTTTGAAATAACTGAGAATTGAACCAAAAACCCTGAAATTTACATCAGAAGAGGCAAACACAGACACAAGTCACCATTTCAGACATATTCAAGCTCTGCCTCAGGTTCACACATTGTCAAACTGGTCTGAGCAAACAAGTAACTAGCAGTGCAAACAATATTGTTACAGACAAATCTCATAGACATGCTTGGCCTTCATTTTAGTGAAATTAAATCACATGAACAAAACACGGAAAGAACATATCTCAACACATCCACAGGGTTCAGTGCGAATAACGCCTTTGATATGAACAGAAACCATTTGCATCTCAAGAGTGCTAAAGAGTACAAGGTAACCAGTCAGACACCCTGATGATGGGCTCAGCATAGCAAAACAGAACCTAAACTTCTTATAAAACTGATGGTAAAGAATTTCTCAAAGGATACTCCCATTGATTTGCTACTATATGAATTTTAAAAAACAAACAGTAAAAGCTTGTAAATTAGTATTTTTGGTTCTGTACTTTGTGATCTCTTTTGAAGGTCTGTATTAATTCTCAACATTAGGAATAAATCCATTGCAGGAAATCATATAGCCAAGGCAGATTTTTTTTTTTTTTTTAAAAATGGCTATGAAAATGCACAGAAGTCAAATGACTCACTAGATTTGCCTTGGCTTTAATGTCTCACTTAAACATCAAGTTTAGTAGAAAGGACCCACGTTGGGCCATAGAGCTACTTCCATTTTTCTAATGACACTTCAACAAGCACAGGACTGACTATTAAAACTGATTGCAGAAGTCAGTAAGACATGGAAAACACAACACAGGGCAAGATGCAAACGGTGGATAGACAGCAAAATTATTTTGAAATTCCATCAGGCATAAGAACACACAAATCCTCATAAAAAGCTCTGTATGTTCTAACAGTATTAGAGCACTGTCATTACAGTTACTATTTGGTAAGAAAAGCTGAAGTAAGAGTTGCAGGAAAAGATGTTGTAAGAGTAGCCAGCATTTATTTGTCACACAGCATCCAGGTACCCACTCCTAGATCACATCCACACTTCGCAACTACTAGAATCAACAAGGTAAGCTAACAATTCACCACTACCTCTGAAATCAATTAACAAGCTTGTAATGTAAACACTAACTCTTCTAGTTAGCACTTTTGACATAGCTGTGTCCACTTACAAGATGAACCTTTCCTTTAACATTTGTTCCTTAAAAGGTTGTTCATAAAGTACTGTTGTTAAGTATGCCATAAAGAACATTAAGTTTTTGATTTCTCTTTGCTTGAACTTCTTGCCAGCAGAGATGCTGTAGTTTAGCTACGTGCATGCTGCTATCCCACTTAAGGTGCTAGGTAAATCAGGTTAGCTTAACATCTTTTACAGACGTTTCCCCTGACTTACGTGACAGCCACAGTGCACAGGTACTGTTACTAACAGTTACAGTGGCTCATAGGTGGCATCTTGTTTGACCATCATAACTTTACATCTATGCCTTCGTAACTTCAGAATAGCATCCTGCTGTTAAGCATTTCAGAGTACTGACAGAGGTAGTCATGTTGACACACAAGTTAATCAAGTACTTGTTCGCAGAGCGGGACTTCATTACAGTGACACCTTGCCAGGATTGCCAACAGTCTGCCTGACTCAGGATGGGATATACATATCAACGGCTGGTTTAAGGTCTAATTAGTCATCTAGTAGCTATACCTTTTACATTTTCATGAAAAAAGCCACTGAGAAGTAGTTGTTGGATATCCAAAGGAAGTTTGCCCTGTAATCTTGTACTAAGGTTTGTACTATGAATGAAGCATCTCAGATAGCTCCCTTCTCCATATTAAAGTTAAACCAGAGACATACTCATCTGCCCAGTACTCGAAATCCCAGCAAGTAAGAAGAGGCTCAACAGTACTGCTATACATCGTGACATCAGACTTTATGATCATCACAAGGGATTCAAATAATACCATCCACTGATCTAAAAAACCAGTCTTTTTTCTTTCTTTCATGAGATGGTGTCCAAACTTCTGTTAGCTCCATTTCCTAATTGTGGGGCTCAGAAGCCAACCTCTTGTTCTAAGCCCCAGAGCTGAAACAGAAGTCCTGTTGGGCTTGGGACTCCACATGGGTCATGGTGCACACAAGGGAAGCACTGTCTATTCACAGAAGCCACCTACCCATGTTGCTCTATTGAGCAATAGGATCCATTCTCAAAACTGGGGGATGCTAAGAAATACCCCATCTGATGGAAAGCTGGGAAGCCATTATCCACCTTTTTAATGTCAGAGAACATTTTACAGCAGGAATGTAGGGAGGACATTTCAGATACTACAGCACAGTCTTCCCCCTTGTTTCATTTTGTACTCCATTATAGCAGAACTGTCTTCTGCCTACCACATGCTTTATGTCCATGTGAGGAAGAAAAAGAAGGGTATTCTTAAAAATGGTGTATACATTGAATGCTATCCTCATTCTTACTAGTCAAGTTGAAGATAATGGAGGTTAGTTTGAAATGTTGTCTTCCAAAGTAAAATACAGTTTGTCCAGAGATTATTATGGACTACTAAAGTAAATCATAGTCAGAAAGCATATAGATTTCTAATTATTTAGGCTTTTGCATATGCATTTAGAGTGACAAGCATGAAGGGCACTACAAAATAGGAAAAAATATCCTTGCAGCATATATTTAAATAAATGCAGTCATCCCCTTCTCTGCTACCCACAACTAAAGCAAATATGTTTTTACAAAAGTTGAGGTAAATGATTTAAGTCTTTTAGAGCAAAATAATATTGTCTAGAGGTGACAGAGCATTTCTCAAGCAGTTAGGAAGCCATAAGCCTAAGATAGGAAAGTACATTTGCCATTTCCTTCTATTTATGTCACATTTTTATCTTAAAGTGTGTAAATATATTTTAAAAGTCATTAATGTTTTCTACACAAAATGAAGTTTGAACTTACATGCCCTTACTATAGTAGTGGTTTATGCTCAGGGAGGGAAACATAGGGCTCTTACAACAGGTAATATTGGTATATTGTAATATGGAAATACAGCCACTGCAGTTCCTTACCCTCTGCTGAGGACAGATATTTTTGTCATGACAAGTAGTGTACATAGAAAATATTTACCTGCCATAGGCATTTTAATATTAGAGTCAAGCTAAAAAAAACCCCAAACAACTAAGGAATTTGACTGTATTTGACTGTTCTACACATCTGTAATGGTTAATGTTTCTAAGCAGCTCCTGGACAAATAATCAAAGCTGAAGAGTAAAGGGAAAAGCAGCAGATAAATGAAACTAAGAATCTTGTCAAGAAAGATAAAAACGCGGTTAGAGGTCAGTGAAGGAGGGGAAGAATTCTAGAAAATTCCTGGCTGGGGTTTCCTATGAGGGTAAGGCAGAGAGTTACCAGCAACACACATGCTGTCTCCTGGGGAGCAGGAGGAATGAGTACTGACGGGATGTCAGGATCTCAACAGGACAGGTGCTCCATGTAAGTTAAACCCAACTCCAGGACAAGGAAACAGCAAAGCAAGTGACCCCCCCCCCCCCCCCCCCCCCCTCCAAACAGCTCAGCAGCAGAGGAATTAGAGGAATGCCTCTATCTGCAGCTGTGAGATATGAAGAGAAAGTCCCAGTATCTTTCCCTCCCATCAAAAAGCAAACGCTGTGCTGCAACCAAAGAAACACCTAGAAAGCCACTAGTTCATGAACAAGTATTTAGGAAGCCTTACAGTAGAGCAGAAAGAAGTGGCAGTGCCATCAGACATACGGAGCACACGAACAATTCACTAATTGAAAGTGTTAACAGAATGACAATGGGTGCAGCGGGAAACCAGCAACATCAGGTTGAGGAAGAGGCCCATATTTTAACAGGCACATTGCAAATTCAATGTCTGGCAAGTCAGACCAGGAGAGGATATTCTGGACTACAGAGACACCCACAACAGATGACATAGGCACGTGGCCTCTTAGCAGGACACTGGTCTGGAAGGCCACAGACCTGTGCTGTGTTTCCAGCTCTCCCCTGCCATGCCCTGCTGGCAGGTCACACCAACGCTCTCACTAGCCATCCTTTCCGGCCATGAAGACAGGAGGGGAGCGCTCGTCTCACCAGCGCTCGCACAGGGCCTAGTGGTAGAGATCAGGATCTCATTCAAGGCCTCCAAATACTACGGGAACAAATCATTGCTGATGAGGTGTTTCGCAATGCATCACAAACAGAAGACCAGCAAGTCCTAAGAGACTAAACACCCCAAAAAACTTCTGTCTTGCTAAGAGTTTAAGTAAAACAAAACCCACCACTTAGTACTTTTTAAAGTGTGATTCTTAGCTGCTGGCAAGAGCCCAGCTCTCTCCCACCCTACCTAGGAAAGGTGAGCTCAACTTCTGCTACAGAACGTGACCAACTCATTGTGCACAGAACCTTAGTTCACTGACAGCAAACGCACAATCAAGTCTTCTCCTATAGCACATATCACCTCTTGAAGGTATGCTCCCTTATCTTCTAGCCTTGCCTGCAGGGACTGCAAGTTACTTTGCTTAAGTAACAACACAAAGGAGGCAAGCAGTCAGCTTTTCCTGATAGTAAGCAGCAGTCCTAAGGTAGAATATTATCTTAATTCTTGAGTTACAAGGTCAGACTGAGTTTTCTTCCACCAGATCACCCTTGCAGATGTCCATCCTACTTGTATTAAAAGGCATCTAAAGAGATTTCTCCACAGTCTCACACAGAATAACTTAATCCCATGTACCACTGCTGTATTCGATATCAAGTTGGTTGCCTTCTGGTCTGTTCCTGGGAAACAAGGGAACAGTCACATACCATATTTGTTATGTCAACTTTGCACATATTTCATTTTGTCATCCTCTTAAGTCTTCCATTCTTGGAAGAAAAATAAAAAGTGTTTGGGCTTTTCTTCATGTTATAGCTCAGTTTGAAACAAAGGCTAAATTCACAGGACATGAGGTAAGCAGGTAAACTGGTAAGCAAATACAGGAATTGCAGTGAAAGAACACTGGTAATAAGACAGAAAATTAATTTTCTATTCAGACTACTTTGTAAATTCTTGTTAATTCAGTCATTTTGACAGATCTTTTTCACTAGAATGAGTTCTGATGAAAGGTTTTACTACGCTATTTACCAACTCCTTCAAAAACAAAAAAAAAAAATCAATGTTCCCTTGTATGATAAATAGCCTTTGTTATCTCTTTGGAGTATCAGGTTACCAATTCCAATCCCATTAACAGCATGAAAACATTGCATTGTATTCAGCAACTGTTCTTTGTTAGTCCTGTTGCTCATCAGTGCTAATTCCACTACTTGAAATATATAGTCTCAAACATGCAGCTTATTCATTGCAAGTTTCTGTTCTTGCTCCCAATGAAACCAGTGCAAAGGCTTTGATTGACTTGGAGGCGTGGATGAAGCCCAAAACAAGCACACACACACACACACACCCCCCCACACACCACAGAGGGAGCAGTTCTGATGAGAACATGTTTTTTAAAAAAAAAAAAAAAAACCACACAAAATCACTTTCTGATGGGCAAGGACAAGGGCATTTCACTACTGCCATATGTTTCTCTCCAGATGCCAGTTATTCCAGGTAGTAGTGCTAGTTAATATTGCCAGCTATACAGCTGCAAAAGCACATTTAAGCATTTGGTATCTTGATTCCCAATATCCACTTTTAAATATTAGCTGTGGCATCTTCCTACTTTCTTCTCCAGGAAGAGTTTGACATATGCAGACATCTGATGAGCTCCTTCCTTTCCTTCCTTCATACGTCACATAGAAGCAGAACCAAGATAAGGATCTCCAAGGATCTTACAAGTCTTTAAGAAGTACTGGCCAAAAAAAGATGCAATTTAGTACAGACCTGGGGGATTTGCATCTAAGAGCACTCTCCCCTCTATTTGCATTGAAAACTGCTTTCTTTATATTGTTCACTTAATGCCACACTAGTCAGAGTTAACATTAGTATTAAGCTACTGGATAATAGCTATAAATTTACTAGTTGCCAAATTACATGCAGTTTTTCTATGGCTTTAAGCTTAATATTAAGAAATGCAAACTGACAACAAAAATATCTACTTTTTAGAAAACAACAAAGAATGCTTTGCTCTCAATCTCATTTTACTTGGAAGGAGGTGGTCACAATCAGCAAAGGCATGGCAGGAGGGAGGGGAAGGGAGAGGAGAGAAAGCAGATACGATCTGTTGAAGATCCCCAAACAGTCCAGTGACAAGAACAACAGACCCTCCAACTCCTAAAGCCACACTGTCTCCCCACTTTGGCATAGACGCAAAACATCTGGCCGTCTAGTGGAATTACAGCCTTTCCTTATCCGTGCTCATGAAACTGCTGACCGACAATAAAACGTAAAGTTTCAAAAGGTTGTTCCGGAAACTCCAAATCCCCTTTGAATAACAGCTGAAAACACTGACAAACACTTCAGGAGTCCAAAAAAAAAAATCTTTTAGCAAAAAACTTCCAGTTCAGCTGAAACAAAAGGAAGTTGCAGCTTTTAAGATTAAAGGGAAGCATACAATAAAAAGAAAGCACCAACACTGCCTCACCATTTTAAAACTGGACGATCTAGAGACACAGCAAGGTGCATGCTGGAAACACATCAGGTACTGTTGCAGTAAGGGAAGTAAGACTCAAGGTTACACCTAGTACAGCTTTCAAAGCAAGTAAATTAATTCAAACTACAACGTCAACCCTGGAGCAAGGGCAGAAGCTGGATGGAAGTCAGTTACACTAAATGTTTCTAGAAGTTTCCCTCCCCCTTCTGCTCGAAGAGGTAGTAAAGCATTAAAATCTGATGTCTCAAAATGCCAAAAAAACATCACGACTGCCAACACTGGGAGAAAGAACTATCCTTTCAAAGGCATAAATGTCACATCACAGTACAAAGGCAGGAGTAATACTACAGCAGAGGACAACATTTAAGCTTACCTTTAGAGTTGCGCCGCTTGTTTGCGGGTGAAAAACAAATCCTGGAGTGCCTCACAATTTTTCAAAGCTCAAATATCCTCTTAGTGCATCTGCATGATCATTTTCCATTCATAAAGAAGGGTTAAACCCTCTTAACTGAAACACACATTATCTACAGTACCTGTCCCAACCCTCAAAATGAATGTCAGTCCCACACAGAAAAACTTCAAGGATCTTTACAGGTTATCCATAGTTTACTTGTAGTCTCTCTGCTAATATTCCCCTCTGAGTTCCAGTATCTGGGACCACAGAGAGCACATAGGCCACAATTTGAAGATTCAGCTGACAACCACAAGTTGAGACCTGTCTTGCACAGTGGACTCCAATATCGGAATTCAAGTAAAAACATAAATTATAATATTTGGACTTGGCAACATCCTAGTGTATCATAATGCATGAGTACACAGGGTTTTTTTTATTTGTTACCGTGGATTAAGCTGTGGAGCGTTTTCCCAAACCCAACTGGAAATAGCACAATGTAATTGGCTCCAATTTTAACTTTCCAAAACTTTAATGTTTTGGAAATAAAACTAATTCAGTAAATGTATATCACTACCTTTGCGGACACTTGAGTGATCTGTTAACTATCCCATGTGTTTTGGGAAAAAAAAGAATTCACTAATTTTTTTTTTATAAATATGTACTCATTTAAGTTACAGACCTAGTTTGTTACATACAAAGAGGAGACTACAGAGATGACCTTCTGTCCTCATTACCATTCTCCCCTTCTTGTGCCAAAGATAGCATAGAGAATAAAAATAAAAAAATCCTCAATAGCATTAGGAATTAGACAATGTCATGTTGAAAGATACCCTAAATGACGAGCCTTATCTCTTCTCGCTGGCTGGGACCGCAGGGGGGCTCTGACCCGTAGAGGGGAGGTAGCATTTAAGCCTTCGCTAGGTGGTCTCTTTGCAGTAGGCTCTATCCCCAGCTGTAATTGCTTGTCAGCCCTAACTGGATGCCTGAACACTCTGGAATAGTTCAGCAAAGTATTTAAACAGATGGATGGTACAGGCCACTGGAACAAAACTCGTTTTTTCTCTGGCCACGGCTCTTTCAGCGCATTCCTTTGAAGTCTGTGCCACTGAGGAATCAACAACAGCTGAGAAACATGTGTTATCATACAACATTGAGCGCAGCAACAATATTGCACAGCAAGATGCTTTTGTTCAATAATCCTGGACTATAGAAAGCATTACAATGTCTTTTGTTGTGGGTAAGCCCTTTTTCCAAGCACAACAAGAAAGTAAACAGATTCCTCCCCCATTTAAGGAGTAACTTGAAAGTAAAAAGGTGAATTAAGCAGATTTCTCAAGTGCCTCCCATCGGAAAGCTTACAGTGCCTATCTCCTCAAGTCCTCTCAGATATATTCAACGCTCTCCATATTTATGTTGTCATAAAGACAACTAGATGCTTACAGAGATCTGAGCAAAGTAACAGTCCAGAGGAGCCCAGTCTGCAGTTCCCGTGGCAGATGTGACAAGCCCCTATAAGCTACAGCTCAAACCCACCTTCCTTTCCCAAGCAGGACAAGTTTTGTGATCTCAACTTCACAGGCAATGAACTGGAGAGAGAAGCAGCAGCACGGCACTGCTTGGCACACGCAGGCCAGTCTCGCCCCTCCCCATACTTTATCAGTACAGAGAAAGATGCCATACAGTCCTCAGAACAGCAACAGTTTCCTCAGAGGAAAACACCACGAACATCCTCTCATCAGCCAGGAAAACTGTTCTTGTCAAAGCTGTGAGATCACCATACACTTTGAAGGGGGTTAGGAAGGACAGAAAGAATTAGTTATTTATGAAACTGAATTTGAAACTAGACTAACTGTCCAGATTCAGAAGCATGGAGCTAGCTACGTGCATATGCAAGAGGACAGTAAGTTATAACCCAAAGCTGATGCAGCTGCCTAACAGCAAGTTTCTACAGAATCAAGTCTCATTTTCACTGACGAGAAAGAACTACCTGCAACAGGGCAGAGCCTTGCATTTACAAAGTTTACAAGTCTCAAACATTACAGGAAGGCGGGCATTGAGATTATAATACGTCCCATTACACTGTAAAGTCCCAACCCCAGCATGAAAAAAGTTACAAGAAAACCTGAGCTTTCAAAAAAGCCCTAGAAAACCACACAACATTTACACTTAATTTCAAGATAGAGATCTTAAAGACTCAAAAACCCAGACAAAAACCTAAAATTAGAAAGCAAAAACACACATGTACTAAACCAATCTCATGATTACAAAGCTCACAAAAAAAATATATACCAGGACTGCATGCATGATGCTGAGGGGGGTCCTCAGCCCAGTCCCTACAAGACAGTTTTCCACCCTGAAATTCAATTTAATAGAGTTTCTTTCTGGAGAGGCCGACAGTGCCCTTCAAATTCAGCTTGAGGCAGACTGTTAAGGTACCACAGAAGCAGCATGCACCGATATTGTCAGAGATATACAGGGGATAAAAATAACTCTAGTCTCAAAACCATTACAGCAATGCAAAAAATCTTACGCCACTCAAAATAAATGGCGATGATCAAGAGTTCTACTTTACAACTTTCGAAGAATGAGTATTAGCACAAGCAAAACTACCAGCCGACCAGTATTCAAAACCACAACTAAACAAGGAGTAATACATTTACACGTAATTATTTTTAAAATCATGAGTAAAAGCACTTGAGAGATTCAGGAAAATCTCCACATCCTATGAGGTGCAGGCAGGAAGGCAGCTTAGGCAGAGGTCATACTGCCATGCGATGGCAGAAGCAGGAACAGAACCCACCATCCTCAGTGCTCAGCTCTGCACTTCAGCAACTACATCTTCTTTCTAACATGTTCCTTTTCAGGATTTCCCTCAAAAGGATTTTAAAAAGTGATGCTAATCAACCTAATTTGGCCCTTTAGAATTATTGGTTGTGTTTCCAGAAACAGTCCAAGGCACAGTTTTGAAAGACTTAAAAGGAGAAAAATAACAAGTCATATTAGCAAGAAGTTTATTTCCCCCCATCCCAAGTTTTTCATCTCCAGGAAAGATAAAAAAGAAGATTAATTCAAACAACTCATCAAATTCTGTTGGGCTTGCGGGGGTGCGGAAGGAGAAAGACAGCAAGATTACTTAAGTAAAGAAGTGAACCACCTTAACTCTCTCAGTTGTCCTAAAAGGTATACAACTAAACACTATGAGTGCCAAGCAGTGATTTCAGTTCCCTCAGCAATTCACCACATATCAAATAATTTTTTGCTATAAGATACAAAGAGAAGTACTTCTAGTTTGATGTCTAGCCTACTTTCTAATTAGATATCATCAAACAAAATTCAATCTGAAATAGTATTTTCTCTCTTCTTTAAAGAAAGAAAAAAAAAGTAGGTCTTACTTAATTTGCAATTTAGCCACGTAACCTTGTGGTCTTCTGGAATGGTATCTATCAAAAGAGATAACGTAACACAACCAAGATCCACACTGTTTCCTTCTGACCTAAAAAGTTGACATTTTAGTCATGAACTACATATTCTCTACTGAGAAAGACATACCTCTTTACTTTTACAACACTTAACACAATCACACCAGTACCAAACACAATTAACTGGGAGCTTGAAAACCCTTAAACAGGTGTCTTTGCAGAAATCATTAGGCAATTGATTTACTTGCTCTCAACAGCCCAGCACATACTTAATTTTAGTATGTGATGTTGACTAGAGCTGAGGCAGAAGTTTGTGAGGTCCAAACCAGACTTCATAAACCACACGACAGTGCTTTTTTGACACAGATGTAAGCAGTTTCCAGCAATTTTGTTAATGTATCAGCCTCTGATTATCTGCAGTTTTAGGATGGAAAGCATGACAGGTGTAATTCTAAAGGGGACACTGAAATCTGTAACCTTCCCCCCTGTCTCATTTTCCACACTGATGAAACCCACGAGCCATACTGAACTGCAATTTAGCACACCGCTCTGTTGGCATATTAAAACGCCGCCTTGCTGAACAGAAAATAGGCTGGCACACACTGGACTACTACAACCCCAAACCGGACCCTGGACCAGACCTTCCCAACAATAGTTTAGAGCTGCATAAACCAAGAAGCAGAATCCATTTTTCTTACCCTTTAAAGTTCATGCCTCTGTATTGTCCTACTATAGTGTATTTACTTAAGCTTTTCTCATCAATAGTCTCCCACTCCCCCCCACAAAAAAAAAGAACAAATCTCATACATTCCCTGCTAGCAAAAAAACCCTTCTTTTAATCTTTTTTCTTACTGGGGGAGAAAAAGAGAGAAGGAGGGGTTGGGGCAGGAATAAAAGAGATTAATCGTGAAACAAATCAGCACTGTCTGGAGAGGGGAAAAAAAAGACCAAAACAAACAGTCCACGTCGGGGGTGGGGGAGAAAGAAAAATAAAAATAGGTTGAATTTTCTTTTCGGGGACAGTAAGAAGTAGGGGGAAAAAAAGAAAACTATTACAAAGATTTTCCTGTGTAAGAAAAGTAGCTTCTGAACTCCCTTTCTCAAGGACACAAAGAAATATCCCTTACTTTTCCACACGATGCCCGAAGGAAGGAGAAAGACAAAATGCCAGCAGAGGGGAAAAGCTGGAGGGAGCTGGGGAAGTAGCGAAGGAAGAAGCGAAAGCACAGGAACGAGTGCGAGCGGGCAGAGGAGACGCGTAAGGGTGAACGGGAGAGCCGAAAACGAAAAAAAAAAAGAAAAAAAAAATTGAAAATCCGAGGGGAGGTGGAAAACAGGCAATACGGACGGGAAAGTTGGCGAGTGCAGGCGGAGGGGAGAAGGGGGCAACGGGGGAGAGGCGCAAGAGAGGCGGCAGGGAAGGCTCACAAACCCCGCAGCGGGGACGAGCCGAAAGACGCCAGGGCGGAGAAGAGACCGGGGCGGGACGCGGAGCCGGGTGGGCTGCGGGAGAGGGGCTGCAGCGGGGGAGGGAGGGAGGGAGAGAGCGAGCGAGCGAGCGAGCAGGGCGGCGGGGCAGAGGCAGCGGGGGCAGGGGAGGAGGGCGGGCTCCGGCGGGACGCAGACCGCGCCGGAGTTGGCCGCGCACTTACCGCTCCGCCGGCGGCGGCGGCTCGGCGCCCGTCCCGCGGCGGCTCCCCGGGCAGCGCCAACGGCCCCAACGGCCGCCGGCTCCGCCTCGCGGGGGCGGCGCGGCCGGCCCGCAGCGCGGCGCCCGGGGGCTCGGCTCGGCCCGGCCCTCCGGGGCGCCCCGCTCCTCCCCCGGCCCCGCCGAGCGGCCGCCGCCGCCGCCGCTGCCGCTGCCACTCGCCCGGCCGCGCGTGGGTGTCCTCCGCCCGGAGCGGCCGCCCCCGCCTCCTTCCTGCCTCTCTCTCGCTCCCCTTCACCGGGAGAGACATGTAACGGAACTGGGACGCCAGCACGGCATTGTGGGAGCTCTTAAAGCCGCAGCCGCCCGCTGCCCCCCGCCGCCAGCGCCGCCGCTGCTCCCCGCCGTCGGCCCGGGCGAGGGCGCGTCCGCGCCGCGTTCTCCCCCGCCGCCGGGGGCGAGCAGGCAGGCAGCGAGGCAGGCAGCGAGGCAGGCAGCGGCAGCAGCAGCAGCCTTTTAAAGGAGAGGCGCTACAGCCTTGCCTAAAAATAAACCTCTCAGCGGAGTCCCTGGGACCGGCCGATAACGTGTGCGGGGCCAGCGGGTGCCGGCGGGGGCGGTGGGAGTTCGGGGCGGGCCGCGGGGCCGGGGAGAGCGGGGCCTCCCGCGCCCACCTCTGCCGGGGCGGGGCGGGGGCGGGCAGGGAGCCCGCACCCCGGCCGGGAGGGCAGCCGGGGGTCCCGCTGGAAGGGAGAGCTGCAGGAGCTGGGGGAGAGCTCCGGTCCCAAAGGAGGAAGAACGGCAGTGAGAGCGCCGGCTGGGGCGTAGACGTGGGGCTTTTTTGTTTTCCCTGAGATCTTGCTATTGTTTCTGGAAGAAGCAAGAATGCCTTTGGTGCTTATTTTTAACTGAAATGTGGAAAGCCGGCAGTCAGTGTTTTCTATTGTTTCTGCTTTGGATTTTGATGATGGAAAATTCCCCGAAAAAAATAAACCTCAGAGCAGCAAAGACTCTTAAGCAGATGGCTATTTTGGGCAGAAAGTTTTGAATAAGAAGTTTTAATCGCTTTTCTGTTTATGCAACTTGGAATAGGAAAAGTGACCGTTTCTAAAAAAAACCCCAAACCCGTTTGAAAATGAACTTCAGAGCTGCGATTCACAGACATTTTTCGCTGTCTACGAACATTTGTGCTGGGTCTGGTCTCAGCTACCAGCAGCAGAGCGGCAGTAGTTATTCCCAGCTCTTCCCTGGGCTGGTGGCCTATTTCAAAACTGCCTGTGCACCACGTTCAGAGATCAGGACACCCTGGTCATTTAAAGAAGAGTCTCATCAAGAGAACTTTTTTTGTTGTTTGTGTTATCACCATTTGAACAATATTCCTGTACCATTCCTCTTGTGGTTTTTTTGAGCGTAGCACGCTTTCTCTTTTTGGTTTTTGGTGGGTTTTTTTAAGTCCCGATCCTTTAGATGAGAGCAGGATTTTGCTTCCGTGTGACTCTGCATTGATGCTACATGGAGAACATTTTCAAGAGCATACACATGCTTCAATTTAAATGCAACCATATAAATATTTACAAGATTTGGGTTTGGGGATGTTTCTACAAATATTTCTAGTAGGTCTGGATCTTGGCTTATGATTGCATTTTCCTTCATGGCTTTATAGCACTGAGCATGTTTTTCATAAGCACACCTGGCAAGATGTAAATTTCTGCTGAAAAAGTCTTCTGGACACAGAAGGACGTTGCTTCTAGTTCTGACCTGGGTCTATGCTTTTTTATGCTCTTTCAGACAGGAAGAGGTGCCAAGCAGTCTCTGAGAAAGACCTTAAGCACAACATGAAATTAGGCATGGTTAGGAAGAAATTGCAAAGATAGGTGAATCTGTTGGGGAGCGTGTGGTTTACGTGGTCAGCGACACACACACCCCTTCACCTTAAGAAACTGAAAAAAACCAGCACTGGAAGGATACCTCTGGGAGAAAGGAATGGTGCTGATGACCAGTTCTCCTGCAATCTACTGGATAATATTTGTTTGCACTAAGTATTTTTTACTATGACTTTCAAGAGTGTCAGCGGACAACTTACAAGCAGGAAAAAGGGATGTGTTTTTCAGGTAGATTGTTTGTTGCAATATTTAACCAAATATTCCTGTGAAGATCCCAAGAAGTACTGCGCTCAGAATACTACTGCTTCCTTTTTTCATGAAGCCTGTAAACACAACAGGAGCTATAAAACTCATGGAAGATCCTTTCTCAAAATCCAGGCTTCTCAGGACTCCCATGAAGGAAGGCGAGTGATCTGGGAAACTATTGAAACTATATGACCTGGGAAGTTATTGCTAGAAGGAGAAAAGCCTTTTTCAAGGAGTTAATGGCTTACTGAAAACAAGTACTTGATAAGTCATTGAGTTTGTATTGTATACCGCTCCAGGTGTTCAGCAAAACTGGGGGCCAGAACATCAAACATTACATTTTCTATTGAAAGCTAGCTTGCCCATTAGTTTCTCAAACCCAACAAATGATTTTTATACACTTGCTATATAATTTCCTGTTAGAAAGTTCACATCAGTGAATGAAAATCACTCTTTTATAGAGGAGAAATTAATGGCCATAATTAAGACATTTCTGGTGAAGATGTTCAGAACATACATAACAAGGCATAAAATGTTCATGCTCGCTATTAGCGTGCTATTTCACTTGCTGGCTGTGACAGAGCTTTTGTAGCTAGAAAGAGCATTGGCATTTTTAATATTCTAATGTCTTTCTCCTATTTCCCTTTTGTAATTTAGTTATGAAGGCACTGAAGATAACATATTTCTGCTGCTTCAAAATAACGTTTATGAAATTTTCAGAGTAATTTTTGCACAGGTTGATAAGCCAGTATGTCGAGGGAGGGTATCAAGTACATTTTTGAGAGTGATTTTTTCACATCAAAAATGGAACTCTTTGGGAAGGTGAGGTGGTGGTAAAAAGAGAAAATCAAATCCCTATATTGCTGGGATTGCATAAACATGTAGAACTTGACCAAGTTGGAAGACCAACTTCCAACAGGGAAGATGACAATGGTCATTTAAGGAAAAAAGGGGGAAATTATCCTCAAATCCAGCCATAAAATAGGGCTAAGATTGTACAAATACCCCTGCTATGTAGCATAGCAGCCTAGTTGCTCTTTGAGCTCTATTGAAAGAACAAGATGCCTTGTTTCTCCAGAAAATTAGTTAGAAAGATATTATGGAGTGATGCTACATTGTACCAGCCAAGGACACGACTTCGTGTCATTGTAGGATGTCTCTGCTGTGGCTGTCAGTTCCTTGTGCTCAGTGCCCACCCTAATCGCTTCCTAACTTAGTTACATTATGTGTAATCCTAAATAATTTGTGTTTCATTCACCTTCAGTCAATCCTTCCTTCGCACATTGCTGGAGAAGGGTAGGGACTCTAATTCAGTAAAACATTTAAGGACATCCTTACATTTACGTGGAAATCTTGAGGCTCTAGCCAGAGATGGTTTAAGATCTGTATCACTGGTTGATTTTTTGGGAGGGAGATTTCCCATAAAGATCCTGCTTCATTTTTGCCAAAGAGGTAATTAAAGTATCCCAGGAAAGGAGTAAGATGCCCTTTTGATGCTAGCGCAGAGCGTTGCACAGGGAATTCCTTACACCACACAGCCACACACACACAGAGCCTTACACATATGTTCTCAATGAGGACAAAAAAGGAGAAAATAGGCCCACATGCCTTTTGGTTATGTAAGTTTTCCAAGAATTATCCCTTTTTGACCAAAACCAGGAAGAGAATGTTTCTGAGGTTCCTTAATTTCCTCCTCTCCTTGATCTATTTTCAGCTACCGCTGCCCTTTCCACTGTCATTTCACCTTGAGAAATCCAATGTCTCGGTGGGCTCTTTAAATTTAATCCAGACTATAAAATCAGGCTCATTGAGAACACAAACAGCTCTGTGTGACCAGTTACAAGTAATCAACGCGGCTTTCAGTATCATGTATTTGCAGTAAACTCTTCGTGGTCAGAATGAAACAACTCTGTCTCTGCAAATGCTTTCTTGAGAAAAAATAAAAGTAGGTCTGGATTCAGCAAATTATTTAACTGTGTACATATATTTAAGCATGTGAATAGTCTCAATGGGACTGCCTGCATGATCAAAGTTATGCATGTGCTTAAGTACTTTGTTGAATTTGGTCCATAGCAAATAAATCTGAACTGATACTCAACAAGCAGAAAAACAAGCTAATTTGGAGTGGGGTTAATTTATGTCCTGCAGTGTATTTGCTTAACTGTAAAATGAACATTTCAAGAGGCTGTTTTTTTAAAATAGAGCTGCTGTCTGAAATTCAGGGGGAGCAAACAAGCATTAGATTAGAATTTAAGTTAAGTGCATTCTTCAAGCTCTTTCTTCTTAGTTTTGTTATTCTCTTCAGTTAATATTTATTTCTTGGAGCCTGAAGAGCAATAATTCCTGGTTGTTTCTCCTCCAGGTTGTCTAGATCTTGCCTTGTTATTTGCTGTTTACTGAGTATGAGTGACATGCTGTGTTAGATATACAGAAAAATGCAATCTCTGTCTTAAAACGGTTGAAATCCAAAAGACTTGATATTCCAAGATGCGAAATATGTTCCATTTTCATTTCACACAGCAGATTCTGGATGCTCCCAGGGACTTGCAGATTTCGAGACTCAGTTCCAGGGAAGAAATCCAAATTAGTTCAAACAAACAAACAAAAAAATCCCGACCAAGTTCCTCCCCCTTCTTCCTGACCTGGCCACATATGTTAACTCACATTAATTGGGGAGCTAGCCTTGAATAAGTAACCAGGGCGATCCTATATTCTTATTTTTGTTGTCCGTGCCAGCAGTAATACCTGGTAACTCTCCCAGTTCATGGTTCCAGCCTAAGCACAGTGTGAATATATTCAGGGGTAGTTACAGTTCTGGCAGGCAAGATAGTCATTACTCATGAGTGTGGCTCTTCTGCTTAATGCACAGGAATGGGAATCAGGTAAGCCTGGTTCTATCTGTTAATCAATACATGGCTCTTTTCCTCTGTTTTTCCTTGATTAATAGAAAATCATCTCCTTCCTTCAGGGAGAGCTCAGTTCACTCAAGTTAGAGGAATATATTGAAATCTATGGGGGGGAGTTTCAGAGGAGTGAAACATTACTAGTGGACTTCACCCCTGTGCATTAGCCATAAGATTCTAAGATCCAGATGAATACCTATGAACCAGGTTTTAATGTTTTCACTGGCCCGTTTAAATCAATAGTTAGCTGGCATGGTCAGTTGTAAACCATAATTATTAAAATATTTTTCTTAAAGTTCTGTCTTCCATAGATCATTGCACAAGAGTCTTGGCTTTCATTAGGAAAAAAGTAAGTTTGTAGTTGTCATGGTTACGAAGAAAAGCAAGAAAGGTGTGAACCTTGATAGTTCCAAAACCAAAATGCAAATAAGAAGAAATCTAAATATCATATAATATGGAGGGGAGAAGTTACCAATATTAGTCTTTAGACATTTCATTTTAATGTGAATGACAATGAAATGCTTTGCCTATTAAGTTTTATGCAAGTACTTTGCGTCATCTTTTTGCCAAATCCTGGCAAGAAGTATCAGTATAAATCTCAAGTGATTTAGAAGAGAGAAAATTACTTACTATAGCTCTGATAAAGTATGGGCAGATATCAGCTAAAACAAATAAACATCCCTATGG
This sequence comes from Gymnogyps californianus, assembly GCF_018139145.2. Lineage (NCBI taxonomy): Eukaryota > Metazoa > Chordata > Aves > Accipitriformes > Cathartidae > Gymnogyps > Gymnogyps californianus. The sequence continues at coordinate 143,433,024 of NC_059471.1, forward strand.
GAACTCACATCCGTCTTCCCTAGAGAAGCTGAATGGTGACAGTACCAGTACGCTAACCAAGGACTGAGAAACCATCTGAAGATCGAGCTACCTAAAATGAGTCTTCTGTTGAAGAGTTGGTTTAGTATAGAAAAAAACTCACACCTTAAAAAAAAAAATCGAATGACGGGGACAAAAATAGTTGACTTAACTAGGAGTGAATGACAAGAAAAGATTTTAATTTGGAAACCTAGAAACATGCACATGAAACAGGGATGATATTTAATGTAGGAGTTAATTTGCTTGATGTCTGGAAATCTGTGCCCTTCTCTGATCAAGGACATTTAGACAATAATATTCTTTTATAATACACAGAAAGGTTGTAAAATCTTTGTGATTCCAATGTTTGTTTGTCTGTTTGTTTTTCCTGTAAAATATAGAGGAATCCTCTCTCTCTCCAGGTGTGATACAAAGCTTTAAGATACTAGGATGTTCCCCCATGAAGCTCAAAGACCAGCAATATTTGAAGGGCCTATCATGGTACTATTGCTTATGATTGAGCACAGTTATAATTTCCAGTGTAAGATATGGCTCTATGAGCAACATATTTAAATATATTTAAATACATTTATAAATATATTCACTTTCAGTTTATAAAACACAGTTTTGTTATTCTTCTGTAAAGCTGGCAAAAGTACGCCAAAAGACATGCCCACTTTTTTATTATGCACAGATTTCTATCGTGCACATAGAAATAAATATTAAACCCTTTCATATTTTGCCCTTGTCAATAAATTCTAAAACGTCTATTTTTCCTGCCACACAGTACTTCATCAAAAATAATCGGAATTACCCGTCCCTGAAGCAGCAAAATCAAGTCTAATATACTTTAAAATACAAAGAGTGCAAAATTTCAAAAACACTTCAGTAATTCCAGAGCTTAAGCCCCATTTTCATAAGTAAGTTAGGGCCAGATTTCCAAAGCTTTTGGAAAATGCAAATAGATGCCTAGAGGGCTTTCAAAAGCACACATCAAAATGGAGAAGGAAGAAAACCAGAACAAAGTATTGCTGCTGAGGTTTCCATATTAAGAAGTTTGCATGGGAAAAAAGAAGAGTTTTTCACTTCTCATGGATTTTTGGAAAAGCTTGGGAATAAACACTAAAACATCACTGTACAACAGATCTTCAAAGCTTTGTAATACATGTTTTAGGTCATCCTAGCAAATCTGTTGCAACAAAAATTGGTGCTTTGCTTTGCAAGGTCTGTATTTAACATGAACTCAGCAGATTCATTTCTTCGTTGAAAACAGTTTCCCTGTTGTTTTGTAAAGTCTTTTTCTCAGTCTCATTCCTTGCTTTTGTGGTCCGTCAGTTGGGAAACATGAGAGGGCAAGATACACACTTTCAACAAAAAACTAATTTCCTGATCCTTATGACCTGAGCGCGCCAAGCTTCCCCACAGAGAAACAAATTGGATGACTATTTTAGGATAATTGGGTAGTTCGATGCCTTACAAGTAAGTTATTGGAAATCAGAGCTGTGAAAAGCTCTTTCCTGGCTTTACATGTAGTTGCCTCTCATTGAGCACTTTTTGTTTTTGAGAGGTTTCATTTTTTGTCTACTTCAGACACAACTGAAAAAGAGCAAAGAGAATAGCAAAAGCATGTTTGTGAGAAAGTTTCAGATAGGTACGTTGTAAACTGGTTGTTATTGGGATTAAGGTTTCCTTCCTGCTGCTTTTCTTGTCCCTTCTCCTCTTCCTTCTACCTGGTGTCTTTTTAAGTCCAAAATCTTCAAAAGTCCTGTGTGCCTGTGTGAGGCTCCATCCACAATCACACGTGTATTTACAGATCTATGCATGTCCTCACTGGATTAGGGTTTTCTGTGTTAAACTTTTAAGGGCATGTATCTTGGCTTCTTACATCTATTGGAAGTACCTAGTTTACTGGTGAATCAAGATGGGAGATTCTCACTATTGGTTCGTGCCTCGTGTTTTTCCCCCAGCTCGCAAACCGTGCAAATTTGTTGTGTAACACCCTAATTCCTTGTCCTCCCTGGAGCACCCTACACTGGGAGCGCTGATGGATCTGATCAGTCACGCAGTAGCATGTGCAGTCACAACCTAGGAGAGGCTGTGCCGGGACAGGGTGCTGCCCTGCAGGGTGCCCGAGGTGCCCCAAGGGGAGGTTTCCCAGTGGGACCCTCCCTCCGAATGCCACGCGCAGGCTGGCCAGGTGGCCTGACACAGCCGCCTGGTTGTACCTTCCCATAACCCACGTCTGGGCTGATGTTTCCTGGCCCAGGAGAGAGTAGAGAGCTCTGTTGATAGCTATCAAATGGGCTGCCAGGGATAACGAAGCGTAAATCTGTTTCAGCAACCTTCACTTGAGCAGACCCGATGATCTTGGAGACTATCAACGAGGTAAAGCCTTCACACTGCTTTGGGGTTCATAGTAGTTTTATAGATGGGTGGAAACTATACCCAGGAGTTGAGTGGGGGAGTTCTAAGAAGAGGGCACAGATCGAGGTTTCTCTTGGATCAAGTGTTTGAAAATACCATTTGACTGGTTAAAAATCACTCAGCTGGTCAGTAGCTGAGTTTAGCAGCTCAGCTTCAGGCTCTGAAATCGTGTGCTCTCACCGTTAGGCAGCACTGGGCTGCTCGCAATCAGGGTAACTCTACAGCCAGAGTTAAAGCTCTAGACACAACCGAAGGCCAATGCCCAACAAAGCTCTGCTCAACTGCACCCAGGTACCTCTGAAGCAGCAGATGATTGGCACCTCTTCCCACAGGCTGTTTTCTGCACAGCCAACACTCAGTCTCACGGGAGCATAAGAAAGGTGCATTTTCTAGCATCCTGATATAAGGGAGAAAGCCTCACTCAGGCTAGCTGAAGACTAGGGTATGGATATGCTCACGGGATTGACTGAAGCATAGTAGAGAGATATACCCAAGCCATTACAGAATAGCTGTAACAGTGGTGGCGTAAGGTCAGGTCTGACCTGAGATCAGGGCAAGCTAATTCACCTTTCTGGAAAATAAGCTGAACACAATGTACTCTTTTCTATACTAGGGAAGTATTTTAGAGCAGTTATTTAAAACTGCAGCTCTGTTGCTGAATAGCAAACCCATTCTGGTCCAGCCAGTTCCCTTTTTGCAGCTCCACAAAGCCACATCATTTTGTAACTGGGAAGGATTGGTGAGTTGCACAGAGCCATCAGAAGCGGGTTTGTTGCTGCTTATATTCCTTCATGGTGGTGGTTATCTAAATGCCCACCTAGGGTCCTTTTGCGGTAAGGACCGTACACCCCTATTGCAAAGAGGTAGGGCTTCATCTTCCAGAGTACGCAGGTCCTCTGGGGCATTCCTAGAAGAACGAAGAGCACAGTCCTGGTAGGAGGGAACTCTCTTTCTGAGACCGTCTGCTGGTGGTTAAAGGCAAGTGGCACCTTCTCCTGAATATAAATCCACAAGAGAGCTCAGATCTACAATAATTTTTTTTTTCCAAGAGAAAATATCATGCTCATATGTGAAAATATAACTACAAAAACTCTGAAAATGTTCATGCACATAACTATCATGCCTGGAGAAGGGTAATTTTAATTTCAGGTCTAGGGCCATATTCTCAGCATTGCTTCAAAAAGACCTATAGCGGTTTATACTAAATGAGGATCTGGTCTATAATTTTCTATACCAAGTAAAAATGAGCACTGGTTTCAAATTTTTTCCCCACTGCTCCTTATAACCTGAAGAACAACTCTCCAGTGAACAGAATGATAAATATTCCAATGTCCTGAACATGATGGATTTTAATTTCTTATTAGAGGAAGCAGAGGAAGAGAGAAAGTAATAGCTTTATAGAGAACGGCTCTGTTTTTTTAAGTAGCTACATTTGCCTGGTAGTCTGCTACATAAGTGAATTTCCTTGAAATCTGATTATTGATGTACCTTTTTTTGTTATTATATCTTTTATGTCAGACAGCCCACCAGTGTAGTTCCTCAAGAGAGAATGAAAAGGGTGTAAAAGCAGAAAAAAAGCTGTAATGCTAAATGGCAGGAAAAAAATTAGTATAGGTGGTCAAAAACCAGCAAAATAGTTTTGTTGAATTATTGATGTTTTTCTAAAGAACTCAGCTGTAAAAGGAATCTGTTATGTGACATGGTAGAAATTCAGGGTAGAAATTTCCAACACAAAGACATCATTTCATTTGTGCACTAAAACTTTCTATTGAAATGTAAGCACGGGTGGTGTAAGTAATGCAAGGACAGCCCTCTGACACTAACTGGGTCCATACTGGATGTATTCTTCTTCCTTGCTGTAAAATCACAGCTCCAAGCTGCTTTCAAGGGTCTGGTCAGTAAGTAAAGGCAAACAGTGTGCCAAGAAGGAAAGCAGTAAACACACAGTAAATTGATTTAGGACAATTTTTATTCTTTCAAGCAATAACAAGTAGCCTCTAAGCTCTCTGTTTTTCTGACCTGTCCCTGACTTCTTCTGCTGTTTGTTTGCTTTTTCATGTCACTCAGTTTGTGTCATGCCTAAATAAAAAGATGGAATGATCTTTTGATCTTGGTCACTTTTAATTTGTTTTCTATGAGCTGTACTTACAGACGGCAGAGTTATAAGGATTGTAATACTAAGGAAAGCTGAAAAATAGGTCTTGAATAAGATTGACTTTTTTTTAGGTATTGTAGTATTGTAGCAGAAAAGGGTTTCTCCACTAATGAGCCAGCCTTTCAACCAAAGAGAGAAACAAAGGAAGAGTCAAGCTGCTATAAGATAATTATTCTGTTTATCTGTGCTGTACAAACACTGCTTGTAATGATGAGCCCTTTGCACTTAGATAACACAGCTGATCCAGGCATCTCTCTGAGATGCTGTGCAAATCTCCCGATTCAAAAGAGGCTCTTGCCTAGATTCAGGTGGGAAATGGTTTTCCAGATGGTCCAGTGAATATTTTAGAAAAGTCAACAAATTTTTTCTTCTACAGTCTAGTGAAACGTGTAACGTGAATACTGGGGTGTGCCTCCCCGTTCCTCAGGAAAGGACAAGAGGAAGGCAGATTAAAACTCCTTGCCCTTTTTGTTTCAGAGGAGGAATGCTAGCCGGGGTCTTTTTGACTCTGCCTATCATCTGTCTGCAGGGGTGCAGTTAGTGCCCTTTCACCTCAGCCCACCTTCATTTCCCTGCCAAGCAAGCGGGCTGGCTCACATCAGTGAGAGGGGCATCAAGGGGCCGACGCCGCGTTTTGCTTCTGCACTTTAAGCGAGGCCAGGTTAACCTTGCTCTGAATCCCCACCGTTCGGCTTCTTGCTCTCTTTGGGGTTCTCTGATTTTAAGCACGCCAAACCTGAGGAGCACTGACAGAAGTTGTATTGAAACATACATTTTTAGATTGACTAATAGATATTTTCTAACAAACACCCCCCAAGTCTTTCCTGTTAATCAATACCTTCTTGGCTGCCTCTAATTATAGGAGCTGGGGGTCTGCTCCATCTCAGCTTCCCTTACACAGGCTGGCATTAAAATCGGAGGCACTTTGGGCAAGCAAGAATAGTTCCTGTAGGCTGTAAAATGACAGAAAGCAATAATAGGGCCTTGTTACTTGGAACACAAAGAGAGAGGCAGGCTCACTATAAGGAAATTTGGTTTAGACAGAGTTTCGTTTCTTAATAGCAAGAGGGTTATGAAGATGATCCTGTTTGTTATTTGCCAGTTATGCCCTGCTGTGAAACTACTTTTGTTTTCTGAGGGCTTTTTTTTTTTCATCCAAAGGCACTCTTCCTAAAGCAATGTTCCCACCCCTGTTTCACACCAAACTTTTGGGGAAAGTTTGGCAAAGTCATACACCTATATATGCCTAGCACTGTGTGAATATTTCATCTTTCACAAGCCGTGCCAGAGAGACTCACCATGAAAACAAGGATCTAAATAATTTTGGGACAAATGAGGGGTGTTTTTCTCTCTTCCAGTATTAAGTGTTTGTAAACTTCAAAGGAATAATAACCTTGAAAAAAAATTACAAAACCAAACATTGCTTTGAAAAATCAATGCTTTCTTTCAGAAATGCTACAATGAAGCATCTGGGATGGTTTGATCTCTCTCCCTGCCCCCCCCCCCAGCACAAGCAATTTGTAGATACCCACAAGACCCAGCATCCTCAGGACTAGCCTGGCATCTCTTCCATGAAAAAGAATGGAGTGTAAAGAGTTCTCAGAAGAGCCTCATTTTATGTGTGGTACTATGGGCCTCCACTGACAGAGAGGGCAGGTTGCATATCTGAGCAGGTATTCCTTTTTAATTTGTTTTCTCACGGTCAGTATTTGCTTTCCAAGTGGGTGAAAGAGTGCTGCTATTGATCATCCCATGGGAGATGCCTGCACAGATAGACTACAACCGAGGAGCGTGCCTCAGAGCGGGGCTGTTGTCCCTGTGAAGCCTTGGTAGGTGTCCTGTGGTTCATTGCCCCAGGCATTCCCCTGATTCATGGCCCCTTGGACCAGGTACAGCCCGCCAGGGAATCGTACATCAGGACAAACAGCTATGCCTGGCATGGTCCCAAAGAAGAAGAGAGGCCAGGGACCTATGGTGTAAATGCGTGAGAGAGCAGCCAAGCGGCTGAGGGATGTGAAGTAGTGGTCTGTTCTGCGAGTCCCACATTCAACGTGTGACACTTGATAGGCCTCGTTATCTGAGGGCTAAGACAGCATATGATTATCACGTTGGCCTTCAGGAAACAAAGGGGCCAATTTCACCTTCTCTACTCTTTCTTCAGGGTTTGGCAGTAGTTTCAGAGCCCAAGCACGTGATGATTTGTTTTGTTACATGGCAGGCTAATGCAGGACATCATCTGGGATGTCAAGGAAATGTTTTTCACTCACTATCATGAAAATTCCTAGAGTGTCAGCAAAACCCCATGCTTTCTGCTGAGTGAATTTATGTTTCCATCTTCCTAATTTGTGTAGACACAGAAATCTCCCAGACCAGCATTCATTTTCAAAACTCTTGAGAGAAAATACCCACTTTCCTCTGGTACTGGCAAAGTCTGCTGGTACAATCAGGTACCCTTCGTATCTGCCTTGTGCATGCACCCTTTGTGACCTTACCTCCGCGTAACAGAGAAATCCCTCTGTGTAACAGCTACGACACAGGAAACTAGTGCGAGTGTCAGACAGCTCCGGCCAAGTGATTTCTGACTAGAGACCCCAAAGAAAACTCCACACATCTGTAATATATTTATGGCTCTGCTTACTCATGATTTCTCCTCCCTGTGGTCTCTTTTAATGAATGGTATGAAAAATTAAAGTCCTTCATAGACTCCAGCAAACTAAACAGACCTAAGGAATGGTATGTTCCTCAGACACCATTATACCAGTTACTGGTTGACAAATTTACATCAATACACGGAATGGGATCTGTTACGAGTTTCCTGCAACCCGTAACACGCTCAGGGCCAAATGGTGCCAGAAGCGGGACTCGTCTGAGTCCCACGCTGTGACTGAGGGCAGTTTTATGGCCCTTAAATGGGCAGTGCTGTTTGTGCAGGAGTAGGAATGGCTAAGTGAACTTACAGTACATAACTCCAAAATTACATTTTTTAACTATGTAGCAGCAAAATAGCCCAGAGAGGGGATGTGAACCCAAACACCCCTTACGGTGTATGAAGCAGTGAAAGGGGAAGGTTGGAACTGTTGTTTTCTATGCTGTATCTTTAAAAAACGTAAATCTCCTATAAGCTGGAGGCAGACCATTCAGTCATTTCAAGGTGGATATAACTATAATACGCTGTGCGATTTACGTAAGACATATCTTTGGTTAATTTCTTTTAAAAGGATACCATCAATTTAAAGATTACATTTTCCTGGGTCATTAAAGTTAGGCACATACTAATTTATTAAAAGGTAATGTATTATATCTAGGAAGAGATAATATCTGCCAGAAATTCCAGGGAGGCTTTAGAGGTCTTGCTGTGATGAGTCAAGCTGATAACGGCATACGGTGAGACAGCTGCATTAATGGAGCTGCCTGTTCATCAAGGAAAAGGGGTGCAGTGCGGCGGCAATAATTGTTTGGGAAGGTAGCATGGAGAGACACAGCAGTGGAGCCTACACAGAAAAAAGGAAACACATCAAACCTTATTTACTGGGTAGCATTGCAACACATCACAGAAGCGGCAGCTAACTTCACTTAGCATGTGCCAATTACTGTCCAGCCATGTGCAAATAAAAAGCTCCTGTACCGAAGAGCTTTCACAATCACAATGTGCAAAAAGCCAGTGTGGATGCCCCATCAAGTAACTAGCCTGTCAGGAGATTTGAAGAAGGCTTGCAATGTAAATAACCCTTTCCTAAGTTGTCTCTTGGTAGATGTTTGCAGTTAAAATGACCCTGTGGGAATCCAAAGGTGCCCAGATCACAGTGGCTGAGGTGGAGGGAGCGTGGTCATGTTCCCAGCCCGTGTGATGTCAGCAAAGAAAATGCGTGAGCAGCAATTTCAGAAGTCAAACCTGAAGGCTACACAAACTCCATCAGCAAGAGGATGAGCCACTGAGGCTAATAACTTGGCTGGGGAGTGAGATGCTTCAGTGTAACAAGCACTGGAGGAACAACACGCCGGAAAGCAGCAGCGTCAGCAAAGAGGCAAGGTGACAGATGTGAGCTGGAGGAAGGCTGGTCCTTCAGCCTTGCTCAGTGCACTGAGATTATCCCTGCAGGTCCACTGCTTTCACTGAGAAACTCTGAGAGTAGAGCTGTTAAGTAGAAAGAGGAGGGGGGAAAGAATCCCTGTTGGAATCAATGCTGAATTGCAGAGGTTACTGCAGCAATATGGGAAGGATGTGGATAGAGACAACTATGATGGAAAACCTATGGCTAAGAGTGAGGAGGACAGACCAAAGGCTGATGATATGAGACGGCAGTGTGAGAGGCCCTGGAAGTTGGTCTCAGCTTGAACTTGGCCTCTGTGTCAGCAAGATTGTGTAAGCGGGGAAGTTCCTGCCAGCGTCTCACTCCGGGGCTGGGGCTGGGAGCCGGAGGCTGGCGGGGACAGTATCACTGTGAAGGCTGCGTTTCTCTTATGGCCGGGTAATCTGTACAATGATTTCCCTTATGTGAATGCCAAACTAGGCTAGAGGGAGAGGGCTGAGATAAGGAATATGAAGAAAACATGCTTTATGCTGAAATGATTTTGTTAATTATTACAATTCTAAGCCAATCCTAAGAATTTAAAAATAACACCCTCAAAGTTCAGCATTAAGTGCCCTACCTGATGTCCACCGTTTTGAGACCACAAATCATTTCCAGATCTTTGGCTCCTAACAGGCACCATCAGCACAAAACTTTTCCCCAAACATTCGCTGTTTTTAACACCTGAGAGGGTCTGTGAAGCTCCGATATTATCTGCTTTTCCCAAACTCACAGGGAGCCCTCACTGACACCTGAGAGCTGGAATGCCACGGAGTGGGAAAGGCATGTCCCAGAGGGCAGAGCAAAGATATTTTCCTGCAAGACGTACTCTAGGCTCCATCATCCCATGCCATGAGTAACACGCAGCCTCCTCCTGCCCTGCCTAGGAGCGGGAGGAGCAGGGAGGCAGGATTCGGGCAGCCAGCCAGCAGCAACCCAGCAACAGACCCTGACTCAGAGTGTGAGCAACCTTGCCCTTCCTGTGGATGTTTCCTTGAAAGGAGTGATTTGGCCGTAGGCGTAGGAGCCGAAAAGGAACACCAAGAAATCATTTGTATTCAGGAATTGCTTGCTTTGCTTTTGCACAGGTTTGTGTTTTAAGGATGAGCCTAATTGTTTCACATGCTCATCTTCTGGTATTTAGCAACTTTTCATGTGAGAAAGATACACGGGAAAATTAATACTTACAGTTTCTGAATTGTAAGATAGTTTTCAGAGGAACCGAATGTGGTTTTTTCCAGCATTATTGTCAAGAAATCTTTGGGGCTTTGAAACTAAAACCTCTTTTCCTAATTTCTAAAAAAATTGTCTTCATTGTGAAGGTTTGATCTGAGCACAGAATCTGAATTGTGTTCTGGGCTCCGACTTGAGATGGATTTGTGGTTTAAAAAAGGAACTTCAACTTCACCTCTTCCCTAGTTTTCCCATCTGTAAATTATTGTTTTTCTTCCAGCAGAGCTTTATAAACATCCAAGCAAAAAGGCCTTGGAGAAGTATACTGTTATACAACTGCTAATCATTACTATTCTTCTATTGTATTTGGTGACGTAAGAAAGTCCTAGCCAGATGCCTTAAAATCTGAGGAAATGTCTGCAAGGCATCTTTGTGGTAACACATGGGTGCAGATTCCATTCATCATTTCCTTGACAGTTTAACTAACTACTCCCAAGCCAAAAAAGATCACTGAAATCCCTTCCAGAAATATTAGCTAAAGGACAGGAGCAAGTTACTAAAAGCTCAGGCAGCCTGTACAATTGGAAATGCCAAGGCTCACGGACTATCAGGAAGGGGTCTGCAGAAGGTAATCAAAAAATGCTAGCTTGCTATGCATAGGCTCAAATTCTATACGCAGGGATTTACACCTCCACTGGAAAAAAAAAAGAAAAAAACGTTTAGAGCTCTGCACATTGTATGCAGTTGGAACCACTCATCCAGAAACTCTGGTTTGAACTTTCCGAAGTACCTGTGGGATTTAGAACAAATCCCGGTTAACTTCAGTAGAACCGGGGCCCTCACATCGCTTAAATAATTGAAAGCTCAAGTCAGAATCGCCAGAAACATGTTTTTCAACCTTTTACAATTTGCAGCACCTTAAAACTTTTTTTTCCAGTGGAAGTGTCAGTTCCTGTATAGTGATTTAATACTGCAGAAAATAGGTTTGCTTTTCTTACTTACCCTCTGCAGACCCCTTAAAAACTCCCTTTGAACACACAGATTGCAGGTTAAAAACTGTAACTTTGACATATCTCAAAATATTTATTGTTTTCTCTAGAGCCCTTTGTCTTGGCATCATTCAAACGCGACATAAAAGGCAGCGTCTAGTCCTATGTTCAGAAAAAACTGAAAAACATCAACTTTAAATGTTTAGTATTTAAAATTTTTATTTGAAAGCCAATTTCATGATTTTTTGAGCTCTAGCTTATAATTTTTGAATGTTTGATGTTGGTAATGATGTATTCCTGACTTTTTCCTGATATTACATGCCTTATGTTGGTCCTCTATGCATTATAAGCCCAATATTGAAAACTTATTTTCATATTGAAATAGGGGGGGTTGGCCCACTCCCCCTGCTTGTTTCCTGCTGAGTACCTTAGAAAACCTGGGGAAGCAGTCTGTCAAGGACCACCAAAATATACCATTATAAAATTATATAGCGACATACGCAAACTTGAGATCCAGATCTATGCTTGCTTCTGGGGCATACTCTGTTCTAGCAAATTTGAACTCATCTCTACTCTCTATTGAAGCCTACAAGAACGACTACCTGAGGAGACCAGAGAGAGCCAGGAACAGGCCATCAAACACAGCTTTAAAGGTTGTATTACTCTTGGTACTAGAAAGAACAATGGCCATAAGCTATTTGCTTTGTGTTTATAGCTTTTACCTTGGTATGTTGTTTGTCTTATAATAAACTTCTTGACTCACTAATCAGCCATTCAGAGGAGCTTTCTGAGCTGTGACTGTGGAAAAGATGAATGCGTCCAGTTTTGAAATTATGCAGTGAAATGCTACTCTGCATATTTTAGCTACAGCATGATATATTAGCTAATAAAACACAACACGAAAAAGGCTTTGGACGGTGCACTGAGCAGTCAACGGGCTGCTGAGAAAAATGTGAAGGAAGGATTTGGTGAGCTATGTGATGAAGGGAGGCAGTCTAGGGCAAAGGCTGAAGGCGTTAGCCTTGGTGAGGCCTGACAGGTAACGGGAGTCGACGGCTGAGGGTCTTTGGAGTGAAAAATCTGTGCTTGATACGGTTGTAAGAGAAATAGTCTTCATAGGACCGAAAAGAGCAGCGGATGAAAGTGATGATGATCTGTTTGATGCGAAGAGACAGAACACCACAAAAATCTCTTCAAAATTGCAATATATCCCAAATGGATACAATGGGAACTGAAAATCACAGGTCAAGAGTTGTCACTCCACCACAGACAGCTTGACCACAGCAGGGCTACTGTCACCATCCTTACGCACCGCAGTAACATGTGATACCTAGACAGTAACAGGATTTTAGGGACTTGGGAAAGCCGCAAGGCCCTCTCTGAAACAGAATGGCACACAGGGGTTGGGAAACAAGTGAGGGGCATTGTTCAGGTGTTTAATTTAAACTACATCCAGCCTGGAGGGAATACTCAAAAGAACTTGAGGTTCTTCTGTGTATTGGGTCAGCTTTCTCCCTCAGCCCTAAACTCACCAAGGGTTGGTAGTGCCTGACCTGAAGAGCCTGACCTGGCTGTTTGTCTAATGGTTTGGGTCGCTTTGTTTTGTTTGGTTCCATTCCTCTAAATAAAGCCTTAACTGAGGACATTATGAACTGGAGTGGCCGCGATGTTAATTGTCTGGTTTGGTGGGCAGAAAGACAAGCCTACATATACATTTTGGCATTGGAAATAAATTGTTAATCGTTGCAGTTTGGAAAAACAGACTTCTCCAAGGTTAAATATCTGAGGATGTTAATAATATGAAACAGAGCCTTTGAATTCTGAATCACAGATTAAAACCAACTCCAAATGAGGAAGAATCCAAAGTTGCTACTTCTTGGAAAGTGCTTGGTAGCCTACGTGAAGTTAGCTTAGCTTCCTCAGATGAGATCTGCCCTTTGATTTGCACCGATTTGGTCAGTTTTGAAAGTGATTGAATTAATGTAGTCTGCAGCCGTGCTGAGGTGTTCACAGCTGAAATGTAGCAAAGTAAGCAGAACTGCTGGAACAGGTCGTATGAGCACTTGTTTCATCTGTTCATTTGTTTCAGTGGTTAGTCCCATGGCTTAGTTCAAACAGCCTTTCATGGCTGCTAAATTAAGGGAAATCTTGGGAACTTGCAGCCAACATGGCAGTTTTGGGGTCAGATTTGCTTTTAAACCTTTGGGGATTGGTTATATCGCAGTACGGCATAACAGTGTGACTGAGCACAAACATTAAACAAACCATTAAAAGATCATTTCTACTCTGAAAAAACAATTTCTTAAGTGCCAGGAAAGGCCATAGCTACACGGTCACTGAAACCTTTATCTGGTCTCTTGTTCACAGCCACTCTGAACATGTCTTTACTTCCGTGACCTTGTACTTTTTTTCTGTAGAAAAGCAATGGCCTCATTAAATAAACCTGACCGAACTGGTCCCTATTGCACACCCATTCTCTGTGTACTAAGGGTCACAAGGACAGAAATAAAAAGCTGTTACTCTAATGAACCTTGTGATATGCATAAAGAACATGAAGGAAGATTATATATATCGAGAACCGGAGTTTTCTGAATTTCAAGTACCTATTTTTACACTGAATTAGCATTTCCCCTGCCCCTCCAAGCCTTGTTAACAGAGCGTCATGCGGCTGTCCAGAGTGATCAGCAGCAGGTGGGGGACCTTCTCTCCTGCTCAAGCATTTCTGCTATTTGGGCTTATGGAACGCCCAGAATGACTATGAACTTGCCACTGGAGAGGCATGACGCACTTTGGAGCAGATATTTGCTGACAGCAGAAAACCAGTGGACTCCTGATTTCCTCTTCAGGCTCCAGACAGAGATGTGCTTTAGTGGGTACAGTCTTCTACCTGTCTTTTTGAAGCATGGTCTTTCAGCCTCTCCTTTTCATTCTTGGGATGCTACTCAGCAAAGTGCTGCCTGTGCATTCACCCATCATCTTGGGGGGGTTTTGCAAACCACATGGAGTTCCCAGGGGCCACAGCTACACTTAGCAGTTAGATTTAAGGTAGGTTTGGCATATCTGCAGGAATGGCAATGGAAGTAGTGTGTGCAGAACATATATACACCTAGTCCTGTCTCTTCCCCACCCTAGTTCTCCTCACTCAGCTAGCCATCTTTCTCCTCCACATAGTCGGTGCCGGCATAGCTCCCTTCCCCAGGCCATCGACATTCATCCCTACTGACCCTTCCTGGACTTCTCATCCAGTCTCAGCATCTTTTTTCTCTCCAAATCTTGGTCTCTTTGACAGCCAGACTCCGGTCCCATGTCCTGACCCCCATGTCATGTCCAGCTCCCCTCTTGCTACCCCAGGCACCCAGTCCAACCTCTGTAAACCTCAAGTCTCTGTCCTCTGCCTCAGATATTGTCTCACAGTCTAATCGCCTTCTCTTGTTTCCCATCTTGCTTCTCACACCGCTGTACAGTTCTGGTAGCTTCCTTCTTCATGGGGTATGTTCAGGAGGAGAGAAATCCTGGGAAAGCAGGAGGGAAGGAGTGCCTGCTCTTTGCTTCGGTGCCCCATGCACAGGCTAGAGGAGCCAGACCTGCAACTAAAGTGAAAGTCCTGCTTGCCCCTAGGATGCCAGGTGCATAGTGCAGATGAGCTTTAGTAAATCTTTAGGAAATCAAGCTGTGAGGCTTTATTGAGGCTGAGTTTTACAAGCGCAGGTGTGCCGATCTAACAGCTCACTGCCAGCAAGTGTGAGGTCTCCCTACCTCCTCTTCCTGAGGGCCTGCTGCCACCATTTATCTTTCACAGGCACTTGTATCCCTCAGACCTACCTCTGATCACTGGCAGAAAGCTAATCCAGCCACTTTCTGTGGGATTAGTGAGCTGAGTTAGGGGAGCCCACAGAGGGGCCTGACACGAGTGAGAAAGTGACACGTGGAGGGGGCTGAGACAACCTGGCTAGGAGAAGGAGCCGGGCAGGGACCTCCCCATTCTGTTAGCCCGGAGCCCCTCGGCAAGCTCAGCTGGTCAGAGAGACGCAGTCTCTGGATCTGGTCAGATGGTGCCTGCAGTTTTTCAAAGCCTCGTAATGTGGTTAAATTGGGGCAGGCTTTCACAAAGGCAAATTTCATGTTCCTTTTTCAAAGGGTAAGGGTATTAAAGCCTCTCTGAGAAAGATTACCAGAATATTTTGACAAGGCAAAATATACCCCAGCCCTGGTCTTAGAGATAAGAGAAACTTCTGGCTAAGAGTTTCCCATGTCATTCAGGTTTAGGTAAATATTCAGCGTGGAAATTTTAGCAAAAATATCTAATATTCGGTAAATGTACTTAAGCAATCTTAACAGGAGAGCTGCCAGCCCCACCTACAAGAAGTGGTTTGCACCCTTTTGGCAGAAAGTTCTAAGATTGAATGGGTATAAGGCAAAGCTGGGAAAATTATGTTGTTCACTATTTCCCAATGAGTCATCAACAGGTTTTTTAAAACTTTGTAATAACAGCATTTTTTAAGAACACGAGATGCTTTTCTTCAAAAAGTAGCATTATAATGAGAGAGGAGTGGAAACGCATGTGCTTTTCATCTGCACAGAATACAAAGAGACTATGTAATGTAAAGCAGACCTTAAAAGAGACAAATAAGCATGTTAAAGAAAAATGCTGGTAGAATAAATCTGGAGAAAAATGTTTCAAGTGCACATTGAAATACTTTCATATCATCTGAAGTATATGAGCTAGACAGAGAAAACTACGCCAAGAGTCACAGAAGGGCTGATAGATAGGCTCACACGCCCAGGACTGATAAACAAGTTTTGTGCAAATCTCTTTCATACTGTTTTGCTTTTCTTCTGATAAATATTTAAAAAGAGATTTATCTTACCAGGATGACTTTAGTATGAGAAAGTGAAAAGAGCAGGGGTTTAAAATTCATGGATTAGAAAGAGCTTTACAAACTTGTTTTGTTTTGTTTTGTTTTACTTTATTTTATACAGTGTGCAACCGGTATCACTTACAAACTCCCACACAGAGTCTTTGCCACCCTATGCTACTGTGGTTACAAGCCACTCACAAAGTAGAAGTCTGAATGATTAGGGCAGGTACCTTTATGGTATTCTAGTTTCCCTGTTTTTCTCCTCCTGCGTCTCCTCGTCTGCAGAGCCCTGGAAACATGACAGCCCAGGCCCCACCCTGCTGGTGGAAAGTTCATGGAAACCATCAATCATCAGAACTAGTTGCCTTTAGCAACCAACAACAAATCTGCCCGGGTTAGCCACAGGGATGGAGAGTACGTGGTGATTGCTACGTTCATGTTCAGCTGAGAATTCCTGGCATCAGGAAGACTTAACCTGTAGGAGCTTCCAGAGAGAAAGTAAGTATTAATGTCTGCAGGGTGTGATAGAAGTCTCCTCCAGCTTGGCTGCACGCCAGTCACTGTCGCTTAGAGCAGAAAGAGACCCTAAGCCAGTTTGGAAACTACTGACCAGGGGGTTCCTCATTTGAGGTGCCTGTCTCAGTTGAGGGGGGACAGGCATGCTAAAAATGCCACTGGACAGCCTACCTTACCTTGCAGTCCTCAGCAAGGCTTCTTCTGGTTGAAAAATCTGCAGGAGTGGAAATGTCACAGTCAGCCTTTCCAACAGCCTGAATTATAGTATATTTTAATGTTATTATTGCTGAGTTGTTATGTAAAACCTTAAACACCTTGACAGGGGAAGAGATATATATCTATTTATATTATATGTAGAGGTGTGTGTGCTATATATATATATATATATTTGTATTGAGAAACCATATCTGACTCTTGATACCTGTAAGGGACAGGTCTGAAATGACTATACTGTAAGCCTGGGAAACGCACCGAGGAAGGGTCAAGTCATGGGGAGGGGCCTAGCGTCACTTCTCTTGATTCGACTGACGGGTGTCTCAACCACTTCTGGAGCTGGAGTGAGAGAAGGTTCCAGAAGTCCAGGGACTGGGGCCAATAAATAGGGGCACGTCCGAGCCCCACATGGGGACTCTCCACACCGAACACCCCCGTTGGCTGGTCCGATGCTGGATCCAGGATTGGTGATCTCTTCGTCTTTTTCTCTTTTTCTCTCTTTTTCTCTCTTTTCTCTCTCTCTCCCTCTTCTCTTGAAGTTAACATAAGGCTTAGCTTGATTTCGTGCAAAGCCGCATCGCTTAGGTATACATATTTTGTGCATGGGCCAACGCTTACAAAATACTCGTTTTATGGCAGTGTCTCAAGTTTTTCATTAAAGTTGATGTTTTTGTACGGACCTTGAGTGTTGTCTTGCGTTAGTCCAAACCGAGGGGATTTGTGAATCTGAGTCGCTCTCCCCTCCTCGTAGGTGGGATGTGACACTACCTGTACCAGGTAGTCCTCGACGTGTGTGCAGTACCATCTCCCGTCACACCTAGGAACACCTTCTGCCCCTTCACACCACAGTGAAATGAGACAGCACAAGCTGCAAGACTACGAAGCACAGGAATGCACACAGAATTACATTCATTCGTAAGCCTTATCCGCGGACCAGTTGCTGCCTCCCACAGAGAGGGTCTAAAAAAAGTGCGGCAGTCTCTGAGGCTGGGTGTCGGCAGAGGGATTATGGATTCTGACCCTCCCAGCCCAAAATGTTTTCCTAGGTCAGGGCAGTGTGGGTTTCAGCAGCTGCCCTGTGCTAACACCTATGCCCTTGGGAACAGGAGGCAGAGAGGAAAAGAAGGGAAAACATGGACATACACTTCGGCTCAGGTTTCAAGGGGGAAGAAGCTGAAGAGGATGATTTCTCTTCATTCCTTTCCTCCCCTGAGCACCAGATGTGGGGAAGGAGCCTGTTGTGGTGTTGGAGGGAGGCAGAGCTGTTATTACACAGATCCCAGCATCTCTGTTCAGTACGACTCATCGTGCCTTTGGGGAAGTTCAGCAATTTCAACACTGTCTACGGGTTTTTCAGAGGGCACAATCTACCAGTTAGTCATTCAGCCCATTCTCCTAGTGCTCTTTTGAAAGAATCATGGCATTTTCAAAGAAGTCAGAGGTCATCACTGGCTTGGCTTGACATTTACACTTGTATTTTCTATCAGGAGATAGGGGAATGGCATTCAGTACTGATAAACCTGAAAACAGTGGAATCCTTTTTTCCCCTGGAGAGTTTCAGAGCTCACTTTCTCACAGTTATTCACGATCTAAAAATTATTCTCTCCTTTCATCAATTAATTAGCAAAAACACATTGTAGGACACTGCACCTTGTTATTGACATTCTTAGCAATATAAACACTGCTGCAAAATAACTGCCTGACCACTTCTGCCGGACAATAAAATGCCAGAGGATATATTAATTCCATTGACAGAGCAATTAATTTTTAACTTTACCCCCCTCTTTTTACACCTGTCTGAAAGATACAGGAATGCCTGAAGCCAGAGGAACTGCGTAGATTCTACTGCCTCAGCATCTGGTCTATCATTTGGTAGGTCTCGGCATCAACATCCTTCCTGAACGTAGTGGGTGCTGCAGAGCTGAAAGTAGAAGAGCCTAAAATAAAATACCCAGTTTTGCATTCTTTGGACTTCCTGGTGATAGGACGGAGAATTTTTATGGTTATTTAGATTCACTATGAAGCACATACAGTAGATTTTCCAGCAGATAAAGGGAGAAATGTTAAACAGTATTATTCTTAATTAATACTAGGTGAGCATTTTGAGGTCTCCATCAAGCTCAGAATCTCACTTTGCTGGGCTAGGTGAGAAGGCATTCCTTGCCTTGAAGAGTTTAAAACTTAGAGAGACCAGAGAGTCATCAAAGTCAGGGACAGCACTTTTTTCACAGACAGAGGAATTAGACCTGTAGAAGCCCCGTGTCCTTCTCCACAAGATTACCCCTTTTCCCAGAGATTCTTTTAATAATAAGACAAACTTTCCTTATTAGCAGTATTGTACACACGATCTGTTCTTTGGCAAGTGTGTTCCTTAATGTGCCAATTAAAATAATTCAGTTACCTTCGGCCCTCTCGGTTTATTTAGAGACCTCAAAGTACATCAGCATACATGCAGTAATAACTGATAAGGTAATAAAGTTATAAACAATCCTAATTTGTATTATGCTGGGTACACCAAAAAGCTACTTTTCTATAATCCGCTTATTGCCTTTGTAATCCTCACACAAGACCTCTGAAAATCTCCCTAGAGCATAAAGATAGAAAAGAATCAAAGAGGGAGGGGAAAAGGGAAGCACATTTAATAATTGAGGAAAATCTCATTTGAGCAAAGGCTAATTTATGAGCACACAAAGCTTGGTATGGTTCTATGTAAAAGCTCCAAATATGGCTGGAATGGAGAAAAAACAGCTGTGTCTAGCAGATCTAGACCATACATCTAGCATCTAGACTTGGACTGATCAGTATCGTGGACTTAGGGAAAACTTGAGCCTAGGATGGAGGGACTTTGTTGTAAAATGTATACAAGGAAGCTGGCAGAGCTAAAGCAGCTTTAACCCTCCTATCCGATTCAGAAAATACCAGTTTCACATTTGGTTGCCCTAGTACTGAGAACTTACCTGTTTCCAGCACAAGTAAACATGACTTTACTTCACGTGGGGGAACTCTGTCCCTACAATATAACCTATCCATGGGGATAGTCCTCTGGCCATGCCATGGCAACTAGGTAAATTCAGTTATTTCAGCTCTATTTTTACCATAGTTTTGAGCCAAAAGTGAAGAAGGCCCCACAAATCTCTTTGAATTGAAGCTGCCATGTTTTGGATGGCACAGTTTCAGTGCTGGTTTCTCCTGTATTTCTGCATGCCACGCAGCCCTTGGGACAGCGACTAGTAGGTAGGTCCTGTTAGCCCTCTGAGTGCCACTGTGCTAGACGAATACCCAATGTACAAAAAAATGCTAGACTTAAAGGGGAGTATAGATCCATACCTGTGGCTTGCATTCAGATAGGTTTAAATATATTTTGAATTTATTCTCCTTTATTTTGGGGCTCCCATATTATTTTCTGGTATTTTCTGAGTAAGTATGCATTAATAAGCATTTGTGCTGGGCTGCACACATGTGGAGGGTCCAGCATGTTGTAGAGATGCTGAAGGCACTGCACATCCATTGCACAGAGTGTGCATGCACGGTAATTCTGATGCAATCAAATGTGTAGGACCCACTGGGAATGTGTTATAGAGTGTATCTGTACATGCATAGTGACCAACTATGCAGCAGCATAGTCAAAAGTTAGGCTGTCTGGACAGAAATACTGTTCTGACTCAGTTCCCGGAAAAGTAAAGAGATCCTAGGAATATGTCTGAACTCCCCTTTTAACCTATGAGAGAAAATTTCTGGCTAGAAAATCTGGCTACATCCAGGAAATGCAAGCATACGTATCGTAGTCCTACCCAAATCATATCCTGAGTTCCCGTGGTAGGAAACCGATGCAAATGAAAGGGGATCGGGCTGACATGCATCTGTGTGCAGAGACACGCACAATGCAATAAAATGCTGGGCTACATTCCTTGCTCAGTACTATTGCTCCTAGTAGTAAATCCACACCCAGCAGGGATGGAAGAAGGAAAAGCAGGCACAAGAGACAGACAACAGGCACAGAAGTGACTGAAGCCAGTATAGTGAGAAGCAAGTTTTGGGAAGCTTAATGCTTCTGGGCAGGCTCTGGGGGCTCTACAGACCCCGCTGACCTGGCAGACCCTGTAGCAGATCCCTGGGGGCAGTGCTGGTGTTGCTTTTCCTTCCCCCTCCTTGCAAGAGTTTACAAGTAAAGGCCGCGCGATGAAGGCAGCTTCTCTTTTTTTCTGTGGTCTCCCTGAAAGCAGAACACAATTTCTTCAGCTTTGTAATTCAAAAGTATTTTAATTCTGTAATGGCATTTATTCTTCAGGCTGTGAATTGACCATAAATAGTTCTCTGTGAGAATTTGCTATTGGGAATGTGGTATTTATTAGAGACAACTCAGATAAAGCACCTTAGGCTAGACTGCAGCCCTTTTAGTCTCTGTTCATAGCGGAAAGGAGGCTGGGAGGACCCGAGGGGATCTCCCCACCCGAAAGCACATCACAGGCTTTCCACACTGCTTCCTCACTGCATCCGCAGCATGGGAGGGCTGGGAGAAAGAGAGGGAATGACCCGGGCACACTACAGACCAGAAATGCGTACCCCAGAAAAACTGATAGCAGCTGGGCGAGTGTGCCATAAATCAGAGCAGCTTCTTGTACTCAGAGATAGATCAAGAGGAGCACCTCTCCACTGAAAAGTGGAAGAGGCGCCAATACTGCCCTCGCGCTCTCCAGTGCTGTGCCTCCTGTGGTCCCTATGTTGAGGAGCACGGTGTGGAGTATTGCCCACCCTATTGTGTGCTCTCCTTTTGACAGCATCAACATGTTCCAGCATAAAACTGCCAGGGACAGCGCGGGCTGGTGGCGCTGCTGCGGTGTCGCTGGGGCAGGGACTGATGGCCCCAGGTTGGGCTGAAATGTGGTGCTGGGCTGTGGGCAGGGTGACGGGAGCCCCAGGGGAGGCTGGGCAGGGGCACTCATGGCTGGCAGTGCCCTCAGGGACCTGACAAAAACTGATTTGGGCAGGCCCTCAGGTTTGCATTCATTGTACATGAATTTATCTACCAACACAAATATTCTGTGGTGGATATTCATGGATAAGCCTCAGTGACTTAGGAGCACACGTGCCAACGGAGCTCAGCATACCGCACAAACCCTGAGTAAATGCATAAAGTAATCATGGTCACTGCTTCAAGCAGCCCTATTTACAGACATCTAAAAATAGCGGTGACTAAAACAAACTGCCTTGTGTTAGTTAACGCAGTGTCCGGAGTTGTCCTGCACACACCGTGGTTAAAACAGTTCTCAGCTCTTGGAAGTCAGTGGTCAGACACTTCTTTAGGACATTTTAAAGTTAATAACGTTCTTTATCCTCAAAGCAGGCCTACTTAATTGCGAGTTGATTTTGCTGTACAGTCATTTTGACACCTACATGTACTAACTCGTCTTTATGCAGTCCCACCAGTGAGATCTGTAGAGTGGGAACACTCTTTGGTTACAGAAATGATTGCCTGAGCTTTGATGTGGTACAGGTGTCACCACCTTTCACATCAAGAAAGGCACGAATCCCAGCATCAATCAAGGTGAATATGCTGCCTCTGATTTGAGTTTCCCATGTACTTTATTAGTTTAAGCTTTTACAGTGAACGTAGCCTCACAGAAGAAGCCATGACACAGAGGAAGAAAAAAAAGCTGAACTGTTTGTCTCCATGGATCAAATCCTAAGCCACTTTGCAGGCCAGGTATTGGCTTGAAGACTGATGCAGCAGTCCCCCTGTATAAGATAATTCTTTTGGAGGTAAAGCAGCCCAAGAGTCAATCAATCCACCGAGGAGGGTGTCATTTTTTGTTACTTGGAGAAAATATATAACAATGATTACCAGTGCAAGTGTCTACTGCTTATTAAAAATAAATCCGATTCTGTCTTTCTGTCCCATTCAAGAACTTTCTAAAATTCTTGTACTACAAAAGAGTGACTGATGTGGGATGCAGAGTGTTCCTATTTTTAGCTTTATAGCTATACTTGCCAATCTTTGAAGTGCATTGATACGAACCAGAAACAGCTGGATCTTCAGTCAGCAAAATGGGAAAGATAGGTGGCGCGTAGTCATTGAAATAAGAAGCTTTATTGCTGCCCATACTCACTGATTGGATATTATCTAATGGCAGAAGAAGAGATATTGTTAACATCTGACGGTTTCAATTTCAAGTATTTTTAGGAGATGCATCAATTGAAGCAGTGATTAGACAGAAGTGGACCAAAACCATCAGTTGATTGCTTTTAGACATTACAATCTCACTTTAAAATGAATGAAAACAAGTCTATAAATTTATTCAGCTGTAATTTCAGTCTGCTCATATGTTATGCTCTTGCTCTGTTTTGCAAATATCAGAGGGAACTGATTTATGTCAAATGACCAACACTCTTTTCTCCCCCACATGAATAATTCCTGTAGCTGATTTCTACTGGGAAAGAGAAATACCTTTTGTTTCTGTTATGTGCCTAGTCACAGTTTAGAGCAATTAGCTGCATTTAGGATACTTCAGATTATTTTCTATTCTTCTGACAGGTCAAGGAAAGTAGCCCAGCAAGATCTGTTTTGAAGGAGACATTATGAACATGTCCAAAGCAGTGTATACAGCTGGGTTCAAGTGCTTCATTTCCAAGGTCTTTGTTTTAGTAGGAAATAATTATTGAGACTAATGCCTGTACACATTCATCAAAATGGGTATTTTCTTGACTGCCTATTCAAACAACGCCTCTGACACCATTTCCGGTTAGCATCCCCAAAGCTTACAGCAGATGTTTGTTTGATGGGCTCTCATCTCCATTGTTATTTGGAAAGTCCATTTGGAAATAATAGCTCTATTACAAACCACAGAAAGCAGAGGCAACATTATCAGAATCATTTACCGTGGGCAATCCAAATGAAATCCCTGAGGAGGAAGAACATCTAACAACCACGTCCATTAAAACTATTTTGGGAAAGTGCTATGAAATAAATGTGTTTGTGTTCTGAAGGTCCCTTTGTCTCTCCTTCCCAACGCTGCTAATAATAGGTTTTCAGTGCTGCTGAGTGTCCGAACATGCAGACACTGTATGTTCTTAATGTTGTGTAGTTGTAGCCATTGCTGTGATATTTCATTCAGTAAGTCTACTTTTCTGTGTCGGAATAGGAAAGCAGTTTAAAACATGAATATGTTTGTCTGTTTTTCAATGGGCTGTTAAGACAGCCCTGGGTTCCTCGCTCTTTTCAGAGCCTTCACTGTGCCTGAAACTGAAGCTAGTGACAACTGTGTTTAAACAAGGATTTAATAAGCAGGGATCTGGCATGGCTTCCTTCACCATCATGAAAAAGAGATTTTAGGTACCATCAACTCTCCATTTTATTTGATGTCTGAGTCACTGGCTCAAACAAAATAGTGATTTAACCTTGACATAGCTGAGTTTAATCTTGTCTGTGTAAGTGGGAGCAAAATGGTTCAGCATGGGACTTTAATGTGCTTTCAACACAACTTGACTTTGTCTCCACCTGTGTGACCAACCTGACCTGTGAAAGTCAGGATGCTGTCAGCTGTACTATAACTTGAGCATAACTGTACTATCAAGAGAGAGTTGATCTGTAACAGTATTTGGCTCTTATATGCTGCCTTTCAGCCAAAGTGTTTTTCTATGATGAGTAAGATTCAATAAGGCTAGTCAAAGATTTACTTTCTTATTGTTGTCGTTTTTTCACAGAGCTAAAATAAGTTTTTGGGGAAGAAAAATAGTTTTCATTTTTCCCTTGGACTTCATTGAAAAGTTTTGTATTTTCATTGCCAAAAATGACAAGGAAAAAAAAAGAAAAAGCTGGCTTGTGTGATTTTTTATTACAAACAGCCAAAACATTTATACAAAAATAGGAATTTTCTTGCAAACAGCATCTGTTCTACCCAAGGCTTCTTTTTGGTTTCATAAGCTTTCAGGCAGCTCTAATTCTTATCTCTGTCATATCATTAAGGCATCTGAGGCTCAGACAAATGAAGTGATTTGCCCTGGGTACCCCAATAGGCTGGTGGCAGGCCCCAGAAAGTCCTGTTCCCTGACACCCACTCTCATGCCTGAGCCTGTTCTCCATTCCCATCCCTCTGCAGGAAGAAAGACATTCCTCAGTGCTCCCGAGACAGCTCCAATATTGGGAATAGTCTTTGTTCTCAGAATAGAGAGCTGGCCTGATAATAGTATATCTGCTGATAAATGCTGACATTATTTGGATTTAAGCATCCTCTGGAAAGATTCTGCTGCAGACCGAGGCATTGCAACTGTGAGGAATATTATTTAGGGTCATATGTCTTTCTTCTGCTACTGTCTACTGAACACTTCCTTTAAGAAGGGATACAAAGGCGAGGGAAATGTAAATTATGTTACTGAAGCCTATGTATCCCCCTCTCAGATAAATGGCACTTAGCAATCAGAGTCTTTGTTACACTAACAGTCACTGGACATTTTAAACAGGGGTTGGGCTTCCTTGGAATACATCATGCTTCAGTACCTGTGTAAACATTAGACCCTATCTGTCTATTGTATAATTTTCTGCTTTGGGGGCACCAGGAAGGGTCTATTTTCACACTATCTGCTGCTTCTTTACCTACTCCAGATTTTCCATAAAAGTGTATTTTGTGGTTTGAGAGGATTTATTACTGTGGCTTCCTCAGCCTCATTTGAATCAGGATTTAAATAATTGGATTTCCAATCTTTTCTTCCTATTTGTACTGCTGTTACATGCAAGCAGCTTTTGTAGGACATGGGGCCTGTTATATCTAGAAAAGAACATATTTTGAATGTGATACTCTCCAATTTAGCAAATAGTGTTAATTCACTAGGATTACAGTCCTCGGATTGTCACTGGTTAGTGAATGCATCTGGGGAAAGGTGAGTGCTTCAATAAACTGAGACAGTAGCTCTTAACGTATATGTTTTTAGTGTTACTTGCCAGCAAGCTGTGTCAGCTCCTTATTGTACATAATACAATATATAAAGGTAGTATATATTTTTAATGCTTTTGCCTCAGGAATATTGACTAAAGACTTTCCTTTCTCTTTGATTGGTAATCGCTATTCTCCACGTTACAAGGCTTGTTATTTCCATCTCTTCATGATTTATTGAAGAAATAAGCGAAGTAAAGCTTCAAGTGTCTGTACCGTGTTCAAATGTCATGGACGAATTTCATTAAAAATTGCACGGATAAGTTTAATTTGACATTGATCAGATCAGTGTGAGACTAGGTACCATAGCAGAAAATGTATTGCAGGGATTAGCATGAGTATATGGAAGTCACAAACAGATGTTCTTCTTTGCCCAGATCTGATGCTGTTACTACCTGATGAGGTGGGACCTTAGAAGAAATGTGAGGAACCAGGTTCCACTGCGTATTGTTAGGAACTGGGCAAGTGGTCGGCTCCCGGCAAAGGAGGCACAGGTCAATTGTCACTATTGTCTCCTTTCCGAGGGTGGCTTCTTTAGGTAGCTCTAACTTCCTATTTGGTCTAGACTCTAAAGTTTGGGTTTGTTCCCTTTTCTCTTCGGAAATGTTTTTGAAGCTATCCACAAACTTTAAAATTCTTCTGTGCTTTCTCAGCCTATTTAAAGTGACTGGAGAAAGGAAGAAGAAAAGGTAGCAACCTAGTAATCCTGGAGGTGTATTGAGAGACTGTAATCTGTACTGTAGTCATCCATCCTCCCTGCACTCCCTGGCAACATGCTATTGAATTAACACACTGTATGTACCCAGTGCATATAACAAATAATGAGGTCTCGTGCTGAATTCATAAACAATCACAGAGAAGCCTCCAGGTTGTTCCCAGTACCAATATACATGATGCAGGCTAATGTTCTGTAGTGTAATTGTACATCATAGACCTTCCCGTAGACCATATTGCTTAGCTCTACTCGGTTTTCTTTAAAAATACGTACTATGGATTTATGTTCTTGTAGCATAACAGATATACTCCTCCCTGGGCTTTGTAAATGCAAGAGCTGGAAATGAACACTGGTGTGAGACGCACATCCTTCAACAATATTTTTCCTGTCCCCTTGGCTCTCCTCATCCCAATGGCCAGATCTTAGGCTCTTTTTGGACACCTTTGCAGCATCTTTCCCTGGGGACCCATGAGCCTGCCATAAGGGAGCACCTGGATAGCACAGAAGATCAAGGAGCTTGCGTGTCCTCTCAGACCCCAGGCTCAATCTTTGCAGCTGGAGGAGAGGCTAGGCAAGAACAGGGGATATGGTCTGTGACCTGCGAGCAAGACCTGCTGTATTCTGAAGTTAAATGCAGTGGTCAATACACTTTGGTAATTACATTAACGCATGGATATGGGATGAAAGTGAGGTTTGAGGAAAGTAAAGATACAAATGGATTTATACTATCTCGCTAATCAGCTAGCCCAAATGAAGTACAGCTTAAAAAGTGCCTTTAACTTGTATAGGGCCTAGTACAGTGACAAGCTCTTTTAGTTGAGAATAACCAGGAGAACTTGGTGAGAATATGATACGCTGGAATGAGTTGGGTGGGTTTTTTTTTTTCTTTTTTGCTTTATTTTCAATGATGATAGATTATCTAGTCAATATGATCGCCTCTTTTGGAAGGCATTTATAATGATCAGTGTCAATATGTATGACAAAATAAAGCACTCTAAAATTTATTCATAGTCATTGAGACTATTTTTCACTTAGCATTAATGCACTGAGTGCAGAATACAGTCAGATATGTTAGCCAAGAATAAGCTCAGGCCTCAGTGTAGAGCGAAGGATGTTTAATGTATCTTGACAGTCATTAAGTAGTTGGTAAAGGATTGGCAATGAATTCATTATTCTCCTTATGAATCAATTCCTATTTATAGCAAACTATCAAAATTTCCACATTATAATATGGAGATTGAGATCTTACATAATGTTTTTTCACCAGAGGCAGCCATGAAAGGACCAGTGAGACTAGAACAAATTACAGTTAATGGTAGACTCTTTCTCAGAGAATTAAACACGTTAATTGGTCAATCAGGTTGGGCATTTGAGAAAGGAAGACTTGCAATTATGTGAAAGACTGCCTGCTGTACTTTGGCAGCTTTATGGGCTTCTGGCAATTTTTCATCAGGGTTTAGATTTGTCATCATGTTCTAATGCTCATAGCTACACCTAGCCAAGAATAGGAGCTGCTTCTTGACCTCTTGGATTTTGGGGTTCCTTTGGAGGAATGAAGTTGTTTGTTACATCAAGGTTTTGGTACTGATACTCTATTGTTTTGGGGTGCAATTCATTCACGACACTTATGTAGCAGCTAAAGTGTCTTGAAGGCCTAAGTGAGATGTGATAACCAAACCTTTCTGCTTAAGGGTGAATTTCACCCTCTTTGCATATACATGAGACACTGGCATCAGTTCTTTGTGAGTCGCCCATGCTTGCTGTAGCGCTGAAGTCAGGGACATCAGGGTAGCACCACTCAGTAACATTGCTTGAAGACATAGATTTTGTTCCATATACTTCCTTTACAGGTGAAAGTAGGCTTGCATCTTGCATCTAATTCACAAGAGCTGCATCAGTGTACATTAACTAAAGACTCAGGTACGTGCAACAAAATTCATTACGTGTGTTCCTGTGGAAAACCTTTCTTCACTCTACCTCAGTTGTCCTCCAGTTAAACATCAAAATAACTCCATATAATGTCTGCCTTGCATGTTTAGTTTGTCATTTGTTCAGAGAATAGTTTATCTCTTAATGTGTGTTTTACCAGCCTGCTCACTACACTGCCTGGTTCCTGGTAGAAGCTTTGAGGTGCTAATGTCGTGTTGCAACTGCTTTTAACAGTCTGTGTTACAGCATCTGTAACAAAGCACCATTGTGCAGGTTTCTGGGTGTCCCACATGAATCAATGAGTTGGAGCAGCTGTTCTACATCAGCAAAAGCTCTGCTTTCTCTCCTCTGGAAAGTCTCATATTAGAAGTGAGGTAGGATTTTGTTCAAAGTGAAACAAGACTCTACCTTGCAGCAGAGAGCTGTTCTTGCTTGATGATTGTGGGGAACATGATGTGCTTTAGAAATGGCTAGTTACTGCTAGAAATTATTGCATTACGTTAGTGAAAGTTCATATTGCAGGCTTTGCGCTGTGCTTATTCAATGAGCTTAATAAATGAGCTTTTGAAGTGCTGGGGAGAGCTAGCCTTTCCCCACATGGGAAGGAAGAGCAAGAGCAGATCACTTTGGGAATACCACAGAAGTCTCTGAGCTGAGTTAAGCAGTCTCTCATCCTGAGTTGGGGTGACAGACCAGTCTGCAGTCTTGGATCAGGGGGCATATGACTGTTTTGGGCCAAGCATGTGAAGGCTGCAGCAAGGTGATGCAACAGAAGATAACATTTTACAGTTTGGATATCAAGAGATAAAGGGGAGCTAGATCTTATACCTCATCAGTCAGAGAGACTTGCCATTGCAGGGCCAGGTCTGAGACGCTGTGAAAGCAACAGTTGATAGCTTGGTAGCCTAGCTTCGCTAAGTTATCCTCTAGGATTGACGAATGGTCACATAGTCTCACTTTCCCCAGGCAGATGAATCCTTCATCCAGCGCTCGCCATTTAGAAGATGAGGCAGACGGTTGCTGGTCCTGACAAAATGCAGTTACCTGTGGCAAGTGTCAAGAGGAGAAAAGCGATTAGCAGCAACAACAAAACCCCGGGGGAAATCATGTACCAAACCAGGTTTGTTCTCTGCTGCCTTTTACGGAGGAAAAGCCACTTTTCTTAAGGAAAGTCACTTATTTCCTCCCCCTGAAGAGAAGTTACTTCTCTTAGCTAAGCAGAGCAAGGATGAGGGCAGGCCCTCCCTGACCCATACCAGGCCCACAGCCGCACAAGGCGAGGGGGCACCCTGGGGTGCAGCGGGCTTGGCCAGGGTCTGTCTGCGGGCAGGGGCAGGGCAGGTCCCAACCAGTGGGCATGGGGCTGGGCAGGGGCCGGCCTGCGATGTGGCTGCAACATGGCTCCAGTCAGGCCCGGGGCAATAGCCCCAGGTAAACAGCAGCTCTCAGGGAGCAGGAGGGGCTTTTTTTGTTGGGGCTAAATGGTGTCCCTACACCTGAGAAAAATCCCAGTCCATTGCTAGATAAAGCTGGATTTTGTACGTATACAGAGGGGAGGTCAGCGCTGGAGCTCTGGCAAGCGATGTGGAGGTGAGGTACCTGCTGCTGCCCTCAGTGCAGGAGGAGGGAAACCTGCAGAGGCCAAGGGCCCAAAGGGGACCCTCCATGCTGCTGGGTCTTGCCAGGAAAGACCTTAAGCAGCAAAATATGCACATCGTGATGCCTCGAAGAAGGTAAGAAACGAAGCTGAGTTTTCAGAAAAAGGCACATGGGTTTCTCATGTCTGAGGTGTTTACAGAAAGCTGCTAACGGGCAAGGCACCGTCAAGTGTGGGATGTTCAGGCTCCTCTCCTGTGTGCTCGGCACCTTCCAGGTTTGATAATAGCCTTGGGCATAAATTACTGCTCACTGCCATTGGGGCGGAGGGGGGGTCCCATCCCCGGCTCTGTGTGAGGGTGGATCCTACACACCCCATGGCCACAGAGACATTTTTCTGCAGCTGGTCCTTACAGGAGGTGCACCGTGTGTGTTGAGGGCTGGCCGGGGTTCAGGCACCAGCTCGTCAGCGCCAAAACAGAACAAGAAACACTGGCTAGCTAAAGAGCCCCGTTTCTGCCCTTGCCCCAGACCCTGCGTCAACCATGCTGCCATGGCATCTGCTGCCCTTAAAAACCAGTTGGCTGGCTGGCTGCCAACAGAGCAACCAGAGCAACCAAAGCCTGGGCCTAATGCACTCCTCACCAACTGTATAGGCTCAATCTTATTTGCATGGCTATGCAAACAGCACCTATGTCAGTGTGAGGGCATTTGACCTTTAGAGAGATGTCGTCCTGTTTGGCTGCTCAAGTAGAAGTGAATTCTGCTGCCCGGGCAGCGAGAGGCCATGGTGTGGGAGAGGGGCCAACAAAGCTGCCGTGGAGTACAAAGACAGGGGAGGATGCAAAGAGAAGTCTCTGAAAGCCGGGTTTGCTTTTCCTTCTCACCTTGGGAGAGTTAGAGGGTGGCTACTCCTCCTGAAGAAGGAATCCCCCTCCTCTGACTCTTCCCAGACAGCAGTTACAGCTGCTCCGTCCATGTGGAGCCCTCTTTTGCCATGGGCAGCAGCGGGCAGCAGCCTGGCATTGCAGGCAGTGGGCAGCAGGACCATGCCGTTGCCCCTAGCAGTCTGCTGCCTCACGTAAATGTCTGCTTTGCCTGGGCCTTTAACTCGAGTCGGCAGCCCCTTTGGGAGCTCAGGTTTGCTTAGGTATAAAAGAGTTTGTTGAAATTCACTGCAGCTTATTCACTGAATGCATTACAAATATTATTAAATTAAATGCAAATGCTTTTGAAATGCAAAAACCGTCCAGGGTTTTTCTTTCTTTTGCTTTGCTTAGGCTCACAGCATAGGGGAGCTGACTCACAGTAGGGTTCTCAGGAGTCTCCAAGCTTTTAGTGTTCTGGCATTTACTACCCATAACTACACTTCTCATATTCAGATGACAAATTGGCCCTGCACCAGGGGAGCCCATGTTTATTCAAAATATCCCAGCCTTGCTTATGATTGTGACAAATCCATACTCAAGGCTTGCTGCCAGCTTGAAAGTCTGGATCCTGATCAGCAAACTTTGACGAGAATCAATTCAATATAACTTGCTATATTAGCAGATGAAGTGGGAATGAGCCCCAGGGAGATGAAAAGCCAGCAGGGCTTCTGTTAATAGTTAGACAAAACTTCTGCCTTCATGTGTGCATTTGCATGAGCAACAGCTTTTTGATGCACTGGGCCTTCACCTTCTATCCTTCCTTTATAAAGAGGCGTATGTGACCTTTTGTCTTTGCCTATTAGGAAGACATATTACTACTGTACCTTAGGATATGTTTGAGAAGTCCTTATTTTTCCCTGTAAAACATGAGTACTTCTGTGGGCTTTAAAAACTATTGTTTGTTGAACTGTTCTATGTCTTCGGAAAGTACATAGACACCCACAAAATCATGCCAGTCTCAACTTCATACTGTGTTAGAAAATGAAGGGGTGTCCAGGTGAATTGTTTTCAGAGGTCCCATGTGTTTTGAACTTGTCCTCCTTGCTGTACTTGTCTCTTCTCATCCCTTTTTGCTGTTTGTTCACTGTTCTTCCTGCCCAGCTGGGAGCGGTTCCCCACAGATGTCCTGTGCCATGCAATGGCCCTGGTAAAGAAAATGTTTATTGTCGTCTTCTTCCCCACTGTGGTAGCGGGAAGTTTGGCAGGTGATGTTTCCTGTCAGGAAGTTGACGCAGGGCATAGGAATCTCTGCTATCTCAAAAAACTCACCAAGCAATGCAATTTAACATAAAACTACTCTGGTGTGAGCGACTACAATTGTTATTCATAGCTTAGTCTCACATTTGCATTGTTATCTAGGAATGAAATTGTCACATCTCTGTCCCATGTAAGATTTGTGATTGCCTTGCAAGCTGGAAAGTCAATTTAAATTGAAGGCCCCAGTTAATAATGTCCAAGATAATCAGTTTCTCATGGTTGTTCTCAAAGATATTAAGGAAAGTATCAAAAGAAATACAAATACCATGTGACAAGATTAGCATCATACAGAAGCATTTAGGATCAACATAGTGTCTTTGGTATCTACCTGGTAATTATTACTATGTTTCTCTGGTTTAATTACATTTATACCTGTAAGATTACAAGATAATTATGCTTGAATGTATTACAGGAAACTAGAAATTGCGTAGTTTGTTAACAACAGACAAGCAGAGTATAACTGGCAAACACAACATGGTTATTTGTGCAACATCTGAATGCATGTATTATTACTTCAAAGATGCAAGATTGTTGTGTGAGAGGCAAGCGTGAAGCCTAGCCAGTTTAGCACCTGGTAATAGGAAAGCAAAACACCAAGGAAAACACTGCATTGTAAAGCAACCTGGCAGTTCTCCAGGGCTGGAAGCAAAATCTTAAAAATTAGGCTTTAGCAATGTAGCAATTTACCACACTCTATTTCCCCTTCTATTTGTGACTTCTTGTCTTTTCCATGCTGGAATGCTAGAAGCATGTTTACCTATTGCATATGTTGTAAGACCAGCTTGACTAAAAAGTGTCTTCCGTGATTGTAGCAGACTGGACTTTGATGACCTTAGCAGTTTCCATGTTAAACAGAGGGAGCTAAAGCTAGTCACCTTGTTTTTTGGTTTGAGGTCGGGGAAGATAACGCATTCTGATGGATAGGGCCCAGGGCAGAAAGTGAGAGGACTTGTGTATTATTCTTTGTCCTGCTCCTAGAGGTATTGCCCTTTGACTTCTGGAGACAGATGCTCTCTCTTTACTGAGACCAAGCCTAGCATATCGTCTCTCCAAACTCAGCTAAGCCTTCTAGGCACTGACAAAACCTATAAAGGTTAATAACGATACAGTGGAAATGGTCCCCAGTCAGTGATGGGGATGGTATTCGCAATTAATTGGCAGTAGCAGTGAACTGTTTACTTCAGGGCTGCATCCTTCAGGCATTGATCAGGCAGGTTTTGCTCTGGAGTCAAGGGGCATTTAGTCTGAGTGACACATGGAGAATTCAGCTTAGCTCCTGTTGAGTCAACAGCACTGGTATGGTACAAAATGTCACTCATCCGAGACTCTGGCCATCACCTGAACTGGCGCAACAGCAGTCTTGGCTTGGAATTGCCTTGTAGCTATCGTGTGTTTCTAGGTAAATTCTCTCAGCTTGGCTTTTTGTTCTTTGCATACTTATTAAAAAAAAGAAAGAAAAAGAAAAAAGCAAAAGCCTCATGAAGCTCATAAGCCTTCTCCTTGACAACAAGCCATCAAGAGTTGCCTTCAGGTATCACTGTTTGCTGAATGTCCTGGGAATTCAAGAACATTGAGCAGGGTGTTGAAGTATCCAGTGTCAGCATAACCCCAGGCATTTCTACACATCTTCAACTCTCTGTAGACATCAGATATGAATATATCCTGGTGTTTGTGTATAATAACAGCAATTTAACTGTGTGATGGCATTGCAGCAGGTATAAATAATTATTTTCACAATGGCAATGTTTCATTTCATCTAGAAACCTTGAAAGAATGTAAAATATATTTAAGCTTTGTGACAAGCTAACTAGTAGATAAGCAGTGTTACTCCTACCAAGAGACAGTAAGAGTGAGGTACCAGGAAAATGAATAATTTAGTTTGGTATGAATACAGCGTTACGAATAACAGAAGTCAAGAATTCTGAATTCTTTGCTGTAACCTCTCGAGATCACCAGCCCTTCTGCTAAGTATTCTGCCTTAATATTACCAGTGAAAAACATACTACAGAACTGTGTAACATCTCGGTCATACAATAAACAAGCAACAGCATGAAAACTCCTTGACCAAGAAAAGGGCAAAGTTGTGAGCTGAACAGCATCGAGGAGCAGCCCAAGGGACCTGCTCCATGCAGGGAGGGCAAGCAGAGAGCCGAGGGTGACCCCAGAACCACATGCTCTCCATGCTGCAGGGCATAGACTCACTGGATCTGAGCTTTGTGAGCAGAGCAGGGGCGGTGGTAGAAACAGGTCCTGTCCACAGTCCAGTGAACCCCAGGGAAAAGCAAGGTCACAAGTCATGGCTGAGGCCAATCCAAACAGCAATTCAGGAACAAGGCTAGAAACAAATTCTCCTACAACATAGCTCAGTGGAAGAAAAATTATGATTATGTATTACAAAGCAGAGATTTTTTTCCAAATGTGTTTGAAGAAACTAAATGCCTTCTGAGAAAAATGTTTCCTTATTTGAAAACACTTTTTCCCCTTCAGAAAAAGAAGCATAATAGGGATTTAAGCAGGCCCTACCTAGTGAACTTTATTTGCCTCTGTAGTGCCTTCAGCATCTGAATAATTCCTTTGGTTAGATATTCTATGTAGCAATGGGCTGTGTTAAATGACACAGTTGTCTTTTTGCAGCGTGTATTCAACCATGCCAGTGAAACTGGGAAAGATCTTGGGCCAGATTCTGTGATCCTCAGGCTAATGTTTTACATAGCTTTTTTTTTAAAGTTTCCACTCATTAAAATTAAAAATAAACAAGCAGCAGTTTTTAATCTTCTTCAGTGACAATGTGTGACTTGTTTACACTCTGACTGTCTCTCTACTACTCCCAGAAAGAAGAGCTTGAGTCTGGTAAGGGAGGACTCTTGAAGTTCTTGCTGAATCAGGGTTCAGTGTAATTACCTTTCTTATCTACGTGAAGTTTACACTGGTATCTACCTGAGGCTACCACCCTGCGGCAAGTAGTTTGCTTGCCAGAAGTTCAGCCAGGAAGTCAAAAGCCTCCTCCGTCACTTCAGCAAAATTGGCCCCCAGCACTAGTTTAAAAGAGAGGAGGAAAACAATGGCTCATGATCTATTCAGAGCAAAGAAGCAGTGACTAAGAGGGTCCTAATGCAAATAACTATTTTTCTCCCAGCCAAGTGAGTGCTTCCAACAGACTTGTTAAGAAACAAAGAAGGGAGGATCTAAGTCTGTTTGCACCCACTTGGTTTCTCTTTGTCTCTTTGCATGGTCAAATTGGTGCATTTTAAAAGAACAACAAAACCAGCTGCTTTTCTATCACATCTATTCTGTAAATCATCAAAACTAACCTACAGGCTAACAGACCTGTACTGGCTATGTTGACCCCTTAAAGGTTCATAGAAGACTGTTCTGGAAAGCCTTGTGGAGTGAAATCCCGCTTTCACCAAGATCAGTGGCACATGCTTGCAACAGGCACTAGAAGCAGGGATGCAGAAAAGTGACCAGAGAACGTGTTTTTCCTGATGAGTCTGCCCCCTTGCCACCATGGCTGCTGCTCAACAGACCCAAGTTAGGGTATCTGAGAGACAAAGCAACACCACTCACACAAAATTTCAATGCCTTGTCCATCCCCACCTCCCAATGTTAGTGATTTGTGCTTTCACAACAGTACTCACTGGCACAGATTCGCTGCAAAAAACCAACCAACCAAACAAAAAAACCCAAACAAAACCAACATCAGTTTATTTCTCCTTATCCCCCCAAACATTAGGCACAGGAAAGAGCTTTTCCAGCGACTGAAATTACAGGACCAAGTACTGCAACTCCAACACCAGCTGGAAGTTCAAAGACAAAACTGTTTACAGGTGAGAAAAATAACCTTGCCCTTAAAACATGCATGTTCAGTGCCTCTTAGTTATGCTGTTACTCCCGCAGAGCTGACTTTCCTTCGAAAGCAGATTAGCACAGATCAATGCAACTGAACTGCAACAGTGGTGCAAGAGAGCATTTAAATGGCCACACTCTTAAATGCTAACATACAAGAAACTCCCCACAGTGCACAATTTCGCACTAGCTCTAGGCTTGCCCACCATTTTTGTCAGCTGGATCTCTGCATTACTGGGACTCAATAGGCTATCTTTGGTGCTGACTGGCCCAAATTAAGCCCTTGTGCCTCACTGCTGTATCAATCACAGCTATTGAGGCTTCCTGGTAGAGATTTTTTTTCCTCCCTTGTATTTGGCCAGATAGTGTTGTCTTTTAGGTAGAGTGAGAAAGCTGAGATCCTGGGTCTTGTTTTGTAGTCTGCTTGTGAGGTGAAGCTGGCTTCTTTTGAGGTTTTTCTCTACGAGTATGTTAGGCATTAGGTAACTCTTGTGATATAAGATACTGAATGATTTTGCCTGAATATGAAATTGCTCTTACTTTGTATTTTATGCAGTTACCTGCAGAGGTATGTTTGTCCAGTGAATAGATGCTAGCCATTGCCTAGTGTCAGATTGCATGTGCCAACTCTGCTCCATTTCACTTCTTAATTTTGTTCATGGGTGACTTGTCACAGGTCCTCTACAAGAGGAATAAATATCCTTTAAGTAGACATGGCTCAAGACTTCTTAGCATTATAGGTAGAATTCAAATTTGCTTGGGGTGCAGGTGCTCTTATCGCAGGAAGGAGGGAAAATTGTCAGGGCTGGGGGAGGTGTTGCTCTATAGATCTAGGCCCTTTCCTCCAAGGGCATTTCTCTGGCTGGTTTTCTGGAGTTCTCAAAGTGCTAAAAAAGCCATGGCTCCATCGGCTGCTGGCTGCCCTAGGCAACCAGCTCTGCTTCTGTGTGAATTTAAGTAGGAAGAAACTGAAACCTCCATTCTAATGCTTTGACTTTCCTTCCCTGCTAAGATGTGAATTTAAAGAGCCTTAGCACTTACTTTTTCTCAGGAGTAGGTTGTTTGTGGCTATATCTCTATTAATAAATTGAGCAGCCCAATAGGAACTGACTTGTAGCACAAAATAACTGTTGCTTAGGACCTGGTATCTACAGTGTATGTATTTTGGGCTACTCTTAGCTTCATTCAGCAGTCTGAATGTCCATTAGCAAATGGAGCTGATCATTCTGTTTAGTTTCACTTGAAAGAAGTCTTCTCTGTGGGCTCTCAGCCACTCTGTGTTATCAACGAAAGCACAGTGAGTGGGGGTGATGGGAAGCCTGCTTTTTTGGAACATATCTTCTGTTCTAACAACCTCTAATATAGATCGACCTTTATGGCCAGCATGCAGTATTACTTCCCTGGAGCCCACCTGCTGATGGTGGGGAAAATAATGCTGGACTTTGCAATGACTGAGCTTGTAAAAGGTGAAAATCCGTTTTTAACTCATTGATTCAAAATGTCTGCATGCCTCTGCATCTACAGTGGGTTCAACTGCATTGGTTGCTAAGGGAAGAGCGGGTGTTGTAAGTGAGGAGAATGATGAGAAAGTAAATTGTTTGAATAACCTGAAGTGCAGGCAGAAAAAGCCAATATGTTATCACTGTGATTTCAGTCATTTAGTTTGGAAGGTGATGTGATGCTTAATTCATTAATGTTTGCTAAGTGTTTTAAAATTCTGTGAAGAAGTTACTTCAGAGTTGTAGAGATTACTAACGGTCTTATGCTGTAAGCTTTCAGGGCTAGATTATTATTTAACTTGCTATAAACTGAGTGCTAGAGCTGTTTCATTAAAGGGTCTGTCAGCACTTAGATTATTAAAATGTGTTTTAATATTAAATCTTGTTCCTGGTGAGCATCATGGGAACACTTCCACCTGGACTGATGGCTTCCCACCCCACCAGGACTGAGGGGTGTTTAAGCTCTTTGTTAGTTCTGGAACTGCCTCTATCAGTCTTGTAAATGAGCAGAACTTCTTCCCTGCTGAGATAATGATTTTTTGGTTGTGGTCAGTTAACTTACTACAGCTGAGGCACAGGAGCTGGTGGGGGAGGGACAATGGAAGGGGATGGAGAAGAGAGTTGAGCTCACTTGGGATCGTTTTTGTTTCCTTTTTGAAAGAAAATATACCCAAGAATGAAAACCTGAGGTCAAAGGGAAGTGAAAGAGAGGTCCTTGAAACGTCAGTAAGTCAAGTAGCAGATACTATGCCAAAACCAGTGTTCTTTAAACTATGTTAGTTGTGATCAGTACTGCCAGGTTCAGGTTTTCCAGGTTTCCTCCTGAACCTCAGGGTTAATTTTTCTGTTTAGTCTGTTTTTGGTTTTTGATGAAACCACTAAAATAGCAATTTGGCAACAGAAATCTTTCCTGTGCCTGAATTTAAAAAGAACAAGCAAAGCGTGAATTAGCATTTGTATTAGAGAGACACTTGAAAGAATGGCGTCAAAGTCACAAGACAAAAAGCTCTTTGTGTGTTTTGGTAGTCACCTTGCTGATCCATAATAACACTCTTGACACTGACAATGAAAGCCCAACAAAAGGAAAAGGAGTGGTGCTATGTTTAGGTTTCTGGCTTTTTACTCTAGAGACCTGAGTGAGTATTTCTCTCCATCTCTTTACCCTTACACAAGCAAGAATAGCTTTAGAGCACAGCTGGTTGGGGAAAAGCCAATTGTGAGGCCGTGAGGTTTCATTAGCAGGTGAATATTGATGGCTTCTGCAAGAAATGAAGCTCATGGAAAGCCATGTAGGCATGAATCCTCACACGAGGCCTTTGTAAGCTGTTTTTAAACACCATTGACATCTCCAGAACAGCTATTAAACTATGGCTCTGCTCTCCCCTTGTGCCTAGATGTTTAGCACAGACTGACTTAGGCTGGGGACAGGTAGGCTGTGAATGTTTGTGTCCTGTATTTAGCATATCTCTGTGTTTTCTGTCTAAAAGTGAGACTCCCTGCCTTAGATGGTTGCTGGCTAAAATGATAAGGTGCTCGAATGCTCTGATAATGGTTGTCACTTAGGTTCCTTGTGTAGGTGGACAAGAGGCTGCTGGAGTTGCGCAGCCTTTTGGAAAGTGGGAAGAAAATGTGAGAGAATTTCTTAGGATCGTCTTGCCCCAGGGGAGGCTTTTTATTTTTAAAATAACTTCACTTTCCTTTTAAGCTTACTCTGGCACAGTCTACACACTATTTCCTTTTATTTATTTTCATTTTTACAGCCATTCACTTTGAGAAGAGACTCTCTACGGGAACAGTGTAAGCGTCATGCCAGTAACTGCTTAGGGGGTTTTTTTTGAGTGTTTTGTGTGTGGTTTGTTTTGTGTGGGATCACTCTATGCACTAGAACACTTAAAACTACACAAGGTGAGATGAGAGCTAAACTTGTTGATTAGGGAACCTGTTGCTTTCTAGCATTGGCCAGAAAGGAATTCCTGTTCTGTATGCACATTGCAAAGGAGTTAATGCACAGTAAGAACTCTTCAGCCTTCCCTCAGAGGCATAGGGTATGTGCTAGTGCCAAAAACAGGACTATTGACTTCAAGTTAATGATCTGAATGGGAACAGCAAAGGCAATGATTAGCATTTGCTGGTTTTAATACCTTGCGCAAACACCAGTGATATTAAAGGTACATAGAATGAAGAAGCCAACAGAAGACTACTGGAGTCTTCCTTCAGACAGAGTAAACAAGATGAGTCTCTTCTATTCCTCAGTCTTGTCTTGTACGTAACTTTGAATAGCTTTGCATACCTTCTGGGAAATCACTGCTAGTCTGAATGCAGTATGCCTTCATTCTTCTCTTTCATATCTTCTGTGATAAAACTCAGTGCTCCTCAGTAACTGATTTGACTCCAGGTACATTCAGGAGTAGAAAGAGCAACAGGAACATGACTTCAGCCTGTGTGCAGAGTGAAAAAGAAAAACATATTTGAAAGAAAGAGCTGATTCTTAACGCTCTAGTGTTGCAAGCAGGTAGATAAAATGTGACTGGTCTCTTGCAATGCGCTGTGTATGGCTGTCTGCTTCCAGAGGAAAGTGGAACACAGAAAAGTGTGGGGTTTCTTGGCTGAAATGTTTTTTGTTTGTGTGTTTTTCCCCCACCCCTCCACCTTCTCTTGTGGACCTGGGTAAGAGCTGACTATGGCACAGGTACGTGACTGCTGGCTATGGCATAGGCAGAAGGTTTCCTGCATCACTAGTATAGGCCTGTTACCATAAGGTGTTGCACCTCTCTGCGCCCCTTTCCCCTCCCTCTCCGTCCCTGTTGCCATTTCTATAGTACAACACAAAAGCAGAAGCAAAGCTTTTGTCCCTGGAGTCTCTGTGTCACTGTGTGTGGAGGCAGAGGTTTAGTTATGAGCAAAGTCTGCTGCTTATGACCTGTTCAGGTGTTTTAGCCTTTCCCAGTGCAAGTATTCAGGGTAGTGAGGCTGGGAACTGCCTGCAGGAGATCTCAAAGCCCAGACAGATATAAGGTGGTTTCAGTAGTGGGGGTCAGCCCAAGTGAGTTGATGGCAGTTGGGGATTTGCTTTAGCTCAGCCAGAATCAGTTCCTGGGTCTGTCTGTAAAGCTGTCACCAGCTATGGACTACTCACTACTAGAAGGCTGTTGCGGAAAGTTGTTGCCGCCACCCTTGAACGGCTGTCACCAGGGAGACGCTATGCAGTTGCCTTGTGACAGTATGGCCTAGTGTGGGGCACTCCAAATCCAAGGTGCTTACTCTACGTAGAGTATGATAAAGCCCTTAGAGTAGAAAGGAGCAATGAGAAATGAAAAGTTCTCAGTGACAGGAAAAACAATCACTTTGGAGGAACGTACTTAGGGACAGGCTGTGAGTTGGCTGCCCCTTCCATGAGGCTTAGGGCAGTACTTGGATGGTGCATCTGCTTGCAGGTGTGAGGGAGGTATGAGCTTGCTGTCACCTCCTCCTGCGGCTGGGGCGGAAGGACAGCCTGCTGGCTGGCAATTATAGCCCTTCCTTTTCCACTGCCCACCCTGCCTCCTGCTCACCCCCGCCACAGGAAGAGCAGCCTCGTGCACTGGGATCGTTCCCTCTGTGGCAGTTGTTAGCAGCAAGCCCGGTGGACCACAAGCAAAGCAAATAGCAGGGCATTTTAACCATCCGTGCTATTCTGCTGCCCAAGGCAACTGCCTGCTTTCCCTCTGCCTGGGGGGAGCAAAAACCCCTGGGTGCCTGGATGGCTGCCAGTAGGAAGTTTTGGCACCTGCACCAGGTTGACACAAAGTCCTGGCTGGTTTGCAGCTGGAGGTGGGGGGTGAGTAGGGTAGGGTGAGATTTGCTTATTTTCTGTCTTTTCATTAGTTGGTTTTCTTGGCTGTTCCTATGCATATGTAAATATTTCCTCCCTGTGTTCCCTTGCCTTTGTTGTTTCCCCTGGTGAATTGACGTTGCTAGTATTGAATGATGGTGGGTTTTTTTCCTCTTCTTTTTATTTTCAAGCATGAAGTGAGGTGAATTAATGTGGGGGGGGGGAAATGCCAAAGGCAAGAGGTGTTTCCCCTGGCATGAAGGGGAAGAACTCTGCCGACCTTCCTGAAGTCCTCTGCTGTTGGTTGGACTGTTCTTGTACCAAGGAGAGATGGACACAGATCAAAGCACATTAGGTTTTGTGCATGAGCGAGATGGTCAGAGCTGAAGCTCGATTTTTATGTATTTATTGCCCCTGTTGGCCCCTCATTCTGTAATGGCAGTAACTGAGGCTCTAGATCTGGATGCTGGGAGGAGGTGTTCTGGATCCAAACCTCACAGACTTGGCTGCAGCATTAACTGAGGTCACTCTGATGAGGAGTTTGCTCATTCTTCTGCCTCCTTTCCCCCACAGCAGCTCTTGATGCATTAAGCAGACTGCTGGAACCAGAACGATGTGTATGATGTAACTGCCCCACACGTGTTGAAGAGCTCTGTGAATCTCATTAGCCAGGGAGTTTGAGCATGCCCTCTCTCTAATGCTGACTGCTATTTCTCCCTGGCCCCTTCCTTGCAGAGATGGGATTAGCTTCTGACACTGTACACAGAGCACTTAGGCCGTTTGTCTGAATCTCTGCTAGTGCTTACTGTCACTCCAGAAGAGTGATTCCATCTGAAGCATAAACTATTACCTGCAGTTTAGCCCCAACTAAAGCTTTGAGGCAGCTAGAAAGAACAATGATTCACTTGACCCAGCTACTCAATATAATTCATATCATATGTATTTGTGTGTTATAATAATGAATAAAATTGCTTTTCAGTGGAGTAGAATTTCAGCTCTTCAGCAACAATAAGTATCGCATAGGGTTTTTCAATGTAAAACAATAGCTGGAGCTTGTTATTAGAAGATAATTCTTGAAGTATTAATATCTGGTATTGTTGCATAAACAAAGATGCTTTTACATGAATGAAAGGTTATCTAAGAACTCCCAATTTTTTTTCCCCACTCTTTTGTTTTTGAATTCAATCCCAAATCTCCTTTTTTTGGTGGTCTTTTTTTTTCTTTGTGTTATCACAATGTATTGTGGAAAGAAGACTATGGGCTTGTCCTGTAATTTGCAGCTCTGCACCAAGATGATGGTGCGATATGTGAGATCATCTTCCATTATGTTTAAAAACATCAGGTTATTAAGGCTAATGTGGCCTGGCATGTGTGTGGTGACAAGCCATCCCTTACTCTGAAAAGCAAGAGATGCTACACAGGACAGGGCTATGGGGAAGCTGGCCATGATGATAAAGGCATTTTTAAGGCATGTTTTCATTACTTGGGGTTAAAGCCTACTGCTGACTTTTATAGGTGATTAGCTGAAACGTATGGTCTGAACAGCTTTACATTACTTTTAATGTATCTATTTATTTCTTGGGAAGCAGTAGGTTGCAACTGAAACATTTTTCTTCTGTTGACTTGAAAAGTATAGTAAACCCTACATTTGCTGCTAGATTTTTTTGTTTGTTTTCTCCTGCTTTCTGCCCTTTTGTCCACAGCAGTTTGTAATTGAGTCTAACAAGGAGCATAGGCATATTATAGGTTACTCCCTTAAAACCGGGCTTAGCAATCAGGTAATTGGTTCATTTCAGCAGATGCATGGCTACAGAACCTGAGCGAGTTCATTTTTCTTTTTTTTTTTTTTTTGTGGTAATAAATGCTACAGGGTTATGTTTGACTAGTTTTTTACAGCCTGTCCCTAAGACTGTCTCAATTAATCTCTCATCTCTTAAAATACTGGAGATCCCAGCAGATGAGAGTGGGGCTTATGTGGTCAGAAGCTCTTTCTGTCCACCTAGAAGGAAACTTTCAGAAACTGAGTGATACAAACCCAGATTTAATGGCTAAAGTTCAGAAAACTTGAGAAGCCAATGAAGCAGGGGCGAAATGAATTCAAGAGTAGGCTGCAGCAGCCTACCATCAAAATTTGAGCCTCTAATGTATAACATGTGTTCCTGCTTTCATTTGTCTACTTTACAAGAGCTAATACACAGTATTTTCAGGGTTCACAAGGGGGCTTTTCTCCCTCTAGGCTATTAGCTGCAGTAACAGCTTATTAAGAAAGTTAGACTTTCTCCCAGCTGGGGGAAAAAGTGGCCCTGAAGGAGAGGGGGAGGAAGAGGAGAAAACTGAACATTTTGTTTAAACAACTTAACAATACAATGCCAGAGGAAATGAATCAGAAGAGAGTGATTTCTGCAAGCATGTATGTTTTGCTTTATGAAAACAAAGAGGTTTAAATCCTGGCCTCCCAAGAGTCAATAGGGCCCATGTTTAACTTAGAATGGCAATATGGGGTCCTGGTTCGGTTGCTATGGACAGAGGAAGGTATTTCCAGAAGAACAAAGGGTAGTTAGTTAGGCTTCTATCTAGTATAACCTCCTAGGGGTATTTCCCAGGATTATTTTGTTGGGTTTTCCGTGTCCCCCACCCCCAAGTAACCTCCTTCTTCCTTACCCCACCCCCTGAAAAAACACAGCTCTCTTCTTAATGTCATCTTCTACAGAAAATGAGGTCATCCGCACCTGATACAGTGCGGTCCCATCTTCTTGTTGGCACTTGGCACAATTCCCTGGTTCCTTCCTGCTGTGAGGTCAGCCCAGCTCTGGGGAGTCTTAATGCTGCTCTAAGCTGTGCCCCAGCGAGGAGCCCTAAAGGACCATCTGGCAGGCAGGGACTTTAGAAGACTGTAAATAAACCCCTACTTTTCTTGGACTTGCCCTTTGTGATGAGGTATGAGGAGGTTTCCTTCCTCTCCATTTCCTACGTTAGTGAGATCCTCAGTCGCTCATTTGGAGAAGACAGAATAGGAGGATATGCTCCCAGCCCCACACCCAGTGTGGCTTGGAGCAGTCTGTTTGTGTATGTATAGTCTGTAGATTATTAATATCTGTTTGTGGGTAGATTGTTCATGTGGTTTTGTATGTATTTCCAAATGATCTTGGCCCTTTTTAAGGGCGGTTTCCTGGAATAAGCCCTCTGTGGGCTTTGAATGACTGATTCATGATTGCTATCCTTAGACTAAGACTGCTGGGTGAGAAGGGTGTTTAATCCTGGCCTTTCACAATATGACTGACAGCTGTTTCACACCTCTGGTGGTTTTTCACAGCACCTTAAGCATGCGCTGATGCTGAACTAGAAATATTGCTATTTGCTTTCTCCATTAGTGCATATGAATAATTGACTATCACAGAATCATAGAATGGTTTGGGTTGGAAGTGACCTTAAAGATCATCTAGTTCCAACCCCCCTGCCATGGGCAGGGACACCTTCCACTAGACCAGGTTGCTCAAAGCCTCATCCAACCTGGCCTTGAACACTCCCAGGGATGGGGCATCCACAGCCTCTCTGGGCAACCTGTTCCAGTGCCTCACCAGCCTCACAGTGAAGAACTTCTTCCTTACATCTAATCTAAATCTACCCTCTTTCAGTTTAAAGCCATTACCCCTTGTCCTATCACTACATGCCCTTGTGAAAAGTCCCTCTCCAGCTTTCTTGTAGGCCCCTGTTAGGTACTGGAAGGCTGCTATAAGGTCTCCCTGGAGCCTTCTCTTCTCCAGGCTGAACAACCCCAACTCTCTCAGCCTGTCTTCATAGGAGTGGTGCTCCAGCCCTCTGATCATCTTTGTGGCCCTCTTCTGGACTCACTCCAACAGGTCCCTGTCCTTCTTATGTTGGGGGCCCCAGAGCTGAACGCAGTACTCCAAGGTGGGGTCTCATGAGAGCAGAGTAGAGGAGAAGAATCACTTCCCTCGACCTGCTGGTCATGCTT
Organism: Gymnogyps californianus; assembly: GCF_018139145.2. Classification (NCBI taxonomy): domain Eukaryota; kingdom Metazoa; phylum Chordata; class Aves; order Accipitriformes; family Cathartidae; genus Gymnogyps; species Gymnogyps californianus. The sequence goes on from NC_059471.1 coordinate 143,477,926, forward strand.
CTTTTGATGCAGCCCAGGATACAGTTGGCTTTCTGGGCTGCAAACGCACGTTGTTGGATCATGTTGAGCTTCTCATCAGCCAACACCCCCAAGTCCTTCTCCGCAGGGCTGCTCTCAATCCACTCATCGCCCAGCCTGTATTGGTGCTTGGGATTGCCCCAAGCCACGTGCAGGACCTTGCACTTGGCCTTGTTGAACTTCATGAGGTTCGCATGGGCCCACCTCTCAAGCCTGTCAAGGTCCCTCTGGATGGCATCCCTCCCTCCAGCACGTCGACCGCACCACAGAGCTTGGTGTCATTGGCAAACTTGCTGAGGGTGCACTCAATCCCACTGCCCATCTCGCCGACAAAGATGTTAAACAGCCCAAGTCCCAATACCAACCCCTGAGGAACACCACTCGTCACTGGTCTCCACTCGGACATCGAGCCACTGACTGCAACTCTTTGAGTGTGACCATCCAGCCAATTCCTTATCCACCGAGTGGTCCATCTGTCAAATCCATGTCTCTCCAATTTAGAGACAAGGATGTTGTGCGGGACAGTGTCAAATGCTTTGCACAAGTCCAGGTAGATGATGCCAGTTGCTCTTCCCTTGTCCACCAACACTGTAACCCCGTCATAGAAGGCCACCAGATTTGTCAGGCATGATTTGCCCTTAGTGAAGCCATGTTGGCTGTCACCAATCGCCTCCTTATTTTCCATGTGTCCTAGCACAGTTTCCAGGATGATCTGCTCCATGATCTTGCCGGACACAGAGGTGAGACTGACTGGCCTGTAGTTTTCTGGGTCTTCCTCTTTTCCCTTTTTAAAAATGGGGGTTACGTTTCCCCTTTTCCAGTCAGTGGGAACTTCCCCAAACTGCCACGACTTCTCAAATATGATGGATAGTGGCTTAGCCACTTCATCCTCCACTTCCCTCTGGACCCGCGGATGCATCTCATCAGGTCCCATGGACTTGTGCACCTTAGATGTGTTCCTTAGATGGTCTCAAACCTGATCTTCTCCTACAGTGGGCAGTTCTTCATTCTCCCAGTCCCTGCCATTGCCTTCTGCAACTTGGGCGGTGTGGCTGGAGCACTTGCCAGTGAAGACCAAGGCAAAAAAGTCATTGAGTACCTCAGCCTTCTCCATATCCCAGGTAACCAGGTCTCCTGTTTTCTTCCGGAGAGGGCCCACATTTTCCCTAGTCTTCCTTTTTTCACCGACGTACCTATAGAAGCTTTTCTTGTCACCCTTGACGTCCCTGGCCAGATTTACTTCTGTCAGGGCTTTGGCTTTCCTAACCTGATCCCTGGCTGCTGGGACAATTTCTCTGCATTCCTCCCAGGCTACCTGTCCTTGCTTCCACCCTCTGTAGGCTTCCTTTTTCTGTTTGTCCAGGAGCTCCTTGTTCATCCACGCAGGCTTCCTGGCGTTTTTGCCCGACTTCCTCTTTGTTGGGATACATCACTCCTGAGCTTGGAGGAGGTGATCCCTGAATATTAACCAGCTTTCTTGGGCCCCTTTTCCCTCCAGGGCTGTATCCCCTGGTACTCTACCAAGCAGATCCCTGAAGAGGCCAAAGTCTGCTCTCCTGAAGTCCAGGGTAGCGAGCTTGCTGTGCGCCCTCCTTGCTGCCCTGAGGATCTTGAACTCCACCATTTCATGGTCACTGCAGCCAAGGCTGCCCTTGAGCTTCATGTTCCCCACCAGCCCCTCCTTGTTGGTGAGAAGAAGGTCCAGCATAGGACCTCTCCTCGTTGGCTGCTCTGTCACTTAGAGAAGGAAGTTATCATCAATGCATTCCAGGAACCTCCTGGATTGCTTATGCCCCGCTATGTTGTCCCTCCAACAGATATCGGGGTGGCTGAAGTCCCCCATGAGGACCAGGGCTTGTGAAGGTGAGGCTGCTCCTCTCTGTCTATAGAGGGCCTCATCCACTCGGTCTTCCTGGTCGGGTGGCCTGTAGCAGACCCCCACTATAATGTCACCTGTCCCTGCCCTCCCTTTAATCCTGACCCGTAAGCTCTTGGTCGGCTCCTCATCCATCCCCAGGCGGAGCTCCATGCACTGCAGCTGGTCATTGACATAGAGGGTGACACCCCGTCCTCGTCTCCCCTGCCTGTCCTTCCTAAAGAGCCTGTATCCTTCCGTTCCAACACTCCAGTCATAGGAACCATCCCACGTCTCCGCGATGCCAATAAGATCATAGCCCTGCAGGCGTGTGCACGCCTCTAACTCCTCTTGTTTATTCCCCATGCTACGTGCGTTTGCATAGAGGCATTTAAGTTGGGCCCTCGATGAAGCTGACTTACTGGCTGGAATTCCTTTGTGCTGCTCTTCAGGTGCTCTCCTGCTGACCTGTGATCCCTCTCCAGGCTCTGGGCATCTATTGCTGGCACTGGCATCAAACTGGTAGGAGTGGGATGGATTGAGGTTCCCCTCCCCTGGCAACTTTAGTTGAAAGCCCTCTTCATCAGCTTGTCTTGTATATGACCGAAGATGCTTTTCCCCTTCTCTGACAGATGGACCCCATCAGCCCCCAGCAGACCAGGTTTCTCAAAGTGAGTCCCATGGTCTAAGTAGCCAAACCTCTGGCTGTGGCACCAGTCCTGTAACCACTTGTTGATTCACCAGACTTGACTGGCCCTTTCAAACCCCTTCCCTTTCAAAACCGGGAGGATTAATGAAAAAAACTACCTGCGCTCCAGAGTCCCTTACTGCTGCTCCCAGGGCTCTGTAATCCTTGATACTCCTCAGACTCCTCCTGGCTGTATCACTGGTGCCCAGGTGAAACAACAGCAGCAGATAATAGTCAGTGGACTGTTTGAGGCTTGGTGGTCTCTTGGTGACATCCCTGATACGAGCCCCCGGTAAGCAGCACATCTCTCTAGAGAGTGAGTCAGGTTGGCAAATGGGTGCCTCTGTACCTCTCAGAAGAGTCGCCTGCTACTATCACCCGTTGCCTTTTCTTAGTTGCGCTGGTTGTTATACGGGGAGCAGATCGGGCTGCCTTACTTGGCTCCAGCATCTCTCCTGATGTGATAGGTCTTTCCTCTTCACTCTGCAGAGCGGTGAAGCGGTTCTGCAAGAGCACCTCAGGCTTCGGGGAAGACTCTTCCTGCTGCTGGTCCTTGCCATTGCAAGCTTCCATTCTCCTGCATTATTGGCCCCCAATATATCAAGATATTTTGAGACATCAGCTCCTCTTTTTTTCTTCCACTCTAAAAACCTTGCTGTTCCTTAGTTCCAGGAACACTAGTACTTTCCAGTGGGCTTTCTGTGTATCTCAGGTTGTCCAGTTCATTTATCCGTAAGTAGCGATAGGGATCAGTGGGTGAAATTCTGGTCTGAACTTCCATAGCCTGTGTCCTACCTGCCTCTCTGCGTGTAGTATTTCCTGTTTCCTGACTGTAAGCCTTTGAAAGCAGCAGTTAAGTGCTTTGAAGCAAGTCTTTGATCTCTTCTCTTGCATGTTTGGAATGAGCAGTGTTTGCCTTGCTACAGCACTGACTAGCTGTGGCCAGGCAGGATGGGCTGTCCATACATAGCATGCAAGCAGATCAAGGGGAAAGATGTTTCTCTTTGGATATTCTACATGACCTTGTTATTCAGGTCAGAACACAAATTCTTGTGGTTTTGTCCCGACTTAATATAATGGAACAGCCCTATAGGGGGCTACCCTACGTGGGGGTGATGAGCTATGACCAAGGGTGGTGCCAGCACAGGCCAAGCAAGACCCTCTTTCCCCAGAGCCCGGGGTTGCGGTACCTGGTGACAATGGCAGGCTCCACTGACAGACCTCAACAATGTGAGATGATGAGTCAGGTCTGGGATATGTCCAGGAGAGTCCAGTCAGGAGCAGCAGGAGACCAGACTGGAGATGGAGCTACCTAGAGTGTTGGTACAAGAATTATCCAGCATACAGGGTCAGAAACAAGACTGGAAATAAGGCTACCTACAGCGTAGGTCTGGGGCTTTTTGGGAAGCCCAGTCAGTGAGCTAGGATGGAGTTAGGCACAGGCATGCCAGCACCATGGCTCCAGCAAGGACTGAAGTCCTAGGGCTGAGCTGCAATGGGGCCCATGGGCAGGGGGGGGCGTGTGGGGTCCCAGGTGAGGCTGGCCAGGGCCATTAAGGCCACAGGTGCCCTCAGGGCTCTGAGAGCCAGAACCCTGTTAATACAGTGCAGAGCTGATGGGCTTTTTGTTTTTATAAAAAAGCAGTAACTAGTCAACGTGCTGTCATAAAGCATGGTTTGTAGTTCCTTTTTTCAAGAGAAAGCATAATTACAATTTTCTTCCTAATCAACAGCCTGCTTTCTGAAAAATGACACCAAAAATGTATTAGTCAAAAAACAGTGAAAATAATATGCCAATGAAATGTGTGTATGAGAAACAAAACAGAAAGATAATATGAGTAAATGGCTGATCTTTTTATAGGAGGACTGAAAATAAGTTCCTTCTGATAAGTTTTCATGAGTCTTGTGGCCCAGTGAAACGAGCCAGTCATGCTAACAGAAGTTCTGAATGTGTCTTGCTCTTCCAAAATATGCAAATTTGGGGAAGTCTGAGAAGGTCCAAGAAGGGTGTTACATTATTCTAAGCCATGTGTCCCTTGTCCTGTTCTTGTCATGTTCTCATAGATTTCTCTTCAATTCCCTATACTAACAGTTGATTGGCAAAGTATCAATTCTGCTATCAAATAAGTAATGCCTCTGAAAGTTAATAGATGCATCTTCATTTGAAATGTTATTTCTCTTCAAAAGAACATTAATAAGAAAATCCAGGTGAGAGTATCTGACAAACAAATAACAATGTTAAGTCTTTTGAAATGCTTCCCAAAAGAATCTGTATATTCTTCTGTTTTTAGCTTAGCAAAAAATAAGGAATCAAAGTAGGACACTCATCTTTTTAAGGAGCAACTCTCATTAGGGCTGTCTGTGTATGAAGGGGTGTGCTACTGCATAGAGTTGGGCCATGATATGAAGTGTTAAGCCCAGGCTTACCAGACCCTTTTGGGATAGGGAGGAGGGGAAGAGGTTGCAAAGATTTAAGCCCTTGCTGTAACCTATTCCACAACAGAGCACTAGAGATGTCTGGTCAAGATATAGCAAAGGGCTTTCATTAAAGATACGTGTTAAAAAGTGGGCTTTAATCTTCTTTGAAAAATCGTGCTGGATGTAAATCAAAGCTAAGGTTACTTCCTGCTGTCAGTTTTATTGTTTCAGCCATGATCAGAAATGCTGAAATACTATTAAAGAGGTTGCTCAGCCATATTTCTAGTTCAACCAGAGTTAGAAAATACTGCAAATCTCCTTGGGTTTTCCTGAAACTTCTAGCCCCAAACTGTAGATACAAGAAGCCTGCATGAGATGAGTTATTTTACAACTTGTAGTGCATCAGTCTTGGAGGATCCATGGACTCCTTCTGAGAGGCCATAAAAGATAATTATCAACAGGCTTAAGTGCCCTAAACAGATTTGCACTTCCACTGGAAAAAGTACAAGGATCCACAAATGCAAAAAAAGTCTCGAATGAGTGCTTTAAATAACTCTGCGCTTGTCTATAAGGAACTCATCGTGTCTCTCAAGTTTATTCTCAGCCATAACTTACATATGGGAGACAGCAGTAGAACTTACAAAGTCTTGTTTCTTGTCACGCACCCCTGAGCTGATTCTCTGGTGACTGTTAATTGTAGCCTTTCCCTCAGTCAGGGGCTAATTTTGCTTTCTTCCCTTCTGTCTGGGCACTGAGCTTGATTTCTGCTGCTCTATAAAACCTGTTTGAAATTAGCCAGTAAGTTCAAAAGCTATTGGAGGTGAGGGGGACTGTGTGTGTGTGTGTGTGTGTGTGCGCGCGTGCGCGCACGCGCGCATACATACATACCCATCCACACGTGTGCATGTGTTAATAAGCTGCTTAAGCTTAATTTCCTTAGGAAACAAAGCTAACAACCCAAGAAAATCAGACTAAAACTTAATTTTTTTTGGAACAGCTGTAGAAACAGATACTGAATGATAAATTAAGCAGCCTATGATGCCCCCCACGCAGTTGCCATATATTAGCAACCTACATGCCATAAATGCATAATAGTATATGACCTTTTCACAGATGAAAGAATCCTTGTGATTTGAAGGATTGTTTATTAGAGGATGGATGGGAAGGAATAGATCAGAATCCTCTTCTGCTAATAGCACTGAAACTGTTATTTGCTATGTCAGGTTATGATTTGTGTGCCTGCTCAAAGCTTTCATCCAGTTGTGTTTTGGTTGGTTTTTTTGACTATGTATTATTCTAACTTACATGCCCCGGTGCAATGTGTGTGCAAGACTAAGAACTGCAATGACCATAATTACCCACTCTCATTACAGGCTCTGATTTTAATGTCCAGACTTACCATCATGTGGAGTAATGTTATTTGGAAACACCTTATGTGTTTTTTGCCAACAGATCCATAGAACTGGAATAATTTCAACAAACTTTTTTTGCTTTTTCATATATGAATGTGTATGTAGATGAAAACCATATTTGACTCACTTATATAAAATCTTCTGTTAAACTACTTATACTTTAATAATTATTAGCTTTTTTCCCAAGAGGAAGATCGGTGTTTCTGTTTTTTAGTAACGTGTTACTGACGGGATGATAGCTTCTGTAATGCTTTTTTTCTACTAAAGATGTAAACCTTTACTGCTTTTATGAAATTTTCAATGGAAAGGTTCTTGAATCTAGAGGATGTGCTGTGGCCTGAACTGTGAAAATCAACCATTCTGTCAATAAATGGCTATTTCACATACTTTTATGTAATAATTTATCTAAAGCTCTTGTTTTGTTTCCAACATGAAACCATAACGGATAACAAAATGTCAAAAGCTGTGGTCAATGGGACTCTTATTCTCTGGCCAGCTCTACAAGCTGTGTATATCTGCTACATGCGTATAACATCTATTAATTATTGCTTCATTACATCTACTAGCTAGTTATAGATGTATCTTTAGTATAAAACATGGCCAAGGACTGTGTTTTACTTCTGGCCACTGTAACTATGTGAAATTCACAGTGGATTGTCTAGTGCCAAATTTAGTTTGCACAAACAAGCTCTAGACCAGTTTCTCTTCCCACTATAATCTGTTACTATTTGAATGGCAATTTCAAAGGTATTGCAAGGTGAAATTAATCTGATCTGCTGTCATGTATATTCAGGTGAGATGAACTGCATGCTACAGCACTTAATTCCCTCTCGTAACCATGAAGGGGTAGCCCAAGGTGTGAAGCTCTGGTACAGGTAAAATGAATTCCACCCTGGGGGGATAGTCTGCAAGGCTTATGCTCCCAAGTTGGTTAGCTTTCTCAAATAAAATCCCCTTTGCTGTTTGATTCAGGAGGAGCAGCCTTGGCTCTCTTTGCAGGGGCTCTGATGTTGTGCGTCAGTGGGGAAATTTGAGGAGGTAAATGAGCACAGTTCATCAACAACTCTTCCTTTACATCATGTTTCTGATCAGCGGGTGTGCTCCTCCTGATGAGCTGCAAATGTGTACTTAATATTATATTAGCTATTAACTCCCAAAGTCAACAGTTTCCCTGGTAAGATCAGAACACTTCAAACATTACTCTGTATTTAAAAAAAAAAAAAAAAGGTAATATTTTTTCAGTGTAAAAGAACGCTTATTAAAACATTTACAGATACTTTTATGATGTTATATTGCTTTCCTAAAACACTGATCAACCGTGATGAATACGTTTGTGTGTCATCATTCTCCACCCCCCTAGCCCCCAATTCTCCTTCAAAGAGGAGAAAGCGTTTCTACTTTTCTAGGATCCAGAGAAGGTCCAGGCTTTTAATGCTCTGTTATAAGCATGAATTGGAGCCTGAAGACCTAAAACAAACATGTGAAGGCTGGTGGGGCACTGTCGTCTCCTTGCAGCGGGGTGAAGGGTATTGTCTTTTGAATGTCCCCTCTCCTGCCTGTGGAACACCGAGAGGAGAGACCCTTGGTGCTTCCTGTAGCTGTCAGGCTGCTCATCCACTCGGGAGTCACTCTTCTCATCCCCTCTTTAAGAGTGTAAGAGATTTGCAATAGCAACTCTGCCAGGGCTGTTGACCGTTAGTTTTGTAACATCTGAATTCCTGTTTCTCTGGCTTTATACTTTTATGGTTATCAGCAGGCTAGATGCAGTTTAACTCTTGAGCCTAGTTAATGACACTGGCGTCTCTGCAGTAGTAATAAGAGCTCACTGTGGAAACGACAGTGCGCTTACAGTAGGGAGCGAGGGGCCTGATCCAAAGCCCACTTTAACTGACAGAAGCTTCTCTGTTGACCTCACTGTAGAGTGAATTAGGCTCCCAAGTAAATAGCAGCTCCCCCGTAGCAGCAGTCAGCTGTTTTAATGCTGCAGGAGGGATTAGTTACAAGCAAATGATGTTTCACCAAATTCCAGGCTAGCAGCAAATTCTTATATCCCTACATGAACAAAGAGTGTGTGCTTACTGAATGTGTGTTGTGAGCAACTGCAGAGATGACAAGTTGTCAAATGGATGTTTGCTGCCTAAATAGGAGGAAAATGGTGAGCATGAGAAAAATGAATGTGTACATATGTGTCTTGGGAACGTGCAAGCATTCAGTGAGCAGTCACGGTGGTGTTTTGAGCATCTCAGAGCACTGCAGTGCGCTGTTTGGCTTGATAGTGGTGTGTAACGTAAGTGGTGGGTTGTGACCCCTCAGGCAGATGTTCAGAGGTCTGCCATAAACTTGTCAGGACCTTGGATGGTTTAAGCGGCAGGGGTGGGGAGAGAGAAAGGAGGATGGCCCTCACAGTACTGTTAAACCTAAGCTAGTATGTCCCAAATGGCAAGTCTCGACCTCTGCTGGGTTCTGCAAAGATTCAAAGAGGTCCCAGGTTGTTTGGGCGCAGGCACAGCACTAGCTGCAGTGGGTCTGTAGTGTTCCTGGCCCTATGTGGCGTGTCACTGACCTCTTGGTTTTTTACAGTGCGACAGTTTGATACTATACTGCAAAAGAGATAGTTGAGGAGTCTTGGTCTTCTTTTTGACCTGGGTTATTTGTCAGTTTTGGAAGCAGTAAACAGTAAGCGTAGGAGTAAGAATCAGTAGCTGGAACAGTATGTGTTTGTGGAGAGAGAAGGGAAAAAGCACAAACTTCTTCAGCCAGCTTTGTGCCACTGGATCATGTGGCTGCTCTTCTAGAGGTCTGCAGTAGTTAATTTCTTTCAGGGTAAAAGGAATGAGAACAGGCTTTAATTACTGGCTGCAAATGTTTAAACCAGCCTGAGAATTGCTAAGTGCATTTAATGGATGGTAGGAGCTCAGCACCTATGGGATTGGGAGAGGGTCAGCTTTTGCATTTGATGTGTGCAGCTGGTTCTTCTTTCTCCCCTCCCACCCAGAGCCAGCCTGCTGCCCAGGTGGGTTGTGTGAAGGCTGCTGAGCCAGAGGTGGGTTGCCATGTCTGAAAGACTGAGAAACAGTCAACACGACTTGTTCATTTGACATCGCAGGCAGGAACAGACTCTTGTTTTTTTGGAAGCAGACCTGATGAGAAACTAATAGTCCATGGAAAGATCGTTTAGCTAGATAAAATGGAAAATTATAAACCATATCAAGTAGTGTAAGAAGACAAGAATGCTTCCCAGGACACTTGTGCATTTGAGTGAAAGGAAATCACAGAATGATTAAATCTGTTTCAAGAGAGAAAAGGGGGATATTTCTAAGAACTTGGTAATGTGATGCAGTAATTACATCTGTAAAGTAGTACAGGAATGCTGTGTTAAGATCTTTAATTTAAAAGATAGTTATGCAATTCAGAGATTTTTATAAGGATGTTACTGATGGGCTAGTTTAACTACTGACCAATTAGACTTTCTAATAAATACTCATATTTCTATAAATCAATTAATCAGTGGTTAAGACTAAGTAAGACATTAGAAAGTATGTTATTTCTAAACATAGTAATATAGGTTGAAAGGAAAAATTATTCTACTCCTGTCTGCAATTACTTTACACTGGAGTTACTCCTCCTCATTACAAATAAAATTACTCTTGACTTGTTAATGTGAAGGGAGTCAGGCTGTAGATTTAGGTCTGTAGTATCTCTGTGGGTAGTATATTTATAGTAAAGAGTACAGAGTGGCAAATGCTGTTTTGTAATGCGTGGCATGAAGGTGTAGCCCATAACTAACTCCTCGCTAAAGTGAGAGGGAGAGCTATCTCAGCAATAAATGATGCTTTGTCTGTGATAACATTCTTTTCTGGCACACTTGTAATGTATTTTGGAAGCTACAGGCTGGCAAACTGAGACTTGTCTGTGATCAAATTGTAAATACCGTGCAGCCGCTGAGGCCTGCATTGAGAACCTCCTTCCACTTGTGCATTTTAATTCACCTCTGTGAGAGTCTCCCCAAATAGGCCTGAGTAAAAGGAGCAATGGGAGAAGGTGAATCCAAACAAGAACACGCTTGCACTGTTTGCAGATGTGATAGTTTCTGCAATTTAAGGCAGCACTGAGGCTGGTCTTCCTTGTGACAAGGATTTTTGGATCAGTTTTCAGCCCACCCTAGAAATGCTATTGTTTGGGGATTCCCCTTAGAGTCCTTATTCACCTTCTCATTGCATGCTCCCAATTGCTGCACTAAAGTAGCATATCTGTGGGTTTAGAGCTGGTGAAAAGTGGTCTGCTGACAGCTCTGAAGACATGTGTTAAATCTACAGCCAGGAATGAGTACTGGAGGCCTCCTCTCTGCTCCAGCTCCGTCCTGACCTGCGGGGTGGCCTCCTGTGGGACCAGACTGCTGCTGATTCTTGTTTAATCCTTGGCCTTGCTGGGGCCTCTAGCAAAACCACTAATGGGTACCACTTGTAAAGGCTTATTCTGATATGTATCAACAAGCCTGACTACCAGCTCCTTCAGAGCAGCTCCAGTGCAGCTGCTGGTGGTAAGGACCTGCTGTTGCTACCGAGCTGAGCTGCGTTCATGTCTGTGCTTCAGCGTGGAAGCTGGCAGCGCAAATCCCCTGAGCATCCAGGCTCTCCAGAGGGACAGCTGGGCCACAGCAACAGAACCAAATAACTAAAACAAAAAGGCAATAAAACACTGAATTCTCTGCAGCTCTCTAAAGAGACTTGCCCAGAGAAGAGGAGAAGCTCTGCTACTGCGTATCTTCTGCTGAGGTAACTTTGAGGTTGCCTTCAGGCCATCACTCTCAGGTCTCAAAAGAAAGATGCTCTGCACTGGGGACAGTAGCACCAGAAAAAGGTTTGTGGGAGACGTATATATAAAGTGTCTCAGCTAGGTGTCTGAAGTAAGGAAAGCATTTGAAGTAGAAGAGGGGTAAGGGTGGGAGAGTAAGAAAATATGAAACAAATTGAGGTTAAAGAAATCCACCCTTAAGATTGTGTTTTAAACAGCCTTGTGTCTCTCTGTCTCAAGGCGCATGAGGTACCCATGAGTACAGCAGCAATAATCTTCTGGGATATTCTCCAAGTAGCTTTCCAGCTGGATTGACTTTTTCTATCCTAGTAGTGTTCCTGGCAGCAAGAAAAAATGCACAGGGCTGTTTCCAAAGGTGATGCAGCTCCTGAAGCTCGTAGATTGCTGTATCCTGCACCAGTGGCTATAAGCACACCAGACCTGTTTTAAATATAAAAGTGTGGGGATTTGTTGTGTGTGTGTTTGGGGTGGGGTTTTTTGCACAGGATATAGCTGCTGTTTTAAAACCTGCACTGTGCTCTGGTATTACAGGGGTAAACTAGGTTTCCTGCAGTCTGAAGGGGAAGGTACCTGGATGTCAAATGCCCATGGGAGACAGAAAGAAAGGGCAGAAATGTGGAATAAAAATACCTAATTGGAGCTTTGAATAGAGTAAGCTTAAAGGGTACAGGGGGAAGAAAATTAAAATTGCATTTGACTTTTACTTCCATAATATTATTTTATGGAGGACTTAAGAGCAAGACGAAAAGGCTTTAACACTCAAGCAGTTCTTTTTTCCATAGTCAATTTGCTCCATTCAACAATATTCTTTCTTTACATCCACCTCACTTAACAGAGGTCAAGTAAAGAAAGAAGTGCAGAAATAATTGAAAAGCGCTCCACTGAGGAATAATGTGAATTTTTTTTTTTTCCCCCTGTAGCCAAGCCAGAGCTAAGTAATTATTTCTTAGAGCTAGGAATCAACATATAAACATTAAGGAAAGAAATCACATGTTTTCTTTGAGTCTCCCACCTGCTATGCTTCCACTATCTCTAGGCAATAGTGAAGAGAAGAAAAAATAGCAAAGTTGTGTTCTTGTATTCCACCATCCAGGCATGTGGCTGAAGGCTTGATTTTAGCGGCAGCTGACAGCCTTTCCCTTTGCTTCTACTTTGTTTGTACCTGCTAGTCACAAAATCTAAAAATGCAGCTGTTGCTTGTCTTTATTACCTGCTGATTATTGTTAGTTCACCTCTGTTGTATTTGTGACGAGGCACCAGCCACCGTCAGTTCAGGGGTGACTGAGGTAAGATGAGCTGCAATTTTTTGCTTTCTCTGCCAGAGCAAATCAGTACACATTTAGCAGGTTGTCTTGTTGGAAAATACTTGTTTGCTGAAACACAAATTCTTTGTGTTTAATGGTATTTTTGTAAGAATTCTGATCATGGAGAGATGGGGAGAGAGTACACGGACTATAAATTTCTCCAGAGATGCTAGAGAAATGTTTAATGATTCAGATGAAATTAAATGTCGGAACTCTCTCCTGGTGTTGCCAAGTAGCAGATGCTTAGCAAAGGCTAAAGCAAGAGGGCATGCCAGCCTTTCCCTTGAATACCTTCCTTCTTTCTGGCAAGCTGTTGCTTTGGGCCTTCCTGAGGCGGAAGTTGTTTCTGAGTCACTGTGTTCAAAAACCACTCATGGACTGATTCTTTCTCAGCTTGTCCAAATTTTCTTTAAAATCAGCTACAGGGAATATTTTGTGTATCTTCTGTTTATGATGCTACAGAAATAATTATCCTGGTTTGGAGAGGTGTTGAAGCCCAATGTTACTTAGAGCTAGGGGATAATCCCAGCTGACTTTAACAAAGTTACCTGCATGCTCAATATTTGGAAGATAATTAAATAATTTGCTGAGTCAGAAGCACTGTGTTGTTTTTATCCGCCCTGCTTGAGATGAATGAAGGATATGTTTATAGCAACATGTTACCCCAAATACTACCAACAGGGATTTCTTTAAGCAAAGCACCTAATGCTGTGTATTTACACTTCTGTATTCCCAAATATAGCATAAGTAGTAGTCTAGGTAAGAATCAGGTTGTTACTTGTTCTAAATACTTAAATCCAGCAACTGTGTCAGTGACTTGTAGCTCTGCTATCCAGAAGACAATGTATTTCAGTGTGTTTCTTTACAAGTATTATGCAGGGAAGATTATGCTCTTGTCTTTCTCTTCATTTTGTCCAATTATTCCTTCAGTGATGATAATGTATAAGGAAAAAAAAGTCTTTTATTCCTGCCTCTTTACTTATGTATTTCTCTTGGCTAACACTGGTATAGGAGAAAGGAATTTGGCTCATGCTATCTTATGTGGGGGGACTTCCCTTGAAGAAATAAATACAACGCTTCCATGACCAGCATCTCTCAGTTGTGATGGACAGGGTTTTCTGTAACTGGCTGGAGCAATGGTCTGCTGACCTTGGACCATGGCCTCTGCGAGCGGCCCCTACCAGCTGCTTCAGTAGGAAATGGCAGAGACCCTACGGGTGGCACTGGTTGAATAAATGGCCTCAGGGAAAGCTCCTCTGCTCTCTCATAGCTGGAGGTTGGCTCTATGCTGAGATGTGAGGATTTACCCCTTCTATACTTAACAGTATGTTTATTTTGCTTTAATGTTGTCTTCGTGGCTGTTTGTATATCAATTGCCACTTGTAATGGTGGGCTCTATAGGTTAATTGTGCAACAGATTTTAAATGTACTGCCTTTTTCAGTCTCAGCTGATGGCCTCTCATTCACTACTCAATGCTCTTTCCTTCAAAAAAAAAAAAAAAAAAGCAACAAAAGCAGACAGATCTTTTAAATAATTCTTTTTAATGAGTTTTCCATTCTCCTACCATGTCAATATCTTCCTTTGTGAAGTCAAAGGCTAAGATGCAATATTGGCTTTAGTTTCCAAGCATCTTGCGTGTCTCTATTGTAAAGATCTAGGCACTAAACTAGTATCCAAGTATTTTAAGTGCATTAATAGAAGATGTAAATCCAATTGATGGTGACTGTCCAGACCACGATAAGCCATTAATGAATCTTCTTTTTCTAAGTAGTGTACGTATGAGGTGATTTCCTAAAAACAGGGAGAGCTTGCAACATATCCTGTAGGTCATTAAACATTCTCAGACTGAAGATGAGAATCTGGAGGGGCAAAAAAGGAGTGCTTGCTCTGGAGCTCCTTCTTGGGAAATGAACAAATCTGGGGCTTTTCATTATGCTTATTGGAGAGATCTACGTTCCTGTTCCTACAGGAGAGAAGAAATTCCTTAGTTGTCCCAAACCCAAAACATTAAAATCTTTGCAAGTTGAAAGTAACCACCTCTGACTAGGCACCTTACAGTAAGGCTTCTGTAGGTTTTTCAGAGCCTGGTCATATTGCCCTTCCTTCTCCTATTCCTCTTTTATGTCAGTCTCTCAACTTTTACTGCTTTTCAGTCTGAGCCCAGTTCATCATCCTACTACAGTTTGTACTATACTTCGCTGTAGGCAAAAGGTACAACTTGTCACAGTAAAATACAGCCATCACAGGGCATGTCTTTGGGTAGGTGAACTCTTCTCCAGGCTCTTCCCACTTTCTATGGTGGCTCCCTGGGCCCTAAGCAGATTGGCTTTGTATATATGTGGCATACTTGTATGTAGTTAATAAGTTATTGGGACCCACCTATGTCTGAGTAGTCTCATAACTTTAGATATTTTATGTAGGAAAAATGCCCTTGTAACTGTTCTGAACTGCAAACAGTGACATAGACAGGAACAGAGAGTGCCAGCTCCTCATGCTGAAGAGTTCTTGCCTTGCATCTATACTAACAAGAATGGAGCGTTTTTTTGCTTTTTGAAAAACTGCTCTCCTGCCTGTGCACTTGATAGTTCATGTGTGGGGGTTTTGTGGTTTGGTTTTTTTAATGTTTAGGGAACTTGTTTAAAATTCCTGATCATGGTTTTTAAAATAACCCTCCATTGTGTGGCCTCTAAATTTAGGTGTGCCTTGTATCATGCCCTGGGAGTTGTTGGCACTGCATGGTGCAGAACTGGGCAGAGGCATTCGAGCTAGGGCCAAGTGACCCAGCTTGGACACCAGGAGCAAGCAAGCTGTGTCACCGGATGCTCTGGCTATGCCAGTTAAGTCTGTGGTGTGGTTCACCCCCCGCTATAACCACTTCCAGGATTCAAGTGCGATGTTCTGCCTGGTACCGCTGTGGGCAGTAAGGTGGACTGGATCTTGTGGAGTGGCTCAGAGCCCTCTGCATACTGCTGCATTATGCAGTGTACATGTGCCTGTAGGGAACCAATTTTCATGGGGAATATGTTTTCTTATCTTCTGTATGCTGGCAAAGGGTCAAAAAGGCTGTGTAAGCAGAACTATACATATATTTGTGGACCTCCTAGAGCTGGGAAGAAAATAGAGATGCTTGTGGCGTGTATATGAGAAATGGTGCTTTGTTGGTTTTTAAAATAGGTATTTTATTTCTTTGACTAATTCTAAGGGAAACTTGCTGTATTTCTGTCCCTGCTCACCCTGCCCTGTCGTATACCCTATATGTGATAGTTTTGTTTAATTCCCTACCTTTACTGAGTGTTTCCCTACTAGTCTTGGACCTAAGAAAACCCAAATGTAGAGCTTTATGTGAAACAGATCTAATGTAAAGGATATAAAGTAACTGTTCAGAAAAAAGTACAGCAATTCAAATTCCTGTAGCATAACTAACACACTTACTGTCAACATGACTGATGCCAATAACATACAGCAAGAAGACAAGCAGAGCACTGAGAGATGCTGGCTGTTAAAAGCTGTGCTCCTGGTGGGGAACACATGAGCAGCAGGCTGGTTAACTGCTGGTGCCTGTTCTCTCTGAAGCCTCTCTCTGTTCCTGGCCCTTCCTTCAGAGCTTGTGAGTCACTTCCCCTCTTCCCTGAAGAGAAGCTCTTTAGAAAACGGCATCCCAGGGTGCCGTGTTTATTGACTTTCAGGGACTTTCAGAACAAAATCGTTCCACGTACCAGCAGAGGTGTTTTTCCCTAACTGCTGACTCCATAGATTCTCCCTGGGTGTTGAAAGTCAAACTGTTTTTCTTCTGATTTAGGTCTTGTTGAGGTTTCAAACCCTCAGGACAAATTTTGCTTTTGGAGATGCCATGAACGCCTCTAGAGCGTGGCTCCCCTCGCTGCTGTGGTGCACGTGGACTGCACAGCAGCAGAATCTCCCTCCGGCGTACCTGTGACAAGGGCAAAGAGGGATTTGCAGCCACCTCTTCCTACAGGGTGGAGATTGACTTGACTGCTTGGAGGAGGGGATCAGCCATGATGATGGGTAAGCAGATAGGGAGGGCAATGTCACTCCCCCCCTGCCTTTTCAGCTTGCTTTGCCCATGCCCAGTAAAACAGGGACTTACCCAGGAGGCAGTTTGTAGAGTTGAAAAGCTATATGCCAAGTATTACCCTGGGACTGAATACTCCTGATAACTTACCACAATTTTGGGAGGACTTGAATTGATATCTGAAGGGTCAGACATGTTTGAGTTTTTCCTTCTCTTTCACCCCTTGCCTCTTTTTTTTTTTCCTTCCTTCTTCTTCGCCAGGGGAGAAAAGGCCCCCAGGGGTGTTCTCCCTTCAGTCCATAAACCCTTAGTAAGGATCTCTGTAAAGTGCTACTGCATACCATCAGTTGTGAAGTTGTATTGCTTCCATAGCAACCAGTGATGTTATCAACACAAGACTGACTTCACTTTAGGAACAAGCAGATGTAGAAACTGCTGTGTGGTCTCCCTAACCCAAGACAGGGTCAGCAGCTCTGCCATCCCTCACCCAGTTCTTGTGCTGTGATGGGACTGGATTGAACCTTAGCAGTATGGTCTTGGCTAGCTTGTAGCTTATCCACAGACCTTACTGATATATAGACTAGCAGTCTGTTAGAGTTGCCTGTGTTTTATTTCCTTTATGCTTGTTTCAAATACTGATGGTACTCAGGAGCTTTTTATGCAATAACCACCAAGAGAGTATTGAAAACATCCCTCTATGTGTGGGAAAATAGAGAATCTGAGAGCATGTTTCCCTGGGAAAAGATAATTTATATGTGCTTTCCAGTACTCTCTGCAGTTAAATAGCTTCTCGGTCTGATTCACCAGTATATTAAAGCTGTTCTTTAGCACTCTGAAAGTACAAAATGGCTTTATAGTAGATCAAGTAATCACTGGAGAGTATCTCCTGGTGTTGGAAGATCTTATGCCTGGTAAGGTTGCCATGGTAGCTCCTATGCCATTCACTTTTCTAGTCCGTCAGCATCGCGGATGCACCCAGTGAAAGATCCAGCATCAGCTTACCTCCTTCTTGGGATTTTCAGCACCTTCAGTGTTGTTTTGGGCCTATGAGTTGCCCTGACTTTTAGTACAGACAGATATAGAGCTCAGCTAGACTCTATAATAAAAAATCTTGCTTAAAAGACACAAATCCAGAAGACATTAATGATTTTTTTTTATGTTGAATGTTCCTTGACTGAATTGGAGAATTGGGCTAACTTTTTCAAATTAAATCTATAGGTTTCCCTTTTAAATTGCAATAACTAATCATTAAAATTGAACTATCACCCCAGGTTTGAAAGCAATTTAGTTGCATGTATATTTTCACTTCTCAAAGTGTGTGTGTGAATTTATTTTCATATATAGAAGTATTAATTTTCATAAAGACTATACTAAGTCTGAGTGCAATTCTGGTGAGGAGGATTAAATTTGATTTGCAGGATTGAGCTCAGTCAATATTGTATGGAAAGAGAACCCAGGTGTTCCTCTTCATTTTGCTCTGTTCTAACAACATTGCTGCTTTTAACTATAAATTTTTAAGCACATTGTCTAGTTAATGTGAGTAACATTCCTCATACACAAAGAGTTTACATCATGCAAAGCAACTAAAGGTAACATGTAACAGGTTATGGCATGGCTGAGACCATTCTAATACTGGAAGACTGAAGAGTCTTGTGCCTCTTGCATGTAGTAAAAGATCCTCCCACTGTAGGGGGAATTTTTTTTCTTTTAAGCAGCAGTATAAAACAACCCTATTCCTATAACTTAGCATTTTTTCCCCCAGACTACCCCCCCCCACTCCCCACCCCACCCCTTCACCCCGATAAATCCAGAAGACTATCACTTAGAATATTGTTTATTAGTTTCTAGTCTCAGTCAGTAACAGCATTCTTCTGCTCATAAAATTCAGTAAATGACTCCTTTTAGACAGAAAGGATCTTAAATTTTGACCAGGATGCATGACTGGAAAAGGCATTAGTAAATTAAAATCTGTGAGAAGCAGCGATGCTTTATTTTTAATGGAGAGAAAATTGTTCTGTAGATGCTTTTCTTCATGCCTTAATTTTGAGCTTTGCAATACTTTACTGAATATGACACTGAAGAATAATCATACCTTTCACTTTCCCCGTGTTTTTAAATCAAAGGATGAAGGTGGTGCATAAGCACCATAGCCATTATGGCCAGCTTCTCCAGGAGAGGTAATGGTGTACAGTCCTGTTGTTCAAATCGTTAATCCAAGGCACAGCCTGTTGCATGCTCTGCAGTGATCCCATGGCACTGCTGGGACACGCAGCCAGGAACGGTTTCAGCTAGCAGGATCAGTGGCTGCGAGGGCTTTGAGTTGGGTTGTTCATTTGCTGCTGTAACCCCCAGGCCATTTACCTTTCCTCAAACACACATGGCATTTGACTTGAAGTCTTTCTTTTATGTCTGATATTCTTTTTTCTGTGCAAGACTGCAGGCAAAAAAGTCTCAATGTTTTTGTTGGTTTTAATATTAATATTTGTAGTTCTTATTTTATCTTACCTTGGTGGTAATATAGTCCCCAGACCAGTAAACCCACCAGCAAAAATATTTCTAACCTTTAGAAAACAACATTCAAAGAACATACAACCTTTTCTGTTTCTGGGAAAAAGCTGACCTTCCCAAACAGCACCTAATGCTATTCCCTCCTCACCTCCCAAAAGTAGGTCCTGAGCAAATGCTGTTTTGACCGGATGCTAAATCCCTTTCTATATTTTAATTCACCTGAAACTTCATTTACTGTTTTAATACAAGTCTAGGTCTTACTGGGACCAACAGTTCCTTGGTATTCGGCATTTTTAGTGTGCTTGCTACTCATACAAGGACTGGCCATTTCTTGTCCTTTTGAAGGCCCCAATCTCAGCTGTTCCTCTCCTACATGTGGAGCGGGAAGTGAGAGTTGAGAGGACGAAAGATGGTCTTAAGCTGTCTTCTGTGGTCCCCGTATCTGGGGATAGCCAGGAGCTTGCATGGCTCATAGCATATCAAAGAGCAATTTCAAAGCTGATTGCTGTTCTACATTCTATGTGCCTGTGGGTCTTTGGAAGCAGATAAGTCACGGCATAATATATTCAACCACAGTCCTCTGCTTGTCCCCTTGACACCCCTTTTCACCATCCTAGCTGTTTCCTCGTGGGTAGAGGGGAGAAAAGCATTGTGGTGGGACTGTAGGATAGTTGAGAATAGGGCCCAGTGTTACCTATACCTCCAGAAGAGCAGCAGAGAGAAGAAGCTGGACATAATTTGATCCTGGACTTGTTTCTGGAGCTGCTGGACTGGTGCTCCTCAGACCTTTAACGGTACTCTGCAGCTCCAGCTATGGCTGTAGCTCTGTGATGATGTCTGTTGTTTTCCAGGCAGAGTTTTTTTTCCTCCTAGTTGGAGCAAACCCCAGGTTTCTAGCGTTCACAATGGCAGTTTTGGTTGTCTGAAACTTCAGATTCGAGCGCTGTTAAATCTGAAGAATTCAACATCCAAGGATTACTGCCATCTGGTTTTGTCAGCTGATGCTCTAATTTTTGAGGTCAAGTGTTTTTGTATATAGACAAAACCAACATTTGTAGTTTTCCAGATGGTGTTAAAACTTACTCTACCATTTCTTGGGACAGCATCCAATTACAGTAAATAGCACAGGGACAAAACTGACCGATATAACCAGGCAGACATGTTGCCTTAAAATGAGCTAATGGGCTACCGTTCACCTCATCTTCCTCTTACTGCTGAAATTATTTCAAAAGCTAACCAAACTGGGGAATGTTGTAAAATGACCTGAGGAAGGTTAGGGCAGCTAGTGGCTTATCAGAGCATCACTTGTTGCAAGAAAAAGCTTTTACTGTGAAAAAGCTTGATTGTGGGGCAGCTGGAAGTGTTCAGTCACTCTTTGAATGTGTTCTCTGATTTCATGGCTCCATTTTGAGTGCCTCTATTTTTGGGTGCCAATAGGTAATACCCTGCATGTCACTGAGTGAGGAATGGTTTGCAGGTCCTGCTTGCTTCCAGATGGGGTTTCAAGACTTCTCAGCACGATGGGTCCATGTCACCTCAGACTGGTTACCCAAGAAATGAGACACTCAGTGGGATGTTTGGGCATGCTGGCAGAAATACAAACAAGGATTTGAAACTCATGCCAGGGCAGAGGCCCAATGCAACATATGTGTGCCTCTCAACTGTGTCTTAAACTCAGGTTTTCAAGGTTTGGGTGTTTTATAGGTCTGAAAGTAGCATAAGAAGTCTGCTCAGACCTAAAGATTTCTGAGGTGTAATCTCTGACCAGTTAGGAGGCTGGCCTACTGGGTTCCCTTAATACACTGTTCTTAAGGCCAAAATTGACTTCATTCATCATCGTTGCACAGTTTGAATAACAAATTAAAATTTGTTAACTAGCAGCGTGTTAAGAAGATGGTGATTTACTTGTATACCTACATAAAAAAGAAAAGCTAGCAGTACTGGGTTGAGCTTTTTTTAATGCATTGAATGGTCCATGGATTGAATATTATGGTTTTGGTTAGTCCTATAAAAAGTAATTTTCCAGTTATCTATGTATCCATACACTTATAGTTGGAAAGAAGCCTTAAAGCTAATAATTACCGTCTCAAATACGGGTAGCAGGCAAACATCCCAGGCTACTCCTCCAGCAGTGCTTCTGACTTAAATTGAAAAATGCATTCTTCTTAGGTTCCCATTTAATTCCCAGGGATTTGCTTGGGACTGTTCCTCCCTCGCCTGGCACTTGGGTTTTCAGTCTACCTCTGCATCCTTTCCCTGGATGGCTTTTGTACCTATGGAACAAATCCCTTAGCTGATATGAAGCATATCTTGCTTACTTTATTTTCACCTGCCATCTTTGCCTTTATTTCCTTTGATGTTGTCCTTAATCTAGAATAAATCTTCAAGACTGGCAGTTGTAGTTGCTCTTTGTATACAGAGGAAAATGATTAAACACATCATAATTAATATTCAGTGTGTTGCTTTACTAGTAGTACAGCTCACTAATCTGCTCAAATTTTGTGTTGATGGGAAAACATGCTGGAAAAAGAAGAAATGAAAGTGAAATAAATGTTACATGTGTAAAAGTTTCATGTATGATAAGGGAAACATAGTAGTAATACTGTTTAATTAGAAGCTTTATTAGGAGAATTAAATTGCTGAAAGAGTTTCTGGTAAAATGCACTGCAGTGTTAAGGGAAATCCAAACAAATGTGTGCACACGTGTTACTCCTTAAATGCTTTCCAGGCTTGTTTTTAATGAGACTTTTGTCTCCCACAGTCACTGCTAATACAGAGAAATTTGGAACCACTCTTCCCTCTCATCATGCTGTGTGTCTGAAATTTGCCAGCTGAGGTGTGGCTCATCATATAATCAATGTTGGCATTTGATTTCCACTCTGATAATTATACAGCTTGCTTTGCTTGACAAGTCCCTCATGTATGTATGTTTGTTTGTTTATTGCAGTTTCACAAGCTACAAATGAGCTTACATGCTGACCAAGTCATGCTGGAACAAATACAAGAGGAGAACCAGTGCTTGAATCAGCAAGTTGCTAGTCTGACAGCCACGTTTATGGCACTGCAGAAAATGGTGAGATCAATATAAGAGTGATAGAGGCTGTTTGAATGTTTGAGCCTTGGAAGCAGGTTAAACTACTATTAGGGTTTTTTTTTATTATACAGTTGAGGTTTTGTATGGGCATGTTTTCTTCTGTGTGCTTCAGAACATAATTCATTGTGTGACTAACATCGTAATGCTATTTACTTGAATATATTACGGAAAGATAACCTGGTGTTCTCAGTCATACATATTTTTGGAAAGCTTCCAAATGCAACATTGCCGTAACTGTCTTGCATTGCTGTACCTAGAATAATCCAGAGGGGAGCTGGGAAACTACTGTGGGTTTGGTTTTGTTTCTTTTAAAAGGAGTTGAAGTCTGATACGGTTTCATTCTTTAAAGGGAGCTTATTGAGCAGTTATTTAAAATGGGGGAGGCGCTTAACCTTTTCATGGCTGGAGGAGGGGACAGGCTTTTGTTGTAGGCAATGAGATATCCTCTGCTCTTTATGACTACTACTTCAATAAATTACATTCTGGTAGATTTCACACAGGAATAGTATAATACATTTGTTTGGTACAATATAAACCTACTCAAACAGTGCAGCTAAACTCTCAGTAATTGCTTGTGAATGCTTATAGTTTTTATACCTCTTGACATAAATATGAGTTATAAAATGTATGAAACCTGGTTGTTTTGCATTAGGTGGCAGTAATTGTCCCCCCTCCTCCAAAAAAAGACTGTTTTCTATCAGATTAGTGCATTAGTGCACGAGTTGTGTTGTGCATGGATTCCTTTATCAATAGAATGGTCAATAAGGATGAAATACTGTGGAATTTACACAAGCTTCAATTTTTTGTAGCCTTGTACTTGAAGAACCATCATTAAGTGCAAGTGAACGATGGGCCTCAGCTCCAAGCGCTGGACCTGGGGTCAGGGCACGTGGCGCAAGGCTGAGGGGCGAGCAGCTGCCCCTGAGACTTCTGTTCTCTGTGGCTGGCTACTTTGCACGTGCCCACCCCTCAGTGTCCTCCCTGCTGGCCTCTGTGCTTCTGGAGGGATTTGTCTGCCTTGGTATCTGATCAAAGCCACAGCACAGCTGTGTGGAGGACTGTATGGTGGAAGAGGATGCATCTCAATGTGACGCAAAACTGAGGATCTCGACTCCTGTGATCAGTAACGCTATCTATCTCTACAGCGGGCTGACACTTTAAAAAATAGACCACGGGATAATTTGCAGCAAACTGCAGTTTGGTTGTCCTAAAACTGTTTGCACTTTGCTCAGTAGTGTCAGCTGGAAAAACAAATATAGCTTTGAGGTGAGGTTCATGAAATGCAGAGAGGAGGAGGAGGAGGAGGAAGCAGTGCTGTTCCCTCTTTTATCCGAGAGCTCTACGGTTGCAGCATTCACCTAGCATGTAGCACGTGTGGATGAAATTCTGTTCATCTTGGTGAGGTGGATTTGAACCCTATCTCCCGCCCCTGAGAGAGTTTTCTAACTGCCAAGCTGCTATTAGGCATTTTGGGATGAGCTGTTCTATGCTTTTTGCTTAAAATGTAGGTGCCCTGATTCTGGGTGAGGATATGTAGCAAGAAGTTGTGGATTTTGTCTTGCTAAGTCTCTGGAGAGTATAGGCAGTTAGTGTTAAGTGCTTTAATATTACGTTTTCCGTGTACAGTGGAAGAGCCAAAGGCTGTTCTTCATCTGTTCAGCAGTCTAGACTCTTGATACACCTGCAGCTTGTTTGGCTTGTGTCAAACATCCATGTAGACTCCAAAACAAATGGCTGTATTTTCAAGATTTTTTTGAAAAGCAGCACTTGCGTGTTGCAATGGAAGCTGGAGGTGCCAGTGGGAAATCTGACTGCATGTGATCAAGTGCAGCCCTTGGTTACACAGTGTCTCTCTTCCAAAGCTGAGCTCCCAAACTGGCAACGGGAGCGCTAGGTCCTGCTCCTACTTCTCCCATCTCCACACGTTCTTATCTAAGGCATAGCTTAATGCGTAACTCCTGAAATGTGTGTAGACCAAGCACTGGCAGCAGGAGGGGAGTCAACTTCGGTCAAATATGTAAGTGCCTGTATTAAAAGGCCAAGGCTGGCTTAATCTCTCCTAAATTTACTTGCCAAAAAGTTAAGAACCAAGTGGTTCTGAGGTGGATGTCTATTCTCCTTCTCAAATCAATGCAGTGGGATTAATCTTTCCTAATCTAAAATTCCTGGAACTTTCTCTGTCCCCTCATTAGTCATTGGAAAGGTAAATGTGGCAAGTTGTTTCATAGATACCTGTTATAAGAGGAATCACTCTCTGGAGGGGCTTCCCCTTTGACTGTAGAGGGTGCTTAAATGACCAGGGGGTTCAAGTTAAGTAAGGAGATGTTTGTCTCCAGTCTCCCCAGTCCAGTGAGGATAGCTTCTGGAGGAGGTAGCTAAGGATGTTGTTCTCCTAATTTAGGCACGTACCTTAGATGCTTAAAGTTAGGTTGTGCAAAAACTGCCTTTCGTTTAAAAGTGGGCTAAAACACTGTAATGAGTATAATTTAAAGGATACCTTTTATCTTGGTCTGGACAAGATCAAAGACATCCTGAAATTACATTAGTATCTGTGGAACAAATGAAGTGCTGTTTGTCTCTTTGCAAGCAATAATGCAACTGAAAAACAGTTTTTGAGCCTATTGGGCTAAAGTTTTCTCCCTTTGTTACCAGTAAAGTAATACTCAGGGTATTGAATCCCACATGAATATTGCTATGCTGCACATACTGGATTTTTGTAGAGTAAGGCAGAAACAAAGAGGCTGATCTTTAAACATCTTTATTTTAAACCAAATTATGTCTGGCAGCCCAGAAAAATGTAGTCATGTAAATGGCAAAAGGACTCTTAACGATTTTCTCAAACTCGGTACAAGCTTATTGCATCTGTGATTGTTAAATAATTAAAAAATCCTCCTTCATTGGTACTCCCAGCACCTAAAAATATTTGTTTTTCTTAAGACATTTTCAGTATAGATATGATGTTTGCAAAATCAGAGGCTTTTGACTGTATCTGTTTACAAGCGTAGTCCTATAAAAGTGTCAGCTGCTGTGTCTCCAGGTTGCAGTCACAGTTCATTAGAAGTTGAACCCTGGATGCCCATCAAGTCTGATGTTGCGATGCTTGTTGCATAGCTAGGAAATGAGACCTCTGATACTCTGCTTGGCTTTTTACTGATAAAATACTGAAATGTTCCAGCTAGAGTAGACCAGAGTGTGGAAGAACAATCTGAGCTCCCTCTGTCCTAAGGACGTTGCTGAGGCATGCACACCTGCTTCCCGAGTTTCTACTAGCAATTGCAAGAAATAAAAGGCAGATATCTGAGCTGCTCTGCCTGGATGGTGTCGTAGCTTTTAAAAAGATTGATTTGCTAATCAAAGGCTGATGCAGAGGCCGTTGGAAAAACATCAAGGCAAAGTACTGATTTCCACCAGTTTTCTGTGTGGGGCCTTCAACTAAAGTAATCAATGTTAAAGGCACTGTGATGCCAATAGCCTTTGCAAATGCATGTGCATGGTGTCTTCAAAGACAACTCTGCTCTTCCTTTGCTGGAGAATCTTTTATTTTCCTGCAGCCAGAGCAGTACTTTGTTTGACTCGGGAGCTGGCCAGTATTTGATGCAGAAGGGCAATCCTATGCTCACTGCATACCGAAGCACTCCTCACCTCTGTGAGCTGTCAGTCGCTAGCTGCTGTCGCAGAACCGGGACCTGTGCAGGCAGCCTGAAGCAGGAAGGAGGGCTACTTCCCAGCACTGAAGCTGTCTCTATGCTGCTCGCGCAAGTATGCGAACTCCCCTTCCAGCTTCAGCTGGCTGAAGAGCAGTAGACTGGCTACAGAACCTTTTTTCCCTTTCTTGCCAAAGCCCCTGACAGTAGGTCTGTGGTCTGTACGTAGCTCTTCTCTGTGATGCTTGTGCTGCTGTGAAGCAAGTCTTTTGTGCATATGAAGAACAGATGCAGAAGCAGTTTCATGTGGAAGGACAGCAAAATCTCCATTTCAAAGATCTCAAACTCAGACCCTTAAAAATACTTCCCCAGCAAACACTGTACCACTATCAGAAACATCCCTCAGACTGAGGGTTTATAGTAAGAGAATGGCACCTCTGTTGTCATATTCTCATTCGGAGAGATTACAGGGAACCCTGTCCTTGCCGTGCAAATCTGCAAATCCCTTCTCCCAGGGGGATCCAGCAGCAAGGCAAGGAGGCGGGAACTGAGAAATCCATCTCAGCCTTGACCTGGACCCTGTGGGAGCTGATGAGCTTTGGGTTAGGCAACTGAGGAGCACTTCCCTGGGATATGTTTGTTAACACCGCAAAACATGAGTTTTGACAAACACCTGCAAAAAGTACACATCGGTGTGCATGGAGAAGGGCTTCAGGGGCACTGACTCAGGTAATGTCTGTCTAAGGCAAAATAAATGAGACTTGTAGGAAGCTTGATACACTGCATTGACAAGTTTTCTGGTGATTAGAAGAGTTTTAGCTAAATGGTATTGTGAAGAGTAAGCTCATAAAAAGATGAAAGTGAGATTTGCCCAGGTGCTCTCAAAAGTTAACTCTGAGTCTTCTGGCTGCATCTTAATATGTGATTCAGTGAATAGTCTAACCTCGTGGTTCAGATTCTCTTAAAATATGTTTTCAACTCTGAAAAGTAATAGAGATTGCTAAATTATTTTAATCTAAAGTATATTTGAGTTTGTTTTAATAAATATATAATTGAAGCACAGAAAATAATTTCATGAAGCAGTATTTAGAGCAGAATTGTCCAAACAATCCAGTAATGACTTAATAATCAAAGGGAAGTACATTTCAAGTGAACATATCAAAAGTTAGATTATTTTTGAGATATAATAAAGACTATTGTCATAGGTAAAGGACTGTGCTAGGTTAGGACACTGTACAGTGCGTGGTAAAATAACCTGTGTTGGCCAAGGTGTTACCATGCTCTGATGTCACAGTGAATGTGATGTCACGGTATGCTAGATCACTTGGGTCAGTTTTCTGCTAAAACGTAGGTGTAGGCGTCACAGGTCACTTACTGCATACACCTTGATATATGGTGAGAAAACCCATCAGCTCTCCAGAATGGATTTCTCCCTTCCTCTAGATGGTGCCTCTGGAGGAGTTGATACGGTAAAAAGCAAATTTTATACAGTCCTGGCAAAAACATAAGGCTTTCTAAAGCAGTATACAGTTTCTATGGGTTAATTTAAGTATTAAAATAATAATTTGTGTGTTTGTAGATGGGAAAAGATTTTTTTTTTTTTTTTTTTTGAAACTGAAGTTTCATTTTCTCACTTAGGGAAGGAGCATGAAATCTCAGTAAAACTCCTGATAGGATTTTGATTTGCTGAAGTCCAGGAAATATATAAGCAGTCTTTCTCAGGGTATCCTGTTACTCTAATCAGCCAGAACAGGACCAGCCATTTAATGAGTAAAAGTGGGTTTTAAGACTTAAATCCCAGGTTGGTTTTGGAGCTTTGTTTCTATTGTAGTTGAGTTAGTTTGCATTTACTAAATGCTAAGCTAATATAGGTGCTGCTAAAACTTCTCTGGGTGTATTTGAGACATTTTAAGGTTTATTTGCACTTAAATTTGTATTTTGGAGTTTGAAGTCAAACAGTCCTTACAACTGTCATAAACTTTCTTTTGGGATATGGACACTTGGTAGATTTTCACTGCACTCATCTAATGGGCTTGGTGTGTGTGTGAGAGATGCCTGCTTCTCTGTATTTGCCAGCCAGGACCAAATCTGGGGCGGGGAAACAGAGAGAGAGTCACAAATGTTTCATGCACTGCCAGCTTCATGTATGTAAGGAGCTGATGTTTGATATGAACCTTCAGTAACTGTTCTGTGAATTATCTGCATATGCTTTCCTTCTACTCTTTTGTGGCATGTGTTTCTGGGTGCGTATTTCTGTGTCCTCTTGTAAAGCACGTGTGCGCTCCATATGGCAGCGGAGTCGCTCAAAGGTGCTGGCAGCCCCTGGGAGGCTCTGCCAGAGGCACGTTCAGCCCCCAGGTTTGCATTTCAGGTGAGCAGACCTGCACCGGGATGAGGGTGCAAGAGGAAGGCTTGGTTCGTGGCAGTGCCAGGGCTCACAGTGGTAGATGGCAAAAGCAATAGCACTCTTAAAGAAGCTCTTCTTCAGGGGTGCCTAAGGCTTTCCCAAGGGAGAGACCTAAATGGCTGAACAAATCCTTTTCTGCTTTGAGGACAATCCTGGAGACATCAGTCTGACAAGCTGCTCCTAGCCACTTAAGTCAACATGGGGTTGGTTTGTGAGCAGTGGGACTCTGTGAAATGCATAGATGAGCCAGCTGGCAAGAATGGGACCGCAGTTATCACTAATGTTTTTGTTATGATAGCCTGGATGCAATTATTAAGAGGTGATTTGCAAAGGTTTTGTTCAATTTAGCACACTGTAACTTAGCTGTCACCACTTTGCACTCCTTGACTTGGTGAGGTGACCTTCTACCCCACCTTATCTGACTTTTCATGAATGCTAAACTGTCTCCAAAAATTAATACTAGTATGCCATAAGTACATCAGCTTCTTAATTATTGTTATAAGCAAGATTTACCTGCCCCATCAAACACACTTGCAAGGATGCTACCGCTTTCTTCCTTCCCAAGGCTGTGGTATTATATATTCATAATGACAAAGCAGAAGCAAGTCTCAGATGCAGATGCTCTCCTGTATCTTAACGGGACTGCATCCTGTATCTGCCACACCAAATAAAGACTAGTCTTAAATGATGCTCTAAGAACAAGACACACGCAGCAGTAAGGAAACCTGCAATATAAAACTATAAGTAGCTGGCAGAACGAGTGAAATGCAGAGCACATGTCCTATGTGTCATGAGACGACAAATGCAATCATGTTTAGGACTAAACAAGAGGACATGTGTCACAAATACAACTGCATTTTGTTGTGGATTTTTTTCCAGCAGCAAAATATTTTAAAATATCCCAGGAATTTAGCCTGATTTCCAACTGAGATAAGGTACAAATATCATAACAAATGCATACTGGTTACTAAAATTTTTACTTTGTTCTTATTGTCTTCTAAATTGTGGTTAGAAACAGAATTCTTCAGCTGCAATTGCAGTGAGTGGTAGAAATGAGACATCCTTTGTGTGAAATACTGCAGTGTGCTAAGTGATACAGGATAGACCTCACACTATTGTTTGGATCACAGTGAAAGACAATACATCCATTTTATGTGTATATATAAATCCAACTGGTGAGGAACTAAATATTCTAGGGGCCTAACTTTTACCCTGTGAAAATTCAACAGCCCAGCCTCCTTGTGGCGTGTATGCCCTACTGGCAGACACAAATGCTTGGATGGAAAATTGGAGCCTCTCTGAATTAACAAAAAAATTTTTCAGGGAGAAATTAGGCTACAGTCTCAGGAATACTTATCTCTTTTGTCTTTCCTCTACAGAGGCTGTAGGTGTAGCCTTGACTTCCTTCATCTGCTATAGTGCTGAGCTGAGCTAATTTGTTGCAGGTCAAGACCAGTAAGTCTCTCTGTTTCTCTGCTCTTCTCTCTACTGACGAGAGATGGGAGGACAGCTCAGGGGTAGCTTGGTTACACCCTGCTTCCTGATCAGGGCATACGGTAAAATTCTGGTCTAGCCCTTTACAAAGAGAAGTAATACATTATCTCTTTTGGAGGCGGATGGGAAAAAGAGGAAAGACAAATCACTTTGATACTGCTAAGCCACAAGCAAGGCAATGGGGACAAGGCAGGAGTTTTTTCATTTGTCTTTTTGAGCAATGGTATGAATAAAGCAAGAAGCCAGTAGCTTTTTCCATGGTGCTCTGCCCGCCATGCCTGCCCCCCCCTCCCTTGCACCATGATATATCACTTGCGTTTCCCATACTTCTACTTTCTGAGGGATGTCTTGATGACCTGCTCAGTGCTGGAGTGCTTCATTTTCAAATGAAAGACTGCTCCATGGGTGTTCCTCTTGTCTGGCTCTGTCAACAACCAGAATATGTGACACCTATTGTTGCAGCTGTGACTTTTTTTTTTTTTTTAGTGGACCAGTGTCACTGTGATTTATACTTCTGCCTGACTAAGGGATTTGGATTTTAAAATAATCTCATCAGAGGCATCTTGGTTAGCCAAATACATTTCATTGACTGTGTTTGATTATCTGAGACTAGGTCTACGGTGACAAATTTGCCATAGAAGTTGTTCTTGGGTAACTGAAGACCATGAAAGAGCACTGTATGCAGGCTCCCAGTGCTTTCTGCTCATTTTGCATATTGGAGGGCAAATTTTAGGAAAGGTGAAAAAGAGTGATGAGAGCTGCTAGGAATTTTTTAATAAAGTTTTTTTGGCAAAACACAGGGTTCTGTCAAGAAACATTTTTGTTCACAGCATGTTATTTTGATGTTGCTGACAGCATTTTCACTTCCAGAACTGGATTACTAAAGATGGAGAGTGTTCAATTTACTGAAAAAAGCTTCTAATTTTCTGATTAATTGGAAGTGTGTGCATGCATGTACGTGTGCATGAAGGCTGCATCTCCCAGCTAGCTGTAACAAATGCAGTGCTTGTCTGTTTTGTTGTGTGGAATCCTTCTTTGTGACACTGGCACTCTCCTTCTATAAAGAAATCTGTAGCCCTAAGGAGGATGCGTGAAGAAATACAGGCTTAAGCTTCTAGGATACTGGTCAAAATGGTCCTTCTAATCAAATTTCTGACTTCAATGGCAAGCTGATTCTTGCAGTCTGACTTTGTGTCATCCAGTGGCACTGCTTATTGCTGAGAAAGATGACTTGAAATAAGAGAAGGGAGATCAACATTAGTTGAAAAGTAATCTTTGAGGTCCTGTTGTATTTTTTTCATACGATTTCTGAATTCAGTGGCTGCCAAACATTTTAAAGTGGCTTTCATTCATTCATAAAGAAGCACTTTCCACTCTGAAGCACTGACCAAGTAGGATCACAGGAACTTCAAATCTGAGACTCCTGCTTGGAAGGAAAGTATTTACCTGGAGTTGGAATGAGTGTGGCTACTACAGTCCTTTCCCTAGGGCTTGGCTTTGTTAACTACAGAGTGCTCTAGCCCCTCTGGAACATGCTATTCTCACTTTTATTCATGCTGAGTAAGGGAAAGGTGTCTCAATCTGAACTACGTTTGCTATTGCAAGTCTTGCACGATAATTACAGAATTAAACTCTCTCTAGCATGCATATACTCAAAGAAGTTATTCTGTCTTTAGGGTGAATAATTGCTCACTTTAAATGCTATATATGCATTTGTGCGTGTGTGTATACATGTGGGGGTGGGGAGGAGGAATGGGCAGGCAAAAGATGTAATTATTCAACAGAAGCCTTAGTCTTGCATTATAAATATGGATCATGACTTAAGGAGCCTGAGGACATGATATATTAATCTTCTGCCTGAATATCTAGTTTTAATCATAGACTTGCCTGAAAGTCCTTACGAAAGATGAGCACTGACATTTAAAGTACTTCTGACACATACATTGTCTATGTACAGATACAGTGGGCTCTTGCAGCAAAGGGGCTGAGGACAAGAGGATGCTGAATTGAAACAAAGCCAGTCAGTCTTTTCCAAAGAGGAAAACTTATTTTCATGCATTAGCAAATGCCTGTAGGTAAGGCAAGGATATGTTTAGCATAAATGTCAAATCATTCAATTGAAAGGATAAAATTTCTTGGAGCATCAGTGTGGGCACTGGGGAGTGGGCTGGTGGCAAACATGGATTGTGTCCGCAGCCCTGGCGCTGGCTTTGGGTGAACTGCTTAATCTCTTCCCGCCCAGCTCCTCTTCTGGTTGTATCTGTTCAGCCTGGTGAGCTTTCCCAAAGAGCAAGCATGCAGTTGTGTAACTGCAGAAGGGAGTCAGGAAGCAGCTCTGCCCAGCCTGCTGCCTTTGTCTTGGCAGAGAAATGCATGAAGTTCAGCAGCCATGCACCTTATCCTATACATGGTCATTGTATTCTTAGCTCTGTTAGCCACAGCAGTGAAATATGTCCATGAAGAATGTGTAGAGAAGAGGTGTTCAAAATGGCATCCTATCCCCATTGCTGGAGAGGCAGAACTACGACAACATAACATGATTATCCAGAGTCTACCACAGTGAGGACTTGATTTTGTTATTAGCCTTTAGGCTGCCCTATAATTAAAGATGAATGCTGGGTAAAATTAATCAACTATTTTGCAGGCTATGCACCTTTCTTTCCATTGAATCCTTTGTGATAGGCAGCTACAGAGTCTTACTGTGGTAAAAAAAGGTATTTTCTTCCTCTTGCAGTTTTGAATTTAATGGTAAAGAGAGGTTTTTATAATACAGTGCCTGTGAAATACCAGATATAACTTGCCATGATGTCTTACAGACATCAGGCTACATCTTGTAGGCGATCAAGCAATGTCTTGTAGACACTTATTCACATAGCTCACCTAAACACTTGAGTCATTTTACTATTATTTAACCCAACCCATGGTGTTGCACTGAAGTGGAGCACCTGAGTGAGTGGCTATTTGTGGAATCAGCTGAGTGCTTGCCTCTTCATTGTGAGTACTGGTCTCCTTACTGAGATAAGGCTTTGGCACTCCGCTGGCAGAGATATGCAATAACTCCAAATTCTCCCTCTCTAGAAAGAAAAAGGAGATTGTGTGGGGTGCACTGGCTTGTGGTGGCTCAGCTCATGAGTAAACATCTTTTTCTCTTTTGCCTTTGGCTGCAGAAAGGCCTGCAAGATGTTAGACTCTGTAGAGCAGACGAATGCAGATGCTGATGTGTAAGGGAGAAGATCAACTTATGGAGCAAGAGGCCCAATAAATGAAATTGACAATTTTATATTCAGAGACTTTTCTCTGGAAATTATGGATTTTGTTAGCTAATATATCACCTGTACCTTTCCCTGTGCTGTGAGAGATACATCACACGCTATAGTAGCATGTCATTGTATATATGTTGTCTTCACGGTCTGCGTCTTATGTGTTTGTCATATACTTCACTGGCAAATGATGCATGTTAAGAGTCTCTTGCTTGGGTTACTCTTTGAATTTCTTCAGAGCAAACTAGGGACTCTTTCCTGAAGAAGCTCACAAAAGCTACAGCATAACTGCTCAGTAATGTTATTGAAGCAAAAGACTGAAATTATTGAGGAACAATTAGAAACTTCCTTGAGGGAACACGCGTACTATTAAGGGATGAAATTTGATGAGACAAATGACCTTTACTTGTTCCCAAGAAAAGTCTAAGCTTTTTATTTTTTCTCCTATCACTTATGGGGTCAGGAAACACAACTATAAATCTGTGTGTGTGACACGTTTAGTAAATGATTGCTTCAGCACTTCAGTGCTAGAAGCAGCAATAATGTAAGGCCATGTTTGGATAGACAGACCTACACAACTAGACTCCTGAAGGAACTGTCCTTCCGAGGCGCGCTGTGCCGGGATGTCCTGTTGCTGACAAACTGCTCACAAGCCTGGAGTGATGCAATGAGCGTTACCCCTATTCAGCATCCTGACAAGCTGCAGGGCAGTATGGGAGTGCAATGCCAGGCCAAGCCCACTGCCTTCTAGCAGCGCCTGTAAGTTGTTCTGCTGGCCAACAGAAACCAGGGTGCCAACAGACCTGGGCATTTTTGGCTTTATTTCAGTATTCCCTTTTACATGCTATGCTGAGTCCTGTAAGCTAGGAGAACTGGCACAGCTGCTGTGGAAACACATGCATGCAGTTTTCCTCTCCTACAAAAAGAAATTGTGGTTCCAGCAGGAGGGATTTCAGAGGCTACGATGTGCTTTGTGTGTTCGATTTTATTTAAAACCTCACCCTTTTGTCTTTTTTCTAGTTTAATATATTTAAATAAGGAGCGTTGAAACAGTTGAGCTAAAAGGGAAAACAAAAGCCAATATTACAGAACCCAATGGTACAGATTTTGTCATCTTGAGGGTTTTAGCACTGAACAAATTTCTCTTCCTGCTCTGTAAAGCAGACGCTGAAGCTGTAACTAAAATTCAGACAACTTTCCTCCCACTGTGGACAGAGCTCCGCTTTCTTAGCACAGAGTTTCTTCTACAGCTTGCAAGACTTCCTGGGTCATGTATCTTGATAGTTAAGGACTAGTTTGGAGGCAGTTCCTCTATTAGCTTGCCTTTACTGAGCATCTGTAGATCAGAGGTAAGAAAGAGCCAAATTTAGGCAAAATACAGAGCCAACAGGAAAGTGCCACTTTATTTTTTTTTTTCTGTGGCAGAGCCTCTATTCATACTAATAAATGTTTCTGAGCCTACTTTCGGTAAATGAAGGGTGAAGAGGACAATGATGCCTAGTTGTTGGAGGAGTGGTGGGATATCTGAGGTATAATCTCAGTTCTTCCCCTGGCCCATGCTGCGGTAACCATATCTGGGATAGTTTATGAAATGGGAAGGGTCTCCCTTTTGTGCACTTTGGGATCTACAGATAAGGAGTGCTTCATAACAGGAAAATGGTATCGTTAGATGTTGCTTGAAGTTTGGGCAGATGCCAACTGAACCGCTAATACAAAGACCTCTTTCTCCAGACATGTTGACAGCTGGGTGCGTGTTTGGTATTACAGGAATGCCCTTAATTGAGGGACAGGAAGCTCCTAGACAGAGTTTGTATTAACTATCAATGTGGTGATTGACACCTTGGCTCAAAGGAAGAGGAAAGATACTGCACTGCAGAGTGCAGAAAAAGAGTAATGAGTGTTTTGGAGGGTTTCTTTCTGAGCCTATAGAGCTGATTAAGCTAGTCTGACTGGACAGCATGCACTAGGACAGGTCATAAAATGTGTTGTGTTACCAAAGCTGATTACATGTCTGATCACACCAGGATTTTTCCTGTTGTGGCCAGATGCTAGTCTGTGAGGAAGTAAGTCACCATTATGCTGAAAGCAGTCATCTGCTGTTGGCTTGTGAAATTAAGAGAGTTACTGTCAGAGATGTTATCCAAAATAGCATCAATGGTTTGATATGAAACTGAGCTTGCTTTTGTGCTGTGCTATGTTATGTTAATCCCAGTAATATTTTTTTACGCTGTTGCTACCAGTACTGCTTTCTGTTAGTAACTAGGCTACTTTCTGCACAGTTCTGTGTTGTTTGTATGGCACCGTGGGGATGTCTTTGATAAGGACTGAGCCCAGAGCAGTTCATGGGCTCTTCTAATGTCATGGGGGATGTTCCATAGATTATTTTTGTGGAGATTGCTTCAAGCTCTCAACCACTGTTTCTGTACCAGTGCTACAGAATCTTGCCAGGAGACCATAAAAAAACCCCTGTACTTAACTGAAATGAGTGGTTTCAGCTGAACTGTAAAACCCTGACGCTTTGGAAAGGTACGGAAGTAGACCCACGCAGTTGGCTCTCCCCTTGTGCTCCTTTGCAGGTGGCCCTGTGCCCAGCACATCTGTGGAGCTGTCTCCCCTGTGTAAGCCACATCCTGTGCAGTGCCTTGGCTTACTCTTTATTCTAACCAGCAGCATCTGGTGCATTGGGTCAGGCTTAGAAGGTGTAAGTGACCTGGGATCAAAGAAGCCTTGTTTTCCTTCTTTTCAACCTAATATGTTGGCACTTTGCTGTTATCTGTACGCCCATCTTGTCATCTGGGATGCTGCAAATTAGAAGGAGAGGCTTCAGAGATCTGTTAGAAGCTAGAGAAAGAATAATTTTTAGTAATTCTTAATAATAAAAATCACTTTTTAATTGAAGTTACTTAAAATAATGTTACTTCATTTTCATCTGCCTGTATCATATATAGATCCTAACTTAAAGCTAATCAGTCAACCAGCCATCCCCTCCTAGCATTGCCAGGACAGAATAGTGACCCGTGAATGGATGGAGAACAGTTGAGTGCTCCCTCCTCGGCTTCTCTGAAATGAGGGACTCTGACTACATCCCTGCAGACATCAGCGCAACTTTTAGTTAAGACTGTTCTTTATTCATTGGATAAATGAGTACAAAGTATATGGAGATCACCTTCTACCTCTTGATAGATATGTGCTAGCACTTGGGCAGGTATCTGTGGGTGAATTTTTTTCTTCAGTAGTTGCTGAGATAGTATAGAGGCTCAAATGGAAAAAGTGCCCCTTGAGCCAGGTGGGGAAGGGTTGGAGAGTTTAAGATTTGGACCTGGTTCTGAATTTTGCAACTGAGCCTGAAAGGCAAGAGCAGCCAGTTACTTGGGACTCTCTGCCAGCATTGGGCAGTGGTTTGTGTGCAGCACCAGTTGTCATTTCTCACCTTGCCTAATGTTGAGTTTTGTAGAGCAGTGTAAGAGCTCCCCATGTGCTAGTTGTGGCATGTCTTAGACATATATATCGGCAGCACTGGAGTTCTGATTTTCTGATTTTTCTGCTGCTTGTCTTGAAAACAAATGTGTGTCAGGAATTGAATGATGTTGAGAGACTTCAGCATAACTCTATTATGCACATCACTGGAAAAGAAAATGTCTTCAAGTTTTTACTCAATGAAATACTTTTATGCTTGAATCTCCTAAACTGAAAATGTTTTCCCTTTATATCCATATTCCCTTTTTCTTCCCCTTGCCAGATGTCACAAAATTACAAGCTCAGAGTGATAGGTATTTCATGGGACAGCAAACATATTTTCTAATTGGACTTGGCCCTGAGCTCAAACATCAAATCCAAGCACTCTCACTGTGGGTAGAATGGAGGGTTCAGGTTTGGATCTAACTTTGAAATTCAGCCCCTGTATTAATGAAATAATTCTAATCCTTTCAAGCTTTCAGCTTAATTTTGGTCTCAAATCTTGCTCAAAGGAGGAATTTTTAGGTTGCCAAAGGCTGTAGGATACTTCTGCCAGCTTCTTCTACATGGACAGTAAACTGCTTCCTAGCATGTGGGCAACTCACACAGAAATGTGAACCACGACAGCAAGTGTGGGAGTGAGGCAGCTCTGGAGATACTCATGGTCTCTCTTCCTGTGATGTGCTGTCTTTTGCAACTTCTGGTCTTTTGTACCTGAGGTCTTAGTTTTTCATAAGTGGTTACCTAGGATTTTGTAGTCCGGTGAAGTACTGGGATGGGTATTATAAGGGCTTTCTGGACTTCCTAATTTCCATGGTGTTGACTAGAAGGCTAAATATATACGGTTAAAGGATTACGAGCACTTTGATATAAATTGCTGAGAGATCTGCTCTCCTCTTTGTCTGCCAGTTACTGATGAGATCCCACAAGCACATTCCACGTTTCTAGTCTAGTTCTCAGGAGGTTCATGCTGATGCTGCATCACAGGGTTGCTGTCTTCACCTCAGTCTCTCTGGGCCTCAGCATTTATAAAAGCACCTGAGTAAACCCTCCTTTACATCAAAAGCTGGGAAGGGATGCCCACAAGAGCATGTGATATGCTATGATAATACGGCGATGGGCAGAGCTGTTTGCATACCTAGGGCAGGTGATCATGGCCTCATTCCTTTCTCTGTTAAGACTTGATCCGCAGGCTTTTGAAATCTTTCTGGATTTGCCTTAATGCAACTCCGTCATAGCAGAGTGCTTGGGATGAGGGAAAAAACAGCCTGTGGCAATTGGGGATGGGCAGGGGAGGATGATGGTGAAATATCACCCTTCTAGTCTTCCTATAGCTCCTGCTACCATAGTTGTCATCAGTTAAACCACTTGTTCCACTGCAATGAACAACTGCACCTACCAAGTAGGTGACCCTGCCCCTGGCTGGACAATATTGCCAACGCTAGTGGAGAAGAGCCTCTGCTGTAATTCTTGCAACTTTTCTGAAGTTTTGAGAAGCTGTATGTTTTGTCACTTCTGGGTATTTTATGTATCATTCTTTGGCTCTGAGAGGAACTAAAAATGAAGTGATGATATTCACTTTGTGTTTGTGCATGTATAACATGTATTTGCATTATAACAGTGTGGTTTCCTTGAGAATATATGGCTTGTAAAACTGCACTGCATATCAGTTCCCCTCCCTGGCATATTAATCAATTTCAGCAAAATATAAGAGCACTAGACATTTCAAAGATAGTTGTGTTGCTTTCCCGTTCCACTTATATTGCAGCCTACTCATTCCTATCCTTTATTTTCATTGCTTCTATATTTAGCTTACAGATCTATCCTGGGTCATGCTGATGAAACTGATGTAGGAATTCGGCCACTTAGGTAACAGTTATACCTATATTTAGAAAATTCTTCTAATGACTCCAATGCCCCATTGAATACCACTTTCCTTACAGTGATGCTTATTTAAAGAGTAGCATATTAATGAGCATCAAGAATTGACATCCATACTGCAATTAAAATAATTGCTTAATTAAGAGGATAATTTAATGCTTACTAACAACATTTGTAACCGTGCAATGCAAAATAAGATTAGTTTGCATCTCATTGGTATAGGTCTAGACCCGAGCTCTGGACCTCAATATATGTTAAGTATCAAAATATTTTTTTCTAAAAATTATAATCAAATAAACTAAGGGTCAAAGACAGTTTGTGTACCATATACCAAGTTTTAAGAGTACTTGACTTGGCCGTGGTTGTGTATAGCAACTAAGCAAAATCTTCCAGCCTCTGCTAACTTTATATTCTCATTCAAAATGAAAGGAAAAGTAATGATGAATGAGCTGAGCAGTCATCTTCACTAAGACTTTGGAAGTGGATCTGTTGCACATTGCTCTAGAAGAATTTAGCAGTGATGCATTTTTTTAATAAGTCAGAAAACTTTGGCCATTGTGCCATGGATTTTTTTTTCAACATGTACTATATGAAATCTTCTTAGCTGCACGTTCTCCTTGATATAACTAAATGGAACAGATTGGAATAGAAGCATAATGTCAAAGCAGCATGTTGCTCTTCTAAACAAATCTGGATTATTCTTCTTCAGTTTCTCTGCGGCAGGCTCCTTTTTCAGTTTCATTATATTTTGTCCTGTTTAGTCATATGCTATCATTTACTTATTGCCATGTATGTGTAAATTATTGTAGAGCAGTTGCATTGTGAGAACTATGATTTGCTTCTTGCCCAAAACATAAGAATTGACATCACATGAGGTTTCTAGCTTGCCAGTACTGAAGAGTGAAAATCCTTTCTCTTTCACTGAGGATGTGATGACACTGTCAGTTCCAATCATTATCTTGAATGTGACCCTTCCTTTGGTGTCTGCCACTCCTTTCTCATTAAGCTATTTTCAGCTAGGTATCTTTGGGGAACTATGTAAACATGTTACGGCTTCCTTTTATGTAAGGGGGACATGAAGAGGGGATGCTGTAATGTTTTGCAAGATTATATAATTTTATCCTAAAATCATAAGTCCACCACAGATGAAAGATTTCACTAGTGATTTTTTAACATACTGGTTCAAAAAAAGCATAGAAAAATGAAGCTATTAAAAATAAGGATGCAAGTGACTGTATATAGATTGGATATATGGTAATCTTTGGGATTGTTTTCAGTCCTGTTCTGGGCATCCCTTTGAAGACTAAAGGGGAGAGTGATTAAAGAGACATGGTGAAAATACCAGAATTATTTTTG
The DNA here is from genome assembly GCF_018139145.2 of Gymnogyps californianus. NCBI lineage: Eukaryota > Metazoa > Chordata > Aves > Accipitriformes > Cathartidae > Gymnogyps > Gymnogyps californianus. The sequence goes on from NC_059471.1 coordinate 143,517,570, forward strand.
ATCATTCAGTAGGTGGCAGCTTTGCCTGAAGCTAGCACTGAACCAGTGCCACAAGATGATGTGATATTTTGGCCAAGGTCTGGCTTTTTGAAATTACCTCTGATTGCTTGAATTAACTTTATAGGGATTCAAATGGGTACAGTATTCTTTTACATGGACCATTTTTAGCTGACCTTCAAGGAACCCCTTCATCAAGTCCGTCCTTATCACACACTTGATTAGCTACACTTAACTGTGTAACTATACAAGTGAACAATCCCATTTTTAAAAATGGAAAAGGAAAGAGAGGAGGGAGGAAACAAAGGGCAAGGAGAAGAAACGCAGAACCGAAGAACTCCCCAAATCTAGCATTTTCCCCACAGTGCATTTTGGTCCTTGAAGGAAAAACAAGGATTCAGACCCAAGAGGGACTCAACTTCGCTGTGCCTGAAGTAGAGTAGGAGTTGGTGTGAGCATCCTTCTCAGCTAGGCACTGCAACTCAAGCAGCAGCTGGAAAGGAGCAGTCTAGTTAGTGCTCAGAGAGCCCATTGAGAGGGGTAGCGAGGATGGATATCTGAGGAAGGCTTCCTGGTTTCAGCTTGCCTGAGGAAGTATCAAAATACTGGCTTATCCCTTTGCCTCTACCTCATTCCCACCATGGCTCCCATGCATGTATGCCTATTGTTGCTTATTGCGTTCTCAGTGATCCCTTAGCTTTCTTTGTAATTTGAATGTCACACCTTGGCCACTCTTTCTCCTGGTTCTGAAAATGCTGAGCAACGTGGGCTGTTTTGGTATGGTATCCCCTTTCCATTTCGTAAGTCCATGACTTCCAGCTTCAAAAATAGTTTCCCCTCACTGACTTGAGCTAATATAATAAATGCATGCAGTTGAGTCATCCTGAAAGGGCATTGCTGGGGTTTTTTTGATGAATCATTTTAATTGGTTTCTATGAAAATTGCAATTTTTGAGCATTAAAAATTAAGGGAGGGGAACACCCTTATGCACAGTGTGCCTTTATGAGATTATCTGATATTTGAGAAGTAGAATTAAAAATCATATGGAGCCATGCAAAATGATGTTTTTGTCATAAAAATGTTCTCAAGTGGAGAGCATAAAGACAATACAGCAGAAACTTCCATAAATTAAAGAACTTATAACATGGCATAAAGCCTCTCTGAGCGTACGACTGTCTTCTGGGGTAGAGAAATATGAAGAGCCTGAATCCTGACTGGCATAAATCAGCCCACATCTACTGAAGGCAAGAAGCTGTTTTCCATGGGGGAAAAAAAAAAGGATCTGTAATGCATAGTCTATATCCCCATTTAGTGTTTCTGAGTTTTTCCAAAGATGTGACTGTAAAACACACGTAGACCAACCAACTCTAAAAGCTGAACAGAGTGGATGATCTTAGTCTTCAAATATCCTTCAGTCAAAGGCTTGCTTTAAATTTCATACTTTGAGTTTACAATGTTTTCATTGCCTGCGTATTTACAAGAAGTGGATTAAACTAAAACACTTCCCAAGCATTTGTTGTTGTTATTTGACAGTCTGCTGAATAATGCTCTTTGCATGTGTTTTTACTTTGTGAGACAGCTTTTCCCCATAGATTTATACACTTTTTTGGACAGAGATTTAATTGTGAGACAGCTGGTGTGATTATAGATCAATTCTTTTAGTTAATCTGAAAGAGAAGAAAGTTGTACTTTTAATTATAGAATTACATATGGTTTAGTTCAGTGGGGGGACAAAAATATGTGAAGTTTTACATAACCCTGGCTGGCTAATATTTAACAATACTTATTATCGAGTGCCTGGAGGCATAGCTGTTTCTGCATTATGTGACTTGGAGATGATGTTCCCTTTGGTGGGAACTATGAAGTTATGTTCTGTAGCAGGTTACCTCTAAAAGATGAACTATAGTTCAAGCTTGCAAGCGGTGAGATTAAGACACTGATATTTGTCAGAAAGGAAACAGTCTAATTCAGCCCAGATAACAGTGGGACAGCTTTTGTTTTCTAGGATTAAATGGGAGGTGTGTCATCATCCCCCCAACCAAAATACTTTATAGGGGTTTTTTTAATACTTTTTTCATTAGAAGCCAGCTGGACCATTCAAAAATCAAATTTCTTCTTCCCTCCACACCTCTAAGTTTGGTATTTTAATCATAGTTTTTCTCTTCCTTTTTCCGCCACTCAATTTTTTTGTTGGAAAAGGAGGAAAAGAGACAGCCTGTAGGTAGAGGTAAAAGAACAAACCCAGGGTTTATTTCCTGTTTTAAGATGGTAGTATTTTAAAACTTTATATGAAACTTTATCAAAGAAGCTCTTCACACAGCACTTTGCTTTGGATTGGTTTTAACCATTATCTATGAATACAAATTGTTCTTTGAAATGTTGTAACAGAAATCTTGTAGTGGCTCTTGTGAAGCAATGACTATTCCTTGCCTCTGGGAAACCAGATACCAAGTGGTGAACGTCTTTGCCTAGTTTTTTGAGCTCCACATCTTTCTCTTTTCCACCACCTGTTTATCTTTCTGTCCTGTGACACAAAAAAAAAAAAAAAGGACTAATTTCAATACAGGTTAAAATATCACATTTGTCACTGTCAGATGAACTTGGTATAAAAAATGAGAGGAAGGGAAATGGAATGCAGTTTTTAAAGCATCCTTTTATTTTCCTGGTTCTTTCTGGTTACCCAGGGCTCACTTGTTGGAAACTGGAGCGATTCCCCTTAGAAGTCTCTTGATACATGATGCACTGGTGCACAGGTATCGACTCAGTTCTCTGCTTGGGACATCCAACCTGCCCTGCAGATGGAAGATGGGCAACTGTCCTAAATATAAAAATCTTACACTACTGTGACTAAGGTGAGGAAGGCTCTTTTTAGTCTAAGTGAAAGACGCTTGTCCTTGGAAAGCATCCATTCTCACCAGCAGCCACAAAATGCAGCGTGGTCTTGGGTGCAGAGTGTCTGACTGCTCATCAAACACCCGCTGCTGTGAAACACTGAAAGTGTTGGCTTGTTCTCATGTTCCTCATAGCCAGGGCTCACTTGTTGCCCTTCAAGGTGGCAGGGCCACTGCTGCTGATTGCAGAGGCAGGAGCTTGTTACCCAGTGAGGGTGTACAGCTGAGCTCCGTGGGGCAGGACGTTGGTCCTGGTGCCCAACTATGGCTTCCTTTTAGAACTGCAAAAGTTCTGACCTTTTAAGATGCAACTCAAGAAAGGAGCTCTCCAGGATGAAGATACAGTATTAGAACTGGCTGGTCGGAGGGGAAAATTTCTAATTCCTAATCCTTTTTATAGTGGCATAGCTGAGCAGAATCTGATTTATTTTTCTTTTTTTTTTTAAAGCAGTCACTTAGATATAAATTATGCACTGTTATTAAACAGTAATCAAATGATTCAAATCCAATTTAATTTTTAAATTAAATCATTTAAAAGCATGCTTTTTTTAAGCACACTGCTTTAATAAAATGCTACTTTCTGCTGATCTTTTATTACGAACTTTATTCACAATGTTGAATATTTTATGGTGCCGGGGGCATCATATTATCTCCTGATATTGCCAACCTGATAAAATTAAAAAAAAAAAATCTCTACTGTAATTTCTTCACACAGTCGGATGGGAAGCTATCTGGCAATTTGTTAAATAGGAAAATATTGCTTTGAAAATGCAAATGAGTAAAATAACATTGGCATTAGAAAATACAGTAACATGATATCAAATAGCAGCCAAGGAATTATCTGATCTATTACACAGACTATTTGCATTTAATTCGATTGCTTATGAATCTTCTTTCCTTACTGGTGGGTTCTGATACTGATCTCTGCTCTGGTGTCTGGATGAGTGCTGTGTCACAGGAGTCCAGTGCAGCTGATATCCCTCTAATTTGCCCTGTAATAGCAGTGGGTCTTGGTCTAGCTGCTGAACCAGTTGAGTTGTGTGCATTCATTAATATTGCCCTCAGTTAAATCCTGTATTGCTCTTCATACACTGGTCAAATATATGACCAATCTCTGTGTGTGTGTAAATATGGATAGTGAAGGTCTATGTAAGGTCTGCCCATATGGACTATACCAGTAGTGGCCAGCTTATTAAACCACCCGGAGGTGTTGTGGTGCTGGCTGAGTGGCACACAATAAGGTACATATTTTCTTGAATTTGGAGGAGTTAGCAGAGGTAGGTATTCCTCTGCTTTCTGGGGTGCTCCTGGGTGAGGTGGCTGCGAATGCCTGCTTCAGGATGGGGACACCAGCAGGGTGACAGATTCCCATTTGATGTGCAAGTTGTTTTGGGCCAGGCAGCACACTGCAGGCCGTGGCATACTGCAGCCAGGATTGTGCCAAGTACCCAAGCAAGGGTGCTGTGTGCAGCTCAGCCGTTCTCATGGCTCCTTTTGATCTCTTAGTCCACTACAGCCATGAGGTAATAAAACAGCACTTCACTCGTACCATATGAGCAGCTTGAATATAAAGGTGTGAACAGGGTTTAAATAGGCAGAAAATTCTGATTAGGTTGCAGCAGAAGCTTCATTGCTGCAGTACTTCTGAGGTACCCTTGGGGAAGGTGGAAAGATGTTTGCTTTCTGGCTTTGTTGGCCCCAGTCCTTTTCTTTCAGGGGACAAGTCTTTTGAAAAATGCAAACAGATGGCATGGTCTGTGATTATCTAGTCCTTTTAAAAATCAAGTCCATGGTTGACACCTTTTATGTGGAGATTGCTATGAAAGGGTTAAATGTTTGCAATGAGCTGCCGATTGTAACTCCATAAATACTACCATTACATCCTATTTTAAGTGTTAGGAAATAAGGCTGCTATCTCAGATGCTGTGGTTGCCAATTTCCTGATGCTTGCTGTTTCCAGCCACTCGTGTCTTCATCTTGTCATCTGCTTCTGGTTACGTGGACCTTCTTCTTGTAAAATATTACAAAATAAATAGCTGTTGTTGCTGCCAGTACTGCTGGGAGATTTTTGTATAGGTCCTGCCTTAAAAATTTAAGACGACATGAAAATTTCCCTTACTGTAGTATGATGGTATGTCCTGAATCACACTGGGCACAAAGAAAGGCTGTTAATAGTCAGTCTAATGAAAAATTTTGAATAACTTTCACTTAGTAGTTTATTTCATGCCTACCAGCTCAGTAGTTCTTCTGTGGCAATGATATTTTTTTGTATTTCAGACTTATCCCAGGACACTTCTCTTCTAACATCTTTCTTCCTTGTTGAACAAGCTACACTTTCTAGTGAATCCAGGCTAAGCATTTCAGAATTGTTAAAAATATTTATTCATATGGGTCTAGCTCAACAATAAGGTTTTTTAGGCTGGGATGGAAGAATTGTTTAAAAAGCAAAAATGTTTCATTTGGAAGGGTTTTAAAAAATGAAACATTTTTGTGTGAAAAGAACATTTATTCTTTTTAATTGAAATTCAGCAAGAAGTTTTGAAGAACATGAAAACTAAATGCAACTTCTGGTTTTGGACTGAACAAACTATTTCAATCAACAAGGAAGACTTCTCCCCCCTTTTGATTCTACTATTGAGCCACTCTCTTCCCCTGCCATCCTTTCCTTTGCATATCTCTGCTCCAAGCTGAATTTTGCTTCTCCCTTATTACAAAGTGGCCATAAAGCTGACTTAGAGTATTTCTTGACGTTCAGTGTAACTCATTCATGTGCTTCCATCTGTTTTACACCATTTAGACAATGTGAAACAGCCAGTGTGTTGCAGTGAATCTGGTCCATGCAATTGCATTGAATAACAAATGAGACCACAGTGGAGGACTCCATCTAGGTTGCTCGTCTTGCAAAATACCATAATGGTCACAAAAGAACAACATTTTCCAAGGATGTGGTAGAGAGAAAATCCCGAATGGAAATGTTTCTTTTGAGAGGGAGAAGCAGCTTTCTCCTTGCCACTTACCAAAAGGCAGTGTTTCAGTGGATGCGATAGATGAAGCTTCTCAGAGATAAATCCTCCACTTCTACCTGACCGGCATCTGCTGCCCAGGGGATAACTGAATGGGATGTAGGAGCAGCAGCAGGGCAAAAGGTGCTAGAGACCAGCAAAAGCTTCCTTCCATGTTGGAGGGTGCTAAAAGGGAGGAATCTCCCAGCAAACGCAAAGCAGAAAAGGGACCATGTACCCCTCCAGCTGCTTCTTTTTTTTATTTGTTTTGTTTTTCTTTCCCCGATAGGCTCTTCTCCTTCCAATCTTATTGAGGACTTTCCATTGATCTTTTCCCATTCCTCAACATGTATGTCAGAAGCCTAGGGCACTTGGGTTGGAAAATGGACTTTGTGATATGATCAAATACTTTAATCTTTTGAGTGTCAATTCTCTTTGGAGGCTACCAGTTCATCTGATTTACAAGGAAGGGAATGCCCATGAAATTTACCCTGTGAGTAGTGGCATCTCTGACTTGAATTCATCTCCTGGCAGTTCAACTTCAGGCAGTGTTTCATTTTTACTACTTTCATGTAGAATAACTTGTCTCTTTTCTGATTCCTGAGCTGACTGATATGTTGAGGATGACAGTAAAATTATGTTCTAAAGGAAGGGATGGGAAAATATGGCTGTGAATCCCAGAGAGTGCTTGAAGAAATGAGAGCATCACTCCACTGTTAGAAATGAAAGAACTTAAAGATGATAAGTGTAATAATAATTAGCATGACCTTCATTAAACAAGTTCTTGTCATGGCAACTGGACTTACTTGACATTAAGTGTAATTTACTTTAAAGTAGCAGCATTAGGCACTGTTTTTGCTCCTGTTTTATTAGCAGGAGGGAAACCAACAGCTTCAAATAGTTAATTTTGGGTAAAGAACCAATAAACATGAAACCATTCCAAATGTCTCTGTGGTCTAGAAATGAGGCTGGATTGGATGTTGACAGCCAGGAATGCAATCCTCCTCCTCTGGAGGAGAGGACACAGGAATAGAATCCAACCAGTTCTGACCACTGACCTGAGCCCTGGCATGGACTTGGTTGAGCTTCTGAATGGATTTCACAATAGGTACTGAGCCATTTGTTTTAAAGATGATATCCTTTTGGACTAATATATGTCTCTTTATTTCCCTTTCCTCCTTGGGTGGTTGTGTTTTGTTTCTTTTTTTAGGAAATTCAGAGATAAAATTACAGTGATAAACACTCTTATGCTCTGGATAATAATGTAATGTGTATTTTGTTGTTAGTAAAGCTAGAGCAGTAACAACCACGGCAAAATTCAGTATTATGTCTCGGTAAGCTAATCCATAATGAAAGTGTGCCCGAGTTTAAGTTGCCCCTTTGCCTACCTTTGCCTGCCTTGGAGCTTTGCTACCTAAAGGCATCTCTGCAGCGGACCCCTGGCTAACCAGAAGACCTGGTCTTGAATTCAGTGTTGCTCAGCACAGGCCTGGCGTTATGGTTCCCATCACACCGCTGTTGCCTTTGTGACTAATTTCCAAAAGCTGTTCAGATGTATAAAGTTGTCTCCAAAGAAACTCTTCATTTTTCCTGAGATGATGCAGTCACAAAGAAAAGCTAGAGTCAGTTTTCAGCTCCTTGCTTTCAGGTCTTATTTAGAAGTGCCCAGAGGAGACAAGGGGGCTCACAGCTGATGCCGCATGTGTGTATTGAAAGATCCTCTTCCCTGTACAGTGAGTTCTCCTTTGGACTCCTACTTAAAACATTTCTCTCCACGATGATCCTTTCCTTGAGTTGTAAAAATTGTGACACTGAGAAACAGAAAGGCTGATGGACTGCTAAAAGATGTACATTTGGTGCAGTCTCATGAATTCCAACAAAGACTTTATTTCCTTAAATGGAACCTAGTTTAAATAGCAGCAACATTGCCATTGCCAGAGTGTTTTATATCTGCTCTTTATACAGTGGGTCTCTGCATCTATGAACTAGGTTGTTCACAAAGAGCATCTGTCCTTTGTAGGTAGTCCCATGGCCCCAGTTACCATATTATCTGAGCCCTGCACTGCCCTGAACGAATATAACCCCACGGTATCCCCCCAGGGTAGGAAGTACAGTTACTGCTATTTTATAGATGAGACTGAGACATGGCTACGCTGCAGAATAAAGATGCAATGTGCTACGGTGTTAATTGTACCATGCTCGCAAGGGTAAGAATAGCTCGTGCTGGCAAGCACCACGCAGACCCTCTGCGGGCCCTGGGTAGATGGTGTGTATTAAAGGCCGAGCCGGGGGTGGCGACAGTCTGTGCCAGCTGCTGTCACTACTACAGTTATGCAGGGGAGTTCAAGTAAGCAGGCACCAACCTATGCTGTCATTCTGCTGTTCGGATATAGCCAAAGTGACGTGCCCAAGGTCACAAAGAGAGCCAGTGCCAGGGAAATGAATTAGGCTGGGGAATTGGGAATAACGCTGTTACCTCTGTACCGCTCTCAGAAAAGCATAGCTTTCTCTCTGGTGGGAGAATTATTAAATGTTGTGCTATCATCAGAAGCTGAATCTGTAGGAAGCCCTCATGGTGGGAGTAAGCTACTGAAGCCTGGTGCCACAGAGTTGTTCTGGTGTGGTTGAGTACATATTTGTATCGACGGTTGGATTTCGTTCTTGCTAATGCTGTGTCAAAACGGTGCTGCTTCAGTAAAATCACAGTGGTTAAACTGAGCGGAGTTTAATCCCATGTACAGTTCATATACAGCCAAACTGTCAGGGGTTGCACTGCTCAGGAGCGTTGTTACTGCCGGGGAGGAGCACTCACTTGTCTGGCTGTGGCGGAAGATGTGTGTGGATGGCTGCCGGATGGGGTCCTCATGTACTCTAAGGGAGTGAAGTGATGACTGCAGAAATTGATGTGCAACGATTTCCAGAACAGTGGTGAGGTAATTTGGAGTGAATGAGCCCTTTAAAATTAAGCACAGACAGCGTAAAAGGTGCTTTACAAAATGCCGTTCTGTTTCTGTCTAAGTGCATGGGCATTAGACCTCCCAGAAATACAGACGAATTTAGTCATTGGGCTAATTTTCAACGCTTTCACTGTGATAGTTGGAGTAAGTGATTATCCCTTCTCCTTTACTGCAGAGCATTTTTATCTAGAGTGCGGGACATGTGATTTTCCTGTTCACGGAGCACAAAGCAGACACCTTGCTTGGAGAAAAGTGTTTAGTCTGGGTGAGAACTGCTCTTTGTGTGCATGCATGTGATTTATTTATAATAGATAATTCCTGCTATCCAGATGATTTCTCCCAGCTTCCTTTCAGCCAGAGCCAGGGCAGTCTTTGTCAGTTACGTAAGGTCTAGTAAGTGTGGCACATAAGCAGCAGCCTTTAATTTTCAACCCCGTTGGAAAATGAGATGAGCTATTCCACTTACCCCACGAAATAATAGGGTTGTGTTTGGAAAGGCTGCTGCCCAGCTGGGAGGACAAAGCACTGCACACCCGGCGAAGGTGGCAGCTCGAGGGAAAACATGGTGCTTGAGCAGAGCCATTTACAAAAGGCACACAGCCGGACAGGTCCCAGAGAGGAGGGAGCTGCACTTTCAGTTACTTTCCTCCCTTTTGTCTTATTCTGGCTTTGTCCTCATCTTCAAAGGCAGAATGGGCAGGAGTTTCAGGAGGTCCTCCAGAAAAGGGGCAGTTCCCAGGCTACAGGAGGTAGATGTGCAGGGGCATAGTTCTGCATAGGTGTTTGCTGGGTGGGTTTGGATTACAATTTATCTACTATATTTCAAGCATATGCTTAGTAAAACTGTGTATTTCTACAAATAGAGTAGAACTGTAAACCTGACTTTAAAGGCCCTCTGAAAATTAAGACTGAAAATGAGATTCTAAATTCTAAATGAGATTATGATACCCTTTCTGCATTCCCTCAGGGATAATATAACTGCATGGTCTTGTGACTTTTCTAAAAACTAGGCATGCCAAATTTATCTTTAAATTTTAGTTGAGGACTTTTTCCTTACCATCCTAGAGTCTTTATAGACATTTGTACCTCTGTCAAAGGAAATGGTAGCACTTTACTCCCTCCTTTTATTCATCCTGTCCATAGCAATATAAATCATAGACCAAAGCTGAGAAACAGTTTGAAGTGGGTCAAACTGGAGGGGAGGGTGTAGGGGTGGAGAATGTGCCTAGTGTATTTGTCACGATGGCCCTGAAGTGCCGAGCCAATTGCCCATGTTCCCCTTCCCCTCAGGCAGGCAATTGGAGCTGAGAGTAAACGTCTATGTAACCCTAAACCTGCTTTGTCTTTGCACAGGCATTGTGATTTACATCTACATGGTCATGTCTCCTTTTTCAAGTAACTATGACTTGTGCATTAAACAACCGTAGATATATACCTGTATTCTGGACAATAACAAGAAAGCAAAATAGTAATAATGATTCTTATTTTTTTATAGCGCAAACTATGTATAGTTTGCAAAGGGCTGTAAAAGGAGAGCCTGCATTACTTTACTAAGGGGAGGTCAGAGGTGAGAAGAGGTTAAAGTGATTTGGACTAAGGCTGTTAGAGGGGCCTTCAACTGGCAACCATGGTTACCTTGTTTTTAAACAGAGTTTATCATCCTTGCCCAGAAAATGCATACAGAAAGGCACTGTACTGTAACAAATATGGCATTACATTCCTCTCAAATTTCAATAGGCTATTTGTATATGTGCAGAATCAGTTAGCAAGCAAGCAGATTTTAGGAGACTGTAAAAAATATAGTGTGCGGAGCACATCTTATCCCTGTACTGTTATGATAAAGCAAAGCAAATATTCACCAAATGGCTCTGAGACATGGCCCTTTCTCTGCTCTCCTGAGCTGCATCAAGCTGTTGTTTAGACTTTACCAGAGAGAAGAATGAGTATGGATGTTACAGCTACAGTTTTTAATAAGTCTGTTCCATGTAAAATCTTGGACTCCACACTGTGGTTGCTCCAGTTGAAAGGTCTCTCTTCCCCTCTGCCCCAAGTCAAGGGGAAAGATTTTATGCAAGAGGGGAGGAAGAAAAGAAGAATATTTAACTATAATCTGCCTCTGGCAAGTCATGTTCTATTTAAAACTTCAGTGCACCCAAACAGCCAAGCCTGGCAGGCCATGCAATCTGAAAGCAGAACTGGTTCAGCACATGCGTAAGCATCCCAGGCTGCTCTTTGCAGCTTCCATTGGACCCCAGAGCCCCCTGCATCTCTCTCCACCTCCCTCTCTCCCACATCAGATTCTCTAGTCTCCATCACCTCTGCAGAGGCATACTCCCTGACAGGCATATGAAGCATGTGCATTTTAATACAATATGCTGCTGCTAGACTCTATGTTGCTGCAGTTTAAACATGGATTTGCTGTAACTTTCTCTTGCTGTTATATTATTTGTTTCCTGCTGCTATCTTGACTCTTTTTCCCTTACATTCTTTTCCACTTGTTTCAAGCCAAAGGTGATTGCATGTTTGCCCTCTGTCTCCTAAACACCTTCTTTATGCTTTATCTCCCAAACAAGTCATGAGAAAAAGACCTTGACTGATGAGTGTGTAGGTTTTACACTTGATTTCCTCCGCCCTTGAAGGAGGAATTAGGCAAGGGATAACTCTTCTTCTGTTCCACTAAAGCTGCTATTGGGAGGTCCTGTCCTTTTTTCCCTTCCTGAAGGGAAGGTGGGCATAGTGAGGAGCAAGATGTGTGCGTTACCATTTTCTATTGCAGTAAATGTTAATGAAGATTGGGAAATTGGTCTGACTTCAGTTTTCCAGCCCTGTCCTGGGGTCTTCCCTCACATTGCCAGCCAGGAGCATCCCTGCAGGTTGGTGGGAGGCAGCAGCTTCCTGTGGAGTCCTGTGCTGTCCAGCCCAAGGAGAGAAAGTTGTATTCCCTCTCCCTTCAGTCCCCAAATTGACCTTTTTCTGTGCAGATAGAAAAAGAGTGACAGTAATGGACTTGCCCCAGGGATGTTTGTTTTATTTGCAATTATAATTAGAAGCACTAATATGTTTACTCTGTCTGATAATTTATGGAAAGACCCTTTGATTATGTTTTTTTCTTCATAAGTCTCTACACTGTCAGAACGGCAAAACGCTCATGCTCTATGCTGTCTCTTGTTACACCAGCTACCCTTTAAAATGCAGCTTAATCCATTTCTGTTGTCAATGAATACCATTACCCCTTTTTGTCCAAAGCCTGTTGTCCTGTTAGTCTAAGTCCTGTTGTTTTTTTCCATTATGAAGAGAATTTGATGGTCAGGATCTCCTTTGTAAATAAACAAAGGTGGATAAAAAACATAGGCTGTCTTTCGCTGAAGCAAACAAGACTGTTTCTGCAAAGACAGACCTGGATTTCCAAAGAAAGTACTGGATAATGTCAGAACTGCTGACAAGAAATAAATCTTGGTTTGCAGTCCGTGCCAGACCCCTGCTGCCCAGCTGAGCCTCGGAGGGGCTGTGCCATCGGGCACCCTGTGCCCAGCAGCCCTGCATTGCCCCTGCAGACCTGTGAGTGAAGGAACGAGCTTCCAGCGAGCCCATTCCTCCTTGCAGCCACCACCACGTTCTTAGTGTTACAGCATGCTCAGGTAGCTTTCCACCAGTCCATGCCCACATTCGGCTACCCAATGTCTGCTCAGGGCTCAGCTGGGCTGGTCCCTGTGCAGGAGGTGGCAGAGCCTGGATCACTGAGCAACGTGATGCCCAGCCCTGGTGAGGGGTCCTTGGGTAGCCCTTGAGGAAGCGTAGCTGAGTGTCTGCCTTCCCACCAGCAGCCTGGCCAGAGTGGGTGCTCACCCTCATTAACACATTTGAGTTTGTTCTGTGGAGAGAGTAAAAGGGGGCAGTCTTTGTGCTTTAGGAGAAAACTTGCTGGTGGCAGCTGTACATGGGAGGTGTTCTTGTGCACTCCTACTGCTGTGTTTGTATGTCTGCACTTTCCTGGCCCTGAGCATTACACAGCTCATGCAGTTTTGCCCTTCAGGCTGCTTCTCAGTAAGAACTGACCGTAATGTGCATAAGGCACTAGGCTACGAGCAGCCTGTTTTGGCATTCAATTCTTCCTCTGAGTCCAACCTCAGACCTTGAACATGCCAGAGCGTGCGGCTGCCTTTCACCTGGGCCAGCACATCCCAGAGCTGAATGTTTGGCAGTGGTTTCTGTTATTACCTGGCTCACAGCAAGAGGCTATAGGAACTCTCCTCCCTCATGGAAATCTAGTAGATGTCCTGCAGTTCAGAGGCATGCTGGTGGCGTTTTGTGTTTTGTTTTGTTTTTTTTTAAAACAGTTATAAATCTTTGTTCCACTAATAATTGTATTTGCTTGGAATATTAAGTCTCCCATGGTCTAATTTTCTTTCATTCTGCATCTTATGAAAAATAAACAAAGCTTTGTGAAGTAGGTACTATGGCCTGACTTAGAATTCAACGTTTTTCTGCAACTAAGGTTTCCACTATAAATGAGTCCATGAGAATATCCCAATTAGCTATTGATATGTATCATCCAGGTTTCACCATTTCTCCTTTGAGAATTTTGATTTGGCAAGAACAAGAAATACCATGTGCCAGAAATGTCTGCAACAGTTACTTTTAACAACCTCCCTGAGCTTTTGGCACCCCTGCCACATCCTGTTTGCATCTTTAATATGTGTAGATATATGCTCATGTACCAAAGGTATGACTAGGCATGCAAAGCATCCATTATAAGCAGTTTCTAATTTTCTCTGTTCCTGCTAGTCCCTCCGAGTATGCCATGCGCTAGTTAAGCTATCGTAGTTCCTACTGAGAGGAAATTTTTCATTTTATCCTCTTTGCATAAACACAGCAATTGCCCACATCTCTTTGTCTATGCTTACATTAAAATAAGCTCTCTCTTTTCTTGCGTAATATCAGTTCTACTGGGCCTGATCCTGGGATATGTCAGAGAGTCTCTAATCTTACATGGGTTTTACTGAAAATTGAGAGTGATTAACCTCTCGAAAAAGCTATTTAGAATATCAGGGGGAATCGAGCTGTTGAAATAGGACTATAGACAAGCCTTTTGGATCCTTGAGTTGATCCTTAGATAAGCCTTGCACTAAATGTCATGCTAAATGAATTCAGTATTGCTTCTTGACTTGGCTTTTCTAAAGAGACGTTTAACAATTGGGTGGCACAGTTACTTCTTTCCCGAAATACGTGCTCAACCTACACCTTCCATTTGTTCAAGAAAGGTAGCCCTCCTGAATTGTGTGTAACCTCATCTCTATTATTTAGGAACCAAAATGCTGTATGCTACATGTAGACTCTGCTTAAAAGAACATCCAAGTTAAGCATTAAAAATGTAGGAAATGGCAGATTTATGGTTAATTCAGCCGCTTTTATACCTGTGTTGAGATGACCTCTCTAATTACCGGATCGCGCAATGATTCTTTAAAGCCTTTTCACTACATATAATTATTTTATGATTTGTCTCCTCTCATATAAGACTGTGCATTTACTTGCTGTGAAGTGATGCAGTAGGCAGGTGGAGCGTAGGAAAAGATCTCTATTAAGCATGACGGTTGGCTGTGTGCTGAGGCACATACACATGCCCAGGCATTGCAGAGTGAGCATTCCCTACCAAACTATACCCTACCCTCAACAAACATTTTCTTTGCCTAGTTTTGGTCACCGCAGTATGTGATCTACACTAGATAAGTAGTCAGTAAGTGTTAATACTATTATCATACTGCTGTAGGCTTTGAAAGCATTTCAAGCCAGATGGCCTCACTTAGTTCTGTATTTTTCATTTCTATTGGCAATTTTAAGAAATACCTGCTATATCTCAAGGAACTCTGCTAACTGAACATTAAAGGTTCCCGCGTCAAATGCTCCAAATGTAGGAAATGGCAGAAGGAGGGCTGCCTGTGCATCCTGGCCTTCCCAGGCTACATTGCTCCTTCCAGAGAGTGAGTCAAACCATATCCAGAGGTCTGCTTGTAGCCAGTAATCTATGTCTGGAGTACAGTTTAATAACTCCTTTTCCCCCCTTCTTTACCACTTGTTCATCCCCTCCCCCATACTGTAGGAAGTGAAAAAATATTTCTCAGGACTCAGAGCAAAGAACAAAGTTAATCCAGTAATTGTGGTAATTTGAGTTGATGATTGAGATGATGAGCAGAAGACGTAATTATTCTTTTTCAACCTTAGCTAGCTCACTGTGATCAAATACGATTATATTTTAAGTTGGGTTGTTGTTAAATGAATCGCATGCTGAGCACAACGCACCAGCTTGATGACTGATGGCACCGTGGTCCTCGGTGGCATTACATTAGGAATTATATCAGTTCCTTATCTTGTTTATCAAAGGCCCTAATCCTACAAACACTTGTGAATATTTTAAAACTTACTGGCAGAATAAATCTATGTCTGAGGATTGAAGCAACCTGAGATGAGAGGATTTCAGTAGTATTCAGTCCCTACAGATATCTGTCTTTGCTGGTTTCATCCTGGGTTATGTTTATATTTGTCATCTTTTTACTTCTATTTGATTTTAGCCCAACCTTTTTTCAACCTAAACTGCCTTCAGACAAAGCCTATGAATGATATGACCTTTGCTTGCCAACACAGGAGAGGTTGTAAGTTAATTCACAGGCTTATTTTTTACAGTAGGCTCTGGTCTAGGTACTTTCATAGGGCATCCTTAACATCAGTAGATAATGGAGTCCAGGTTCTATGAATCCTGTGTGTCCTTGCACAACCCCTGTATGATCCAGCCTACACACCACTACTACTTACCCGCAATCACCTTCTTGACATCAGACCTACTTACTGATTTATATACAGTGCATGTTTATTGGTGCGTGTGTGCATATTTACATACCTGTGTGTGTTCATTTCAGATGGCTATCCCCTTTAATCAATATTTGATTCACACCATCAAAGCAAGCCTAGAAAATGCAGTGCCACAGGGAAATAGTTAGCCAGGGAATTTCTCCAAGGATCTAGTTATCTTTTGATGTAAATACAATAAAACCTACAATAGTAGAAGCAACTCTAATTTGCCTTTCTAAGATCTGTCTTAAGAAAGCTGGTGGGAGGACACCAAACTAAAAGCTGTCTGAGGCACAGGGCTTAAAAAAACCTGAAGAGCATCCCTCAGCCCCACAGAAAGTGGCAAATGCACAAATCTGCCTGAATCATCCCCACTGCCCTGAGAACAGAAACCGCAGTCCTGTAAGGCAGGCTGCCATGCAGAGGTGGTCTCGTTTTTGAAGCAGAGGTAGAAGAGCAAGAAGAGTGCTGTGGGGAACCCCAGCCACAGGAGTCACCCCTAGAAAGGGGATGTGGCCCTGGGTGGGAAGAGAGCTATGTAAAATGCCTACTGATGGCCTGCACAAGTGAGACCCCTGGGAGAAGGGAAAGGGAGAGAAGAACCAGGGAAGCAGGGAAAATGTGGTGGGTGGCACCTCAAGGACAACCTGAGGACCTGGGAGACCAGGATAGAGGCAAGAAGATGACCCGCTTCTCCTGCGGTCAGCCAGGCTGCAGTTCCTGCTCTCAGCCTCAAAGCTGATGCCAGCACCCGCAGACTCCTCCGAAATACCTGGTAGTGTTGTTGTGTCCTGCACAGCTCAGGCAGCTCTGATTCAGTGGCTGACGGGACTGCAAAACACCTCCTGGAGTGGAATAGATATATTCATGCTGCCTCCGCTCAGCTATATGTGTTGCCTTGTGGAAAAACAAGTAGGTGTGTTTTGACAACCAAATCTGTGGTTGGGGTGATTTGCCTGCTTTCCCTTTACCCCATAGAGGGGTTTTGTGTTTAAAAAAAAAAAACAAACCACATTGGTTTACTGTCAACTGGAGTCCCTACTGTGCTTCTAAAGTGCTATTCTAGATACTGTTTTATTTGCTAATGAATTGCTTTAGTTGAGATATATGTTAGTGTGCAAGTCACTGGGAAAGAAGGAAGGGTCAAGCTGTTGTATTTGAAGGCATTAATGTAGTGTCAAATGTTCTCATAATCCCATTAAAAACCAGTTGCCCAAAGATTTGTATGTAGTTTACTGTGGTGTGCAATTCTCCAGGGCAGCCCAGCAAAGATGGAAGTATGAGTCCTGTTTTTAGCCTCAGGCTTTTCTGCTCCCAGCCATGTTGTGGTGCACATACTTCAGGTGCTGCTAAACCAGCGGCATCTCAACTCTGCTCCTGATTCAAAAAGAAGTAGTAAATCATCACCCTTTTCCTTCCAGATACCACGCAAAGCAAACCCCAGCACAATCACATTGATGCTGTTGTTACAGTGGCAAATGTACACGTTGTACGGTATGCGATCTGGTCTTCAGCCTTCCTGCTGCACATCCCACCACCACCCTGTCGCAGGTCGAGGTGCGAGTAATCTTTTGCCAGGTGGTGCTTTTGGGCAGAGGTCAATGAGAAGCTGGAGCTAGAACGATATCCTCAGGACGCGTCTGGATACAAGGGCAGGTGGGTTAACTGGGGTCTGAGGAATGAGTGTGTGAAGTCTCCATGTGACTTGGGCTGCCAGCTCTTCCTCTTAAGTCTGAGCCAGGGTGTTCCAGAAAACACGTCATTCCAGCTTGAGTTTTTTAACGACCTAGTTATGAATGCACAGTGAGCGTTGTGAAATGGTTACGCTAACCGTTGTGGTAGAGGGTAAGCTGCGCTCCCCAGGATGACACTAGGCATCAACACCCTTCAGTAACTGAGTCCCTTAAGAAGGAAGTATAGTCTTTTCTTGTCTAAACATGAACATGTTGTGTCTGAGTAGTGTGAATGCATGAAAGATAAGCTTGCACTTGCTCTTAGGAACCTACTTCAAAGAGTATAAATGCTTGCAGAGCCAGGCCAAAGTCTTGAATGTGTAAACAGGAGTTTTAGTAACATAGTCAGCGTGTTTCCCAACATCTCAGCCCCTTACATAGACAGATGGCTGTATTTGGTCTTCCTGAAAGCTTCCTAAATGCTGTTACAACAGCAAAGGGTAAGAGCCTGGAATCAGTAGTTTTGTTTTACTTTATGTACACATGGGTTGCAGCTATAGCATGTGTGCTTGTGTGTGTGTATTAGGAGTAAAATACCGCATTTGTCAGTGTGCTTTTCTAAATCCTCCAGTTCCCTTTGTCTTATGCCCTGGGAACAGAAGGTGAGCTTGGGGCTTCAGGGCTGATTTTTACATACTCTGTAGAGCAGCTGTAGATCTGGTGCTGTGAAGCGAACTTATTCCACTCTGTGATGCAAATGGGTCTCATTTTCGGTTTGGAAAGAATACTCCCAAGAGTTTCTCAGTTTATGTAAATACTTTACCCTCTGTGCTGCCAGGGGGACCCAGTTTAGCTATTTGTGGAGCTGAAGAAGCTTTTGATGTTGGCATCTGTAGTATAAAAATGGGTCACCAAACTACCTTCTGCTGTGGCTTTTGAGCTGACTCGAGATCGCTTTAACTGACTATGTCTAGATAAAGAACTTGATGTCCTCTAACAACATACTTTAATTAAGGTAGCACTTTTCCTATTCTTAGCACTTGATCTGTGAAAAAATTTAGGGATCCCATCTACTATATTCCATGTGAGGTAATACAAGAAATAGCACACTCTTTATAATGGAAAAGTAAAAAGAGATTTTCATCTGAGAATGGTGCTCTACTGCTTTTCCTTTAGGCAGCAGTGTATGCTACTGTTGCATATGAACTATCTAAAGGAGAAGAGCCATGTTGATTATATTGTCATCTATTGACACAACAGACACTTCCGAATACATCTCCTTCCAATGCAGATTGCAGCATTAGGAGCTCACCCAGGAATCTGTGGGATGAGGCTGCAGCTGAACTTCTGTAGGAAGCTGCTGTGAGTGTTTTTTATTTTCACAGGTACTTAAAAGCTGGGAAATGTCCTTTCTATTTATCATTGTTGTTCATATTCCATTATTGAAATAAAATTAACTGTAGTAAGCATAATAACTTGTACTGTGCTAGCACCTTGGCTAGACCAGTTATAGACCAATATGCTTTCATACCGGAGGCTGTACAAGAAGCACACAGGAGGAAGTCTGCATATCTTTGCTTTTTCAGAAGCCTTAGATGCATATGTCCTAAGCTTCCATTAAAACTGTCACATTGGAGACCAAAGTGGATTGGCACAACATTTATTTAATTTATCCTATACATAATATAGTTATTTTTTTTAACACCAGCTTTCTTTAATTTGTGAGGCCGGTGTTCCAATATTAATGCGTAGTCATCAGAAAGGCAAATGTCACCAGAACTCTTGAGTCTGCAAATACTGATGCATGTGTCCTGTTTGGTTTTACCAGACTTCTCATGTGTATGGATTACCTTCCCAATTAATTCTTGATTTTTGGGGAGTGTTTCTTCAGCTTCCACTGTCCCTGTTCCAGTTATCTTCTTGAACACATAATTGGGTTTAACTGGCTTTTATTTAACACTGACTTGCGTCAGCCAGCCTTTCCATAAGGAGGAAGGGACAATCTGCTGATACAGATAAGCAAAACTAGCTCAGCCTTCACCACATTATGTAAATAGCAGATTTGTGGAGTTGCCCGAAGGAAGATTATTTGTATTTAATTGGCTAATCTCTAATGTCTGTATTCCAGAAAGATCTGACCTCAAACGTACTGAAGTCGATGGAGGGACCTCCATGCATTTTTTTAAAGTCTGATCCAGACTCCAGCGATGCTGGACTTAGATTCCCAGCAGCAAATGCTGCTGACAGTTTTATGCTTTCATCCTCCTCTGACCCTTTCATGTCCCACTTTCCAAACATTTTGACGTTCTCCAGTCAAGGAACAAAACTCACCCAGCGACAGCTTAAGCAATCGCAACACAAATGGAACCATCCTAGTTCTGCAAATCACACTCTCATAGTATACAGTTCACAAGTATCCATATTCTGAGATGGGTCTGAGTTGAGAACAATTGGATAAATAAATTCAAATAGATACATTAAAACTTCCAGTTGTGGTCATTATGTGATTAAAAAGGAAAATTACATTTATTGTCAAATTTACTTGTTCTTGTTGTTCAGGCAACATTTGCAGTCTGTGTGATAATTTTCTGTTTGTTCTGTTTATTTTACATAGACAACAGCAGTTTGCATTCATTTGCATCTCACTTTAAAGGACAGTAATGATTAGAAATGTCGTGTGTGGCTGTGTATGTATATGAGGGTTTATATATATATATGTACATACATACGATTCTTTGTGTTTTCCTATAAGCTTTAAGAGGAGACAGACACCTTCTGCTGCTGCTGTGTTCTTTTTACCCCAAGGACAGTAGCACTGATATTTTCACATACTGCTCTACATTGTACTTTTCTCCTTTTCCGTTTTGTATAGACAGCTCAAAGTTTTAAAACCTTGCACAGATCCTATTCATGTAGGACAAAAATAATCATAAAGGATAAGAGACTATTTAAAAAAAAAAAGAAAAAAATTACTCAGATGAAACCAATAGAGGCTAACACCTTAACATGCACTGCTTGTTGCACGTAGCACTTTATCAGAGCCATCAATCAGGCCAGCTCAGTCAAGCTCCTGAAAAAAAATCCCCAATTTTTTGTTGTTGTTTCAACTGAAATTGACGTTTTGAGTTACCAGGAAAAAAACAGAAAGATACTTTTTTACACCAAGAACTGAAAAAAGTGCATAATTAACAAAAAGAGCTGAATATAAGTTGACTGGCATGGGTTGATGGATGCCCTAAATTAGTGGATTTAACAATTGATTTTAATTTGTTAGACTTTTTCCGTGGTGTATGCTTGGTTATTAATAGTTAATGGCATACATAGGCATAAGACCAATACGTTTGCATGGACCAGTTGGTCTGATTTTGAAATGTTGGCTTCCTCATGCAATATTCATGTTTAACTTATAGATACTAGCATCAACAAATGTGTAAGTAAAAGGGACATGTAGAAATACACAGTAGTTACTGTACTCACTGATGCTTGCCAAGATTTACTTTCCCAGTTTGTCAGTTGTTTTCCTGTTGTGAGTGACAGGAAAGTGGCTGAGGTATCCAGGATACCACTCCGTGATAGCAGGAGGAAGAGAAAAGCTATCTTTTGAAATAGTAAGCACTGCTAAGTAGCCATTTCAGCAACAAAATATGGGTTTGTCAGGCTCCCAGGCCAGGTATTTGTACTTGACTATTAGGTTTTGATTTGGTAGTGTGGATTCGTGTACTGATGTTTTTTAAAACACTCATCACAGGCTGAATGATTACACAGGCATGCTCATAAAAATGCATCCAGATAGTAACCCTGTATATGACTGTTATTTACCACATGCATTGTGGTCGTTAATATGGGTTGATTGGGGCATGTCAACATGGGTAGACCAAAGCTGACAGTCCAGGTACCACAGACTGTTTCTTGTAAAATAGTCTCATCAGAGGGACAAAGCCTGGGTAGTGTGTAGGATCAGGTTTAGCATAGCATATGTCAGGGTCCCCTTATGTGGCCCTTTAACCCTTCTTGGGTTACCCCCCCCCCCCCCTTAAACTAGCCCCTATTTTTTCTCTGATAGAGTCACTCGGATAACAAGTGTGAATGGCTGTTTGTTAATAATTGTTTTCTGGAAAGGCTCCTTGCCAATGTCGTGCCGTTTCACTGACCTGTTATGAGTCGTTAGTCAGTTGTGACTCACAGTTTTCTAAGCCTGCTCATGCTGATATACTGTGAAGCACTTCTGGAAATAAAAGTGACTCATACTCAGTTGAGTAGGTCCCAGTGAGGCTATGAAAGTGGGATGAACTTATCTGCAATATTTTTAAAGTGCTGTGAGTTTCTTTAGGCCTAAGAAAAGACCTGTACCCTGTAACACATCCCACGTCTTCCTAGAAAAGTTTCTTCAGGCTTTCATGCAGTTGCTCCTCAGGAGGTAGGAATGTCACGTCCTAACCTCTGTATCACTAGATCATCTCTTCTGCCTCATCTCAGGATACTGTAGGAGGGGTTTATGAAGAAATCCTGTGTTTTGAAAGATGTACTTGAGCTGGGCATATAAGCTGCTGGAACAGATTTCATTAAATTAGCAATTTCAAGTATTGAAGGAACTATGGTAGAAAAAAATCAGCATGAGCAGTGAAAAACACCATAATACTTCTAGGGTTTCATCCAAGGTCCACAGAGTTCAATGGAGGTTGCATTGGTCGCAGTGTATTTTGGCTCGGACCCATTTTTTGTACTTGGGTTAGAGTTTTGCTTCATAGTCCTATGGACAAGAGGGACAGCCTTGTCACTGACTGCAGGGAGCATTAGCTCTGTCCCTGCAGGAGCACCCTGGGTGTTCTTGCTTATTCAGAGGAGAAGCAAAAGGTCTGTGGCGATTGTCAACTTCTGCGTTACGCCCAACAGGTGGCTGCCTTTCATCTGTAAGGTTTATTCTTGTGCATATATGTGAATCTATAAATATACAATGTGCGTAAAAGGCCTGTGTATCCCTTAGAGGAAAGTATGCTTGCATTCACATCATCAGTGAGAACTAGCTGAGCACTAAGTCTACCATAACTAAACTGCTCATTCTTTGGGCCACCGTTTGTCCTTCTTTCTGTGTTTCTACATACTTGGTTAGTAGAAGAATGATTTTGGCTGATTGAAAAAAAGGAAGAAAAAAGGAGAAAATACTTTGATTTATGTGCTTGTATTGTGAGAATATCTTGGAGCCTGGCTCTTTAACCAAGATATCAAGCTGGACAATACTAAAATAAAGTCTGGTCTGTGCCTCATGGACCTCCTCATTTTAGCAGTAGTTCAAATAATAGTATGGATTGATAAATTTAAATATAGTGGAAAATAACTTAGTTTGGTGATATGAAAGGAGAGCAACACTGTAAAAAAAACCCCTTCGATTCCCTAAATTCAAATTGAATAAATCCCATAGCTCTCAGAACCACTGATGCTATCTCTGAATTTAGTCCAGCTGCAGCCAGCAAATAATGAGACATGTGCCTTCAGCAGAGCCATTTCAGAAAAATCTTGTGGGAGAAAAAATTCTAATCCGGCCCCTGTTTGCTCTGCTCTCGGGTCAGCCTCCATCAATCAGAGATGTCGCACACAAAACCGTTCCCCCACAGCCTGTGTTTGAAAAGCAGCAGTCCCACAGCTTTCCAGGGAGCACTGGATAAATGAGAGCTAATCACTGAAGCACTAAGCACTAACACTGATAACAGGAGGTATAGCTGATTAAACAGAACCCTGTGGCATTTCTGTTAGCACCTGAAAAGTAGCAAACCCAAGTGTACATTGAGCAAAGTGTCAAGTCCCCCTTTTGTCAGACCTCTGAACGTGTGAACCATGTCTTGGTTATGTTATGGACAGACCAGTCTTTGTCCCTGATTTGTGTATTGTTTATGAGATGAAGATGTTGGAAAGTGGAAGAATAATACGGGCTGATCTCTTTGCTTGGCATAATAAAAGCAACATATTTGCCAAGAGCCTAGATTATTTTTATTAGTGTATTTAGTAAAGTAAAAAAAAGAGCATTGGGGGAAAAAAAGAAAAAAAAAAAAAGGTTGGCCAATACTTAGAGCTTTGTGATTCTGCGCTCCCAAAGAGAATGACTCGTATTATTTCTGGATAACCTACTGATTTGCTGTCAGTCAGGAAAGTTTGTACATAAGCAACAGAGTAACATAACAGGTTTATTCATAAAGATGAAGACAGTAGGTGACAGTACAAATGGAGCTGCACGGGAAATCTGGTGGTACTGGAAGAGAACATTATCCTCCAGTGTCTCTTTCCAAAGCCTCATCGGACCCCCTCTGCCTTGCAGACCTCACTGCCCAAACCGTAGCTGCGTAGAGAAAAACCTCAGGTCCATTCTTGCAATTCTGCCAAGCGCAATGGTTTCATGTGTTTCGATTCACAGCATCTGGAAGAGTACCAGCAACAAAAAATGCTGTTAGTGGAGGGTATTTTGTAAAAGATGCTTTAATCCTGTTTTGTCTTTAGGCTCCACAAGTACATACCATAGAAACAGTGTACTATCCTTGGGCAAAAAGTAATTTCTTTTCTAGGAAACCCCCTCCCAAATACTTCTAGAACTTTCTAATATCATTATTAGCTTTTAAGGAAACATAAAGCTCCCAGTCAAGCATTCCTTGCACAGATGATTCAGGTCCCTGGAGACAAGCTGGTTTCACTTTTGTTCTTTCTGTGTGTTTGGTGCTCATAAAACAGAGAATTTCATGTGACTTCCTAGCCCAGGCACCTCCGTGGAGGTCTGCCAGTCATCTTTTCATTCCTGACCTGATCTGTAGTTATTTCAGTGTTGGACTCCCCTGCCCCGCCCCCCCCCCCCCAAATAGAACTGTCACCTATGCAGGCTCTATAGGTCCTGTGGTAAGAGAGGAGAGGAGGTGACCAGAATGGACTTTGCCTAAGAATCTTACGAAAACGTAAACTAGAATGACCTCAACCTACTCTGCTGCCTCCCTGATTTAAGAATTGAACACCTATATTTCAAAGAACAGTGTGCAATTTGTTTGTGGAAGCCAGGGCTATAAGAAATGAAACTTTCATGTTATGTATCCAAGACCAGAGTTTAAATATCTCATTTGTAAAATACGCAAAATGTTGAGCACTGAGCAGTCCCTATGTACCAAATCAGATTATAATGTTATGCTGTAGCTCCTACTGAAGAGAGGGGCACAGATAAAGTATGAGTGCAGCCTTAACTTTAGCACTTTCTGATATTGCTGTGCTTAGTCATGCAATCTAATGTTCTGAGCAAGCCTTTGTAGTTTTATTATTATTTTATAAATTCACTGTATATACAAAGATATTATGCATATTAATCCTGTATTAAAAAAATAAAGGAAATAAGAAGCTGAAGGTAATTATTAAGCAATGAATATAGAAGAGTATTTTGATTTTAGCAACCTGTGGATTAGACAATTTGAAAACAAAGCCTTGGGTTTGGATTAGTTTTTTTTTCTTTGAAGGCTAAGTTGATTTCTGTTTACATATAATGTTTTTTATAATGAAAAGCTGGTACTGAAGGGAGAAGCCAATAATTTCTTCTTTTCTTTGGCTGCACCTGGAAAATGCTGCAGATGAATATATTTGCAGCTATGAATTTCACAGATAAAGCTGTTTAAGATATAATCAGCTTAAGGGGAACTATTTTCTGAAGTGCAAGGTATGTAATTGATGCAGTTTTATCCAGATAAAAGTGTAATCAAAAAGCCATTTGTTTATAATTTCAAACTTTTCTTAGAAAGTAATTAATCTATGTAATTTAGGATTTAGTTAAGCTCATTAGTGTTTGGGTTTTTTTTAAAGAAAAACAACAAACAAAACCCAACAACAAAAGCAGAGCCTCCAAGCCTGAGCTGTTATAGTTCCTTTCTCATACTTGGAAGCTCTGGGTCAGGGTAATTTTACATGGCATCCCTTTGCCTTCCTCCTTCTCTTACATTTTGGTTCTCAAAAGATGAATAGCTATGAGATTGGTTTTGCTTTGATATGAGGCATACAATATCCTCCTTGCGTCCTGGAGGTTAGCTTTGAGGCAGAATATATATCTGAGGATTTCCTTTCACGATGGTGGTAATGATCTTTATTTCAGTTTGTTATGTTTACCATAATCCTTAAAGACTGGTAGTAGGACTTAGCCAAGACAATATTCCCTGACACTGTACTTTAGTGTATTGTAATACCCACTTCACTGCCCCAGCTAAATGAAGACATCTCCTTGGGACACAGCTACAGGAGGTCTTGCCATCCATGCTCATTGAGGAGATCCTGGCATGCAAGTTTCTGTTCTTCAGGTGTCATCATCTGGTTTGAGCACATCAGGTTGCTGAGTGTTACGACAGCATTCATGCTGGCACACATACACAGAAGTTTGCTGGATTTGTGAAGACTGGCATAAAACATCAGCAACAGGGAAACTGGGGCTGACAGACCAGAGCTAGACTCTTCCCCCCTCCCCGCCTCTAGACCACCGGGATTCTGAGGTATTTTTAAGCATTGCAAACATTTCCAGCTGTTCTCAGATCCTCCTAGCTGAGCACAAAGCAGCACAGCTAAAGTCCAGGTGTGCTGCCCTATTCAGTACTTTTCTTCTTTGTGGGAGCCAAGTGAAGTCACAGGAGGCAGTACAAAGCTCATCAGTTATGTAGGCAGGTAGGGCTGTGGGAAAAGCGTTCCAGAAACACTTCTGGTTGGAAAAAGGAGTATAGCTAAACTTCAAATGTTTTGTGAAATGTCAGTGGTGCAGAAATTCTGTTACAGAGGAAAAAATCCTATACTTATCCTGTGTTGATGTATTCTACTGACACATTTTCAGGATTAAATATTCCTCTTTTAAGAAAACGACTTTGAAAGGACTTCTTCCTATAAACTGCAAACTTCAGTCCACAAAGAGTCAAGAAAAGTCACTCAGAGAATCACACATTTCCCCCTTTTCGATTGAAATGGTTTCTGGTATTTAGTATCTCAAAAACTTTTCCTGGGTGGAACTCCCACCCTTTTCACGCCTCTTAATCTCAAATCCCAAGGCCCTCACCTTGGGTGTGAACACCAGATACAAGACAAATATAGATGACAATGGTGGAGTCTCATCAGCAAGAACACTTGAGAAATTACACAAGCCCCAGCACTAACAAAACTTAGTTACATTTGCGCTTTTACATCTTAGTGCAATAGAGTTTGGTACCTGAGAAGGTAAAACCTCTGTGAATGTTTCTTCTGGGTTGGCAGGGGTTGACCAGCCTGTCTTGCATGTGTACTCTCCAGTATTTACTAAGGCACAAGCTAGCACGGCTGCATTTTTTTCATGGGTGAGAATATTAGTAAGATCTCCATCCTTTACCTGGCCACTTATTTTTGGGAAAATTGTAGGAACTTAGTTCACTTTTGAGACTAGTAATCCTCTGTCAGATTTCACTGTTTCTGAGCAAAAGCCTTAGAAGTTATTGGGCAAGGGATACGAGCAGAAATGCATGCAGGCAGAGGGAATAACTGTACAAACCTGGTTTCTGTAGGTCTTCAGGTTGACAGGAAAACCGCAACAAACAAAATGCACTCATGACCTACCTGTGGCCGGGGACACATGGTGCAGCAGCTTGCCCTTTTGTGTCACTGGAGCTGTGACTCTAACCCACAGCCCCGACACATGGCAGCAGAAGAGGGAGAGGCATTTTGCAGGTTGAAGGCAGCCACCTGGATTTCTGAAGCCTCCAAGAACTAAATCCACTTCAGGCTGATGCTCCGGCAGTACTGGACTGTTCCCAGTTTAAAAGGAAGCAACCTTGGAACCAATCCAGGTTAGACTGTTGTCCTAAGCCAGCTAAATCACATCAGTGGGACTTAAACCAGAAACAGTTTTAGCCCTACACTAGGTAAAAGCCACAGCATTTTTTTTTTTTTGCCATCCATTATTTAGATTAGGTTTTGCATAAATGAATGCCATGCGGAACAGCTTTTATAGCTATTTTGTAAAATATATATATTAAAAAAGAAAAGGAAATAAAAAAGAAAAAGAAAAAATATCTTGAGTGCTTTTGTTATTAGCCAGTCTCCAGGCAACTCCTGGCTGAGGGCAAAGCTAAATTAAATTTTGTAGTAGCAGACTGATATATATATATACACACACCTTAGGAGCTATTTTTAATACACGTACATCTACCATACCTCACATCTGACAGCTTTATTTGAATCCAGGCTATTCATTGGGAATAAGCAGCTAATTAATTTATCTCATGAATATCAAATATGCAATTAGTCACAGAGCACTCAGTACTCCAGCCATTACCCACCAATGTAGTCTCCACACTGCCAACAATGACTCCAGGAAATGAGTCCCATTCAGTACCTGACCTGCCGTAGAGAGACAGACATAAATGGGTTTACCATATGCTGCTTAATATTGTACTTATAATTCTTTTTTTCTTTCTTGTGTGCATGTGTGCATGCGTGTGTGCAGTCAGCTAATGGGTTCTCTTCAATCATAACAATGTGAAGGAGTAAAGGAGTGTTTAGAAGATTAAATAATATCATAGTCTCAAAGTCCTGAGATTAATATTTCTGCCCATTCTAGAGAAACACACGTGTGTATTTCTCTGTGTACACTGTTGGTAAGACAAGAGGTAATAGACTAAAATTGCGGACAGGAAGATGAAAGTTAGATGTTGGATGAAAAGCTTTGAAACAGTAATGGTAGTTATGCATTGTTAAACAGATGTGCAAGGGGAGATTGTACAGTCTCTGTCGCTGGCGCTTGCTAAGGAGTGATGTGACCGGCACCTGGAGAACGGCTCAGGCACAGCTGATCGTGCCCTGGAGAGGAATGGCGGGGGATGTAAACTCTCGGGCTCCTGTCTAGCATTATAGCTGCATGTCTGTTTCTTCAAAAACCTCATCAAATTTGGCAGCTGTATTGCCTTTCTCAATAGCAGGCTCAAGGATCAAACAAGCTTGTAAACTGAACTATCAGATGAAGCTGAAGCACATTTATTTACTGTAAAGCAAACGTCATTACTGTTGCCCTTGAGATATTTTGTGATTAAGTACAATTTCCCACGCTGGCAAATCTAGTGCCATTTATAGAAATGCTAACTGCCATTATTCCATGGCTAGCTCCTAAGGTTTAACCTTGGAGAAGATTCTGGGTGTTGAACAATTTTAAAGATCAGTAAACGTTATTATAATTGTAGGAAAGCCTTGCAAGATAGGATCCAGCTCAATTCATTGTAGTGCTTTGGCAGTACATAGAGCATAGCAATGAGAAATTGTTTCTGCGAGAGTGGAGCATTAGAAGACATTGTACTGTTATACAGCACTAGAGCATTTGGTCATAAGTCTTGCAATTTGTGGTACAATCTAAACTAATAAAGCATTAAAAAGAGGGCAAAGAAATCTCAGTACCTTTTCAAACTCTTCATCTTTGTCTGAGGACATTGTTTTACAGGGGTGATGTGAGGTTTAATGATGAGTGGGAATCTATCAGTGCTTTTGTTTCTATTAAGTTGTACTTCATTTTTTAACGTTGTTTAACCTCTGTGGCTTTTGATGGATATTTTTATAAGTTGCTAAACCAATAGCTCATAAATAAAGCACAGCAACCATTCTTTGAGTTGCAAAATGTAGGCCATTGTGTTCTCAGCATCAAGCTGCTAGTTTAAATGTTAGTATGGAAATCAGTTCTTCAGATTAATCACCAAATAAAGCAGAGGATGAAATACTGGGTTCAGGTGGCTGAATAAAAACCTTTGATGGGGGGCAAGAGTTCATTAATAGTCAACACGAAATTCCCGAGCAATCCAGTGGTTTAAAAAATGCTGCTCTGCATACATGGACGTATTGTAGTGTTTTGAAACTTCAAGAAAATTTAACACGCTTCAGATTGTTGGTAATATTATTAATATTAGCCTTTTTCTTTCTGTGACTTGGGCTAACCTTGACAAATGTGTTGTAACGCCCCTGTGCTTCCACCACCTGTGGAGCGCAAGCATGGGGAATCCTTCATCTGTGCCAGCCTCTGGTATGGCTACCATGGAACAAGGGTTATAAAGGGGCAGGTCTTGCTCATGTGAAGGATCACCATCTACCCCACAAGTACATCCCTCTGTGTATTCCCTTCCTCCTCCAAGGCTCGCATCTCCCATGGGCAGCGGCACTTGCATTGTGTAGTGAAGGTTTTGCTTGTACTGGTTTTCCAGCCATCAGTAACTACCAGAATAGGCATCGCGGTTCCCACTTGCTAGTCTGGACAGGCAGGCTGTAACCCACACTCGCAAAACTGTGCCACCTCCCAGGCTGAGCAGCGCTGGGCCGCCAAGGCGAGGGCTGTGCACTCTCTCTGCGCGAGTGCAGAGGTGGGAGTCTCCAGTGTGAGCCACAGCCTCTGCGCTCACTTTGAAACCAGCTCTGGGACCAGCAGATTACAATGTGTTTTGCATTCACACATCGTGGGCCTATCAGTCACTCTCAATGCTATCATTTAGGGAGTTTAACAGCAACTTTTTTGTAGCTGTAATAACTGGTCTGAAAAGTCAACTCTAATCTCTTAAGGTGCTAAATGTAAACAAATGCCACTCTGCATAAAAATGCCTTTCCTGTAATTTTTTTTTTTTTGCTAAATATAAAGATTGAAGGAAATGCTTTATAAAAACAATTCTCTTTAAACCCTTAAGGGATACTAATTACTTTTAATTTCAGTGCATGATGGTCCTTATCCAGGGGAAGTATGCTGCATGGGCGATAAACCATTTTTATATCATATAGCGTTTAACAGAGCATGCCTGGAGTTAGTTGAGCTGCCTCCCTGGTTCTCTGATCTCTATTATCCTTCACCATGATTAAACATGCAGCGTTTCACTGCCTAGTCTTGAAGGGCATTCAGGAAAGCTAACTGAGCTCTTCTCTCCTGCCTGCTTCTGAGCGATTGTGTTTCTCTCGGTGTTTGCTATACCACCTTTGTAGCAGAGCATCGCTCTGTGTGGGGGAAGTCAGGGGTAGTCACAGCCATGCAGACACAGTTCATGCCTTGTTGCAGTTCCCACAGCAGAAAGATCAGCTCTAGTGACAGCATTGTCCTCAGCAGCCAGGAGCTGTGGCTCTGGAGCTTGCTTTCCAAGTCACTTATGAAGCTGATGTAAATCGCTCTCCCCTTCTTAGAAGCAGCAGAGGCTAATATCCTCTCTATAAAAGAAAGGAAATCTCTCCTACAAAGGAGATTTCTGTTTGGAAATCTCTTGAGATATTGTAGATATTACCAGAAATAACTAACCACATTCTTAAGCTGTTTACTATGCACCTTAGCGAGTGTTGAAGTGCATGCTCCTGTAGATGTTTTCAATCTACCTATAGGAAGCTTTGGAAATCAGCACAGGATTTAGTTGTGAAACTCAGGCATAGCGTGTGGAAAACCGTAGGCAATGGCCTGTCTTTCCTGTCCACGAAAGTGGCCTGGGCGTCCTCCCGTTCTCAGGCATTCCTGCTTTTGCTGAAGCATCTCTCTGAAGCATCTGATTCTCTCTGTGGAAGGGATGGACCTGATGCCTGATCGAGATCAATCATTCGTAAAGCCAGGTGGATCATTTTAAAGCTTCTAATGCTAGTTCTGGTCCTGAAATATGTATCCAAATATTGCAATTTTATGTAGGAAAAGGGTTTGTTGATGTCTGTTTACAAATAGATGAAGAGTGTAAAGCAATTGTGCATTTATCTTAAACTGCCTGAGGTTCTTAATATCAATGAACCATGACTCCAACCTGAAAACATAATTTTGTTTTTCCTCCAGTCTGATTTAAGTGGCTTAAATATCTTTTACCTTCTTCTGTTACAGAACCAACTTGACACGTGATTACTTTCATGAAGATACATCAGCAGCACTGATAACACTGGCAAAAAATGTATATAGGTCTGAGGAAGGGTAACCAGTTATGGTTAAGGAGATGAATGCTGTTTTGCTTCACAATGTCTGTGATTAAATGATTGCTATTTAAAACGAAAGATAAATTTATATTTCATCAGTAGAATGACTTAAAAAAAACCTCTCCAAAATATGTAGTAAAATTGAGCCTTCACTATTCTTCTCAGTGAACTCCAACCTTGCTCATAACCTCAGCACAGATTATTACGTTAAAATTTGCAGAGACCCAAAATATTTTTCTCACAGTAATAGCTTCTAGTTGCTTTTCAGCCTAAGTAGGATCTGAAGCAGCGACTGGGAGATGAAAGTCTCTCTATGCCATTTTCAATCCCCTGAGCCATCTAGCCACTTTCTGCATTTATTTTTCAGAAATTAATTTTTAAAAAAAGCAATTGTTTTTGCAAACAGCCGTTTGAATTCCATCCCGGTGGCATTTTAGAGCATTATTGCAAATTATTCAATTTATATGCATAGTCAAGCCTACATCATTATTCCTATATTCTACTAAGGCAGGAAGGGACAAAAAAACACTGAGGAAAAAAAAGACAAGAAAAACAAAGGCAGAAACCAGACCACTATTCTAGACAAATATTTTTCACCAGGCTGAAAACAAACCTAAACCCTCTTCATCAAGGTGATCTTCTTTAGAAAGTCATTGTAAGGAAAGATTCAAATGACTGCAGTAAAACTCAAAAGATATAATGTATTATGAACACTAATTAATGCAAGTATTAATGTTTCTGGCTTCAGATGAGATGATCCAGCATTCTTAAAAATTAATAAAAACAATTACAGAGACTTACGCACATACCTGAACATGTTCCAGCTTAGCAGCTCGTCATTGTTCACAGAATAATTGGCTGCTCATTTACATCCTGTGAATTTCAAAGCCTTTTAACTACATACATATTACTTTCTCACATACGTTGCTTTGCAGTCCATGCTTCTGATGGGAAAGATGAAGTAACGCAGGCATGATTAGCCCCAGAAAAAGTGTAAGGCATGGCACTATTCCTCCAGCATGTACCAACTGTTTGATGGGTTCAGTCTTGCTCCCAAATTCTACACCTGATCCTCTGGAAATATCCAGGTGTGAAACCATGACTCCCCATCCTCTTTGTTTGATCTGAATGTACAACGGACCCGCGCCCAGCCAATGGACTGCCCCATTGCTGTTGGAAATGTTGTGGTAATTCAAATTCAGAAACATACTACTGAAAAAAGAAGTGAGAAAGTATGCGGTGGTAGAGCTGAGTTCCCAACCTGTAAGACGTTATGATACATGCTCAAAACCTAGGGCACATTTATCAGTGTCAACAAATGTGCAAGTATTAATGGCATCTTTTTTCAAATGCGATCAATTAGAGAAATGAATGAGTTTTCTCTAGTGCTGTGCCAAATTAACTGTATGGACAAACTCCCTTCATTTCAGCTAAGAAGAAAGGAAAGTTCGATGCTTTTGGCTTGAAGTATTTGAGCTTGCCGAGACCTGTGAAGAGACATTGAATAAAACCACAACAGGAGGAGTTTGAGGGCGAGTAAGATCTTCAGCCATGCCCACAGAGGAGCGGTTTCAGCAAGGTGCTCCACATCAGCTTTCCTGTTTGCAGTGTGTTGAGAAACACATGTTTCTCAGCAGGAATGGAAACCCAGGAACATTTCTGTTCCTCTCAGCTGTAAAGGAAAGGCAGAAATGGTGGTTTCGGAGGTATCTGCACTTCTGCTTGTGCCGTCTCTGCTCATGGCTAGTGAATAAGGAAGGCCACACAACACGGACTTTTGGAGATGGAAGAGCTGCTAACTATTTGCATCTCCTCAGAAAGGCTTGAGCCATTTCTGTTCGCTTCTGCAGGTTTTGCAAATGCTGCGTGGTCTGTAAAAGCCTAGCGGAAGGAGCTGCTGCCTGATGCTCACCCGGAGTCAAAGGGAGTCAGCTATAAACTGCTTTCTCTACACCATGCCCTGGCTTATAGCTTAAGAAGGCTCTTTCCTGGGAGGCAGTTTTGAATTACTTTTTGCTGGCTTTCTGATTTAGTTTACTTAGAGAAGCTATTAATTACAAGTTGGTAAGGTCTCAAATGAGGTCTAGACCAGCTGCTCCAAAGACACAGAGAAGTTGCCGGGTGATAATGGCTCTTGGCTGCTCCTGACCTGGGCTGAATTTGGGCAGTTGCTTTGTTCTGTAATGAGCAATCCCACAAGCTATCCAGTCTCCAAAACCAGGCTTTTTAAAAATTAAAGTGCACTTCTAAGACTTAGCTCATACTGTTTATAGAGTTGATTGCCCTCAAGTTCACCTTGGGCCTAATTGGCTTACAAGCTTAATTAACAAAGTGCTTATTAATGTCTAGTGGCAATTAATTTTCAAGGGATTATTTTCTGTTAAGATCATGAGTACAGTATTAACGTTGTGCAACTGTGATTCTGGAGAACCAACCAGTACAGGGTGTGGGATTTTTTCTTTTATGTATCCAGCAAACTTTATTTCTTTGGTCATGTTGTGCTGATTTGCCCTGTAGTTATAATAATTAGCATCTGTATAAAACCAAGAACTGCATACTGAGATCAGGGCTTGTTTGAAACAATGGCATGATAGCTTTTACTGAGCTTGCATAAATCATGATGGGCTGATGAGCAAATAAATGACTTTTGTCAGATAACACTATCATACTAACAAAAGGTACATTTCTGAATGGTGATGAGCCTACGTTTTACAAATTCAAGTGCATTGTTTTGGTATTTTAATATTTATACGTGTATGAAAGTTGGAGTACGGACAATAGAGCCTGAGACCTAGCTATAATCCACAAGCCCATTTCATAACGCCACAGCTCTGTGATATTTCATTTATGTGTGTTTTAATGGGACAGTCTTACTGCCATGTAAATCTGGGGGTACTGGGAAAGGCCAAGGATCCCTCCAGCCCAGCGTCAGTAATACCTGCTTAGAGAAACAATGTAAACCCAGGGTATGTAAAGACATACCTCCCTGGACACAAATTTCTTGCTTTCAGCTATCTATGGCTTTCGGGACTTTCTGAAGAAACGGAGCCTTTGATAACCAGTAGTCATTGACAGGCTTTTCTTTTGTGAGTTTGTCTTTTTGGAATATGTTTATACTTTGTATATCTGCACATCCTGCGGCAGTGAGTTCCCCAATGCATGCATGGCTTGAAAAATTACTGCCTTTCCTTGCTTCTAAAACATGTATGTGCTATTTCTTTTTAATGCTCCCTACTTCTTGCATTTTAAGAAAGAGTGACTAATCACCTCTTGTTCACCTCCATCCTGCCTGAGACTGTATGGACATCTCTGCCAGCAGCCCACAGGCCAATTTTTTTCTTACTTGAAGAATACCAGTTACTTAATCCTCACACTTCTCATACTTTTCCTCATCCTTAGTGGTTTCAGTTTGAAAAAAGGTGACTAGGATATATGAAAAAGGTGTATAAAACTGGGGAGATGCAGATGCAAGCTTTGTTTTAAGAGAGTGTCTAACTAGCAGATTCCCAGAAGGTGAGAAGAAATGTACCTGCCCTTCTCTTAACCTGTTTTTCATGTTAGCAGATACTGATCAGTGCCAGAGACAGGACCTCAGTTGGATGGACCTTTGCTTCTAGTGTACTGTTTTCATGTTTTTCTGTATTTCTTGATGTTCTACTGGTGCTGTAGATTGCCTCTCACATTACTTGTTCCTGGTATGTTTGGAAATGTTTATATCAGGTTTTATGCCTTTATTCAATTGTTCTTTAAGATTCTCTTTTTCCTCAACCTTATTATCAATGTATATGCCTTTCTTCAGTTTTCTTGTTTGTACAAGACATCTGTGTTTTCAAGTGTAATGTTTTACTTCTGATACCTTCTTTATTCTGCAGTTCACTGTAGCAGCTCTTCTGTGGGGGAGGTGGGAGGGAGTTGCTTTAATGTTGTGGGTTTTTTTTTTTTTCTCCCCAAGTGATGTATATTTTGGGGTGTGTTAATATGTTGCTTGCCAAAAGGCTTTGAAAGATCTGTTTGACCCTCAGCAAAAAGCAAGTTCTTCACCTCTGTTTTGCAAGAGTGAAAAAACCCAAATTTTTCTTTTCTCATTCACTGTTTGTGTAGCATTTTGGCAGCTGAGTCAGCTGTATCTGGAATTGTATCTCAAAACTTGCAAAATTTGGGAACAGAAATAAGAAGGTGGGAATTCACCCCTCCTGAGAGCCACCACCACAAATGAGTCGTGTAAGACCCACTCATGTTCTATAAAGCTGGTGAGAGGTTGCCAGGCTGCTCAGGCTCTGTGTTGCCCTTCTGCCAACAGCAGTTTCACCCATGGTATCTCCTTTAACAAATTGTCGTTGTTTAACCCCAGCCAGCAACTAAGTACCATGCAGCTGCTTGCTCACTCCTCCCTGCTCCCAGCGGGATGGGGAGGAGAATTGGAAAAAAAAGTAAAACTCGTGGGTTGAGATAAGAACAGTTTAATAACTAAAGTAAAATATAATAATACTAACAATAATAATAATAAAATAGAATAATAATAATTGTAATGAAAAGGAATATAACAAAAAGAGAGAGAAATAAAACTCAAGAAAAGACAAGTGATGCACAAGGCAATTGCTCACCACCCGCTGACGGATGCCCGAGCAGCGATCCGCCCCTCCCGGCCAGCTCCCTGCAGTTTATATACTGAGCATGACATTCTATGGTATGGAATATCCCTTTGGCTAGTTCAGGTCAGCTGCCCTGGCCATGCTCCCTCCCAGCTTCTTGCACACCTGCTTGCTGGCAGGGCATGGGAAACTGAAAAATCCTTGGCTTAGGATAAGCGCTACTTAGCAACAACTAAAACATCAGCGTGTTATCAACATTATTCTCACACTAAATCCAAAACACAGCACTGTACCAGCTACTAGGAAGAAAATTAACTCTATCCCAGCTGAAACCAGGACACAAAATCTCTGGGCAAGTTATGGGGGGATACTCGTGGCTGGCTGCCTCACCATAGCATGTGTCCCTCCAGCAACATGAAACTGTGGAACCGTATTTCGTCCGATGTTTTGGTACGAAAACATACCCCAAAATAATAACAACAGCAATAACAATAATATCATCAGCGGTTACATGTCAGTGATAAAAAGTGCCACCTGTGAGTTAACATGAAGTATGTTAATCACCTTTCTACAGCAGGCACATTCACATTTAATTTTGTTTTACAGTTTTGTAATAAAAGCTTAATTTTACTCCCTCCCCCTATACAAAGCATGTGATAT
Organism: Gymnogyps californianus; assembly: GCF_018139145.2. NCBI lineage: Eukaryota > Metazoa > Chordata > Aves > Accipitriformes > Cathartidae > Gymnogyps > Gymnogyps californianus. The sequence goes on from NC_059471.1 coordinate 143,554,105, forward strand.
AAAATAACAAAAAGCAATCATCCAAGTGTGAATGCAATAGAAAGCTCCACTCAGATTTATTATGCAAACTTGAAAGGGAAAGTTTAATATACAGTATATTGCAAAATAAGAGAAATATATTCAGCTAGCATGTAATTGTGTCTAAATTTTATAACTTGACTGGTATTGTGAGGTACATCCTGACAATGAGTCACTAAATTTTACATATTGTCCCATTGTTATTAATAACCTCTATTTCTACAATGTCTTATATCGCAATTGGTCTCAGGCATTCAAATGTATATATTGGAAACAGTTCATCTCTGTAAGGGCGCGATACAGCAGTTGTTTCGCATTGCATGGTAACTCTTCAGGACAGGCAGCAAAGAGCAATCCTTTAGTGGTTTAAACTGCAGGAGTACACGAGGCAATGCATTATCATTTAGCCTGATACCTTGGCAAAATGCTGCTTCAAACAATGTCCTTATTAATTATCAAGCGGTATTTGCATGTAACACAGGTGGAAGCTGTTGCAATAACACATCGGCAGGAGTGGCCAGAGTTGAAGCAGTGGGTTTGTTGTAGCAGGTGCCCAAGGGGATGAAGCTCCAAGATGTATGTTGCCTCTAGAGATGGCTGCCTCATCCCCATCGCCTGGCTCAGGAATGGCACAGGTCTGAGCTGCGTGCGCGGGCAGCTGATGCCATCACAGCTAGCCGTTGGCCTTCCCTCTCCCTGACGCGACTGGGTCTAGCGGGGCAGGACCTGCCCTGATGACCTAGAGGTGAGCCCCATGCCTTGGCTCTGGTCACAGCCTCGCTTCTCCCATGCTGCTCCTGCTTGTCGTTCAATGAAGTCAGGCTTGGGGATCTAGTCAGGGTTTGGAAAGGAGCGTGGGTTTGTCATTCTCCTCATGAGGATTACAATCCGAAGCATGGCATGTTAATTTTATGCTAATTTGCCCTTGCTGCCTCTGCACATAGTTGAAAACCATAGCTCCCATGAGTGTCTGTGAGAAATACAGACATGCGTATAGACAGAACAGAAACCTAACGTTCCAGCAGTCCTGCAGCAAAAATGTCTTGCTGCTCGGTGAATCCTTTTAAATGTTTTTCCTGAGCAGTATAAACACAAAAATTGACAGTCTGTTCTTGTAACACACTTTCATTTTAAGGCTGCATAAGCAACACTTGCCGCTTAGTTCCTAGGAAATGAAACGTGTGAGGTATAATATACAGTACTTTGGCTTCCTTTTATTCAAGTGCCTGCATCCAGAAATGATGGAAAAGGGTAAGGACAAAATGTCATCTTTATCACTGAATTAAGCTCTCCAGGACACAGACTGCCCCTTATTTTCACCGTGGCAGGACTCAGCATGAAGAAACACCGGCTTCTGTTTCAACAGAAATAAATCAGGCTAACCATATGCTGAGTGCCAGCAGTACTGCAACAAGCATTTTGTATCTGTATGTCTGGTAAGTGCTAAGGCTGGTTTTCCCTTGGCCTGCAAATAGAGCAGCACATACGTGCAAGTCCCTAAAAGGCACTAGGAGATAGCTGCCGTTGTTGGCCGGGGCTGTGTAATGTGTTACAGCTGAAAAAGGCTTTTGTCTGCCTGTCGTGCGGCAGCGTGAAGGTTTGGCAGTGTGCTGGAGATTGCATAGGAAGAAGCTAATTACTCCATTTCATCCTCTTTTGTTGGGTGTTTTCCCTCTCCCTCTCACAGAGTCGTCTTTTTCCTTGCTCAGCTCCTCTCAACAGAGGCCAGTGACCGCAAGCGCTCTGCAAGACGGCAGTCGGAGCTGGCATGCCACGGCCTCGCCAGCCGGGCGAGAGGTTAGTCACCCCCGTGCAGGCGCTCTCCTCAGCCTCTGCACCGTCAACTCCCGGACACAGATGAACACTTCCACTGAGTTTTTCCCCAGGGGTGTGAAATAAATAACTAAAAAATAGTTGCCTTACGTGTAAATGCAGTCATGTGGCCCAGTCACCAATGTTGAAGGGCTTTGTGAAATCCTCTGAATGTCCCTATTTGTTTGTGTGATGTACATTAGGGGCAAGGCAGGCATAGGGACACAGTGCTCCCAGCTGACACTGTTGTTGCCCACTATGAAATGCAGGCATCTCCCTGGTTGGAGACCATGAGGTAATCTTGGTTGTTCCCTCATGGGGTTATTCTGAAACAGAATAACCAAACTCTGCTTTTGTGTATTGTTGCCATAGTAGTCGGTACAGAAAAAGAGGATGACTAACATGGTGATCCTTGCATGCACTGTGCTAATTGGGTCCAAATCTGGGGCAGGAAGTCAGACAGTCCTAGACAGCTCTCCAGTGTGACCATGCCTACCAGAAGCTGCAGAAGGTGGTGGTGTGTAAATAGCTGTGTCCTTTGGACCTGGTCCTAGCTACTAGAGAAACCAGGTGTACTTTGCAGAACAGACACAACTGTGCTCTAACCATGCCTGCAATTCGTGCTATTGCCCTTGGCCTAAAAAGCAAGTGGTACACGAGGGAGTATTTTCCAGAAGCAAAGCCATAAAACATTTAGTTCTCCTTTCCTTTGCAGAACAAAGTTCTGCTCAGTCAATGTCAGGGAGAACCACATTGTAACTGGTTCCCTGGGCACGGCTGGTTTTTCTGCATGGAAGCAAGGTCCTTAGTGCCAGACACAAGAGGGGCTGGGGCGGAGTATAAACCCAAAGCCTGTGTTTGGTATGCCAGGCTCTACGGAGTTCATGGGATTTACAGAAATGAACTCTGTAACTAAAACAATCTCTGGATTCAGTTCCAGTTTCCCTGTGGTGGTAAATGTGATGATAAGAACTTGGATGGCCTTCTTGATGAAAACTTCTTTGAATGTCATCTTGGTATGGAAAATACATGAAAATGGGCTGTTTTGTGGTTCGGCCCCTACTCCCTTTGTCTTGTCCAGTCATTAACACTAGAAGCATAGCTGTTTTGCCAAGTATTTCTGTAAATCTACCAGCTGCAACCAGGGAATGCAGGGGAACATTACAGTGTGAAGAAGGGCTTTTTGGTTTTGTTTTTTTTTTACAAAGATTTTTTTATCTTTTTCACAAAGTTATATTTGTTTTCCCATTTGAAATAAGTCTCTAGTTTGGTTTTTCATTTTAATTTACATGATTACTTTCACTTACCCCAGAGAAATCTAACCACCCTGGCAGTGAGAGCCAACTATTTTGACTGGTAGAATAACATAGTACCCAAAGCAGCACTTCTTGCTGCATGAGGACCACAAAGTACTTGACAAACGTTAAAACACTGTACTTCACAGTATCCAGGAGAGAAAGCAATTGTTTTCCACATTTTACAGAGAGCAAGAGCTGAAATTAATGGTTATATGGATATGTCAAGACTAATGTATTTTTATCTGAGCATCACTGAGTTTACTTTTAGATTTTAGTCTTTACTGGAGCTGAGCATGTGGTTTTTAAGTATAATAGAGCTTTAATCTTATAGGTATGTGTTCTGGCTTTACTTGCATGGAGCATTACAAATATGTATCTGAAGCTGTGCAGCTGGTGAGCAGAAGATCTTGATACGAAACCCAGATCTTTTGTCTGAACCTTCATTTGTACACAGTTCATTTTGTCCTTGCTATGAGCTTACCAGAGTATTGATTTTGACAGGGCTTGTGCCCCCTAAGTATTGCACTGATCTGTCAGGTCAGACTTGGAAAAGAGGTGGTTTTTACAAGGCTGATGGATCTCTTCGGCCTGTTACCACTGTCTTGTTTGTTTGAATGGGGCATGCCCCTCAAAGTAATGTCCCTCCCTTCCCAAATGTTAAGGGGTGAGAAAGATGTGTGAGAAAATACGAATATGCTCTGAAATATTATCTTCTCTTCACCACCACACCCTACCACATCCCATTTCCTCCTCCTGGGCAAACCTACCTGGCAGGTTTTCAGCTGTCACTGCCAGCTTTGTTAAAGATGCTGCAAGGTGCCAAGAATATCATTCTAAAAACATCTTTGTTGGCCAGGGCTGGCACTGCTGCCAGTGCTAGGGTTCCTATCTCCTTCTGATAAAAGCTACTGGCTTATGAAGTGTTGACTTAGGACCTGTCACAGTATCGGCAGTTTGGGCGCAGCGGGATCGGCTGGCTGTGGCCAACAGGATAGGAGAGGATGGATCAGATAGTGGCTTGCACAGCAGATGAAGTCAGCCCTAGGCGGTGGATAGCAACAGGATCAAAAAGAAGAGAAGTATAAGGGTGAAGAGAGGTAGCAGTGAAATACTCCGCAGCATCCTGGATCATTTTGCATGCCTCCAGATGATCATATATTCTAAACCAAATAAAACTGGACGTGGTGTCAAACTGAGCTGCCTACATTTCCAGCATCTTAGGAAAAGTGCTTCCTCAGTGCGCACTAAGAGCTGTGCTCAGACTTGCAGCATTCTGTGCTCAGCCTCCAAATGTTGAATATTTTATTTGAGATTTGATTTACTTCTTGAGGAAGTAGACTAGAAAAGCTCCCGGTGTGTTGCCTCTAGTTACTAATTTAAATTGAGATTAGAGCAGGAGAGTATCCAACACCATTAGTTTGCCTTACAACTTTCTGCATCTGGCAGTGTCTCCTGGCCGGTGCTAGCACACTCTTTAAATTGCGAAGAAAGCCTGAGAGGCTTTCTACATCTGGCACAGGAGCAAGCTGGCAGTCAGGTGTTCCTGCATGAACACTGAAGTTACAATAGGGGTAACATCTCTAAGGTTATGGGAAGGCATTTGCCTTCCTCTTTTTGTTATGACACATTTTCTTGAAGTCCTTCCTCTCTATAGCAGTGATATATCCGTGTACAGGAGGGGCTCTGAAGGACTCCAGGAAGCTGTATCTGTGACCAGGAGATGCAGCCTGGACTCATTTCTGCTGCTCGCCTCCTTGGAGCATTGTGGGCTCGGCTGCATGTTCCCATTTAAATCCAGGGCACCCTGGAAGAAGTCGGAAAGGAAGCCAGACAATTTTGAGAGCGATGGTAGGTTGCTGATGCTGCCATGATGATCTGCCCAGCATTTAGTACTCTTAAGACTTGTCCTGTGGAAAAGGCCACCAGGAGCAGAGCACAGGCTGGGGAGCTAAGGGCTGTCCTTTTATGGCCCAAGGCCCACAAGATGAGCTCCACTTCTGAGCGCCGTTTGAGCATGGTGTATCTGTGTGCACCAAAAGGCGATTCTTCAGTCAAGTCACCCTGAGCAGAAAAGTTTTGCTGAATTAAAATTCGTATGGGGTAAGGCTTACAGAAGCATGTAAAAACATCATACTGCAGTCTGAAAGACAAACTGCAGTATAGTATCACTCTCCCTAATTGCACAGAGTGCTACATCATTAAAAATGATGCATTTTTATTAGAGAAAAAACACTGAGCAGAGCAAGGCCATGAGGCAGTGCGGCAAAACAGAGCTAAAAAAAATACTTTTTATTGTAAGAAAGAATCAGAAATCAGAAAGAAAAAAAGTTGATTCTTGGAAATTACAAATTGTTACTGTGCAAAAGACCAGGGGCTTTTAAAAATTCAGAGAAACAGCAAGAATACCTGGCCTGAAAGTACAGGCATCTGGCACATGAGTCAAAGAAAACCATCATGGCTTAGGAATCTCAGCCAAGCTGTTCTGATTCTATCTAGAGGAACGCGCTGGTTCATTAACTCACAAGCCAGTCCATTAAAGTATATTTCATAGTTTTTAAGTGTTTATCAGTTAAATAAACCCTGTGGGTGAGCTTGTCAATAGATGAGGGATTTTAGCTTCACTGTTTCTGCTTTGCTACTTGGATGACCTTGAATTTGTCTTCTGTTAAGGTTCCGTGGTCTCATATTGGCATTTGTGGCTTTCCGCTACAGATATGAATGTCAGCTCAGGGTCATTGACAGTTTCTTCATTTATAGGATCAAGATAATTTCCTTTCCAAGAACAAATTTTTCTGCCACTGGATTCACATCCTCCATGACACAAACCCCATTTGGTAGCTGATTTTCACTCCCATTATTAGAATTGCAAAAGTCTAAAAGTTGTCCTCCTCTGGACACCTGACTATTTTACTCTTATCTTGCTCTTTTTGTCTTCCTTTGCACCTATTGAGAAGCCAGGGTTATATCCAAGAACTTGCAGAGGAGTAAAAGATTCTGGTAAAGGCTTCTAACAATGCTTTTTCCACTTACTGCATTTACTTCACAGAATGGTCGGTGTCTTTTTTATTATTATTATACATGTCACTGGATTTTACTTTCCCAACAACATCTTAATTTTCACACTCCCTCTCTACCATACAAGGACTATGTAATGTGATGAAAGGACAACATCATACATTTTCTGCTAGTTTTAAGTAGCAGAATTTTTCTCTGAACATTTTGATGCCAGTGCATGAACTGCTTTTCCCTGCTGTTTCTGATTGTCAACTTAATTTTTGTTTTTCTCAGTATGTCCAACAGGATTCACTTAATCTTTTCTGCTCACAGTTTACCTTGCAAGTGGTTGGTGAATGTGTGATTCTAAATAAATTCTTCAATAATTTTAAAATACGTTTTCAAGCTTCATGTTGTGATCTTGATGGGAAATCAAATAGCAAAACAAAGGAACTGAAAGTATATAGTGGTTCCAGAGTGGTTAGTGGTAAAATATTTCTCACCTAATCTAGACCAACTACATTTTAGTTATTCATCCTCTTTTCCTTTACAATCAATGGGACAATTTAGTGATTGATTAATCTGAACTTTTATCATCTTTTTTTTATAAAGAAAGAGAAGGATTAGGATTAGGATCAGGCAAAATTTTTCACCATTGCGCATCAAGGGGAATCTCAACAGCTTCTTTTAGGATAGTTGGCCAAAGCTAGGTGGAATGAATGCTATGTGCTATGACTACAACATAGTTACATACATCATTTTCCTTCAAGATATATGAGGTTTACTGGGAGGAGCTGGATGCTTCTGCTGGAATTCTCCTAGTGGGAGATAGATGTGTTGAATTTGCTTAGAGCACTCAGTGTCTCTCTTCATCCATGCTTACTCCTTTCTCAATAACAAAAAAAGGTGATGTAGCTTCCCCTAAATGTATTCAACACCATCTTTCCATCAAAATAGGGATCTCATCATGCATTCTTCAACTTTTCACCTTTTTTTTTTTCCTAGATTCTTAAAAGCATTAGCAGGTGAAAAATCTGTGTGTGTTACTGCATTACCTTCCTTATCAGCAGGGCTGAATCTTTGGATCCATACTACAGACTCTGCTAGTTGAGTGAGAAACAGCAGTAGCAGACTGTCATCTAATATGTGAGGAGGTGCTGGAGGAGGCACAGCATGGCAGTGAGTTTCACAGATAGGTGCCAATAGCTCACACATTTGGCAGTTCTGGGGAGCTGGTTTCTACTCCAGAGGAAAGAGCCTTCAGGACAGGCTGCCTCTCCTCAACCTCAGCAGTATCCGCTTGTACCAGTGCAGTTCCTCGTCCCAGTTCCAGTTTTTACCCATCTGAATCTTCACATCCTTGACCACTTGTTCCCAGCCTCTCTTAGGATCTTGAGAGCTCTGGCCTTTGGTAAGTGAGAATACGTGGAATAGATGCACCTTTTCAGACTAAACAACCATGGAGAAGGGGACAAGGCCGTAAGAGCCAGTCCTGTATTCCCATCTTGATTCCTACCCTTTTACTACACATCAGCCACTGTTTGTATTGTCTGCTCTTCTCTCCTACTGTTCCATCTCATTTCCAGCCTCCATGCCCAAAGATCTCTTATCCGCATCTGAAGAAGTCATAGCCTTCCTCAGCTCTGTCCTAAATTACTTCCTCTACTGCCACTCCTTCCATCCAAGATTTTGTCTTTCGTCCATCCCGGGAAGCCCACTTCTTTCAGCCTCCATGCCACACAAGTGGCACAACAGTACAAGAGGGATGATCTTGCAGCAGTTCCAGTGCCCCAGGAGGCAAGTGGACACAGGAGGGTGAACCCCGCTCAGCCACTGCGTCTGCGAGCTCGGGATACTCAGTGTACAGGGAGCCCAGGGAAAACCTAGCTGCTGGCCTACAAGTGCTGAGCCTTTGTTGAGTGAGGCTTGAATTCAGTCAGAACTGGGTAATATTTTTTTACAGGGGTAGCAAAGGACACGTCTTGCACACTTGAACCCAGCCTCTTAAATTTCATCTTCTTACTGCAGAGCATAAAGGCACTCAAATTTCGAACGGTTATGAGAGCTCTTTTAAAACAGACAAACAGTGTGTGTCTTCATAAACCTGTATTAAAAAACTTATTACTCCTCATGCTCTCAAAAATAGCATCCTGAAGCACTACGATGCTTCAGCACTTTCAGGTGACTGGCAAGAGCACCAAAACAAGGCACTGGAAACACACAGCCTTGCTATAAGCACTTTTTACCAGCTCAGCCAGCTTCAAGCTCGCATTGTGCTGAAATCCTGTGCTTCTGGCTGGACATGGTCAGCTTTCATTGCCTCCTGCATTGTCTAACGCCCTGCTGAGGGGAGCAATGAAAACCGCAGCCTCTCGTGAGGGAGGCAGCTGGAGGTGACCTCTGGGAAGCAGTGAGCTCTTCGCCCAGGGTCCTCTTGGGAATCGGAGGCCTTCAGGCAGCAGGACTTAATCGCAACTTTTAGTACTTCAGAAATTATTCCTTAATGCTCGCAGGAGAAAAGCTATTAATTAAAACGAAGGATGTCGATAAACTGGCGGGAGTTCAGTGGAGGGCCACGAGGGTGGTTGGGAGCTGTAGCACCTGCCTGGGGCCCATGCGCCCTAACTCCTGGCCCCCGGTGCGCCATCTCGTGGGGCGGGCGGCCATTAGCCGTGGGCGAGGGGTCACGTACCCGCTTCTCCTTTAAACGGGACCTAGGTGCCCGGTTCAATCGGGCCGCTTCCGCCGGCAGCTGCTTCCTCCTCGGACTGCCTGAGCTTTGTATGCGTTAAATGTTAATGTGTTAAAATCACCCGATCTGCAGAGGGTCCAGGTTAAAATACACGTTCGATCGTAACAACACTGCTGTGTCATCGTTCTAGCGAGGATCCCTGCCGAATCTGCACCTCTCCATAGCGGTGTGCGACTCTGCCCTGTGAGGAGAGGCTGAGGGAGCTGGGCGGGCTCAGCGTGGCGAGGAGATGGCTTCGGGGGTCTTGGCGGCAGCCTGCCTGGTCCTGTGGGGAGGTTACGGAGCGGGTGAAGCCAGGTGTTTTATGGAGTGTCTAGGAGGAGGACAGGACACAATGGTCATAAATTGAAAGAGAGTAGGTTCTGACTTCAGATAAGGAGGAAAAAAGTCACTGTGAAGACAAGAACAGGTTTTCCAGAGAGACTGTGGATCCCTGTCTTGGGAGATCTCCCAGACTTGACTGGAAGACACAGAGCAACTTGGTCTTAATTCAGTGTTGACCCTTGGGCAGGAGGCTGGTCTCCTGAGGTGCCTTCCAGTCTGACTGATTCTGTGTTTCTGTGAAAATGTAAAAATATCTGGAATTCAAGGCCAGCAAAGCAGGAGATGGGTGTCCCACTCAAAGTGTACAAAAAAACCCCTGACATACCAGGTTTAAATTTTACACCAGATTTTCACAGAAACCATCTGAATCTTTCTCATTTTCCTCATTTTTCAGTCATAAGTCAGACTGAGTTTTGGCTACCCTGAGCCTTTGCTGTGGGGTTGGTCATATCCAAAACACGTCTGCTGATTACTAAGTGCTGGGCTGGCGGAATGCTGAAAGTGTTAACCAGACATGTGCGTACTCTAGCAGAGGATGCTACATTTTAATATAGTATTAAGAGATCCTCATAACAAGCATGAAAGGGTTAAAAAGCAAAGTCACCATCTGCACTTTAAATAACAACTTTCCAGACTTCTTCTCACTTTTCCGTTTTTCCTCCTAAAAATTTGAGAAGCCCAAATCGACAGCTGATTTCTTAGATGCTGTGGAAAGAGATCCTTACTACAGTGATATAAGGCTGCACTTGAATTATACCTTAAAAATAAAAAATGACAGCCTCATCAGCTTGTTTGATGTGGCATTCGAACTGAACCTACAGCTTCCATTTCAAATGTTGATAGCAAACTGTTGGAGGGGGAGAAATTTCTGCACTAATAGGAGAAACTTGTGTCAGTCATGCCAGAGCGTTAGGAAACATTATGAGATCTGGATGAAATCTGCCATAAACTGTGCACCATCATTTTCTAAATACTCAGCTAGTCTTTAGTGGTGCACTCTGGAGATTTTTAAATGCTGACTTCATTAGAAAACAAAAACATATAAATAGACGGTTTCAGTGTGGTCACATTTTTAGCAGGAAGGGTTATTTTAGTTGTCATGAAACATTAATTCCCCTTTTGTGCATTTTTCTGTTAAAACACTAATGAATTTGTATGCCAAAACAGACCCTCCTTAATTATGCATGATATATATTCATTAGGCCCCAGAGGGAAGGGGGGAGGTCATGTGACCAGCATGTGTCTCATTACCATGTGTGAAATTATAATGAAATTAGCAATGGATGGACAACAAATTGGAAGCAAGTTTATTGTAACTCAAGGGAAGGAGTTGCTGGAATTTTTTGGTGCCTAATGTTTTTTGCTGAACTTCACAGGCTGAATGACTGCAGTGAGTATGACAGCCTCCACGCCATCCCCAAACAGGGGTGCTATAATAGGAAAGTATCACATCTGTGTGTATACTGCTCTGCAGCTGAGGAGAAATGGCTTTGGAGCAGGTGGATTGTTTTAATTACGCAGTGGCTAGGAACAACCCATGGGCGCTGCGGGAGCTGCTTTTGGTCAACAGGGACTGCCCTGGTGCAAATCTCAGAACATCCCGATCGTTTCGAAAACATCCAAGCTTAGAATACACCAGATTTCTGGTTGTCTTGCAGCAAAGCGCTAGAGTGCTGCAAGAACCAGAAGCTATAGGATGCTTCTGAAATCAACTGAGGCATTTTTGCAAATGTGCCGTTGCTGATGCGTATTTAATCCTTCAGCAGCTGGAGATGCACTGAAATGTTTAGACAGAATATAGAGCACAAGACTGTGGCTGGAGGTAAGTTAGGTTTTAGATTATGTCATGTGTTGATCAAGCTATTATTTGATGATAATGTGGCCACACTCATTACATTCTTATTGCACTAATGTCTTCATCCCGAAACATGGCAAGCATGAATTGGGGCCAGTAAACATAAAGGCTGAATAATGCTGGGAGGCTTTCTCCCATGTTCTCATAGAGGGAAAAAAAAAACAAACACCAAAACCAAGCAAACCCTTACAAAATACAGACTGAGATACTTCATATTTTAGTCCTGTTGCTACTGTGCAAAAGCAGAGGAAGTGTTTGTATTGGTCAGATGAGATTTAGACTGTCTTTAAGGGGGGCAATACCTTACGTTATGGGCTCTTGTACATCCAAAGCAGCAAAGGCAGTTACCCAGTTTTGCAGCACTGGAATTGAGACTTGCTGCTTTCCTGTCCATCATTTTAGCAGCTGTCAATCTAGGGTGTAGTGAAAGCTTGTTGGGAATTTTCAGTTGGGATAATCAGTTAAGATCATAACAAGGTCTTGCGACTTAATCTCCTTTGGAACAAACCACTATCTGCAAGTGCCGTCTTGCTTTTCTTGCAGGGTTTTGAGTTCAGGGGAATATGGATGTAACTGTTCTGGGGCGTATGTGTGCTGTGAGAGCGGTGTGTTCTGCTTCCCTGCTTGGGGTTGGCTAACCTCACTTAACAAAACTGCCTTCTGGAGGAGTGTGGCTCAAATTATGATTATGAACAAGCTTTCTTGATGCACAAAAGGCAAATTGTGTATGTTTTTATTACAGATAATTTTTCAGTTATATAAAAGGAATGTTAATCACAGTTATAAAGGGAATACTGTATTACATCTGTGTAATCCTCCCTTTATAATAGCAGAGAAAATATATGTCATGAGAATACAATGAACATTTTCCCAGTATTTAAAATATTTGATATATTCATGATATTGCAAGTATTCTTCTCTGACTTTAAAATTACATAGAGACGTATTAGTCTACCTGGGTTCTTCTCCCAGAACATTCCATTGTCCTGCATATCTTGGACTCTTTTCTGAAGAGGAGTGATTTTTCACATCACTTGCGAAGCTAGGAAATATAATAAAGAAATGGTTTCAGCCATTTTTTCTGCCTAGTGTTATCGCGTGGGGGGAAAATGTATTTTATAACTATTGCTTTTTCATTCTCTTTTGTTCTATATACATACCCTTTTTGTTTGAATACTTATTGTTCTTTCTGATATAATTCATTTTTCTAGTTCTTCCTGATGAGATGTAGCTATCTGTCACAGGCCATACTGAAAAGTACTGGCTAATGGCTGAAGAGCTCAGGTCATGAATAAGATTCTTTGATCTTTGTTCTAGGCAAGCGTAAGGCAGGGGCTTTTTTGGAAAGCAGGACATGACTCCGCAGTCATATGAAGGGGTTATGATAAGCTGGATGGTATCGATGGACTAATATCAACAGTAATGTCATTAGGAGAGGGGGATGTTTATCTTTTAATGAAACCAATTATCTAGTCCTCAGCTTTTTATGCATGTATTATCCATTGTTTAGGTTTTCTATTTCGCGTTAGGAGCTCTTTCATTTTCCTTTGAATCTTCTAAATGTATATGCTTGATGTGCTGCATCCCATGTGCGACCAGGACTTGCCTTTGGGAGCTGGGTGTGTGGAGGGCCAGAAAGATTGCTGGAAACGCCGATAGTACCAGCATGGTAGCCTAGGAAGACTGCGTTTTCTGAGAGCCTGAACTGTCTTAAAATTGTAACTTTGTACATTTTGTTTTGCATTGAAAAGTAAGTGTTAAGATACAATGCTTTTTAAAGACTGGCAATTTTTTTCAAATGTGCTCCAGAGGTAATGGGTCAGCCTGTAATGGGTACAAGGTCTCACTGATTGTTCCAGCACAATTCACCGAGACCAAGATGTTCAGGTGCTTCAGAGATCTTGAGAGAACTTATCACATTCAATACCTGCCTCTACAAGACGTGATTTATTACCATGCAACATGTAATAAGCTAGTGCTTCCTGGAAACTTCCTGTAAACCAGAAGTTTTTACTTATGATAACTCTCCAGGCTAGTTCGTTTCCTCAGGTCAAACTGTCTTTCAACTGACTGATACCCATCCAAGGTAACTCCCTTCCTCAGGACAAGTGTCCCACTGCTCCATTAAGCTTACAGGCATGTCTTTCTCCACATGTGGAAGTTTTTGTGATGTGTTGATTTTGCAGTCCTTGTGAAAAACTGTGCTGCATCGAGCTGTGTTTATAGTCTCCAGTCACAGCTTTCTCTTCATTTGAATTAATGGTTTTGGCAGAGAACATGGAGCTGGTTTTTAGGATGTGTGTGTGTGAATCTGACCATGATCTTTTCTCAAGGTCTTGTAGCAAAACACGATAGACAGGTGGGCCCCATTTTATTTCTTATGACTTGGCACATTATCCCATTATTTTGATTGTGTTTGCTGCAAAATTCAGTGGGATCCTTTTGCAGCCAGCGAGGGCTCTTTGCTCAGATGTAAGCTTTATTGTCTAAGCAGCTTTAAATTCTCTTTAGAGGAATAGAAATCCCTTCCTGGCCTCTGCAGGTTAGCATCAAGTACTAGGAAATTTGGGCTAATGAAGCCTTTGTCAATATTTTAATTTACTATGGGCAATTTTCTAGAGACCAGGCCAGCCTATCAGTTGGTAACTCTCTATAAAGATGGATATAACAGCTCTGCATAAACTGTAGATCGTGTTGGAACTTGAGATCCAGTAGAGTCATACAGAAATGCGTCATCTTCCTGATTTGGGTTTGCTATTTACAGAAAACACTATTAGGTAGTAGAGCATTAGTTATATGGGCTCTTTCTACAGACTGGATAGCTAAAGACAGGCTAAACTAGCGACCAAATTGCAGGCATGAATCAAGAGTACTGGGGAGACAATTCACTGCATGCTGAAGTGAGAGCCCTGACATCATGAAGCAGATTTTTGTGGTGAGGCTTGCTATTGGGATTATGTTTGGATATTACAGAATGAAACCCTACTGCTTCATACGGAGTTCTACATATGCTTCCAACTGTGCTTTTGAGCCATCAGTTTAAAACATGTTCTCTCATCTAAATTCAGCTACTTTTCCAGTCTGTCTTTTCTGTGTTTCAAGGATGATAGCAGAAATTTGTGTCAGCTCTGTCTGCCTTGTGTCATTCTCCCACCATTCAGATGGCACTTCCCACTTTTGTGTTCTAGAGAGTAGTAAATTCTGGAAGAAAAAAAAAACAACCAAAGAACAAAAAACCCCAACAAAACTAAGTTACAAACTCAGTTTGTACACTGTCCTGATCTACTACTTTCCTTTGCTGCTACTGTACCTGCAACATTTCCAGCTTTTTGGCAGCGTTCAGCATGGCCTTCATCAGCCCTGCCTGCAGTGCTGTCCCTGCCCTTTTTACGGCAGCATTTGTGGAGAGGGGACACAACCTTCCCCCCGAGCCAGCACTGGAAATCAGCCTCTCCTGGCTCTGCCTCCAGGCAGGCTGGAGATTAGTTTCTCCTGTTGGTGGTTCCCATATTGGCTGTTCAGACTTTACTCCTATCAATAATCAGTTTGACTACCCTAAACAGATCAGGTAAAACCAGGCAGGTGGTCCTATACTAAAAAGCATAAACATTGAGCTTCCCAATAATTCTTTGTCCAGCTGGTCAAATCCTCATTTTGCCAGACAACCCATAAAGCTGCAGGTGAAAAATTTTTGAAGCTGTTATAAATAAACACTTGAGTTATGTTTTGCCAGCTATGTTGTTGTCTATGTTTGAGATGTCTCCATGGGCAAGGATTTCATCACACTGAGCTCAAATTAAACTCAGTGAAAAATTCAAGAGTACAGCTATAAGTCACAGCTTCTTTTCAAGACGGGGACTGCTATCTTTGCACAAGTGTGAAGGTGCTTCAGCAAAGGATATAATTTTATCCACAGTATTTGTGGAGCTAGTGCTACCTTGGAGGGAAAGGCTGGGAATGAAGGTGTGAGACCAGGAGCTCCTGTGAACATCCTCATCCTTAGGGCAGGAAATTGCATTGCTTCCTATCCTTCCATAAATCCTTGAGGCAGCTTTGCTCCTGCTGTCGTCCTTAGATTATGAGGTGAGAGTGGCGGCTCCCCTTTCCTAAACTTTCTCCTTTTCCTTTCTCACAGGGACCTCCTATGCAAAATTGCTGTTATCAGCCCCACACACTGGTATAGGGCAGGTGCTGAATGGAGGTGGGACAGGGGCAAATGGGCTGCTGTCGTGGGGAATGGGCTCTGTGCAGAGATGCAGCCTGCGATCAGCTCCAGCAGAGGGAAAGGGAGGTGGATTAAGAGATCATTAAGTGAGAGGAGAAACAGAAATGAAAAGTGTACACTTCTGGCGTATCGTCACCTGCCTAGAGATTTCTGTAAGAGGGAGGCAATTCCAGTTACCGTGTGAGAGGGGAAAGACAGATAAAACATTCAGAAATAATTGCAGAACGTTTCATTAGCTGTTACTCAAATTATATCATCTTAGCCTTTGCGCTCAATTATCTGATGGCTGCCAAACAATACCCAGAGAGCTAGGGAAAAAATGCAGGCTCAGATATGGGAGTAATTTAACATCTTACATTTAATGGGAGTGCTTTGTGGCCTTGTCCCTGGGAGGATGGGAGGATTGCCCCTTCCCCAGCAATCAGCAGGAGCTGTGGATGACCTACACCTGGGCCAGACCCGTACGGCTTCCTGCGCTGTCAGTGCTGTTGCACAGGCATGCTTTGGGTGTGAGCCGTGGGACTTGCAGCTTGAGAGGTGCTTTGAGGTACAGAATGGAAGGAGAAACAGTGGCAAGTCCTGATGCTCCCTCCTGACTGCGAGGGACGGCAAGATCTGCCATGGTTGAAAGGCCGCCCCTGGCCACCTCTCTTCCCTGAGTAAGCTCCCAGAGCCTGGCAGCTCTGCGTGGTGGCAAGTCTCAACCTGCTGTGGCTCTCCTGAAGGCACAGCTCATGCTTAACTCCACCTCTGGCACTGCAGTAGCTGATCTGGCTTTCAGATGGAGTAGGGACAGAGACAGCACCCGAATCTATGTGCTGGGTGTCCTTTTTGGTCAGTGCTGCCAGGGATTTCTACAAACCGAGTTACAGCTCAGCACAGCATAGGCCTTACCAGAGCTCTGTCAGTAGGGAGGAGTTGTTTCCATGGCTGTAAGTCTCCTAGACCCCTCCCAGCAGTAGAACTACTGTCAGTGAGTTTGTCTCTCTTTCTTGCCATTAATATTGCTTTGAGAGTGTCGTTTTGTTATATATTGACCTGGATTGAAGGTTAGCACCATGTCAATATGTAGGAAAAAAAATCAAGACCTTAATTAAAAAAAAGTTGTGGTGAAATCCTGACCCTGCTGTAAACAATAGGAGGTTGAACCATTGATTTCAAAACAGCTGGGGTTGTACCCATTGTCCAAAACAACATCAGCTCACCTGTGCTCTTCCTTTGTGCAGACGGCTTCAATCTAAATTTACTCCTCAGCTGACCATGCTGACTATACTAACTTAAACCTTGACCAACTGATTGTTCAGCATATGAACTGTGGGCAGTTTATGGCCAAACTGTGACTCAGCCCACATTTCTGTGCAAGCAAGCAAGGCTAAGGAATAACGTGCCTGATGCTGTAATCTGAGTCTTGGTGCTCAGTCACGTGGAAATACAGGTATTGCCTTCCTCTGCATCATGGGAGTCCCAGGAAAGCAGGGACGGGAGAAGCTTTCACTCCCCTGCCCCAGCCGAGCAGCTCGCTCCTTGCAGCGTGGGCAGTAATTTCCCAGTGGCAAAAGCACCAACTGAAACAAAATTCCTGCCCCCAGCCCTTTGCTTTAGAGAAAAGGAGGAGGCAAAGGGAGGCATGGCGAGTCAGTTATGCGACTAAGTCACAGCGCTTCCTGGCCTCCCGCTACCTAAAGACAATCCTCTGCTTAGCGTTGTGCCTCCAGGCACTTTATAGCCCCGAGTACACACCTTGTGTTTTAATTAGGGATCTGCTTAGTTTCCCCCTTGTTCGGTGTTGTGGGTTTCTTCAATAAATAAGATGAAAATATTTTGGAAGATTGGAATAAATTCAAAGCACAGAACAAAGGAAAGCCAAACACAATTTAACTAGAAGAGTTGTGTGTGAGAAAGTAGTATGAAACTACGTGATTGCTGTGCAGCTTCTGTCTTTTGTTAATATTCTTGAACCCTTACGCTCTTCAGTATTTTTTCTTCTACCTAAAGCTTTTCTTCAGTGTTTGCTTTTAGTTCCCTGTCTTTTAACACTCTATTCTGCATTTGTTTCCAATATTTTGATGGAAGACCACATGCTTTCCATTTGAGAACCAGATGTCAGGGAAACAAAATACCTCTGGTGTTGCAACTGCAATGTGTCTTAGCAGCACCCTCCCCTTTCACTCTTGTGCTGACAGCCACTACATCACCTCAGACCCTCCTCTGGAGCCACCCTAACCCAGATCCCTCCTCTTCCTCAGTGAGCAGAAACAAGCCGCTCACGGTCCCAGACAGGCTCTTCCAGCCAGAACTCCCAGTCTGCCAGGCCTCCACTTCTGTGGGTAACACCACTGGATGTGCTGCTCACATGTGTAACCCTTTGAACGTTTAGGGCCAATGCCTCTCTGTTTAGGCTCCATCCTCTTTTGTCTGTGGTCTCTTTGAAGATGCAGACATCCGCCTCTCCTTTTACTTCCCTCCCTTCCTTCAGTGGCAGTTTTCATGTTTCCTCCCACTGTTTAAATTTCTCAGATCCATCCCCTTCTTGCTCTTTTTCTTGATCCTCCTCTTCTTCCACACCTCCTTTTGTGGGAAAAAGTCTGCTTGCCTGGATTTAATCACCACACTGAAGATACACGACTCTCTAATATGCGCCTCTGCTTGCTGTGTCTTTCTGATCTCTCCTGCAGTACCATCTCAGTCACATGCAGCTAAAAATAAACATATTTTCCTCCTCCTCAGGCTTTTCCACTCAACCTGAAGTGTGCTGAGAAGATTACAGAATAGGAAGTTACCTTGGTTTCTGAAAGCACTGAGTCGTATTTCAAGTAGGCATAAGATTTTAAAGTTTCATAAACAGGTCTAGAGAGGACAGCAGAATTCTGGTGGAGCCTGGGAGCTCCAAATGATCTTTACAAAGTTATTGGAAAAAATTCTAGAGCATTACTACAGCTGGTTAAGTCTCTCTTGAGCATGTAGACCAGTGTTTGAATGGACAGCCATAGTCAGAGAGCAACACTTTCTTGAACAGCTATGAAAAAAACCCTATCAAAAATAAAATAATCACCACAAAAACATCCTCTCAAAACACACCAACAAAACCCCCACATCCTCTTTCCTGAATAAGTCAAAAGCCTCCCTGCTTTTCAGCACAGTTGTGAATGGATATTTGCGTAGGGCATGTTAGTAAAGGGAAGGGGGAGGGAAAGGATAAGAAGGGGAAGCAGAAGGAGAAGGGAAAGAAGCCTGAACATGCCTGAGTGAGCAGTAGTTTTCACTTTGGTCAACTGTGTATGTATTTGCAAGACCTCACTGCCTCCATTTTTCATTTTAAAAAGGCTTGGAGTGTATAATTGAAAGTTATTTCTACTGTAATTTTGGAAGCATAATGTATCCTGCACAAGTCAGAGAGGGAAAAGAAACTTTAGTTGCCTTGTGTCTTTGTTATCCATTAGTTTTTTGAGCTCATGTGCCCTTAGAGGACCTGGCAGGTCCTCAGCTGCGGAGTCTTTCTGGCCTTGTCTACATGGACAGATATATAGATTCAAACTCCTTCACCCGTATCCTGAGGGGCCAGACACTAGCCAGTGTCGTCTGGAGACTGCTGCTGCCCTAGAGGCACTTTGCAGTAGTTAATATGCAGGGCTGCTTCTGTGCCCCTTGTTTTTCTTGTTTCAGACGCATGCTATGTTGAAAATGTCCCATCTGAGATACATTCAGTACTTTCCACACTGGTTACAAATCTCTACTGCAATTTGTTTTTCCATTTCCCTCTCACAGATAGAGCAGAGTGCGGGGAGCTGGAGCAGCGCTTCACCCACTCTGCTCCACGGAGGGAACAAATAGAAATGTGGATGTGTCGAGAAAGCTCTGTGATATTTGACATTGATTTGTTTGGTAGTGGCTTGTTTCACACCTCCCATCTGTGTAATGCTGCTCCTGGGTGAGTGAGGAAGACTTGCACTGGATCCTTCTGTCATGCATGAATGTCAGTTCCTTTTCTAGCATGTTACCATGGCATCGTACCTCAGGTAATTTAATAACGGAGAAGAGGAGGATATAAAAGGGACATGTTTATAGTCTATTAACCCCTTCAGGAGAGTGATATAAAAGGAATAAGAGAAACTACTATAGAGGATGTCACTGTGTTGGATTCCTGGTTGCTCCATTGCTGCTACTTGGAGATTGCAAATGAAGCAAACCATGTCCCTTCCTAGGTACCATTATATTACCATCACCACAGGTAGATGTGTTAGTAGCCTGGCCCTCTGCCCCCTGAAAGATGAAAAGTCAAGCCCTGAGAAGAGATCAGGAAATGCAGGGCAACTGGGCTATGCATCGTGCTAATGCCTTCATCCTGTAGATCACCTGGGGTATTTTATTTTTAAAAGTGCCTTCTACGCATTATACTCCCCAGAATGATACCCCTGGCCTTCCTGGAGAATCTGCTTTTGCCTGTGATTGCTAAAGGCAGTCACATTTCTAGAACAGCCCAGTTTACAGGGGGTTTTAGCTTGAACTGCTTGCTGGTCTTACATAAGGGAGGCAACAATTGAATCTTCATAGTTGAGGCTGCACTAGGAAAGTACTTAAAATAGCAGTAAAATCTCTCAGTGTGCACTTTAATTATTAAATTTTGTCCCGCTGCAGAGCAGAGTAATTTCTTTTTGGGATAATTGCCTTTTCGAAGCAATTTTTGCATTAAAGATTCACTGGCTTTGCAGAAGAAACTAGGTGCTTCTAAATGTTCCTTTATTAAAAATTTAGCCTGAGTCTTGTCTTGTCTTTGCTTTTTTTGCTTTTTACTTTCTCTTACCCACAAAACAGTAGCCTTCATTTACTTCTTGCCTCCTCTCTTGCACATATTTGCTTTGAGAGTTGCACATTAAAGCAGAAAAATAATGCATATCTGTTCTTCAGCATTCGGTTCTTGTAAATCAAGGATGGCTGAGAGATAGCTAGTTTATGTGCCCTGTTGCCTCACAGCCCAAACTCCCACACTGAAAGGCTTCCCGTCTTAATCAAGTAAGCTGACTTCACTGTACCCCTTTTTATTTGTGATGTTTCATAGCAAAAAAAAAAAGTTATGGAAGGATACCGATTAAATTTCCCAGGTAATGATTGAAAATACCACAGCAACTCAAGCTTTTCTGAATCTAGCAAGATGGATGTGGTATTTCTTGAAGTACATCCATGGTCTGTCTTAGCCACCGTTCATTACATTGCTGCTGATCTCACCAATGAATTTTTGCATGTCCCAAAGGAAGGAGTTATGTGAAGGAAGTTACAGAGATCACTACCACACTAGAAACAAAGCTGCCCTCCATATTCAGTGAGGAACCTTTTCAAAATAATCTTGGTGGTTCCAGTGGGAGGTAGTAGGTACTTGCTAAGCAAGGGCTTTCTGATTGCTGGTGTCCGAGCCAGATGTTTCAGCAGGGAGAGTTCAATCAGACGAGCATTTTGGACTGGCTCACATCTGCTAAAAGAGACCAGGATCACTATTTCTGTGTGCATCACTAATGCCACATTAGGACAGCTCAAGGTTTCTTCCTCTCCTTATATCTATCTAAGTAATTCAGAAATTAATGGAATTTTAATAGCCAGAGTTTGTCTTAAAAGAAAAAGATGACATTGCATTAAGGGCACTTGAATTTAACTTCCATCTGATAACTCTTTTTTGCTGCTTGTCCTTATACTTTTCTATTGATGTAAATGGAGTTACTCCAGATTTTCAGTAAACTAGATTGAAATCAACTTATTGACAAATCTCAAAGGATTAGAATTTTTTTCCCCATTTCCCCATCAGCCCAGTTACGTGGATAGCTGTAGCCTTCAGAAAAAAGCAAAGCTTTCAAGGGTAGTGTCTTGGACAGGGAGTTTAGACTGGGAGATAATGTTAAAAATTCATCTGCAATGTGCAGCCAGGATTAAGATGTGGATTCAGTTTTGATATTGCTGAACCTTCATATGTTTGTACTCATGTGGTCAGCTAAAATTAGAAAAAAATACTGAGACAAACTGATCTCGTGACATTCTACCTGCCACTTCCACACTAAAATAAGATTAAAAAAAATAAGTCTCCATCTAACGGAACCTGATCTGGAGCCCAGGTGCAGATCTGGGTTTTCACTGAAGATCTCCCACCCCCAAGAAGGGAAGCAAGAAGAAAATAGGGTCTTTGAAGCTCTCATTCGAGTCTGTCTTTCCCTGCAGTGGGCTGTGTTATGTGTGCTGTACAGTCTGTCTTGCCCAGAACAGCTGTGGCTGTCATCCACTAGTGTAGTGTTAAAATTAAGACTGATTGCGTTTCCATCCATACAGTTAGCTGCTGTCAGTCTCAAATGTGGCAAGCAATTGGTGCAGAGTTTTGGTCTGGAATTAGCTGGTTTAACCTTGAATAAAGTACATAAATATATAGAACAGCAACTGGAGTTTAGTAACAACCAAATAACGTTATCTGCAAAGCTCTGTTTCAGCTTCCAGCTGGCACCTCTCGAGGAGCAGGAACACAATTAAGATTGGCAGTAAGTTGATTTCATGGGCTGAATTCTGGCAAAGTACCCAACTACCTGCCCAGTGTGTCAGTTATGACTGTTGCCTTTCTCAGTAGCGAAGTGCTTTCTCTTCCTGGTTTCTTTTCACACTTATCTCTGGTACTTGTCAGCTTTTGAGCTAATTACAGCCTCTTTCTAGAAGGGTATGGCCTTTTGTAGTCACAACACTGGTACTCTATCAGCAAGGTAGGAATCCTCTCTTGTGACTGTCTTGGATTGCTCTGACATCTTCCAGTTCCTTGCATCTTGCTGCATTTTGCTCCAACCCTCCACAATCAGCTTTCCAGCATGTTTTGTTTGCAGCTCACGGCAAAAGAATGGGAAGATGCAGAAGGAAGCTGCTGTTGTGACATTTAAATAGATACAGGAGCGAGCAAACACTAAGTTCAGGCACTCTGAGACTCGAGAGGCATCTGCCTTTCACCTTTTGGCTTTCAGCTTTGTGGTTTGTGATCAGCTCTGCAAACTGCTTGGCGTTAGAAAACCTCTTATTTAGTGCTTCTCCATGATGAAAGCTTCAGGCCTCTTGTCAACACAAGGCATTTCTTCCCCTTAGGGGAAGAAAGGGAGCAGTTTTTAGAAGCAGTTTTCTGTCTGTGTCATTTCTTGTCCTGCCCTTGTCCCAGAACAATTTTGTGAGCCTGGGGCTGCACTGCGTGCTCCCAGTTACTGTGTGAGTCCCTCAACCTCGCCCGGGACTGTGCTGCTCTCTCAAAGATCCATTGTCCACCAGCACAACGGAGGCCATAGAAGCAACAGGAAGATCTGAGAAACTGCCTGATGGGGGGTGTGGGAAAGCAAGAGGAACCAAAGGTTATTCCAGTGCCTGGCCAGGCTGTTCATTTAACGAAAAAGGCAACAGACTGAGCCCATGAAGTAGGTCTTGGCCTACTGGGAAAAAAATCTGGCCTTTGGTATTGTTGTCTCTTAATTATTTGTGTTATGGTACCACCAGGAGGCCCTGTCCTCCTCCGGGACAAGTCCATAGCTGGCAGTTTGTGCTCTGTCACATTCAGTGAATATGTTGAGGTGACAAGGACCCAACTGTACTTTCCGCACTGCTGCTGCCTCTTGCTGCCAGCACACACTGCACCCCTGCAAGTGATTTCCTTTATGAAGTGTGCGTAGGCTGATTTAATTGCTAGTGGAGCAGATCTGATAACACAGAGTACACAGCTATATTTGTTGGCATGTTCTTAAGACGTGGGTAAAAGGAGCTAGAAGCAAAATAAAAATAGACTCTCTTTTCTTAAGAGGTTTCATGATCTAATGCATCTGGACAGTGTAAGTTATAGTGTCTGGACTAAAGATTTATCCATCTTTGTTTTTTGTAATATTCTCCTTGGTATTTTTAGTGGCTCATACTCTTCTGTTCCTGTCATCCTGACATGTGGTTGGACTGTTGGAGCAGTTTGCTGTGCTTCATTTGCTATCTTGCATTTAAGTGCATTTGCATTCTGAAGATTTCAAAGTACTTTAAGAATGGTCATTAAGTATATCTTGGTACGTCTTTGAAAAGTATTATTAATTGTATGCTTCAGATTTTAGATGTCCCCATGGAATATCTTCGCCTTACAATACTAGGGATGGATACTTTTTTTTCCTTCTCTTTTCCTCCTTCAGATTTACAGATCCAGACTCCTGAAGCCTATTCTGTTCTAAGCTTAAACTGCTGTCTTTATCCTTAGGATGTTTTAAAGAGCTTGACAGATGAGTTATAAGTTAAAATTTAGGTCTGGCTTTAAAAAGATGTACTAAACCCACCAAACAGAGTATTATTATGCTGTAGGACCACTTCAAGAGCCCCTTTTATTGCCAGAACGAGTAAGCCCTTTCTGGTCTCTGTACAGGGATCGGAGGCAGTAGAAATAATAAACAGTTGTCACTGATATGAATAAAGGAAAATGTGAACCATTTTGTTGGTGGACCAGGAGTTAGTAAGTGAAAGTCTTTTGAACTGCTGAGAAATCTGTATGCAGCAATTTTGTGCTTGAGGTAGGAAGTGAAGAATGAAAATCATTATGTTAGTATCTTTCTCAAGGTACCATGAAATAAAACAAGCAAAACAGAGAGGAAAAAAATTAAATTGAATTAACAGAAGTTACATTATAATGAGCCAAGGAGGCAACTACATAATGAAGGAAAAATATTCTAGCTGTGTGGTAATATTTGTTCACTTTGTATTTATTTGACGACTTATGTTGAAGAGAAAAAAATTTCCCAAAATAATTCATAATAAGTGTTTGAACAAAAGATGCAAATTAGCTGGAATCAGCTACTGAGTCAGAGACATGGACATGGTGGTGCTTCTTAGATGGCAAGGAAAAATACCAACATTCATGGCCGTTTGGCTTTGTAGCAGCTCAGAGATGCTGAGCCACGCTGAGCCCAAATAAAAAGCTACAAACAGGAGGCTTATAGCTTACCTATAAGGGTAGCAACCTACAGTTCTGATGAAGGGGCCCAAGTTGAAGGACATTTCTTCCATTTATTTTCCCCCAGCTAATACCCTGTTTCCTGTCAGTTCTGCGCCAGAGAGGTCATTTAGCTGACTTCAGCGAGATGGTCAAGATTCAGATTTCCATTTTCCAAGTGCAGCCTGCTTTGCAGGAAAACACAGACATAATACATCATTAGTCCTGAGATTCAGCTGGTCCTAATAGCCCCATATACACGCACTCCGGGAGAGCGGAATGTTACTTTCCAACCCTGGAGGAGTCTCCTGAGTCTATCTTTCAAATACTTCTATTTATACATTTATTTCAATTTATGGTAGAAGAACAGGATGTGAACAGGTCGGCAAGCTACCGCGCCACCTCCTGCATGGGTTGCAGTTCATGAGCCGTATACCAGGGTTCAGTGAAACCTGGGCAGGATTTGGCTTTGAAAAAGCGCAGGGAAGGGGAGCAAGAGGGGTCCCTAATTCTCCAGCCTAACTTTTCTCATGTCTCTCAAGAGAGTAGGGTTTCCGAGCCACAGTAAAAGGATGGAGCACGCTTTCTTCCTTATCACAGATCTTGGTGACGAGCAGGGTTTGGGATGTGCAGTGGGGCATTTGCTGCTATAACTCATTATTTCCTTATTGCTTTTCACGGCTGCAGCCCCTGAGCTGTTCCCCATGCTGGGGTCTGTTCCCTGGGCTACGAGGTGATGGGGCAGGCTCTCTGGTCTCAGCTTTCCCCAAGGACAGATCCAGCTGCATTTTGTATCTAACTTACGCGTGCTGTCAGTGTTTAAAAGAGCGAACTATAAGAACGTACATGGGATTCTGGGAGCTGTGCTCCAGTGTTTAACGGCCCTCTCTTGTACCTAGTGTGGGGGGCAAGAGCCTACCCCCCAAACAGGTCCCGCTGCAGTCCCGCTGTGGCTGCAGTTAGCAAGCCTACCCCGTGATTCACGGGAAAGCTCCTCTAAAGTTGCCTGTGAGGAAGGGAGTTGGCTCTAAAAAGAGATTTGTATGTGTTGAATGGTCACAGGGTAAAACTCACTGTCAGGTCACCCCTGAGCTGGGGCAGCTCTTCATCTTTGTAGGTGAGGAATACTGGCACAACCTGCCGGATAGCCAGGGAGCCTTTTGGTATGCAAAGTTTTTCACAACAAGGATGCTAGGACATGCTTTGCTCTCTGCCACGCTGATGTTAATAGCATTATTTTGGTCTTTAAAAGTGCAAATGATATCAGATGAAAGCCTGCTGGTTTTCGTTTATCTTTAGATCTTATGCTTTCCCCCAGCCCAGGGAGCTAGGACTACAGTACATGTGATAATAATAATGTAATTATACATAAGAACAATGTAATTGCTTTTGTTTTAGTGCAGAACTATTTTTTGACTTTGGAGTTTTTCTAAAGAAGTTTTAAATGTTTTAATTATTAAATATTATAGTATAAAAATTTTTCAATAACGAAAAAGCCCTGCCTGGGGCAAGATTACTTCTACCTGGTGCTCAGCAGAACTGCAGTCAGTGGAGCTCTGCCAATGAGGTGATCACAGACGTGCCACTTGAAAAAGATGAAATAATCGTATGTTCCTGAAAAGTGTCATTGGAGTTGGGGAGCAATAGGTTTCCTATCACCTTATCATTGATTTAGTCTCGCTTATGAGCACTGCAATTAGTTTGTCTGGAATGAAATCTATTTTCATTTCATTTGTCAAAATATTTTCATTCATCATATCTTCATTCATCAACATAGGCATTTAGCCTGTTATGGCTGAGGACAGTGTTGCAGTTTTGGGGAGGATGTCGCAGCCAGGAAGTGAAGCAGAAGAAGGGTGAACACTAATACTCCAGGCATTCCCTCCTGCAGTCAGTTGTCAGTGCGTGCTGGCTTTGCCACTGTTGTGTCCTGCTCCTAATTCCCCTAGTTGCTGCTCTTGTTTCAGAGCAATGCCTGGGGAGGAGGGATGTGTCCTGTGGTCCATCGGTGGCACCCAGGCCGAAAGGGCACTTTTGGCAGCCCACTGCCACCCTGCTGTAGTGCAGGCTGGGTCTGCACATGGGGGGGGACTCTGTGTTACTGTCCAAGAGGCTCAGGAATGACTGACTTTTTCCTAGCTCTTAGCCATAGCTCTGAATCTTCCAGAGTGCAAGATGAGATCGTTGTCCTGTGACTGGATCTCACAGAGGTATCCTAAAGCTGGCAGCTAGCTCACAGCATCAGGGAAAAGAAATGAACACCTTGCTTCAGGTGTCCAGGGAAGAATGTAAATAAGTGCCAGCTACCCAGCTGCACTGCAGTGGCTGCTGATCCCTCTGCCGTGCTGGGAGAGGGGACCGCTGAGCCAGTGACCCCCGGATGCTGGGGGCTAGCACCAAAAGAAAGAGACGAAGCTCACCATATTTCTGCTGTACCTGTTAGAGTGTGCTAGACTGCAGATCGGGGCAAGCTTTTAGTCAAATGTGTCAACCAGATAAAACATTCACTTAAAAGCCTCTTTTGCAGAAACCATAGACTCTTTCATCCCTTGCGCTCAGAAAACTATTCAAATGACTGTTTTCCCCAAGCCATCCCCATTCAGTTTGTTATCATTTTCATTATTAAACATTTATATAAGCACTGTAACATTTTATAGTGTTTGACAGAGATTTCCAAGTCTGCCTAATTAGCACAGTCCTTGCCACATGGAATATACTTTTATTATTACCCATTCATGGCCTTGTTAATCAGAAGAGGTTCTCTTGTGAATGGAAACATGCATTACTGCACTTTAGGCTAATAAGTTGACATAAAATATGACACACAAAATTAACTACTGCGCTACAGGATCCAGCAATTGGGGGTGATGTGCATATGGTCACACTGAGACTCTGTTGGTTTGCATCATTGCTGTTCTGCCTTACTGCCTTATTAAAAGTCTGAGAGAGGAAAATATTGGGAGAAGAAGGAGGGGAAGAAGAAATGAACAAATCTATCTTGGCATAAATAGGTTTGGCTCAACAATACAACAGTTGTCAGCAGCCTTTTCCACAAGCCTATTCCCTCAATGAGGAGAGCACGAAACAAGTGATTGAAAAGTCAGTTCATGTCCTTACAGCATTCTTGGAAAGAATCTGAAAAAAAACCCAAACAACAAAAAGGAAGAAGAAGAAGTTATGTTTGAAAATAAGGTGTGCTTTATGCTTCTGCATGTCCAGCGCCAAAGCAGAGCTTGCCAAGCGGAGGTGCAGTCCTGTGTTCACCCTGATTGTCTAGTCCAAAGATTAGATCAAAAAAAAAAGTGGCCTCTCTTCTTTTTTCCCATCCCTCTGCCCGTTCCTGCTGCAATTTGTTTTTCCAGTTAAGACAGAGTAACTGACTTTTTGAGCAATTCTAGCCCATTTCAATGAGGAAAAAAAAAGCCTATTTGCCTTCACCATTACCACCTTCACAGACATCCATGAGGACTTCGCAAACCATTTGAGTGGGTGTACTTGAAATGGTTTCTGTTGAGATGATCCTACAGAAAGAAAAGGAGAATCCTGATGGATGAAGGGAAAAGGTTAAACAGAACGGCTGCAGTCTGGCAAAGGGAGTTGCCTGGCTGGCCAAGTCCGTCTCTTTTGTTTCTCTGTTTCTTTATGCCTTGCAAAGTGTCCCTGTAGAGAAGAATTAGGAAAAAAAATCCTAAACTTCCTGAAAAACTGTCAGTGAAATTCATTCCTAGATTTAAGTAAGAGTTTACTTGCATGTAACTTTACATATTCAGAGGGCAATAGAAAAGGGAAATTTGTATGCGTGGGTGTGTATACATGCATATATATGTGTGTGTGTATGTAATATATGTGTCAATGGCTATGGGAAATAGTTAAGAGCATTTGATGCTTTTTGCAATTACTGTGTGGCTGGTAATTTAATAAAATATTATTTACTTCAGGTTTATTCCGATAAAGACTCAAAATGAGCATCCAATGAACGTGGGTGTGTTTGCGGTTTTGGATATGTAGTTTGAAATGCCTGAAAATCTTCATTAGATGTACTTATTTTAAAAATGAGGGAAGGACTGCTTCCATTTAAATGCAGTGTCCCATAGTTTTTCAGGGTCTCCAACACCAATGTGGCTAGCCACAAGCCTGCCCCAGGCCGTAATACCATTGAGAGTAATTAAATACTTACAGTGCTGGACTCCATTGCTCTCCTGAAAGCAGCAAGCCAATTTACAACCCACGTATATTCCTGTGGAAAATAGCCTGTAGTTGCAGAGAACCTGCTGGCAATAGGCTCCCCCAAATGCTAATTAAAGTTGCAAATCTGCATTGTGGCTGCTGAAACACCCAGTTTGGAACCCCAGCTTGGGAGATGGCCTGAGCGCAGCAACTTCTAGAAAGGCATCGTGTGCCACATGGCGCTATTTTATTTTTAACTCAATGATCTGCTATGTAAGCGCTAGTGGAAAATGTACGACCTCCCCTGCCCACGGGCAGCCGCTGCTGACTTCCCCTCTCCCTGGCCTCAGGACCCCGTTACCAGCAGGCAGCATAGCTGTTAATCTTCACTTTTAAGGTGACGAGGTAGGGTGTGCTCAACGGGGTGGGAAGCCTGGGCTCTCATCACGCAGGGGCCACTGCCAAGCCAGCGTTTGCACTCCGTCGGAGCCCCACTGATGCTGCTCCAGCAGCTCCATGCAGGGAGGACCCGGGGGGGACAGGTGCCTAAAGGAGTAGCAGAAGGGATGGACGCCTGTTCATTTCTGCTGCATGTGTGTGACAGTATTTTCACTGGTGCACTGCAGCATTGCAGGGGACTGGCAGTATCTGCTGCAGTTTGCTCGGGACTTGGTTTGCAGAGCCTGTGGTGAAACTGTGCTCTGCAGCCCCTGAGGAAGGGTGTTCCCAGAACTGCTTTTTAAAGCAGATACAGTGAGAGCTATTGGACAAAGATGTGTGTCCAGCACTTTTTAGAAACACTTTAAGTAATAATTTTCCCTCATGATATGTTGGGTGTTTCCAGATGTCTGAGGGTGATCTCTGCTCCCAAATGTATGATTCCAGGAAATGAAAGTAGATGGGAGTTTGGGGGCTGCAGTAGATCCGTTACTGCTTCCAGCATGTTGATTCAAGATCAAGACATTAAGCATACAAACACATCATCTTTGCAGTGTTTGTTCTTCATAGGAAAAGGATAAGAAAGAAAGAATGCCCTAAATGAAGTACAGAAATGAGAAATAAAATCTACTTTCTCTTCCTGAAAATATTCCAGTTCATCTATTTGTTTTCATACCAATCAGGTATTGCTGGTAAACTAATCTGTCTGCTCCACAGTAAATCTATGATACAGAAAATCCAGATCTGCAGAGGAGGAATACCAGTCCTAAAATGAAGGCTTAAAATACGTTGAGTGAGTTTTATCTAGCAAAACTTAGAAACCTTTTTTGGAAAGGTTTAGGTAGTTTTCAGCTCAGACGGATGCTGCCTGAGCACATCTTCTGCTTACTGAGAAATAAAATCTAAATAGAGAGACATAAAAAAAGATGCCTATATAGTTTGGAAAAAGGAAGGAGACATTTTGGAGCATACAGTGCCTTGCACATCATAAGCATATTTTTATATACCAGGTTGTGGAGATGAAGTGAAATAAAACATCTGCATATAATAAGGATTTGGGTCTGGTTTGGATCTTCAGCAACTACAATTTGACTATAGCTCCCAGGTATTCCCACTCCTTTTCCAATAATATCTCCTTGAGATAAGTTTTCCACTGCCAGAATTTTATTTTATTAAGTTCTGTGAAGGTGGAGGCCTGGCTCTCAGAGAGCATCGATATAAAACCTTATTATGGAAGGCCATAGCCAGCAGCAACTCTACAGATGGTATTAGAGGGCCAGTTTCAGTTTGCTCGTTTTTCATGTGTTCCCTGTTGGTAGAGGGGTAGCAGAACATTTCATTCTTCTGTGGAAAGAACATTTATGGAAAGATTTCTGAGTCTGATTGCATTTGTCATAGGTTTGGCTCTGTTCTCTCTATACTTGACATCAAGTACCTTATAGCTACTTGCAGAAGCAGTCTCCAAGGCAGCCGTAGACCTGACAGGGCCTGCATCCCACCCACCTTCTGCCAGTGCCTCCCAGAGTACCTGTGCAAGCATGCCTAGTGGCATGCTTATCCCTCAGGCATCTTGGGCGATGCTCCAGTTAGAGCTGACAGCACCTATGTTGCTGCGCAGTCTGGGAGAGAGGCGGGCTGCCTAGGAGAACAGCTCTCCTTAGTTGTCCTTCCTACATTGCACAGGCATCGCCACTGCCTTCAGCCTGCAAACTGTCCCCTCCACTAGGGTAAGCCCATTAGCATTGCTCGACGTGTTAAACCTGTGCTTAGGTCCTCTTCATGCCAGCTGGACCTTACGCTCATCTCTCCATGTGTAGGGGCAGGTAGTCCGTCAGCCCAGTGAGTAGGTGGCTTGAGCTGTTCATCACAGTCTTGAACCAGATCCATAGCAGCATAAACGTGGCCTAAGGTCTGTTCTGATCCTGCTGTCAGTGAGGTGACATATTTATACATATATAAAACTGTAATGTAAAATGTATAATGTGTAATGTAAAAAAAAAAATAGAACCAAAGGCATATTTTATGGAGAAGAAGCTGAAGTAGCTGTTAGTGAAACAGAGCTGAGAAGCAGCAAGCATGCTTTGGATCACGGGGATATAAAGGCGAGGGGACTAAAGCCAGCTGAGATTATCGCAGTGTGTGCCACTGTTAGGGAAAAGAAGGCCCAGGAACAGACCACCAGCATGTGCTGCCATCCTGGAAGGGATCGTTAGTGGACTGGGGATCCGCTAAAAAAGATTTGATGAAACAAGGTCAGAATCTGTGTAATATCTGAAAACCAAGATCCCGTCACTGGTCATGCACACAAAACCAGGCTAAGTAGTCTTGAAGTCATGAAAACTGGCAGTGTGTTTTTATCGTAGATGTATGAGAGATGAGTTGAATTGACGTGATTGCTGTGGGCAAAATTAGGAAGCTGGGGGGTAAAAGCAGCCAAGTTGGGAAGGACATGGTGGTTCAGACTGAAAACAGATTTCTACCCGATCCTTTTCCAGAAATGGAAAGTGAAACTAAAGCTCTGAGCTGGTTCTTGAGGACTGGTATACGTGTGTGTGTGTGTGTGTGCCCGGGCATTTTGAAGTTTTTAACAGAGTGGGCAGTAAAAACATACATTACTACATTACGTGGGTAGGTGGCATTCTTGTTTGTATTGCAAACTAAATTGTTGTCAGAGCATGTACATTCAACGATGGGTCGGATGCATTTGGTTTGAGTTGTGAGAAGGATGATGTGCAGGCTTGTTTTGTATAATCAATTGAAATTATTGAATATGAGCTGCACAGCTAAGCCATTTTCCACTGTTTGGTTTTTTTTTACATCACTTTACTTATTTGAGGTGTGTACAAAGTTTGGAGATGCTGAGCTACTGTGAGAAGGCCTCTTTTTGAAGTAGCTACGCAATTTTAAGACCAGAAGAAGAGATTGGTTTATAACTGTGGTTCTGAGCCCTGTAACTGCCCCTTATCTGCCGTGATCGTAGGCTGAATTTGAATCTTTTCTCATTCTTCATGCCAGGCCCTGGTTCACATCCGAGTGCTCAGAACCTTGCTTAGAAGAGGGCAAAATTTTACCCTGGTAACAAACCCAGGATTATGTAAGTCTGTCTCAGACCTGGAATTTCCAACTCTTAGATCATCACTTTAACCCCCCTGGAAAATCCATTTAACTTTAAAAACAGTTATGATGATGTTACCTTAAATTACATATACTATCAAGCAAATGGCAGGAAGTGAAGGCAAAGTTTATGATTTTGGCACTGCAGTGCTGAAGAAGTAGACAATTCTGTAGCAGAACAGCACCCACAAAGGTCTCATCTGCTTTTTGTGCCTGGTAAAATTGATGGGTAAGAGGTTCTTCTGGAAAACTTTAGGTTTCTGGAAAGCCTAAGGCAGCTGGTGAATGTCTTGTGGCTCAGCACTGAAATACTTTCGTGGACTCCCAGATGTAGTCCTTCACTTGCCAATACAAATCTGCATGTGTGTCACTGGTACATTATTCTTAAAGTTAAAAAATGCTTATGTTTTAGTAGGATTGAATCTTAAATGTAACTAGTCACTTAAAAGTAAGAGCAAGAAATGGCCTCTGGAAAGTGTTCAAAGTCCTTTTAAAATATCCTTAGAAATGAAATGAAGTATGAAGAGTGAATGTGTACTAAAACTCTACAACATCAAGAATTATGGGATCAAGCAAAAAGCCTCCTTTTATTGTTTTGCTTTGAGGCACATCTGTGTTTCTTACATATTAGCATGCCTCAGGCAGGGCTAAACATTTCATGTAACATGATGACCCTGGAAAACATGCTACAATTTCAGGGTAATTCCTGATGAGGGTTTATGAATCTGTAAGCGTCTTATATAAGTAAATGAACCAGTTCTCCAAGCCACAAAATGCTGCACTGCTCTATATTACTGCAAGGACCACTTAGTGCAAAGACTGTTTTGCTCCAGTGTAATGAATAGGATCTCTGTTATTCAAAGGTAATAGGAAAGCTGAAGAAACCAT
This sequence comes from Gymnogyps californianus, assembly GCF_018139145.2. Taxonomy (NCBI): domain Eukaryota; kingdom Metazoa; phylum Chordata; class Aves; order Accipitriformes; family Cathartidae; genus Gymnogyps; species Gymnogyps californianus. Next base: position 143,586,946 of record NC_059471.1, read on the forward strand.
GATATGAGAGGAACTGACTTTCTTGTTTTGCTGGTTTTGCAGGTTTTTTTGCTGGTTTGGAAGTTCTGTGCTGCCATCTATTAACTTTCTGTTACTGTCACTTGGAGCCCGGAGCAGGTCACCTCTCTTGCCTGCCTCTCTCTGAACAAGAGGAGTATTATAATCCTCTGTAATAGTGCCCCAGCAGCTCAGGGCATCTTATTGCAGTGAAAAAGATGTGTTTGGAGTTATTGTTTCATATAATGCAATGCTTTTGAATGGGGGAGAGTTTAGGTGAACGATTGTGTTCAAGTAGCTGCAACTCCGATGAACAACTGGAAGAACTGAAGGACAGAGAAAGAGGGGTTTCTAACCTCTGGGGAAAAGGGGAGATGGCAAATGCCCTGTCATTGTTGTTCCTTAATACCTATGTGTTTCTATTGCAGATCAAGGCTTCACTTAGCAAAGGTGTTTTTCAGGCAAAATGAATATTGTCATTCAATGACTTCCAGATGCTTATAACTTTGGCCTGGGGGTGAAACATCAGGTCTTTAAGAAGTGACAAAGAAAATCTGGCTGGGATTAAACACCAAAATGAGGTTCTTAGTGCAAAGACATAGGGAATGGTAACCTGGCGTGGAAATTGTGTATGAACCTATACAAGACTGACTTAGGCTAACATGTTAGAGTGTGTTGGCATCATTTGGCAACTAACTCATGGACGCAATGTCTTTTATGTCATTCTGCACTAAGCATGTATTGCACCGCCACTGAGACTACAACAGTCGTTTCAGTGATGCAGCTAGTCCCCTGCTAGCCTGTGTTGCTCGTTTTAAAGCAAAATGATCACTTTCTCATAGAGTCTGAATAGTTTTCTAAAATGTCTTGATTCCAGTCAGTTCCTCTAGCTAGCTTTTATTCTTATTCAGGTTTTAGGATATGTATTTTTTCATAGCAAAAGCATCCTGCGTGTATTTAAAGTGAGTATCTACTTGATGCAGTGGTGCTGTGTTAGGTCAGAGCGATATGATTGAAATATCACTATAGAGCTCTCCGAAGAGTGTCAAAGGGTAATGTCTGATTTCCATAGGCTCTGCTTGCCTGAAGTCCTTCTTTTGTCTCCTAACAGAGCTGTATTCTGATTGCAGAACGTCAATTATCCATACCTCCCTATTTCCCCTACTCCTTATGTCAGCCCACCTAGAAGCTTTCTATTAATTTATCAAATTGTCATTGCGCTCACTTTGTTACTTTGCAACTGTTAGCCTGTCCATTCGCTTAATTGGTCCATTTCCCATTTGTTAGTTATTCTGTCTGTGAATTGTCATTTGAATAATTTTTAGCTAACTATTAATTGAATACTATTTATAACGTGATTACATTGTCTACATTCTCATTTTTGCATGATCAGTAAGAGAAAGGCGTTTTTATTATGATGCATATCAGAGTGTCTGGTTAATTGGTGGTTGGAAAATGGGAAGAAAGTGATGACTCTGTCCAGTAATTACAGAATCGAGGAGTCCAAGATCGTTTTAACCGGTTGAACGTGAGGAGTCAGTTCAGGTTTCTGCTTCTGTGTTTGGCTGAAGAAGGCCACAGGGACAAAGGGGTGGCCAAGGTGTGTGATCTTACCAAGCTTGATGGATCAGAAACTGTTTTAACCCTGCCACTGTGCCTGTTAGGACAGTGACGTGATTAATGTTACAAATGCTGGGCCGGGGCCCCACTATTGTAATTCTACTTTGTGGCTTCAGAAATGCAAGTAATAGTGAACCTATATGTTAGTTCAGGTTCAGCAAGGACTTTGAACCATTGGGTGCACAGAGCCTTTTTCAGCCAGATACTTGCCCCTCTCTAGGGCCACAATCCAGCACCCACTGAAGTCAGTGGACACCCTCCAGCTGCAGTGGATGGGCTTTTTACCAGACCTCTTTGCACCAGTGCAGGGATGCAGCAGGCTCTTGAATTTGTAGTGAATTTGTGGTAAATGATAGCCATGCAAGCAGCCTTTATCCTGGGCTGCTTGCGTGGCCGTTGGTTAGGCAGCAGTGTGCAAGAGTGTCAAGGTCTCCTAAGCTTTCACAGTTGGCGCAAGTTCCCCACCTGCCTTGTCCTCACATCTGGTGAAGGGCAAAGGTTGGGATAGAGGCTGATCACCCACCACTACGTTCAGTTTGGGGCAGGAGGGCAGTACCCTCTAGCTGGCATCCCAGCCACTTCTTCTCCTGGCTCATTTTGGATGTGGTGAGCTCAGCACCCAGGGCATGAATAAGACACAGTTAAGGAGAACAACCTGTTCTTGCTATTCATTCATATCCAACATCCTTCATGTGTTAAAGTGGAGCCTGTAGGAGCAATTGATCCATAAGAGATGGCTGAACCTCACTGACTCTTTTGTGCCAATCCAACAGTTCAAGGTTTATACAGTGGCCGCCGTTCTAACAGCCTGTGATTTATAAGGAACTTAGGAGCAAATACAAGTGTGCTGTTAGAAATGTCATGATGGAAGAGGGAAAGTATGATGAACTTTGTGGGAGAAAATTAAAGCTACAGAGAGCTCCAGGGCTGCACAGTAAGACAGAGAAGCTCCTCCAGGTTTGCTCAGTAACATCTGAGATTAGGCTGAGCTCACCTTTGCAAGGGCAGGGCTTGCGCTCACAGGGGATTGGTATGAATGGCGACCCAGTCTTCAAGTCCTGGCTTTCTTCCCAGCTGTGCCTGGGACTGGAAAGATCTAGGCTATTGATTCAGATGGATTTTGGGGTTTGTAGTCACCAGAGCCAGATTTTGGAGGAGCATTTAAGTTCTCAGTCACGGCACGATTCCCAGAAACGGTTGCCCCGCCTGTGGGATAAGCAGCCAGAGTTTGCGCGCTGGGCATAAAGGGTGCTGGGCTCCTCCTCAGGCTGAGGGGGAGCTTCTGAAGAGCTGGCCTGAAGTATCATCTTGGGCTACAGCAGAAAAAGACTGCTCTAAAATAAGAGAGAGGCATAAAGATGCCTCAGTGCTAACGTCAGGCAGGGTGGGAGTCTGTCCTTCACCCTCGTATTTCTGTGTTCCCAGCTTGGTTCTTGTGACTGTAAACATCCACAGAAAGACTCATCTGTGCCTGTGGTACTGACACAACAGGCAGCATCTAGGCTTAGTTGTTCTTGGCTAAATTATTTAAAAAGAAAACTTGCACGTTTAGCCAAATGTAGAATTATTATTTTGGCAAGCAATAAAACTGCAGGGCTGTGAACCGTCTAAATAATCCCCCAGCTGGCCAAGGAAAGATCATAACCACAAACAAAAGCAACTCTCACGTTAGAGTAACGCTACAAACTTACTGCTGTTCCAGAATAGTTGCTAATCACAGATGTGTGTTAGTCTTGTCTGAAAAATACATCAGGGAAGCAACAGATTTCAAAGTTGCAGTAGTGTGGAGATAATTTTATTTAAACTTTCTCTGTGTTGGGTGCTGAGTGGCTCATTCTCCACTATTAAATTTAAACAGGGTGATATTGCACCCCCCGGCAAAAAGGGAATGGAGCCAGTTAAACATTGACTGGGAGGAGATGCCTGTCCCTGCTGAGCTGAACACCACCCAGATTGAATTTTGGGAGGTTCCTTAACCTTTGCTCTTGAGGTCATTGTGCTGCCAGTGTTTAAACTCTTTTACCTAAACAATGCCGGTAGGTTGTGGAGCATACCATTACGCTTGGTTACCTCCAGCTCTGGGAGGGCCCCTTGCTTCAAGTGCTTCCCCCGCCACGCTCTCCCATTAAACAGAGTGGGCCAGGTCAGTCCAGCATGCAAACAATGATGTCAGTATTGTAAAAGAAATGAAAAGCTCTGTGGGAATCCAGGAGACAGACCCCCAAATTAAGGATCTTTTGGCTAAATACAAGCATTAAAAGAGACTTATAAAGATCAAAATAGTGTTGCGTGCCAATGTGGCATTTGATGTCAAAGATAAAAGGGGAACTTATTTCAGAAGCGAGATTGTTTTAGCAAGAGAAAGAAATCTTAGTATCTGTGTTGGAATGCATAAAAACACATGTTTCCGATATTGTTTCCTCATATGCTAAATGAACAGGACATCTGGTTACGTTTTTAAAAATTAAATTAAGTGACACTAAATCAGTGCTTTACAAAGCAAAAGGTAGTAAACCAAGAACATCTAATAAGGTAACAATGAAATATTTGGCAGGACTTCAAGAGTATTAGAAATTTGCACAACCAAAAGGAGCTGAAATATCTTATTGTGATATATAGGAGGCCTTAACTTCTCATTTATCTGTGCTCTTTCTTACTACACTTCACAGTAATACGTTGTGTTCCCATTGGTATAGATTTCTATATGTTAGCGCCAAAACTCCAGATGTTTTCTAGGTAAATCTCTGGAGACTATTTTATTGTGTTTCATTTCTCCTTATTTACAATTCACTCATCTTGAACTCTAGCCGCTGGTAATAAAAATCCATAGAGTCTGCAGCTGAGCCGAGTGGACAGTATTGTCCTGTTTTTTCAAGTCAGGGATGGGTTGATCCAAGCCTTGAATAGAATCCAAACCGTCTCTTTTTTTTTTTTTTTTTTTTTTTATTTTAAACCCTTTGTGCACCAGGGAATGCTTTGTCTTTCCTTTTTTTCCGCACTCTCTCGTAAAAGGTTCAACCCCTGTTCAACCCCTCTTCACCACGGCAGCATTTCCACAATTGCTGCCCACAGGATTGTCCTATAACCAAGCTCTTCTGCAAAGACCGGCTCCTGCCTGTCGCTTTCTACTCTGTTCCCACTTGGTCATTTCATAAATCATGTTGGAAGAGATCCACTCATCGCACAAAAGAGCAACATTCAGGCAAGAACTCTTTTTTTTTTTTTTTCCCCTCACTTCAGCACACCCGTGCAGATCAGAGACCTGACATTGCCATAGCGTTAGTCAAAGAGACGGCTGCTCCAGCCCTGGTGTGCCCAGTGGCCCAGGCTCTCTGTATCCTGCTGCCAGGCTACCTTCACCACTGATCTGCCATCTTTCTCTACTTTCCTCTGGAGTGAAAGAAAAAGCAATGCAGAGTCACAGTCTTGCCTCATCCCTGAGCCACTTTGCGCTTCTTAATCTATTAAGAATACCTCCTTTTCTGCCTTGCAGGTACTGCACAGTGTTCCAGCCGGACATTTACAAACCCAAGCTCCAGTTCCCCTTCCAGGGAGTTGTTCAAGGCCTTTATTAACGAATCAGAATATAATAAAGCCTGCTGTCTCCTCCCTTTCTCAGTTTGCTGTCTATTTAGATTGCAAACACCTTCAGGTTCTCTGGTACATTGGAGAGGTTGTGGTGCCCGACTTGCACTGAAATCAGTCTGCGGTTACTGGGGAATTTGGGTCTCTACATGCTGACAAAACCCCTGCTTAATGACGTAGACATAATTAGCCAGCCACTCTGCTGCAGTGGGACTTCAGTTAATTTTTAAGAGCTGAAAAGTTTCATTTCAGACTTGCTGCCATCAGTGGTACATTTTATATTTCATCACAGGCATGTTTGATTAATGGACATCAAACAGATTTTTATATGAATATACCCACCCACCATATGTATATAAACATAAATCATTCCACAGCATAATCTGATCATGTTTTCTTAGCGGTTCTGGGCTCGACTGATGCTTCAGGGGAAAGCAGTGCTGCTCAGAGAACGCCAAACAGCAGGCGAGACCTTCTCAGATCCTTGTAAGCGCTGCTCTGCTACCTTTTCCTGTCAAGTAGAAGGATGAATGGAAGGAAGTTGTTGCAGGTCTGAAAAGGTGATTTTATTACTCCCTGCATGCCTAGGTAAAGCTGACTGGCTCTGAGTCTGGCCTCTTCCCTGACCTGTGTTTTCTGTGCCGACATTCAGGGACTGTGCAGTGCTTGAGACCTAGAGCTGCAATGCAGCTAACTGGTAACTCCAGCTCTCTGCAAGGCTGGAGGGAATTCTTTGTTGCTCTAGTAAGCAGCTAGAGTGGTAAGTGCCAGCCTACTAGATTTTTGAACAATTATTTTATTTTTCTTTGATTTCTTGTTACTTGGGCAGCTGAAATATACTTAGGCAAAGCAGATAACATCCTTTTTGCTTTGTGTTCTTGCTTGTGAATTATTTACTTATTTGTGAAGTAATACAAGTTATCTATATGGTGTGAAGTTTATAATTTTTGCTCCATGTATCAGTAGGTCTGACTGTTGGTTGGCATCCTAATTACCTGAAGAGCCGAGTATTTATTGTGAGTAAATCTTTCAAAATGAAAGAAGTTAAAATGGACCAAACCCCAAATGCCAGACAGGAGCACTCTCACAGTGGATCTAAGAACAACACTTAACAATTTTCAGTTTCCAAACTCAAGTTACACAAATTGCATCACAAAGGAAGATACTGTTATCATTAGTTTTACTTTCAAATGGAGGAACAGAGGTACTGAAAGATAAAATGATTTTCTTAAGGCACTGCAGTTCAGTGGCAGTGCTAGCAGTTGATCTTCAGTCCTGTATCCTAGCTACTGGCATTAAAACCTTGGATGCAATGTGTCCTGAACTTCAGAGAAAACTACCTCCAAATGCCATGCCTCAAGCTCATCTCTAGAAATATTTAATGAGGAAAATTTTAATTCAAGTTGCATTAAAATAATTAACAGAGACCATCAAAGCACAGTATCTTCCCAAGCTAGTAGTACTATACATAACCTATATATCTCTAGCAAACCAGAGAAAGTATTATGTTGATCAACCATTTTCAGCGGGGAGAAATTAATATAAGGGAGGCATTAAGAACCAGGAACGATGGCTGCTATTTACTTTTATTTTCTTCTCATTTGGAAGCAAGTGCTGTGTCTGTAGCCTACGGCTTTATTTGCTAACAGTGAGGCTTCAGCCTTGACTGAAGCCACATGGGTCACAGATTCCTTATCTGAAAGCCTGTGGATCTTCTGTCATGGTGCCCTTTGGGTGCATTACATAAAGGTCACCGTTCTGGTTACTTTCCCTCTCTCTCTCCATTCTTCAACTCGTTCTGGCTCTGCTTGTGCACTACTAAGGGCCAGCTAAAGAAAGAAAAACATTTTTAATTCTTCAATGTGAAGCTGGGTACACATATAGTACTCAACATTTATATAGTATCTGTCCTTAAAATGTCAATGTTCGCCAAGCAATTCTATGTATTGGCATCTCAGATGACATAAATAGTCTTCTGAAGTCAACTGAAAGACTCAAAGGCTTTCAGTGATTTCAGCGTATTTTTGATTGTGCCATTATTTTCCTGCAGTGAGAAGGGGAAAAAAACTGTGGTATCTAAAATGCTGTGCGTATCATTTTGCAAATGCAGTAATCTCACAGCAGCCTGTTTTTTCCAATGTGATGCTGCCTCAGCCAATCCTTTGTGCCAGAGAGGAAAAACTGTGATATGTTCCCAAATTCCAATAGCTAGTTACCTGCTCCCTCTGCCCTCCCTGCTGTCTGTCCCTGAAAAATGCAGAGTTTCAGAGGGTTTTTTTAAAACATTCTTTACAATGAAAAGAATGACCGTTAATGAGGGAGCAGAAAAACCCCATACATTTCCATCAGAATCCTCAACAGTACTCAAATTTTTAGTATGAAATACTTGTAATAAATTGTGTAAGATCAGTCTTGTGAAGTAATAACATTTCAAGAGAGGGAAAGATCTTAAGTAATTTCAAAGACAGATTTGAGGATCCTTGCCTGGACACAAAAAAAGGATAACTCTTGAGAATTTGTTCCAGAAAAAGGCAAAGAGGCTGAATTCATTGAGTAAGTTATTAGTGTTAAATTATTAATTAAGTTCTGAGTCAGCTTTGAACTACTTATTAGCAATTAATTGATACAGATAAATACTTCTGAACATTTTTTACTGGATGCTAAATGATGGGCATGTGGAAATGTATGCTCAGTCTTAATCTGCATCATTGTAATGTATGGGTTAGATTAACAGTGCTCTTCAGAGAAGGGAGACAGGCGCTGGTACACTGGGTAAGGAACAAAGCTTGAGAGGCACTTCCTATGCAGGTTACTGGAGAGGACTAATAACAACCTCTTTCAGCCCACAAGAAATTGTGTCTTCTCATGTGTTATTGGTTGCGACCATCTTCCAAAGAAAGTCCCTGTCCAAGAGTTCTGGCTGTTCAGGTGTCTGGGGTCCATACTATGAATTAAGCAGAAAAGGATTGCTATAAATATTAAACAGAAAGAGATTGCTATAACGGGATGAGTAATTTTCCCCATGCAGTATGGGGAGAAACAGAACGTGACAAAGCAGAGGAGGACACTGGCTCTCTGCAGCATACCTGTCCCATCCTTTCTGGCTCCAAAAAGCAGGGAGGGCCCATGGAGCTGGTACAAGGAGACACGTCCATGAAGGAAAAGAGTTGAGGAGCAGTGAGTTTTTGCAGCCTGATCTTCTAGGCTGGAAATCTTCTGCACTGTCAAGGTCTATTTGGATCTCTCAAATTTACAGGACAACGTACTTTGTGATTTAAACTTTATTTCATGAGCTCATTAAGAAATATAATGAACAAACACGACAAACAGGGGCTCAATTCCCTTTTGCCCAGACTAGTCTATCACGTTAACTCACTTATTCACCATTCAAGTCATAAGATTTCATAAATTATAACCCACAACTCTTAATATCGTGCACCTATGAGCAAAAGAAAATAATTAGTTACCTAGCTGACGGTAGAGTGCTCATCCTTCCTCCTCCGTCACAGTGCGGATGTCCCCTGTATCACACCGGGAAGCACAAAAGCCTCAGCAGTCCAGCTGCTGTTGGATCCACTTCAAAAGCTTTTTGGGTAAGCTGATGTTTTATACCCTCCAGCTTGGAGGTTTGGTCTATACCATTTTCATAAGTTAGTGGATTCTGAGGAAACTGCCAGACAAAAGATAATGGCTGCCGGAGACAGCAGTTTGCAGGTGATCATGGCTGCATAAGGGCCCTTCAGCTCTTCCTGGCCACCATGTCCTGCCTAAGCGGTGCTCTCGGTTTGACCTAAGGGCGCTGCTCCCAGCATACGTCAGGTCTTAGCATGAGCTGGGTTAGCTAAAATCTAAGCAGGAGTTGAGTGAACAGTCACAACTGACCCTCACATCCTTCTCTGTGGCAGCTACTCCTCGGCACAAGAGCCTGTTGTGGGATTTTCTGGTGTTCTGCGTGGGACTCCATCTGGTCTCACTCAGGTCGATTCTCAGTGGAAGAGGTGTTGGACCACCCATGAAATCTTCTGGAAATCCCATCCTTTCTGTAATACACATTTGAGCTTGTTCCCATTCCAGGAGAGCGGGAACTTCACTCGTTACTTTTTGGAGGCTGTTTGAAGATAAGAATGTGCTTATTCTGATCTTTTCCACATGCTCCTTTTACTTTCATCACCAAATTTAAAGTCTGATTAATCTTTGAGGAAAAATATTTTCCTGTTCTGCCAACTTCTCTATCTAACCTATCTTTCCATTCAGCTGAGCAGTTTCCACAGGGTTAATAATAATACTTACCAACCAAGTGAAGAATACATCCTTAAGCCAAGCAAAAATGCCTTGTAAATGACATTTTTTTACTGTTCAGTAAGAGGCCAGTTGAAATTATACTTTGCCACCCATAAATATTCACCAAGATGGTCGCTGAAACATGCATGCCCTTGTGCCCATGCACACACACTCACTAGAGACATAGAAGCATCTGTTCGAAAACTGCCTCTGATTTTCTGCATCAAGCTTGCATTTAAATAATACTTTCATATATTGTTAGATGCTTTACAGCAATGTGCAAAGACATTGCTGTCCTTTCACAGATGAGGATACGTGGACACAGGGACATGAGAGTTCCTCAGGAACTGATGTTCCTGCGGATCAGGAACCTGTATCCCATTGACCTCCAGTAGAGTTTAGGTTCCTGTGAACCTAAATCACTCCTGAAATTGGATTCTTACTTTGGTGAATATTACATTGTTAATATTACCAAAGTGGCTTCGTTCAAATCATCATCAAGTCTGTTGGTGGGCATGGGAACATTAAAATTTGCCTACCTCATTTTGGGTTGTACTGAGAACTTGATTTGCACCTGGAAAGAGGAATGAACCGGGTAGTGTTGAAACACACAGACTTGCAAATACCCACAAGACTTTTCCTCTTGCAGATTTATTTCATGCACGCTATTTCTCTTCATCTCCCCTCCAGTGACTGAACTGAAGCCTCTTTGAAAGTTTTTGCAACCTTTGATGAGTAAATAAGCATGATGTTCCAATTGTACAGATCTGTACCCTACATGCTATTTGATTTGACCTGAAAGGACTGATAAATGTTTTCTTGGTAAAAGTTATCAAAAGTAATTCAAGATATAGATATAGAGCAGAAGCAGAGATGATTCACAGTTTAGTGAATGAGGACTGCACCCGAGTCAGGACATGTGTTTTTATTCCTACAGGTACCACCCTTGGGGAAGCTACATTAGTTTCCGTGCCTAAGTTGCCTCTCTGCCTTTGTTTGCTTCGTGTGTTAGGATGGGAAAAATGTGTCACTAGTCTCATATTGTGGATTTCAAAACTGCCTAGTACAATCTCAGCAGGGCTTCTAGGAATAAATGTAACACAAATAATAATGGTTATCTTCAGAGCAATAATAGACTAAAAGTTTCTCATCTTTTAAAACATGCTTGTCGCAGTGTAACCAAACAGAGCACAAAGACATTAACACTGTAATAGCTTTCTACAACACTATAATGTGAATTTTTATTCCATCAGATAAATAACTAATAAAATATAAGCAGCAACATCAGATAGAAGAATACATTTTAGGAGAGGGCAGTCCATTTAAATAATTACACATCCAAGGAAACTGTTGTGGGAATCAGGCAGGGAGGGGAGATGGGGATGTACTTCAATAATGTCAGGCATCTCGTTCTGTTCTGAAAAGTATGAGTTCTTGTCATATGTTTATTTCTACAGGAGACCAGAGAAGGTCCCACTGATCTCAGGAGAAAGTTGTCTTTGTGAATGTTTGTTTGTGAATGCGAGTTTGGGATTTCCAGTCAACAGTTTTGGTCAGGATAATATTTTTTTCACTTAGTGGTTTTCAAAGAAAAAACAACAACAACAGCAACAAAATCTTCTCAGCACTTCAGTCATTTCTTGACTGGCTTGAATAAGGAACACAGAGTCATGGAACAACCTATAGCTTTCCCATTTATTTATTTGTGTGTATATATATTTCAATGACTGCTTTATGTAATGGCTTTATCTGCATATCACCTTTTAACAATATTTTTTAAATTTGGTTTTTGTTCTGAAAAATAACTTTTCTGTCTTTCCTGAGATGTGTGCTTAACCATAAGGCAATTTGTGCTGATGTTGCAACAGGAAACTCGAACAATATCAGCTGTCATGTTTTCGGTCCCAGCTCTTAGTCAGTCTGCAGACCATGGGTCCTGAGGTCATTCTTGCCTCTCCAAGGCCATAATACACTCAAAACTATAGAGCAACATAAAGTTCTGCCCCCGCGACAAAAGAGTACATAAAAGATGGTTTGGATCATGAAGCAAGCATCACTCCAGATGCCCAGCCAATTTTTACTCCTTGCTTGTGAGAATTAGTGCTGAAGTGAGGGGGTCTGCTTCAGGGAGGCAGAAATGGTCCACAGAAGAAGTTTTAAAGTTTGGACTTAAATAGTACATTTTGCTGTTGTGATGAAAAGCCCCTTTTTGCCCTCTGAGTTTGAAGTATTACCTTCATGCTCTGGAATACTTAAAAACAGAAAACCAAAATATCTTCGAGTTTCGCTCTTGCTTCTACTCAGATGTGTGTGTAACCACATTTTTCCTGCCAGCCTGAGTATTGAAAATAGCGTTTTCACAACCTGAAAATAGTGTTTTCAGTCTGACTTCAAGCTTTATAGGTTTCAGATCTAAAACTATTGTGTTAATTTTTCAGTGCCCGTGGACAACTAAAAACAAAACAGGTCAGGCAGTGCATGGTGATAGTAAGCCAACTCTAAAACACAGAAGTTAAAAAAAGAGTGTGAGTAGTAGAAAATGTACATGCAACCAGGCGTGCACCTGAGCAGTGTTGTTAGTGATCCTCCTGGTACATTATTATTGTCTCCCCCGGCATGGCATGCTGCATTCAACCCAGAGCTGGCTCTTTGTACTGCCTGAAATTGAACTGGAAGAAAAGTGAACCAAATCTTGCAGCTTTTTTCTCCCAAGAGGTGCTTATAGGACTGCAAGTCCCAGATCATAACCTTCCCAAAGTGCGTTTGCAGTCGCCGTTCAATCATGACTCGGAACAGGTCTGCCTTGCATTAATTGCGCTGACAGTGGTCCGCATAGACATCTCCTGGGCTGTCTTTTGCATACAGCGGGCTCAGGTAGTGCTACGGGAGTAGCCATAGCAACACAGCGCTCAACAGGACCTGCACATCCACCCAGAGAGCTGGATAAGTACGGAGACTGCATGATAAACGTGCTCTCAAAGCTGCCACTACTTCTACTTGTACACTGGATCCTGAAGATACTCCTGCAGCACTTTCCTGATGAGAAAATCCATCGGAATTAGAACGAAAAAAAATATTAATATGTTAAGATATTATTTCAGTCCCAGATACTTTTCCCCACTCAAGCCTGGCTGGTCCCTTTCCTTTGTGCTTGAGTCCTCAGCTTAGCAAAGCATCTGAGTCTAAAGCATTTCACAGGTCTAAATGATGGCAGTCTGGAAATGGGACAAGGCATGCCCAAAATACTGGGATGCTACAGCCTCTCTCTGAAGATACCAGCACCAGTGGCAAGCTTTAAACATATGTGTTTCTTGACCCAAATTCTGCTTCAGGAGCCTAAGGCTTCATCAGCCATAAACGGGGCTGATCACCAGTGCGTGTTGGGGCTCTCATCCATCTCCTTCAGCTGGGTACCCTGCATCCTGGGGCAGAGCCCCTGCCTGAGCACAGGACCTTGTGTTAGCTGAGACAAGGTGTCACTGAGGGTTGTTAGCTCGGTTTTAAACTGTCTCATAATGATGAGAATTCAAATTAATATATTGCTTTGGATCTCCTGTTGACACATGGTTTTATAAAGCTAGTTTGTCCGTCCAGTTTCTAGTAGCACCTTTAAAGGCAGCCCCACTGTTGTTACTAAGTTATAATTAAGCAGACAAGAATAGCTCTTTTCTCCCAATGCTTAATATCACAGAAGAAGATGCCGAAGTTTATACTTCTGAAAAATTGCTCTATCAAATAGGTATTTCTTGGTAGTAAGACCACATATGCCCTCTGCTGTCCCTTCAAATTGTGTGAAGACATATTAGAATATTATTTTTATTATTATTACTGATATTAATTTAATGATTATATGAAAACTAAGAAAAGAAGAAATATTCTGAACCAAAATAGTATTCTTTTTTAGAAATCAGTCTGAACCAAATTTTAGTTTTGTATCTGAACCTTGATTGCTGGATATTAGGGAATGTCACTGAAAGCTCATTGCTGTAAAGTTTAATAGCTGAATCAGAATGAAGGTATCAGATGCTGTTTTTCCTTGCAAATGTTTCCAAAAAGGCCATGCACAGAATGATACACACTGGTACAGTATTGCTGTCGCATCTCCCTTCAGACTGGCAGCCCCACCAAGCTCTGCCTCTGCCCTAATATAAGAATCAACAAAAGCGTCTTTTTTTTTATGTAACTCAAGCCCCTGCAGAACTACCATTGAGTTTCATGAAAGAGCTATAGAAACAAAGGATCCTTGCTGAGGATTTGAAGTCCCATTTGTCAGGGAGTACAGAGCTCTGTTTATAGCTGATGAAGGGACCCCGCAGACAAGTTGAAGTTTATATCAATCTTATCTAGCAAACCCAAGGGCCCAAACCTTTGCATTTGCAGAAGCATGCACAGCACAGATCCTTTTCAGCCGTCTGTTGTGTTTCCCTGAATTTGCAGAGAGGTGTTGGCTCTTCTTGCGCGGGGCTGGCTGCCTGCCCCAGGGAAAGCATTATATTGCAAGGAGGGGTTCAGGTAACTCCATCTTTGAGTACGCAGGTGGAGTCTCTGGGCTTACACTAGGTGCAGAGTAGTACAAGGCAATCTGTTGGGAAAGCTCTGCAGAAATAATGCTTTTCAGATTTTGAGTTTTCGTGCTTCCTAAGCACATAGTCTGATGTGCTTCACAGTTCTGGAGAGTTGTCTGGAATAAGATCATGTATGCAAAACTGTATGCCTTTAAAATAGATCTGTAACAAAAACCTAGATAAATCTCTAAATATAGAGGACATTACATTTTTTCAGTAAGCAAATTGTTTGCTGTTTTTACATGCTGGATTTCCTTGATTTTTCAGAGATGGCTAGGCTTAAGAAACTAATTTCTTGGTAGCAAGCAAGCCTTTAACAATCTTGGGTAAACTTTATATGGTGCTTAATTTACTCTAGCAGCACATAATGGAAGGAAAGCGTTGACTAGAATGCACTTTTCCAAATTAATTTCTGTCTTCTGACAACACGTACTCTTCTTGACAAAGATAAGTTTCTAAGCACTATTCAAATTGCTTCCTGCTGTTTGTGCAAATTGTACACACAGTATTATTTTAATGTTTAATGACAGCTGAGCGACTACTTGACACCCTACTTTTAAATTATAGCCTAATCCAGATCTCATTGGCTCCTAATAACTCTCATTTTGGATGGCACTTCTGAAGAGCACGTGTCACTGTGTGAATGTCATGCAGCAGTGGTCAGCTGAGGTGTTAGAGTAAACTCTCAACCAGCCGCAGGGAACACGGTGGAGTTCTAACAGAACCTAATTTTGGTAACTGGGAGAGGTGACTCAAGAGGCCAACAATTTTCCATGGATGGATGCTAGTTTGGCAGTGGACAGCACAGAACTGGGTTGATAAGGTTTTATTTGAGCTACTGTGGTTACTTACATGGACCGAATTGCGCCCACTGCCCAAACTCTTGGATAGACCCATAAGTTAGTTGCCCTGCCTGTCTAGCTAGCTAGTGTGTGATCGTGTGACCACATGCGGTGCCTTCATACAGATTATTTCCACTAATACTCTAATTAAAATGCCTCCTAAGACACTGTTCTCAGTGCCTATATTGGAAATATGCATTGAATGCTCAGCCAAAATTATCCGTTAGGGCGCAATTAGCTGTGAGCAGAGCACTGAAACCTGGAATATTTTTGACTAAGAGGTCAATTAGTGTGATTGGGAGGCAAAGGAAGCAGCCAGCCATAGTATGGTCAGAGGGAGCAATCAAGTGAATTGAGCAGTCAGCTGATTAGGAAACAACTAGTGAGAGCAAGATGAATTTTCACTCTGGAAGTGATGAATGTAGACCCGTCTGGAGTGTTCAGCCAAACTGAACACTCAATCAGCATTTGATTAACCTGAGCTGCCCCCTAGGAGAAGCATATACATAGCATTTAAATATATATATGATAGTCTCATCATGTATGACGCTCCCAAGAGCTGTCCTATATGTAATAAAGTATTAGTAAAATTCGTAAGTAATAATAACTCAAAAATCCTAAGTAAAAGTGACATAACTGTGTATTCAAGCAAAATATTTTTGTATCAAACAGATGACTCCTTTACCTTGCAACTCATCTGTCCTTAGATTACATTTGTGTTTCAAATCTAAATATCAGAAATTTTTCTGTTGTCTAGTAAGAAGTCTTAAAGTAAAATAAGACTAGGCTTTGAGGTTAATTAAAGTTTGCTAGAAATGAACTTTTTACTATCAGACCTATGCCTTTGTAATTAACATTTAGGATGCAGGGTTAATTATTATTGTCCCCTTTGTTAGTTTGCAATGTAGAATGAAGAAATCAAAAGCTTTGAGTTTGATTTCGAGGGTGCCTTTTATTAACAGGGAAACTACCCTGACCCATGAATATTGCTGCGGAGTCTCCGTCCAGGTCCGGAGGAGGAAGGGAATGATAGGTGGGCTTAAGGATTTCTTCACTCCCCAGCCCTGCTGTCGGTGACACAGCCGCGCTGGAGCCTGGGGACAGTCCTTGCAGGGTGGTGGCGCTGGGGTGATGCAGCAGCCAAAGATCGCTCTCCCCTCCGTGTAGGAGTGGTTGGTTTGGCGTCTTCACCAGCTTCCTGACTGTCATGTGTGAGTGGTGTGGCTCAGGGGGGCTGCAGCTTTGCCCACCCTTCGGCTAAACAGCAGTGTAGGTGTGGGCTGAACTGGAAGTTGCTGAGTGGCACCAGTCTGGTATCATCTCTCTGTTCTGATATTCAGCTGCAGCTAGGTGACAGAGACAGCAGTTTCCCCAAAACTGGGAGTTTCCTCCAACCACTCAAGGCTTGGTGGCAGGAGCTGGTGGGCACTCATGTTTCCAGCTCTGCCTTTGTTCTCACAAAATGTGCAGCAGCCACACAGGTGGAGTAGTGCACGCTTTTCTAAACAAATTCCTTCACTTCCTCTGTACAGCACTTTTAAACCCAAACGGAAACGTGTCTCGATGGTCAAGCAAATGAGTAAGCATGTGCAAGGAGATGTCTGACAGGCAGTGGAGCCGGCAGGCTGGAAACTCCTCCAGGTCCCTGCAGCAGAGATGGCTGTCAACAGGGCTTGCTTGTCTGAACGTGAGTGGCGAGCCAGCTCTGGCCCTGAACCACTCCTCCCTCAGGGAGAGGAGTTTGGCCCGGCAGCGGCAGCGTTTCAGCCGGGCCTTTGCAGACATGCTGTCATTATTTTGCAGAAGGAGCATCAGGAAAACCTCTAGGGAAGGAAGAGCCGGAGACATGCTCAGGTTTGGCTCTTCCAAAGGCTACCCCAGTTAACTTGGTTTGGTTTATCTCCATGACTCAGAAACATATGAACAGTAGTCTGCATTTTTAAATTTTTTTTTAAATGAAGTCATAAATGGCATTGTGCCAATCCGAGCAAAGGCAACACTTTCTTTACATTAGCTATCTAGATCATCTTTCCTTGAAGTGGAAATCATGACTCCCTACATTTATTTCTTGTCCCTGTTTATATGTGAAGAAGTATTTATTTAGTATTTGGGATATGTCTTTTAACCCAGACTAGTTCTGTTTAGAAGTGTATTGTGGCACTATTGGATTTTATGTTGCAAAATTTCCTTCATTAGTTCCTCAACCCAGACCAAAGTTGTATTATTTTAGCATTGAGATGGTTGTTCTTTTTTCAAAATATTTATATTGCAAAGCTCACACTCCCAAATCTAGTGTAGCGTAGCAGTCACAAGTTCGCTTCTCACATGTACTGATTTGGCAGTGATCAAACCACACAGATGTCAGTAGACCTACTCATTTATTCTGGAGAAGGACAAGATCTCCAGGGGCTATGCAAACAAGTCTGATTTAGGATTTTTTTCCAGAAATGTTTCAACCGCCATGTACTGTGTGTATATAATTAATATGGACTCTCTTAATCTTTGAAACCATAGTTCATGTTACTGATTGCACAAATCATCTGGGATGCCACTGTAATAAAATTCTGGAAGTTTTTCTCATGGTAAAAGAAAAATGATGACACTGGAAGCTTGATGCTCAGCAATGGGGCACTGACCTATCCTACTTGAGCTAAGAAGTAGCTCAATTCGCTTGCAGATTACAAGAATATTGCCTTCTGTACGAGGCTAAAGAAGGTCAAAACATTCGGTGAGCAAATTGTTCCTGCATGTCAAATGATACTCTGGGCTAGTGGTTGTTGTGGCTTCCAGAGTCCTGTGCATAGCAAAGCTCCGTGGTGTATTTTTGGATTGACACCCACTGCCCACTGTCCCAGTTGACCCTGAGATTTATTGTCCCTGCCTGGGGAGAGGTAGATGGCTTCCCAACTTGCAGTGTTTCAGGAGGGTGTGTGCTTACGGTTGGAGTCGATGATCTTAAGGGTCTTTTCCACCCTAAATGACTCTATGCTTGTATGTGCTGCGCAGAGACTGCCTCGTGCTGCTCTCCCTGCTCAGTAATGCAGAGCAGTAATTTCCCAGGAGCCCGAGGAACTTCTTTTCCCAATGCAATTGCACGTGCCTGCATTTACTTTGTTACCCACTAAGAGCAGTGATATTAACCTTCTTCAGAAGTGGTCAGTGCATAACTTGTCGAGAGATGTCTATACATTTCTATAGCACGTTTTGTCCAGTTGTTCAGTGCAACACACAGTGCATGTTGGAGTGTGCATTTGAGATGGCGTACCTGACTCACACTGTCCTGTGGGGAGCATCTTCCAGCAGAGTGGCGTAACTGTTTTGTGTGCGGACATGTCAGTTCTTCCAGCTTTTTCCTGGCTGAGAGTCGAGAGTTCAGTTTGTGTTGGTAGGATTTGGGGTTGCTGTTTTTCTGTTCTGTATTTAAAGTGCACACTGCTATATGGTTATTTTAGGAACTTCTTTTCTTTGTGTATGTACGTACGAGAGAACTTCCAACCCGGTACAATCAAGTTAGGTCCAAAACATTAGCTCTATTTATCTACTTTGCACTGTGTTCAACTACAGTGACTATTGAGTATAAATGATCTTGCCATTACTTAAATAGCAAATACAGACACACACTTACTTGAGAAACTAATGGCAAATGGCTGAATTTTAAGATTTAATGAATGTAGGACCACCTTTGAAAGATTGCCATTCACAGGGACACCATCCTGTTTGGCTCATAAAATCAATATTCTAGGTAGCCAAACTTACAAAACATTTGAAGTTCCTTTGGCACAATGATCAAAATATGAATGAAGTTTTTGTTTTTCAGATCCAAAGCCCATGTGAGGCTAGCTGGTGTGACGATCACAAGCTTCAAAACCGTTTTCCCTCTGATTTCACGTGATTGTTTTCTTAGGAGGCGCAAGATCTTCTTCCTGAGAAAGAAGCACTGAAGGAGGTTCAGGAGAATTACATCTTCCTGGAAACTGAAATCAAGTCACCCAGAGATGTGCCTGGAGGAGGAAACAGGTGGGAGAGTTAACTGAAAAAATCAATCACTGTTTACCTTATTTCCTGTTTTGCTGTACGTCTCTTTTAAAACTATATTTGAGTAGTCACATCCCAGATTTTTTTAGTTTTAGAGTAGACAAAGAAAGGTCTGTGCCACCACCCCTCACAACTAAGTAGTCCTTTACCTCAGGAAAAAGAATATCAAGTTTGTAAAGGCATCATTGAAAGACTATGACATAGCATTTCTTTGTCATTGTTGTTGTCATGTGCTACACGCAATTTGGCCTCCCAAGTTCCTACCAGTTCTTCCTTTCTGGAGAGCCCCGTTATTACCCCATCTAATCTCCAAGAGCAGAGCATGGTGTTCACATGCTGTTGGCTCTTTGTCTGTGTTTATTTCAGAAGTACCCATGAGCCTACATGGTAGAGCTTGCATCGGATCCCCAGTTTTCTCAGGCTTCCAACTTGCCTGAGTTCAGCAATTTTAATTCCAGTACTATATGTACTCTCACTCCTACCCTTTGCCATGCTCTGTTTCCCTTCCCCGCTCAGTTAAACAGGTTCCGCTTTGTGGAACCTTTGTTAATACCTGTTCCCTTTGGGGGAAGTAGTTTTGTAAAACCCAGAAAGGCCCTAGCCAGCTCTCTTAGCTTCTTCCTTGTATTCTTGTATTCTTCCAAGCCAACTTCCAGTCCCCTGCATGCTGAATTACCAAGAAATCCTTTGTTTGGGAGGCACGGAGACTTGCCCAAGGCAAAGCAGCCTATGTAGACTTGCCAACCCAACCTCACCCCATCTGTCTCTGAGCTACTCCTGACTGAACTCAAGGAGCCCTTTACCTCTCCAAGTAGACTCTGAGAGTGGGAACCATCACCTGGCACTGCTGAAGCTCATACCCAGCCTCCTAACCCAGGTCCATATCACCTTATTTTGTTCCCTGCACATATAACGTTAAAGACAACTGCTACCTTCTCTTAGAGCAAAGCAAGACAGCCACAAGCACCGGCTGGAAGGGCTGTGCCTGGAAAAGGCAGAGGAAAAACAGTTGTGAGAGAAATTACTGAAATGACCATGCCAATTTTCATTCTGCTTTCTCTATCCACTTAACAAGAACTGTTTGCTCACGTTCCACCTAGCAGTCAGTAGCTGAACTGTGTTGCAGGTGCCTGGAGTAGACATGAGTTTCACTGGTGCAGTTCTCCTCTTGCTACTCCCTGTAGTTCGAAGCTGCATATGCTTGAGGTCTGCAAACTAGAGTGGAAGGAAGGGGGTTCACTAACCAGCTGTGGTGCCAAAACCCACAAAATTAAAGGTCCTGTTGAAGGAATGGATAACTTGAAGGAAAATGTAAGGGTGGCATATACATCAGTAAACACAGGCCCATCTGATCTCTTTTGATTAGAAAGTCTAGAGGAGCAAAGAGCAAATTCTCAAATATAAACCTGCTTCAGTGATCTGATCTCCATGTCACAAATGGTGTGTTTTGCACTGACATAACTTATTGATTTCATGCAGGAATGCATGGCCTGCTGAATCTTGCTGACCATTCATTTGTTCACAGAAATATATCTATATATGTATCTGTATGCGTACATGCATAAAATCATAAAATAGAGGATATAATGTAAGGTAGCGTAGCATAACATAATATGGTGGGTTGACCCTGGCTGGATGCCAGGTGCCCACCAAAGCCGCTCTGTCACTCCCCTCCTAAGCTGGACAGGGGAGAGAAAATATAACGAAAGGCTCATGGGTCGAGATAAGGACAGGGAGATCACTCAGCAATTACCGTCATGGGCAAAACAGACTCGACTTGGGGAAAAAAATTAGTTTAATTTATTACCAGTCAAATCAGAGCAGGATAATGAGAAATAAAACCAGATCTTAAAAACACCTTCCCCCCACCCCTCCCTACTTCCCAGGCTCAACTTTACTCCTGAATTCTCTACCTCCTCCCCCCCAGCAGCACAGGGGGACAGGAATGGGGGTTGCGGTCAGTTCATCACACATTGTTTCTGCCGCTCCTTCCTCCTCAGGGGGAGGACTCCTCACACTCTTCTCCTGCTCCAGCGTGGGGTCCCTCCCACGGGAGACGGTCCTCCATGACCACCTCTAGCATGAGTCCTTCCCACGGGCTGCAGTTCTTCACGAACTGCTTCAGTGTGGGTCCCTTCCACAGGGTGCAGTCCTTCAGGAACAGACTGCTCCAGCGTGGGTCCCCCACGGGGTCACAAGTCCTGCCAGCAAACCTGCTCCTGCGTGGGCTCCTCTCTCCACGGGTGCACAGGTCCTGCCAGGAGCCTGCTCCAGCACAGGCTTCCCATGGGGTCACAGCGTCCTTCGGGCATCCACCTGCTCTGAAGTGGGGTCCTCTGTGGGCTGCAGGTGGATATCTGCTCCACCGTGGACCTCCATGGGCTGCAGGGGGACAGCCTGCCTCACCATGGTCTTCACCACGGGCTGCAGGGGAATCTCTGCTCCGGTGCCTGGAGCACCTCCTCCCCCTCCTTCTTCACTGACCTTGGTGTCTGCAGGGTTGTTTCTCTCACATATTCTCACTCCTCTCTCCAGCTGCAACTGCTGCTGTGCAGTAACTTTTTCCCCTTCTTAAATATGTTATCACAGAGGCGCTACCACCGTCGCTGATGGGCTCAGCCTTGGCCAGCAGTGGGTCCATCTTGGAGCCGACTGGCATTGGCTTTTTCAGACATAGGGGAAGCTTCTAGCAGCTTCTGAGAGAAGCCACCCCTGTTGCCCCCCCGCTACCAAAAACTTGCCACGCAAACCCAATACACCGTAACAAAATTAACATATTCTAAATATAATTTATGTATTATATAAAGCAAGCCGTATAGCTTATGCTTTTCTGTCTGCTGGAGCCATTTGCTAGTTGATAAACTAAAGAGCTCCCCAGCCATTTTAATCAACACAGGTTCATCTTTTGCCTTTCTGACTGGAAACTGCTGAGATTTATGTGGAAAACAAATCCGCGTGGTTTTGGTTGTGATGTGTCATCCCCAGTACTACTGATGTCATTAGCTGCCTCCTCTAACACAGGGAGACTTTGGTCCACTCCGCTGTTTAATCACAACATGTAGTGCAGGCGTTGAGCTTTGTACTCTAAGCAATGGCAGGGTGGGATAGACATTTTAACATCCTCTTGTTCTATCCAGTATGAAGACCACAACAAATTTATCCATATTTTATATTTTGTAATGTAGTTTAATGCACAATGCTTGTGGATGACATCCATTGCACAAACAGGGTTTTTGTTAGGTATTAGAATCAGGTTGCCAGTCTCTGTGGATGTTTTCTATGAGCTGGCACTTAGAAGAGCCTTGCTCCGGGCTCAGCTGTGCTCTCACTGACACCTGTATAAACCCACAAGTAATTTCACTGAAGTTATTGAAATTGCTCTGGACTTGTACCACCATAGCTGGAAGCAGGAGACAATTAAGTTCATTTTTAAATTCTTCAACATATAGCAAACACTCAGCCCTACCCACCCACCCAGAGAGAGAGGCATAGGTACATACATGCAGGTGGAGTTCATAAAATAAACAGCCTGACCAAGTGTATCCGCCCAGATGAAAGCCAGATGCTTGGGAAGGAAACTCTTTTCCTACCAATGTGGCCTAAAAGCCGCCAGCTTGTATACGGTCAGCGTCAGCTGTGTTGCCATGACCAAAAATAGTGTTCTTGGGAATATTTACAAGGATGAAAACACACACACTTTTTCTTCCTTTGAGGTTTTCAACAGATGCTGCTAAGCTTTGAGTTTTCTAATTAAAAAAAGTCCTACATGTGTCAGTATCATATGACCTGTGGCACTTTTTCTGCTATCCTGTTTCATAGTGTAGATCCAGTGAAGTCCTGAGAGTCCTGGTTGCTGTATGTGTGCAGGGGGTGCCTCTGCATTTACAGGCATGTTGTCTTTAATCACATATGTTCCTTAAAAAAATGCATAAGTTAACTTACTTGTCTCTGATAGGTAAATGCCTTCATGTTTTCAACGGCTGCATAGGGCTCATGGAGTTGCAATGGCATAGCCTGTCAGAGAGGCGATGCAAAGGACTGATGCCTTGAGTGGAACAGAGAAATTATGCTTCAGAGAATAGTAACTCTTGCTTGGGCAGCATACTGTCCTCACAAGTCATGCAGCTCACACCCTTTTTAGGCTGTTGGAAGAGCCCCTACATCCTGTCCCATGAGGCAAGGCTGGATGAGGGACACCACCATGCTTCATCTCCTCCCTTCCCTGAACCTCTCTTGCTGTCCTGACTCTGCAGCAGCAACTCTCAGTGCCACAGTAAGGAATTCTGCAAGGTCCCCTGAATGACATAAAATGAACCACGTAAATTATTTGACTTCAAGAGAAGGATAAAGACTGTCTTCTGAAGGACTTAATATGGGGAACTCAGCAATTCCTGTAAGATTGTGGTGGAAGATGTTTGCAAACCCCATGGCCCTGTGGGCTAGCTGCACTGGCAAATTATCAGGAGCTTCTTGAACCACTGTCTGGTCATCCTTCTAAGGGAGCAGTCCACACAGTTGGCACCTAGAAGCACATCTAGGTTAAAAAAAAGTGCAGACAAATCCAAAACCTCTGTCTGTGCTCCCAGCAGGATGGATATAAGCCAACTCTGGTCCAAAACCTGCATAGCTGTGTTATGATAAGCGAGTATATTAGTTAGGACGTGGTGCTGTGCTGACTTGGCAAGGTGGCTTCCAGATGGGAACTGGCTTAGGTTCATCTGGCCCAGGGAGCAGGCACTACATGCTCAGCTCATGTCTGCTCCTGCCCATGGTGGCATGCAGAAGAGAATTAGAGTTACAGATTTCAGCCAAAAGCTGCCACAACCTGGCAGCTTAGGTAGCCTACAAGAACGCAAAGATCTTGTCACAGATATGGATCTGCTCAGATGGCAGAATGTGACAAATAGTCAACCCAGCATGCAGACACATTAGATGGTACAAGCATATTGCTCAGAGCTGAAGATAGGCTTGTTGGCTGTATCGTGATGCAGTATTGCTCAGCTAGGACTGTGTCCACTTTAAAATGAGGAAGAGGTTGGGATATCATTCTCCGGGTTAACATTGATATGACTTGTCCCCATATAAGATCCTGCTCTCATTTATTTAGTAGACAAAGAGACCAATGTATGCTTTGGTCTGGTTTTAAAGACTGTTTTCTTGACAAATTACTAAAGGGTCATTTTTTCATACAGCACAGAGACAACATCCTCCCAGCTGTCTTCTGAGCTATTGATCACATGCTCCATCACTCCAAGCTCTGCAGAAGATGGGTCAATGTATTCTTCAGACATGTCCTTTGTGGGTTTATCTCATCCTGCCTCTGTCATGGGGACCACAGAGATGCCCAGTCTGGCAAAATCTTCTGACCTAACTCAGGCTTCGCAAAGGAGAGCCATAGGTAAGCCTCTGGAGACTCGACTGCTTTGTGTTTAGGACAGAAAAACACAGCCCTTTATTTGTCCATATCCGCACAGTATGAAAATATAACGCTATAGCTTGAGAGGAGGCTTTGGTTATATTTCAACTAATGGAATGGAGCAGCCCGCATCCCATTTCACATCCCGCTCTCTGGCTGGGACTGATCATGTCTCCAAACGTGAAAGTGGTAGGTGAGGCCTCAGGTGATAGAGAATATGCCTGTGTTCCCTGGATTAAGTGCTGTTATTTCCTTGTGTTTCACAGCAGATGTAGCCACAATAAGGACTCCATATGTAAAAAGAACCTTTTATTTTCATGCCTTATATTATAGTAGGCTTAGCTTTCCTATGTAGAAAAATCTGTGACTGTGCTCCAAGCAGTGCATAGATGCCTGGAGAAGGTTTGTGGAAAGATGTGTGTACATGTTCTGGGAGCTGTGACTGGCCCAGAATAAGCTGCTGAACAGTGAGCATCCAGCTCTTCCCTGTTGCAGCGGTTGTGATTGTTTCCAAATCACAGGCAGGGCTGAGAGCAGCCCCTATGCCAGCAGAGGTTCTGCACCCTCTGCCTCCCTCCCTGTGTCATTTTCTCCAGCGCTGCATTGTGAGACAGGGCAGTGACACCAGTGGTCTTGCAGCAGGGTGCTGCTGACGGGGCAAAGGCCCAGGCTTTGTACTTGG
The DNA here is from genome assembly GCF_018139145.2 of Gymnogyps californianus. NCBI lineage: Eukaryota > Metazoa > Chordata > Aves > Accipitriformes > Cathartidae > Gymnogyps > Gymnogyps californianus. Next base: position 143,611,969 of record NC_059471.1, read on the forward strand.
CCACTGGATCTTTTTGGCTCCCACAGCAAGACATGGCAAGTCCAAGAAGAAACTGGTTCTGGGTGGGGATTTGTGTGAGTGCTGCTCTGTGCGAGGGAGGCTCATGAGAGAAGGAGGACAAATCTCTGTTACATGCCTCTGCAGTGAAGCAGAGCATATTTGTCCCCATAGATTTTTAAATGCTTTTTAGTTACTTTAACACAGACCAGAGCAACGATACCAATCATATCAGGGGGTTTGCTCAACATCCTGTGAAAAAGGGGATGCAGCACAGCTCTTGAAACACAGTTATGACTAGAGTTTCTAGTCAATGGGCAATTCTGATATTTTGGCATTTGGTTTAGACCTGCACAATGATAAAAATGGAAACACTGACATTTTGGGGGAGACAAAAAAAACTGGGTTTTTTATTCTTGTGGTACCTAGCTACTGGTCTGTGTGCATATGCACCCATTTTTCAAACCTTAATAACTTTGGAATACATGGACCAGTTTCTCCCTCCCAGGCTGGCATGGGGATAGTGGCCTCAGGAATCAAGTCTTACAAGTTTTCTGAAAATTGACAGTCAGGCATGAGAGATACTGTTAGTGCTCCTATTGAAGAAAAGGTTGATATGTCCTTCCCTCCTTCCCATTTATTAGCCATCAGAGAACCCATGTGATGCCAGGGCAGGGGGATGGGGAAGCAGAATGAAGGAAAAAAGTCATTAGAAACCAGGCTTCATTAATTCAGCTGCTAGGGGAACAGCGTGTTTGGAGAGGTCGAGATGTTTCATTTGACCTAAACAAAACGCTTGGACATTCTTCAGTTGAAATGTTTCATTCCTGCCTATTGAACCAAATCAAAACACTTAGCTTTGGTGAAGCACTGTAATGAAGAGCTTAGGAGGGAGCAGCTGCAGCTTATTCTAGCAGCACTTGTCTGCCCCAGGCTTGGGAGAGGGTGACGTTCCTTTTCCAAACATGCAATGTTGATCATCTCCAGCGTATTGATAAATTAAGATGGATTGTACCCCAGGTATTAGGAAACAATGAAAGACCCCAATCTGCCTGCTGTCCGAAAGGAGTGTATGTCCTCCTGCCATAAACAGCTGTCTGAAGGGAAAAAGAAGTTGTGGAAATGTTTTAATGGCCTGGTCTTCTAGGGAAAGGGCTGATGTGACCTCCCTCTGTGTGTGTGCGTGCTCACATTTGTCTGTCTGTCCTCCCAGTTATGTCTTTAGTTAATGATCCACTTCAAACAAATTTGGGCATGTTTATATATACGATACGGGTTAGATATGTGGAAAGCAGTGGGCCTCTGCTGTTCAACCCTTTGGAGCGTGAACTAGCCACTAGCCTCAAGTCCACCCCTCCGGTTCTCATATGTGTATGGGCGAACAATGAAGCATGTTAGACAGCAGGATTTGTTGACAGACCCCTTCTCCCCTCCACACCATTGCCTGGAATCTAGTCCAGCCCCCTAAGTGGAAAACTGTGATTAAAATCGTTGCCCTGATTTGGACATGGTGAGTTTGAACTCAGAGCCTCCTCTCTCTTAGGAGAGCTTTCTAAGCACTCTACTACGAATTTTGGGCTATAGATGTCCCTTGCTGTGGCATGACACAGCAAAATGGCACAAAAAAAAGGAAGGGAGAGCCTACAGGGCAGACCTGGTGCCCTAGGGTGCACTACTTAAGGCAGCTTAATGAATGATGGAGATGGGGTTTCCTAGTGTTCAGGGTGCCACAGGAGAGGAGACTTTGTCTGCCCAAGAGATGCTCTCCTGGAGGCTTCCCTTACAGCATTTTTCCCTGCTGAGTGTTTGTGGAGTGCTACCACAGTTTAGACAGTAGTTTCCAAAGGAGCATAAGGGAATTAGTCATTTGATCCCACTGAATTTCAACATGTCAGGGCCCCTCCTAGATGCTCCCCAAAAGCCCCTTTTAAGGATGCCAGATCCTAGCAACAGCAAAAGCAACCATCGGTCTGATCTCAGGAACAGACTGGCTTGTTGACACATCAGTGAAAAGCAGCTTCAACACAGTCTGTTCACCCTGCGGCTGCCAGTTCGGCTGCCACTCTGAGTGTTTGATCCAGCAAAGGCTCCAGCCCAGAAAAACAAAGCCCAGCGTTTCTAATTCCTGGCTTAGGGAGCTCGTTGCCCCTTGTGCTGTTTCTCTGCTACCAAAAGCCCAAAGGCCATTCTTTAATGTTTCCTAGTTTGGTTCATCCTTAACCAAAGTCACACTCAGTTAAGCTGTATGCCAGCTGTAGCTTTCTCTTTAGACCACTTGCACCGTAGTGTTTCACCTCCTTATTACCCCTGTGCTATTACGCTTGCCTGCCGCTAACTGCTAATTTAACACAGGCAGGTGAACTGGCACCACTGTCCCAGGGCTGGAGCAGTGCTTCCCTGGGTATCCCAAGGGAAGGGATTACAAATGATGCTGGAAGAGTGTCTGATGCTGTGCCATTGCCATTCCGTGATGAAATGCACAGGGAGAAGGGACTACAGAATTTCTAACACTCTGGTTTTTATAATTAAAAAACCTCATGTGGAAAAAAGTAACACTGTAGATGACACTCCCAGGGAGCTGGTGAGGCTAATCTGCATTGCAGTGATGCTGTCTGACCCAGACACTCATCCAAACGAAGCTGATTTGTGCTCCAGTCATTTGAGAACTGAGATGAGCTGAGGGATGCATCTTTCCCCCAAAATTTAGGCTGCCCCACCAGATCTGGTTAGATAGATTACCTGGTGGAATGAGTCTCGTACAATACTCAACATAAAATATTGAAGGAAATCTCAAATGTATAGTCTGAGAAACAGGCACTGAAAAGGATTTAGTTTGTTGGGGAGACTTTGATGTGAGAGATGAGAGAAGTTTTCCTGGTGAAAGACAGGTTCAGTGGGCATGTTCCCTCTCTCTGGTTCTCTCTGCCTTTGCCAGGACAGGGAGTCCTGCATAGTCCCTCTTGAACACTTATATTTGAAAAGGGGAACAAAAAGGGGATTAGGAGATGTTATCACTTTCATTTTGTAATTGGAAGCAAGCCTTGATATATTCATTATCCACTCACAGCTGATGCTATGCTGTCTAACAGCGCTGAAATTGCAGGATGACAATTATACCACTGATGACATAATTTATTGTTTTTTCGTTACCTAAGGTAATTCCAATGAGGTAATAAATCTACATGTCAGTAAGAAAATACTCAGTTTACCAGCTGTGCTTTATTTTATAGCCATAGGTTTAACACTTCGAGAGGAGAGTTTGCTAAGCATCACTTTGCAATTAGAGGCAAAGAGGAAATTAAATGTTCCATTTTTGTTACCAAAAAAAAAATTGTTTCTCATAATTTGTCTTTCTGTTAATATTGCATAATTCAGTGTCTTTGTCTTTTGCTTGCTCATCAGCTCAGCCCAAAGATGGTATTGAAATACCAAAGTGGAACTCTGCTCCATCAAGAAACCTTAGCCTTTCAATGATGGTGTCAGGACAACACCAGAACCACTTCAGCCCTTTATTTACTGACTCAAGGAAGATTGCCCAGAGCCTTGGATGCATGGAGAATCATGGAAGGACATGTTCTGCTTATAAGGACTACCAAAAGTCTGCATCCAGGTACAGGCACAGCTGGAGCTTTCCTTCAGGTTATTTTTGTAGGGAAGAGATGGTGTTTGCTGCAGTATCTCCTTTAGAGGAGCTATGAAACACAAGCAAACCCTTGATAAGAGACTGAGTCATTATCCAGGAGGATATTGGAGAACATCAAAGGCTTTGAAATGTAAGGATCTCACTTACTGCTTTAGGGACAATTGCCCCCAAATTGGACTTCACCCTCAGAAAGGATAAATCACCCTTCATTCACCATGTCCCTTTCAATGTTTGTTAATACAAATTGAAAGATACCTCCCTTGTGAAGGTAGTGCATAAAAGGAGCAGAAACTCGGTACCTCATGGCTGGTTTGACCTTGTCTTCAACTGATCCCACCTAATTGTGAATCCAAGAATAGAACTGATATTGCAGAGGACTTCAGAGGGTCCCACCATGTGGGCTGCATGAAGCTATTTGAGGCAGTGACAGGCAGCCAAAAGAGTGAACTGGGCTGTATGTGGTTTACACCCATCTAGAAATCCCATTAAAAAATAAAGTATTGTCTCCTGGAGAAGCTAGTTGTCCCAAAAAGGCATTTGCCATCTTTAATTTAGCTTCACATATAGTAAGGGTGGGAAAGACCTATCAAAACAGATCCTCAGCTGGTTTCAGTTATCTTGAATCTGTCTCCTTCAGAGAAATGACAACAGTTGACAATTCCAGTTTTAAGGCTGGCCCCTATGTGGACACTGTCTGCTACAGACTTACTTCCTACTGCGTTGGTCAGTGGATTGGCCTGCACGTGCTTATTGCTAAGGTTGCTTTCACAATACTCAACCTACATTTCTCCTTTTACAATGATATTTAATTGGTGATAGTTCAGCTGCACAAAGCCTTTGCCTTTTTGGGATTTGCCACCCACCTGCTATACCCATTCTGGTACCACAGGTCCCTGTGATTATCTATTGAAGACAAGCATTTTAGCTCTTTTACTTTTTTTTCCCCACAAATTAGCCCCTGGATCCCTCATCATTTTTGTACCCTTCTGTAATTCCTAGTTAATTGTCAATATTTTTCTGGTGATGAGATGTCCTAAAATGAACCCAGTACATTTTATTATGGTCTCATGCCAGCCTAAGTCCAGAGTTTCTAGCAGAGTAGTACTTAAAACAAAGCATCATGGATGAGGTTGCATGTTTGGCATTAGAAGTGGGAGAACTCTATTTACCTGCATTTACTCCTAGGAGGAATTTTCTTATAGTCAGTGAAGCCTGGTCACATCAGGCACTGGTGCATGTGAACATCAGGATCAGTATTTTCAGCTTCCCCTCTCCACAGGTGCACAAAGGGAATCTTCCACTCTGTGCTCCCTGCTCCGCAAGGACAGTGCTGTAAAATTTTAACAGCCTTTTTTGTTCCGTCAAATTGCAAATGCATCATTGGCTTCCTCCTAGCCTTCTTTCAGCGTTATTGCTCTCCATACTTTTCCCTCCAGTGAATGCTATTTCCCCCCTGATAAATTAGTGTACCATTTTCCAAGAGCTGCATCTCACTTATTTCCTGCCCATATTTCTAAGCTCTCTAGGGCTCTTTGTATTATTTCTCTTGCTCTCATTTGTGTTCCCCTACCCTCTCCTCTCAACTTAGTGTTATCTACATATTTTATTAACCAGCTGTTTTATTCCCCCTTGCACATCAGAAGTGGCGATGCTCCGTGAAATGAGAGCTACCCGTTGTCCCTATAGGGAACATATGAGACGCAACCCCCTTGTCTATTATTATTCCTTGTTTGCAGTCCTTCAGACAGTTCCTGTGACAGTGTTTATGTCTAAGCCAATGGGATATAATATTTTGAGAGGCACTTTATCAAACGCTTTCCTGACTCCCAGCTCTTTGATGCCTGCTGGTCTCCCTGCTCTCATTAATTTTGTAATTCTGTCGACTTTATATGCATTTTTCTCATGGACTTAGTCTTTGTAAACCCATGGTGCTCCTTGCATATATTTCTGTACAGAGGTCTATGTACTTCTCGGGACATTATAGGGAAAGCCATGAAAAGATACCTTTGAAAGCCAGCATGAAAGCTCCAGTTGTGTTCAGAGCTCTAAAGCTGTTTCCAGATAATGAGATACACCATACTGTTTGACTGGGCTTGAGGAGAATAACTCTAGATAAACATTAGGAGATAAAAGAGATCACCTTCCCCTTTATGCATTTCCTTGTATTGTGTGAACTGTTTTCCAGTGGGGATTGAATCACATCTTGTCTCATGCAGAAAGCAAAAGAAGTCATTAGCTCTGCTAATTGTTGAAGATAAAGAGTAAAAGGCGATGACAGTTTGTTTTGTGTGTGGTTAAACTTGTTAAATGCATAAATTAAGCAATTCTTTTAATTCTTATTTGATTCATTACTATTATGGTATTCCACCATGCCAGCACACTAGCACTTCTTTTTTTTTACTCCACTCAATTTGAATTTAAACTATACCTTTTTTTGTTATACACATTAAATAAATAAAATTACACTGTAGTACACAATACCCAATGTTTTAATTTGGTATTGCATTATACAACATCCTTTGGGTGTATACAGTATGAACACGTAATTTAGTAATACTTCTATAGAGAATTGATGAGTAGTATGGCTGGATCTGATTTGTCGTGAAGCCACAATACAAGTATACACAAGCTTAGAAGAAATATGTGGTTTTGGCCAACTAGGATATTTTGGTTTTATTGTTTATAATCGAGTTTAATTTACATCCATTTGCTTTTGAGAATATGTGAACATTCTTAAAGCACCTTGAAGGTTATATGTTTAATTAGATTGTTAACTAATGTCATACTGAGAAATGGATGGGAGTTGAGCCATCAGGATTTTTGGCGGCATTGGAATTTTCAGTGGCATCAGGATTCACTGCATTAGGATTTTCAGCTATCAGCTGTGTGCGAGGAGGGTGATAGTATTGTCACACGTGTCCTGGCACTGATGCTTAGAGACAGTCATAGTGTCTGTTCAATGTGAATGTCGCTCTAAACCTTTCCCTGACTTTCGCACCTGAGCAGTGTTAAATCTGCTGTATTTTGGGGGTGTCTGTTTTGCAGAAAACAAGAAAAATAGAAACTGATACTTGAAATTTTGTGCATGGCTATTGAAAATCATCAATATCTGTTTTGTACTAAGGGCATGTGCTATATACTAAGGATGAGTTAAGTTAAAGCTCTGATCTGTAAAGCACTCGGGATCTCATTTCAGGCCTACAGTTGCGTACAGCTACTAGGTATGCAACATTTCACAGCCTTTCACAAAGAGTGAGCTGAGCCTTCTCCCAGGACTTTTCCTGTCCTGTCCCTCTAGTATAGCTAAATCTGTTGGCATACAAATAAATAGATTTGTACTTCTGGAGATAAGCCTTTCCCAACATAGTAATAGTATCAATCTGTGACTTTGTTAAAGACTTAGGAGCTTAGAAAGACTTGAATTCTTGGTGTGTTTTATAGATAAAATGCCTTGTTGCTACCTGTATCAGCTCAGAGAGGAGCAGTTCAAACGGCATCCTAATGGTAGGTCATAGGTCCATGGCTGATGCACCCCATGCTACTAAGAGCACTGACATGTTTTCCCGCCTCTGCAATGTGCAGTGCTATGTAAGCACAGCTGGCCATCCCTTCAGCTGCACTGATACAGCAGCTTGCAGAGACTGCCAAAAAAGCTCAGGTTAAAATAATCTCGTCCCCCCCAACCTTTTATGCTGGGTTATTTCAGCGATCCAGCTTAGAGTGTGGTCCTATGAGCAGGGAGGAAGGAGAAATGTGCCAAACTGTGGCAGCCAGATGAAAGCAAGAAGCAAGAAGAGGGGGAGGGTCTGAAGGTGAGGAGCCCCTCAGCCTGGCTGTGTTGCCAAAGCCCCTCCGAGGCTCTGCGTCTCCAGTGAGCTGTCTCCAGGTCTCTTCTTGCTGACGAGAAGCACAAATAGACCAGGACTGAGTGGGAGGAGGCACGCTCTGGAGTTCCCAAAGTTTGCAGGAAGGCAGAGGAGAGGCAGCCAAGTGTTACATTCGCTATGCATGTCTTCTCTGGCCAGGGAGGGGGCAGTTCCCCGCGGCTCTGCTTCCAAATCTATCAATGCCAGCGGCAGCCTGGAGGCAGCCTGGCTGTCGTGAGCAAGTGTGACTCACTGCTACACCACACAACTGAATTATTTGAGGTGGGTGGGCAGTATTTGTCACACTGTCGATGAGGATTTGGCTATGTTAAGCAAGTTGATAGGCTGTCTGGGCTGTTGGGTCAACCTTTACTATACACACAGAAGTCTATGACTTAAACTTACTGGAACGAGACAAATGTGGCAAGGGCAAAAGCATTACACGCACAGAAGACAGACAAGACGCTGCACCAGTGCTAAATAATGAAATTTATTGCAGCAGATGCCGCATCAAAAGATGAATGATTCTTAGACTTCATTCACAACCTGTCTAATAAGACCTATGATGAGTATTACAGTCTGGGACTGAGTGTTTAAAAGTGCTCCCTTGACATGTGCGCTGCTTGAAGGAACACTCAAGTAATACATTTGTTTTCCAGTGCTTATGGGAGATTGAGTGTTCCCCTGCTCACGCAAGAAGTCCCTGATCTTACTGCAGATGCAAAACAGACCCCGCTTTGCCACGATTCTGAAACAAGGGAGGGATGAAATCTCAGTCTTGTAGCATGAAGTCTCTCTGAGTTAATAATAAAGCATTAATAGTGAAGATTTGTCATTCTCCAGGAAGGAAAAAACAATGAGAGGCAGGAGGAGAAAGGTATACTGGTGGACAGGAGGAATTTTCTACACAACTCCCACTAATCATACTAGGCTAAATACCCAAGGCAGCCTTAGAGGTTGTAGCCTATATAGATTTAGACAAAAACAAATTCAAATGGTATACTGATGACTTTTTGCCTCACAAAGAATCTTTTAATTTCTGATGGTAATGGATGCTACCTAAGTGTGAAAGAGAAATAGAATATACTAATTTTAATGCAAATGGATTTTTTCAGATGAAAGGCACTGCATAAAAAGTAGAATGGCAGTGCTGTAAATATTCTGCCTGTGGTATGTTTACTTACCATTAATTACTGATATCTAGGCTAGTTGTTGTAAGGAAATACATGGTTTTTTTCAATTAAGCAATGCTTTTACACTTTCAAATCGACTTCTGTTCTTTCAGTGCTACTGGAAATTTGAAAATTGCTGAAGTTGATCCAGGTGGTCATTTTGTAAAGATCCTGAACAGTGCCCCTGAAAAAGAGGAAAGCATTGGGGATTATCTCTTGAAGCAGGACGTCCAACATCAAACAGTGGCTGTATTTCAGTTTCCCCCGAGACCAGGATGGGGCCCAACTCCACCGTGACAGTGAGTGCGGGGGGTTTGAGTGCCTTTTCTCAGCTGGCAGACTAGAGTACACTCTTAGCCTGATGGTATAGAGTCAAACTTAAGCCTGTATTTTCAGAAAGGCTAACACTCACAAATAATGATGAATTCAGAAGAAGCTGCTAATGTCCATCATCAGTACAAGCCTGGCATTTGCATGACACGTCCAGCGTTTCATGTTGCCCAGCAATGGGAAGCTATCCTGGAAAGTCCTTGTTTAATACATTCCTTTTTCCAACCATTGCTCCCATAAAAAGCTCCCCATACTGTCAGAATATTGAGTTGTGCCAGTGTTTGCCAACAGAGGGTGTGAACCTTGGATAGGAAACCCACAAATAATAGAACTGGAAAGGAAACAAGTTTTATGTGTTGCTACTGAAGCAAATAATATGGTTTTGTGTATAATCTGAGGTATCACTATAGTAGGGTCTCAAACGAAAATAAAAAGAAAAATGATGTTGCTTTCCAGACTGTGCCCGCTATCTGAGGACAGCTGTTATCTGGGAGAGGAAGCCATAAACCACTGTTCTGGCAATGGGGCTCGGTTCCTGGCTTTGCCTTGGATGACTTTAGGCAAAATGATGACACTCTGTGCCTTAGTTTCCTATTCTGTACTCTCCTTTGATGTCGTGCCAGAAGCATATGTTAAAAATTCAGTGCATGGGCTGCTGCTCTTCAAAAATTACTTCCCCTCCAGCTAGTTCAGATGTATCTTTTTGCCAGTTTGAGTAAGAGTTAGAGGGGTAGGTAGAATCTAAGATGCAAAGAGTCAGGTGACTTCATCATACCCCACAAAAGCTTTAAATAGAAAACAACATATATATGCATCCGATATCCATGGTAATGAAAAAGGCTTGAATGTGTGAACTAAATGCGACCAAGGCTCAGTTGTAGGTGTAGCTGAGGAACATGTGCTGGTGTCTGCACGTGGCCTCCAGCAACCTCTGGGATGTAACCACACTCAGAGCGGGCACAGCCTTTGCTGTACTGGGTAAAGATGCTGACTGCAAGACACCTTGCAGATCTCCCCAGAAATGGTTTCCTCTTAGTTGGCTTTGACGCGCCAACCATTCCCACCCACTCCAAAAGCAGTCCTTTCTGAAGTGCTCTGATCAGTGCTGAAGTCATTGACAAAGTTGCTGTTCCTGTTATCATTAAAGGGCTCTTGGGTGAACAACTGACTGAGGTAGAAGGTCCACCACAGCTTCTGCTTCAGCGTACGCAAGCAGAAAATTTCTGCTGGTTTATTAATTTCAAAGGGTCATATTCAGGCTGCCAACTCTTGCATCTAAAATTCATGTACAATAGAGTCTGTGTCAGACAGTCAGCTAGGGAGGACTTCCAGGCCCCAGCTCCCTGTGAGAGCAACAGATGAACCAAGGCAAAATGCTCAAGTTAGATGCCAGTGTAGGTGGTTGGAATATAGCCTGAAGCCTCTTTTAACACCAGTGCTTGTTTCTTTTTCTGAGATGAAAATTGAGGCCTCGCAGAATAAAAGGAAGCAAAGTCCATGTTCATCACCAACCTCAGTGCAGGTCAATGCAGCCCTGTGTGAGCCCTCTTACAAGAAAGCTGGAAATGCAAGTTGGTGGGGGCCCAGAAGAGCCACACTCAATGTTGTCTTCTGGTGTATGTGTGAAAAAGCCACAAATACACCTTGGCAGAGTGCCGTATGGTGAACACTTTTGGAAGAGAGCATTTTATTTTTTTCAAGATACTTCTCCTTTAAAATTGAATGAGAATTGTTTTGGCTCCCAGGAAATGGTTGAAGCCGTTTTCTCACAGATGGCAAATGCCAAATCCTTTAGGAACACCATTTGCAAAAGTGTGTTGTCTTATGTAAGAGAAATGTTTTCATAACAGATTCTTTTGCTACTGCGTTAGTGATAAAGGTCACAGATAATTGTGTTCACTTTCTAAAACACAACGTTGTTAAATCTTTTGTATAAGGATAAAAGTACAAAAAATTTCTAGTCTCCAGTAGAGACAGCTTCTCCCTGAACAGAGGGAATCCAGAATCAAGCAGAGACTGGAATTTTAAAGCTAGTATCACAGATCTCTTCCAATGCCCCTGGTAATTAAGAAAATAAAAGAAACTGCCTATTTTTAATCTTACTCTCAGCAAGCCAGACCAAAAAGCCCAGGATTTACTATCACACCTTGAAAAATGTGCCTTTGCTAATCTCTGTTAATCCACAGGAGAGGTACTTGAAAATAATCACTATAACTAAGCTGCGAGTCTTGAAATACAGTTCTTTCAGCTTTGATTTCACAGATCAAATAGTGACCAGTGTTACAAAAATCAAAAAGGAAAAGGAAAACCTGATGTTTTTGCTGAGTTCTTATATTGTATAAATATCCAGGAGCCATTTTGTCTTTAATCTAATGGCCACTTGATCTTTGCAGGTTTGGGCAGCAGATGCTACAGTGCTTCACAAAACTCCCTCAGATTTTCTTTGCAAGGACCTGGAGAGATTTAGGACAAGCCTTGACTGTGCTACCATTCTCTGTGAGCCTAGTGGTCAAGTGAGTGCCCTGAGCAAAATCACCGCGTTTCCTTACCCAGACAGCTCTATCGCTGGGCTTCCTTCAGAGATTTACGATCATATTGTTAAGGTCCTTGTAGAATCAAGCACAAGCAATCCAAACATAGCAAAGCTGTGATCTCTTTCTGTTAACCTTGCTTCAGTGTGGATGTTAATTATTAGGATCTGAAGGACTGAAGAAAAACCATAGATTGATGACACCACTTGTTGAATGAAAGGCTAACATCCTCACAGCGATTGAAGCAGGAGCTCCACACGTGTGAATTGCCAGCCCACTGTCCTCTTCCACTGTGTTTCAGCCATGAAAGATCCAGCTATGCCCGGGGCTATTCAACCCATGGCTGCCCATTAGTAACTGTCATCGGCTTGGCAACTGTGTTGAATATTTTTAGGCAAACTTCTGTTGACTTGGGGATGAGAAAGAGCCCAAGATCATTTTTTACCCTATAGTTGTCCAGTGGCAACTATAGTTTTGGTCGTTTTTAGCTAGACAAACTTGGACTAGTGACAATATGGAAAAGATCTGTGATTTTCATAAACAGTGTAAGTTATACAGCTTTCCCAAGGTGGCATAACTTACACCTTACAAACTGTTAAGTGAATGTTGACTTTTGGTCTCACCTTTTCACATTTACTCCTCTTCTAGCTCAGTTTGGCCATACTTGCTATTCTATCAGTGCCAGGGAATCGGAGGCTGAAAGGGAACTTGAGACGTGAATACCTCTGCCAGGATTACTCCTGGCTGTGGCTTGTCTAGGTAGTTCTGGAAGACCTTCAGTAAGGGAGACTCCACCACGTCCCCAGGCAATCTGCTTTAGTGCCTCACTCTCTGTATGCTTAGAAAAGCTTTCCTAGCTCCTAAACTGAAATTTTTCTGCCTCAATTTTAGTCCTTTCCCTCTTGTCCTATCTACTGTGGACACGGAGAACAGATTGCTTTTTCGTCCTTCAGCAGCCTTTGACATACTCGCAGAATTGTCATGCCATGTTTTCTCTCCTTCTTTGTCTAGTTTACTTAATTGGAGCAGTGGAGTTTCAAGGCTCTTAGATTATATATTATATATATATATTATATATATACCCTAAATATATTTAAGGACTGGAAATGGATTTTAAAGACCAAAGAAAAAAAGCTGGAATTTGGTGATTGCAATTAGTATTTATCTTTCAAATGATAAATAACTTAGAAATACATTGGAGCGCCTACCCTTTCAGCCCTTCCTGGTTTGTCTACAACAAACAATTATCTTGACGAAAAAATGTAGAATATAAATAAGCTGTGATACGTTGGGGTTGTTTTTTTTTCAGGCTGTGGCTTGGTACACCCCTCTCTACTGGAACAAAAGGCAAGGATGGGTGGCGAAAGAGGAAAGTGAAAAATCTGAGAACATTGTTATACCAGCTTTCTCAACAACAAAGCAAAAAGAGGAATGGGAAAATGATCAGGAATTTACAATAACTGATACAGAGTGGAAGAGGACTGACCCATGGCAAACAAGAAAAAAAAGACAAAGCTTCATTAAATGGTATCTGACATTCATTGTGTGTGCTCTGTAATTGCAGCATTGTGCTGGACTGGCTCTGTAAGTGACCGCTTTTAAATGAGCATCTTGGTAAGCAATTTTTTAAAAGCTTTGGAATTTTGAAAATAAGAATTAACCTTAACCTTCAAACAGGAATCCAGCCTAAAACTCCTGATAGGAGTGCGTTCATTGTCAGTCAAGACTAAGTGGAAAGTAAAACCCAAGTAAAATTCTTCTTAAAATGTGACTTTATTATTACACATTATCCTTTGAGCCCCAGGTATTTGGATGGCACCATTTGGAGACCACAACTTGGAAAGCTTTCAGCCAAAAATGTTGATGTTCGCAGAACTATTTACCTTCATCTTGAGAAAGGTGGGCCTGAACTTGGTCTTCTCTCAGCCCACTGCACTTTGAACTGGGCTACGGACTGATAACCATTTCTTTCTAAATTGCTTCAGAACTGTCTTCTAGCATTTGTATCAAACTTAAAATTGGCAGCACTATGAAAAAGTGTGGTTCATTGGTGTAGCTGCAAAGAGTTTAGTTTGGGCACCCAGGTCTCAGTCAGGAACCCCTGATCTGTGCCATTCACTGTTGTGCATAAGGAATGCCATATTGATGTTTTTTTCTAAGTCCCCTCCAGAGCATTGGTTCCAGGGGCTTTTGAGCCAGGTTCACAACAGAAAAACATGTATTTCAAAAATAAAGGATTGGCCAATCTGGATGTATTTTCCCCCAAAAAGTGGGTGACCCTTTTCATGTTTGGAGCAATTGCTCTTCTTTAAATTTCTTCTCCAGACTGTGGCTGGAGATGTTCAGAAGATGAACGGTTTTCAGCATAGGTTAAACTGGCTGTTCTTCGCAAGCTTTGTTCTTAAAAATGGCTAAATCACTTTTGCTCAAACTCTCCAAAGAAACTAAGTCAGAAGCAGGGAGAAATTATGTAAAAATTCAGTGTAAAGAGTTCAAGTCTGGCAGAATTATAACCAAAGGCAAATGGTAAATTATAATGTGATATGTCAAACAATATAGAAGTTGCTGTTCTTCCACCTACAACTAAATGCAGAATGTGTCAAATATATGTGTGCTGTTTGTTAGGTATATCGCATAAATTTAATGTATGTGTGCAGTAAACAGAGTAAATCTATGCAAAATACAATAATAAATATGCTGATGTAATACAATAAATAATGCAGTAATCGATAAAATAGACATATTTTTTATATCCTGTGCACATACATGCATGTGCAAAATGTGTGAAATACAGACAGTAAAATTAATTGAATTTCTGTTTACAGGGAAAAAAAGACCTCTGCATCCCTTTTCCCTAATCAGAGTGCCTGGTGCCAAAGTCCCAACTCTCCCACACACCCTCACTTTTGTATGGTTAGACCATTAACCATGGGGAATGATGGCAGCAGTTTGTGCAGGCAGTCCCGGTGTCAGTCATCAAGGCCTGACCCCGTGCCAGGTGAGTTCAACAGCAGATGTGGTATATGCTGTAGCATGCACAGTGGCAACGGTGTGGATTTTCTGACACAAATAGCTTAAGACTTAAAATACATGTATGTTACCACCTCTTACTTCTATAGCAGTCTCCAAACTTCTTTAATTGTGCACCCGTATCAGTAAAAAATTTTTGAACATGCACTCCCAGTATATGTACATTTATTTATTTGTAAATTATAGACATTTACTACTGCAATAATATATAATGTACATTATAAAACATACACACGAATAGAAATTTAAAAGGATGAGATAAAGATTAAAAAATACTATTTTTAAAGTATTTTAAATTTAATTTTATTTATTAATATTACAAAAATATTTTCTTCCTGCACCCCAATGGATTTTCTTGCACTCCCCCAGAAGACCACTGCTCTATAGAGCTGCATATGTCGGTAAGATGTGAGGAGGCTATTGTTACTAATACTGATGCATTTAGGAAATGAAACAAAATATTAAGAATCAGTAAGAGAAAGAGACTCTTATATTGGCTGTGAATTGTTAATTAGGCAGTGGTGAGAAAGTCAGTGTGTAATTCGGGTACATCAAACCCAGAAAGCTGTTGACACACTGGAAAGAGTTCAGGGGAGGATGACAGAGTTGAAAAAGCATCTGAAGAGCTTGATTCATGAAGATTAAAAAGAGCTAAATGTGTGTTGGACAAGCAAGGTGATCGTCCTGTGAGGGGGTTCAAGCATCACAGCAAGAGAGGAAACAGTCTTAGATCCAGGAAACAGAACTAGAAGGAATAGGACCAAGTGAAACACAGGAAGGCTTAGGTTGAATATGTAAATAAAAAGGAGTTTTAATGATCCATAGTATAGTCTTCCAGTTGTGCTCATTGCTCCACTTAGTATTTTAAATGACTGGCAAGTTTTAAGTGCTCAGCTGCCATTAATTTTAAAGGAACTACGTATCTAGCTCCTGAAGACAGCTTTGTAACACTCGTTCTTTCTTTAATGAACATTTAAAACCAAACTGGTCCAATTATTTGAATATACTAAGGAGGTCACCCGGTGACTGGCATGGATAGGTGACTGCGCAGTTGTCAGGAGTTTTTCCCCAGTTCTAGGAGTGCCGGCCTAGGAAAAGCCTTTCAGCTTGAGCCAGGAAAGCTTTTATGCACCTGCTTAGCTTTACACACCCAAACAGTAATCCTGCAGCCAGGGAGGACTGTCAGGAAGATCCTTCTCAACTGTTAAATCCAGGCAAAGCAGATTAAAACCTGATGGAGTCAGTTGTAATAGACCTAATTTCATGGTTTGTTTCCTGCTCTGTCTTAATCACCGGTAGCATCAGCTACCGGGTGTCTATTTTGTGTAATCCCAGTTTGTCTCATTTGCCAAAACTTAGTTTGTCTCGTTCTGTGTCGCTCCGGTCTTCTGCAGAGCTGGGTCCCCCATATCTGTTCTGCTAGTTTCCTGGACAGGGAAGGGCTGGGGACAGAGAGGGAATCGGCACCTGCCAGCTGGGGGTGCTGGTGGCATCAGAGGTTGTGTTGACATGAGCAAATGCTGTGGACAACTAGGAGCAGGTCTGTAGAGTAAACCCCTTGATGCTGCAGACCTGGCATCCACCCTGTACACATTTCAAGGGTGATTTACTTTGTCTCAGCTCTAGGCTGGTCCAACAGGCCATGAGGGGGCACCTACCTCTGCATGGCGTACGTCCTTTTTGAGTATGAAACTTCCAGGGCTGCTGTGTAGCCCACTCATGCTTACCACTGGACTGCACAAAGTGGTTTCTGTCTGAATACCTGCTTACAGCCCGAGTGCTTGAGGTGTGACTCTGGAGGACATCTGGCTCAGTTTCATTCAAGAGGAAGCCAGCTTGTGCACTTCATAGTGCTCCTTGACATGAACCTGAGCACAGCGAGTGGGGGAAGTGGCAACTCCACTCCACGGGTGTGCTCCTCTTTGGACGCAAAGCACTACAGACACATGCAGGACGTTCCCCAGTACTTCTCCCAAGCCAAAAGGAGTTTGCCGGCACGGTGTGAGTGAGCTGCATGCAGTCCTCTTTGCTACATTCCCATCTTCTGTCACATCTCCACAGATGGAGGTCAGTGCTCTTGCCACAAACTACATTTGGTTTCAAGATTTTTTTCCTTGCAACTGTTAAGACTAAAAACTTTTTCAATAAAGCAAGCAATATGAAAGCAAAACAAAACACCTCTGAGACTGTAATGCAATCACGTTGTTCCAGGACACAGGGCTGCAGGCAGAGAGAGAGGGCCTGCCTGCAGATTTATTTCCTGAGTGTGGGAACTCTGAAGGCAGAACTCAAAACAAGGTGGTCTGTCACGCATTAAATATATCTGATTTCTGTAGGTTTTCACATGCAACCTGCATACCCTCAGTCTCTCTTTCTCAGATCTTTGCAAAAGATAATTCAGCTCTGTTTACTTACGGTTCATTTGCAGTTCTTTTCACTACTGAATTATGAAATTATTCCTCTTAATACTGCCGGGAAAGTTAATAATATCCAAGATCTCAGATTAAAAATTAAATATGGGTATAACCATTATTTTCCTCTGATAAATATTCATGTGTAGTACATATTACTGCCAGATTTTTCCAGAAATGAATATAGAGAGAGATGCAAGCATCATTCTTATTTTATTACAACGCAAAAATTACAAGTGCTTTAGGCAGATTTATACAAGTACGCTGCTAGACATTATTGCTGATGGTGGTGGAATGATGATTTTGAAATGTATGACTACTTTCTTTTTTTCTTTTTCATTTTTCTTCCCTTGCTTAAAAATTTTTAATTAGCAGGCTTACAACTGACATGAACAACTGGGGTCTACAGCAATATGCATAAATGCAGTCTTGCTTAGGTCTTGGTTCAAGAAAGCTTCCCTATTCAGTAAGGACTCTTCAACTTGTTCATAAATGCTTCATAATATCAGAGACTTACAGAAATCAGTATTGTTAACTTATTTGTTTTCCTCTGCAAACACACTTTTAATCACTATTATCTTTAAATATGGATAGTTATTTTCCTAATGCCATAATACAGCAAAGTTAAGTCAATACCTTTGAATCGAATTAGTGATTCAAAGTATTTTTGCATTTTCCTCTTAGATACTTAATTCTGCTTTTCAAAATCAGTTTAGCATATGCTCATATTTCAGAAGTACAAAGGCCCACTCAAAACTGCAAATAGATGGGCCTCACAGATGATACTGTTTGATGGTATTTGCTTATTAGCTTAAAGTATTTAGTTTCTCATACATCTGTTGTATCCTTTCTAGCTCCTAGCTCTCCTCTATAATAATCAAACATTATCTTTTCAGTCTCTTTTTGGGGGGTGTAAATAGCAGCAGTCCACAATATTCCAGTACAGAACAAAGTCTGTTTAGTGGCATGATGGTGTTTTGAGAACTGTTTGCCTCTCCTTTCGTCATGCAGCTCAGCATTTTACCTTTCTAGCTGCTACAGAACAGGATTTTCACTACCCGGTTCCATTGACTCCTGTGGCTTTACTCTTGAGTCGTTGCAGTTGATAAGACGACGGTAGGGGGTGTGGTGGCTGTTCCTTTCAGCACATACCCATCCATATGAAATTTTAACTGGCACCTTACTGTTTGTCCACTTTGCCTTCTGAGTCCCTCCTGAAGCTCTTCTGAACAGTTTTCTTTGGTGCTGACAAGACCTCGCAAGTTATCCACAAATGGTTTCACTTAATTTCTCACTATCTTTAATTTATAGTCTTTTTTATTAATTGTTGAGCTGTCTGTTTGGTTTCCTCTTCACCCAAGTAGACCCATTTTCTTCTCAGACTGAGAGATAAGAGGGGAAAAGCTGCTACTGCCATAGGTCACAAAGTTAGAGCTGAGCTCCTGCCTCCCATTTTCCTCGGAAATGCATCACTCTGGTGATGGCGTTTTTTTGTTGTTGTTGATGAATGTCACTCTGAATCAAAACGCTCAGCTGTGAATTTTGCAAGGAGTTTAAAAATAACCGTGGAGCATATTGTGAAGTGAGCACTTTGAAGCCTCAGCCAAAACCAGCGAGTTTTGTCAATCAGGATGTTTCCCTGTTGCTGAGGAACGCTAATTAAGCTTTCAGTGGCAAATTGAACCTGCAGACAAGGAACATATTTAGCGCACATTTTCAGTGAAAAGGAGCCAATTGCTACCACCATCTTCTCTAGCAAGTGGATCAAACCTGCTAGCTTTCTGTTCTTCCTGCTGGTTCTCATGGTTTTTGTCCCAGAAATTGAGAGTTGAGTGAGATGAGATGCACTCATATCATGATGCATTTGCTCTCTTGACTTGTCCCAAGGACTTCCATAGTCTACGGGACTGGCCATGTAATTTCCAGGTAGCAGTAAGAAGTGTTTGCAGATTCACCTCTTTTGTCTTAGGACGCTGACATATTACAGGCAAGACTAAGTAATAACATTGGCTGTTATAAATGATGTTGTACAAACACACAGATGCACTTTTTGAGTAGGAAGAGGTCAAACGATATTACAGTGATATCCCATGGTAAGAAACTAAGTCAGCTGCTTTCTCCAGTAGATCAATTGACCAGTGTGGATCAATGAACTGTTCCTATCATTACTAAGACACAAAGTGAAGCATCTCAGCTTGCTCAACACAGTGTCATTCACTCTGGCTGACAGTCAAGTGCTCCAGTAGTCTGCACCTTTGAGTGCATTTATGTGTCCTCTGCCAGCTTAAGTTTTTCTGTAGCCTTCAAAAGCTTAAAAGAACTTCTCAGTTTCTCGCTGGGTGCAGATTAATTATCTGGAATTCCAAGGTTCTGCGGTGCTGAGGAAGAGGATGGTCCAGTAAAGGAGAACACTCTGGTGACAGAAAGCTATCAAAATACCCTGGCTTCGTTTATTAGGTACCAAATGCTGTAACATTATTTTATGAGAAACACAGTAATTCTGGTTTCTTTATCGCTGCTTTCTCAGCCGTGATATCTTATGACCTGACACTGTGTTTCCCTACCTGCCAGGCAGGATGCCAGTCTGTCAAAATAGTTTCCTTATCTATTTGTTGTTTACCGCTTAAAAACCACTGATGTAATGTGCATTTGTGTGTTTTTGGTGCTCCAGGAAAAAGAAAACCAGGTTATTCTGACCTAGAATTTTGGAGGAGGGAAAAACTTGGGAAAATCAAGGGGATAAGTAATAATTCTCTGTAGCCAAATATGGAAATTGTGAAAGGAATTAAAGATTATTGCCAACGTCTTCAAATAATATAAACAAGCACAGCTCTTTGAACTCACCTCCTTCCATCATGGTCAAATAAATTACATTATGAATACTTCAGTGCCACTCAAAACAAATCAAAGATTTATCCATGGTTTTGTTGAGAGAGAGAGGAGGTGGCGTTCGATAAGAGACTTTCTTAAGACTTTAGGAAACCCAAATACCTGTGCCCCTTTTGATGTGGGTGACCAGAGGTGACAGTAGGGTGTGTGTAGCAGGCTGTCCTGTGAACTGCCTCAGAAAGTCAGTAGCGCCAACCTGCTTGGTGTTCATTAGCATCCCTTACCAGACAAAACGTCGTCACCATGCTGAGATGTGCTAACACATTTGGCACTTGCAAACTCCGGTTGCCACTGAGAGGAAAATCTGGAGAGCTACAGTGCCTTTGAGATGTGAGCACGTATAAGCACACAAGTCCCCTGGAAATATCAGCAGAGCTGTCTGAATGAAAAGTACATTTATTGCCCTTTGCTTCTCTTGCAAGCTGATCGCTACGGGGAAACTGTGGTTGCAAGTGTCAAGTTGGCCTGTGAAAAAGCAATTCTCTCCCAGATAATTTTGGCAGAACAACCTGACCTTCAAGAAACCATGACTAAGGATGGCCCTTTATCTTCTTGTCGCCCATTACAGCATACAGTCTGTGACCAAGTCATAGAATGGAGTGATAAAATGTAGTCCAGAGATTCACCTCTGAAAATTGCTCTCATGTAATAACAATAACATGGTATAAGGCAGATAGTCTAAGAGCATCAACTAGAGGGAAAGTGACAGTGAGGAGGAAAATGACGTGATCTCCATTCAGAGGCTGCTAAGGGTTTGGAGAAGTACACGTTGTTCATGGACAGCCAGCACAACTGTGATTTTGGCCAACCAACGCTTGCTGAAATCCAATTCAACCAGAAGTCTGCAAGAGAGTTGATCCTTTAAAGTAACGGTATCTTAGTGACAGCTAGTGACCGTGCATGTGATTGTGTATTTATCCCAATGTGGCTTTTATTTAAAAAGTTCTTCCATAAAGTGAGAAGAAACAGAGTTTTTGTTGTTAGCATGCTTGTTTCCTAAATTGACTTTCTTTTTAAAGTAGGTATGTGCAAATAACAGCTGTTGTCATCAACAGGTACTCTGTATGCAGGAACTAATCGGAAGAAAAATCCTTCAGTTCCCAGCTGCATGAGTGGGGAAGGCAGAAGGCGGCCTACTCAGTCAGCAGGGGTGAGTAGAGTTGCTACAATACGGTTTTCAAAGTAAACAAACAAAAAACCAAAGAAAAGAACAGTAGAGTTTAAAACCCCCCACAATTCAGAATACAAGAATTTCTTTATTTTGTTGGAAATTCTTTTATTGTTCTTTCTGTGAGAAAGACCTATGCCAGACCACAAATACAAAGCATCTGGATTCAGTCATTGCAGCTTGATCACAGCTACACGCATCAAAGTCTAGAGAACTTTATGTTCGCATCTTAGGTTTGCTTTAAGTTGGCATCTATTTACACTGCTCCTTCTAGGAAAAAGAAGGTTTAAGTGCACACCCAGATATATTTTTTTGTCTATTTGAAGACTCTGTTGCTTGCACTACCCTACCTAAAGACCTAGAATCTTGGGTCAGTAATGAAGCCCCCACATATAAATATGTAGACCCTCAAACTTGAGTAGTTGCAAGTTCCTCTTTCAAACTTCTTGATTTCTAGACTCTTCCCTGGGAGTTGGTTGTTTGATTTTACTTAATATAAGTTGCATGATTCATTGTAATGTAGAATATTTTCTCTATATTTGTATTTGTACTACAAAATATAATTAGATATGCAGATGGTGGAAATGTCTTGCAACATGTTAAATATAATTCCAATTTCCTATCTCTACTTCTTAGGTTCTGTTACAAAAGCTATAAGAATTGATGGATTTTGTCCATCAAACAACTTGTATATACAACTTATTACTATTGCCATGATTATTAAATTGTGCAATATGTATTGATGTTACTTACAATGGTTAATGTTCTCCAAAGTGCTATATACATTTTTATATATATGTATAAGTAATAATAAGAAAAAGAACAGTCAGCCTATCTACATCAGGTAGAAATAAAGAGGAGGAGAAACCAGAGGATTATTGTGTGTGCCTGTCTGCTCACTGTACACGTGAAGTGGGGCTCTTTGCCCTGGTACAGACTTAAACAAATAAATAGCTCAGTGCTACAGTTTTGCCTTATGTAAAATGATAGTAATAACACGTATCTCCTAGGGGCAGTGTGAGTCAGCAGCATTTGTAAAAAACCTTTCTATCTTTAGATGAGAGGCACTTTAGAAGTGCAATGAATTAGTGTTTTTCTCAGTGACACTAGATTAAATGCTTTTTGATTAAGAATCCTACAGTTCCTGAGAAACTTCCTGAATTAAAATGACCTGAACACTCAAGAAAACCATGACCAAGTAACTTGCTTTCTAATCTCTAGGTTTGCTACATGATAGTCAGGGTTTAGTGGAACTATTGCAATAGCCAAAGCCAACTATGTGACATTTTACCACTTTATGGGGAGGAAGCCTTTAGCACTATGGGCTTCATGCCGGTTCACACTGTGAAAATTTCACGGCTCAGAAAACAGCTCATCCTGTGACCTGTAGTGTTATCAGCAGTAACTAACTCTGTGCACACAGTTCGCTCAAAGCAAATGAAAACAAGGATGTTTGCTTTATTTTCAGGAAAAGAGATTTAAAAGAATACTTCAGATTACAGTATGTTAAAAGTTTGGCTTGACACTAACGTAGCTGACTTGTAGCAATTCATTAAACCCTGGTGTCACAGCTGTGCTGCAGAGCCCTAAAAATATATCTGCTTCACAGCCGAGTCAAGCTTTCATTCAGGTATTCCTTACAAAATCCTTTTACCTGATAGAGTTATGCTTTCAGTCAAGCCAGATTGTCAAGAGCACTAGCTTAAATCCCAAGAGAAGCTCTCATTTGGGCTGGCCACTTGCCCATTTTGCCGTGAAGAGGTGTCCAAACCAGCTGAGACAGAGAGATGCAGATCTATAAGTTCTTGCACAGGGTAAGAAATAACAGAGCAGCTCAGTTTACTGCAGCTTAAAGGGCCGTGGGATGTGCTTCTGCAAGTGAGGCGCATACAGCACCCATGAAGACACAGTAACTCAAGTTTAGCTTTGCAGCGTGGCCTCTCATGCACAAGCAAATCCACATGCTAATTGCCTTATAGAATAAAGATTATTTTATTTATTTTATTTATTTTAGTGCTAGTGATTGTTACAGACAGTTGTTAATGATTTTCCCAAATGCTATATGCATTTGTAGTGCTGTAACAATGATGATTATTAAGACAACATTTGGGTGTAAGGTCTTTTGACTCACTATGGTCTTATGTTCTTATAGAAACAGTCATAATGCTCATGTAGGCCTAATTTCTCAGTCATGAAACCACATAGTAGACAGGAGATTCTGAGAGACACCAGAGACTGATGACTCAGAAGTACAAAAGGGTTGGTCCCATATAAAGGTAGCTTCAATGTGGGAAACTGGAATAGGTAAAATTAAATCACTGAATGCATACTATATGGATAGTCTTATTCCAAACTAGAACACCCTTTTTCTGGCTTAATCTGTTTCACTTTCAAAATGACATAAGCTAAACAAGAAAAAAACCCAAACCCCTCTTATTTTGAATGCAGTATGTATAGAGGCAGTTAAATCCCTGTGACCTCAGTGGTATAACTATATTAGTAAGTTTTCCTATACAGACCACCTTAATAAACACCTTCACAAAGTATCCTATAGACAACATGTCCTCTACTATATATTAATTGTAGAGGAATATCTGTGAGTAGGAACTGAACTCAGATAACTTAATAATGACATTAAGCTCCTGGTTTCCCAATGAAATGCATCTCAGATTGGTACTGAGTGGCTATCTGATATTGAGAGGAACCGTGAGCTTCCTTCTAATTCCCAGTGGACAGTATTTGCCAACACAATAAATGGGTTTCCTTGGTTTGCTATCTTAGTAGACAAGCAAAAAATGGAGTGGGAAAGGACTAACATCTGGCCCCTCTGGCTCCAGGAGGAGGCATTTCTGAGGCAAGATGGAAGTACTGTGTTAGGATGGAGTGAGGAAGCTTGCATTGACCATAGGCTTTAAAAATTCACTTAGAAAAAATGCACATGCGAGGATCCCATCTGCCTCCCCTCTTCAGCCCATCTCAGAGAGATGTTCACATCTTAATATGTGCTACAATTTTACTTTTCTCTAGGAGGAGGAAATGCGTATCTAGTGACCAGTAGGATTTCCTGGGGTGTGGTATCCAGTCACCAGCTGTTAGGAAGGAGACACGGCAACTTGTAAGGCATCTGGTTGGCTTAAAAAGGAATAACTTGTTGGACCTCAAACTTTCAAGACAGAAGAGACATCAGTCCAGTTCAGGTCTTTCCTAAGCAGAAAAAAAACCCAAACAAACCATACCAAGGTAAAACAGTCTGCTGCTTGTTACTCATCACATTCCTAAAAAACAGTCATTCCTTTCTCCTTTACCTTTCCTACTAAGCACTTTCTGAGTGATTTCTGTTGCTCTTGAATTGGGTTTTTCATAGCATTTAATGTAAGGAAAATCTGATTGCAATAATCAAGAGGGATTACCCTTGAAGCTAATTGACCAAAAAGTGCCTTTTTTCTAGATGGAAAATGGACCGTTTCCATGCCAAATAAGCATTGGGAAAGCTTAGGATATTTGAGAAGTGAAATTCAATTACTTGACAGGGCTAGATCAGAGGTTAGCTGTCCATCCCGGTGCAGGTGTCTGCTTCGCGAGTGAGAGAAAGCAGGATAGAGAGGACAAGGCTGGCTGCCTTCCAGACTCTTCTGTGGGGCTCAGTGGGAACTGGAGGACGGGAAAAGGGGATGGCTTATCTGCGAGCCTGTATGTGGACTGCAGAAGTCAGGGCAGAAGGAGATGCTGCCTGACCCGGCCCTTTCTCTACCGTAGCGGTCCCCACAATTCTTTCTCATGAGGAGTCCTAGCGAACTGGTGCATATACATTTAAAATCCAGATTTCGAATCAGCAAGGTCCTGTGGTTGATAAGAAGTTCTTTTGCCTTTCGGTTTGGTTCTTCTGCAGTAGCTATTGTTATGTTCCAAGGTATTCTTTTAAACAATGAAATAGAAACAGTCCAAACAAGCTGTGTGCAGGCACACAGTCAGTTGTCAGAATACTGGTGCAGAATTAATGTTGATATTCCCCTCACTGCATTTCAGGTCATCTGGAATAGCTCAGGAAGAAGTGACACTCTAGATTACTGTTAGAGAGAAGATGGAGCAGGCAGTCTCTCCTGGTATCCTTTTGTTTTCTCATTTTCTTCCACTGCACTCCAAGTACCTTTGCAGTCATGCTCAGTGCTGAGACTAAACGGCTCCAGCAGTGGGGATGCTAATGACCAGGATTTAGTTGCAAAGGCTCTCTCACCTGTGTGTCAACAGCGTGGACTGTTATGACCCAGTTGTTGTCACAAGCAGATTGTAACCTGTGTGGGACATGTTCGTAGTTCTGTTTAGTCTCTAGTAGAGAAGCCGCTGCTTTATGTGGTGCTAGTAGCAATCCCAATAGCAAAAACAGAGACTGCATGGGCATAGAAAAGAAGCAAACTTGTGGGACAGTTTTAAGACAAATTAGATGGGTAGCATAAAAGCACTGTTTCTACCGCTTTTACCCTGTGTTGTGGATTTATGAATTTATGAAGTTTAGTCTCCAAGGCTAGCAATATTGCTTCTTTTACAAGCTAAGTGAGTGTCAAGCATCCCAAAATAGACCCAGGCATTTCTAAAGATCTGTGAAGATCGGCTTGGTGTAATGTTATCCCATTCAGTACTTCACACCCACCTGAGGCTTCTTTGGACACTGTAGGATAAACCAGGGTATTTCAAAACAAGGAAATTAAATCTGTACCTTTTCTCTGATCCCCATATTCCCTACAGTTTACAGTTTTCATGGTGTGGAAATCCTCTGTCCAGATTTATCCCATTTAAGTAATGTAGAGCAAGGCCACTCCATATTCTTACCCTTTAATGAAGGAGATTGTTTCAGAAAAAGCTTAAGTATTAGTTGAGAAAAAAAGTAGTTCTGAAAAACAAGCTGATAGCATGGGGAGGGTTTGATTTCATTCTTAATCCTATGTGTATATGTTACAGCTACAGGCAGCAAATCTGACCTGGTTATGATATAGCTGCCCGCCAGCCTCCTTACATGGTGGTTAGAAACAGCAGCACAGAACTGATGGTGTCCCAGGCGATGTTTGTGCACTAACTGCACTCTGACTTCAGGAGAGATCAGACAAATTGTAAACAGGTTCCCTGGCTTGTATACAGGACTTGACAGAAATAAGGAAAAGGTGAACCTAGGGGCTATTTAGTAGTTTTGAAATCTTACTAAGAGAATACAGTTATTCTCCTTGGAAGTGAATTTCAGGCTCCGTCTAAAGTGTTTTGATGGGAGACAGGAGAAAGCTGGATTTGTTCATTACAATATTTCAGTAGCTTGGAAAATGAGTGCATTAAAAAGTCACTAGCAAATATGCTTGTTGGATGATGATGTATTCTTGCATGGAAGGGTGTGTGTGCACAGTAAGACAGGCGCAGGGGTCTCCCCAGCATCCGGGTACCAGTTCTTACATCCAATATCATATCACATGCACCAGCTGTGTTTGCCCACGGGTTTGGGCCCTAAGCACTTCATTTTGCAGGAGTATAAAGTGCAAGTGACAAACAACAGAAGCACAGACATGGCTCCATTCTGGAATAACTGCACAGTCACAAGAGTGCCCAGGTGTCATGGTTTAACCCCAGCCAGCAGCTAAGCACCACGCAGCCGCTTGCTAATTCCTCCCCCCTCCCAAAGGGACAGAGAGGAGGATTGAAAGAAAAAGGTA
Organism: Gymnogyps californianus; assembly: GCF_018139145.2. Classification (NCBI taxonomy): domain Eukaryota; kingdom Metazoa; phylum Chordata; class Aves; order Accipitriformes; family Cathartidae; genus Gymnogyps; species Gymnogyps californianus. The sequence continues at coordinate 143,638,699 of NC_059471.1, forward strand.
AAACTTGTGAGTTGAGATAAGAACAGTTTAATAACTAAAGTAAAATAAAATATAATGCTAACAATAATAATAAAAAAATAAAATAAATCATAATTGTAATGAAAAGGAATATAACAAAAAAAAGGGAAAAAAGGAAAAAAAAAAAAACAAGGGAAAAAAACGGTAATGCACAATGCAATTGCTCACCACCCGCTGACCGATGCCTGAGCAGTGATCCGCCCCTCCCGGCCAACTCCCCCCTGTTTATATACTGGGCATGATGTTCCATGGTATGGAATATCCCTTTGGCTAGTTTGGGTCAGCTGCCCCGGCTATGCTCCCTCCCAGCTTCTTGCACACCTGCTTGCTGGCAGAGCATGGGAAACTCAAAAATCCTTGGCTTAGGTTAAGCGCTACTTAGCAACAACTAAAGTTGATGTGTGTGTTATCACACATGAGTGTGTTATCAACATTATTCTCACACTAAATCCAAAACCCAGCACTGTACCGGCTACTAAGAAGAACATTGACTCTATCCCAGCCAAAACCAGAACAACAGGCAACACACAGTAGATGGAGAGTGCCCTGTTTTCTTTTAGTCTGCCTCTTTTTCTGTTAAACGAAGTACTTGGTGAATCACAATTTTGCTGCGTGCTCCATCTAGGAGACACTGTGACACACAGTGAACTCCCCCATGGACTTGATATGAGTGTTAAAAATTTATTGCCCAATCTGTAGGTTGATATTACTGTGCGTAATCCCAGAGAGTTGGTACATGTCCATGTGTCATTGCACATTTTCTTTAGATGGAGCTCTGAAAGCAAAGTAGAATCACATGCTATTTATATCACAGTTATTAGAAAGACAGCAGATGTAATAGAGCTTAGAAAGACAACAGGGGTTCCTGTGAATCTCAGGCCACTGTAGAAGCCTACTTTGTAACCTTGCTGAAAGAAAATGCATTCCTAAAACCTTACGAAAGGGCTGTACTTTTGACAAATCCCCTTTTCTTCCCCACAGTGCTGAGAGAAACATTCATAACAAAACTTAAAGCCAAAAAAAATTTGTCACTGGGTACATCTTCAGAGTTTCAAAGCTCAAGCCATAAACACTGAAAGGATGACTACATAGCAGTCCATACATGTATTTTGCGACTAAGTACATTCACACAATGCACTACCAGCTTCATCTGTTCAGCTCAGGGCCTATTTTTAAGTTTCAATGGCAGTTTTAAGTGGGATGTGACTAAGGAGGAAAATAAGGATTCAGTTCTGATTGTATTGCCAAAATGTCCTGATGCATCCCACCAGGCAAGCCCAGGGCTTCTCAGTATTATGGTGGAACATTACTTAGGACAGTGAGGTGCAAGTGCATAAAACTGCTTGCAAAAGAACTTTAAATGAAAATATATCCTTTGAATTCAGTAGGGAGAAATTACATCTTATTCATGACTTCACTGAAAAATTACATTACGCAGAAAAAGTTACATTAAGAGACTGTTCATGTTGCAAAACTCTGTGAGCAAAAACTTAGAAATGCCAGAATTAGGACGTCCTCTGCAACCTCAGTTTAGATCCCTGAGGAATTACAGCTTTGCCCTCCTCCCTGTCTTGTTCTACTCCCAATGCATTGCATGGTTTATGCCTGGCCCAAGCTTTTGCTAGCAAAGCCCAGTATCCTCCAGGTATGTTTTCCAGTATTTTTGACCAGACACTTCCTACCTCTGCTAGCTGGCTCCTGTCCTAGATTCCCCAGTTAGCTCCCCTTCCTTGTTTCTTACCACCTCTTTATCCAACTACTCCATCCTTCCATCCTCTTATGGGCAGTTACTGGCTCCTTCCCAAGTGTGCGGATCTCGGTCTCTTCCAACGCTTTGTCGTAGTCTGCTTTCAAAATATTTTGATTTACATCACATTTCTCACCAGCATTGGCTTTGAAAACGGTTTGTGCAGGGGTGTACAAGGCCAGTATCTGCGTGCGTGTTGGAAATCCTGTGTGGTCCCAGAAAAGTGATGATGCAATTTGCATTGCATCGTCACTGGCAAGCACTGAGAGGTCAGTGTGCTGGCTAATGATACAGACATAGGAATCTTCTGAAATCATTGATCCACTATATCTTTATGGTGATTTGGTAAATTAATTGCCGAAAGCTTTGTTAGTTGATTTTCCATAGTCCCTTGAAGGGGATCAATATGACTCAAGAAACAGGAAGTATATTATTTTTCATGCCTTTTTTGACTTTCAAAACATGGGATTTGTGTTCATCTGTTCTTTATCTGCAGCCTTTTCTATCTGACTTGAGCAGACATTTGCAATAGGATGACATTGGTGTCTTCTTCCATCATAACGCAACTTTATTTTTGGTTTCCATTTATCCTAAAGTAACTGAACTGCAGCCTGTGAAACAGCTGGCAGGTAAATACACTATGTAAATAGCTTTATTTCATTAGCTGACATTAGGTTTTAAGGGTGCTGTGTTGTCATTTGCCTTCCTTACAGCTGTTGTAGAGCGTGCTGGACCATTTCACTGTGTATGCTGAATATAAGTGTATCAAACGGCTGCAAGGTAGAAACTAGACAGAGGGTAGTTTCTTCCTTTTAATTATGAATTACATTTTGGAAAGATAGGTCCAATCTATCTTGGCTTTGGAAACAGTTCTTGCAGAGTTGTACAAGATCAGTACATGCATGCACGTTCGAAATGACACGTGGGGCAGGAGGTGCTTTATAAGCCTGCAACATTGCATCACTGGCCTAGTGTCCATGGGGAGGTGATTGTGCTGGCTAATGATGATTAAATAGTGAGCAGCTGTTTCTTCGGTCTGTGGAACTGCAAGAACAAGAGTCAGAGGTGCAGGCAGCAAACCAGAGTGAGCCTGTTATGACACAAGGCAGGAGGCGTAAAGGACATGCAGTATGCTCTCTGTACGTGCACAGGAACAGAGCCTGAGAGCTGGTTTTGAAAAGAATTGATTTTTTTTTATTGACAACACTTAATTTCGTACTCTATAATTTTTCTCACTTTTGGGATTTTTTTTTTTGTTTTATTGTTTACACACACTGAGTCTTACCATCTAAACAGAGTTCATCTAGCCACAGTAAAATCTTGATCATTCTCAGTTAGCTCTTCTGCAGAGCCAATAATTTCTGTCTGGAAAGGCAGTCAGTAATGAGTTCAGAGTGCTGTGGTCAGATCTCCTGTCATTTCATTGCTTTCACAACACACTGCTACAGAACATTTAATGGCTCTCTATGAAGTGTTATTACAAATACATAAACCTAAACTTACAATTCAAAATAAATGAACTAAATTCTTTTGGTGGTGCAATATCATCAACTGTTTTAATCATGGGGGTCTGCCTTTCTAATTTGCAAAATTCATTAAACTTCAATACGTGCAAAACCCCAAGCTCCTCAGTTTCCAAGCTGATCTTCCCTGAGACTTAACTTTTATCTACAAAACAGAGGGAGCCTGAGAAATGGCAGGATGAGTTTCCTCTCATCGTTTTGCCAGTGTGCTGAAAACTGTTTATGCTACTTTAGTCTCTGCGCCCTTTCATTTGTAAGTGCCTCTGCTGAGAGTGTCAAAAGAGGTAACAAATAATGCCAGCTGTGTAGTAATTTTATTGAGGGTAAACAATGTCTCAGTAAGAGTGGAGTTAAGGGCAACTAATCATTCACAGAGGTCACCAAATAATCGAATCATAGAATCACAGAATAGTTTGGGTTGGAAGGGACCTTAAAGATCATCTAGTTCCAACTCCCCTGCCATGGGCAGGACACCTTCCACTAGACCAGGCTGCTCAAAGCCTCAGCCAACCTGGCCTTGAACACTCCCAGGGAGGGGGCATCCACAACTCTCTGGGCACAACCTGTTCCAGTGCCTCACCACCCTTACAGTGAAGAACAACTTCATTACATCTAATCTAAATCTGCCCTCTTTCAGTTTAAAGCCATTACCCCTTGTCGTATCACTACATGCCCTTGTAAAAAGTCCCTCTCCGGCTTTCTTGTAGGCCCCCGTTAGGTACTGGAAGGCTGCTGTAAGGTCTCCCTGGAGCCTTCTCTTCTCCAGGCTGAACAACCCAACTCTCTCAGCCTGTCTTCATAGGAGAGGTGCTCCAGCCCTCTGATCATCTTTGTGGCCCTCTTCTGGACTCACTCCAACAGGTCCCTGTCCTTCTTATGTTGGGGGCCCCAGAGCTGAACACAGTACTCCAGGTGGGGTCTCACGAGAGCAGAGTAGAGGGGAAGAATCACTTCCCTCGACCTGCTGGTCATGCTTCTTTTGATGCAGCCCAGGATACAGTTGGCTTTCTGGGCTGCAAACGCACATTGTTGGATCATGTTGAGCTTCTCATCAGCCAACACCCCCAAGTCCTTCTCCGCAGGGCTGCTCTCAATCCACTCATCGCCCAGCCTGTATTGGTGCTTGGGATTGCCCCAGCCCATGTGCAGGACCTTGCACCTGGCCTTGTTGAACTTCGTGAGGTTCGCATGGGCCCACCTCTCAAGGCTGTCAAGGTCCCTCTGGATGGCATCCCTTCCCTCCAGCGTGTTGACTGCACCACAGAGCTTGGTGTCATGGGCAAACTTGCTGAGGGTGCACTCAATCCCACTGTCCATGTCGCTGACAAAGATGTTAAACAGCGCCGGTCCCAATACCAACCCCTGAGGAACGCCACTCATCACTGGTCTCCACTCGGACATCGAGCCGTTGACCGCAACTCTTTAAGTGTGACCATCCAGCCAATTCCTTATCCACCGAGTGGTCCATCTGTCAAATCCATGTCTCTCCAATTTAGAGACAAGGATGTTGTGCGGGACAGTGTCAAATGCTTTGCACAAGTCCAGGTAGATGATGCCAGTTGCTCTTCCCTTGTCCACCAATGCTGTAACCCTGTCATAGAAGGCCACCAGATTTGTCAGGCATGATTTGCCCTTAGTGAAGCCATGTTGGCTGTCACCAATCGCCTCCTTATTTTCCATATGTCCTAGCACAGTTTCTAGGAGGATTTCTCATATTTGAAGCTGGCTGCAGCAGACCAGCTGATCAGGCAGCAGCAGATACATCACATCGTATGCAACAACCTCAGTGTACTGTACATTCACAAACAACTAATTTCCTCACATGTTTTATGAGGTCAGTGAGTGATGCACTATCAGACACAGCAGAAGTAACCCTTCCCACATGTGTGTGCTATCACCTTAACTAGACCTCAGGTCTCTTGATGCCTGTTTTGTGCTTTTCCTGCAAAGCCCAGGGAAAGAGTAGAATTATGTTTTCTGGGGAAGCACGGCCTTCCATGTCTCCCCATGTAAGTACCCATGCTCAACAGATAGTAAGTTACACTAATAATTCATATGAAGTCATGCAGCCTACAGATAGTTTAAATTCATTCTCAACAGCTAATACTTTGTAGTGGTAAAAACAAGACAGAGTTCTTCTCCCCTCTTCTTTCCTGAAGGAAGCAAAACCCAAGGCTGTGTTTCTCGGCTGAAAACGGACTGACTTCAACGTATGTTGTGTGCCAGCTGGGAGTCTGGCTCTGGGCTCTGAATTCAGCAGCTCCAGCCTATCTCTAAAAAAAGCTGCTTCTTCTGTCAGGTATGGATTCTGCCTTATGTTCAATATATATAAAAAACAACCATAAACTAATCAAACAGTGACCTTGACCGTAACATCAGTTAAAGGAGAAGCAAAGAACTCCCCACGGCATGCAGCATCATTTATCAAGGCACGCTTCTATCGACCATGTTCCCTCTAAGGAAGATATCTTGATCTCAGGCTTTATTACTGAAACTTTGGGAAAAGTTTGGGTAAATCTTGGCAGCGGAGGCTTAAAAATTTGAAAGCAGTTCAGAAAGTCTGCTACTTCACAATCTTTCTCCTCCATAGTCCCAAGCAATTGCCACGATGACCACCCAGATATACAACACGCTGACTTCCCTTGCCACGTGATGCTTTCCAGTTGCTGCAGTCCCTCCTCATGGGCGGTGTACTTCAGACAGCGGCACACTGACTCTGTGCCCTAACGCACCTCTGAATGCTACAAAGCGGCAGTTGTTGTACACACAGTAAAAATTCAAACCCAACATAATGAGATCTCATCCCCTTGTAAATCTGTGATGTTCTGCCGGCTTCAGAGGACGGATGCTGTTTTACCTCAGTTGAGGAGTAGGCATAGAGACCAGTAGAGTGTATTTTGAAGATTTTTAATAAATAACCTCAGAAATTCAAATAATAGTTGCATGGAAGCTGTCAAACTCTTTTTTTAAAACTCCTAATAGCATAAAAATGTATATATTTATTGTTATATAGATAAATTTACACATATACTTAGAAACTGGCAGGAGAGAGAGTGAGAGTAATTCTCAATGAATATTGTATTAGATTTTTCTTCTTTTACGGACACTACTTTTTCAGTTCTGGAGAGTACCTCATTTCCCAATTACTACTTTCTCCTTCCTCTCTGACAGTTTGCTTTTAAAAAGCAAAGTAACAACTGAATGATCTTCCACCATTTCCTTGCTCTGTTTTTATGGATATTATTTCCCTTTGCTGCCCCTATTCTTTCATTTAAGCTGTGCACAGAATGATCTGTCACTTCTTGCACTTGAGAAATATCTGCACAATATAGAGATTAGGTCCTGATCCAAGCTTTATTTAAGCCAGTGTGAAATTTCAGTAGACTTTGGATCAGGTCCTAAACATTCCTTGCACAAAGATTCTCCCCAGTTGGGAAACTACTTATTTAAAGGTATTCCTCTGTGCTCTTAAAATCTTTCCTTTCATCAGAGCACCTTCATAAAACTGAAATCTTTGGCCAATGTGTCTGTGTCAAGAACATACTGTGTTTTCTTATAGTGTATTTTGATGATAGCATTGATTTTTCCCTCCAGAAAAATGGGCGATACTTAAGGATCAGCAATGTGCTAGTTAACACGTTGGACTTGTATATTCAGCTCAGCCTCTCAAGCAAATTGCTTAGCTACCCATTTACCTCAGTTTACCCATCTGAATCCAGGGCATAATGCCTTTGTGAAGTTTAAATGATGCTTGTTTTTAAAGTACCTGAAACAAAGGGGATTAAGTAATGCAAAAAAAAAAAAAAAAGAAGTTATTTGTTTAGGAAAAAAAAAAATCTACAGCATTATCATAGGTCTGAGGAACAAGAAGAAAGGAGTTGCTAAATACGGGCTTAAAGCCAACCTTGAAAATGTCCTTTTACTCTTTGTTTTGGCTCTCATAACAAACACACCAGGTTCATAATTTCAAAGAAATTATGTAATGGATGAGGATCTTACCCATACTCTAATCATGCTTCATGGTACATAAATCAAACAGATTGCCTATTAGACTCGTGTGTCTCCAGAAGAGCAGATGCATTCTCACTCTAAATGTATTGTGAAGACACGTCCTTTTGGGCCAGAACACTGTGTCCTCAGTCAAAGCCTGGGCCTATAAAAAAAACATTGCAAATGGGAAAGTAATGTGCAGCACTGAGAAACACCTAGTCATGTTCATCCTGTAAAGTGAGGTTTTACTGCAGTAACCTGCAGATGCAGAGTTAATTGATTCAGCAGCAGGGTACCGTGCTGCAAAGAAGCCTGAGCACACCAAAAGACATATGATTGTTTTAACCATTTCTATTGCACGACAAATACATTTGCCTTATAACTGCGCCACATTTCACTAAATTACACGCTCTGCGGTTTGCTCTGATTGTATGATGGCATCACTTGCTACAACCACAAACCGCAGGGAATTGACATTGTCTCCATGATTTCACTGGTTTTGTCATAACCATACCCTTTGGCATTGCTGCCGATTTCACCAAAAGGAAATGCTAAACTGGATACACCATAGAACATTTCTACAAATGCTTATTCCCAAAGTCTTTTAAAGGCACATATCTATAGGCAGCGCTTCTGTCTAGTGTAAACCTCCTTGCGAATGCAACTTAGGCAGCTCCCTCCTGCCCTCCCAAGTGGTGGCATTGGACTCCAGGTCACCCAGAACTGAAACACCGCGTGCTTTGGTGGAGGTCATGGGCCAGCTAGCCTTCCAGATTTAAATGTGCTTGTGGTTGATAATGAATAAAGCCTAGTAGTTTCTCGGCCTGTTATTTCACCTTGTTTACTACAGTTGAAGCACGTGATAAAGATACGACTCTGTGAGATGAGTTGGCAGGTGGAGGTGGAGGCCAGGAAACATCCTCACAGTTGGCACAATTTAGATAGCATAGGACTGAGAAGATTTGGGGAGCAAAATACCCTGTGCTTATTATGGGCTCCTCTGGAAAAGAAGAAGAATGCCACTGGCTTACAGTGGAGTGGCTGATCTTTCGTTCCTCCACTCCCTCCCTCCCACCCAGAGGTAATGGCCTTCACTTGTCCAGTTTTTCAGTTTTGATGTCCCTTTAGGACATGGCATGTGCTCAGGCAGCTGGAAAAGGAGCTTTCAAATCATGATTTCAGTGGGTGTGGCCAGAATCTCCTAGCACTTGAAAGCCCTTATAAAATAATATTGACAATCTGTAGGGCTGCAGTACTTTTTAAAGACAGCTGGTTCTTCATCATCTGTGAAAGTGGAGGTCTAGGAAGATCCAACTAATAGACTAATTGAGGTTATACACATACAATAGGTTATGGCGGGGAGCATATTGGAAAGATACCCGAGTGGTGCAGCAGGGAGCCAGCTCAGGCTGTCCAGAGTGATGCTGCGCATTAGTGCATCAGCTCTGCTCGTCTCAGGTGGGCTTTTCCCTGTACCTGCACCCTGTCCTCTTCAGCCGGGTACATAAAGCAGAGCCACCCACACTAGCGCTGAGTGACGCCAGCTCAGGTTTGTTGGGACAAAACTGCTCAGTCTCAGCTCTTGGCACAGCTATGTTTCTTCTAGAGAAAGCAGTATAGCTTCATTCAGTATAGCTTCATTCATGAAGACCGTGCTCTGCAATGAACCAGAAACCGCTTGGATTTCACCGGATCCATGGTAAGACCTGTCTGTGCCAGATAGGCTGCCCGCAGAAAAGGGAGAATTGACTGTAATGCTGTTTCTGTTGGCAGGAATAACACACAGTCTTATTGCAAGGATGAGAATACATTGCCATTTCTTAGTTAGATCTGTTCCGTGGAAGAACAGAGAACTTCAGTTTCAAGTGCTGTTTATCTGGCAGATTTTAATAGTGCTGAGATTAATTCTAAATGATGGACAAATGGGCTGAACAGAGGTATAGCAAAACACGGGGGTGATTTGTTCCAGGCAGTCATGGCATCACTAGCTTGATTAGTTTTCGTGTCATCCAGCTGCACTATTTCAATAAATTAGAGCATTTTTATGGCTGAATTGAGCACTGCGGTGCATAGTCCACTCGTGTCATATAGATAGTTCCATATATATCTCCTGCCAAGTAGGTAGTAAACAAAGGCTATGAATATCTACACCCGGCTAGAGTAGCTCTGTGTCCCCATTGTAATTTGTGACCAAAATAACAAGATATGTTGTATACTAATGCTATGGCGTATATTTGGCTCTTCTGAAAGGGCATCCTCTGAGATTTTGCATCCATACACACACATACACACACTCTCCCACACTCAGATGCTCTCCCTCTCTGTGGGGTTGTACAAAGATGTGAAGCACATAAATCTTCCTATTCCAAGAATCTCCTGCTATAAAGAAATCCTTGGCTAGAAACAACCTTGTATATAGTGGTTTTTCAAAGCAGCAGAGTTCATGTTTCAACTAGATAAATAAATCACAGGCTAGATTCTTATTTAACCCTCCTCTGGTTGCAAATTTAATTAAAAAGAAGCAGGAGAATCACTGTATAGTCTTTTTCTCCTTTTTCTCCTTGAATTTAGCAGACTACTTGAGAATTTGGAAGAAATAGGTGGACATTGTCTCTAATCTGGTCCAAATTTCAGAGTTGCTTTAATTTCAAAGAAAAATCATCTATCTTCAGTCCTGCTGATTCTCATGATAAGTATTATTAAATACTGTGTTGTTACCATCAGCACCTATCTTCTGTGAATATATCAGTCCCTATTTTTATGTAATTGTTGCTGAATGAACAAGATCTGCCCATTTTTGCTTTAAATCTAATGATTCCCCAGTTATGGAGAAGCTAATGAGTGTAGAAGGCCTCCCAAGGATCCCCATCTCTGTACCACCAGTGGGACAGAACTCTGTTGGGAAGTGAGGAAAGTGGGATTGACATCCCTTCTGCCTCTCGATCAGGAACGGAAGGCTGCAGCTGTGTGACCTGTTACCCTCATTATTTTTTGGAAGTTCAGCATTCATTTGGTAAACAAAGGCAGGATGAAACCTTCAGCTGGTATAAACCAGCATACCTCTGTCAGAAATGAACCTTGCCAGATTACTCCATCAAAGGAATTGACCTGAAGTCATGGGAATTTGTTACTGGAATATACATTGAACGTTTTTGGACTGTATTCCTTCTCTTGAAAACTCACTTTAAGTTTGGTGATCCTCCAGAGGCATTTGCAAAGACTGTTTTTTAATTAGTTTGAGATCAAGTAGATAGGAAAAAATCACTGGAGTTGGCTGGAACTCCAGCAAGAAAAGACCTTATTTAGAGGAAAGGAAAACAGTGCTGCATTGAAGTTGCCTTTATTTGGCAGAAAGAGGGGGAAGGAGGCAGTAAAATGAATGATTGGAGCCAAGGTGTTTTGTTTAATTTCTGTGGGTTTTTTTAATCATTGGCACTACTATTATTGTGAAGCAATACAAAGACTTAAGGCAGCTCTTGCAGCCACTTTGGAGGGGAGGTGGAGAGAGTCAGCAGATGCTGCAGACAGAAAACCAGCCTCCACCCACAAGGCGAGAGGTACGTAGTGGCTACATGCAGATGGGCTCCTGCCAAGAAGTCTGTAGCAGCCTTGGAAAACTTCTAAAAGCTGGCTCAAGGCGCGTGGTCTGTGTGTGTTGATACCTACACATTCCCTAACTAAGCAGTGATTAGCTGCTTAGACTGTTTGTTTTTCCATACTCTCTGTGCCCATATGCACAGATGATATCAGTTCTGGCTACAATATCCATGGAGCAGAGCGCCTTCTGCCTGGTGATGTGGTCAGTTATAAAGCTGCGTGCATTGACTTCACTGTGTACACCTGTTTGGGATGCTCTCAAACTCAATGTTGACTCTTTTTTTGCGTAAGAAGGCAATTCAGAGCGGAGCCAAAAGCTCACAGGACTGATTTATTCACTCAACGTACTGAAGGGGCACCAAGAAGTTATATAAATGCAGCATGTTAAGAACTTTAAATCTTGTACTTAAAGATTATTTTTGTTTACTATACTAGGTACCAAGCAAGAGGAATAGCAAGGAAATGCATGAAGTATACCCAGAGTTTTTACTGTATTTTCAAGGAGTGAAAGCACAGCACTAGCATCTGGCTTTCTTTACTGAGGTTTAAGATTGCCACCTAGTTTTCCTGAGATTGCCCTAAGCTTGATCAGTCCTACTTTTAAATTGGCATTTCTAGAAAAAATAGCGCTTCACATTTTATTATCAAGATCATTATAATTATCTCTGTTTGGTTGTCTTTGTGTGACAAATTGTTGGTTTTATACCATGAAGACACAACAACATATTGTTTGGATTGAAACATAATGATACTGTGATTTAGAGTAAGACTTCCTTCATTTAACCTTAGGCATAAAAAAATTAGATGTCTAGTCTCAGTCTGGACTCTATCAGTAGCCAGTGAAGAGAGAGGTGCTTCTAGAAGACGATTCACCCTATCCAAAAATAGGTGTCTAGGACTGACGGGATGATTTTCCCACTGGAGGTATCTTTCTCTCTCCATACAGTGAGGGAACTTGTATAACTAACTTGGACAGGATGCCTACCTTTTAGATGGTTACGTATTTGTGAGAAAGGTGTGCTGAAAGGCATTTGGTTACAGTCCTTTTTTGTGGCTTCTCTATTACAGTCAAGGCTTTGGACCCAACTAGAGCTCTAATAAGGTTGTAGCAAAATTGACAGAAGTAGTTAGTAAAGATAATTTCATTCCCAAGGAAAAAAACCCAAAGGAATGTGATATCTGTATGCACTGTGGTATAATTTTGCCCTCCATTGAGAAATGTGGGTGTGTTCGACAGAAACGGAACTGAGCTATATGATTTCTGCCAACTGTCAAAAAACTTCCCCATATAAATTGCAGAAGTGAGACTCCTTGGGGCCAAACACATCATGAGTGGTCACATTAAGCAAGTTGTAAAGATAAGGATAAAACCTAGTCATCCAGAATTCACAGCCCTGATCCCCAGTCAGTGCAAGCAGATGCAATTTGTGTAATGGACCTGTGCCCATTCACGTCTTTCTACAATTTGGCATCCAGTTGTGTGCCCCCACCTTCTCTTATAAAAGGCCCTGTATAAAACACTTGGCCTTGCAATGAAGTGTGCACTGAGTGATGCCTGTGTGGATGAAAGGGAGTAGAAGTGCCTTAACGCAGATGGACATCTCTCTCCACTCCAGAGATGCTGATTGTTTTGTGGGATCTGAGCTATCATGCAGCATGTTTTTGGATCTTGTGAGAGCCTCTGAAAGATGTGGTTTCCCACTGGATCTTCTGAGATGACAAATTATAACTGTAAAGTGTTATTTTCCACATCCTGTTTATTACATTGACTTCTTGACACCTGGAGTTTTATTAAAATATTCTAATTTCTCCCTTTTTATCAGTAATTAAAACTAAAGTGGAACAACCCACCTTCTAAATGTGCTACTTGGTAATTACCCCTGTAAAAAACCCTTTGCTGTCATTAATAGATAGATAGTCTCCTTTGCTAGGCCAGCAGAATAATTAAGCTGATCCATATATTAGGCTGATGTTTACATCTTCTTTCTGATTCATCCCAGATATAGAAGAATAGCCCAAGTGGCTATTTCTGTCTTTTTAATGTGGGCGTAAGCCAGGCCACCAGGACCACACTGTTTCCCTCAGATGTCCACCTAATCCCTCTGATGATACCAGGTGCAAGAATGGGGTAAATGACAGAGAAATTGATAATGAGCAACTAAATCATGCAAGTTGGAACCTCTTAAAATTAAACATTTATGTTAACATCCTTCCTGAATGAGGATGCTTTTCTGACTCGGAGAAAGACATTTTATGAAGTTTTACTGCACCTCTTCAGCAGCTCTGTGAGCTCGTCTGCCGGGGGACAACTAGCTGCAGTCGCTGCTGCTGGAGTGAAACACTGCGCAGCAGATATTCCCACAGTCAGTAGGTCACATTGGCAGAGGTCAGAGCATCGACTGCCTCTGCTGCATTTTCCAGAGGTGGGATGCAACGTTGTGTCAGAATTTGTACATTTTCATTTTAATCACTGGCCATATCAGATTTCCTCCCCCCAAAAATACGATTCTAGGAGAATGGTGACTTTATCCCAGACTATCACTCTGGCTTTACTCATTATTCCAGAGCAAAAGCATCTCTTGTCCGGCATGCAGCACTAGCACAGAGAGTTATTTTGGTCAGTATTCCATACAGAAAAGTTTTGCGTCATATAGGTCTATACTGATTACAGATAACCCTGAGCTGAAATTATCTTAGTCCTGTGGATGAGAATGAGGTATCCTTTTGCTGCCCTCTTTCTTCTACTTGCAAACATATCTCCTGCATGTGTTAGTCACTTGCGCTTGCATCCAAGGAAGTCAACACTTTGAAATGAGGTGATATACTTAAAATCAGATTATTTCAGAAAGATTCAGTGTAGTCAAAGCCTCTTGAATCTATAGCCTTACTAAATCTCAGCATATAGCAGATTTTTTTTTTCCCAGACAGTTTTTAAAGGTGGTTTCACGTACGTACAGAAATGATCTGTTCAGAATATCGGTCCCAGCAGATTTATTCCTAGAATAGATCTCCTGGTTTAACTAGTAAAGATAATCATGTTTTCCCTCATTGTACATAATGGAATTTATTTTCCATCAAAAACCACTTATTCTTCCCAGATATGTATTTAAGACTGCTATTTTAATAAAGAAAAAATATCTGAACAGTTTTGATAACCACATTGCATTGAAATATAGAGATCAAAAATATCAGCAGGCTGTCTTTGTATTCCCCCATGATATTGTCATTTTAAGGACTAATGCAATTTGACATTAGGAGTGTAAGGAGAATAGACAATATCAACATAAGATGAGAATCATCAGAGACAACTTTTCATGCAGCAGTTCTTAGTCAGAGCACTTTTTATTTAATCTCACAGTGCCAATATCTGAGAGTTATTTATTGGGTTTCTTGTAAACACCTTAAGCAACAGTGAAATTACTACTCAGTATTAGAAATCAGATAAGACAGAGAAAATAACATCTGAAAGAAATGATACATTTTCACGTTGGCAAAGAATTAGCAGCAGGTGTCTTAATGATCCATACTGTCAGATGTATTCTTTGCTGGTTTTATTAATGGTCTGGAAAACTGAGTGAGCAGTGAGGTAAGAAATTTTGCAGATGACACAAAATGGTTGAAGGCCACTGAGGACTAGGGATGGCTATGAAAACTTTTAGAAGACTCTAGGAAAGCAAGGTGAGAGAGAGATACGAGAGCAAGCATAACCTTCTGTTTTGAATAAATACAAAATAATCAGATTTTGGGGAAAAAAGAAAAAAAAAGATGTCAGCTACTCTTAAAAGCTGAAAATTACTCAGAAAAAAAAGTGGGTCATCATTGGTGACAGTGAAAATCCCTACTTAAAATGCAGAGTCATCCAAAAACTAAATTGTGTGAGTACTGCACAGCCCAGGATGGAAAACAGGCTCTGTAAATATTACAACACTCCTTTATAAACCAAGTGTATTGGCATATCTGAAATACCGTATTCATTCTTGGTTATTTTTTTCTTGAAAGTATTTTGCGGAAATAGAACGATCTAGAAATGGGACATTGAAATGACTAGATACAAGTGTTCATAGGAAGAGAAATTGAAAAGATTGGAGCTGTCATTTAGAGACGAATGAAAGGGAAAACGCTAGAGAGAAGGTAACTTTTTAACTTCAACTTATTCTTTCTTCTCAAGAAGAATAAAAGGAATTTAATTAAACTGAGCGTTTAAAACAGATCAAAGAGGACTCTCCTCCACAATGTATGGTTAATGATGAGATCTTCTTGCTACAAGGTATAATTGAGCCCAGGAGTCATCCTGTGGGGAGGCTGCTCCATAAACTCCCACTTCTGCCTCGGTTTTGTCTTCTCTGGGAACTTTGGGTCCTGTCCACACTCAGTGGCTGGGTATTGAACTAAGTGAATCACTGCCCGGCAACTAACACTGCACTATTCCTAAATTGAACATCAGCCCCCTATACCTTACACTGGGAAATACTTGCGCTCCTTTGATTTATACGGTAGGTTCATTTACAGCTAAAAATACTGCCACTCAGCAGGGAATTGTAACAGACGAACTCCAGGGGCGGCACCTGCCAACAGATTTTTCTTAAATCACTCTAGGTAGCTGATCCTGAACACAACCAGCTAGAGGGCCCACATTATTATAATACTGTTTTTCACTTCCCTTCTGTGGATTTGAGACTTCATGACTGTGATTAATTAAGCCTCTCAACTACACTTATGTTCTAGGTATTATTAGACTGATGCCTAATGTAACCTTTTCAAGGTCACAGCATAAATAGCTAGTTCTGCCGGTGATAAATCTCTGAGTTTCTCTTGAAAACTACATTGCTTCTTTAGCCACTAGCCCACATCCTTCCACAGTAAAGTCTCTTTCTTACTCTTCTATGAATTTCCAGTCAGGGCACTGCAATTGTTACAAGCATCAAAAATCATCTTGCAATCTCGCATCATACTTGGCATACCAGTGACTGGTGGCCAAGATTTTTTGACAGATGTATCAACTCACCTGTGTCTTACACCTCATCTTCTAAGTAAATGGACAATTCCAGCTGGGCTGAACGTAGTATAGGAGAGATCTGGGACTCACAGTGACTTAACATTGTCTTCAACCTTACAAATGCCTTATGGAAACCCCACTGACTTAGAAAGAGAACACAGCATCTTCATTTTTAAGAGGGAGCACTATATAGTTTAGCAAAGTATTGCTAAGGTACAAAAGCCTGTGTAAGCCAGTGGAAGATCCTATTGACTCTGACGAACTCCGTATTTTGGCGCTTCACTTCATGAGTACTTTAGCAGTAATAGCATCACTGAAATTACTTCATACTCATTTCAGTGGTTCTAGAATTGCATTTTTCATTTCTGTGGTGCTTCTTTATGCAACCATGTAAAAATGCCTCTTGTTCTCCTCAGGTGCTTGCATACTGACCAGACCTTAGGAACACAGTTAAAGACTGCAAGGCAGTGAAACTATCAATTTGTTGGCACGAGTTCCTGGGTGCGGTGGCTAAAATTGGGACACTTTTCCCAGCTGCAGAGTGGAAAATGTAAACTTTTGAGCTTCAGAATGTTGTCTGAATGTCATTATTTTGAACAGTTCAGGTCCTTTCTGTTTGGAAAGGGACCAGTGATCTGCAATGCCTTGGTATTTAGGTGATCACCTTGAGTAACCATTGATTTTTCCAAAAGTGAGTGAATATTCATCACTTACTGAAAACTAGGCCCTGTTAGAATAATACCATCTGCATTCTCCATGGTCAGTAGTACCCTTGGAAAATCTCAGTTCATCTTTTTGCTCGGTATTTTTTTCTCTGATGAAATTCCAGAAAGGAGCTAGGCAGAGCAAATATGGGTCAGAGAACTGGGAAAGGCAGGGATGTTTATACTACCAGGGTCCCAACCTGACTTTTTTTCCAATTATGTGATTTACTAGTAGTGGTCAATTTACTGCTGGGAGAGGGAAGTGTTAAATATAATATCTTGTGCAGTCCAATTCATAGTGAACGAATGCAAATGGAAATAACACCATGATCTTCTCTGACACCAATTAGCCTCCCCATAGGAGTCTCAGGAAAAGGACCCAGACACAGAGTGGACATTTGTTGGACCCTTGGTGTCAGGGTCGAGGCAGCAGCAGTGGCACAAGAGATACTTCTGTTGTCACTTGACCTGCCAAATACTGAATAAATAATCAGAAGCACTCATGAGCATTTAGATTACTAAGAGGAAAGAAAAGCTAAACTAAATCAGCAGGGATATCATTAAAAATTATTGACTGAATGCTGTATGCATTGCCAGTACTTACAAGAGATCTTGTTTGTTTTCTTGCAGCCTGATTTTGGTGAAGTGATATATGTAGGGTCTCTCCCTCCGGCTGGCACTGCTCTCCAGAAGTACTTTGTCACTCCATCTTACAGCTCCATGCTACAAACACATCGTTTGCTCTAGCTTCCAGCACCACTTCCATGAACAGGAAGAGATTATCTGGGTCTTTAAAAAAGAAAAAATCCTTTGCAAAACAGTTGTGCAGGTTTTTGCTTCAAGAAATAAGGATATTTGGCTCTGTGGTGACACCAGAGACTGTCAACCTTATCAGTACAGACTGGCATGTGCCATAAAGTTTACTTTAATGGTTCTTATCACTAGCATTTCACAGTAATTCCATATTTGTACTGATGCACACTGAGGTGTGTATAGTTTATAACCTTTATATGTATGCATGTATGTAATGTTTAAGAGAAAAAAAACCATTGCTATGTAGGTCAGTGATTTTACCTCTAGAGCTCTTCAGAAGCAACATCCATTTTGCCTGCAGAAGCAAGGGATATTGAAAAGATTTTGCAGTGTGCTGTCTCTCCTGCAGTCACTGTTTGCTTTCTGCTTTAGCCTTATAAGCTACTGGCAAACCATCCACCGGAGTGGAAGCTGCTCATATATTCAAACGGGTAGGCAGAGCTGGTCAGATGGGGTGTCCTCGAGGCCAGCAGGAGGTAACGATCAGATTAGCTGAGTCATAATGGCCAACCACAGCTGTATATACATATCATGGCTCCCCTTCAAAGGAACTCACCTAATCAGATCTGTCCCCAGGAATATGTTTATCCCGTCTACAGCTTGGCTTTCGAAGCCATTTTGTTTAGATCCCAGCTCCCTGTAAATGCAGGAGTGCTGAGATCCCACAGGCCTTTTTGATTTCACTCATTATGAGAACGTTATGAAATCTAAGTCCCGACTCTGAATGCCTAGTTTTTCTCCAGACATGGAAAGCGGTGGTTCAGCCTCAGTCCTGCTGTCAGCAAGAAAAACTTGCTCCAGTTCTTTCTGCAGTTCTTTACAGATTATCTTTTTTCATAGACTTTATTAAACTAGTCCCTTAGCTTTGAGCATCTTCTCTGGATTATGAAATCACTCCCTTACATGAATGACAGAGAAGCTGTCCCCGCAGGAGGCTACAGAGGTGCGTGGTTTCTGCCACAAGGAGAAATGCCTGTGCTTCTCCTCAGCGGCGAAGGATGAAGACAGTTTTCATGGGCTTGCAGTCTGCATCCCCAGAGGTACATAGTTGACCTCACTGATTTTTACATTCCAGTGAACGACCCATATAGCAGCAACAAAGCCAAAGAAGCTCAAAGCTTTCAACTGATGACCCTGAAATGTGAGGAGAAAGTCAGCTGAAGTCATATAGGAGGAGGCAAAACAATTCCCATTTCCTGCCTCTGAAGTCTGGCTTTCTCCTTGGCCGCTTGCATTTGAATCTTTCCCTGACATTAACCCCTGCAGCACCGTTCAGGTGACCTGCTCCGATCCTTTAAGACGTAATGTGGAGTAATATGTGTCAATAGGCGATTCTGGAGTTTTTCCTCCAAAATCTGTGTGTGTGGATTGCACCAGCGCATCAGGTGAGCTCTCTCCTCCTTCCCAGACAGCCTGTCCATCCTAGTTCTGCAGAAGCGATGCTTCTTACAGCTAATATGACAGTTTAGCAGTTTTGAGCCAATGGGCTCAACTTCTCATTGCTGTTTATTTGCAAAAACAAAGTCAACTTTTTTGTCTGGATTTTGAGAAGTGCCTTTAAATCCTGGGTCTAACACGTGTGTGCAGCTGAGAAAGGGAAAAGACCTGGGAACAGTGAGGTTTACTCCAAAACCTATGGAGACATTTAAAGCACAGTTTTGGAAGCAGCTTTAACTGATAAGCCAAAAAATCTCTGCTATGCTTCAATAGCACAGAGGGAGCTGTACAATTACGTATAAGCCAGGGAGGAAAAGCGCATCTCTCATCACTAAAGCCATGCCTGTTTGCTGCGTGCTTTGCTTTGCACTGCATTTGTGGCCTCGCGTTTGTCAGCTTTTCTTCCCTTTTGTTTTGCCAGGCTGTTACTGCTGCACAGAAGTCAATAAACACAAGTTTCAAGTACTTTTTGGTTTGTGATTATGATACAATGTTGCCATTAAATTCTTTTTTCCATATGCTGGCTCATCCAGAGGGATCTTTTAGCTTCTATTAAACCGACAACTTTTACAGTAAGCCATGTACTCACTAAAAAGAGCGAGGCTCCAGTTACTAGTGGTGGTGGTACTGTGAGTATTCAATACCTGAAGGGAACGGACAGCAGGTGATGGAAGATGATCGAGTTAACTCCTTCAAGACGGCCCCGATGCCATTTTACACCCCTGTGCTCATTCTTTAACCAAAGGATGATGGATAACGTAGTAACCTGTCTTTTACAACTGCTGAGTTCCCTCACCTCTAACGCTGGCTGCGTCGATCCCCGGCAGCCTTGCTGCTGGCTGCCTTCCCGCGTGCAGAACGGCAACCACGACCTTTGCACTGCGGCACCTTCACTGAGGGCAGCCTTTGGTGAAAGGGAGCTGCACCTCTTCGTAAGGTCCAGCTGTCCAGCTGTCTCCAGAGAGCTTTGCTCAGACCTGTGAAGCTCCCGAGGTCCCTTAAACCCATTAATTTGAGTAGGCATCGCACTGGGTTAGGCACAGTGAATGTAGCAGCAAATGCCCCCCTCTTTGTCCTCACTCTCCCAGCTGCAGCATCATGCCAGGATCGCTAGTGCAAATTATTCTGCAGGCTAGACTAAAAACATGCTTACGTGTTATTTCTGTGTCGGTCACCCCCTCCTTTTCTGATATGCACAGGGACGGTATCAACGCAAGGAGGGAAAAGGAATTGTTTAGGGTGGGACAAAGCGTAACTAGGGGCAACGGGTGGAAACAGAGCAGAGAAATGTCTCGGCTGACTATCAAAAAAAACATCCTAATATTGAAGCCCGAAAAGGCTGTTTAGTGATCTCCCAAAGGAAGTAGTGGGAACCTTTATCAATGAGTCATTTCAAACTGTGAAGGACAAAGCTCTGAGTGTGGGGAATAGTCATGTGTTGGCAGGGCATGAAGGGTCTTTCCCATTCCTCCTTGCTGACTCCGTGCCCTCACCCTTCTGAAAGAAACAGAGCCTGAAAAACACAATGTGAGCAGTGGTTTCCTAACACACACACAAAAAGAAAAACAACATCCTTAAGTGATCCTTTGAGATTGGGAACCTGGGAAATGGTTTTTAAATTAGCTTCAGTAACATGACAGATGATAACAAGTTTTAGAGTAATTTTCTTTTTTTTTTTTAAAGCCGCGTTACCAGAGCGTGTGTCTATCCTGGCAGCAGCCTTCTTGCAAATTAGTGAAACATCAAGGCTGCACTACCAGCCAGATCGGAGTAGCGTATTTCTAGGAGAGAGCCTGAACTGGCAGATTGTCAGCTGCTACAAATCAATTAAGTTCCTTTGATTCCAGTGCAGAGGGCCACCAACTTACAGCTGCAGAGGTTCTGGCCCATTTCATGTTGGAATAGAAATATTGCTTTCATTTTACTGAGAGCTGGACTATTTAAAATTTAAATGCTGTTAAAACTTAAAATCCCTATTTAATTTAAAATTCCCTTTGCAGTTTCTTTTAGTGACGGCGTTCCTCGTTCCTGCTCCAAAGAGTTGAGACCTTACATTTCCCCGAGAGCACCACATCAGGGTTTGCAGGGCTTCGGTGTCCTTTGGCCAGCAGGCACGATATGCCTAGCCCTCGGATTTTTTGCTGATCCCAGTTTCTCACTCCTGTTTGTTAAATAACGGTAACAAGAATAAATAACATTAAATGTTATGCAATGCTCACCACATTGCCCAAATCCCTGGAAAGCAGCAGCATGCCTCAGTGCTGGGAGGGGAGTGGAAGCAGGATGGAGAAGGGCCCCCTTGCCTGTGGAAAAGCGTTGGCAGCTTTGAGGCTCAGACAAACGGCTGCAAAGACAAAGCTTGCTTCTCGCCAGCATGCCCCAGCCCTGCGTGCCCTGTGTGTGTACTGGAGGCTTCAGTTTTGGGAAGAGAGGGATTCCCCCAGCTCCCTGGACAGACTTTGGGTCCTCAGGACATGTTGCAGGGCTGTTGCAATGCTTACATTTGTAGGGAGTTTGACCACAGCCGCGAAGAGAAGCCCGATGTCTGACCGCGCAGACCCTGGCAAGCCCTGGTGCATTTTGCTGTGTCTCAGATTGACAGGTGGGTGTTTTGCCTTATTAAAAGTTATTTCACGTCATCTGGTCACCAGTTAGTTGGGTACTAGGGCTGGCATCAGCAAAGAAGAAAATCCTCGTCTCCCTCAGCCCGCAGCCGTGAGGGAAGGGGCTGTCCCGGCAAGCTGCAGATAAAAGCAATAGAGAAGAGGCAATGGTGTCCAGAGACAGGGAGTCAGGGAAGGAGACCAGGGGTTAAAGCAGCGAAGAGAAATGAGGGTTAAAGGGAGCTTGAAGGGGCTGGGGAGGTGTTGGGAGACCAGGGAGGCTCTAGCACCTGTACGTGGCCCCGGCACCTATGCCAGCGCCCGTGCCCACAGGGAGAGCTGCACCCCAGTAGGCAGCACTGTGTTCCAGGTTGGGCGACATCTGCTCAGTTCACTGCTTGCCTTCTCGTAAAGATTGGAGATTTCGCGCTTCTAACTTGCAACTGGGTTTATAATTTGGCAAAGAAACTAAAAAAAAAAAAAAAAAACCAACCCAAAGCATGTCATTACAAAGTGTTACAGCACATGCATTAGCGCCTCGCTACAAAGCCCAGCCGAGAGCCAACTTTCCAGTGTAATTTTCCTGTGCATCTGCCAAGCAAGCGTGGAAAGAACCATCTGTGGTGTCTTACAGGGGCATTTCCTGGTCACAGCTTCCAAAGGGTAACTAAAAACTGAGTTCTGTAAAACAGACGCCATTGCCCAAAAGGGCTTGAGTTTTAACAAGAATATAAGTTAAAGTTGAGAGAACAAGTGATGACTCCCACTGTTTGGTCTGCTCTGTCTGTATCTGGAGCTAATCAGCCCAGTCGGCAAAATTAACATCTAAGTACTTCATAATCCAATTTATACTTTAAGAATTTTTCTTTAAAGAATTAATAGCATGTCTGTCAGGCACTGTTCATTAAACATTTTTGTATCAGGCAATATCTTGGATCACCAAGATCCTGATTATGCTTACATTTTAATCTCAAAATGACTGATTACCCATGGGAACAAGCAATCAAGGGAAATGGTGCATTGCCCATCCCTGGGAACGACCGGTCCGGACTGAGCGCCTTTCTGGGATGCAGGCTTTTGCCAGGCACATCTTGTGCAGCTCAGAAGAAGAATGTCCGGATGAAAGTCCATACACAAGAGGCCAGACTACATGATCTAATGGTCCCTTTTGGCCTTAAAATCTTGAATCGGTGAATTGAAATCTATGAAAAAGAGTCCCCAGCTGTAGCAACGAACTGGCTCAATTGCAAATAGGTCAATTATTAAACTCAAACTGACAACCTCCTGGATCATCTTTAAAGTTATAAATTGGATTGAAAGGGATGTAAGCATAATTAAACTTCTCCTGTAGTTTCAAGCTAATACAAGATTTCTCACTTCCTATCCGACACTCCTGTGTAATGTTCCTGTGCTCCCCTAAAAAGCTGATACGTTATTTTCCATGTCTCTCTACAAAGGTAGTCTCTACTTGGGCTGCAATGTAGCGAGCGCAAGGCTGGACTGACCAAGTGAAAGCCCCCATCCTGCTGTGGGCAGGCAGCAGACACAGATGTCCCTTCCAGGTGTTAAGCCGGGTAATTCTTGTGGTGAGCAAAGGAGGGAGGCAGGAGGGACCCTCCAGCCCAGATTGTGCCACTCCGGCTCAGGCTGAGCCGTGTCCAAAGGTCAGGTTCACCCATTGACGTGGCGGTGGCCGTTTGCAGGGCCGGACGTTGCAGGTAAACCTCTCCGCTTCATGGGAATGACCCACGGAGCAGATCGGTGGCCAGGCACCTCCTCTGCACCCTGTCCCTGCTTCTTGCATGGGGCTACACCCAGATCCTGGTGGACCAGCTCACCCAGCCCGTGCTAGCGACTGCCGCGCCACAGCAATGCAACACCTCCATCGTCTGCGCGATGGTCCTGTGCGAGGGGCTCTGGTTAGTAACACACCACTGGGCTTAGCGTGGAGGGATTGCGGGGCCTGGGAGGACGCAATGTTTTATTTTCCATGAGCATCTGTACCTGGGCCATTAATTCTCATTTATGAGCTATGGATAGAAATTTCTCTCGTTTCTTCAGCACTACAAATTAATTGCACGTTCAGCACAAGAGTAGGGCAGGGGGAGAAATTTGAGCAAGGCCAGTTTGGCATCTCCCACCCCAGCTTCTTCGCCCTGTTCCTTCTTCCTGGGGCCTTGAATCTCTTTGCTCTTTGCCTGCACGCTGACTCCTCTCTCACCTTCCTTTCTTCGCT
The DNA here is from genome assembly GCF_018139145.2 of Gymnogyps californianus. Lineage (NCBI taxonomy): Eukaryota > Metazoa > Chordata > Aves > Accipitriformes > Cathartidae > Gymnogyps > Gymnogyps californianus. The sequence continues at coordinate 143,662,363 of NC_059471.1, forward strand.
TTCCTCTCCTCTCCCACTGCTGACATGTGTCCTACCCCAGCGCTCTCATCCACTCCTTTTCTTCTCACAGCTTCTCATCCCCTCTTCCCTTCATCCCTCTCCTGTTTCTCCCTGTATCCCATCTCACTTTACAACACAAAGCTGTTCCAAAACATTAGGAATTGGATTTTAGAGGAATCAAATACTGCCTGAACGGAGCCAGTTTCTGAGCTGCCCTTTTGCCTTGGACGACGACAACCACGCACGGGTAATGCTGCAAGAAGGCCAGCCGCCACAGCACGGTGGGCTGTGAAATCAGCCCTCGGGAATTAAGCAGGGCTGCATTTGGTGGGTGCTCAAGGGCAGGACCCCCGGGAAGGCGCAGCCGCTGGAGGCAGGGGCGGCCGGGCTGCGCGGGGGCCCCTTCCCGCGGCACTGCCGCAGCGGGAGCCGAGCGCGGCTGCAATGTTAACAGTGCCATCTTTTGGATAAGGTGGAAAACTGTACTGACTTCCCGGTGCCCGCGAAAAACTCTCCAGGCACCCCCCCCCCGCCCCCCCCCGAGAAAAAGGCGCTTTTTTTCCCTTGCTCTTGCCGAGATCGCTGCCTCAATTCCTCTCGAAGTTTTTATCGGGAAAAGCGATTCTTCCCTTCAAATTCAGAACTGCTCTGTGGTGTGTCTGCACGGCATCCAGCAGTGCTGTCTCGCTTCAGTCAACTGCATTTCAGTGGTATAGCACAGAGAAAACCACAATGAATGACATTTTTTCGAAGGAACTTGGGTGCCTGATGAAAGCCGCTGCGGCTTGTATATGTACCTCCCGATGACTGAAAGTCTGACTGCGTGCAGAAGCAGCACAGATGCAAAGCGGGCAGTGGTTCCAGGATTTGTCTGCGCTGCAATGCACTCTAGGGCTGAATAAAGGGAAAAGGCTAAAAACCAGAAATGCCCTGTATGTAATCTTATACTGCTCCATGTAATACACAAGTGACGCTATCGTAGAAATGAATACTGCATCTCCACTGGAACTGGGCTTTTAAGATTCAGTGAAACGTCCTGATTCCTGGAGGGGCCTTAACTGAGAATACGCTCATCCTCGGTAGTCATGCTGATGCTTTTTGCGTCTGAGCCAAGATTTTGTAAATCTAAGTCAGCTCTGTCTCTTGTGCCTAATAATATGAAGCAAGAAATAGCCCAGCCTTATAAAAACTGTGGGTTTTGGCCTCAGCCCGTATTGATTATCTAGCTCATAAAGGAAGACCAAACTTCTGGTTCTTGTCCAAACAACAATCATCTTGGAGCTCCATGCCTACAAATCAGACTGGCAGATATTAGCTCTTCTGAGTTTGTTCAGACTCACACTTCTCAGTTTAAGCTGAGCTTCCTTTTGTTTATGCACATTTTTCTTGAGTAAAGTCTTTTTTCCAGTTGTGTGCTCTTCACAGAATCAAAATACTCACTGACTTCTATAGATTTTCCCTGGTCAAATCCTACTGCCATGAAATTAATGGCAAAATGCTGCTGATTTTATTGTAATCAAGACTTCCCCACTGGGAAACTCTAGTCTTTGAGGTAGCTGCTGGAAAGCAGTGCTACAGGAAACCAGGACTAACTAAGCAATGCGATTAAGCAGAAGATGTTCTGCTACCCACCCAAGTAACCCCATAAATGGGAGCTGAGCAGAGACATCTGAGCTACTTCTATCAGCTCAGCTAGGAAAAAGCATAACTCTCTGACTAGCCCTGGTCACCCCTGCATGCCAGCCTCTGTCATCGACCTGCACAAGTATCATTTCAGCCCATGACTCATCTCATTGAAATCAGCATAAATAAAGGTGGCAGAACATAGGCCAGAGTGCTGTCGCCCTGGGTAGAAGCCTCGGACAGCCTCCCCATGTTTGCATTGCTGAAAATTACGGCCACCGATTGTCTGCAGTGACTGCACCCAGCTGAGAGTTTCCCTCTCCCTACTTGGCAACTACTGTCACACCTGGAACCCATTTATGCCACTAACATACCATTTGTAGGTTTAAATGTTGTATATAAAGGCTATATTAAAATGTTGCTTCTAATTATGCCAAATTAAGCGCGTGCTTTTGAAGAGGTGAAACAGACCCATAGCAAGCTTTAATTTGCTGGATATTGATGGGAGGGTTTCAGCCGCACAGGTAAGTGTATCCTTGTCAAGTCTGCTTGACACCGAGGCCTCTCTCAGCACACTTGTGGCAGAAGGACAACCCCGTTTGGAGGGCTGGTTCACCTTCTCATTCTGCTTTCCCTGCCATCTTAAGCTGGAGCTCTCCAGAGATGAGGGGGGAAAATGCCTTCTCTCGGCATGGTAGCACGGACAGAAAGCTCTTGAGCGTGAGTGACTTTCCAGGCAGCTGGAGAGCCCTTGGATGGGGAGATGGCTGCTGCCCAGGCTGAGTTCATTTTCTCAGGACTGAATGCTAGGGAAGGAACAAATGGGGAATGTGGATCAGTCGGTGGAAGCCACTGGTGCTTTTGAAAGGAAGAGTGTCTACTGCAGGTCAAGCTTGGCCAGCTGGGCAGAGTACTTGTCCCAGGGCACTGAGGGCTTCTGCCCTATCTGGGCAACTGAGACCCAAGGAAAACCTTGTGAGTGATGGAGTATGCTAACTCTTTAGTGGACTTTGAGGGAGGCCCTCAAAATGGTGGGGAGATGCCTGTGCTATTATATATGCACTATTATTCTCTCTAAGCTGTTTTCTTTGTGTGCTGGCTGAAGTACTTTTTGATCCCTTGGAAAAACATATGCATCTCTCCAGCTTCACAGGTCCCTGCAGAGGTAGGTTGTATGCCGGGATGCCCTCAGAGATGATGTTCTGAAGCCACATCGTGTGAGTAGGTGGGGGAGGAAAACCCTCCTGGCGTTCATGAGGGTGGTTTTGCTAGGAAATGCCATGTCCTGCCTGTGGACACTGTTTGTGTGCAGCAAACGTGGCAGGGGAAGCCAGGAAAAGCAACCCTGGAGACCTGCTCGGATGAAGGGAAGCCTTAGAGAAAACCAGTCCAGCAAAAGGAACTTTACTAGGTCTCCATGACAGATGGATTGAATTATTCAAGCTTAAACTAATACAAACTTTCCATGTCAGACACTATGCGTTTCACTTCATGAGGACTAAAGTGTTTTGGGCAGTGTCTCTTTAACATGCTGCTGAAGTTTGCACATGCAGATATGTATTTTGGGCTGCTAAAATAATTCTGTGTAAGAGGGAAACTATGAGCAACTGAGGGAGGAAATAACACTTCTGAAAAATAAAATCTGCTTCAGAAACTGATGCATGCTTTGAAAAACAAAACGTTTTATCACTGAGGATTTCTGGCTTTCGACCACGTGCCAATTTGAATCCAGTTTTGCAATTTCCACTCGGCCATATCAACTCTTAGTCTCAGTGGAATTTTTGTCTGAGTGGAAACAGGAGCACTGGGGCCTTTGACAGCAGAGTTGTTCCTCCCCCAGAGAGAGCCTGAACGATAGGGTACGGCAGCAATTTTTCCTAAGAACGTGACATTGCGAATGTCCACATCTATTTAACAAATCGGCTCACCCTGGCGATGCACCCCGTGCATTTTTGACCCTGTTTCTTCAAGAGTCCCGCTTAACTTTACACTTACAAGCAGCCTCCTTGAAACGAAGCTTAGCATGCGCTTGCATATTTTGCAGGACAAGGGTCAAAATTTTCATAGCCCGGAGCCCAAATAACAGGTTTTTGCTCTGTAAGCCACCGCGCTCTTGAGCTAAATGCTATCAATTCAGCTGATGGAGTTAACAGCAAAAATGTAGAAGGAAACAGAGCTGGCGAAATAGCTTGTGATTATTATCTGAGGGCTGGGTGGAGTACCTATTGGAGAGGCAGCAGCTGGGAGCTGGCGTATCCAGAATAGAGAAGCTGACATTACAGAACTTCTTTCCCTCTTAAATGCTTTGGTTTTCTCTGAACTTCCTAACTTCCTGGGGGTGGTGGCAGCTACGTGACCTGCAAACCCCGGGGAGACCGGTCCCAGCTTTTAGAGCAAGGAACTCAAAGTGACAATGGGAACAGAGAGAAAAACAAATGCTTTTTTTAAGGAATGCACTTTGAATTATTCATCTGCGCGTTATTGAAATCTGTTTTGTTCCTCACTGTACTAGCTATGAGGCACTCTAATTACAAGTATTTAAGACACACATAAATTACCTTGCCAGCCATGACGAATGCTGTTTGTAAAGCCTGTAAGTATTATTCCTGCAGCTGCAGCCAAGAACCCTTAATAGACCACCTGTTAGGTGAGATGCAAAATGACTGCTAGCAAGTTACGAATAATCAGAATTCAGTGAAAATAGGTGAGACTTCTGTAGTGTCCTGGAAATCTCTAGACATCTGCTGTCTGTTTGCTACACACCTTACACCAGTTCCTTAGGGGTGTAGCTGGGCTCATTTTTAACTAGATGCCTGGAGAACCAGTGAGGTACTGGGAGGACAATGACCTGGCTTTGGGTGGTTGTCCAAAGCTTTGCTGTTCGAATGCCACGGGAGCACCGTAACTGGCTTTCCCTGGCTCCCCACCCCTTTTCACTTTCTTGCAAGCCTTAAGAAGGCATTTCGTGACATCCCCACCGATACGCAGTGGTTGTGCTAGGGAAAGAATGACAACATAGAACATAAGCATCGACATGCAGCGACTCCACAGGTAGTGGTGACGTTGTTAGAGGCAGACTTCTGAAAATACATGACAGACTTCAAATGTCAGGTTGCTTCTTGAGCCCTACATAAGCCTGCTTAGACTGCTGCTTTTGTTTTTTACAGCTGCAAATTTAACTCCTTGCAAACACATCTTGTGATCTTTCTCTTAGTTCAAAGCTGTGGTAGTTACGCGTTTGCATCTCAGACACGCTGTCTTCCAAAAGCCTTAAAAGGGCCTGAAGCAAAAGTCCGTGGTAGCTGGGGAAAAAGCACACTTGGGATTGGGATGCAAAGAAAAAAATCTCACTCAGGTTGCAATCGGATGCAAAATCATACGCCTGGGTTGCAGTCGGGTGCTCTCTGGCAATGAGCAGTTGGGGGCAGTAAACATCTCTCAGATGCAGCCAGGGCCACAGGTCCTACCTCTAAAAGTGCCTATCTGGGGGAGGAACATTTTCAGCCCACAGAAACTCATATCTGGGCCATACAAGGTCTGTGTAATTCTCTAGGCCTTGAACTAGACTTACATAGGACAAGAGTGGAGCCTAGACTTCGTGTGAGATACAGGAAAGGATTGGACCTGCTTAGCCTATGTACGGTGCCAAGGAATGCCTACCTGCTAGCTAGCCTGAGACCTCAGTCCCTTGATATATGGCCTCGAACATGGGCTGAACGAAGAGCCTGCGGCGGGGTGAGGTGTGTTATTTGACCACTGTTTGGACTGGGACCGCAAAGACATATGGGCAGAGGCGTCCCTCCACCGGCAGCGAGTGTCGGCCAGCTGGAATTTGCAATGTAAAACATAAGGCTAAACTTCAGAAAAGTTTCTGAGGACTTTTTCTGGGGCAGACTGTGCTTCCTCAGCAGTTTTGGGAAAACTCCATCAGGACGCAGGAGAGCTGACAGTGCTGAGCAGCCGGGGGCACTGCTTGAAAGCCCTTTTCTGATCTGCATTAGCACTTCAGTAGGGAAGGGCTGCAGGAGAGGTTTACCGGCTGCAGCTCCTCAGGCCCAGCACAAGCTCAGTCTCCCTCATCTGCGTATCTGCAGCTCTGTAACTTGCCTTCAGAAGCGACTTCACACACCAGCTCGGTGCAACGAGGGCTTTTGAAGGATGCAGTCACGTTCTGTGGAAGCATCCACACCAAGCATTTGCCAAAGCAGAGGTCACGGTTGCTCTGCTTTCTGCAGAAAACCTGCAAATTGAGTGACAGCCCCTGAGATCACCTCAGCAGTCGAAAGGATGGCACCAATTAACTCTTGCGGCATGCAGTACCATTATACCTTCCCTAGCAAAATAGTCCAAGAAATCATTCATGTTGGCAGCATCTGTAGTAGCGAGTGCATCGGCCAGGGCCTGTGCTCTGGCCCTGAGGTCAAGCATGCGTACGCAGAGCCCAGCTCACGTCCTCGGGGCTGACCTCGTTTTCTCCCCAGGACAGGGTGAGCTCACCCGTTCCGTGGTCAGGACCAGCCCCGGGGCTGCCAACTGGGAGAGCCCAGGGTGTCACAGGCCAAAACTGTGGCGGGGAACGTGCTAACAGTTAAAAAGCATGGAGGGCTGCATGTTGCTGCTTGAGGCCGTGCCCTGACCCTCTTCGGTTTACTGGTGTAGATATCGTCACTGGAAATAAGAGGAGCTGACTGAAGTGATGCTCTGCTCATTTGTAAATGAGGCAAAAGCTTAAATTATTGCCCCTTCCCCCAGCAAACTGCCTGCCCACGCAGGCTGGCTGGGGAGAGCTTTCCTGTGCTACATGGCTGCGTGGTCTCTCCTCTGCCCCAGCCCCTCTCTGCCTCTCCTCCCTGCCTGCTCACCAAATAGATAGGAAATGTGACAGGGGCATCAGGCACAGCAAGGCTCGTCTCTCAAAAGCCCAGGAAAGATGGCAATTTTACAATTCTGCGCTATTTACAGAGGAGCTTGCCGAGGCCCCGCCGCTGCACCGGGGTTGTGTTGCATGGTGTGGCTGAATCCAATGCCTCCAGTTGAGCTGGATCTCTGTGGAATTCCGCCGGCTGCACGGGCAGCCAGAGTTCAGAGCCTGGCCGAGCTTCTTCCCTTGGATGACAAAGGCGTGAGTCAGTTACGAGCTTGGTGTAACCTACTTATTTATAAAGACTGTATACAAAGACGATTTTTTTCCCTCCTTGGCTACGGCGGACACTTCCAGCGGGGAGAAGCCTCTTTGCTCTGAACTCGCAATGAGTTCCCCCAGCTCTGATGAGGCCTCGCTTCTGTTTTTCTTTACAGGATCCAATGGGACAATTTGCAATCCATGGAGTTAGCAGCGAGCTGCGCACGCTCGTTTGCACTTTCCAATTTGCAGTACGTGCCTGAGGCAGAGAAGTGGCTGCAGGAGTCGGGCTGTGGGCAAGATCGTATTGTGCGTGTAGCTACCTACAGCGTGACCGAGAGGGAACCAAAACTCTCAAGTCCAAAATTGTCACCCCTCCAAAAAAACCACACCCTTTCAGTTTCCACCTAAGTCTAGAGGCAGTAACATTCATTCCTGACCTTCATTTTTTCTAAGCGCTGCATCTGTATAATCTGTGTAGTCCAGTAGACCAAATCTCCCTCCTGCCGTGCGCCAGGTATCGAAATGACATAACAGGGCAGGGTTTCAGACATGGCAGGGTTTCAGACATGCCAAGGCCACATTCATTTGCCTAAATGTAGTCACGTACTGCTATTTTAAGCACATTCGTTTACCCTGCCCAGCCTCTTAACTGGCTGCTTTATACATCCTAGAATACCCAAAACACACATACAGGCCTGGCATGTCTGACACGCAACCCATGAGAGATCCACACCCTCCTGGACTGGCAGGGAAGAGGTGGGATACACACATATGCCTAAAATAGCACTAGACACCTCTGCTTAGGCAGCTGAATCCTTCCCACCACTGGCTTCAGCATTTCCCTGGCTGGTCTGCACAGTCCTGCTGGTCCAGCTGCTAAAAGTCTTACTAGCAGGGGCTAATTTTCCATGTCAGTGCAATTTTAATTTGCCAGAGTTGCACCTGGTTAGGACTGGTTATTTATTGTTTCAGCAAGAGCAGGACTTGATGAAATGTTCAAAGCCGTATATAATAAAGTTCAGGATAACCTGGCACGCACAAGAGCATTGAACAGTATAGAAATGCCAAAAGCAATGTAGGATTTGATAGGACTTGGCTGGCTGCACAGTGTGACTACTTACAGATCACGGACCTGAATCTTTATGGCACTGCATCTTGTGTGGTCATTTATTATAGCATAAAATGGGAATAAGTGTTAGCAGTCAGCCTTGGAAGTACTTCATAGCAACTTCGCACTGGAATAAATGGCTGTAAAGCATGCTATCATTTGGTACTTTAAATCTACTAATGCAACAAGATCTTCCTACCTTCATGTCTGTGTTTTCTCACGATCAGGTTCCAGTTATATTTGCCCTTTGGAGGAAAACTGGCAATCTCTGGATATGCCTGTACACACAGGTAAAGCGATAAACTTGCCTTGCCGACTGCATCACCTAAGTAGGTTTTGATTACAATGCACCCCTCGCGCAAAAAGTGTTTTGTTACACAAACCAACTGTTGTTGTGGTAGCAGGAGCAAACAGACCCACGGTCCGAGCAGGTTTGAGGCAGCGAGGCGGCGCAGCTCCGTGGGTACCGCAGTGCTCACTCTGGTAGAGCCGCTCCAAAAGGCTTCGACTTTTGAAACTCTGACATTAGCAGGAAGCAAAGGGGGAAAAGGGCAGGCATGCGAGAGCGGCTCCCCCTTTTTAGCCCGCTCTGTTAAGCCAGCCTGGCTTTTTTACTGCTGGGCTAGAGGGTCTGTGTTCAACACGCGGAAACGCATTGGCACCTCAACGGCGAGGTACGGTGAGTTTGAGCGCTCGGGTGCGGGGATTCAAACCTGCCTCCGGCCGCAGCCCTGCCACCGTTAAGCACGTCGGACATCTCAGAAGCCAAGAAGACTTGAGGGCCAGCTGAGGCAGCCGGCCAGCCCGCGGTGGGCCCTTGCGGGGCAGCGGGATGGGAAGGCCCCATCGGCGGAGAGGGCTTCGCCGCCCGCCCGCCTCTCAGAGCCGCGCCTCCGGCAGCTCTTCGGGTACCCGCCCGACCTCTAGCTCCGTAAGGATCTCCCGCCGGTGTCGGTGTTTCGGGAGCGGGCAGACGGGCAGGATTGGGGGGGGGGGTTACGGCAGGGAGCCGGGCAGAGGCCGGTGAGCCCGCGGCAGGAAAGCCGCCGGCGAGCAGAGGGCGCTCCGCCACCGCCGTCCCCGGCCTCCCCGGGCTGGGCCGGCGCAGCCCCGCCGCTCCCGACGCCACCCCGCAGGGTCCGAGGGTGAGCCTCACAGATGTTATTTAATACCGCCAAAACAGGGCAAGGTCTGGCCTGCGGGCCTGTACAAAGTCCAGTCTACAGGTATGCCTGTCTGAGCCTCTTACGAATCGACACCGTTTCTTGGGGATGCAAAGACAGAAGTGGCTCATTCTTGCAGACAAAAAAAAAAAAAAAAAAAAATTAAAGGTCTGGACTCTTCTCCCTGCCAGCTGAAACGGTGAAACCAGGAGAGGGGAAGAAGTATGAACTGCAGATTTTAACTGCTGATCTTCTAATACAAGAACCCAGTTGTACGCTGGGTTGTGAACACATTGTCTGCTTTTCTCTGGCATGCAAATGCCACGGAGCTGTGAAACGTCAGTTAACGTGACAACTGAAACCTGCGGCCTGTGGTTCTCGGCTCTTTTTGTTTCCTTTTTCTTTTTATTCTGCATTTCCTTCTCTCGCGCTCACCGTACATGCCCTCTGACAGCCTGTCAGGCTCAGACAAGTCCCTGGGGCTGCAGTGAAAGCAGTACTTCCAGGTTACGACAGTGGCAACCATTTAGCTGTTATACAATATCACATCGAGCGATGTGCTGAAACCCTGCTTGTCCACCCCCCCGGCCCCCTCTTTGTACCGCGCGTCCCCCCTTTAGCCCGGCGGTGCCTGCACGGGATCGGCGGTGGCGGCGGCACCTTTGCTTGCTGCGGGTCGAGGCACCCTCCTGTCCCCTTGGGAGGTGGCTCCTGCGGCTGCTTTTGGTCGACCTGCCGGAGCCCAGCAACACCTCCTCTCTGAACGCGTCTCTGGAGAAGGGTCACAGGAAAGCTGGCAGGCATATTTTCAGACTAAATAGACAAAATACTGAACACGGGCAGTTTTTAAGCTCTTGGCACTTTTTGTGATCTAAAAAATGAAATTTATTGTTGTTACTGTTGCTGTCAATGATGATAAAAGTAGGTCCTGATGCATCATCCCCTGTGCAGACCGAACCCATGTTTGTCACAGAAGTAGGACTCCTGTGCCCTGAGAGATGCTAGATGTGCGATTAGATCTTCTCCCAGCTCGAAACTTGTTTTCCGAGAGCCACTCCCCTCAAAAGAGTGAAGAACAGCAAAAGAGAGAGGGATGGAGGAGCAGCAGCTGCTCTTCCTCCGTTCATTTATGGCACAGCTCTTCTTGTGAATGGCAAAGAGTCTTCCCACTGAAGACCAAATAGCAAGGGAGCTCTGGATGTGTTTAAATAAAGCTAGGTTTAATTAGAGCTGTTCAAAAATTAAATGCAGAAACAGAGTGTATTTATGTTTGCACTCAAAAATATATTAGATCCTGAGGCAGATCTAGGTCAGCACAGCTCAAGTAAAATCACTGGGAAATGCAGTGTGTAGGAAAATATTCAGTTTTGCCTGTTCAATGCGAACGGATTAACTCCTACAAGTGCTGCAATACCCACACCCACAACACTGGCCTTCGGTATCGTGATGCAGCACAACCGATGCCAAGAGCTCAGAAATCTTGGATTATCGTTCATACAACAGATTCTGGCTTGTTTTGCATTTTGGTTTGGCTTCTTTCTCTCTCCCTACTTGTGTCTCCTTTATAGGTACCACAATGCATCTTCCTGCAGAGTCGTGAGATCCAGAAACATTTTCCTTTTCTTTAATTAAAGCCGAGATTCTGTTATAATCATATGACTCAGAGTGCCATAGGTCTAAGAAAAACACCTGATATCTGAGCCTTGAGAAATCCCTATATATTGGCAACTCCAAGTTGCATTGCTAAGCTGTTACTTACTAAAAAGTAAAAAAAAAAAAAAGGATTTTGTTTCCTAAGAAATACTCATGCTTTTGATTATGCCTCCTGTCTTCCAAGCGACAGTCTGCAGGTCTAGACTCTGCCTAAGGAAACCAAGCTGTTTACCCCTGAATCACTGTTTCTGTGGATCGCCTTGTTTTGGTGAGGTCAGGATCAACCGTGGCAGGCATTGCACAAGTCTGGCGGCACGGGGGGAATTTGGAGGCACCACAGATCAAAGGCCTGGGGAAGGTCAAGTATTTTACGTGTGATGGGGTTTGGGATCAGCTGGGCTTGAGGTAAGGCCCCATGACTGCTGCAGGGCACAGGAGATCTCTCTCCTGTGGGCCCAAGAGATCCCTCCTTCTGCTGGCAAAGGAGAGAGGGTCTGTGCTTTGCTAAGGAATCAGGGCAACAGTGTAAATTCCAGGAGCTGTCGAAATTCCACAGTTTAGTGCCAAGGAATCTCAACATTTTCTAATATTGTTGCAGAGTGAATCAGCAAAAAGTCAACAGCAGCCCTCATTCTTAATTTGGCCTTGTTTGAAATAAAACACTTAACTTACAGAAATTATAACGGTCCTAAAGGAGCTATTTGAATAGCCTCTTGGGATATAAAAAGCAAAATTTTGCTCCCGCAAAGCACCTTGGTTTTTTTGCCTGGCAACTATTTCAAAGGGGAACTGTGTTCCCAGAAATTTTTGGACAATTCCAGTAAACATGTAACACTTGATTCTGCAAAGAGCAGTGCTGCAGGAAGCGGGTGCTCAAAGCATCCTGCATTTATATTCTGGCCTTCCCTCTCCCGCCCAGCTGCTGGTCCAGCCTCAGGCAGCGACTTCCAGCTCCCTTTGCCCTCCCCTCTCCACGGCTCCGGGCCCGGCTGTGGTTTGCACTGTCATCTGTTGACCCTGGTATGACACACTGTTGACGTCCACAGTTTCAAGGGCCTTATTTGTCTTTCCCACCCCACCTAATTCCAGAAATACATCAGTGGGAGTGTGAAACGTGCTGCTTTCGGCCTGGATCTGAACCCTCTACAAAGGCTTCTGGCCTCCTCTTGCAGCCAACGGCAGGCCCCCTACTGAGCCAGTGCCTTGAGTGGCCTCGGGCACACGGACACCAGCCGAGGGTCTGCCAGCAGCGTGAAAAAGCGACGCAGCGCAGAGCAATGCAAAGCAAAGCAACGCAGACCAGCGCAGAGCAGAGCGAAGCGGTGCAATGCAGCGCAGCGCAGCGCAGATCTCCGCAGCGCGGGGTGAAGCGGCGCAGGGCAGGGTAACGCACCGCAGGGCAAACCCGTCTGGCTGCACCCTTCCCAGGGCGGGAGGAAGGGGGCCCCGGGGCCGGGGCTGCGCCCCCGGGGCCGGGGCTGCGCCCCCGCCGCCGCCCGCTGCCCGGCGCTGCCGCCCCGCCGGGAAATGGGTCACGCCGCGCTTGCACAACCCGCCCCGCCCCCACGTGACCCGAGGGCCCCGCCCCGGCATGCAAATCAGCCGGGCGGCGGCGGCCAATGGGGAGGCGGCCTCCGCCGTTGTATTTATAGACCCTATTTAAAGAGCCCCTGGGAGTCTCCGCGCGGCGCTGGGCGGCGGCGGGGCGGGCGCGCTGCGGCGAGCGCACGTGCGCCCGGAGGGGCGCGGGGGAGGGGGCGAGGCGTGCCGGGGGAGGGGGGGGCGGGGGCGCGCGGCCCGGCCAGCCGTTGGAGCGCGAGCCCAACCGCCGCCTCAGCCTGGGGGCCGGCTCTCCGGCAGCGGCCGGGCCCCTCTGCGGGAGGGTCCGCTCGCCACCCCCTCCGCCGCCGGGGAGCCGGGGCGCGGCTCTGCGCTGCAGCCTCCTCCGCCCGCTCGCACGGCCGCTGTGCGCCGGGGCGCGTTCCCTCGTTTTCAGACCGGCCTGAGCGGCTGGTGCATTTGGGGATGTGTCCTCTCAGTATGTACGGACCGAAAGTTAAAGCCCAGGGCTCGTCAAAGGTAGTTCCCATCAAAAGCGACCGATTTTCCAAGCGGTGGTGTTTTTGCTTTCGGGTTATCCCCTTTGGACAAGAACTTAAGAGATGTGAAAATCCTTTTTGCTGCTCCTCTCTCTACCCCCTTAAAAAAAAAAAAAGTCTCTTTATTGGAGCTTTTTGTGCAGTGAGAGTTGGAAGGGAGACATAACGCTTTAGGGCTGACTGAGGTTTCCCGGCATCTGTATCCGTTCCGGGCTGTAAGGCGTTAACGGAGCGGCAGGATTTTGTAATCATTCTGCACTGAAAGAAATGACTAAGGTAAGCGAGCGGCAGTGGTGATTTGAACCCGATCTTGCAAGCCCGCTCTTACACAAGTCATTTCTGAGGAACTGAGACCCGAGGATTTTTCTGTCAGAACTTAAAACATGAGAAGAACAGCAGCTTTGTGACTTGTATCTCCACAAGTAATGTTTTTTTTCCCCTCTTATGCAGCATTTGATATATAGCTTGCAGTCCTCCTGAAATCAATAGCATTTTCCCCTTCACTTCGAGACTAAGCCTTCTGTTTCTAGGTCTGTGTTCATACAAATCCTCTCATCCAGTTGATACCCATGCTCCTCTCTCCTTCCCATAGTACTGTTGAGCACAGACTCTAATAAGAATTGCAAATGTCTTTACTCCTGTTTTAAAGAAAACCTCCGCAACATGCTGTTGGCAAGACAGCTTGGTTACTCTGCTAATGCGTAATTGAGAGAAGGATGGGCATGGGGACAGGAACTGCTCCAGCTCTTACTGTTTGGCCCACCAAAGGCAGACTGATAGGTTTCCCTCTGGCTTTTATTAGGATTTGCCTCAAACCAGGAAAAGAAGAAAAAAACTCAAAAGCTTAAAAAAACCCACGACAACCCCAAAGCCTACCCCTGTGTTGAGAGTTGACTGACTGCAGGGCTTTGAATAGCCTCAAATACCTGCTGCTAGTTTCTAGCAAGCGGTTTACTTCGATGGTACTGTAAGTACAGAGATTGACTGGACCCCTGTTTCATTAGAGCATGGCAGTAGTTTCCAGGATAAAACCTAAATGGGTCTGGGAAAGGGAGAGGCATTGTGAGTAAATCAGTAAAAAGGACAACAGATTACTCATTCTTGTTGTGCATTTAAAATTGTAACCAATGCCCATTCAATCAGTGCAGAGACTTACTAGAATACTAATTTTAATAGAATTTGGGTCAGGCCCTTGAAGAACCTGCGTGCTAAAATACTGTGATGGGTAAGTGCATTTTACAAGGGCTTTTTGAAATGCTGAGGCTGCCCAATTTTCTTTCTTGTTAAGGATCTCATCACTGCCGCAGTGGGAGAGAGGAAGAAACTTATTTCATAGATGGAATGTGCTTCAAGTGAGCTGTTTTTGTTTGATTGGGTTTTTTCTCTGTTTTTTCTAACTGCACTTTTGTTAGCATCTACTTGAAAAATGACTGCAATGTTTACATGCAGTTTTAAAGCTGTAGGTTTTAATACCCTCTGCAGTTTAATCAAGTGAATATAGGGGAATTTACATAGCGAACTGCTTGACCGCTTTAGTGTATGAAGTTCACGAGGCCAGTAATTCTGCACCTTCTTCATGCTCTAAATTATATTTCATAATAAATGAAAGCACAAAACAACCAGATCCAAAAAGAGTGGCATTAAACTGGTTGTGAAGCGTCACTGGCAAATACCGTCTGCATAGTCATATTGGTCAGTAAGAAAGGATTCCCAATTCCCCACCCCTCTACTCAGTATGTACAAAGAAAGGAACTGCTTTCAAATTTAAAATGACCAGATATCAGCGGGGAGGAAAGAAAGGAAGGAGGCTTTTGCACATCCCAGTTTAAATGTGATGGAGCTGGGCAGCAAGGAACAGACGTGCATACCAGTCCCCTGTGGCTGCTGAGCAGAAGGCTTTTGTTCTGCAGGGCAGGATCAGGTGGAGAGGCAGGGCCTGTGCTGGCAGAGGAGAGGAAAGCAAGCTCCATCTGTGCTAGTGCAGCCTGTGAGGGTAACTGGCTTTCTGAAAGGCTTGTGCTGAAATTGAACAGCCCCTGGTGTGTTCTGGCACCTTGTTGGTGAGCCACCTGAATCGGGGAGTGATGCTGAAATCCCTCTCCCAGCTACTCACCTGTGTGTGTTTGCCTACCTGTTGTTCTACTAAAGACTCATTCTAGTTATAAGCTCTGATACAGTTGTGGGGTTTTTTTAATCACTACCCCTGAGAACTGAATAGCCTAGTGGATGCCTCAGGCTGTCAGTGTCCTGTCAGCAGGCACGCAGCTTCACTGGTATAAAGTCCCCAATAGCTTTTGGAACAGCACACGCTTGCTTACCATAATTGTGTCCACACTGAGACTTGTGCCAATAAAGGTCTTCAGTAAAAGATACTGAATACTAATCAATGTAGTTATACCTATATATAGGTGTATATAGAGAGAAGGGTGTGTATATATAAATACATAGGTGTATATATATATAAAGGGAAAAATCTGGTTTTGCTTCTTTGCAAATGTTTCACAAAGGTTTAAGTTTGCGACTCTCTAAACATGGAAGTTGTCTGGTTTGAACTGCATTGGTAGAATTAAAGCCCTATGGGGCCTGTGACAGGGATACTGTTACACTGGTGTTTCCTATTAATATTTATTCTCTTAGATCAAAATAAATGTGACTCTCTGGAGTTTGTAGCCACGTGGCGAGGACTGTGCAGATCTAATGGCTTGTTGGCACCAGAAGGGAGGTGACCTGCTCCCACCCTTCCCTACAAGGCTCCAGGGTGGGTGATACGGGTCTGTCCCATACATTCACTGTCTCTGTTGCTTGTCTGTCCCCAGGTAAAGCTGGCTGAATTCACTCACGCAGCAGAAGACTACTAGTACTAAGGCTAATCACAGAAAAAAGTCACTAGTCCTTTGCTAGATTAATGAACTGAATTATTTCCCATGTGTTTTGATGAGCAATAGAGGCAGCGCAAGGGGCCAGGCAGGGCAGCCTGGAGAGGGAAAAGGGGACGCACTACCTGTTTTGGAGGCCACAGGCCACTAGCTAGGTGCAGGATGGGGCTAGGCAGCACAACCAAGACATTTTTGTACCAGAATTGCCACATTTGCTTTCCCAGTGTGGTTATTTCAGTGAGGCTGTAGGAAGATGTCATTTTTCACATACAGCTTTTTGGCTGTTTGTAATTGTCTCCTGGCTGAAGACCGCTGTTCCCATCGAGCTGCTGGTCTGTGGGAGCACATCCTAATTCTTTTCAGGCAAAAATCAGGCAGGCTGGTTTGAATAGTTGCAATAGTTGCTCTGAGCTCATCTGAAGTGAAAGGAGGAGTGCTCGCTGGAACTGCTCCATAGGCAGTTGGATGAGGCCAACATCCAGCAAGAGGGGCTCGGGGTGGTAACAGATTTTACCAGCACAGCCAGATTCAGAAGATGACTTAAGTTCACAGCCAAAAAAAAAATCACCTCTAGATCCAAAATACATCATACCCTTACAAAAAGCAGTATTCAAGCCTTTTCTAGAGTAACACTCGGACTACTTTAATGCACTTTTTGTTTAATTTTTCCACCTGTAAGTTGCACTAGTCTTCGGATCCTTATACCAACTTGAGTCATGTCTATCAGTAGTGGGTCTGAGGGCATTTCAGCATGTGAAAAGGAGTCAGAGTACAAAAATTGGACTTTGAGTTGTGGAGTTCGGCTTGCCATCTGCCTGACAGCGTCAAGGAAATGCAGGAGTAAGGGCATGCTGAGTAGGATCCCACAGGAAACATAAACCCAGTGGAGTTGTTAAGGAAGGTGGTTGCATTTTTCACTTATGCTAGAAACCCAAACAGGGTTGTTGTTTTTCAGCTGAATGAAGTATACTCCGAAGGAACATTGTGAGAATGGATTTTGGCGTTCTGGAGATAGCCCTAAATGTGGCTCTCAATGCAGTCTTTCTCTTCTTCTTTTTTCTGTCCTTCTGTCTGTCTTGTTAATTATTAATCCAGTGTGTTGAGAGCTACATTCTTCTGAGCGACTCCTCCCATGTTTCCAACCTGGGTAACTGGTCTTGCATTATTAGTCTGTGGACTAAAATTGCTCCTTCATAAAATATTGTACTCTGGAAAGAAACCCAGGTGGCAGAGTGTACAGAAGGTGTGTCATCCAGGCCTTGTGGTGTGTTACGAGAACTGCCTTGCTTATCCATTATGCTGCTTTCTTAAATGACCTCTGCAGCGTTCAGTAAAATGGCCTCAGGTTGTTGTGGACTTTGCGGTCTTTTCAGCACATGCCATTAATCAGGAGGGAAAAATAAATCTAGCATCAGAATGAGTATTTTACTGGAACTGAATTGCAATTTCTGTGCATAATTTAACACTTTGGGGAGTGAACATTCTCTGCTTGCTTGAAATAATTTAGAGGTGGTTTTGAAATAGAACACATTTGTGTAAACATGTCTTGGGATTAAAGAGCTCATATTTAGTTTTCTCCAACATCACGTCTCTGTCTATAGGATGTGCCATGCAGTAATCTCTAAGCTCTGTTCTGCAAACTGTCTCTCTTATGAATAGACTCAAAATAGTTTCCTGGCATAATTTCGTTTTTTTCCCCCTAAATAAGGGACTGTAGGATAAAACCCAGTGCAGGGTAATTCTGTGCCTGTTTTATAGATGGGAAAACTGAGGAGAAGTTTGGCTGAAAGTGGCCTCAAGCTAGTGGTTCACATTTTTCAGTACTTAGCAATGAAAGCAGCTGTTTTAACACGTGGGTTTCCCCAAAATTGCAACGCTCAGAGTTACAGATCGCTTTTTAAAGCTGTCCCAAAGTTACCTGATTAATTTGCAGCAGACCCGAGTGTATAGTTCAAAGACTAAGTATATAGTTCATTCTGTGTCCTCTCCTGCGTTAGTAATACAGCCCAATTTATCGACCCTCAGTGAGAGATCCCACATTGACAAAGTTGATAATACTTTTTGGTATGAAATTTGCGTGAAATGTAGCGTGAAATTTGCAAATATGTTCAGGCCCACTGACATGCACTATTTACAAACACCTTTGTATTGCCCTTCTTTCTTGTTTCTTCTGAGACTAGGGAGCTTATTTGGGATCAGATGTTGTTAACCTGACTCTTTGAAAAGCTCACTGATTGTGTTCAAGGGCTAAAGGATCTCTTAGCATGCACCACCGCAGCAGGATCTGAATCTTGGGCAACAAGCATTAGTGATGGCATTTAGAGATCACTTTTTGCTGTGACGATGTTGTGACATTTACTCAGCTAAGAATGGGCAGTTGTAATAAGTTTTCCATATATGCTTTCAATATCAGTAAACAAAAGGTTTCTCAAGTAAATGAGCAGCAGTGTTTTTGGTTAATGCGTTTTTAAAGCTAGGGCTCATTTATTTTACAGTTAAATAAAACCTGTTGGGTAGGTTAGGGTGTAGGTTGCCACACTTCAAACTACAGTAATTTACACTCCTTTGCCAGTGGCCTCAGCATTTACCTTCATGCATGTTATCTGTAAGAGAACAGAAGTTTTGAATTTCTCCAGGACGACGAGCCTCCTTGGTTGGTACAAAAATGCATTTTCAGATTTCTGGGTCCAGCATATTTTCTGCAGCGTCAAGTAGCACCCTGGTTATACCCACTGCATGAACGGCGCGGTGCTGCCTTACGCCGGTGGGCCTTTTGTGTTGGTGACTTGGAGCTATGCAAAGCGCAGAAAGCAAGGACCAGTGAGTTCATTCACTGGGTGAGACTGAGGGTTATAGCTGATACATGGTTTAGGGGCCAAGTTAGTGTTTAAGTGGAACTGAAGGGGCACCAATCTAAGACTGTCACCTAAAAGTCCCTTGTTCAGCTGCCACTGAACTCCAGAGGTGTCCGCGCTCACGTCACACTGCTCTGTTCAACTGTGCAGTTTCTGGCACCTGGGGTTCTGCCTCGGGCACTTGCATGGCTGTCCCAGTCTGAGCCATCCTGCACCTGCCCCCGGCAGGGCACAGTTGAGCAGGGTGTCCACACAAGGCAGCCCTTCACCTGGCTCGCTCTGGGGCGGCTCGGGAGGCAGCCTCAACTCACGCCCAGCACTTGTTGAGAGGCTCAGGGTGTTCTAGTCACCTGCATCAACTCTGCAGAGGGGATGTAATACCCAGTGGTTAGAGAACCTGCGCAGAGATAAGACATCAGGAGGTGTTACGCCCTCTCAGCCAAAGGAGGTTCAAAACTGTATCTCCCCTTCCCAGGAACGTGCTCTTGCCACTGTAATATCAGATATTCTGAATAAGGGGCCTCTTTTCCTCCTCTTCTGAAGGCCCCACAAGTTTGATTTTTTTACTCCAAGTTTCCTAATGTTCCTTTTGCAGACAGGTAAGCAGCTTAGCTGTCAGGTTTGGCATTTCTTATCCCATTCCAGGGAAGAAGAAGATGAGGCATATGAGACTTTCATTGGACCCAGCTCTCTGCATTTTCATTTGATGCCTTGAAGCTGAATCACTGTTGCTCAGTGGAAACCTGCTACTCTGAAGCCTGAACCCGATAGCTTGCTTGTGGGGTTACGCAGTCTCAGGTTCCTGGTTCATCAGATAAGGCTAAGCTTATTTTCTTATTGATCAGCTAAGCAAGAACTTTCAGTCTGCTGTGTTCAGGGTACAGGATATTCAGGACTGCAGCAAGGCATGCTCCGGTCTGGGGCAGGATAGTAATTCAGCACTCCCCTGCTTGCCCCCCTGCTCCATGGAGGCTCCCTGCAGGGTCTCCCACTGATGCCCAAATTCATGAGGAGCTGCTGTGTTTTGTTCTTTTCCCCATTTTGTGCCTCTGTTGGAGGAACATGCAGAGCTGGCTTGCTTTCTGCCCCACCCTTGGTACAGCCCTGAATATTCCAGTGGCCCATGGTTCCTGGAGAGCCCCAGAAGGGAACCAGAGGATTGATTTTGGCTATAAGTGATCAAAAACGGGGCTTTTTAAACAGGTGTCACAACTGCTACTACTAACAGGTTTTGGAGGGGGGTGATTACTTCATTGTAAAGCAAGTTAGAATTTTGCCAGGAATTAATTTGGCCAAGTGTTCTTACTAAACCTCACAACTGACAGCAAAACACCACCAGTACAAACCCCAGTTTAGTCTGGCGAGCTGTTGTTAATAGTCAGGGGAAAGGTACTTCTGCAAAGCAGACAAAAGCTGCATTAAGCTACTTGTATGGAGCGGCACACCGAGAAAGAAGAGCAGAGTTTTACAGAGTAGGGAAGCGTTATGTCTAGAACAGTGGCTAACTTGTGAGATTGATTGAATACCTTGAGCACTCTTCTCTTGCCTGGCTGGGTTGTGTGCATGCATGCACTTGGAGCATGAATTCTTGCACAGTCAAATCTGAAATTAATTTTCTGCAAATGCTTACGTGTACAACTGAGGAAGTGCACTGACTGAACGTTTTTGCCCAGGCACCTCAAGTGCTTGCAGAAACCTACCACAAAAAAGCTGTGAAGACTGACAAAAAGATTAACTGAACAAACTGAATATATTACAATAGCTGTATTTTCCCCTCAACCCCCATTATAACAATACCTTGTAGCTGGCATTTGCATGAAAAATGCACAGGCAAGGAATACAGAAACAAAACCACAGCAGTTACTGACTGCTTCAGTAAACAGTTCACACAAACAAAAAGTTAAGGCTAACAATTCCACATGGACAGCTGCTGTTCTGTAATGTGTTATCCCTCATCAAACTGTGAAGTAATGAGAAAATGATACGCTGACAGTTCCTATCATTATCTCATAACTCTTGGGCTTTATTGCTGGGCTGTTGCAGGTTTACTGTGTCATCTTGGGCAAGTGATTTGAGCCTGAGGTGCCTCGGTTTCCCCTGATGCAAAATGGAGGCCACGCCTACTGCACAGGAGTGATTTGGCCTTGGGAAGCAGCTTGCAACAGCAACTTGAGAGTCTTTGTTGAAACAGCCCACCTGTAAGATTGCAAAATGTTATTCCGCAGATTGTTTCTAAAAAGATCGTAATGAAAAATCAGGCTCATTTCTTTGATCTAGCCGTGAGCCCGAGGTCGGGGCGCATACCCATTGTCTCTGTAAAACTTACAGTGTGGTATGTGAGGTGTTGCTGAAAACATGTCTGCTGCCACACTTTCTGTACAGCCATGTCCATTAACAGCTAGTTCATTAGCACAAAGGCTCTCACATCTGTAGTATAAGACACGGGGTACTTCTACTGTGTCTTCTACCTGGTTCACTTTGTCTCACAGGATAAGTGGAGCTGACTTTTCCTCCCTTCCTCCCTTCCTCCCATCCATCCATCCATCCAATGAATGTAGTTTTGGTGGGGGCAGGGACCTGTTTCTGAGTCCGTTGGATACTTTCATTCAACACATGTAAAAAGTGTTGGAAAAGTTAAATGATTTGGTTAATTTTGAAATACTGGTTTTTGTTTTGGGAATTACCAAAATAAAATAATAGCAAGATTTAGGACTCTGGAAGCAAAAACCTGTCCTTTTTGACATTTTTTTATATAAAAAGGTTTCTTTGATCTAAATGGAAAGTGTTGGGGGGTTTTTCCATATCCATACAGAAGACAAATGAAAAAATAAAAAAGTCATGCTAATCATTGTGAGGCATTATAAAGTAAAAATGTACATATGCCGATGGTAAGGGAAAACAGAGTCTGAAAATAAGAGCTAATTCAAACCAGAACGTGAGATCCAAACACTGAACACTTTTGAGGACTTCTGAATCCAAACACTGGTACTGCAGACTTTTAAAAAATAAGGCAGAACCATGTGAAATACCAAAATTTAGGTTGTTTTTTAACATTTGGCGCTCTGTTCTTCAACCTTCTGTCCTTTTTTGTCTAATTCTTTTTCAGTAGCTACAGTGGCCACTTGGGCAGTCTCTTCCTCCCAAAAAGATGCTACAGAAGTAAAAAAAACGGGGTGGGGGTGGGGTGGGGGGTGCTGTTCTATCAGTAGAAAATTTCCCCTGAATCTCTATCACATGGTGACAGTCCTACTCCACTCAGCAATACTGTCTGCCGCATTGCGGGTGGCGAGTCTGCTTGGAGTGGATTGTATTGGGTTTGCGTGGCAAGGTTTTGGTAGCGGGGGGGCAACAGGGGTGGCTTCTCTCAGAAGCTGCTAGAAGCTTCCCCTATGTCCGATAAAGCCAATGCCAGCCGGCTCCAAGATGGACCCGCCACTGGCCAAGGCCGAGCCCATCAGCGACGGTGGTAGCGCCTCTGTGATAGCATATTTAAGAAGGGGAAAAAGTTACTGCACAGCAGCAGTTGCAGCTGGAGAGAGGAGTGAGAATATGTGAGAGAAACAACTCTGCAGACACCAAGGTCAGTGAAGAAGGAGGGGGAGGAGGTGCTCCAGGCACCAGAGCAGAGATTCCCCTGCAGCCTGTGGTGAAGACCATGGTGAGGCAGGCTGTCCCCCTGCAGCCCATGGAGGTCCACGGTGGAGCAGATATCCACCTGCAGCCCACAGAGGACCCCACTTCGGAGCAGGTGGATGCCCGAAGGAGGCTGTGACCCCGTGGGAAGCCTGTGCTGGAGCAGGCTCCTGGCAGGACCTGTGGACCCGTGGAGAGAGGAGCCCACGCTGGAGCAGGTTTGCTGGCAGGACTTGTGACCCTGCAGGGGACCCATGCTGGAGCAGTCTGTTCCTGAAGGACTGCACCCTGTGGAAGGGACCCACACTGGAGCAGTTTGTGAAGAACTGTAGCCCGTGGGAAGGACTCATGCTAGAGGTGGTCATGGAGGACCGTCTCCCGTGGGAGGGACCCCACGCTGGAGCAGGGGAAGAGTGTGAGGAGTCCTCCCCCTGAGGAGGAAGGAGCGACAGAAACAACATGTGATGAACTGACCGCAACCCCCATTCCTGTCCCCCTGTGCTGCTGGGGGGAAGGAGGTAGAGAATTCAGGAGTAAAGTTGAGCCTGGGAAGTAGGGAGGGGTGGGGGGAAGGTGTTTTTAAGATCTGGTTTTATTTCTCATTATCCTACTCTGATTTGACTGGTAATAAATTAATTTTTTTCCCCAAGTCGAGTCTGTTTTGCCCATGACGGTAATTGCTGAGTGATCTCCCTGTCCTTATCTCAACCCATGAGCCTTTCGTTATATTTTCTCTCCCCTGTCCAGCTTAGGAGGGGAGTGACAGAGCGGCTTTGGTGGGCACCTGGCATCCAGCCAGGGTCAACCCACCACATGGGTGTATCGGAGGCAATACAACAGGGTTTGATGTGGCCTGCACCAGGATGTATTACCACCCTGGCTTTGGGAAATATCAATAGAAGGAGCTTTTGATTAATTGCTGTTATTTACACAGTCATCATTTCAGAGTATTCTACTATAATACTGAAAACACCCCACTACTTTAAGTTGTGGAAATCCTGCTGTATGACTGAGGTTTCGGAGAATTGCAGGGATGATTTCTCTTTTATTAAATGTTCTTTTACTTATCATATTATCTTGTGATTTTATAGATAGCCTAGTCTCTACTTTTAGTTATGCCAGACCTTATCTACAGCTTTTCATGTGTTTCAGTTTTAAATGGAGACAGTAGCAAATGGAGGGTATAGCCTATCTTTCTTTTGTTGTTGTCTTTTTAAAAGCATAATTTAGGCATGATAAGGGAGAGAACATCACAGAAGAGTTCTCTCACGGGGACTTCAAAGTCTTTCTAGCACCCTGTGGCATTCTCTCATGTGGTTTGTTTGGGGGTGACCATTGGGAAAATGCCTTTGGAGACTTCGTTATAGTTTTGATCGCTAAAAAGAGAATGGATGTTTGACTCCAGGGTGGAAATGAGAAACAAAGAGACCAGTTCACCCCTCCCCAATACTGTGACCCTTTAATGCCTGTGAAGCTGTTCAAAGGGGACAACATCACACGGTAGAACTGGCTTTCTTTGGAGTTCCATGCTGCAAGAGAAAGTAAAGCAGTCATCGGCTGCCTGTGGTCCTTCTATCTTGCTCCCAACATGGGTACATGCCAAGCATGGGGAGGGTGAATGGGGCAGAGGTTACACTGAGAGTGTTTGCCTACTCCTTTAGATATAATCCTCCAGCTGTTTTGATTTATGCTGAACACAGGGCTGGTCCTGCGAAGAGCCAAACATTAGAGGCCACCGTGGTGGTCTAGAATAAGGGAGGTGCCTTGATGTAGAGTCTGATACAAGCCTGGAACAAATCATATGGAATCCTTTCAGCTCTTTGAGCTTAATGTGAAGGTATTAAGGGTGAAACTGATGGCATTAAAACCCTTTCTGCTTTCTTAGTTGCAGAGCAGGCTGTTTACAGCAAAGATTATAGACCATGGAAAATTGATTCAGGGAGCATTGACCTTGAATCACACTGCATTACTCTGTTGAAATCATCGTAGGACCATTAGAACTGAGTACTAAGTGCATGTGTTTTCAGTGCTGCACAGTAGATGAAGAGACTTTGCCTACCCAAAGAGAATTGTCTGGATAGATGCATTATAGAGCTAAATTTCCCAGTTAATGCAGAACCAGTTTGTAGTCACACACATATTTTTTGACAGCTTATATTATGTAACTTGGAAGCGCTAAGATACACCAGCTGATGGGCTCTCCTTTGGTGATGTAGCAGAAAGTGTTTTTTCCAGGGAGAGCTGTGCTGGGAAGAAGTTATTTGTTCCCACATATCCACACAGAAACTCCTGCTCTCCTGTAACTATGCTGGCTTCATTTTTAATTGCAGACCAGGACAAAGACTTAGCACTTTCACAATTAGCAGCTGTAAATAGACATGATGTAAGGACTAACTTTTACTTAGGCAAAATTCTATTTTATGCCTAATTTACATGTGTAATTGCCTGTGTAATTGCATGTACAGGCTGAGAAAGTAAATGAGCATACGCTTCTTAAAACCCATTCCATAAGGTAAATTTTATTCCCCCTCTTCCTTTGGAATGAGAGTCTGAGCCTCTTCACTGGGACTTCAACAGGATGTGCCTGAGCCCTCAGAGGTTAGCACCAAAGCTGCTAACGTTTCCCAGATAGCCTGATGCAGTTGGAGTGGATGGTTATAAAGCTCAGGGATGCTCTGGTCTGTGTTGACTCTCCTGTCCTAGAAAGGAGTTGCTAAAACCATGGAGGTTATGCCATCACACTGATGGTGAACTAGGTGAGCTCTGTAACCTTGACTTTGAGGCAAACTCATGTCAGTTCTTTGGACATCGGCAATGTTGGATATGTCTGTTAAGTCTAATTGTTTTTTAGTTCTTGCTGCTGTTGTTATTGTTGCTTTATAGAGGTGATCTCAGCTGCAGTTCTAGATTTCAACTTCCCCATTTTTTTTTAATTCAGATTAAAGTGCATTGTTTAGCCCATCGCCACAATGGGTGGAAGAGTAGAGAACAAAATGGGACAATATGTTAAAACATAGGAGATTAAATACTCGATTCTTTGTCTGTGTGATATTCCATGATGGGAGAAATACTGTTGTTTGGTATGAAAGATGGTACTAATGAAGGTGAGGGTGATGCTGTAGGGCAGGAGACTGATGTCTTCAGATAGTCTCCAAATATTTAGCAGTACTGTGGAAACAGAAGTAGATGCAGGAAGGGACTGTATGCAAGCTAGCAATGAGGGGTTTCCGTGAGACAATTACATGAATGTACAAAACTTTGGAAAGTAAAGGAAAAGGGAAGAGTCATTCTTGAGGAAGACCTCATTAGGAGAGACAAGAAAGCTGCCTTCTGTTCTGCCAAGAGCAAACACAGTTTAGGTGGGGCTGCACGACAGCTGGAATACATGTGCATGGTGTGAATGCTGCCCCTGTAGCCTTTCTGTTTCCTTGTGAATCTGCCTCTGGCTAGGAGGTGCAGTCTTTGGCTCCAGCGTAATAACTGGGAACACATGGGCAAGAATTGTAGTCAGTACAAAATTCCACTTAAGTCGCTGATGGCCTGTAGGTGTAGGAGGTTGCTTGCCTACTTTTGATTGCAGGATCTGGGCCTTAGCTGGCAAAAATTCTTCTGAATTGCTGCTCCTGGAATCTGTTATTTCTCAATCTTTCAAACATGCCAGAACTTGGCTGGCAATATACTATTCTTGCTGGACAGGAGCACATAAACTTTAATAGAAACCTCTCTGATCAAACTGATCACTTGATTAGATTGTGTCCCAGGGAACTGATTTGGTGTAATAATCATAGTGAATGGAAGTGGCTCTTGCTTCATCGAAACAGGATTGTTCTGCTGCAGATCTGCTCATTGGCGGGACTCTTTGATCAGTGTTCAAGGGTTACGCTAATGGAAGTTAGCTGGTGTGTAACCAGGTGTTGAGTAGATATTACACTCTCAAGTACATTTTTGATGAGGGAATGAAGAAATGAAGATGAAATGTGAGTCTGTATTTTTGGTCTTGTCTTTTGAGTAATCATGGCATTCTCCTGCAACTTTTAGAAAATCTAACCTCTGAAATGGTTTGCTTCTTAAATATTTGAAGTAATACACCCAGCAGAGATAAACAGGGAGTACGGGAGGCAGTGGGAGGTTAGAGCAGGTGACCTGGGTTCTGTTTGCAGCTCAGATACTGATTTTTATGTCCATTTAAGAAGTTTACATACAACTTCCTGTGCCGTATATTTCTATAAAATGGGGATAATAGTATTTCCTTTATTTAAAAATAGTGATCTGTAATCCTTGGACAATGTGCTATTGCAGTTAAAAGTACTGTGCATGCACATTAACCTGCATAGCTCCCTTGTGATAGGACATATACTCTTCACTGTATTTTGGATGGGCCAAGTCATCTGGTACTCCTTCACCAAGGTACAGTCAGACCTCCCCAGTCCAGGTTCCTCTTGGTCTGAAGGGTAAGAAACCAGACCAGCAGGGGTTAATGTAGTGGTGACCTTTGCAGCTGGACTCCAGCTGCTGGTCCCAGCTTCCAGCTGCAAAGAAGGGAAGGGGGTGGAGAGAAGTGCTGCTAGTCCAAAGGTAGGAAAGGCTCTATGTTGCAAAAATTAAAGGTCTCTATGCTCGTTTGCCTTCTGAGAAGCCCATTGTACTTCATTTTTCTCCTTGCTCCCTAGGGAAGGAAGAGCCCTTTCTAAACTTGAAGGTATCCTGGAAATGATAGATAGAGATCATCCTCTGTAATGAGAGCAAACAGAGCACAGTCTGTGCAGAAGAAGTGCCTGAATATGAACTAACTTTCCCATACTGAAGACTCAGCTATGCCTGACATAGCCTTGGATCAGCTCTGACTTCAGTCTAAGCTAAAATGGGTGGTCTTTGTCCCAATTTAACTTCCATTCACTTAAATGGAACCTTTTTTCCTGGGGACAACTGAGAGACTTCTTCCATAAATCTGTATGTTTTCAGATATATTTCTGTAGGGGATGCAGAGAGAAGCTTAATTGATTTGTGTAAAGTCTAGGAGTCATAAACTCTAAAAAATGTTCCAGAAATAATATCATTACCCATTTTTACTGTCAAACCTTGTTTCCTTAGAGACCTAGAGGGCTGACAGCCTCTTTTTAATGTGACATTCGGTTTTTACATCTCTACCCAAAGATCTGAAAACAGACTATATGTTCACTGTAATTATGAGTCAGCCTTTACTGATGGTGACTCAAATATGCAACTCTGGCACCTGTTTCATGTCTGTCTGGGTTTCGGATAGCTCTAATGGTGGCACATAGAGCAAAGGTAAACATGAGTGTGTTCCTTCACAGAAGCTATTTGCTCAATGCGTTGGATGATAAAGAACAAAAGCTACTACAAAAAGGTGCTTACAGAATTGCAGCTGTAATAGTGGGGCTTTGTAGGGGGTGTCTTATATCACTTGCTTCATAGAGGGAGTGGCCTTAGGACTGGATGCCAGTGACTCCAACACTTCCTTTGCCGTCTTATTTTGCCTGTTCCATGCACATTCAGGGGGAAGGAGGAGGGAAAATTAAGTTAGCTAATTGTATTAACACTAGTGAGGCACCTTGTGGATGAAAAGTGCTATTTAAGTGTTCAATATTGTTATTATCAAGGGAAAAAATTTACTCAAGAGAGGAAACTGTTCTGCATCTTGCCCAGTCATACAACTACAGACATGTGAAGGGGGGAAAATCAAGGCACCACTTTACGCTTGTAAACAAGGAGGTACCAAGTGTTAAATTTAGGTACATAATGCTGGTTTTAATTCACCCTGACAAATTTACAATGTACACCTGCAAATAACACCCCAAACCCAGAACTGATTGCTCAGCTTTCCCATGCATGTTATTGCCTAAAGTAATTAATTACTGTTGTATGAAATCTCTGTCAGGAGCTAGCACTGCACGAAATAGGCCTGCATAGGTATCTATCTTAAGTGTGGTTGGCGATGTGCATATTCACGTCAAAAATAAGTTCAAGTGTAGGGAAATGCTCCTTACTGAGTATTGCACTTGGTCCTGTCAGGTGAGAAAAGGCGTTTTACACCTCCTCAGGGACAGTTGTGACACATCAGGCCTGGCAAAGGGATTAGTATTTCCAAAAAAGGTACAGTTTCTGGAGGTGAGGTTTGAAAACAGTTCTTTAAGAAGAGGTCTATAACGATGGGAAGCTGGGCCAAGATGGGAGAAGTGCGAGATGTGAATCCGACCGAGTCCCTAGACAAACCCCAAACAAAGGTAAAACTGCAGAGCTAGTGTGGTTCTACTGCCTGCAGATATCTTATGCGCACTCCTGAGGGCAGGAGTGTGCACAAGGATGAGTCCTGACCATGTGGGTTGAGTGGATCTACAGCTTATCAGCTTATGGGGGAAGGGGGAGAGGAGGATGATTTAAGGATTTAATCATGGGATAAATGGTTTTCTTTCTGTCGTCTTTGTCACTTCCATTGTTATGGATTTTGGATTTTGTACATAAATGCTCTTATTTGCTTTTACCTTACTATGGCTTATGTTAAAGGTAATTGCAAGGTAAGGGTCTACCATCAAGATATACCCTACCTGCATGAGTGGCAGTCTTAAAATCAGGATGCTAGAATACTGTCACTGTGCCCAACAGCTCAAAACCTTTCTGCAGGATATCCAAAAGCTCTCCAGTGTATCTCCAGTGATCCACATGGGCCTGTTTATGTCTCATAATTCAGGAGTCCATGTACAAGTGTTTTCTGGTGGCTGGCATTAATCATGATAGTCAGAACAATGCCAGAAGCCCAGAGCTATGCAAGGGATTTTATGATTGTGGTAGAATTGCGTAGGACCCGCGTTTGTTTGCCAGTTAGCATGAATCACAGTCTACTCCTGATAAGTCCAGTGATAGCTGTAGTGTTTCAGTGACAGAAAGGGAAAATTACAGTAGTTTTGTTTTTCCTGCTTATTTTGGGTGTACACCTTTGCTAGCAGAAAATACAGTTTCAAGAAGAAGCATTATTCCAGGGAGGTGGGGCACAGTCACAGAGGAAACCTTTGGGAGAGAAAGGTATGCTTCTGCTTATCCTAAGAGGTGCTTGTTTTGGTTTCTCAGGGAACAGAAGATACCATCTTGCACCTCCCATGTGTCACAAAGAGTATTGTAACTGGGGAGGAATAACCCCATGCACCAGTACAGGTTGGGGGCCAACCAGCTGGAAAGTAGCTTTGCAAAAAAGGACTTGGGGCTGGTGGACAAGTTGACTAGCCATTAGCCAGCAATATGTCCTAGGGACAAAGAAGGCAAGAGCCTCCCTGGATGCATGAGGAAGAGCGTTACCAGGAGGTTGAAGGAGGTGGTCCTTCCTCTCTGTTCAGCACTGGTGAGACATATCTGGAGTGCTGGGTCCAGTCCTGGGATCTCCAGCATAAGCGAGACATGGAAATACTAGAGCTAGTCCAGCAAAGGGCCACTAAGATGATTAAGGGATTGGAGTATCTGTCATACAAGCAGAGGCTGAGAGCGTTGGGCTGAGGAGGCTTGGTGGATTTTATCAATGTGTATAGATAACTGACAAGAGGATATAAAGAAAATGGAGCCAGGCTTTTCCCAGTGGTGGCCAGTGACAGGACAAGAGGCAATGGGCACAAACTGAAATACAGGAAAATCCACCTTAAACATAAGAAAAAGCTTTTTCACTGTAAGGGTGATCAAACACTGGCACAGGTTGCCCAGAGAGGTTGTGGAGTCTCTGTCCTTGGAGATATTCAAAACCCAGCTGGGTATGGTCCTGAGCAACCTGCCCTAGGTGACCCTGCTTTGAGTAGAGGGTTGGACTAGATGATCGCCAGGGGTGCCTGGAGAAGAGATTAGCTTCCTGTAAGACCAGCTAGACAAATCATGATGCACCATGTTGGAATATGTGTGGAGTCAATAAACCAGACTGAAAAATTTAGAAAGCTCTTCAGCCAGAGAGGCACTGATGGATAATGAACTCAGAGTGTTGCTAATTGCATGTGACCATACAGAGGCTGTTGGGTCAGGTTCATCCCTGGTCGATCAGCCACGATTTGGGATAGACAAAAGCACCTTTAGCTTGCTTGTCTGGTTGTGTGGCAAAAGGGACTGAAATCAAAGCAGGCAACATGGGAGGCTTAAGCTATTCTGTGTCAGGTGTGGGAAACCAGATGCCCACCAGGAAGCCTCAGAAGCGAGGTTTGGGGAGGTGAGTGGAAATGCGGGAACAGGGACAAGGAGCCACGCAGGCCAAGTAGGACATGTTGCAACAGAGGCAAATTAGCATTCAGCATCTCAGGAGCAGCTCACCTGTTGCATCATCTGTCTGTAGGGGACTGCGTTACAAGGAAGACTCCTGTCGGGGTGGTATCTCGCATCTTTCAAAAGGCTGGGTGATGGGGCCATGTTACCTGCA
The DNA here is from genome assembly GCF_018139145.2 of Gymnogyps californianus. Classification (NCBI taxonomy): domain Eukaryota; kingdom Metazoa; phylum Chordata; class Aves; order Accipitriformes; family Cathartidae; genus Gymnogyps; species Gymnogyps californianus. The sequence goes on from NC_059471.1 coordinate 143,692,902, forward strand.
TTAACTCTCACAGTGAGAAGGAGCAGGCTTGGCTGTTTTCAGGCCTCTAAGTCCATAATGAGTATTACTTACAGAAGCTCCTTTTGCTAAAGTTTTGCATTGTTCCAGGGACACTTCACCAGAAAATCTGAAGCTTCAAGAAGCAAAAGGATGCAAGGATCACGGGAGTATATGTTAAATTTCATATCTATGCTAAGAAATGAGTTAATAACAAGAGAGCAGTAAGAAACAATGCATTTTGCCTAAACAGGGGACAGAAAGGAAGGAAATCTAAGGTTATCTGCTCTTTTCAAAAACACATCCAGAGAGCAAAAGCCCCTTGCTCTTTCTCCCTTCCCTGCATCTAGCTGACAAGCTGTAGAAACTTCCTAATAAATACATTCGGACATTCAGTCCTAGGTACATCCTATGCCTTTAGATTGTGTTCAGATAGGAGAATCTCAGTTTGGGAAGATATTCTAGCTTTCATATTTCTTCCCACATTTATTTATGTACCCTATATTTACCTCTAATTTATATTTAAGGCAGGCAACTGGATTGAATTATTCCATTTCTACCCTTTCCCTCCCCTCCAAATATTGATCAGAGAGCAATTTCATCATTTCCCATTGATTAGCCAGGCTCAGTCACCTTCTGGGCTTGATCCCTGATAACCCATGAAGACTTAAACTGCTCTCTGCCTTTCTCAGCAATGTGCTGACCTCAGTCTGAGGTGTGTCCTCCCTAAATGCATAGATGTGTGAACTGATGACCGTACTTCATGCACACTCACATCTGGGAGCCATGCACCGAGCTCTTGATAGAAACTGCATCCCGTGGCAGTCAGCCACTCTGGTTGACAAAGGGTGCGGGGTGAAGAATATTCTATTAGAGAGAGACATCTACAAATAAACAATTGGTGTTTGTGCCACATGGGTGGGCTGCTCGGGTGTTTTAAAAGGCTTTCCAGAGCATAGAAGTGTTTCAGAAGCTGTGGTGTGCTTTGCCCAGAAGCAGAAATGAGAGGACAGAAAGTTCTTCATGTTGTGGAGACCCTAGTAGCTAATTAACAAGAACGACGTGCTCCAGATCGTGGCCTTGACCACACCTTCGCCCTCTGGGCAAAACCTAGGGAATCCAAGGGGACACAAGGCAGCTCATTGAGCTGCAGTATGCATACGTGGAAAACTGCCACTGAAGTCATCATTTTTTGTGCTAAAATCTTTTCAACTTACTGAGAGAAATTTAATTCTTCCCATATACACATCAACAAACAACTTGATCCCACCCACGAATATGCAAACAAATGTGTAAGTTACGCCAAGTATTTCTCCTAGCTGCCAAGTAAGAAAGGGAGATTGTTACTGTGACTTCTATTTTTAAGTACTTGGGAGGTGCTCCAATACTACAGCTAGGGGGACTATATAATACCTAGACTCAAGCTGAAAGAACTCCAACAGCAGCTCAAAGGCTCGCTGGAATAGCTGAGTGGTGAGATTCTCCATCTAAATGATGTTAGCAGAACCGTACCTTCTGCTTTAAGTGAATGCACGTATCAGCCTCCTTGAGCGTAGCTACCTTGCTAATTGCAAACAGGCTGCAAATATCCTAACTGCTGTCCCACAGCTTTGTTGTGTGTGAAATCCAGCCCATTAAAACGTAGCCCAAACCTTGCCCAGTCGTCCCCCTCCTTACTCAATTCTATTTTGGGCTGTGGCTAGGTGTACGGACCAAGCTGTTTCATTGGACAGAAGCTTGAAGAAAAGGCCTGTTGTTCTGAATGGGCGGTGCGTTACGTGACATGCTGTACGAAGGATGTGTGCTTGGAAGGGCTGATGTGCCGAAACCATTAGTAGGGCGTGTACAGCACAGAGGGGGGAACCCAGCCACAGGAGGAAGGAGCCAGGGAGGGGAGAGTAAGGGAGGATGAGGGTGGAAGGAGCAGGGGTGGAGGGACAGAGACTAAGACAGTAATTGAGCCTACAAAAGTCACTGCTGGATGTAAAACACCTGAAGATAAACTCAAAGGCCTCCTTTGGGGTGCCTAAGGGGATCAGAATTGCTCTTAAATGCTGATTTGATCCCCTTAGAAGAGCTAGATCTTCAGGCCCAAATGAGCTGAACTGAATGCAGAACCTGTGGTGAGAGTTAAATCTGTCAAAGTCATCCTTCTGTTCCCTAAAACTTTGCAGGGCTGGGATCAGTTTGGCTCCAGGGTATTTAATCCCATAGCTTCTTTAAAATGGTCTCATATGGGTGGTTCTGTTGCAGGGGGTGCCTTAGGTGTGGCCCAGTCAGTGTCCTAAAGAGTTTCCTGGTCTGAGTTGGGAGCAGGTGGCATGAACCATCTTTATACCAAATCTGGATTTCTCTTAGTGTCAAGAGAACACCAGCTACTCTTTTAGGACAGCCCTTCGCCTTGCTGGTACAACACAAAGAGGTTAGCAGCCAGAGTTGAATTTGGCCCAAGATGTTAAAGGGAGTCTAAATCACAGAAGGGAGATTGTGCAGCAGAAGCAAACAAGAGGGTGTAAGTTAAAGACCAGAAATGGACCTTCCTGTTTGCTCTGCCTGCCCACACCTTTTCTGCCCCCCTGCTTAGCTATACCAGTGGCTTAGCTCCTAGTCTCCCTGGAACCACTAATTCAAATCCTGGCAGGATTGACTCAGCCCCTCTGTAATTTTGAGGTTGAACAAAACTGTAAAACCAAAGATTTTGTGGCAAAGTGTTTGCCCCAGTATGCTTGACCAAAATTGTCCTAATGCTTTTTGTACGTGGCATGCTGAGCTGATTGGTGTCCTCTCATTGGTTCTTCATTTCTTCTAATGTATTAATTACTTTAATTACTTTACTGCCTCAGTATTACTGAATTAGTCACGTGCTTTGAGGGAAGTAGTGTAGCATATGTTTACTATCCACATCTTCAGTGAGTGCTAGCTCATGTAGTTCTACTGCCATTCCTGGAGTTATGATGACTTGTATGAGCTGAAGATCTGCTCATTAAACATAACCATTAAAATTCACAACAGTGCCTTGATTTCAGTTTTTAAGGATTATTAGCTGAGATAGATGATTTACTCTTGAATATGAAACAGGCCTGTGGGCAATTTTAAAAGGATAAATCTCAAATGTCTTTTATTATCTGTCAAGCTGGAAGCAGGTTGGATGTGGATTTTCTTGCTCTTCTTTAAGGGAAGAAAAACCAAACATGGGTGTCAAAATATGACCCAACCCATGCTTTTTAAAACTCTCTCTTTAACTTTCTAAACTTAAAAACAACCTTCTATGTTTTTCTTTTTTTTTAATAAAATATTGCTAAAAATATTCTCCTGACCTGAAAACTTTGACTGCCAAGATTCAAGTCTTCAAGTATGCTTTTATAGCCAAGTTACAAATCCATGAAAAATAGATTTATCACCTAAGTAGAAATTAACTTGAACATCCCTAAGCCAAGATCCACATGATTCCTCTGTGTTTCAGGATGAAATGTCTGTTGTTCTCCCTTTTCCCTCCCAGCTCTTGTAAAGGCTGTCTATAAAAGCTAGGTATAGAGAGAAATGCTTTTTACAAATATGTCATAATTCAGGTTGTTAAAAGATAAACCTCTCTAACATAAAAACAACTCGAAGCAACTTATCATTCAGTTCTTTCTCCAAAGGTCTTCCATGCTCTAAACGAAGTCATGAAAACTAACTTATGATGTTGCCAAATACGGTGGTGAGTAAGTGGACTCCTGAGCAATCACAGCAGCAGCATTTAACTTGTTGCTCAGAAGTCCATTTAGTTGGGTTTCTTCAAATAAAATTCCAGCCCCGTGTGACACAGATTTCACTCTCTAGGTCTGTGGGACTCCTGGCGAGAACATCTACGTCACTCTTTTGATGTTCTCCTTGGGGGGGTCCTGGCTGTGTACCACAGTCTGAAACCCCTTGGATTACGGTGGTTTTCCAGCACATAAAGCTATCTTTACAGTACCTCATATGCTCCATGTCCCAGTCTAGCTCATGTTCAACTCTGAATTCAAAAGTGAAGAAAGTCAGTAACAAGTAGCTTTGTGCATGGATACGTGGCTCACAGAGCTCTTGGGGAGGCCCAGCAGCCCTGCAACCGCTCGCCAGAGCCTGCTGCAGCAAGTCCTTTCAAGTCTCTTGCTGAGGTCCCCAACATTCAAAGAGGCTCCACCAGCAGTAAGCACAGAGTTTTGAACTGAGCTACCGTATTTCTAACAGTAAAAATGAGGATGAGGAAGGTAAAGGTAATTGATAGGGTAGTAGCATTAAGTAACCCTAGTCACCCCCCATTAGACCCCAGGTGTAACTGGGAGTGCCTGGGAAGGAGTATGTCCCAGGCAAATCTAACTTTGTCTGAGCCCTGGGCATCCCAGCTATCCACCCATCTTGTCTCAGAGCCCTCCTGCACTTCCCAGCCAGGGCTCCCATCCACCAGTACTTCTGTTTCGGTTGCCTAACACCGCCTGCCACAAAGAGGTCTGCCCCTCCTCTACCACTGCAGAGCCCTTCAGCCCTTCCAGTTCCCCACTTCCCCCTCCCTCCTGCCAGGATTGTCCTTCCTCCAAAGCCCTTTTCCCACCAGTACACTCCACTCCTTCCTAAGCCCAAACCCCTTCCTCTGAACATGCCACAGAAGCTCCAGCCTCTCACTAATAATGCACTGCCTCTGTCGTCTTGGCTCCTCCAGCTCTGCCTGCTGAAACGCTGTTGCCTCACATGTTGGCTTTCCTTGCCTGCTACCTGCTGCTGTCATACTACTGCCTGCCAGGCTCAGCCATAAATGCCAAAACCACAGACCTGCTCTCGTGGGAACTGCAGAAGACTTGGCTCAGCTTGCATTTCCTACAAGTGTGCCCAGATGGGACGTTGGGAGAAGAAAAGGGTACATCAGAGGGAAAACTGGATCTGTGGTAGCTCTTTTCAAGAGTCTTGTTTGTTGGTTTGGAGCAGCTTTTTGGAGTTGTAAAAGCTGGAAGTATTTGTCATTTTTTTCCCCGTCACAATGGCTGCAGATTAAAGCTGTTTATATTTTAAGTATTTCTATAGCAACATCTCATCAGCATGAATTTTGCTAAAAAGCTGTGTTTTATCTGTGGTATTACAGTAAAGTCTATAAAGTATCACTTATTGAAGGCATTTCAAAATGCTTGTGAAAAAGGGAAATCAGGGAAGATCGTATTTTATACAGCTGGATAAAGTTGCTGGCAGTTGGTAGCATAAAAGAGATAATAGAGACAAAACAGATTTTTTATGTAAAACTACGCAAGATTTAAGTAAGCAATTCCAGAGTGTAATTAGGGTGGGAATAACCGTCTCCACATAGGAGGCAGTGAGGAATACAAGCTATTACAAGCTATTTTTCCATGTAGATGCGTCCATGTGGCTTTAGCATAGGCTACTTTGGAAAGGATCAAATTAAACCACAAAAAAGGCACTTTTAGTACAGAATAAGAGTGTCCACATAGGCACTTAAACCACAATAACTAAGTTCACACCCTGGCAAGTGTCACAATAGCTTCCCCAAACAGTAACGCCTAATTCTTGCAAGCTAACTGCAGCTGAGGACAGAGACTTGAAGGACTCCCATGATGGAGAGGTAGTTAGTGTCAGTTGTAGGCTAGAGGAGCTTGAAGCGACGGAAGAGGAAATGACTCAGGCTGAGAGAGGAAAATCATCCGATGGCACTGTTTATTAAAGGAGGTGGAGGAAAAATATCCATAACATCATCAGGTCCGTGCAAAATATTTGCAAGGTATCAGATTGCTGGTATGAATTGCATATCAGTAGATCAGAGGATCCTGTATTTAGAACATAGATAGACAACAGCTGAAATGTTTTTGTCCCCAGCCTCCCCTCCCTTTTCCTCTTCTCCCACCCACTCTTTTCCTTCTCTGTAAACTTTGGTGGTTCAGATAAACTGAAACATGGATCTTCCCTCATCTCCCATTAGAGTCTGCAAAAGGAAATATCTGCAAGCAAGATGTTACAAAACCAGTACTTAGCCATGTGCATCCTTCCTTTATAGTGACTCCTCAGTTGTGGATTCAACCTTCAAGTTATACATTCTCAGTGCCAGTAGAATACAAAATTTGAAAATGAAAGTATAAGCGGTTTGTTATTTATTCATACCCCAATTTGTAAATGCACAACAGTGGCATAACCGCTTACATTAGCCTGAGACAATAAACCACAAAAAGAAATGCCTTTAAATGAACAAAAATAGATTTATACATCATTTACAGGAATTCCTTCACACAAAGAGATTTCAGAGCCATCGATGTACACTATACACTGAGCAGTTTTTCCCTCACTTTTGTGGCTGTGTCTGAAGTAGAGCACATTTTGTCAAAGACTCAGTACATTTATGTTGTACAAACTTTGTAAAACATGGCAATATAGAACCTGCAGCATAGTTTTTTCTAACTGAAACTAAGTAGGAAAGCTAGGTAGGCAGAGTGCATTTATTTGCTGAAGTTTGGACAGGATTTTGAGACTAACGTTACTCCTGCTAGGCTAGGAAAGGCTAGGAATAGGCTAGGAAGTAGGATTTAGGTAAAAGGTACAGTGATTTTTATGTAGGAGCCAGCCTCCTACATAATGGGCTAAAGGGCAAATAGGGAGTAAGCGTTCACAAATAAAAGCTAAATCTAAGCATAAAGTTCTGTGTCTGGAAGTTCGCACTGACACAAGCACTTCACACCGGTTTTGGTCAATCTTTGTGTATGAAGTAGGGCACCCAACTTCGTTGAGCATAAGTTTGAAAATTGTCCTTCAGGCATTAGACTTTGTAACACTGGCTTCTTTCCTCAAGTTTCTGAGCTACTTGTTTGCCACAAAAAGGGAATGTTTAATTTATCCAAGTTTTCTCTGTCTTTCATGCTTGTTTTTATCACAAGTTTACGAGTGAAGGAATATGCTTCGAAAAAGCATGTTTGAGAAAGACAATAGCATCTCTTAAGGGCTGAGGAGGGAGTCTTGATGTGACTTCATTAAATGCCACCCAAAATATTTCAAAAATTTGTGAGAACTAGTTCTTGAAATGCTGCTGAAGAAAAGATACATTCTTACCCTGCCCCCACATTGCTAAAACTCTGCTTTGCTAGGTTTAACCTTTGTTGCTCATGCATTCAGTGTAGGATTTGAGTACCTCAGCTTACACTAAAAACCAGAAAATTCAAATAGTAAAATTCCTTCTCCTTTTTATAGAACAGCTTGTTTGAATGAAAATACATGCTTGTTATTCTCAACAAAAATATCTTATTTCTACAATCTAATCCTCTGCTTCTGTTCAAGACAGATCTTCCCTCAGTACCTGCTTCTGTCATAGTACAACTGTTAAGACACAAATGCATTTCAGGAGAGTGGCAGCAATTAAACAAAGTAGGTATTCATTTCATCGCCAAGTGAAGCCTGGATTCTTTTTTCAGTATGATGACATACACTGCTGTGCATATATAGTGTCACTCCAAGACTTGCATCTAAGTAAAATGCATGTATCTATAAACATAGGTGGAACAAATTTCTGTGCATATGTGTGCACACATGTGTGCATATGGACACATGTGATCTGAAATCAAGGGAAGTCAATGGAAAGACCAGCACTGACTTTACTATGCTTCGTGTTAAGATCTACTTCTGTTAAAATTGATTCATTCTCCCTTTTGCCTTTACTGAGTTGCCAGGCAGGAACTATGTTTGTCTTTGTACAGTGTCTTGCACAATAGGCCTTTTGAATAAGATTTTACTATCTGATTACTGTATATTAATGTATGTGATATAAGTTTATTACTCACCTAGCCAGCCTTTATCTTGTTTCTCCTTGAAACAAAGGAACTGCAGAGCAGAATAGGCTTAAATAAAGTCAGCTGAATTAGATTTCTGTAATGCACTCTAATTGTACTGTTTGATCACATATATACAAAACCCCTTTATTTCTGACTGTTATGTCAGATGACACTACTTCTTTCTCTGCCTTCAGTAAGTGAGTATTTTACTCATGAACATTTAAAGGAATGGATCGGCATAAGCCACAAAGTTCAGGTGCTAATACGAGTTTATATTTTCAAAAAGTAATGTTAGTTTTAACCCAACCAAGTTTTCTTCCAAATTTTCAAAAAAACCTAAAAATCCCAGAAAAACATTGACTTGAGCATCATAGAAAAATGAAATTCCAGGCTGATTGCTCTCAGAAAGCTCAGGGAAACTTAGATTTGAACTTTTTCTAAGGAGCATCTCTCTGTTAAAAGGAAAGCTTTGATAAAAATATAAGAGTGATGTAAGATGATACTAGTCCATAAGGAGCAGGGGCTGGAGAAATATCTGTGAGACATGTGCAGCCTAAAGAAGAAGAAAATCAAAAGGCTTGTGAAAGCAAGTCAGAAATTACTCTTTCATTTAGGGCTGTATGTGGCAAGGAGGAATTTTCATCTCAAAGAGAGCTATTGAGAAAAATAGCAAGCTAAGCTCATTCCCTGCTGCCTTCTGTCAGTCTGACTATAGGCTCTCAAAAACTGTTTGAAACTGTAAGGTCTTCTAGCTTTAAGATGATACAGCAAGAATGAAATGGAAGGGTAGAAGGCAAAAGGGAATGTACGAAAGTAATCTTGCATAGCATGTGTTAGCTGTCAAGAAAGCATGAGTTAAGTGAACTAACTGGATAGGGGTGGGGTTCGATTTGTTTCTATGATAGAAAATCTGAGAGAAAAAGCAGAGAGAGGAGAGAAGTTATTTTACTGCCTTGATTATTGCCCACCCCCCAAAAATCTCTTTGTTCTATTTTTCACAACCACAAGCCCTAAATGAACACCAGCATCCTCACTAATTATGTATGTCAAGGTGCTCTGAGAACTGCCTGGAGGCCAAATATATTCCATGGTGTCCTAAACGCTGTGTTCCACTGTCACTCCCTCCCCATAATTGTAGGGTGAGGACAGGGGTAAGTCTTCAGGGTCTTATTTTTGGTGAACTACACCATTTGTACAATGACATCTTGCAGTCCTATATCATTTTCCTTTCCTGGGTCTCAAACAGATTCATAACCTTTACCAGCAGTGATGCTCGATAGGAATTTTAGAGGAATTCTTCAAAAGTCAGGAAGTGACGTTCCTTGTATATGGAGAATTGTTCTTCACAAAAAGCAGAGCTATGCTTCTGTGTTTCTTTGTCTTCTTGATAGAAAATATACCTGTCAGCTCATACGCTTCCACTGATCTATTGCTATCCTTTGCCTTTCACATCAACAAGCTTTCACTCTTCCCCTTGCCCCATCCACGGTCCCTGGTGAAGCAGATTGCCCTCCTCTCTAAGAGCTGTTCCTCGCATTGGCAGCAGTGGTGGCAGGTGAACCCTCCCTTGCAAGTGTGCTGGGGGAAAGAACATAAGAAATACGTCTGCTACAGAGATGTATTTGCCTCAGCAGCTTTATCCCTTTATACCGCAAAGCTTAAATCAGTCCATGGCATGAAGAAAGATTTAGTAGCACTAGTAGGTGACTCCTTTACAGGCGTGTAAAACCTCACAGACAAGCTCAGAGCTTGCTGCAGAAATGCCTGGGCGAGCTTTGTTCTGTGCTGTGCGAGGGGTCAGACTGGCCACCGTCTGCAAATGCAGAGAGTTCAAACCATGGCGGTCATGTTGCTCATGCCTATCAACGGCTTACAGGATTACTGATTACAGAGGGCCGCTAACCCACACGCAGGACCTACTGGGAACAGAGAGCGTAAATGAATCATGATTGTCCCTTTCAGGCTGATCTGTGAATGTATGTAGCCGCTCCCTGTCCACACAGACTCACATGTGTAGAGTGCCACAGAAATGGTCTTGCCCTGTTAAATAGATGTGGAAACTTAAAGGAGGCTGTATAGAGCCTCTTACACAGTGCCTACGATATGTAGCTCATCCCAGTCAAGAGTGAGGTGGTTCCAATACGAAAAAGAAAACATTTGAGGCCTTCATTAACTCTTCGGCTATGTCCTCTGTAAAATTGTACAGTCTCTGCTCCTTAAACACCAGTTAACATTAGTAACCAGAGACTACATCTTCCAATCGGGCCAAGCGAAAAAGAAGCTCACACAGTGAAGTCCACATCAGAAGCACATATGCTATGTCTACACAGGCAGTTTAGCCTGACTCTCAGTTCTCCAGATTGTTCTAACACTGTTTGCACCTGAATGGAAAAAAGCTCCAAACTGCATGTAAGTGGCATTCCCTAAGCATGCCTGCAAGCCAGTCTTACCTCCCTACCTCTGAGACACAGCAGGCCTGCGTCCTCCCCTGTGGTCACAGCCAGGACTCAAGTCACCCATCAGCACCACTGCTGGTGCCAAGTTCCTGCAGGACCAGCAGTGCCCCGCAGGGAAGTGCCCTGCTGCTCCCCACTCCCAGTAAGGTCTCAGTTCAGCCTTCCCGCAGAGGCAAGGTACAGACTGGAAGAAGGTTACTTTATCAGGTATTGTCCCCTGGATCCCACTGCTCCTGTCCCTGGCACATGCTCTTGTCTCCACGACTGGCTATACCTCCCAGTGGCTGCTGTGCTCAGCAGGAGCTGCGTGAGTCAGAAGCCCTGGCCTGTCACTGAAGTGAAGATCTTGCCTCTGTGAGGAGCAGGAATGCCTGCCATCTGGACAGACTTAAGACATGGCCAGAAGTATGGCTTGGCCACAGCTCGGTCATGCTCAATCTCAAGCCAAACGTGTGTGTGAACGCAGCAATTTAAGAGTTGACAGGGCGACAAACCTAGTGACTCATGTTTCTTCCTTGACCGCAACACTTTTCATCCTTCTACCTGTTCAGGGAAGGTCTGCTGACAGGGAGCTGTTCTAGATACAGAAGTTCTCCCTGACACGAATTAAGTGAGATGTCAGCTGTTCACAAGGAGTTATTTAGACGTCTTTGAAAAGTGAGAATGTGAATCAACAATTCAAAGGGCAGATTTGGGATAGAGATGGGCCTTATGGCAGGAGGACAATGTAAGGAATTGTTAGCGGTTGACACACTGAAGTGTATGTTTGTAAAGCTGATTCCCCTAAACTAAGTCTTATGAAAACTTTAAGTGTATGTGCATCCTTGGTACATCTCCTGCAAAACTTGGCTTATTTATTGCATTTCGTCCAAAATATCTATATTTCTATAAATGGCAGGTTTTTCAGGAAATGCTGATCAAAATCTGACAAGTAATAAAGGAAATGTATTAGAAAAATTTTATTTCCCCCACTCATTCTGGTGTTAATGAAGTTTTAACAATATATTATTACAGTTAGTTCTGATCTCCCTTATGGTAGGGTCATTCCCAGGTGGCTTCATTGACTTCAATATCCTCACTTTAGCTTATACAACCAGATTCTGATGTAAAATATTGTGTAAAAAATCTAGCATGTTAATCTCTGTCTTCTGTTTCTTGTTTGTAATTGCAAAGTTCCTGACTGCACTGAGATAGCAAAATGCAGTTTAATGGATGTGTGTAATGCTACATTTCGCAACGCCTTTTCAGTGGTGTTTTTTTTCCTTCTCTATTCTAAATGTGTACTTATATAATATTTTGGAAGTCACATTTTTCCAGACATCACCTGGTTATGAAGACCTCTTTAGAGATAAGTATTTCAGTGGAGCTCTTTTTAGAATTACTGTCCCAAGCACCATGTCAGTTTAAAAAACTATAGTACAGAACTTTCTTCTGTAGGCATTGAGAAAGGAGGAAGACTATCTTGTCTGTTCTTCAGATCAACTGCAACTCTATCCTCATTTTGCTTAACACACTCTCTGGTGGTTTGTCTTGTCTAGTTTTAAATGATTCATACAGTAAGACTTGAGTGTCAGATAAAAAAGCAGTAATTTCCTGGGACAAATATTTAGAAATATATATTTCCATATTTAACAGCAATTTGTGAGAAATAATTTGTGAGGAATCTATAAACTGATCAATTACTCGATCATATCCTTCATGCTTTACTTAGGAAGCAGTTCCTTGAGGCTTGGTTCTTTTCTCATTGCCACTTGTGTAATTATGGGGCAACTCCTCTAAGTAACTGGAGTCACCCCAGAGTAAAACTGACAAACTGAGAGCTGAACCAAGCGTGATGGAGCTACCTCTCCAAGAAAAGCAAGCAGCAGTCAGGCCTTAGCTAAAATATTTCTGCCCCTTCGCCAAGCGGCAGCAAATTTTGATGCCTTGTAGGTCAGGTTTCCTCTCTAAGAGCAGGATACAGAGGTGCTGACTTGGGTATTTCCTTAGGGTAATGTGTCTATTTAAAGAACATACAGACACTTGCTGATTACCACAAGGGTGGTTATAAACAGCACACAGTCGATTCCCTTTTGCAGAAACACCACGGCCTTGTCCCAAGAAACAGATGCTTTGGTATCCTTTCTCTTCAGGGCCTCACAAAACCGAGAGGCAGCTGTTTAGACACATCCAGCACCCCTTTCTCTCCTCGGTCCCTGCCTTTGAATGGGGGAAACCTTTGCCCAAGGCTCTGACCCCGTGGTGTGGAAAAATGGCTGGATCATTAAGCCTGGCTTTTATATCTGTGCTCTGTTACACAAAGGACGCTCAGAAAGGTCTAAATGCACTGACAAAGACAAGAGCTTCAACCCACAGAGTATCCTTAACAATTTTGTGTGCGTGGTTACTGCTTGGGATATTTAACTTTTCTGTGAAGAATTTTATCATGGGTGTGATACATCATGTGCAAACCATTAACTCCTTTCACCATAGCCATATATTTTCAAAAACAATAGTGCTCTTTATTAAAGCACTTAAAAATAGCATTCTAGTGCAAAAGGTTATCCAATGCCTTTCTGCTGTAAAGTATGTCAGCAACTCTTTGACAGTTTGCAGTGCATGTCAGTGATTTATTTGTGAAATTCCTAGAGAGCAGGGGCAAGCTGCATAGAAGTCTTGATGCGTCAAATTCAATGATGTGTAATAAAAAATATAACAGCTGATAATGCAAACATATTGAGGAGGTTGCGAAGAATACACTTACGGTCTGCAAAGCTGTTGAGAGTTGGGAGCTAAGGACAAGCAAACGGGAATCACTGTTGCAAAGCTCAAGTTTTATTTTAATGTGGTCAGGGAGGGACTTACCAGGGTGGTGGAAAGAGAGGAAGAGGCTGACGTTTATTGACACATAACAAGGGACGGGGGCCGCTACCTGGCCACACAGCTCTGCTGCAGATGAGAGCTGGATCTGATCCTAGGACAAAGCCCTGGTCTTACCTGATGCAGGAGTCTGGTAATGCTGACTCTCCTTAGGGCCTCAAATCACCAGCTAATGTAAATCAACATGGCTGTATTGCTTTCTATTGATACAGGACATGAGCTGGTTCCAATAATTTTAACCTAGCCTGCAGATTTACACCAGCTGAAAACCTGGCTCCAAGCAGACTGTGAGGGAATTTCCTTGACTTTTCTCCCCCTTCCCTTTAGAAATAAATTACTGCTGCATGTTTTCCATTTTCCTATAAGCTTTCTATCCAATGATCCAAACACTCCAAAATAAACACGTACATTTCCTTCCTTGGTACTCTATGTCAGGATCTATTTAACTGCCTCTGCAAGAGCAAGCGATCCTAAAAATCCCGCTGTTGTGATTAAACAGAAGTTTCTTTTATTTTTAGAACCATTTCTGAGTGTACATGTTACACCTCAGCAATACTTCCCGCCACATTCACATTCTTGCAGTGCTTCTAGGTGCATTTCCTAGGGCTGTACACCACTATTGGACTTACTAACCACCATTAGACAAATTCTGCTATAACTTGTTCAAGTCTGGAGTAAATGCAGCCATTCCCGAATAATTCTGAGTGTGTAAGCTGGTAAATGTACAGTGGAATCTCCTGAAATGAAATGGGATGAAAACTGAATTACAGCACAGCAAAGTAGGACCTGTGATCTTGAGAACAGTGACCTTTTCTCAAAATGAAATTCTAGCATTGGAGTGTGTGTATGTGTGAGGAAGCAGGTAACCAAACTGCTGCTGCTGGATATGTATTACTTCTTCCTGTGTTTATTTATTTATTATTGCTTGTATCGTAGTAACAACCAAAGGCCTAAACTGAGATCAAAGAATTGTTTTGTAGGTTGCTACAAATACATATATTAACATACATAATTTATTTGGGCTGGCTCTAGATGTAGAGCGAGGACAGCAGACCACGACACTAAGGAAGAGGCAGGAACAGTGTGGCCCCACTGTCTTTTTTGCTCACGGCTGTGACAGCGTGTGGAAGCTGCTGTGCCGAGAAAGAGCTTGGTTATACAGGATAAAGATGACTAATGTGGTTGGGGCTGGCCGTACCCAGCAGTAGCAACACTGCCCTGGGCCTCCCCGGGCCTCCCCGGGACTTGGCAGCAACAGGAACGGACAGTTCAGCTCGCCAGGGGTTTTGTCCCAGTCACTCCTTGTCTCCCACCACAGAAGTGGCAAGGCCCTCTCTGCCTCTGGCCACTGTATCATTTGAATTGCAAAACTCATTTCAGCTATAGCCTTGGGAAGCCCAGAACCGGCTGCAACGGGGTGTACTGGTATCACTCCACACACACACGATATTCCTTTACGCTGGTGGAGGGTCTGGCCACAGGGGTTGTCCCAGACCGTTTACCATCTAACTTAATGCATTATGTAACCAAGAGGTGTGAGCACAAAATTTGGTATATTCAAGCTTGGTTTTCAGTTTACAGAATAATCTGCTCAGAGACAAGATGTATTTTAAGTGCCCCATGACTGGGAACCTGGCTGCATGCTTGCCCCACTCCCTGTATAAAATCCCACCACTTTCATTTAGTGGCCTTGTAAATGCACCCTGCCCATACGGATTTTGGCACTGGTGTGCATGAATGCAGAAGTCACAGGGCACAGGGAGTTCAGCCCTGCATCATTTGGACGGGCCAAAAATACCATTCAATGGGCCCTATTTTCGCCTTTGGGACAGCAGTGAATAAAAATCATTGACAGGTCATGAAGGTACCGCAGCAAGATACGCGTCCTTCTTCATAGAAGGGGCAGCACCACATCTTCTGTGGGAGAGGCTACGTAAGATGAGGACAGCATCATGCCATCCGTATTCAGGGCGTCCCAGCAGGAGTTGATGCAGCCCTGTGCTGACCAAGCTTCAGCTGGCAAACAGCTGCATCCAGACAATGGCCCCGATCGAGAAACAGGGATTTGCCAACCAGAACTTTCTATGTGAAACTGGTGATTTCAATTTAAACTTCTTGCTTGCCTGTCGTTTGCCTTGCCAGGATCTTGGGCTCCAAACCTGCCAGGCAGTTCCCTGGACTGCAAGCCTGGGTGCCTTGGCTTTTCAGGCTCCGAGCTCTTCTGCTGTCTGAGAGGTCTGTGCACCACTGAGATCAGGGGCTTCCAGCCTTCCCTAAATCTGCAAGTTGTCCAGTGTCTCCAGTGGCTGAGTCTCCCAGGCTGGTTCATATCCCCGAAATAGCTGACTCCCAAGCACAGCGGTTTGTGAGGAGGGCTGCCCTGGGATTCTGCTTCCAGTTTCCCAGGGGAGCTGGGGAAATACATCCTGTCCAAGAAAAATGTGAACTGCTACTGCTGCTGGAATACTTTTTACTTCTTTGAAAAACGTTAGGTCTTCATGCGTTGTCCTGAGCTGTAGCAACGTGCTCGGCTTACAGGTCTAGGCAAAATAGGCAAAAGACTGTTGGGGTGGAAAAAGGGACGTAGTTTCCAAAGTGCTGACAACATTTTGATTTTTTTTCCTGAAGTAAAAAGTCTGCAGCAAAAGAGTAGCTGTCATGGAAAAAAAAAATTTCTTTCTTTTTCTCCTTATGCACCATTTTAATATTTTTCCATGTGTTTCTGATCGTCTCAGGGAGATGTATAGTTTTACCAAACTCCAGAGAAATAAAACTCTTGGTGAGCTGGAAATCAGCTAGATCTCAAAGATTTTAATAATACCAAGGGATATGTGTGGAGGCTAGTGATGCTGAAGGGTAGGCAATGCTAATGTGTAAACCCAGGCATAAGCAAGTGGCAGAACTGCCATTCACTGAGAGCAGGACTGAACTCTAGGTCATGCCAAAAGGCAAAGTTAACCAAGTGTTTTACTTCGGTGTCGGTCCCAGCCTGGCTCAGCCGCACACGCAGATTCCTCTCGACCACGGACTGGGTGCTTTTAAGCGGGATGGACTTAGCTGGAACCAAAGGTTCTGCTCAAGGCCTCTCAGCTCTGCACCGAGAGCACAAGCTCTGCTAAGGCACTAGTTATTCTCCACAGTTCTCCCCAGTTGAAGAAAGAGAGACGCAAAATTCATTAGGAGACCGTCAGGGAGCAGCTGACCCTGGCACGACGCAAAAAGCATGGGATGTAGCAAGGTATGCCGCCATGCAGCACTGCCATGTTTTCTCAGCTACCTGATTTCTCTCCTCAGCTAGAGCTGAGGGGCAATTCGCAGAGCTGGTCACTGTGCTGTGCCTGACATGCCGACTCGCGAGGACGGGAAGAGGAAAACACGCAGGAGAGAGGTGGGAGCTGCTTGCGAGGAGCGGGTCATGCCGGGGCTGGCATTCTCTGTTTACCTCCTGCAGGTTCCACTTGAGGAGCAGATGTCTGGTGTGTCTCAGGACTACGTTCTGCTGCAGCCGACCCAGTCACACTGCAAGTGTGTGGTGTGGAGCCCCCCCCACCGCTCTTCCACACTGTCTCGGTTAGGAGGGATCTACTTAAACTCCTTCTTCCTAGCGTTTCTTTTTGGCACCCTAAAGGCACGGGTGCAGCGGGATGGTGAACTTCCACTGTGTCTAATGCTCTCTTTTTCTCCCCATGAGGTAGTCTTCAGTCCCGTGAGAGACCCGTTAGATCTGCAGTGTTGCATACTCAGTTAGTTTTGGGTGCTGAGCTGCGGGTGCCAATAATAGAAATGAGGCATCTAATCGCTTCGTTTAGAGAGGCAATTTGGACACCCCACTGATTTTTCCAAACATTTCTGGGCCTAATCTGAATGAAGCTCATTAACTTCAGTGGGCTTTGGATGACTTCCTACATACACAAAACTTGAAAAATTATGCTTTAAAAGAAATACCGAAGTTAAGTTGGGAAATTTGAACAATTCTCTTTGTATTTTAATTTAGTGGCTGTATGCTGACAATATAATTAGAGAGATGCTATGTTAATTAATGCCAGATGACATTAGTGGGATGGCAAAAGCATCCAGTTTTCTAAAGAACAGTTAGTTCACAGTTGAACTGTTCCTCTGTCCCCACCCCATTTTTAGCAGAGAACTATATTCAAAAAGTCAGAGACAGCTGAATTAAACCAAAAGTCAAACCATTTATAAATACCAGTAATGTGGTGTATCTTAGCACATTACTTTCAAGCCAAATCTAATATTATTGCAGAAAAATACATTAACCGTGTTTCCTTAGCGCCTACATATAAAAAAGAAGGAAGGTTTGCAGGACCTTGTGCTATTCTTGTGTTTGAAGTGGGTAGTGGACAACCTAGCTGCCACTGAAGTCAAAGGAGCAGAACCTAGATTTGTGCTTTATATAGCTGAGCATTTGAAAGGTAATTTTTGGTTTAGGGTTTGTGGATTTCTTGGGGTCCATCAGATAATTTGAACAGGATTTGCAGTGACAAGGCAAAACACTTTCACATTCAGTGTGAGTCCATATATGCTGTATTCATATACTGTGTGAGTTCATCTATGTTAAACTTCAGTCTATACATGTAAAATTACTAGGAGGTCCATACCACTACAGGAAATTTGACAGGGCACAAAAATTAACACCCCATGAGAACTATAGCCTTTATTTTAACATAAACTCACACATGTAAAATTGCATATATATTTATCTATGGATGTAAACATTTATATATTCAAGTTCACCATATGCTGTCCTGTATATGTCTTGTAGATCTTGTCTTGAGTAGAGTTAGTGAATTAAAAGTCTTGGGGAATATAATTGTATCCTGCTGCGTCAGCAGACAAAAATTTGTAAGGGCATTTGTGCTGCTCTAGATAGGACTTCAAAAGAAAAATCTGTAGGTGGTCTTAACAACGATAGGGCAGCATAAGGAAGTTGCCAGGACTTCCTTAAAAGTCTTAATTTTCCTTGGAGGAGAAGAGGAAAAGGTAAAAACTGAAGGCTGGTACATCCCAAATGACAGGAATGTCTCAAATGCTGCTCCTGGGTGACACGTGGAATCTTACATCAGAGCAAAATAACGTGCCTGTGTAAAACAAAACACACAGCCCATATAAACCCATGCAGCCAGGTCAAATGTCTTTAACAACTTTGTCACGTGAACACTTCACACACATGCAGGCTGGTCAGGTAGTGTCTGTCCTTGCGCCAAGTGCCGTAATGGTGGCCTAAAAGCATGAAACCACCATTAACGCCAGTATTGTGGCCTCTGGTTAAACCAACTGAAGTATAATTGTGTGCTTATGCATGGCCAGGACTGAATCTATGTTGGTGGTTACCTGACAACACATGCATCACTACTGGCCGTACTGGCCAGGGGCCCTTGGCCTATCTATGTGTGACAGAAAAATTCTCTTTACTAATATTCCTAATTCACGGCAGGCAAACTTCAAGTTGCACAAACCCACTTTTCTTCCTGTAGTAACTCTACATTGGCTTTGCATCTGCTTTGCATAGTGTTCAATGCCAGGAAAAGCCACAGGAAAATTAAGTCTTGTCTCAGCTTGTCTGACACTCTCTGTTAACAGGGAAAGCTTACTATTTATCTTGAGGCTGGAGCTGTATTTTACATTTCCTCCCCCCCCACCTCGCAACTGCTGACGGGTGGTGAAAGCTCATATATTCTCAAAGTTAAAATGTCACTGAATTTATTGTATAATCTTTAGGACTGGGCAACTCTGAGTAGCGTGAATATGTGGCTGATGGGATTATACTTGGCCCAGTGCTTGATACCATAAGGGAAACATCTTGTCAGAGTAAGGAGCTGTGACTGGTGATTTGCCCTCAAAGATCTGTATCCACGGAGGATCCAGAAGACTGGGACTGGAATATGTTAATGCAAATGTGAAGAAGCCTTTGAATTGATGAATATGCTTTAACTTAATAAAAGTATTTAGCTCTAGCACGCTGAAGTGTTTTGGGATTTGAGGACGTGCATCGTCTTTGCCTGTGTTCAGAATTCTCTGTGCAAATTGCACTGAAGAAACCATCACTAAAATGAAGTTGGTAACTCATAGAACAGCACTTCCTCAAAATCTAGGAGGTTTTGCATCGCTTGTGCTGACTTTTCACCAGCTTTCATATCAATGCAGCGTATGGGTTGGCACTTAGTATTTTTAATCAGCTCATTTATTTCAGCTTGTTTTCAAACCACTTCACACATAAGCCTGAGAAGGTATTTCTAAACGAAATCTAATTAAAGCGAACAGCAATTTCATAATAGACATTTATAAACAAACCTGTGCACCAAAAAAAAAAAAAAAAATCAAGCTTTGCATTCCGCTTTTTCCAGAATCCTAACAATTCATCTTCCCTCCCAACGATACGCAAAATGATTGTTTGCACATTTCATTGAGATCGTATGGAGATATGACGATTCAAGCTGTCACCGGGACCTGAAGTTTTCACAGAGAAGGTTCTACCAAAGGCAGCTGCTCTCCGGATAGTCTTCTGATCCCAGCTATGACTGTGTGGGTTTAAAGATGAACAGCTTCTCCCCACATAAAGCCCCGTAGATGAGAACAAACCATCAAAGCTGTTTGTGGAACACGGGCATTATGTGCAGAACTGGGCAAGTTTTCCTGTCACAGAGGCATTTCCCCACTGCATTAGGAAGAACCACAACACTCAAATAGTTTTCCTAGGGGGGGCAAAATATGAAAGTGAGATCCGGCTATCCTAAAATTGCTGATCAGGGCATTTACCTCAGTTACCGAACATCTGCATTCAAATCCTTTCTTTGCCTCTTCCACACCACAGATGGGAATGTGGGTTTCCCACATCCCAAGCTTGTGGTTTTACCACCAGGCTACTTGTTCTTTGAAAGCAGGTCTGTCTTTTGGTTTTTACATCTGCTCATGTGAGGTAGCCTACTTAATAAGCAAACTGAATCACTCGGTTTTAACTCTAATTTGCGAGATGATTTCATGTTACACCGTCACACGTATTTTTGCGAGTCTTTTTTATTGCAGCTGTTGGGAAACAATCTAGTAACATTTAACACAAAAATGACCAGGTTACTAACACCTAAATCCCTGGCAGAGGAGAAACGGGGATCACAGAGAGTTTCCCAGTTTCATTTTCTCCGCAGTTCATGACGGTATATACCTTCCCACTGTATATGAGTATCCTTACAGAAGCTCCCATAGGAGTCCACAGGACTTTTGTCACCGATTTCAGTGACAGAAAAGACTTGTTTCAAGAATACAAGAAAAGCTCGTCTCATCTTTTGCGGTCTCTGCCCAAAGAGACACCATTTTTCACACAACAGCTCAAAGATGTGTTTGTTTTCCACCCGAGTCTTAACACCTTTGCATCAGGGAGCAGCGCCGAACACCACCACAGGGGCTTCGGCTTATTTACGTGAATTAATCGCAGGAACACACTTTCTAAATTAGACGGCATAGTCCCAGAGGGTTAACGCCTTCAATGCTCAGCTGGGTATGGCCCAAAAGAAGAGCCCCTTAGATGCACACCGAGAATGAAAGAAGCTGGAAGTTGTCACATGCGGTTGCAGAGAACAAAGCCCCAGCCTCTTAAATTAAAACTCTTGCACACCAGATGTGTGTAGACACGACGTATTTATTTTTGACCTTCCAATTTAAAGAGGGAAAGCAAAACTAGCCAAATTAATCCCTTGTGTGACCCAGTCGGCATCGCTGGAGCTACCCTCGGAATAAGCTTCGTTAGGAATAAGGTTCACTACCTTTGCCTGAGACCTGGCGACGTGTTTCAAAAAATCTTACTGCTTGGGATGTAACACAGGCGTATAAATGACATTATAGTATATTAATCAACACATTACAGCCTTTCAATTACAAGGAATTATGGTTTTGGCCTTTTAATAAGCAAACAGGCTTCGCTATGCAATTGTTAACTTGCTTCCCCAAAAAACCTCCTGTGTTTATTAACTTTTATCCAGAGCATCCCGGTAGCTAATAAAGCAAGCCTTGCGTTTTATTTTGAAACGAGCGCAAGCCGCCCAACTTTTCACGGGCGCCTAAGTTTCGCAGCAGTTCCGCAAGGCCTCTGCTGACATTTTCGTGACCGGCTACGGATAAAAACGCTTTTTATGTTTAGCCAGGCACTGCCTTACGCCTGCCCCGGCCGGGCAACCAACACGCTCCCCTCAAGACGAACCGGTCGAAAGCCTTACGGCGGCCGTTAAGCCTTTCCCCCCCCCCCCCCCACCTCAGTCCCCGGCTCTTGAGAAGCTGCGGCTGGTGCGCGCCGGGTCCCCGCCGGCGACGAGGGAAGGGGAAGCGGCGAGGAAACGCTGGAATTGTACTGATTTCCCTTCACCACCCTCGAGGGCGCACTTCCCGGACAGACCTTCCCTCACGCTGCGACACAAAACGCCGCCTTCGAGCGCACCCCCCCCCCCTCCTCCGGTGCCCGCCACGGGCGGTCCCGACCCTTCCCTCCTCCTCCCCCCGCCGCGCCGCCTCAACCGCCCGCGGCCGCGGGCGGTTGAGGCGGCGCGGCGGCGGGGGGAGGAGGAGGGCGGGGCCGGAGCTGCCGCAAGGGGCGGGGGAGCGCGGAGCTCATCGATCGCGCCCGTCCATCCATCCATCCACCCTCTCGGCGCTCGGCTCCCTCGGCAGCTCCAGCCCCAGCCCTCTCCGTCCCCCGCCATTTCAGACCGGGACGGAAAGGGACGCGGAGCGACCGCCGCGGCGGGGCGGGCAAGGGAGGCGCCGGCGTGCTCCCGCGGCCCGCTGCAGCGCCAGGCAGGTACCCCCCCTTATCCCGCTGTAACCGGGACTGAGCCGCCGCGCTTGCTTTCTTCCCCCCCCCGCTTTCCCTTCGAGGTAGGGCAGGGGAAAGCGGTGCGGCTTCCCGGAGCCGGGTACTGCTTCCCCCCCCCCCCCCCCCCGCTCTCCCGTCCCCCTTCTTCCTCCCGGCGTCGCCCCGCGGATGGGCAGAAATGCCGGTAACCGAGCGGGGGCCGTCTCCCGGCGCCTGTCCCACTGCCGCCCGCGGGGCTGCGCCCTGCCCCGCTTCCCCTCTGCCGGCATCCTCTGGAGCAGCCTTCGCCTGCCCCTCCGCCGTCCTTCCCCGCGGCGCGGGCGGTGGCTCGGCGGCCGCGGGAGGGGGCGGCGGGACAGGTGGCCAACGCCCTCCGGGAGCCCGGCACCCGGCGGCTTATGCCGAGTCAACCCTCCACTCCTCCCCTTTTCCTCTTTTTTTTTTTTTTTTTTTTTTTTTTTTTTAATTCCTCCACCAAAATCCTTAAACCCCCCGTGCGCGGGGCCGGGCCGGAAAGTTTCGGCGGCTCGGCCGCGTCGTTGGGTCCTGGCTGAGGGGAGCCGGGGCGGGCAGCGGTACCCTGAGCCCCGGGGGAGGTGGGGGGTTCCCGCCGCTGTCGCGGTGGGCTCGCCCGGGAGAAAAAGAAAAAAGAAAAAAAAAAAGTGGCGGTGAAGCCGTCAGGTGAAGCTGTGCTCGCAGCCGCGCCTGTCCCGTCGCAGCCGTTTGCAGGAGGCGGGTTCCCGGGTTTGTGGCTCAACCTGAGGGGCGCTCGGTTTGGCCCGGCTTTCGTTAAAAATCCGGGAGGTCTCCCAGAGTCGCCGGGGCTTTGGGAGGAAGCAGCGGAGAACAAAATCTTTGCCCCGCCAGAAATACTCTTTTGACCTTTTTTAGAATTTAGTGTATCCTTGGGGTTTTATCTCTTTGTAATGAGTGCTTTTCAGCTTAGGGCCCACGCTATGTTTCCTATGTATAATTTTGTTTGAGAAATAGCATTCCCTCATAGCTTTTTGTCTTGTCTTTCAGGGAGGGAGTTGCTTTCCGGTAATAGTAAAGGAACGTGATACTGAATGAAAACGCACCAACAGCATCCTTATTAGTTGGAGCCTGACTCTTCCTCCTTAATGTTGGTTTCTTTGTCATCAGGTCTGCTAAAAAATGACAGAATATAAACTTGTTGTCGTTGGAGCTGGTGGCGTAGGCAAGAGTGCCTTGACAATACAGCTAATTCAGAATCACTTTGTGGATGAATATGACCCTACAATAGAGGTAAACAATTTAATATTATACTTTTTGTGAAGAGAGATTATCATTAATAATGGTAGTTGTTTACTTTTGGACAGTTACCACAAAAACATAGAACAAAGCTTTATAGTAAAAACAGCTCAAAGATAATGGTCAGCATCGGATCAGCATTGGAGAGGAAATAGCTGTGCTTCTTCATCTGGCTGTGGAACGACAACTGCAGTAAAACATTAACAATTTTGATCAATTAAAGTATAGTGTTAATTGCCATGTTTTGTTGGAGAGCTTGGATGCATGTTTTCAGGTTCACAGTGATGAATTATTTGCCAAATTCACTTGAAAATGCTTGGCAAAACTCTTCATGGCTTTGCATGCAACTTCTTAAATGTGACTTTCCTTTTTGATACAAGAAACAGTTCTGAAATGTATGTGTCAAGCTTTCTCAGCTCCTGTCGTTAGGATCTGTTTCACATGGTGAGAAATGTGTCCTGAAATGTTATGGTGAATGAAGCAAAAATTTGGAGCCTGATTTTATTATTTTTTTTTTTTAAACACACCAGTGTGTGTTTCCGTATCTAGAAAAAGAAAGATAGCTGCTGTAGTGGATTCTTGGAAATACATGGCACAGTTCCTCAAAATCTGAAATTGTATTTAAGCTTCAAAAGTTGTGATATTTTAAAGGTTTTTAATGAGCAGGCAAGCTCTGCCTTTTAAATATAAGAAAAATACTAGCGTTGTCTGAAATCTCCTGTGGATCATTGGATTTAATAACCTCAGACCGATTAAAAGGAGAAATGACACTATAATTTATCCAAGATTTTTTATGTTCCCAGCACTGAAGCTATGTATCTTATGGCTTCATTTATATGTTTATACAGTGAGGCACTTCCAAGCTCACTTGAAGGAATCACAAGGGTTTAAATCTAGGCTTAAAATGGTGACTCGGAAAATGGCTATGTAGTCATTTTCAGGTAGACATAAGCAAAAGCAGCCAGTGCCCTGAGATGGTAGGAAGCTGTCTAACTCAGGCCTGTACTTCGCTAAAGAAAATGTGCCCCAAATAGAAATGTGTTGGCTTGAGTTTGAGTTTACCTTAATGTGCCTGTGTGTCATCTTGTCTCTCTATTGCGTGGCCAAATAGCCTCATGTATGCTTGTAGAAGATTTGGTGAATAGGCCGGCGGAGAGAGGAAGAGTGTTGGACTTGCACTAGGAGCGCAGCTCTTTCAGTTACTAAGACGTGAAATCTTAACAGCAACAACCCAAAACACGCTTAAAAAACCAGAAAACACACAAAACTCATTGAGAGGAACAAGCAAAATGGGATTTTACGTTTTCCTGCAAAAGGAACTTTGAAGGATGTTGGTTTGTAACACTTGTGCATAATCATCTGGGTTTCTCTTAGGTTAGAGGTGTGTTTATGTGTTACAAAAAGTACTGTGGAGGTTCTGTGTTAGAAGTTGTCATATAAAGCCAGAACTGTGTAAACAATTTAGGAACACAAAAACTTAAATGCCAGTATTCCTAAATCACTTGAGGGATTTTGCTAATCAACAAGCTGAGTATTTTGAGGAATACCAAATACATTTTAATGTAAAATAATAAAATGAAAGTACAGTTCCTTATAGAAAGAACCTAAAATCCCAGAACTGTGGCTTTTATTCGGTGGTGTGCAGGATGACTGTAACACTGTGGTGTGGTCCAGAATCGGTATGTTCTGAAAGAAGGAAAGCAAGCTTTAACCTAATGGGTTTTACTGGCATCCACAACTTGTCGCATGCAACAGTCTTAATCTACTGCAGCTCCTACAAGTTCTTGTCTGAGTACTAGTTACCATTTTTGTCTTGTAAATTCTGAGACCTTGAGGATGGAGACTGTCTTCCTACTCATGCGGGAAATCACCTTGTGTGCGCTCACAGTGCTATTATCATGTAGGTAAGCTTGAAGGGAAGAAATAATTCAGTTATAAGAGCCGTCTGTGATTTGGAGTGGCAAGCAGGTTCCAGAGGATGGGCTTGTAATTGGGTTTAAATGCTTCAGTCCTTGCCTGGGCAGAATCCCATTCAGTTGAGGAGGGTTGCTTGGTTGTGCTTCCTGTATAGACGCAATTGTGGTGGTAGGGGCTGATCAAAGAACAATAGCTGTAGAGTGTTTTTTTTTTTTTTTTTTTAATGCAGTATGAGGAAATAAGGCTAAAGTTGCTTTGACTGGTAAATAATAACAGTTAAGATGGTTCAGTAGTGTCACTAGTATTGTTTCTCACTTACTGCTGTTTCTTTCATTGCCATACGGCTGTTGCCAAAATACTCATTTTCCCTCACAGATAAATAATCAAGCTAAATATTTTGGGGTAGACAGAGAAAAGAGTTCAGTGTTTGTTATCTATAGTGGATTCCATAACTATACAGTTATTGAATAATTTTAAATCTTTCCTGTGATTAACAAAATGAAACTCAACACTTTAAAATTCTCATGTTGTGAAGACGTGATGTAGTTGGAGAGGAAAAAATATACTAGTTACTTAATCACAGATGCATTTACGGTGCTAATGTTGTTGCTGTTTTCAGTGGAATAGACTTCATGATTCGACAAATAACTTGTTTGGAAAATGTCGTTTCATGGCCTGCTTGAGTATTTTATTTACTGATATCTGAGCATAGCAGATGACGAGGGGCAGGGGGAGGAATTAAAATGAGTGCATCTTTGGGTGGCTACTGTTATTCAAATATATATCCTTTATATGTGTTTCACAGTTTCATATCTTATTTGAAGTAGATGTCCGAGCACAGATTTATAGCCAAGCAATTTTAAGTGGTTTTTTTTAAACTGTATGTACACTAACCCTTGTAAATCTGGCCTAATACACAGAACAGTTGGACTAGTGCCCTCTACTGGTCGAGGTTTGTTAAAGCTTTATTTGTGATACCTTGTGTGATAATATAATTTTTAAATTTTTTATTTTATTTTTATTTTTTTCTACAGCTTCAGCATGTTTTAGTGCTAAATATATGTCGTCTTTTAAATGTCCTAGGGAAAGAACAGCTTTCCTAGTTGCCTGTCAGAGGTTTTTCAACTGGATTAGCAAAATCCCTTGGCTGATTTAGGAATACTGATAATTAAGTCTGTGTTCTTAAATGACCTATGCACCTGTGAAACTTCCACCAATATTTAGTAATAGCTTAGTCTTAGTAGCTGTGATATTTTAACATTAAATCACTGGTATAATGGATTTTTACAAAGTAACAGTTACTTGCTTTGTAGTGTATAGCTGAGATTTCCTATTACATTTTCTTATCAGTGCTTGTGAACAGATGGAATTATTACTCTTTTAGCATAATTCATGCTGATTTTTATGGCTTGTGAAAGGCCAGTAGAAGCAGGTTAAGTGATTAATAAAGTTAAAACTTTTTTTATATTGATATGCTGAGTCTGTATACTGGGGAAAATTGCAAATTCATATTTGGAGTCAGGTACAACTTCAAAATTAACTTCTAGTTTGCTTAATAGCCTTATATGTGATGTTTCTTCATTGTTTCTTCATTGCGTTCATTACTGCAAATTTTCCAATGTGCAGTAAAGCTACTGGATTTTTATAAAGTATGAAATCTATCGATTAGAAGGTTGGTTTTTTTGTTGTTGAAGAGGAGTCTGGCCATTTGGGTTCTGCAATTGCATTTTGAAGCAGAAGTGCCACAAGTACTGTAGTGGCATAACTTTTTGTTACATCCTACATTCTGTTTTGCAGGACTTGATAATTTTTACAGTATGGTAACACTTAAACAAACTAATTTTATCTTGGGTATGTTTACACTGGTATTTGCCATCATGGGGGTGGGAGTCCCAGTAGCCTGAGCTTTTAATGTGGTGCTTCAGTTTTCTTTCCTGCAGTGACAAATGTGATTTCAGGTTTGATGGTTGGGGGGGGGGGGGGGAGGCAAAAAAGCAAAGTGTTTATTATTTCAATAGCTTGGAAGGAAATCATAAGTTTGACTTTCCTGTCCCACATCTTTCTTTTCGTTCTGCCTCGAATTCCCATTCTAGTTAGTGACAAAATTTTCTCTCCAGAAGTGGACAAAACGACTATCATCTCAAAGCGTTCCTTCTTTTTGTACCTGTGCTGTGCTTTATGCTGGTGCATCTTTGCTGCTACTGCTAACATGGTAGGCATGCTAAAGCCAGCAGTTCTTAAAAGTGATTTTCTTTTCTCTTAAAAATGATTTTCTTTGATGAAAATTACTTAAAGCTTTTGTTCAGAGCTCAGTTGAGGGGAATTTCTTTTCCTTTGAAGTGCTAAGATGTAAAGGAATAATACAGGCTTTTCAAGAACTGTTTTTCATATTTTTAAACTAGCAGTCAAATTGCAAGAAGAGAAAATGAAAGCTTTGTAAATATGCCTAGTATAATGATAGAAGTTCTACTAGTACTTCACTGTGAACTGTGATAAAGGTATCATAGGACATGGGGGATCTGCTATTGAATTTAAGTGAATTGGAATAAAGATGTGTCCTTTGGGGGTTTTTTTGGTGGGGTTTTTTTTTTCCTTTAAACAATGAGATAGAATATTAACCTCATTTTAAAACACATTGGAGCTTGTGTATTTATCTCAGCTGTATCAATACTTAAACACGGCTTATATGTTTCTAAAGTAAGTTACCTACTTCTTATTTGAACACTGAATTTGCACTTCTGTGAAATAAATATTTCCAAAATTATGTTGGAGGTAAACTTTTATCTTTAAGGTAAACAGTCAATATTGTTTTACCTGATACTGTTAAATGTCATCCAGGCTCAAGAGAAATGTGAGATTATAGAGTTTGTTTAGTTTAAGATACTGATTCTATACAATTATCTCCCACTTGTTTAGCGTGAGCAACAGGGAAGAAGAGAGCCTTTTGTAAAAATACAAAAAGATATAAAGTGCACAGGATTAGGTGTACTATGCCTTAAAATGGGTACAAAAGAAGGAAGGTCATTCTGAATTCATCTTGATGTTGGCTAGAATTGCAACTTCAATTCTTTAATTCCCTTGCCAGTAGCTTAGGTTCACTTCTGTATAGTGTTAAAAAGAACAATAGCAATATTGTGTTAATCTCTAGCTAAGGGATCTGAAAGGTAATACTAAGATTTTGTGTTTATACCTTTTATTTGTTACAAATACTGTTTACTGAGAATAATTCCTGGCACTGCTCCATGACCTATTTTTAAGTCTTATTGACATGATTTTATTTCAAATATATAGATGTTTATAAAAGTTATTGGGAAAGTAATGGTTATGTTCTTATCGCTAAAACTATGTACTCATAGAAGCCTAGCACCAAAAAGAGCTGTAAATAGACATTAAGATCTAGTTGCCTGGGACTTTGTACAGATTTTAGCCACTTGAATCAGTGACCTGAAAACTTTGAATTGATAGCATTGAAATCATTTGTTCCAACATCTCTGTGAACCAACCCGTCAGGGCTTTTATATGACTCTGTTGGTCTGTCTTGGGTAAAAAGCTTGAACTTCAAATATATCAACTCAACTTTGATAACTTAATAACAAATATCATTATATGCACCTGCTTAGACATAAAAAACAGATTTCCTGTCTCAAACACTGAAGGCTTTTTATACTTAATTTCATTTTCAGTGGCATAGATTTTTGGAGTCATCTTACTTGTGTACTGTTTCTATTTTATTATTTTGTACATTGTTGTGGCACAATGCTTTCGTAAATATCTATAGAACGAAGGTCAAATTTTACTTTTAAAAAAATTTGGTAAATTGAGTAAGCTTAAAGTCAAACCTTTTAAAATCAGGATTACAAGTTTCTTCAATTCTTCTATTAACTGAGACAAAGGGGAGATGCTTTTGATCTGAATCCAGTTTGCACTTTTTGTCCTTTTGTGCAAAGTAAGAAATAAGAACGCTGGCCTTTTTCTGTGTGTGCGTGTGCACACATACTGTTACTCACTGAAGATTCAGAATACAGATAAGAACATGGCATTTCAGTGCTCTTTCCACTTCGGGATTACTGTATAAATGTAAATATGGGACACTGTTTTCCTACTATCATTTGTCCATCTGTAAAGTTGGATTTTAATTCTTAAGTGTTTTCAGTCATGCTTGATTACTAGTAAACAATTTCATATCTCCTGAGTTATAGGTGTTTGAAATCTTACTTGTTTGTGTTTAACCAAGGTTTATGGTTTTTTCTTTTCTTAGGATTCCTACAGGAAGCAAGTAGTAATTGATGGAGAAACCTGTCTCTTGGATATTCTTGATACAGCAGGTCAAGAAGAATACAGTGCAATGAGGGACCAATATATGAGAACAGGGGAAGGCTTCCTGTGTGTATTTGCTATAAACAATACAAAGTCTTTTGAAGATATTCACCATTATAGGTGTGTATGTTTGAAAGATAATCAGCTACTCTTGTATTAGATGAATAGGTTGCTTTCTCTTCCACTAGATAATAGAATGATTTCTTATGAAATGGCATCTAAGGGGAAATTTGCAAATTAGCAATATTGCAACATATTTGTGCATTTGTAGGTCTGGAATTTTGAGTAATCTGAAAATCTGCTGCCTCGTTCGCAAGTTAGGCAGACAAAATATCTGAAAGCTCTTCTGGTATAAACTAATGTGACTTAGTATTTCTGCCCGTTCATGGTGAAGACTTATCTAAAGGTAAACTCTGCCCATTCTATAGATAAGTTTTTCCATCTTAGCACACAACTTTATGCAATTGAAATTGTACAGACAATAATGTCAATTGTTAGCTTTTGTTCTGGGGGTGGAGGGGAAATACCTGTGGAATGTTACCAGAAGAGTAACATGTGTGAGCATTGATACCTAAGAATGAGCATCAGGCTCCAGGATGACTGCTCAAACCAAA
Source organism: Gymnogyps californianus (assembly GCF_018139145.2). Taxonomy (NCBI): domain Eukaryota; kingdom Metazoa; phylum Chordata; class Aves; order Accipitriformes; family Cathartidae; genus Gymnogyps; species Gymnogyps californianus. The sequence goes on from NC_059471.1 coordinate 143,722,930, forward strand.
CCTGTTATTAGTTTCTTCATACTCTCTTTTTTTAATAATTAGTTAAAATTTTCAACTCATGCTTTCTTTGTCAGCTACACTAATACAGAAATAGAAGCAGTCTCTGGTGATTACCATACCAGCTCATTTATAACTTAGTAGCTTACTATTATACTGAATTCTCCTTGGGTATTCTGTTAGAAGGCAATGCAAATCCTACCAAAGATCACTGAGTTTAGCAGCATCAGTTTAAGGTTAGTCCCAAACACATAATGTTAAGCTATTCATAGTTAGGCATTTATAATGCTGTCAGATCTGTGTTGCTGTATGGTGGAGGAGTGTTTTGCTATCATATTACCTACAAACCCAACATCTACTTATAAGCTAAAGTTGCACACTTTTGTTATGAATAGAAGTTAACAGTTCCTCATTTAAGGTGGGATACCATGACAGTTCAAGGTAATCAAAGTCAGCAGGTGCAGCTGCCCTGATCGCATAGTATCATTTTCTCCTGTATGCCAGCAAGTCAGCTCGTTTGATTGTGTAGTGTGCTGATGTGAGTAGCTGAACAGGTAAGTGCCTACCTGCAGAAACAGTTTACTGCTGGCTTATCTCCCTGGAGCAGCTGCAGGATCAGGGGAGTGCTGTTGCAAATGAGGGGCAAAATTGCTGCATACTAACCCAGGGAGAGATCAGTATTGAGAATGTGGGCACTTTCTTTCATGACTGTTTCTTTTTTATATTTAAATTGAGCTAGCCAGCCTTTGTATAAATTTTATTATGTATAAAATGTTCTAATTGAATGCATTGGTACTGGTAACTTAAACAGTTAAGAGTTAGCACAGCAGGGATGACAAATTAAAAAAACATATCTATTGCTCTCAGAAAAACCGTAAACTTCTCTTCATTATCTAACCAGATTATTAGAAATGGGTTTCCTCTGGTTGTAGAGGAAGAAGGGAAAAAGGTAAGGTAGATGTTGATGTAAGGGGAAGAAGGAGCATAGAGGTTTTTATGTGGAATTTTTGTTTTTAAAGAGAGTTGCAGATTTGCATAAGATTTGCCTTCCCAGTTTATTTCAAAGAACGTTGTGAATTGAATGCTGGAGTTTCTACTGTGCATTCACATACCTGTGGATGACCTTGCAGACTGAAGCTGAAGGCTTATAAATAACTGAAAACAGTGACTATATTGATTGAGGAACATACTGCTAGATTATTTGGGAAGGCAAAAGTAATGAAATTAATGATTGTTATTTGAGATTCTTGACAAGTACATCTAACTAGTATTTAAAGATGCTTTCTAACTAGTGTTTGAAAGGACTCTCTTGCCAAATTTCTCTTTGTAGAGAACCACACCAGTGGTCTTCAAAGTTTAAAAACCCCTGTCTAAATGCAGAGTTTGTACTGCTGTCTTTAATTAAAAAAACGAAAAAACCTCCCCCAAAAGCCCCCCAAAACCAAACCAAAATCAGGACAACAGGCAGAGCGCTTTTGACAGTGTTTTATCTTAGCAAATGAATTGAGTGTTATGAGTACTGAGTATGAGAGATAAGTAGTAAGATTTATACCAGAGCTTTGTAGGCTTGTTCTGGCATTAGCTGTTTTTAAAAAAACAAACAAACAAACAAAACCCCCAACAAACCTGTAATAGCATCAAAATCTGTAGTAGTTTGCAAAATGTCAGCCTCTTTTTTTTTTTTTTTTTAATTTTTTTAAAGATGATAAACTTGATCGTGACAGGATTGGTCAATTTATTTTTTGGTGGCTTCTAATAGTGTATGTGCAGTAAGTTAACATAAAGAATGATGTTGGAATCTGTTAATTTTTTTCATTGTTTTAAAATCTGCCATATAAACTATTAATAGTAATACCTGTTAAATACAAATTTTTTTTTTCTTTTTAGGGAACAAATAAAGAGAGTTAAAGACTCGGAAGATGTCCCAATGGTGCTAGTAGGAAACAAATGTGATTTGCCTTCCAGAACAGTAGATACAAAACAAGCTCAGGATTTAGCAAGAAGTTATGGAATTCCTTTCATTGAAACATCAGCAAAGACAAGACAGGTAAAGCTCAAAACTTAGCAGATACAAATGCAGAACTCTGATCTGAATTATCATAATGTGAATCATTCTAGGCGTTGACAATTGCTCGGTCATATCAATAGATATATTTCTCCGGAGTAGAAATTCTTGTGGTGTCTCTTCTTTCTGTCAACTCACTGACAACTGGTAATCGTTTATTAATGAGTGATTTGCTTCAGTTGCACAAACTCAAAGAATGAGACCTGGCCTGCTATTACTCTCCACTGTCAGACGGTCGCAGCATTCTTAACGTTGTGATAGGTTTTAATAGAATAAAAAGCACTTCTACTTAGAGGTGAAATGCTTTTTTTCCTCAGCAAGAGGATTAAGCAGACAAACAGCTAATTAGTTTATTCTGTTTTAGTCTTTTCATTAATAACAAAAGGAATTTTTCTTTGAGGCATTGATTCGGCATTAGTGGGACATGCTTGATATACCTTTTTATAGCTAAGCAATTGACCATAAGTCTTTTTAGAAATTACTGGATTAGTTGCTTGTGTAAACTGATACTCTTCTAAGACTTTAGAGCTCACTATTAGTTTATTGTACCCCACTGGTATAGGTGAAAGAGGCAGCCATTAGGGTCCTTTCAGTGCTTCTCTCAGGGTTTGCTAGGACAAAGGTGCACATAGTGGTACATCTGTGCACTCAGGAGAAGATAAGCTATACAGATATAGATGAAACTGGTTCTGTACTCCTGGAAGAAAGCATTCTTTTTTTGAAAAATGCTGATTTGTGGTTTTTCTTTTAAAGGTAAAGACTTACTATCAGTACAAACTAGATCAGGCCTGAGTGGCCGAATAACTCATACTCTCTGCATAATCAGAAGTGTTATGTGCAAGTTATGAATCGGGAATTAGGTGTAGCAGAAGGAGGCAAATAAGAGCAGAATACTGCAATTTGAGTAACTGCTCAATGTAACTGCTAAATAGATTCAGCTGCATCACTTGGCAGAATTTCCTCATAGACAGTATGTAAGTTATTTTTGGATATAAGAAATGAATATTTTATTAGTGCAAATTTGCTACACCCACCCAAGTTTCTGCCAAGTTGAAACCTGGACTAATTAGTAAAACTTTGCAGAGGAATCAAAGGAATGCTAACTTTTGGCAATAGAGAAAGTCTCTGTTAGGTAGGATTAAAAAAACAGAACTACACAACTTTAATGGCTGAGAATAAATTAGGCCACAAGAATGTTCTGAAGAATGTGACATATAAGTGGACTGAATAATTACAGTGTTCTTGTTTGGAAGGTTGTGTATTAGTGGCTGTCACTGAGATGGTAGGATAAAAAAGGAAGAACTCTGAAATTACGTTTGAGGTTTGAAATAGTAGTTCTGTACTAATGTCTAGATTTTACTTTGTTCAGCCTGTTTTATAGAGCATCAGGCTCTGTTGAGGAAGTATTCCTTTTGCATAGCCACTTCAATGTTGATACGTGTGTTGATACGATGGTATATCTTCAAAGATTTCTTCTCCCCACCCCACCTGCAGTTCACGCCTACAAGCAGCCCCACCATGCCTAGCCAATACAAAATTGCATGCTCAGAAATCACCACTCCTGTTCAGTTTTATAGTCTCTGTTTACACAAAGTAGTATCTGCTTTTTTATCTTTCAGACTTTTAAGAGGTCTGCCAGAGGTTTGTACTTGTTTCAGAGGACAATAGATCAGTCATATATGAACTGTCATTCTATAATTTGACTGCTTCTATCTGTGACACTATATTTCTGGAGGTGCCAACTGAAATGTTACAGAAGGGATCTGACTGTTGGCTGTTGTTTTTCAAAGCTGAGCTTTACACCCTCTACAGATAAGGAGTCCCTAAAGGTGTCTCATGGATTTTAAAGTAAAGATACCCAATAGACTCTTCTGAGAATGTTGGCTTCTAAAAGTTGGAACCACTAGGTATGGTTGCTGATTCTTTCGCAATGCTGTTCATAACATATGTGTTAGGAAACTGCTTCATAAGATGCTGTGTTAATAAAATATTTCTGAGAAGACAAAAGGGAATTGGAGGAAGAACCTGATCTTGAGTTACAGCAAGATCATCTAAATATTCGTGTATGTGTTTGCATAGCTATGTGTGTATACATATGCATTTACATATTACGATTTTTCAGTCACACTGTCATATATAAAAATATATGCGCATATATATACCTTCTTCCAAAGTAACTTTTTTAATTAGGGGACTCAAACCATTTTGTGAGCTGCATGTGGCCTATGGACTATACTTTTATTGGGCAGAATTCAGTCCTTGGCTAAAAATAAATTAAAAAAAAAAAAAATCTGGTCCTCTCTGGTTACATGAGAACTTCCAAGTATGAACAGATGTAGCTGGTGGTCTGGTAACTTCTGGAGTATGTAGGAAGTCTGACATGAATATTTAGAAGTAGGAACCTTCTTTTCCTTTCCTGTACGCACCTCCCACCACACTGAAACGTCAGCCCTAATGCACTGTTGAAGGGGCCCTCACCATCTTCTTGCTTCAGCCATTCCCCATGCCCCACTTCTGCTGGAACTCAGAGAGAATCAGAAAGATTTCTGGGAAAGGAAACAAGGGAGATGGAAATGGAAAGGAGTTGTCCATGTAGTCTGTTTTGATTGCCAAGACACTTTTTTTAAATGATGGCCTTGTATCCTCATGCAGAATGATATTTCAGTTCCAACTGTCAGTTTTTAAGATTTTCAAAAATTCATAGACAAGGTCAAAAATAGGAAAGAGAAAAACACTGAAATGAAGTGCAGAAATAAGTTGTTCTAAAAGTTAGTGTATTTGTTTTTATTTGGTTCTGACTGGCAATAAAGATGCAAACCTTTACTGCAAAAAGGTCGTGTTTTAAGCCAAATCCCTGTGTGAATTTTCATACAGATCATTGAATTCATCAATGGAACCTACAACTTGGGTATAAGGCTATAGATTATTAATTTTTTTTAATTAGACCACTGATTGAAATTAATATAATGTAATTTATGAAAAATAGTGATAGTCCTATTTCTAAATGTAAGCATGTGTCAATACTGGTGGTTTTGTAAGGCATGTTGCATCACTTACACTCATTCTTTCATAATCCTTATGCAGAAGGGTATGAATTTCTTCGGTTTATTTTGATAGCTGTTTTTGCTTTTCTCTGTTTGACATAAGCTTTAAATTCAAATTCTTCCCTGTCCACATGAGCGTATAGCTCCCAATGTTATCAATAGTATCAATGAGAGATGAGAGGCAAACTTGATTTATCCCCACCAAGGCTGCATCCTGTATTCTTTACTGGGCTTCCATTTGTCTGTGAGTTACACAAGGAAAAGCTGTAAGGCTGTACGCCAAATGTGGTTTGACTGTAGGATTTTGTTTCCTTGGAACATTTCAACTGTCCCTGCTAGTATTGAATTCAAAGGAAAAGCGGATATGTGGGCATTATTGTAAGCATAGTAAAGGATTCCCCAAAGCATTAGGTCTCATTGTTGAGAATATATACGTAAACACACTGTTGAAGTGTTTAATGAAGAACTTGACCTAAATCACAAGGATACTGTTAAAAAAGCATTATTGTTATTTCAGCTGTCTGATGTACAATAGGTTAGGCCCCAAACTTCTGATGAAAATAAGTTGAGAACCTGTGCCTGGTCCGATAAAGTAATCAGTGCGGTATTTACAGAACTTCATTCCTACATCTCAATTAAGATTCATGAATAACTGATAACTTAGACAGTTTGCTTGAAGGAACTTGCCATTTTTGTAGGGATTTGTCGTATTTGTTTAATGATATTGTATGTGTTTCACTCCAAGCCTTTTTAATGTAGTTCATGTGTACAGGTTCCATTTTAAAACTTTGTTTTCAATTAGTTATAACTTTGTCAGACTTCACAATGTGGGTTGAGTTTTTTCGTGTCACTTGTTTGTTGTAAGGTAAAACTTTTCCAAAAAAGCTTAGTTCTTCCCAAGAACAAGGCCCCAGGAAAAAAAAAGTTTTGATAATGTTGAAACAAATTCTGGCATCCCGCTTGTGTGCTGAATGACTCCAGGATGCTGAGGAAACAGGTTTGTTATTTACCTAATGTAAAGATAAATAGGTGCAGCAAAAAAAGGATACATGTGCACAACAGGTGAAATTCAGGTAGGACAGACAGCTGTAATTCTGGCACTTCTTAACTTTGGAGTGATTAACTTTGTAACTTAATCATGATTTTGTGCAGTATTTAATATGAATTTACTGATGTATGTCTGGTATTTAACCATCAAAAGATAATAACATGATCAGCTTAACACTTCCTCCCTCCCCAAACTAGTGGAGGCTCTGCATGTGGCTGAGTTGTAGGAACTGTTTCCAAACAGTCCTTTGAAGTATTATGTCTGGTTTAGAGACAGCAAAAAATTAGCCTTAAGCCATAAGCTGAATGTTACACGAGCTAGTAGATTTTTGCGGGTTTGTGTATTCTCCAGTATTGGCTAAGCTGACTTTACCACTACAAAGTTTTATGTTGGGAGTGCTTTTATGCAAGTGAGTAGCATTCTTTTTGCTTGTGTCCTCATGAATAATTTTGATTTTTGTCTAATGGTTTTAGGAGACCAACTCTGATAAAGTGTATAAAGGTGGACACAGAATGCTTTTGAGATGTCAAGGCTAACTTTCATTAGTTTCCTTTAAGTGCTGTTTACAGAAGCGGAACATGTGAAAATTCCTGTTTGTACTTTGGTCTGTATTTCAAATGGTCTTTGTTTGCACATAGTCATATTTTAAATTGAATGTTTGGCTGTCTCCTAGGAGTCAAAAGCATCTTGAAAACATTGCCTCAGGGTCATGGGTTCTTTCGGCTGTTTAGATTTTGAAGTTTTTAATATCTGCCAAAGGATATTTTTGCTTCCAGTTCTGACAGCTGAAAGAACTGGTTAATCATATTTTAGATATATGGTCCATGCTCATTTAAGGAAAAAATACTGAAGAATCTTAAAAGAAATTGGTATGAAAATGACTGTTTAAGTTTATAAGACTGGCACCTGACTCTTTAAAATGTCACCTTGTGCTAATGAAATTAGCAAACATGTCTCTGTACAGATTCCGAGTAATTTCTTTCAACAGTATTCATAAGACTGCTCTTGGTGGTGGCAGTAATAGCAATTTCTTTTCTTACTCTGTCTGTGTCTCTCCCTCTCTCTGCATTGCTAAAGCAAATTACAGCTCATATTGGTGATGGGAAAGTTGGCAATAAATGTTGACTGAAGAATTGTTATCTAATTATTCATGTGAAAGCTCCATAATCAAATTACTGGATTACATATTTCTACTGCAAAACAGTGGATTTGCAAAAATGTTGATTCTTGTACAGCCTGTGCTTTGGCACGTAGCAACTGATCAACGTTTACTATTTCCTCTTCAGGAATAAACTTCCATTCCTTCTAGGAAAACATGAAAGTATGAGCTTTACTTGGTTTTTGCTGGTTTTTTAATGGCTTCCTTTACATTTTGCAAACTCTCAGATCTGAAATTAAGACTTGTCACCTTGTCAATACTTCACTACATCCTAACAGGGCACATTGTATATACCAGAGAAATACAATCCGAGAAATAAATCTAATTAATTTAATCTTTAAATTCAAGTGTCTGTAGTTCAGAAGAACCCTCAGATAAGCAGCAGTGTGTTAAGAATGAGTCTTAAATGTGATAACCTACGGCACAGTTCATGCAAAATGACCCAGTAACTGTGGCAGTAAATGTTAGCTATTTTTGTTATTAGGTGCACAATATGAAGGGAAGTTGGAGAGATCTGCCAAATACAAGCCCAGATTGTGCATTTGGGTAGTAATAAAGTTTTGAGGCTTAAGTGGTTGTACTGTTTTCCACTATCATCAGTCTGTTCTGTTTTTATTTTTAAATAATGAGTTTGTATTAAATTAACAACCCTATTGATCTGACTGAGAAGACAAGTAATGAGATTGACAGTAAGGCAGAGGGATTTGCTCTCCCCTTTAAAAGCTGCCACTAAACATTTTGCATCTTTATAACAAGAGCAGCCTCACAGATTTATCTACATTTTAAAATTTATGCACAGATACAATCAGTTTAAAATAACAGATATTATAACTTAAAGCTGGTGCCGTACCTCTTTATCTTGTATTTGCTTAAAGATATCTTCAGTCTTCATACTCTCCCCCCCCCCCCCCTTTAAAAAATGCTTATTGTATCATCATCTCCAAGTAGCCTAAACACAGAGCTGCAGACAGGTAGGGTGTGAGACCAGAGAAGTAAAACACCTAGCTCTGTGTCATCCTTGATATACTTGAAGAGCTCTCCTCAACCAGAGAAAAATCTGAGCAGCAGAACTTCACAGGCTGTTTGCACTTAGTGGTTATTACGGGACCCTCGCGGTTGCCAGAGTCTGGCCCAGAGAGAACAGATTAAGTGTACCTTGTACGTTGATGTGAACCAAGCTCTTAACCACGATAATAATGAACTTGTTGCTTTTTCTGCATAGAAGAATAACTTCTATAATTACAATAAGTAATTACTTTTGAAAGTTACTCTGAAATATAATATACTTAAGGTGCTTCTTAAAAGCACTTTGCCATGACTCAAATATCCCTTTTCTTAAATCTAATAGCATAGTGCTTGCTCTGTAAATTAAGTAGCTTTAAAGACAATATTGCCCAAAATTTAGTATTCTTGGAAGATTTTATTTCTTTGTAACCTCTTAGGAAATTACCTGTTTAGACTTTTTCTATACTTTGTTAGTTTGTTCAACAGATTTTTGCAATGAAAGTATACCTGCTTATATAAAGAACAGAACATAAACAAGCTTACTTTTCTTTGCTTGCCTAAACAGTAACAGGTTCTCACTTTGGCTAAGAAGTGAAAATAGGTGGTTAACTGTGTGTTTTGTAAGTAACCCCGTTTACCAATCTAATAAGGTTTTGTGCCTGCTAGATACATTCATGCTTGCAAAAATGTGTGAAAAGATTCAGTAACACAAGTGGTATTATTTTCAGCGTGATGTGCAATGGAAGAAAATCTTTCTTACTCTTTTTTTTGTCCAAATGTTACCTCACACAGGAAAAAAGGAGGGCTTGAAGCGTAGATATTCACAATAATTGGTAATTAATAAATTCTTTGAGTGTGTCTCTTTTGCTTGCATTAAAAAGTATTTATCAAGCAGCAAATGTGCAAGCCCAGCATTTTAAATATATAAATGGAGATCCATCAAGTAAAGCTCATAATTTCAGTGGGTTTGTTGTGGTTTTTTTCCCCTTTCATGGGTGTCCCAATATGTCACGATTTTAATGAAGCAGTTTTTAAGGAGTTATGTTTTACAATGCAGAGAGTGGAGGATGCTTTTTATACATTGGTGCGAGAGATTCGACAGTACAGAGTGAAAAAAATCAGCAAAGAAGAAAAGACTCCAGGGTGCGTGAAAATTAAAAAATGCCTTGTAATGTAACAGGGTAAGTTTTGTAATGTAACAGGGTAAGTTTTGTAATGTAACAGGGTAAGTTTTACAAATCACTTGCCAAATAAAAATGATTGACAGTGTCTTGCAAATCAGACATTTTATGGTTAATTGATGACATAATTTAAGATATAAAACCAATCAGGTTTCAGTATAGTAGTCCTAAATAATATTCCTAGCAAACACCTAAGTACTATGGATTTGCTTTGTTTCATGGGTTTTTGATAAATAGATTAACAAGAAGTCTTTACTGCATAACGAGTTCTCCATCTGGGAAATGGAGACCTAGTTTTGAATGTGAAGAATTTTAAGAGGAAAAAGTTTTATTACAGATATATTGCAGATACTGTTGAAGTGAATATTGGTTGAATCTTCAGGTTGATGAACTAAGAGGATAATAATATTTATAGTCCTTCTCAGATGCAGAAACAGGAGGTTCCTAATCCAGCAAAGCAGTATTTGGCTAGCAGCTGGTGTACAGGATTTCTTAATTCTCAGGCCCTTCCTTACACCATGCCAGTTTTCTCCCAGCTTAAAAAATTTACTCTTACCATTTCCAGAAATACATTGGTTATTCTTTTTTGTCAACTCTAATGCCATGAGTGATCCAGATTTGGACAAAATGGTAAGGTTTCACTTTTTCTGAGAGCCTTTACAAGGGGTAGGGGGGGAAGCAACAGGGAAGTAAAACTGGAGGAGAGGGGGGAAAACCCAAAAATAACAACAACAAAAAGTACCAATAAACCAATACCCAAATTCTCACAAAATCATTTTTATCCGTATACTTCACTGTAAGAAAAAAAAGGGAGGAGGAGAAGGAAGAAGAAATTGTGATACGGAAGAAGTGCTAGTTTAAATCACTTCCAGTGCTTTTTGAACAAACCATCAGAATAGCTCCTTGCATATATTGCTATCCCCTTAATTCTTTACCTCTTATTGCACTAGTGCAGAGAGTGGGTTGTTACTCCTTATATACTTCGCTAACAGGAGGATGACCTGGAATTTCCCATTGTGTAAAAGAAAAACTGTTTGTTTTTCAAGGTGTTTTTCACACTTCAGAACATCTTGCAGAGAGGTAGTGGAATTTGACTTGTATCCTAAAGAGACTGTCACAACTGTAGGAATATTCCCTTCAATAAGGGAGTTTTATTCCTCTTTCTGGGGGAGGGAGGAGAAATTTTGTTTCATATCAGTTTTTAGTAGATCTGCTCAGGCTTATTATATTCTCAGCTTTTAAGTGGTGAATGACTGCTCCGAGGTAATTCTTTAGATGTTTCCTTAAAAAAGATATACACTTTGTGATACTGTTTGTATCAAAAGTTTCCTTTGCAGGAAACTGGAAACTTCAGTTACGAAGCTTCCCAGTCTGCATCCAAATATCAATAAAATTGATGCCATCAAAATACCTCATTTTATTCTTTCCTAGTTATCAGAAAAACAACTAACGGCAGCTTGACAAGATTACTTTTGATGAGAGCAATATGATTTGCTTAAGCCTACTTTCTGTAGCCTTCTGAAAACCAACTTTGCCATTTCTTGCTGTCTTGCTAACGTAGCCATACCTCAAAGTAGAATTTCTTTTTGTATGCTGGGACTTTAAAGATCCTGAATTCTGTCTGCTTTTCCTTTCTGCGGACTTCCTTGGGAGAAGGAGAACAGGATGGTGGGAATTGTGGTTTTCATTATTTTTTCAGTGGAAGCATCTTTTCAGATTTTAAGATTCTTTTTGGTAGCTCAGCAAACATATGCTTTATTTCTACCAGCTTCCTACTTTCTTTCTGCCTATGTCCAAGAGAAGTATGGTTTTGGGGTCTTTGTGCGGGTTTTTTTTTTTTTCCCCAGATGGGGGGAATCTCTTTTGTCAACAATAGATGTTGTTGGGGTTTTGTTTTGGTCCCCCCCCATTTAGAAAATAGTCTTGGATATAAGACTCTAGAACTTCAAGAGTCTGCTCAGAGGAGGAAACATTTGTGTTTATACTCAAGTGAATTTTACATAGTATTGATAGTCATTTCAGCAACTTTGTATTTAGGAGGTTAAGCTGGAGAAAGCATATTCCAAAATTAATGTGTTACAGCTGTAGTTCAGTAGTGATTCTAGTGGAATAAAAAATCTGGCATTTAAAACAGTCTGGCTTGTATTACTTTCCATTCAGTAAGAAGATATGTATTATTTCAGTCTGAGGCATAAGTAGATAGCTAAGGAGAGCAGCCCCTAATGATGTGAGTCTTTCGGTTGGGATTTTAGACTTCAAAAATATTCATTATAACACAGTTTGCAATGGTAGACATTATTTTCCTTTTTTGTCTGTGGATAATCAAAGTTGATGGTTCAGAGTGTTTTGCTACCTCTTGGAATATTCAGTTTATCTTCTTGCTGCTTATGGGATGCCTTCTTAGTTATATTAATCTTGTACAAGATAACTGAAAACTTTGACTACCCAGATTACCATTAACTGCTGATGCTTTGGCTGTTACATAGTAAAGCAGAAACCATGTAACATCTTTTGCTCAGTTTGTAATTTCCAGCTAGCAAGAAGAAATTTCTAAAAATTGATGCAAAATCCTCAAAAGATCTTTCAAAAAAGCATTAAAGTTTTTACATAAAAAGCATACTATAACAAAAAGTTTCTCTAGGGCATAAATTAGATATCTAGATAATGTAATTCAGATTGAGCTGGGTTAATAGTAAAAAGTTTGAATTTAGTAAAGTTGTAGATTTCAACTAAAAAATTTCTAGATTCTTGATTAAAACTGTAATTTAATGATTTTTCCATAGTACTAGAGGTGTACAAATTATTTCTCTTTGTGACTGATACATGTGTGTATGTATATCTGTATTATACATTTAAAAACTATAAAAAAGACTCTCTTCTACAATTTAAAACTTGTTTAAGGGTCTATTTTTGGGGCTGGGGTATTAAGGAATTCCCAATTCCTTATGAATTTAGGGTTTCTTATTGATAGCCAGGTTAGTTGCAAAGTCTCATGCATGCTGGTAACCATGCAACCACATATCCAGACTTCTCTATGGTCATGGGACCATGTGGTGCTCCAAAGAAAAGTTGTAGCCAGGAGCATGCCGTTTCTGTGGGAACAGTTCTGATTTTTCTGTTCCCTTTGCCTTTCGTAGTTGCCCTTTGGAAAAACAAGTGCCAGGAGCAAGCTCTGTCAATGCACGTTTATTGAGGCAGTGTGGTATAGTTCCGAGCATGCACAGTGAATTTTGAGTTTCTGATCCTGAGCCTGGATTTAAAGCACTTGTTCAGTACATCCCAGGCTTTCCAAAAAGCTTGCACACAATAACTCCATTGTTAGAGGGAGGAAGGTCAGCTGCATGCAGTCCCTTCTTACTGAAAGAAGTAACTAGAAAGGTTGACTGCCTTTGATCTTACAGTATTGATGCCTTTAGGGACCTTCTGTAAACAGAGTATCTACTACTTACTTTTAAAATTTAATCCACAGACTGAAAAGTGAAAGACCTCAGTTTATTCTTGAGTTCTCCAGTTCTAATTCACAAATATTCTAAACGTAGTTTTGTATGTCACATTATATTCATTACCTGAATTTAAGAGGAATTGTGGCAGGACCAAACTACTAAATATATAATTAATACTTTTAAAGGCTTGATCTACAAAGGTATAAATGCAAGGACAAAAGCTAAGTCAATTCCCTAGTATTTTGCAACATGTGCTGTATTTAAAAGATCATCACCTTACTAGGTAGAATAAAGATTTCAGCCTTAATTGTGAAGTCATGTGTTTAAAGACCCATAATAGTCTCTGGATATTACTTTGTACAAGTTATTTTCTCTATTTATTTTAAAACCAGTTTAATGAGGAAGGGTTGCTCGTTTGAAGACTTAAATTGCAATTTTTGTTTAGTGTGTCTCATTTGAAGACACAACTGAAAGCCAAGGACTGTCCTCATAATGTGGAGTTTTCTAACACATTAATGATGAGTGTGAAATACTGAAAGGTAGTTTTGTAAGGAAATGTGAACAGTCTTGTGGAAGAATGTTGTGCAGAGGTTCTTCTTATACCATTCTTGTGTTCTAAGAATGAAACTATTCTTCTGTCTGTTATGATTGATTCTTAATACTGTCCTCCTAGCTGGCTGAGATGAGAACTGCAGTAGATACACTTTGAACTGTCACTACTTCTACATCATTTCCCTACACGAACATTGCTGAATATTCACTTTGTGCATTAATGCTGAAGTTATAAGCAAAATACACTAGCTCTCTGTAAAAATAATACCAAGTATTTCTAATTCTCAAAAGATTCATGGGGGACATGACCTTTTCCAGAACTAAGGCTGCTCTTCCATTAGGCATGCTACACCAATTTTATGTTGATCAATAGTATTTTAAAATGTAGAGCAAGTTATTTGCAAGTGTATTTTGTATATTACAAGACCTTGCAAAAGTGTGCTATTAGTATTGGGAGATAGGCTGCCAAGGACTTTGATCAAACATTAGTTATTTGTAAATGTTTTATGAACTTGAATGTGAAGGTTTTAAATAAATTTAGTTTATACTGGGAGCATTGCTTTATAAGTGAAGCTATTTGACACCTCACTGTTGTTTGGAGTTTCCGTATTAAGTTTCATCACCATTTGGTGTTTGACTGAAACAGTAATGAATTAGGTGATTTTTGGCTTTTTGTTGTTGTGCTTTTTTCAGAGTTCACTTTCAGTTCTCTTACTGAAGTAGGCAGACAGGAGTAAAAAGAGACTTAGTTTTTAGTGGCAGCTTGAAGGCAAACTCTGTAGCCGACGAGGTAAGGAAGCTGCCTGCCAGTTGTAGGGCTAAATTTCTAGACCCAGTTCACAGTGGTGCAGTTGGCTGCTGTGATACATTAACAACTTTTTCTGATTTATCTAAAAGATAATATAAGGAGTAAGGCAGTGAAGAATCAAGATCACTTTTTATCTTAATGATTTTATAACTGTCAGTACTCAAACTATTAAATGCAAAGGCTGAGTGACAACATGGGCACTTGATTGGAATTTGGAGCAACCTGAAAGCTAGGCAATCAACTGTTTCACGTGAATAGGTTCTTACAAAGTATACCGTATAACATTGCACTTGATAATGGTTCATATCAGGCTTTTAGATATGCTGGTCTCTTTTGACCAGAGTTAATTTTTGTCAGCTATAATTACTCCCCCCAAAAATGAAAAACTACTCAATGTGAAGAAACATTAGCTTTTGTGTCTGTAGCTTAACTATTGGAGCTGTGGAGATTTTAAGTAACTGTACATGATGCAGCACCATAGATAATGTGTTCCATATGTCTTTATATAGGTTGAATAGAATGATTTATCAAATAATAATTTATCATTGGAACATGGGATTGATTTGATTGATTTGCATATGTACAGATTTATAAAACTGTGGTGTGATTACTCTATCAGTGTGCTTGAGAAATGACCTGAATATGTAGATTAATCATAACTATGACTTTGGTATTGAATTTTTGCTACAAATACTTGTATTTACTTTTTAAAGCTGCATATAGATTATTAAGGCATAAACAAAGCTTGCTAATGCTTCACAACTTTATTCTGTGGTAATAATATACATACTTACAGTCTAAACCTGTGGTACCTATACTTTCCTAGTTTGAGGTGGGACAACATGTGCCCTCTTCGAGATGGAGGAGAGGGCAGTACACTAAATTACTTTTCTTACCACGTTAATAACAGAATTGGACCTATGGGGTATCTGTGGTCAACCCCTGAGTAGTAAGTCACTTGCAGGCTGCTGTAAGCCCGGTTTGGGGAACAGCTGAGAAAGAGGGCAGGCAGGTGCTAGCTGTAGCTGGCATCAAAACCGTTCATTCAGGTTGTGGTTGTTTCACTGCTCCTCAGAACTCAGGAGAGGAACAGCCTGTAGCCAGGATTAATTGTTCAAACGATGGCAGCCCACTCCCCAAAGCTGCTCTCCTGCAGGCCCCTCTGCCCATGCACAGTAATGAAGTCACATGTGTTCCTCTTATATGACCGGAGACAAGTGTAGTTCCCCTTCTGTCTGAATATGTTTTGCCCAGCACGCCCCTTCCCAAGAAACAGGAATACTGGAGAGGGCTGTTGCCCTGGCAATTCCTCCAACCCACACAGAGTCTAGTCAAGGGGACATTATAAAAGCCTCAGAAAGGAGAAGACAGTGTAACCTCTCCTGGCAGGCAGCAAAACAGACTGCTGATTGAACACACTTCACCTGATCAGGTCAGATGAAAACAGGCTGTACCTAAGCAGGCATGTAAGTCTGTTAATGTGATCTTAATGTGTACGCGTATCTATCTTTTCAGGGTGTTGATGATGCCTTCTATACATTAGTTCGAGAAATCAGAAAACACAAAGAGAAGATGAGCAAAGATGGTAAAAAGAAGAAAAAGAAGACAAAGACAAAGTGTATAATTATGTAAATACAATTTATCCTTATTCTTAAGAAGTACTTAAGTAATTTTTGTACATTACACTAAATTATTAGCATTTGTTTTAGCATTACTTTACTTTCTGCTTCATGATCCTGTTAGCTTTACCTGAATGCTTGTTTTAAATGACAGTGGAAACTTCATTCCTCTTAAAGTGCCAGTATTCTTTGACTGTTGGTTCTTGAACTAGCAATGCCTGTGAAAAAAAAACAACAAAAAAAAACCAAACAAAAAAACCACACACACAAAAACCTGAGAACTGTCTTAGGACTCTTTGGTGCATGCACAGTTGCTAACTTCTTATTTTTCTTATTGATTGTGAACTTCTGTTCTGTGTGCAAACCAAACAATGAAATGATGCTCTACACATTCTGACATCCCCTTTGATTTTTTGGTTTTTAAATCTGGTTGGGAAAAAGGACTAGTTAGCAAAAGAGACTTTCATTTCAGCCTTTCTTTTATTTTAGACTGACTGCAATATAGAGAGACCAGAAGCCTTTATAGTCTTCCTGTAGATTTTGCTTCTAGGCATCTAGTCTTGTAGCATTTCAGATCAGCTTTAATGAATGTAAAGATAAAACTTTCACAAAAAAATTTTTCACTGCAATTTGTCACGGTCACTCCTTAAATACTCTATTTTTTCTATAAAAAAAGAAAAATTAAAAAAAGACAACAATGCACATCTGGCAATGGAAAAAGTAAAAGTTCTAATTAGGTTGATTTGCTATTGTTAATGCATTGCTTTAAGACTTTCACTTTTTGTGTCTGAAGACCAAGGTGAAATCCTAGCTCTCCTGACCCCCAGTGGCAAATCTTTAAGTAGCTTTGTTCAGTAGGTACAGGATTTCACCCTTAGTGTCTCTAGGAAATACTAGAAAGCCTTAACAGATAAGTTGATTCAAATTCTTAGGTTAATTCATACATGGATCCAGAATTTACCATAAGAATTAAATCAGAATGAATCCTAAATTATATAGTGAAGTAAAACCATTCTTCCCCCCCCCCCCCCAAGAGTGGCATTAAATGTTTCCAGATGCCCACTTTGTGCAAAATAGGGGAGGAATTTTAAATTCTAGTAACATCAAATGAGTGAATGAATGAGTTGAATTTAGCTGCTTCATGCAAATAATTTGGAAATCCACTATGCCATAAAAATGGTGTGGAATTTGCACAAACTGTCAGCATAGAACATGGTTTCCAGAGTCAATGTTGTTTGTGTGATGTTTGTGAAGTACTAGTTTTGTTGCACAGATTAAATGGTTGGTGGGTGGCATTCCAGTGTCTAGACTGTCATGAAGCTAGACCAAGATTTTAATGTTGTCTTTCTCTGTGATTAAGTTCTCTTGTGATTCCGCCCCCCCCCCCCCCCTTTTTTTTCTGATTGGAACTAATGCAGAATTTTTGCAGAAGCTTTCATTTTTTGGTACTGCAGTAGTCTAGTTATTCTGCGCTAAAGTAAGAGCCAATAATTCCAGTGTTGCCAGTTCCGTTGTCTTACTGTAAATGTTGCATTGTTTGATTGTTTCATTAGGGCCTGGGTTCCTGAAGGTACACTTCTTCATAGTACCTAACTCAGCTGCAGAGTAAAATTTGAAAATGTGACTCTGGTGTACCCAAAAAAATAGAACACAAGACATTGAAGTAGGATAGTTCAGGACACTGGAAAGTTTGGAACAGGGAATAGCAGCATTGCCCTAACCTAAGGTATACCTAAACAATTATGTGGAAATTTTACACAGTACAATTTTCATATACCTGTGTAACTTGGACCGTTTACATGATGTCAAAGGTGCAACTGCATGAGAAAAGTATTCTTTTGCTTCTATGAAAAAAAACCCCACAGTGACTCTCATAGGTGGAGAGCTGCAAAGCTGGCAGGGGACGTATACTGTCTGGATTGCTGCGTGTTCTTTAATTTCAATGATGTGGCTGAGAGAAATGCTGCCTTTCCCTGCCTGCATCCCCCCATTTCCCACCCTCCACCAAAACCCAGACCCTCTCCCCTCCTTTCAGCTTCGATGTGAAATATACTTTAGATTATGAAATATTCTGAAAAACAGTAATAGGAGAACCTAATGTTTTATCATAAGGACCAATAAGGAGTAAGAACAGATTCTTAAAGTTGCAAAACATTTTACAGCTTCCAAGGTTAAAACACTTTGGAGACAGTTAGTTATTTGCACATTTTTAGACACTCTTGATTATATATGAAGAACGTAGCAAAAGTGGATAGTATACCTTGAGCAAATGGAAGTAATCTTAAGATTTTTGGTAACTGAGTCACACTGCATGTAAAATTAGGGCTGGTCTAAAATTCTTATGTTAATTTAACTAAAAACTGTTAGGAGAAATTTTAGCTGAAATGTCGTAATCATCAAATGTGGATTTATATAGCTCTGATATAAAGCTATATATAAAATAGGTTTTTTTCAGTAAATGTGATCTGTAGCTACCAATCTAATTAAATGAGTACAAAATCTATTTAGATTAGCCCTTATTTACTTTAAAAAAAAAAAAAACAAACCCCAACACATCCTTGCCACTGTTGTGCAGTTTTGTCTTAATATTTGTTGAGATTTGGTGAAGCATGTTGGATTGCAGCTTGCACAAGTTGATCTCATCATTATTCTGTCTTTCCCTATTTGAAATGCTTTCAAAGAACATACCTGGATGCCATCTGTTCTGATAGCAACTACTAAATGAACATGTGAATCACTTACCACGTTAATACATTAAATTGCCATGTGTCAGGGAGTAACACCTTCTTACAGTAGCTTTATGTAACTCTGGTAAACAACTTTATCATTGGTTTTCTCAAAACTCAAATCTAATTATTTTGACCAGTCTCATTGCCCTAAAATTTTTGCTAACTTAAAAAAAAAGAAGTTTCACTGTATAGATTTTGTTACAGTAACAGGATGTCTGTAATGAGTAAATACTGACACACAATCATCTGCTCGTCTGTACTATGAAGCAATACAATTATTACCTTCAAAGACCATCAAACTGTAAACAAATCATTTTGTCTCAAGTTTACATAAAGCTACATAGATGGTAAATCTTTCCTAACATTTCTTTATTCCACTGTCTTGTGTTTTCATGTTGAAAATACTTCTGCTTTTTCCTCTTGAGTGCCAACTTCTTACTAGAATGACTTCTTAATGTAATATGTTTACCTGGAATGTATTTTAACTATTTTTGTATAGTGTAAACTGAAACATGCACATTTTGTACATTGTGCTTTATTTGATGTGGAACATATGCAGTGTGATCCAGTTTTTCCATCATTTGGTTGCGTGACCTAGGAATGTTGGTCATACCAGATATTATGTTAAAAAAAGAAAAAAAAAAAAAAGACCAGTTTGTTTAAAAATTTTTAATGTTTTTAGGAGTATGTGCTGTGAGGTGATCTGGAATTTGTCATTTTTTTGTCAAACTGTACTGCTCCTATTTATTGTAATGTAATAAAAAATAGTTATTGTGAATTTCTGTCCCAGTTTCCTTTTTCTCTCCAAGAATTTCAGCGCCTCATCTCTATAACGGAGTATCCCATGAATTGCATGTGTCTGGCAGTTGTTCTCAGTTTCTTTCTTGTACTTCTCACTGCCTGTCACAAAGCTGTTGTCCTTGCCCACTGGTGTTCCCTTCCTCTGAGGCGGGGGTGCGCCGCGCTTCGACAAAATGCTTTATCGTACCGATCCATCTCCTCTGGTCCGTGCTGCTTTTGCATTCTGCGCTCTGCGATGAGCAGAGCCTCACTTCAGGTGAGGCTGCGCTTCTCATGCACTGGTGCATGCTGCTCGGGCTGTACCATCTTCAGTCATGCCCCAGAGACCTTGTTTTCATTAGTCTCACAGCAGACTTGATTTGAATTAGTCTACAAGTTTAAAATACTCTGAGTAGCTATTCTGTGTTCATTCCCAGGTGCACATTTGTTTTCTTCTATCAATCAATCAAATGCCTTCCATAAACTTACAGAAAATATGAAAGACATTCTTTAGTACTGATTGTGTCCTATGGGGGAAAAAAAAGCATGAACCTGCTCCTGTTCTATAAACTTATGCTTTGGCCCTTTGTTACCATGTCTGGATAATCTTTCATCTGTTACTGAGAAGGGCAGGTTAAATTTTGTATATAGAGGTATTCATTCAGAATAGGTTTAACTGCAACATATTGTAGAGGAGTTAAGTTGATGTGGAAGGACTTTTTCACATCAATATGGTGCTAGAAACTGAAGCACATACATTTCATCACAAGGCAGCGTACTGTCTAATTTGCCTTTTTTTTTTTTTTTAATTCTATTCTGGAATAAACGCATGTGAAGACTTGCTATTGCCAATAGTTGTACCGCAGTGATTACTTACCTAGATTTCTAAGATTGTTTCTGTTCTATCATCTCCAGTGTCATTTAGTTCTTGGGGGGGGCGGTGGGCAGGGAGGCAGAAACACCAACCAACTCTAGTATGTGCAGAGTATCAGTTCTGGCACAAGTTTGTGCTAGTCGAGCCAAGGTCTACAGAGTTAGCCATGAAGCAAACATCTAAGGTCAAACTTCTCTTCCAGCGGAAAGGATCAAGTTCTATATTCCTGCTACAGCAGTTGCACAACATCAGAAATCAGCAGCAGTAGGAATTGTCTTCAGGGTCTAAGTGCTCAAACCACTATTGTTCAAATTCACCCCTTTCCTGACCCTGTAGTCTTCTTTTTAACACAGTAAGACAGTGCTTCCGCCAGCCTGCCAACGTGGCTCCTGCACGTTAAGCAGATGTAGCTAAAATCTTTAAGAATTTACTTTTGAGGAGGTGCTCATTTGTGGTGGAAACGAACCATGAAATGTGGAAGACTTTCAAAATCAGATTAATCTTCTAAGTAACGAGAAGCGTAGCATCTTGCATCGGTGCTACAAACACACAGCTATCAGGTAAGAAGAGCTATCTGTTCAACATGTCTATCGAAGTGAAACAGAACAGAATCATGGTACCACTACTTCCTGCAAAATTGTTTCATACGTGAAGTTTTACTTCAAGGCGGTCAAAAGTAGTTGAGAAAAACCTATTGCCCATATAATGGAAAACCCAAATCCTTCAAGCGCCTACTTAAGGGGAAGCAAAGTCCTAATTTGTACTTTAGATGGGTTGGAAGGATTTACGTTTCATTTCTTCTCAGGTTACAGCTCTTTTATTGTTTATGGATTTGTATCATTACATGCAAAGTCATTAGCACCAGTTATTGACTGTCATCACTGTAGTAGCGCTGTTTCAGGGCTCTGTATTTTCTGAGAAAGTACAAAGCCTCCAACTCTTTTATAACAAATTCTCCTCGTGCAATTAGCTGCTTAATTTTTTCAGGATCTTTCTCATCTTTATTTTTTAGGAAAGCTGCTTTCAAACGGCTTCTAAAGTAGTCTGCTCCTTTGGGATACTCCCTTCCAAGGTACAGCAGCTTGAAGGAAAAAAAAAAGTTTTGTTTTTTTTAAATAAATTGAGTGTGCAATGAAAGGGTTTTGTCTGGTTAAGGAAAGTGCTCGTGGCATTTAAGACACTTACATTTTTGTACAGATTCAACACTTCACCTCTTAAAGAATTGGCCATTCTCACATGTCAGTGAACTCTTTATTCTCGTCTGATTTTTTTTTTTTTTTACCTGAAGAATAATCAGTTTGACATTAGCCTTCCATGGGAGTCAGTAAATCCCAGCCTCATCCTCCACAGGCATTGCACGGTTTCTGACCAGCCTGCTTTGTCTTAACCGAGCCCTGTTTGCTCTAACTCTGTTATTTTCTGGTTCTGCTCTCCATCTCTTCTGATTTTGGCTTGTGTTTCCATTTAGCTTCTCTTTCTCTTCTCCCCTTCCATCTGTCCTCATCTCGAACAGAAAACAAGAAACTTCCAAAAACTTTCAACTACTGTAACACAATTTGTGGTGTTCGTCGGCTGCTTTGTTACGTGCTTACAGTTTTCTACCTGGCTGCCAGCCTGGCAGCTTCTTTATCTGTGGTCTGCTAAAAAAACATTTATATACGTATACGTACACACGGTGGCAAATATATATGTATAAATAGAACTAGGAATATCCTTCAACTTTTGCGTTCATAAATTTTGCTTTTTTAAAATCGTTTCAGTGCGCTACGAATTGAGGCCAGTGCACACCGGCAAAAACGTAACGTAAAAAAAAAAAAAAGCGTTAGTAACGAAGCAAACCGATTTTTATTTCTGTAAGAAAAAGCAACTGGAATCAAGTCCAGCTTCCCCAGGCGGCACCGCTGCCGCTGCAGGAACCGGTCGGCCTCCCGGAGGCCCGAAGGCCGTCCCCTCGGGCTGCCGCCTCCCTCTGCTTTGCCTACAGGGGCCGGTGCCTGTCGCCCTGCCCTGTGCCTCCGGCGCCCACTCGCCCACGACCCCCGCACCCCCCTGCCCTCCCCGGCCGGGGCCCGCGGGGCGGGGGGAGAAGGAGAAGGTCAGTGTCTCACCAGCTCCGCGCCGCGCCGTAAACCCCGCTGCTGCCGCTTTACGGCAAAGCCGTAACGGGAGGCACCGCCCTTCTCCCGGCCGGCCGGGGGCGGGCGGCAGCACGGCTGCGCTAAGGGGCGGGGCGAGGCTGGGCGGGGCGGGGGGGAAGGACGCCATTGGTGGCGAGGAGCACGTGGGAGGAGGGGCTGGTCGCCTAGGCAACGCGGCGGTGGCGCCATGGTGAGAGCGGGCTGGGGGCGGCGGCGGCGGGCGGTCTGGGGCGTCTCCCCGTTACGGCGGTTTGTTCCGGGGGCCCGCACCACGGTGGGATCGGGGCTGCTGCTGCCCGGCCGTGACCGGTGACCGAGCTGCCGGCACCGGCCGTGAGGGCGCGGTCTGCTGGGGGCGGCCGCGGAGCTGCACCTGCGCCCTCAGCTGCTGCTGCCGCGGGCGGGCGGCAGCGGCCTGGGCCTGGGCGGTGGGCCCAGGCGGTTTGGTGGTGCCGGTGTAGCCGCAGGGCTTTGAGCTCCTGCAGGTAAAGAGGGAAGGCAAGAGCAACGGTAACAGGCGCCTTGAGACGCTGATTAGGTGGGGAAGTGGGTAAGGGTTGGACTGAAGTATTCCACACCAGCTACTGAAGTACTGGTATATGGAAAAAAGTATTTAAGACTGAAAAGATCACCTGAAGGGCATGTTAGCTTTTCTGCAGTCCTTCGCTCTAACTTCTTGTGCTATGGTTTGTTACTATGGCTGCTTAGCATGAAACTCAGCTTGGAGGTAACTACAACTTTGTTGTCAGAATCGCTCTACCGTAACAAACTTCTCTGTGTTCCTGTGCACAGCCTGTCTTCTCATCCTTCCCCTGTCTCCACCCACAGGGAATATTCTCATGTGGGTAATTAATCACACTGAAGTTATGTAAATTCACATGGCAATATTTAGATGTTGCAGAGAAAAGGTAGTTGTTTGGTAAATCAAATGAGGGATTCACTGTTAGATGTTTGGCTTTCTAGAATCTGCTCTTATTTCCTGTAGTGTTTGGAGAAGTCCCCTAATGACGTTTCTTCACTTCATGTGCAGTTTCCCCATGAATGACAAAAGACTCTGTGTTTCTGTGTTCTTCTAGGTCATTGCATGATGTAATTTAGTGTTATTAGGAATAGCACACAGTATCGGTTGATGAGTTCAGAAAACACTGAAAACATTTTTTGGCTAACTTATGTCTCGGCCTAAATTACGTATTTGATGTACATTAATTTTTTAACGGTGGGAATAAGTAGATATACTTCTGTAACCATATGTGTAATCTAGCCTGATAAATTATGATGGTCCAGAGTCATGTGTTAGTAGCTAATTTTCTGCAATATTGAAACTATTGTCATTATAGTTTTTCAATAGTTAATCTCATATAATTTTACAGAATAGTTTTATTTTCTAATTATTCCTTTATACTTGATATCCTGTTCTCTGATGCTCACTTTCCTTTTTTTTCCCCCCCTGATCTTCTAGGGTCCAAAAAAGAAAAAAAAGGTAGGTAGGCAGAAATATGCTCTAGTTCACACACAGCATTTTGACCCTTGCAGTGTTCATTTAGATCGTGTGCCAGCACAATTCTGTTATTTTGGAAATTATGTCAGTAAAATTACAAAGCACTTCGCACTGAAATTAAAGTAAGCGTCAGTTACTTCTGGACTTAATGTCTATAAAACAATATTTTTAAGAGGATCTGTCATAATAAAGGTGTCGTGACACCTTAATAGTATGCAAATGTGCTTTTTAAAAACAAAAAGTTGTTGTTTGGGGTTGTTTTGTTTGTTGGGTTTTTTTTTTAATTTTTTAATCTGTATTTCTCCTGAGCCAGTTGGTCTGGCTCGATCAAATTTGAAAGAGGAACAGGCATCTCCAGGACACTAAGCTTATGTGCCTTTTGCAAGGAGGCCGAGTCATGTTCCTGCAGAACTACTAGAGAGGTGGTGGGCGCAGCCGCTGTGTGTTTTGCTTGGCAGCGGATGCCCGGGCAGAGAGCCAGTGTCCTGGCTTTGAGCCACAGGCTGGACATAGAACATGATGAGTAGGGGGGACAACAGACAGAAGTCCATGGGAAATTGGATTGCATAAATTCACCCCGTGGATTGCTCTTAATTCAGTGATAATGAAATTATCCACCCCTCCCCCAAAAAAGAACACATTCAAATGTATTCCTTGGAGAACTGTGCATTTCAATTTTGTCAGTACTATGTTAAGTCATAAGAATGTGAAAAGAAGTTGACTAAAAAGTGATTATAAACACCTGAAACAAGCAGATTTTCCATTTTCACTGGAAGAAAAGTAATCAAAGATTTTTTTTTTTTAACTGGAAGGAACTGATTCTTCCCTGAAATCTTAATGGGTAGAATTGTGGTTTTTACTGACTCTGTTCCAGGAGAATTTTGCAAATAAATGCTTTGGTAACAAATGTGATAAGATGCACGCTAACTCTGGTGGGTGTGTGTTTGTTGTTGGCACTAAATTTTCACCATTGTTTTTGTTCAAGCTTTGTGATAACCTTTGTATTCAAAGTTACATTTATGTATATATTTATTGCCATGCAAAGTAAAGTGAATAGCTTTCCAAGTAGTTATTTACATCTGAAAATATACTAGTCAGAATCAAAATGTGAAATAACAGTATTTGTAACACACTTTTTGTGTGATGAATGACAAAGGTCGATTATTTCCTTCATTCTTTCCAAGTTCCCTATCAATTGGATTACTTGTAACAATATTTACCAAATTATTAGGAATACTTGGGTGGACTGGGTGGGGAAGACTTCGTAATACCGTCGTGTTCATTTGCAACTGTCTGGACTTAAGTCCTCTTTTGTTGGCTCTCCCTGTCAGCTTTGTTGGACCTCTTTCTTTATTGCCTTATTTACACCTCTGCAAGATGGGCACTATGCTACTGTGCTGGTTGGGTACCATTCTGTACCCATTTCTCTGCTGAAAGGGAGGACTGGATTCCTAACACATGCTTTTGATTCTTAGTGCTTATTTACATTGTGGTACTGTCCAATTATATTCTCTTGCTGACACTGTGGATGAAACTCATACAGTTTTAGTCATTTTACCTTACCTGACTGAATCCTTGTAAGCCCTTGGCTCTCACCAGTGATGGCATGGGGACTTAGGATTCAGCTCTCTGATGTGCAACATCCAGGTTAGATGCCTAGGTAGAGGATGTGTCTCCTCCTCTTTTCACATTGCATCACACTGTGACCCCTTTAACATTCTATATTTTCTATGTTTTAAAAAAGTAAACATTTGATTTAATTTAATTGTCTTTCGTTTGTGTGTTGTCAGTGGCAGAATACCATTGTTCAGCCAGTATGTAGATACACCACTAAATGCCATTCATTTGTTTTCCTTGACATCTTTTATCATCCATACCTTTGCTTTCAACTTTAGTTTAGGCTGCTGTCACTCTTTGTGTTCTCTGTATGCTGGAGCCTATGCAGAATATCATGGTTTATTTTCTCATGTGTACAAAAAAATAGCCTTACCTGTCCCACTCATAAACAATAATGTTGGCTGTGAATTAATTTTGCAGTTCAGTACAAAATCAGCCTCCTTGTTTTTACATGCTCCACAAACTTGTTTTGATTTACTTCCTGGTCCATCTTTCTCCCCTGCCCCCCTTTCTTTTTTATTTTTTTTTAAATCTGTTGTATTCAGGCCTTGTCTTTGCAGCATTTACCTTCAGGAACAGCACTCCTCCCTGGTATCATTCCATCAACCCCAGATGAAGTCAAGAGGCACATTGACTGCAAGTGTATTATACGTGCAATACAATGTCAGTGTTACCTGTGTAAACACTGAGTAAAACTGAATAAAGATAATTTAGTCCTTAGTAACTGTGCACTTGCTGAGGACTGCAACCTTAGGCTGCTTTTGCTACTGCATTAACAGGAAATCAGTATTTTCTTTCTGCATGTCTTTATTTTAAGTGCTGTTTTGTAGTGACAGTGCTGATCCTACACGTTTGATTAAGCATCCCAAGACTGTCAACGCAAAAAACAAACGAACACAAAAACCAAACCAAATGATAATAAAAAATAAAAAACCATCCAAGAATCTTCCTTTTTGCTGGTGAGGAAAAAAGTGAGGGGCCATTAGCAAACATCTTCAGATCCAAAGAGAATTATGCTTTCCACATCCTAGCTGTTCAAGTCCCTTGAAGATGACGTGGCCTCGTGCACAGATCCAGTTATCAAATTTTTATGTGTATCATCAGTGAGGAATCTATGAATGCTCTGAATTACAGGACAAAAATAAGTGTTCTATTTTGGTTAATCTGTTACATGACAGTAGATTTTGCATGTTACTTACCTTGTCTTTTTTTTTTTTTTTTTTTAAAATGTATACCCGGACCGCAAAGAATTGATAAGGAAGATAATTTCTGAGAAACTCAAATTTAAGATATAATTATTCTAGGATTAGCCTAGAGGTTGAACAGTTAACTGTCTTGAGTTGCAGCTAGGATTTTACGACAGAAAAGAGAACTCTTTGTTAGTTCTCTTGTGAATTAGATGCTTCTAAATGCCAGACTTGCCTACGTCCCAAAATACGTTTCTCAGTATTTCCTAAAACGTTTGACGTTGTAACATCTACTTTCTTAGCAGATCTACCTGTTATTCAATTTCTACATTAAAACAAGAGATTTTAATATTCTCCTATTGTGGCCATGTTCAGCAATGTGTAGCGTAGAATAATATATTAATTGTAAAAGCATATATTGCATCATGAAAATGAGAAGAAAATTGAGTCCAGGATGTGTATTGCCGTTCTGGAGGCTTCATTGACTGTGGAGGGAGTCTAAAATTTTAATTCAGGGACCACATTAGAAGGGCAAAGTTATAGAGGGCAAATACCTCCTGAAATGTATTAAAATAATACTGACATTTGTTTTCTTTTAATTTATTGCAAACATTAAGTCCAGTGGCAAAAAGAAAGTTAGCAAAGCTGAACAACTGAGGTTACAGAAAGAAGAAGAAGAAAGGAGGCTGAAAGAGGAAGGTACTGTGCACTTCATTTATAGGGAATATGATGGCACAAATAACTTATTTTAAATAAATGGACAGAAAGTAATTTCTTAAACTGTATGTGCATCAATACCTATCTCTATTTCACAAACACAGGTGATTCCTCCCTCTTTCCTTGTGTGGGCCGAATTCTGTGTTACTTGTTACCGCATCTCACTTTCCTATTAGAGCTATACTCTTCTCTCTAGTTATTTCTACTGCGATTAGGAACTTGGGAAGGAGGATGGCTCGAAGAATTAGATATTCTTCCCCCTCACCCCCCCTTTACCATTACCTTTTGAAATATTCTCAGCAAGTTAGAAAACCACAAAACATTGCATTTCTCCCCCCCCCCCCCCCCCCCCCAGCTTAGTTATCAGTAGTTGAGAGAAATTATCTGAAAAGGACTTTTTCCAGAGAAGGCCAACAGAATACTTCTGTTGGCAGGGGGCTAGCTGGTGTTCTGAAGGGGTAGCAGTTATGGTGACTGCAAACTAGGACAGATTAAAGTGTAGTTTGCTTGGGCTTCTTCTGTCTCTACTGAGTGACTGATCTCCATCTGCTGCTTCAAGATCTTTCTGTTGTATGTCACTGTATCCCTTAAAATGAAATCCCAGTTGCATGACTTGCCTGTCCTCACCATCTGAATGTGTCTGCTTCTGCAGTTTAGTATCACAACCCGATACCCCTGTCTCAACATCAGATCCATCTCTTACTTCCCTTTCTGCCATTAATCCAACCTGGTGGGGGCTTGGGCATGCTGTGACTGCTAGTAATAGTAAGTGACTGCTAATCACTAGTAACCTTTGTGGATGGGAGTAGCAGCTCAGGTGAGTGCAGGCACATTTGGGAACTGCCATTGCTCTTGCCCCTGTGCAACACAGATATACTGGAAGTGATTTACGTGTAGGCGGTGACATTCAAGCCACTGTTTGGGAACATCTGGATTGATGCGTAGGCTGTGCTAGCTTAGGCTGAAGGCTTAGAGGTTGAAATCAATTTTAGTTTTCACATCCTCTCTAATTTTCTAGTCCCTATGGCAGCAAAGAAGAGCTAAAACTGATCAGGAGTAACTGATCCTGAAGAGGATTTTAATGAAGAAATAGCTTTAAGATTGAAGTTGTAGGAAACCAAAGGTTGTAGTAAAGGAGAAGAGTAAATTGGGACTGAACCACTCGGACAGTTTCACCATAGACTTTGGATTAAGAACCTGGGTCTGTTGAAGTTGTTGATAGAGGGCTCTCCTGCTGCTGTTTCTGAGAGAAAAAAGAGGACTTGCTGATCCTTTTCTCCACTTGTATTGTCACAGGCTAGTGCCATAGATAGCGTGTTTTAGTACTATGATTCAAATTAATTTGGCTTATTTGGAAGATTTCTCAGCAATATAAGATACACGTTTGTGTTGCTCATTATTATGGTTGTTTTGTCATTACAGCTAATAACAAAATAATTTGTCTGGTTTTATTAAGCAAAATATAATTATGCTCTTGATATATTTCCCCATCTTCAGAGGAAGCCCAATTTCAAGCTCAACAAGAAGAAGCAGCAAGACTTGAAAAGGAGAGAATTGAACAAGAGCAGATGGAAAAGCTTGAGGCAAAAGTTAGTTTGTACTCACTGAAAAATCTAATCCTATTTCTAAACTTGTGACAAGGTCTGTAAAACATTAGTAATTTAGTGCGAGAATAGAAATGAATTTCCTTATGTCCTTAGTGTTGGGAACAATATAGAGGAAATTTTCTGGCATCACTAGATTAAAATTAATCATGAAAAATCTAGCCAAGCCACTGAAAGGTACTCTTATATAAGATCCCACAAATTGAGAAGGTAGTGAGCTGGATTAGGAATAAAACATAATGCATGTAAATGGTGCTGATTTTTTTTTCTATAGTATTCTTTCACTAAGCAAATGTTTCACTTAGTGTTGCTTTGATTCAGAAAAATTCCTGGAGATGAGATAGTCTGGCCTGGTTTTGATACATAAAGATGATGTGGTTAAATACATTAACTTTTGCAATATGTGATGCTCCAGTTTGAATAACTACCTCTTTTTTTCCATTTCCACTATACTTTCAATTGGATGTATTTTTCATATTCCCCATAATTACATTTGGTACAGCTGTGGCAAGAAAATTTTGGTATAAATTCTGTAAGTGGTTACATGTTAGGGCAGATACATGGATTTGTGTGTGTGCATGTATATATATGTGTGTGTGTGTATTGGAATATGTATATTTATTTTTCTGAGAAGACTGGAGTTCAGAACAAAAACTGATTGCTAATATCTATATTTTTGTTTTAAAAAAAAAAATTGCTACAAATTTTTTTTTTTTTTTTTTTTTTTTTTTTTCAGAAAAAGTCACTCTTGCCTTTGCCTCTTATCCTTCACAGAATGTTTTTTTTTCCCCTAGGGAGAAGAGGAATTTAAAATAATAGAAATTACAAGGAAAAAAAAAAATAATCTTGCACACGTTTTTCCAACATATGCTTACATTTTTAGCAGCTCTGATTAGAGCAAGTTCCAGGATGATGATATGGAAACTGTTCAAGTGAGAGGTTAACAATCATATGACACATTATGTTTATCATATGGCTCAGCAACTAATGTGATGACAATAACATATTGCAAACTACTGCAGTCTTCTCAATTAAATGTTTCATAAAAAAGCAAGTTATCAGTGTTTGGATTTGTTTAAATGATAATTCAGTCAAATATCCCAAATTTTTTTCTTTGATATAATTGTAAGAAGTAAACCAAATATTTAACTCCTCTGTTTGACATATATATATATTTTAACAGGATCAAGAACGTCGGGAGTCTGAACTAGCAGAACTTCATTCACTGGAACAGAAGTTTTTGTCTGCACAGCAGTGGAAAATGGATTATAGAGCATATGCAAAGGTAAGCTTTCTTTCCAAAATGTGCCCAGTGTGGTAGAGGTTCAACAATAAAGAGACTTTAGGCTCTGTCTCCATTACAGTATCCAGGAGTTTCCATTTCTTGAATTTAGGTGTGTGCTATGACTGCATTTCAAGTTCCATCTCAAGGTAGTAACTGGCCATGCTTACTCTCTTCTATCTTCTATACTTCGGTGTATGCAGAAAAGAAACATGGACAAAGAGGAGCCTGTCTGGGTGATCAAAGTATTAGGGCCCCACAGCTTACCCCAGCAGTCAAGAGGAATTGTCATTTCAGATGTTCTGGTATTTGTCCTTCCTTTTCTATTTGTTTAATTCATTCTACTTTTAAACATTTCACAAAAAAGCTCTACCAGGGCTTAAAAATATTTTTTGTAGAATTTGAGACAGTTGACAACGTTTGTTCCAGTGGTTCCTGGATATCACAAGTCATCATTTGGAGAGAGGTTGGCCAAAACTTTGAAGGACATGGCACAAATCTAGGTCAGATATCAGGGCTGGAAATACATGAAAATGCAGCTAAGAGTTAACGTCTGCAGTTTAGGGTGACATACATAGTGGTTGAATTGTCACCCAATAGTACTATATACCTGTAAAGTTAAATTTTAAATAGTAAGGTATGGAAATACACTAGTAGAACATTTCACTCTTGTGAATCCATCTTGCAGAAACAACACTCAGGAACAGTCTGATATGAGATTTGGTCAGTTTGGTTCCAGGTAAGGTTAAATGGATTTGTGGACACAAGGATTTTCTCTTTGTCTTGTATATCGCTTAATCCTTTATAAAGCCTGTGTGGAACAAATTTAGAATCATAGGATAAATCACGTTAGAAGGGACTTCTGAAATTCATGTAGTTAAACCTCCTGCACAAAGCAGGGCAAACTCTGAAGTTAGATCAAGGTGCTCAGTTGGGTTTTGAAAATTTCTAAGGATGAGGATGCCACAGTATCTCTGAGCAACCTTTTTGACCGCTTTACCACTCTCATTGTAACAATTTTTCTTTAAATGCAATTGGCATTTCCCTTGTTACAGCTTGTGATCATTGCCTAATTGTCGTGACACATCATCCCTGTGCGCCTCTGAGGAAAGTTTGCCTGTCTTCTCTATAACCCCTCTCTAGGTGCTGGTAGATTGCATTTGTTAGTCCTCTCCAGACTAACAAAGCTCAGCCTTTCGTCATGTGTCATTTTCTCCAGTACCCTACCCATCTTAATGTCCCTCCTCTGGACCCTCCAATTTACCACTCTTTCTCTTGTACTTGAGGGACACAAAACTGGATGCGGTGCTGCAGATGTGGCCTCAGGAGCCCTGCGGAGGGGTCAGCCCTAGGCTTGCCGGTTACCCTCCTCCTGGTGTAGCCCGGTGTGCGCCTAGCCTTCGTTGCCACAAGGGTGCAGCATGATAACTTCACAGTTACGTCTTGACACCTTTGGGTGATTTTTATTACCTTTTTCAGCTGATGACAAGCTCTGACTTTATTATCCTTGTAAACAAGAGAATCTGTCGGTCATTTTGAAAGGGGACAGTTGTTTATGGATGTTTCTGAAGAGTGTTTCTTGGAAGGAGAAACATAAGGTTTTTTTTGTTTTGAAAAGTACTGGCAAAATAGAACTATTATTTTAAAAATAATCTTCAAATAAAATATTAGTAGATTATGGGACATACCAGAGTTTGTACGAGCCTGTTGTTAAGAATATTTAGTGCAAAAGAAATATATAATACCAACTGCTGAGTTTCCATGTCCATTTCTGAACAATTTCAGTTCAGATTAACAGATACATTTACAAATTATGAAATTTATCCTTTTTCTCAAAGAACAAGTGCTGTTATTTTTAAGGATGTGTTTTCCTGATGATGAAACTGAAGCTCTCTGTTAATTGCAGAGATGTAAAAAAAAGAAATCAGATGTTTTAATTACTGACAATTGATCAATCTTTTATACAGGAATTTCCAGTGCACTGAGCACTCACCTATTATTGCTTTTTTTGAAGTCAGTGGAAATGGTTGTGGAAGTGGTTGGGAATGCAATTACACAAGTGCTTTTGCTGTAAAAGATCCATTTTACATTGTAATGCAATCTTCAGTAACATTGCGTTATTAATCTTCACAGTAAACAGGGAGGCAATGTTTCCTTAATATCTTACTATATGGATGAAAAAATTTACATTATAGGTGATAAATTGATCCCATGAGCCAGTGTTAGGCTCATGTGTAAAGTGGGTTTAGCCTGTTGCTGATTTTTTTTTTCTTCCCCCACCTATACGAATGACCAATAATTGATTTGAAAATAAAATTATTCAAAAAAAAAAAAAAAGATGATCTAGGATTTCACATTCCTACCAGAAGTTTCTGTAACAGCTGAATTGGTGCTGATAAGGAAGAGGAGATCTTCTTCAGAGGCAGAGAAAGGAGGAATAAACATGTTGGAGTAGAAGACTCTTAAGCAGCTTTATTGCCAGTGTAGGAATTTTCAGTTTTGTTGGCAGTATCTGGTTTGAGAACCATCTGCCTCTTCCACCTGCACCGGTTCCTCATTTGTGTTCTCAGTCATTTATTCCTTCAGCCCCTCATTTGTGGCAGGTGCTGAATTCATTGCTTTTGTAGACATGCAGGCTCTACCTAGCAGAACAGAAACCACTGATAAATGAGTAAGTATAAACAGCAACTGTTAGGTGGGCAGAAGTATCTTAACACATTAATATCAAGGTAAACCATTTTTTTTTCTGGCATAGTGATAAGCCAGGTGGTGTTACAGTCCTGTTTAGATGCAGGTGTGAATGTATCACTATAATATATTTGTCTTTCAGAATCCTCCTTTTTCTTGTAATAATGATAGTGATTTGCACCACATGCCTGTATCTACTTTTCTTTGAACATTTTCTGTAGTGGGAGCATTACCTCAGTTGTGATGGAAGTCCTGACCCAACTGTACTGCAGGAAATAAATACTTTCATGAGCTTATGGCGTGAAGATCAAAATGAGGACATTCAACTTGTGATGGAGAAGGGGGAACAGGTGCTAAATGTAAGTGTTAAAATGCTATTTTTCAGTTTAAGCTTACCAGAACATATCCTTAACAGTCCCTTCCCCCTTCCTTTTTTCTTTTTTTTTTTTTCCCCAGCCAAATGACTGAAATTGGCTATAACCTTCAAAACCCGGAAGTTTTCTTCAATTTTTATATTTTTTTAATTACAGATTTATTGTTAACTCTAAAAAGGATGACTGTTGACTTTAAATATGCAGTGCATTTAAGGGATTTGTGTGTAATGTTTCTACGCTGAGCTCTAGTATTCCAACATCTGTCTTCCATGCTGTGTACATTTTAAACAGTCTTGAGCCAGAACATATAAGCTCATGTCATATATAGATGCTTCAGTGGACAGCAGCCTTATTGTGTAACACTTACAGCCAGTAAAGTGTCGTGTAAGAGCAGGAGTTCCCAAAATGCAATCCACCAGCCACTGATGGCTTGTGAAGCAATTTTAAGCAATTTGTGGCTGCTCTGTAAATTTAGGATTTTATTTTCATTTATGCTAATTTACAGTGTTTTTCAGAAAGTTAAATGGGGTATTCCAGAAATTGGGGTTGAAAGTCACGTGTGTAATACAAAGTTCATTGGGCTGGTTTGGTTCCGAGTGTTAGATTTCCTATCCTGCAATGCTTGCTGGGTGCTGCAATTTTCACCTTCTGCATACTACCTTTTTCTGAGCCAGCAGGGAATGTGCTAGTCCTTTCCAAGAATTTCAACAGATAACTCCTCCCTTTCTCTTCTATGCTGCAACCCAAGCAAAAAGCCTGGCAATTGCCCACTTCCATTCCTTCTCGCCACTCTTCTCCCTGCTGTCACATCTTTCCCACAAACACACTTCCTCCCCCCCGCTGTATGTTTCCCATCCAACACTGAAGCAGTTACAGCTACTTCAGATCCTGTAAATGTATACTACCTTGCACTGTACGCTCAGTAGAGTATTATGTGATAATAGAAGATAGGCATTTTTGTTTCGCCCCTACTGGAAATGCAAGGTGATGTCAAAAAGATTGTCTGTCTTCTTTTGGTCTAAACCACTTGAGCATTTCTTTCCTGTTCTACATGTTTTTAGAGGAAACTGTTAAACACTCTGAACTGTGGGATCATGTAGATGAGCCATTCAGAGTTGACAGGGACCACCTCATTGTCAAGGTAGACCATGTTAAAGGTGCAATATAACAAAGACAGTAGTAGTTACAATTCTCCTGCTGCTTTGCCATGCCTTTAATGAGCAGTAGCACTGCGATTCCACAGGCTAAGAGGAATAAGAGTCTGGCAAGTCTGGAAGGGAGGCATAAAATATAATCTGATCCTCCATCTCAGTGCTGCAGGTCACTTTGGCCAGCTAGGAATTTTTTAGTGCTATACAAGCATTTAGATGTTAAGATATTAGCATGTAGTGGAAGACAACAATGTTATGAGAGAGTTCCAACCTTCATGCTAAGGATTGTTCTCAGAATTAAAATGCAATCACTGTATGTCTTTCTATTTTTTTTTTTTTAAGATTTCATAGTTGAGATTATTACTACAGAAAATATGGTTCCAAAATAAAGCTGTAAACTTTTCATTAAAGCTAATTTTTGACCAAAAGGTTTCCTCATATGACCAATCCAGTTCAATAAATGATCTATCTCATAAGCTAAGATTTCACAGCCCACAGGTTAAGGAATGAAGGAATTGGACTAGAGGAATGAAGGCAGGCAGACTTGACCCTGGAACTTCCAGCACTTTGCATGGTTGACTGTCTATCTGATAATGCTGGCTTAGCACAATTTCTAGAGGTATAATAGAAAAAGATTATTTCTGCGACCAAGATATGTTTAGGTACAAAGGAAGCAAGTTTGCCTCGTTTTTTATGACAGAACACACAGTATATTAAGGGTGGTGTCAAAACAGAGATGCTTTTCCCACATATAATGTCTTCTAGTTAATTGAGAAGTTGCAGTTTCATTTATTGGACACACCACCAAATGAGATAACAGAAGAAGAAACAGTTCAGTACCAGGAATCTATTCTGGAATTGCAAAATCTGCTCCATCAGAAGTACAATGGAGCTACAGAGCACCTGCTTAAAGTAAGTAAGATTTACTGCTTCGAAGTTGTAATATGCGCAGTGCACATAAGGTTAGCTACAAGTGTCTTGTTGTGATGGTTGTTTTTGCTTGTTCTTAAACTGTCACAGAGATTAGAGTCTGAGTTTCCAGATTTAGCATGTGAGTTTCCAAATGATGTGTATAGCAGATACCAGAGTTGTAATTCTTCAAAACCTCTGAAAATCTTAGCTTTACAGTGGACATTCCCATCATTAAGACATTTAAGATTAAATTATTGTGAAATTTTGTGAGATTTGGAGATGTTGAAAACAAGGGGCGCTGTATGAAATCTGTTAACTATTTTGTCTCAGTGATTTAAACTAAAGCTAGTTGACTGTACAAAAAATTGCAAATGTGAAAAGTGGGTCATAAGGTTAGCTTGTACACATTTTTTAATACAAATTCATATGACTAAAATATTTTTTAAACTAAGATCTTGGGAAGAATAAAGAGTATTTAAACAAGAAAATGAAAATGTACTTGGGAATCCGTTTTCTGGATTGCATGTATAGGTAGCAATCTTGCTTGCCGTTTTAAGTGTATTAATCATATATGTAAGTATGTTTAGCAAAAGAATATTGCTAGAGGAAACAAAAGAAGGAAAAGGAGTAAAGGAAATAGTGAACCAGTTGTATGTTCACAGTCAAAACCCTCTGCAAATTAAGAAATCTTAAATTCTTGATTGTCTTTACTGAGTTTAGGATTAAACTCCTAATGTAATTATCATTTCATAAGTTTTATATTGACAAAATTATAAAATAATCCATGCAGTGACTGTGGGATAGGAGTGCTTTATTGCTCTGTAAGACCTTTTTTTTTATTTTTTTTTTTTAACTTGTCCTGAGAAGTATTTTTGAGGGCACATGATTATGGGAGATAGGCAGTACCATTGAAGGGGATAATGTAAGATCCCATATTTGGCAGTATTTGACTGACAGAATTGATGAAGTCAGAGGAAGAAAAAGAACATAGTTCAAATTTTAACAAAGAGATTTGAGTTTATAACTGTCATGTTTTAGTACATAAATGCAACATACCTGAGCTTGGTCTGGTGTATTTTTATTCCTATGTGTCTTTTTTTATTTATTCAAATGTAAATGTAAGTAAATCAAAGTGATGTAAGTAAGAACATGATTCCATCGTCTTTTTTCTTTGTAGACAGCTAATATATATGAAGATTCTGAAACTGGAAATATGCAAGCAGTCATAAAGGATAAAAATGTTACTTTCTGTATTTGGGCCAATCTGAAGAAGAAAGTAAGGTACAGCATACTGAAATTCTTAATTTGAAATAAAGCCTGGCCGTGTCTACCCAAGTCGAGTAAACACCAAGAACCAGTTTCTCATAATCTTTTTCATGTTGAATAGCATTCATTCTACAGAATCCCAAGTGATGGATTTCATACCAACCTGTTGCTAAGGAAGGTACTGGTTACATCAGAGTTTTATTAAAGAAAGAAGAGTGGTTTATATATGTATATACATATTAAAAAAAAAAATTGTTTCTTAATATGCTACAGTAGAACCCTGTTACTGCCAGAACAATTTTTAAAGGAAAACAATAAAACTCATACAAAGAATTGAAATTCCTATGGAAGTAATGTTTCTTGCTGATGCATTAAATAGTTTCTAAGCTGTTACAGTTGCTTGCAAAGTGGTGAATGATGCTTTGTGCTCAGTTCTCTGTTAGATAAAAGATTCTAGAGCCTGGGATGCAAATATCCTCCATAGTGGGTTCTGAATGCAAGATAATTTTTTTTATTAGATTACCATTTAACTGATATATTTTTCAAAACAAGATTGTTGAGCGGACTTCCTGCTCCCACTCTGCAAACAGGAGGATAAATAAATAAATTGGTAAAAGGACTTTGCCTCGACTAAGGACCTGTTGCTGTAAGCTTTGCTAAGACAACTGGAAGGCTGGGTGCTGAGCAGTGTCAGACTGACCTGCAGGAAGAGCCCATTTGGGTTAGTGTTAAAGCCTTTTGGTCAGCTTACAGATGCACTTAAAATTTTCAACCAAGAATTAAAAAATAAATGTTGCTTTAGTAGAAGATTTTTAGAACTCGTGACCAGCTGATCTTATCCAAAAATAAGTAGTATTTGAATTGTTCTGGCTTTGGTTGGGCAGGAATTGCAATGAGCAACAAACTTCCGTATCTGATGAAAGAACCCAAGTTCACAAGTTGGATACTTGATTTGATGCAAGCTGACCTCCTATGCCTGCTCTTAGCCTGTTTCCTACACTGTGATGAGGATCGGTGGCTGTGTAATACTGTTGATTATCAAAATTACCTTTACATCTGTGTATCTCTTTGGGTTTTATGTGGAAGATGCCGAGACTGTTGTAACACAGACAGCTAGTGACTTCACCTACGTAGGATTTGCCCATTAAATGAATCAGTTTTACCAGGAACGTACTGTGTAGAAGAGCTGCCCTCTGATTCTGCCTCATTGTCATCCTATCCATCAGGACCATTATTTTTGCAGCTCCTGATGCCCTTAATGCAGTTACAGCTTTTCTGGAGGGGCTTACAGACAGCTGTCAGTACAAGACAGGAAGCATATCGTGACATCCCACTCTATTTCTTAGACTGTGCCATGCAACAAAAGAGACTTTAGGTGACTTTTAGGGTAGAACATCAATTTGAATACTTACAAAGAAACATAAAAGTAAGTGCTGCCAATCTTACTAGGGAATGTTATTTTTTTAACTGTTACTTACAGGTTCAAAAATCACGTGTTTTGTGATGCACAGCATGGATTTGATCTTCCAAAGTCACTGGCTGTGAGCAGTGTTGCTGTTCGCATATTGCATACTCATTATGATCATGTATCTCCACTTTGGCTGCAGTGTCAGAGTGTGCCGAAACTGGAAGTCTTAGATAGCAAAGAGTTAACTCAGCATTCAAAAGACAACGTAGAAGAACCAGAAGAAGAGGAAAAGAAAGCCAGAGAAGAGCCCCACGTGCCCACTGAAGAAGAAATGTGTTCTGATGGGAGAAAGGTAAGTAAAAAATCTCACAAAAGGGTGTTCTACAATGCTGCTGTCACTTGAGGCCTAGTTGCAGTGTAACAGCTTCTTAATGTGTCCTGTGCCTGAGAGAGCCAGTTTCTTAAATGTTTTATAGAAAAAGGCAACTTGTGTTACTACTATGTCATAGATCTTCTCAAGGGAGTGGAGAGATGGATGACCAAAGATTGTTGTACAGAAGGTAGAAAGGGAAGTTTGGACAGGGTGTGGTAGTTGCTGTGCAGTTGGCATGCGTGAGTTGGCATTTGGTTGGCAGTTTAAGAGTAGGATCAAGCCGTGAGGAACGTCAGGTGCCATCGTAAGATATTTCCATAAATCTGTGGCATATGTCCAGATGAATGGATTCTGCTTCTGAGAAACTGACAGCCCCATAAAATCACCGCAGGAATCCAGTATTAGGAAAATTTGTAGCGTGCACAATAGGATTCAGAGTTCAGCAGGTGTTGGTTGTGCAGTTACTTGGTTGCTCTGTGTCTGTATCCTGAAGCTTTTGCCACTGGAGGGCTTTCCCAGTACTGTTTCTTGGCGCTGGTTCTCTTACTCAGCGCTCTTCAATGGAGTGTGTTGGGTTTAGGTGTTGTGGAGTTTGCTTGGTTTTGTATTCTTCTTACTGGGTTTGGGTTTTTCACTTTTGGTATCATCTGTGACCTGCAGATAAATGACTTGGGTTCTCTATCTAAAATTTCTGCATAAATAACTGTAAAACATCATGTTTTATGCCTTTAATATGTTTGGAGCAACGATCTTTGCCTTTTTCAGTCCCTGACACCTTTGTAGTGAATCAGTGCCTGAAATTCCATTTTTCTTGGTTCCTTTTTTCTTTTTTGTATGACAAATCTTGTATTTTGGCAGTTTTCACCTACATTTTTCAGACTTTCTTCAAGCTCCTCATTTCATTCCTTCTCCTTTTCTTTCCCAGGTCTTACTGTCTTTCTCTCAATCCAGTTTTGTGATTTTTCCTGTTCCCTCTGAAGAGTCCACTTCTCTCAGCTACTGCAGTCTCTCCTCCTGTCGGTCTCTGCCTTGAGTTCCCC
This sequence comes from Gymnogyps californianus, assembly GCF_018139145.2. Classification (NCBI taxonomy): domain Eukaryota; kingdom Metazoa; phylum Chordata; class Aves; order Accipitriformes; family Cathartidae; genus Gymnogyps; species Gymnogyps californianus. Next base: position 143,762,489 of record NC_059471.1, read on the forward strand.
CACATTTATGTGCGTAAACACTTCTTTCCTCTCACCTCCTGTCCTGTTTCTGGAGATGCGTGTTCTTCCAACGCGCTGGCAGGCACAGCACAGGGCACAGGAGGTGTCTGTGCCTCCAAATGGATGGCTCGTACACTGAACTGCCATTTGTCTACTGCTGTGCTTCCAGAGGAGTCTGCTGTGACAGGGATGAATTCGTATCTGGGTCAGAAATTTGGCTGGAAGTCTAGGGTAATGTTTTGAAAATAGAAAACAGTGTGAGAAAGGGAATAAATATCATGGGCAAGGCACAGGCTAAGACTGCAAGTGGGGGTTCTGGCAGAGTTTCAGTATGGCTTTGGATTCAACATTGGCTTAAGTTTTCTTTGTGTCACTCTTCTAGCTGTAAAGCCAGCATAAACACAATTTTTGAGTGCACACACTGTGAAAAAGGTTAAGTGCTTTTATGGTACTTGGAGAGTTCGAGATGGAATTTGCTATGGAAATGAAGTAATTATTTTATGTTTATCTCTATTTATATATCCAGTTCCAAAGTTGGAGAGTAGTTTTAATCAAAACTATTTTTGCTAGCTAGGTAGAAATGATTTCTCCTAAAACCTTGACCCGGTAGCAAGATTGGTGCAAATGTTGCTGGAGGAGTGGGACTGTATTCTTTCTCCTTGGGCCTCCTTCAAGGAGGCGATACCCTCTTCTTTAGTGTGTCTGTCTCTGACTAATGAAAAAATGTCTTATGCTTTTTATATAGAGTGCTATCTCATTCAAAGAAAACAGCAATAGCATAGCTGATATAAATGAGACAGAGGAGGAAATTGAGAAGAAATCAGAAATCTTGGACATACTATCACAAGGTATTTGGTTAGTTTTTATGTGCAGCATTACAAAAGTGCTTATTCTAAATGTTGTATTTTATATATGGAAACATTGTGATATAGATCTCTGTGAATAGAACAAAGTTTATAAATATATTGATGTTCTGATAACGCTTGAGTTTTGTTGACATTTCTATTAATGATTGTTAAATGCAGGGAGAAGATAGGACAGATAGGAAAATGGATTTTGTCCCCCCACTTCTTCTAATTTATTTATTATTTATGTTTATGTTCATGTACATGTCTATTATATTTATGTACATTTGCGTATTATTATGCATATGTTTATGTAAGTTTATGGGTGAGACACGCGATCTTTATGAATCTGCCAGGCTGTCTGGTGAGATTGACTTCCTCAGAAAAAAATGATTCAAATGCGTATAATGGTAGGCACTCAGGTAGTGTAGGTGTTACTGAGTATTACTTAAATATGTGCTTAAAGTGAGATACATGCTGATACACTTTGCTAAAAGAGGGCCTAATTCTAGGAACTAAAACTTTGTCTGTCCCACATAAATTAAGTTACAAATTTCTTCAGTGTTGTGATGTCCTTTGGTTTAATGAGTGAGTTTTCTTGTAGTACTGTCTTAAATAAAACAACTGCAAAGTATTCAGCATAGTTTAGCTGAACTGTACAGCCTTTTCCTTGTTGTAAAAAAAAAAACCAACAAAACAAAACCCCACAAACCCCACCCCACAACGCTTTCTGCTGAGCATAGTCCAAGCAATCAGTTGTCAGACTAGACCCTAAAGACAACTCAAACAATGTGGTTTTCAAGAGAATATGAAGAACTTGGGCCTCATTTGGAGGAATTTGCTATTATATTATTTCAGTAAGGCTTTGAAAATCCCTACCATAGTATTAGGTGAAATGTACGTGCATAGAAGTGTACTAATTATACCGGAATGTCTTCAAACTTGTTTACTGCTTTAATAAAGAGAGAAGGCTTATGAAACTATGCTTTTGCTGGCATCCTAATGATTTGCAAACCCATTCAAGCACTTTTCAGAATAGAGTTTGAAAAGATACTTGGTTACCACAAATTCAGTGAAAACAGGCAGCCAGGTAGACGAGAGGAAAAAACCGGGAATGCAACAACAGGGAGAAGAGCAAGAACTACTGCAGTTGTCTGGATTTAACTTCATTGTACCAGTGTTAAGAAGTTAATTTAGCTTGGGAGAATGAATAGTTTTGGTTAGAAGACACTTAAATATTTTTGTATTATTATTTTAAAAAGCAAGTTAAAGTGCAAGCTACCACTGTGGCTGGTAGTAAAATGGTTTTTACATCCTGTAAATTTTTTGCTCGGAATAACTGCAAAAGGACATTATGTTGTTGTGTGAATACAGAAGAATAAAACCTCTGCATAATGCAACTAAATCTGACATGATAAAATTAACACCATTTGCACTTGTTTTTTGAAAAGCTTGAAAACAGTTTATATAGATATTTGTCATTTTTTTTATATTATCTCACTCTCTAAAAGCAAATTTCATAACACTTACAGTAGCTGTTTTTACAGTGTTGAACACTTTTTCTTGATCCCTGTCAAGAGTAACTCCCGTCCTCCTGTAACATCCGGTGCAATGTTTTATGTGGGCTTGTTTTTTGTTTGTTTGTTTGGTTGGTTTTTTACAGAAAATATTTCTAGGCATTTTTGTCCATGGCATTGATGCCTTCTAATAACAGTTTCCAATTAATTAAAACTTAAATGCATACATATATATAATATCTACATAATTATGCGTAGAAAAAAATATGAATTATCTTTGTTATCCGAAAATTTTGTTTCATGTTAAATCCCTCTTGCTCTTCATAAATATCATCTGTCTTTCACCTTCAGCACATGACCTGTAGGTGCCTTCCTTACATCTTTTTTTGCCTCATTTCTTTTCATACCAATACAATCTTACTAAACCTGTCCAGAATCTACTGTATTGTATACTTGTGAAATTCTTCTGTGATTAATGATGTGACTTATTTTGCCACTAAAACCTTATTCCTATATAAAGCATTTTGAATTGACTACAAAGTTAGAGCAGAGATTAATCTGTTAAAAAGCTCATAGCAAAACAAGAAGTGCTTTTCATTGTCCAGCTGTCTGTCTTTCCCCACGTTTCAATTAATTGTTAAAAGATTTTGGGAACACCAGTAGATGGTGCTGAAATGCTGCAGAATGTAAAGCACTTCAAACATATGGGCTTTTTCTGCAAAAGTGAAAAATTATAGAAGTGGAAAATTTCAGTGTCTTAGTTTAAGCACCAAGTTAACTCATGTTGTTTGGTTGTTTTTTTTTTTTTAGTTCAGAATCCACTGATGCAGGAAGAGACGAATGAGAAAGAAGAGGTGATAACTGATGAAAACATTGTTGATTTGCAACAGTTTGTACCAGTGGGTGGTGTGTACCATATCGATGCGCTGCAGCTTCCACCTCAGGTCAAACAAATCAAGGACTGGAGTATGGTGGAGGTAAGTGAGGAAAGAGGTTACACCCCATGCAGTCCTCTACCCTGTCATCCTTAAAGAGCTGTTCCTGAGGTGTGTCACCACTACACATACGCAGTGTAGATGATTTCTTGAGCAGCAAACTAAAGGGCCAAGTTTTCAAATCATTTTTCAATTACACTTGGCTGATTTTTGGAGCAGCTGAGGGGTACAGATCAGCCTGCACTTAGAGAGGTGTGTGCTCAGTCAGTGCTCATCAGCATGGCTAGCACAGATTGTTGTGCTGGAAAATGCTCTTAGCTCACCAACCACCCCCGGTGGGATGGGGAGGAGAAAATACAATGAAAGGCTCATGAGTCAAGACAAGGACAGGGAGGGATCACTCACCAATTATGGTCACAGGCAAAACAGACTCAACTTGGGGAAAAAGCAATCAATTTAATTTGTTACCAATCAAATCAGAGTAGGATAATGAGAAATAGAACCATATCTTAAAAACACACCTTCCCCCCACCCCTCCCTTCTTCCCAGGCTCAGCTTTGCTCCCGATTCCTCTACCTCTTCCCCCCGCAGCAGCACAGGGGGATGGGGAATGGGGGATGCGGTCAGTTCATCACACGTTGTCTCTACCGCTCTTTCCTCCTCAGGGGGAGGACTCCTCACACTCTTCCCCTGCTCCGGTGGGGGGATCAGCCCTCCATGAGCTTCTCCAACGCGAGTCCTTTCCATGGGCTGCAGTCCTCCACGAACTGCTACAGCGTGGGCTTTCCCACAGAGTCATGGCCTTCTCTGGGCCCAGCCACCTGCTCTGGCGTGGGGTCCTCCGCGGGCTGCAGGGAAATCTCTGCTCCACCGTGAACCTCCATGGGCTGCAGGGGGACAGCCTGCCATCTCACCAAGGGCTGCAGGGGAATCTCTGGCACATCTCCCCTCCTTCACTGACCTTGGTGTCTGCATGGTTGTTTCTCTCATATCCCACTCCTCTCTCCGCTGCATGTGGGGTTTTTTTAGCAGCTTTTTCCCCTTCTTAAATATGCTATCAATCACAGACGTGCTACCGCTGTCACTGACTGGCTTGGCTTTGGCCAGCCGCGGGTCCGACTTGGAGCCAGGGAAGCTTCTAGCAGCTTCTCACAGGAGCCACCCCTGTAGCCCGTCCCCCACCACACAAACCTGCGCCACACAAACCCAACACAATATGTGAAAGGTACACTTAAAGAAGGATGGTAACAAAATTACTGCCAATTCAGTTCCAGGCTCTGCAAGATATTTGAGGACTATAGCCAATGTGTTCTAGTTTTCCCGCTTGTGGAGCCTGATGCAGCACTAACCTATATCACAGTTTATACTGTGAAGCTGAAAACCTTTAATAAGTGAAATTCGCATACAAAGAAAGCGGGACTGGGGGCAGATCAAGAGGCATGGGATCGTCTTTCCCATCCGAGTCCACAGACCTGCATTACCAGTCACGTGTGACGTCTTTCATTCCCTTTGACGCTGTGTGGACAAAGTGGAATTATACCTGCTTTTGCCTCTCAGATGCTCTTGGTTTTTTTGGAGACTGTGGATCTATTAAAAATGACTATGCCTACTGTGTGGCACTGCCTTAACGGTGCCATCGACAGCACATGAAGGGTTCAAAGGCCTGTTGGAGGTCACCTTTCTACTGTCTTCAACATTGTAGTTGGAAATGTGCGATATTAGCAAACCATTAATACTAATAAATTTTAAATGGTGTGTTAGGAAATTCTGCAGGTGATTAGGTGGACTTAAAGAAAAAACAAAGTAGGCTACTGCATTTTCTAATAAAAATGTTATCTCTCCTTTTCCCATCTTGCCAAAGTTACTTGATGTTGGGTTGGAAGCATACCCATATCCCCCAGAAGAGGCTGAAGATGCCACACATCCACCAATACAGATAACCCTTAGGCTTTCTGACAATGTGATATATTTTGAGGATCCTGTGGTAGCCCGGTGGGATCCTGCAGGTACGAACTTAGGACATAAATTTATTTTAAGTTTGAATAATGGAATTTATACCTGAGTTTCACTATTTCCAGAATCCAGATGTAAAGATAAAAGCCAATTCAGAGCCCAGAAATAATTTGGGGACTTCAATATTAATTGATATGGGGCTTCTTTCTTTTTTGGTTCTATTTTGCTTCTGCATCATATCTAATAACGGACTGCTTGTTGAGGCTTTTTACTGTAGCTTTTTAATATGAATGGAAAAAAATACACACCGTTTAATGGGCAGTAGTACAACTATATACCACAAATTAAGTTTTGCTAGGGTGAAGCCATGTAAAGTCCACTTTGAGCCAAATTAGCTCCTAACTACATGTATTAGTATTAAGTTAAAATACAAAAATTAAATGTTAAAACCCAAATGTGATATTCTAGTTGTTAGATAAATACAGCATACCTCTGCCTTTACATTCATAAAAGAGAGTAGAACCTATTAAAACAGTTCGATGTTTGAAGTTACTCTTAAAAAATGAGCTTGTGGACTGCTATATAGCAAGTAAGAAATCAGTTACATTAGTATTTGTATTTCTTTTGAGATTAAGGAGAAGCTTTCCTGTCAAAATTAGCCTAATCTTGTACTTAAAGACAATTAAAATGAGGAGAGGTTTTGCCTTAAATGAATTATCTTTATTTTATGCCTAATATTTTATCGTAACTGTGAGTATTAGTTAACCTAGGATGTCTTTACTAACTAACTAATTCTTCCCCAGCACATACCACAAGCAGAAGCTTTACATATACATCTTTGTATTTTTGCATCCCTTTTGTAAAGGCCAACAGTGGAGAACTGATGGCATCAGCAACATAACATATGAAACACAAGAAAAGAGTATCACCTTTGAGATGGGTGCCTTTTATACAATAGCACTTCTCCAGGATGCTCATCTCAACATGCCATATCAGGCATGGGAATTGCGACCTACTGGTATGGATGAAGCGCTACTTATGGTTACTACAGTCTTTGTAATGATTCAGATACAAATTAAGGTACTGTAAATAATTTTTTTTATAAAACATTTGCAGATTTTTTAAAAAATATAGAATTATTACAGTGTCCTTTATTAAGAACTTCGGATGCTTCCACAAGAGCAATTTGAATCTCACTCTGCACCAGTGAAAGTGCAGGAGGATCTTTTCCTTTCCAAGCACTGTGAGGAACAGTACTGGTGATTTAATTTCCATTATTTTCTGTGAACTGGTCAGAGGAAAGCATCTGTATGATTGTTCTGCAAAGTTCCAGTAAGTGCTTTGATGTTGATATTACCTTGCTGAATGATTTAATTAAATAAAATTAAATTCCACCAGCTGGAAACTTAAAAATTGTTCCTCTCTCCTCCCAACTATACCAAGAGAAATAAAAGCATTTCAAGGAACCTACTACTCATGCTACTTGTTCCTTCTAAAGGTTCAAGTTACGCATGATTATCCATATGCTCATTGCCATATAAATCAGTTCAGTAACAGACATGATTTTAAAAGCGTCAGTATGAGCATAAGCATGGGCCAGCAGACCAAGGTCATTTTCCTACAGAAAAGTGGCTTTCTTCAGGATATGTGAATGAAAGTTTACAGCCCAGAGTAGTAGATAATGTATGCAATATCCAGAATAGCAAAGATATTAATATTTGATGCCTGAAGCAGAAAATAGCTTTCATGACCGGTAAGTTGCTTTCACTGGTTTGTACAACAGGGTAATCAGTGTATGTTGTCTTCAGTAGTGGTGGAAGAGAAGGATGTGCTTTCCCATGTCACAGGAAAATGGATAAGTCCACTTGACCTAAGAGCAGTTTTGAAAAAAGCTGGTGTGAATATTTTCCCAGGAGAGTACTCTCACAAGTACGTCTCTCTGAACAAGAAGGTGAGTGCAAGAGTGGATGGTTTTCCTGCTGGTTTTTCCACCTGTTTTTGACTTAGGTAACATTTTCTTGTCTGAAGACCTGTCACGTAGAATCAGGTAGCAAGTATACAAGTGTTCTGCCAGCTAAGCCAGTGGATTCTGGTTAAAGCAAGCTTTTTCTTACATTTGTGTAACACAGGGAATTAGACTGAATGGTATATATATTTTCTAACTCGTACTTTTGCGTTACAGGCTCCCCTAGCAGAAGTTAGGGCCTATCAACAGATGGCACTGGTTGCATCTGCTTTTGCTTTTGCCTGGAGCAAGTGGAATCTAGAAGCAGGTCAAGAGCAAGTAGTGTTCAAGGTTTGTGGATTTAGACTAAACTTGAGAGAAAACCAGCATAGAACTCTTATCACAGTTAAAGAAACAGAAACAATTAACTTGTATAAGTTACACTCATCTTATCATTGTCTTCAACCCCTGCCTACACTTCTAGTGCAGCAGTTTTAAGATTTGGGGTTGACTACTTAGCAGCATCCGTGTGTGTCAGTAATACTTCAAAGCCTGCTTCTCCACTGTGTCACAGCTCATGCATTTGAGAGATCTCTAATGGGACACACGTCTCAGTAACAAAGGCACTTGCTAATGTGCTAGGATGTATAACTGACAGGTCAGCTATTGAAGCTTTAGCCAAAGCTGGGACGATATAGGTGGATGCTGATTTTCATGAAGTATCCTACTGTAGGGGTCCTCTGAATAGCAATCTGATATGCAAGTTTTTTAATTAATATCTGGAAATTTCTTCTTGTCCATATTGGGTTTTATTTGTTCCCTACTGTAAAGGGGGGAATAAGCAACTTGTGTTGATTTTTTTCCATCATGTGGTTAAAACTTACCCCCCAAAAAATACTCCCAGTGGTAGATACAGAACATACCATACCGTTGAAATCTTTAGCAGCTCTCCCACTGTCTTGAGTTAAATGCATGTGACATACAAATATTTAGCTTAATACTTAATCCCAGGAGCAAGAACTAAAACAAATGATGCCTGTTGCACCTAGTTACTCTCTCCACAGGAGTCAGGAACAGCAGCTGGAGCAGCCAAACCTTGCATTTTACAAAGGCAAACTAAATGGAAGATTTTGGTGTTGATACAGTTCCTGGTACACAGTCTCTTAGGCACAGAGAGCTAATATTGTTTTAGGGGTTCAAAACAGCACCTTGGTTTTGTTTCTGTATTACACTCACGAGTATACTAGAATTTAGAATTTCATACTAGGATTGATACTCTGTCAGTGTCATGGGCTTCATCTTACAGCACATTTTTTTCTGCAATAGGTAAGTGAGCATCTTAAAGCAGATTCTGACAAAGACAAAGACTGGTCTCTTTATATGTTTAATGGTCAGAAAGCACAAAAGCTCAAGATCACTGAAACCAGTGAAGCTTTTTCAGAGGAGCTAGAAGAAGATTCTGAATTTCACTCCACACTCTACCATATGCTTAAGGACTTTGCCAGCAAAGAAGCAATTGATAAAGTGGAAACAGCTAGCTTCCTGTTTATTGATGTTGTCTATCAGCTACTCCTTTCTACAAGAGTTTTAACATACTCTTAAATACTGCATGCTTTCCTTTAAAACTTTATTATCAAAGCTTTCAATAAAGTTACATTTCAAGTCTTGAATCCTTTTCTATTCAAATAATTAGAACAGCTTCAATGACTAAAATGCAAACATTTTCTTTCTGTTAAAGCAAAATAAGTTCTTTATTCTCTTGTGGCTAGATCACTTAGTCATATTTATTGTTAGCTATGTTCAAAATTACTAACTGTTTTATTGAAAACCTGAACAGAACCAAGACCCTTTTAGGTACTTGTAAAGATGACTTTTGTCAGGGGTGGGGGGGGGGGCAGATTTTCAATTTCAAGTCATGCTTTAAAGAAAAAAAAAAAAAAAAAATCATCTCCCCAAAAAACACCCACAACCCAACAAAACAAACCCAAACATGTAACCTTAAATACACTATCTCAGCTTCTCATACTGTCATCCAGAACTTGGAAGTATAACTACAAAAGTCAGAACCTTTGTTATACTGGGGGTGGTCCATTGTGTTGAAGTCCTGTATATGGCCACAACAGTTGCTGTAGTGAAGTCCAAGAGTCCCCAGTTCCTACAGGTGCTGCATCTGCTGGTCTTTGAAGAGACAGCCCAGTGAGGAAGCTTGTAAGAGCAGCAAGCAGTACCAGGATGGAAACAGAAACCCAGAGAGTTTTGTTAGCGTTGGAAAAGGAAGTCTTGAAATGAGATGCCCACGATGACACTAAATTGCACCTGCACGGAGTAAGAGTAAGTCATAGAATGGTTCAGTTTTTCTTCAAAACTTGGAAGCCCTCTTCCCACCCCACAAAACCCTAAAGCAAGCCAGACCCCTCAAACAAACATACAGATCCAAAACTATCAGAAGTGACAAGGTTGTTACTGTATTGGGAGCTACGTACAGTGGTAGCTTATGTCCTGAGTTTCAAATGCGGACTTCAGTAAGCAAGTTCTCGATAAGCTATTTAGGTGACTGACCCAACTCATAAGTCCACCCATGCTCCCTGTACCACACACTGTTTCTGAAGAGCAATCACAAAAGCTGCCTTGCAGATCATCAAGAAATCTTGCTTGTAGAAAGCACTGAAAGTGCTGGCCTTGTGTTTTATTGTTTTCTAGGGCTTTGGTGCTTTCCTTGAGGTTAGGGAGAAGCCTTATCCTCACTGACTATCCAAATCCTAGACCTCTCATGACACTGGCTACCTCCATCCTTCATCAAACAGTAGAAAAAAACCCCCTATATTAGTTCTTGCTGTCTTCTCAGTTTTACACACTAGCATAATTGTCTCCCCCTTGATCAGGAATGCTCACAGTGGAGGTTTAGCATTGTATATTCATATGGAATAAACAGTTTCTCTGCAGAGACAGCAGATCTCCTCTCCTGTAAGTCAGGGGCTTCCAAGGGATACTTATTTAGGACAGCACTCTCTTCCTTGACTTGAGATATTCAGAGAAATTAGCTGGAATAGTCTGGAGTTAGTCTTGATAACCGCTTGTGTCTCAGTGTGTGCCAAAGCTGCTGGCAAGATTTGCACAGGCCTCAAATCCTTGGTCATTTTTACAAGAGTCCATGTTAGCATGACCTGGTAGCCTAGCTATAACAGCTGTCACAGAGTAACCAGAAAAGGTGAGATCATAGCATGGGGCTCCTCTTTACCTCACCATTTAGGATTAGTAATGATCACCTGGTGGGGTGAGTCTCTGGCACCTGAGATAAACAAACCAACTGGGAATGAGTAAAGTGGGCATTAACAATCAAACCAAAGCTACAGCTTTGCTTCCTCTTCCTATGTCCACCACCCAAACATTGCTTTACCTCACAATGATGTGAGAAAAACTTACGCTGACTCTAGGTTCCATTTTGATGAAAATTTTCCTTTTTCAGAGATACTTTCCTTCCTGGATGTTTCTTCTTGTACTTCAGCAGGTGATTCCGACTGCTCATTTCTATAAGCAAGCATCAACAGTTCCAAAGCTTTTCCATCAAGCATTCAATTTGACAGAGCTCACAATAGCTTGACTTTATAGCCCTGATCAAGTGGTGGACAGTTAAGAGTTCTTTAAAAACAAACCAACCAACCCGGCACACACACCTCAGAGGAGGTTGTGTTGAACTTACTTTGTTTCAGAATGTTCATCTTCATACTCTGCCCAGGAATATGTGCTAATGAACCGCTGTAGTGAAGGACGCTTCTCATTTTGCTTTGCTCCTAGTCGTCCCCTGTCATATTTTAAACAATATTTGCCTTAATTTCCCCATCAGATATATAGCAGGAAATTAGAAATTCAGCAGCAGCCTACTCATTTGAGTAGGCCTTAGACAAATAAGTTTCAAAATTTGTTGCCTGAAATTAGGATTTTTTTTTTTTTTAAAACCGAATCCATCAATGCCAGCCGCCTAGTTTTCATATTCTAGTTCTAATGCAAGACAGTTGAGGTAATTAAAAAAAAAAGCTGTGACACTTAGTCACGAAGGCTTATTTACCTATTGAAGCATGTAAAATTAATGCGAAAGATGCAGCCTAAATGTTATTATACCTCAAGATGCTCCATAAGGTGCTTAATACAGGCACAGTTCGAGTTGAAAATTTAACCCTATTCAAAGACAAGCCCAAGTAACTTTACCAACTGCTTGATCTCCTGTTGAATTTGTCACTCCGTTCATCTCCATCAGGTTCATGGAGTTGGGCCTAGAGAAGAAGTTTGACACACTTACTGCGTTGGCATTTTCATGCTTCAGCCCAGCCAGTTTTGAGAAGGTAAAGCGCCTCACCATCTGGGAACCCTTACTTACCAGCGGCAACCCAATACCTGCATTTCCAGCACTCCTAGGCAATGTTGCAATGCTAACTCTTCGTAGGGATGATGATGGCTATACAAATAAGAGGCGTTACTGACTCTATCAAGGAATGACTGGATTACTCACTGATCACATAAAATACCATCTGTTTTTATACAAACTATACAAAAAAAAAAAAAAAGATGTTGATACTTAGCTTGAAGTGACACACAAAGAAGAATCAAATCATAAGCACAGCCCAAACCATGTTCTTTAAAGCAGCATCTTTCCACATTAACTGCTTATTCCCCCTCTAAGCATCTGACGTGAGGCTGGCTACACAGCTTCCAGCAAAATACCAAAACTGAATGTGTCTAAATTCCCCTAATGGTGCCCACAGGAATTCCTACAGTCAATCTGAATTGCTCCCGTCTATTTTTTCATCTTTCTGTGCTAAACCCTTCTTCTGTAACCCCAATGAGAGAACCACACATGAACAGTATTTCTTAACTCCTGCATGAGAGCACAGCCATTTCAGCTTCTGTGAACACTTCATCTCCTAAGTGGGACCACATGCAGTTCCCTTGGGTTGGTGGGGGGAGGTAGGGGTGATTGAAAAAATATATCCTTTGTTTGATGACATCAGCCCATATTTGAGACAGAAAAACACAAAGTCAAGCATGTAGCAGAGCACCAGCACATGACAAAGCAAAGAAAAACACAAACACACACACACTTAAAAAACACACTTGAAATTTCATGTTAGGCTGTAAAGGCCATTACCTTAAAGTTAAAAGAATTTGGTAGCTTTTTATTTGTAGATTCGTCTGTGAAGAGATCAAACATCAGAAAGGCTTACAGGAATGCAGTGAGCTTTATTTGCAACTAAAGGTCTGACTTTTTGCAGTATCTGTTTAAGCAAAGAGTGTATCAGAGTACTCTCAGAAAGCAGAAATGAGATTTCAGGAAAAAGCTTTCTATTTCATTAGATAAGTTCATAATATTCACACATTATACATCCTCTACAAGCATCAATTTCTGTTGCTATCATTAAATGTATTCTTCTATTATCGAGGCAGTGTCCTGTTACAGGACAATCTTTTACAGTCAGGAAGGAATAGCCTGTGATTCAGAAGGCTCCTGCAAGGATTTTACTGGTGTGTAAGACTGCCCTTTCTGTTTTTAAAATACATGCTTTATTTTTCAGAAGAATTTAATACTTCTCTGGCAAAGCCACAAGTACACAGTGCCATCTGAAAACCTGACCATTGTATCATCTGCTTAGAGGAGGAAATTCAGAGCACCTGCACTTAAGGAGTCTGTAATTCATATTTAGAAAAGAGCAGGAAGCATCTGTAGAGAGCAGTCAAAGCTCAGCTACCCAGAAATAGCTACTGGGAATGCTCCAGTGTGAGTGAGCACCCAAATTTACTGCTCACAAGGAATAAGATTATCACCACCACATGCAATGCAGTTTTCTAAAAGCCAGAACATTACCGCATACTTGCAATGTTTCCCCCCCACCCTGAGATTCATGACAGTTTACATACAAGTCTAATTTCAGAGAGTTGTTTCTAATACTGTTAGTAAATTGCTATTTTTTCCTCTATTTTTAGGACAGGAGATACAACAGTCACATAACCCCTCCACCAAATATGTTAAGCTTCAGCTAGATAAAGGTCTATGTGGCAGGTGCTAGAAAGAGGAAAGACGAAGCAGCTTTTCTTAGTTACCTCGATCTCCAAGAGCAGTAAAGGATCTCTCATTCTGGAGCAGGACCTGTTTCAGCTCCTCAAGTTCTGCATGTTCTTTTGCGTACATGCGCTTCAGGTTTTCCACATGTTGAATCATTACTTCCACAGCCTTGCTGACACGGCTCTCCTGACAGAGCAAGTGCAACAGCAGCAGGAAAGAGAAGCGGCTCTTTGAGGAACTGCATCATGTTTGGAGTTTAAGACTTTTTTCTTCCCTTAACCATCTACTCTCATCTTGTATCACTGTGATGCAACATCCTCTCATTTTTGTCCACCCTTTCAAAGTTTCACTACAACCCATCTCCCAACACATGCCCAAGTTACACAGGTCTCATTTCTCCAGTGATTACTCTTATCCTAAAATAAATTAGTCTTAATTTTCTGAGCCCTTAACTCCTCCTCATCTCTTTTCTCTGATCTACAGTCTCAGCTGCCACCACGCATTTGCTAGTACTGCCAAGTCATATTTTCATGCTGTTCTTTGGCATTATACACAATTACACATAACATTTGAGCAAGTCTTTGTAAATTTCCATAGATTTAGCTTATTAGCTGCCCTTTCCATAAGGCACAGAAATACCATTAGAGCATCAAGACTATTGTTATGATATTGCATTCTTGTGCGCTCTACTTGTGCGTATAGGTCCCTTTGCTGCAAATTCTTTTTTTGATTTTTGTTTGTTTGTTTTTTGTTTTAAATTGGGACCATATTTCTGTTGTGTGTTTTTGTGCAATGCTAGTGCAACGTAGCTGCTCTCATTGCCTGGGATTCCTTATAAGAGCACAAACAGTGATCTGAGAAGAGAAAGCCAGGACTAAGCTGTACTGGTCAGTCTGCATTACATACACAAGATTCCCAAATCTAATTGTGGAACCAGAAGCCTAGCAAACAGATACTGCTATCCCTTTATGTCTAGAACCTTTTAACTTTGTACAAAATACATTTACATGGAAACGGTTACCTGATTAATGGCGCCCAACATCTCTGCTCTACTGGCGACTCGGGCTGCATACTGGCTAAGGAACTGTAGGCTTTTCCGCAACTTCTTAATAATCTCCTGCGCTTGGTTATCTTCTTCACACAAAGGAACTAAAGCCTAAGAGGCATATTGGTAAGAAAAACTGTGAGCTATTAGTAGAGAAAGAAGGGTGAACCCACCTGATGACACTGAGGAGTTGTGTTCAGGCCCACCCAGTCACAAGATCAGCATCCAACATCCTCGATCAGTGTAACTTGGATTCAGACCTCCAGTGGGCAGAGACTTCAGCTTACCCAGCGTAAAATCAGCTGAAGGCAGGGGTCTTGCCCAACATCTGTGCAATAGATAATTTCCCCACTGCCTGAGCACAGAATACACTCAGATGAAGGCTACCCCTCAAATGCAAAATCTCTCATATTTCAAGTGCATCACTTAAGAACTTCATTCAGATTTGCTTATAATGTATTATTACATACACACGAATCCTAAAAAAAGCTGTATGAAGAGAGACAGTTTCACAACCGTTCATCCCATCCACCCTACCAGCCTTGGCCAATACTAACCTCTAACATCTTTAGAGCATTTGTGATCTCCTTTTTCAAATTTTCTTCAGCCAGGTCTCGGGACCTTTCTTCAAGCCTCACTCTCTTGTCCAAGGTAAACAAGTCACATTTAAAACCTAAAGATAACCTCAGAAATTCAGCCTGTTGTGGGAGAGGAAGAGATTTCAGAATAATCCAAGTGATGCAGAAGCTTTTAAAGTAGATTTGGATACTGACATGACATTTGGGACTATACCCCACGAACAAAGTTAGAGGAGAGATACAGAAGAGAACGCAAATGCGGCCCACTTCCACAAAGCCAGTCGTCCCATCTGTAGTGATGGGGGAAATAATCTGCAGCCAGAATAGGTGATATCCTGGCAGCACGCAGCGTGCCATCTGTGTCTTTTGACAAAACTGTCTTAAATCAGCACATTCTGCCTGGGAGGAGGTCACAGCTATGCTCCTTCAAGCTTGCAAACAAATGTTTCAGTAGCGAGAAATCTTTTGTTCAGTTTTACAGATTTCCATCTTTTTCCGTCCCTTCCAAAATTTCTATTGGGCTTGGAAAGACAGATTTCAGAAGCCAACTTACAGAAATACATCCGGTTTAAGCTACTCAGCATCATTCTTTTGCATAGGACAAGATATTAATCAGGGCTTATCTACAAGATCTTTCTGTTGTATCGGACAAGATCTGTCCGAGATACCTGAGGATACAAGCAGTCGAGACTTACCTCCACTTCTTTCTCATTAGGGGAGTCACTGTAGGATAAGAAGAAGCAATCATGTAACAGACTGCAGCTTTAAATTCATACCTGCAGGTGGTCACTGAAAGTCAAAACACTTACGGCTCATTTTGCTTTGTTTTTTCTCCTTTAATGCCACCTGCAGTGGGTGAACTCCCTGAGAAGAGAGGAAAAAAAAAGTTCTCAGACAAAAGAGAAAAACAGCCTCCCCAAAACAGCTTGTGAAAGTCTTTTAAGCTCCAACAGAAGCCACTGTTAAAGATTTCCAGTGTTAAGCTCTTGCCAACAATACCAACTTGTGTATCTCAGTGTATATTAGGGTTAGAGCGTCAGTAAGACAGCACGGCACTGTCACTTGTACAAAGCCCCAGAAGTTAGTTGTTTAGTTGGCTCCAACTGGCATCTAATTAGTATAGGAATGGTTGATTATAGATTTTGGCTTGAGTCCCCAGCCCATAGGTTCAGCATGTTACGTGACTTGCTACATCACTAGCTTTTAGTGAACTCCAAAGGCAAAAGGTGAGGCCACTAGAAGAGTGGAGATGTCTAAGCACAGTTCAGTAGAAACATCATCCTGCTTATCTATATCATATTACCCCAAGCTCTAGCTAGCATAGAGGATGCTGCTTTACAAATCTTTGGGGAGAGTAGGCATGCCAGAACTGTTTCAAATATCCCAACTCCTTTGCAGCTCCTAAGAAATTTTCCTTCCTGTCTAGAGGAGGATGGAGCTGGTTAGATCAGTATCTGCAGAAATCAGAGAAGCAGATTTTGCATGATAACGTTTTCTTTCTCTCCACTGCTAATCCATTTTGATCTCTAACTGCAGCTACTGTTCCTTAAAACAAAAACCCCTCATAATAATTGGTGTGGGGCAGGCAGTTCTCTGCACCTCTTGCCACAGCTCTTGACCCAGGTGACCAAGGCATGTGCTCCAGTGAGTTACACAAATGTGTTCAGCAAAAACCTCCTCTTACCTTTCCTACTGGGAACCACAGCTGGTGCTTGCTCACTCTGGTCTTTATTATTTTTCTTTTCCTGGTCGGCCTCCTAAGGGCATATCAGAGAGTAGTTATAGCAAGGGAACAGCCACAACACCACTGGAGGGGCCTGTCCCCTCCTGCAGTATTTTTCTTAGTCACTGCTCAGCCAAACCAGTTCTATGTTTCACTGTCACTAGGGCTCTTACCAGGTCTTGCTTCAGAACATTTTGAAATGCGGTTTTGTGTTCTTCCATCACAGGACAGAATTCCTTCTTGGTCAGATCCGCTCCTGGGGAGAAACATTCCCAAACCCAAATGTAACAATAAAAATGAAACAAGCCTCCCACACCCAATGTACTAGCCACGGACCAACAGGGCTAAAAGAAATTGCAGCAAATGCCAGGAAAGGGCATTAAGAAGGAGAGGCAGCAGCAAAGAACTATAAAGACATAAAGGAAGAAGTGTGACAATATGTTTGGCTTGGAAAAAATCCCAGTAAAAAGCATTACATGTTTACAAGTGAGACTATTACTCCTGGTTGTAGTTGCGCTAGTTGAAGTTACAAGAGTTACAGTAATATTCCCTTGGACAAATGAATTTCATTATTTTTGCTACCAGCACGGGGTTTTCTTTTGTTTGTTTGCTATTTAAAGAGACAGTTTATAATTAATTTTTATTTGGAATTCTATAAGCACAGGAATATGTAAAAAAAAAAAAAGTCCCATGCACAAACTAACAGGAGAAGTGATGAGTATTTGTAATTCTCTTATTTCATGTTATGGAATATCAGATGAAGTCAAGAAATAGATGCTGCTTCAGTTGCTGTTACAGAGGAGCTTGAGCACAACCAGGTCATGAAATACACACAGTTGTGGTATTTCAAGTGTCCATAAGCTTCAAACATAGTCTGCCACTTGGGCTGTCCTTTGTACCTAAAAACTGAACTAGCAGGGTGCTGATAAAGCCAACAAAATAACTCTCTTTCCCAGAAGATGAGTGGTGATGAACTGATAAGTTCAGGAACTGATGATGCCAGTTCAAGTGCAACACAAACTTTCAAGTGCCGCAATTTCGAAAAGCTTTAAAGCAGGCAAAAATAACCTCGAGGAAGACTGCTATTAAAAAGATTTTAAAAGGAAAATATTTAAGAAACTGAAGAAAGTCTGAGAGTCACACTAATTTCTTGTGTAGCAGTAAGTCTGGTAGCTATTTATACCTTTTAGAACATCTAGAAATCTTTTTTTTTTTCTTTTCTGTTTATGTAGTCATACATGCGCACACACAGATGCAAGCCAAAGAAATGGTGCAGGGAAAAGAAAAAAAAAAACCAAACACCTCCAGGTTTGAAGTGTTTTCTCTTTTCACCCTTCACATGAACAACCACTTCTGCTTAGCACTCCCTTTTGTGCCTGCTGATTTTTGCAGCAGCCCTACATATCTGACCTGGCTCCCAAGCGCTTTTACAAGACATAGTGTGGTACTAGCAAAAACCGCAAGTGAAGATTCATCAGTGTCTCCGTTCTAATACTAGAAACACTTTCTATTCAGAGATATACAACAGGCAGCAGGATTCTCAGACTTTAAAGCTATTTGGACTCTTTCTGGTCTGGTTTGCATATCTGTTTCCTCCTTGCCAAAGGCACCTAGACCACATATGAAAATTAACAGTAGAGGCAAATTAGTAGAAAGAAAATATGTTTAAGTGAGGGGACTGAATTAGATTTCGGGAAGATAGTACTAAAGAAAGAAACAAAACCAAACAAGAAATGATGACAAGAAGTCTTATATTTAGGTGAAGGTTGAAAAATGGTTACAAACAAGTATGCACACGTATTCTGTGCTGCTTATTCAGATCAGCTTTTTTAAAAATAGCTTAAATACACCGTGTACGTGTACTCCAGTTTTGGTTTGCTTTTAGTTTTTAAGCAGAAGCAGCACCATCAGATCTGGTAAGAATAATTCTTCTGGGTGTTTATGGCTGTAGTGAAAGACAGAGCCATAGACAAAGGACTCTATCCTCATCCTTCCTCTTGACCCATCCCAGTTTCTTGTGCGCTGAGCATCAGTTTTGAAAGAGAGGAAAGTGTTATTTTGTCTAGCCGTATCACTAAACTTAATGCCATGAAAACATTCTCTCTCCTCCCAAAATTGCCTGGGGCTTAGTACCCACACAATGTTTTGCCAGCTGAGCAAGCATCAAGGTTTCACTAAGTTATTTCATGTTTACTTCTTGAAGTGCTGTAGGCTACCAGCCTCCTGCAAGTAGGTAAAGCCTTATTCCTACTCAGAGTTTCGGGGAGGGTTGAGGGCACTTGCAGGCAAACGTATGTTCAACAACAGAAAAATCACAAGTTGTCATTAAGTTACTTTTCTTACTCAGCTTCCTCACTTCAAAGATGTGCGGGAAGCAAGCCGTTTCCTCACTGCGTGAGTGCCGGTGTGCTGCAGCAGTTACTGTACCTGATACAGGACCAGCCGGATACTTATTGTTGTTTTTCTCCATTGCTACGGAAGTTGGCACATCTTCCTCTTTTTCACGTGAGCACTTGGGTGATTTTTCCTCCATAACAAGGCAGCCTATAATATCAGGCAACAGAAGACAGAGCTCTTACTGTTCAGTAAATGCGCAGACTTGAGCATATCTATTTCCAAGACTTTCAGTGCAAAAGTTCACACATCTGTGCCCCAAATTAAGGGCTTACCCGTTACTGGTGCAGTGCTTTCCAAAGAGGGTGTAAGAACTTCTTGGGGTGATGTGAAGCGATCACTGCCAAAACAAAATTCTTTCAGATACTCATCTGGTATTGTACAATCTTGATAAAGGCTTTTACAAGCTTGCACAAAACCTGACCTGGATGGGATCAGACTGGCTGGTAGTGTTGGCTCTGCACAGTCAATCTTAATGGAAAGAGAGAAGAGTTAGCATCAGGGAAAGGGTTGCTGTGCGAGTAGAAAATTTGTATGTCAAAGTTTTAATAATCCCCCCAGCTGTGCCTAAATTATTTCAGCAGTGAAGAACTAGGTGGTAAGTGCATACAGATTCATCTGCTAGTCTAAAGCCACCCATACATACAGTATGTAGCTTAGCACGTTATCATCATTAGGAGTGATAACTATGTTTCTGCAGAAATCTTACCTCAGGAATATCATACTTAGAGATGTATTTTGGTTCCTGACTTCATGTTTTGCTTCTAACACACATTTTCAAATGACCAAGGTACATGTTACCACACCACTGTTCTATCTTAATGCTGTGTATCAAAATATATATCCATTTTCAAGGTCTTGACCTCAGACCCTACAAGTGAGGTGCACAGAGCTTTACTCAGCTATAGATGTCAGACTCGTTTAGGTAAATAAAAGTGTTACTATTAACAGCTCAACCAAGCAGATGATTCAGAACGCAGAAAACTCGCATGTTGTGTTGTTCCTTTTAGCGTCTGTCTTTGAATGACACTAGTTTTCAGTATTATATATAACAATTACCTAGCTACTTCAGAAGGCTTCAGGCCGCCTCCTTTGTATGCAAACAGCAGAGAGGAATTCAGCAGTTAAAGGCTGGTACGTAGTTTTGCTTATGTTCCTTTAGCCGCTACAGTGCGGTTCTGGACCCGAGTTTTATCACACCACAGACAAAACCAACATCCTCTTAAGTCTTTTAGTATAGCAAGGGAGATACTGAATGGGAAATATCCCTCTTCCTCATTTCACCCTGGATAACTCCAGCTTGCTTATTCGATTGATAGATTGGTCTCTCTTTATGGGTGAAAATACAGGGTGAAACAGAGGTTTAAAGGGTTAAGTCAGTAATGACTTGTGATGAACTCCACCCACTGCTGAAGAGGAGTGCTGAATAGAGAAAAAAAAAACCCCAAAAACAAAACCAAAACACAAACCTATCTCCAAGCAGAGAAAGTATGAGGCTAGCCAGCTTTAGGTAGTTCCCTACGCATCAAGTGTCCAAGAGCACTATTGAAGTCGGGGGGACACAACAGAAAAAAAACGTATCAGTGAGAGATCACCTATGTTCTGGTATCTTCCCTCCCCCCTCAAATGTCCTCAGAGGACCCAGGAAACCCAGCAAAGTAGAAAAGGAGGTGACCAAGGCCCTCTGTCACTTCCAAGAGCAACCGACTGCTCCCAGCATCAGTAAGTGCCTTCTCTCTCCTCTCTGCTCACTCACCCATCGGAGCTCGGCTGTACTCACAGAGCCTTGCCCCAGCCAGCTGGATGTTTCCTCTAATGCAAATCCAGGCTATTTTTATTCTTATTTGAATTTTTCATTAAGCTTAAGGAAGTACAGCATTGCATTTGCCTTGTTCAGGCCATTAGGTCTACAGGAGTATTAGGGAAGGAGAAGGTGAAAATGAATAGCGTGTTGAAATAAAAGAAAAGAAATCTAAAGGGCTTTTAAAACAAACACACACACATCCCCACACCACCCAACCAAACAAAAGAACCCTTGCATCACCTGGAACTGACTAAAGTGATACGTTATTCTACATGTCCTCTCCGTCCCCAGGTAATCACATGGTCAGTGGTTTCTGTTTGCAGTGAAGGAAAATCCTCAATTCAGTTTTTAAAACCCCATACTGACTATTAGGATTGTGAGCTCCCATGGATTGCACAGGGTACACTTAAAGAGAAACACCACCACCACCACCCACATTCTAGATTTCCTGATAAAATCTGTTTGCACAGGGCATTAGAGAATGGTTCTTCTTCCTAATAAAAGGATTGTGTCAAAGAAGATCCTGCAGTACAATCCTAATCACTTCCCCCCCCCCTCATCCCTTCGATTAGCATAATAATCCAAGGATCCTCTATCACAACAGACAAATTCTGGCCACAGTCTTGTATAACTCCTCCCAAACAAGCATTAACATTTGGAAGGCCTATCATCTGGTTTTTAGGCCGTGATATCACTTTCACATTTAGAGATCAAAACAACTATAAAAAGCCAAAGCTTCATCTGGCTCTCACAAAAGCTCCTTTATTAAATAGCCCGTAAACTCCTACAGTGACAACGCTTTGACAAAATAACTTGAGTTACTTACATGCTGAAGGGCTCTATCTGCTCAAACACATCTGCAACCACAGTATAAAAAAACCACCAAACACCTAGGGAGACTTTTCCTATTAAACAAGGATATTCAAATTTTGCTGCACATCAGTTTTTAGAACAGTTACTGGACACAGCCAATTTGCCTTTTCTCTGGGGCAACTTTAACATTTTCATTTTCCCCCTCTAAAATACTCATACAGAAAGTTTATATAAAAAAAAGGGGCAAAAATGGAAAATGACATTTCTGAGCCCAGCTGGAGTTACAGAAAGCTCCAGAGTAGTGAAGCACAGGCATTTCAAACAACTTTGCAAGGCTGTGACTTTCTGGAAGGACTGGATAAAGCAAGAGCCCTTGAGATTATCCTCTTTAAGGTAGCTTAAGTAGTAGCAGCACAAGCTAGGAGTTCCTCACCTGCTTTACCCCAACCAAGTCAGCGTGCTGAAACCACAGGCAGTCCCCACCACTCTTACTTTTTACCCTCGCTGCACTTTCTGCCTTGATTTGCTGCTACAACCGGATCACTGCTGCACTTGCAGGTACCACACACCAGCTAGGGTAGGTCTGAGGTTGCCTGCTCATGGCTCTTGCAAAGGTTATTTCCAGGTTCACAGAAACCACTGACCAATATTCTTCCATCATCACCACCACCAATACTGGAGTTTGTAAAGCTAATTAGAAGCCCTGCGTGGCAGGGCTGAGGTCTAGATTTCAATAGCGAGCCTTGCGGTACTGAGCACAGAGCACAACTGGGTGTGCTGAGCTGCAGCTCATCTTGCTGTTGCCATGAGAAAGCCGACTGACAGCTCAAGCTGTAGATGCAGGATTCAACACAGCAGTGAAGGCATATCTGAGCACATCAGCTGAAGGAAAGTTTTTATACAGCAAAGATGTCATTTTTGAGCTGTTACACAGTAGCCATGGGAGAAAGTGCAGAGAAAGGCAGCATTCACAACTAAAACGTCCTGTGGCTTCTTGCAGGTGGATAACAAGAGTGAAATCACTCAGACTTCCCTAGCAGAACTGAGTATTACTGCAGAAACAGCACTGTCTCAAGCCTTGAAACCACATTTAAAATACTCCCCAGCTAAAAGCATGACCCAAATGCACGTGAACATCAAGACATTTGGGTCTATAACTACAGTATTCCACAAGTGTGCCCGAATAGAAGGGACTACCCCACACAGAACAAGATGTCACAGCACCCTGCAGACTGATGCCTGCTCCATTCACCTTGGAGCAGTGCCAATTTATAGCGGCTCAATCTGGATCCGAGTAAGGCACTAAAGGCTTGAACCGATTCAAAACCACATCTCGGGCATCAGAGACAGCACTCACCTCAATAAGCGAGGAGTCCATCATTGTAATGGAAACAGGAAGATCTGCATCAGTATAGTTACCAGCAGAGCATATTTTCCACCTGGCAATACACATTTTATTTGCATATTGCCCAAACAGTAGTGATATATTTTGCTCATTTTCCTTAAGCACATAACAACTGAAGTCACCACTGTCTGTAGAGTCAGACAGCTGGTCTCTCAGAGAAAGAGAAATTCATCACTAACATCAATCCCTCCTCCCCCGAACGGCAAGAACCACCACCAGTCCTTCTCCCAACCTCCTCCACACTGCACAATTCTACAGAAAACCAGTGACAAAAGCTTCACAAGCTGCTGAGTCTTTTGCTGCAGACTGCCTGCCTCTGCATCTTCAGGAACATCTTTATCTTTTAAAAATATTCACCAACAATAGTTAGCTAGCTTTCATAATCTTAAGCAGTTCAATTTCTATTTTAAAGATCTAAGGAGGCAGCTTGATAAGCAAAGACCTCAGAATTCCTGCTCTAAACTCTGCAAAAAAATGTGACTCCTCAAAGCCAATAGGATTTTGGCTCCTAAATGGGAGTGTCAGTTGTGAGTTAAATACTGAAAATAGACATACAAGAATGCCTACATCATGCCTCAGTTCTCCAGCACGAAATGGAAACACCATCACTGTATTTGGCTGGTGGTCATACCAACAGTTTCAGTAAAAAGTTTTAATATTACTTTCGTGAATAGAAGCAAAGTTTTGCCCCGTAACACCATTAGCTGACCACCGAGTGTCGAGTATTTCCTATAAGGGATGCCCTGCTGTTGAGCTCAGCACGTGCTGGGGACACAGCTTTCCCTTGGAACCTGCTAGATCCTGTGGACTCTTCCACCCTTCACCCCAAAGAGGTTATCCTGCCGTCTTACTTGCACCCCACTGACGTCACATCTGAAGCGGATGCGTGTCCCAGATCGCAGCTTTCAAACGTGCAGCTGCCAGAGCTCCGTCTACAAGGCTGACCCCAGTCGTGCACAGAGGAGTTATTTGGGCATGAGGTTTCCAAGGTCAGAGCATCTGTTAAGAGAGACAAGTGTGAAGAGTGGTGGTCATTGGCAAAGTTGGATTTAGTCACATGTCAATTTTTGACTAAGTCTAAAATAATCAAGAAGCAGACCAACCAAATACAGATTTATAATAAGGCAGCTTCCATCTTGGTATGAAAGGGTTAGGTTATATAGCCTTAACATATTTTGTAGATGGAGAGTCTGCAGCACCTGGGGATGGGGATTTTCCATCAGTCAGGTTATAGAAACTTCCACATAGGACATCTTTGTGGTAGTGAACTGTTTTGTGTGGCAGAGAGGGCTGGGAAATAGATCATCTTTTTTTGTATCAATACTCAATTAGTGCAAGCCAAGAATACCTGCCATATTTGTGGCTGGATCATGATATTACAGCAAGTTGCAAGAACACTCCGAGTTGGCCCACTGAAACAGCCCTTTCAGAGCAGCAGAGCGCTCTTTAAGGAGCATGTGCAGTCAAGCAAGATCTTCTTCCATCTCCCCCAGTATGGTGTAGAATTACATTTGAGCGTTCTACAGTTTGTGCGAGAAGAGACTCTGTGTTGTACCAGCTTCCTGCTGGAAGACACACTTTGTTTATAAAATCCCAAATGCACTCCGCAGTTCTGTGGCCCCGCAATACCTATCTGTCAGTGGTTGCTTTTAATACTCGTAAGGCTTGAGAGTTGCAGGGAAGTACAAACACCGTATGAATGCAGGAGAAATCAACAAATACAATTATTTGGTTCTCAGGAGCTATGTTACCCGTTCAAGTTTTTAAATCACGACTGACCTCAGCTCAGTAGCAACGTAGGACATCACTTGCTATCTCAGTGTGTGCCAGTCAACAGAGCAAATGGGAAGAACATAACTCAAGCCCTCTTGATCCAGACTGGCAAGCATCTTGTCAGGAATATCCTTGGATGTATGATTTATACCAATAGTTCCTTAAGCTTTTGGGGACTCCTGTTAGACTGACAACCACCTTTTCAGGCCTTTCATTGCAAGCATTATAAACATGGTTCAGCCTCCTGGATTACATGCAGAAATAGGCTAAAGCCAACAACAGATTTTCCACACTCTACCAACACGTTTAGCACCATTGATACTGTTCTATCAACTCTTCCTATATTTCAGGAGAGACACAGAAAAATGGCCAACACCACCAGGTCTTACCTAGCAGAGATGTACTACGCCAGTGTGAAATATCCGAGGGCAGTGTCCTGGGAAGTTCAGTGCACAAGGTGGGTCCTTCACTCCACAGTCGTTTAGAGCAATGGAGCTGCTAATTGAAAAATAGAAAGTGCTGCTGCTGTTCAATCACGCTGAATACATTAATGCCACCAACTCCCCCCCACACACGCAGTTGCATCTGCATAATGTAATACTAACAGTTACACAAATACATCATCTGTTGCTTTTTTGCCTAGAAAAGCTCACATCCTTAATGGGCAGAACAGAGACAGGAAGAGGTAGCATAATTCAACTTTACATTTGCAACAGACATGTTGGTTCAAGCTAGGTCTGGAACTAGATACTACAAAACCAGGCAAGATGAGCATGACAGGAGAACAAAAAAAAAAACCCAAAACCAAAAAACCCCAAAACCACCCACCCAACCAACCAACCCCCCGTGAAAAACAAACAAAAAACCCCCCAAAAACCCTTTCAGCCAAGCCAAGCCAACCCAACCAGATAGATTGAGAAGGGGAACACTCATCCAGTGTCCAGCACCTGCTACACAGGTCAGGTTTCCCTCAGCAGGAGCAGGAGGGCAGCTCCAGCTCGGCTGCACGGAGACAAAGCACTGCCCCCACCATCCCCTGCCCCTGGATGCACACCTCTTGCTTGCTGTTTAGTGCTGAAGAGGCGTCATCTGAAGGTGGCTAGAGGAAATTTCTGAAGCAACAATTACGCAGCTGCATTTGACCTAATGTTGCTAAGTGATGAAAAATGGAAAAGAAATTGGAAGATGTAGCCCCATCTTCAGCCTCTGATCCTTCTCAGAATGCAATTTATCAGACGTCTGTATTTTGTCACAGTGACTGCTCAAAAGCAATAGGAAACTGGTTTTGCAATAAGGTTTTGAATATACTTTTATATGTGTATATACATGTGCATGCATATATACTTAAATAAGTATCTCAAATTATTTTTATTGAATGTTTAACTTGTCAAAGTTTCTCACAAAGAAAGTTATTTATTTCCTTCAGGTCATGAAAATAAATAAGAACAAACAAAACTAGTGTTACATTTTAACAGGCTCAGCAATGGTCATAACAAGCACACTTACCTTGCCTTTCACCGGCTCATCTGATGTGGACAGCAGACCGTAGTGAGATTCTAACTCTGCACAGCACTGTTGCAATAGAGAAATAGTTTAAAGCAGGCAGACGTAGAAGAAAAAAAAAAGGTTAAAAAAAGAAAAAGGAACACTACTACTGATTATGAACAAAATGGAATTTTATCTTTCTAACTGAACTATTTTCAGCTGTCAGGAAAACTATGCAGTTGTTTCCCCTTGCTACTTTCAGCCGTTAATTCTGCAGACCTTTATGCACAAATACAAGTTTTATTCACAGGCAGCTGGTCCGCAGTTTGGATTCTGCTCCTCTGATGCCCCTGTTACAGCCTAGGATACATTTTAGGATCTTCTGTTTGTCTTTATAAATACCTTGTTATTCTATGTTAAATCCAGACCGTTCAGACCCTGAGCTATAGCGTTCCTTACTAGAGCGGTTGGGAAAAAAGTCTTCCCACAATGTCTCCCCCTCCACCCCCTTTCCGAACTTGAAGAAAGTATTTTTATTCAAAGCAAAGCACTCCAGAGTTATATAATTTCCAACATATTTCCGCAGAGGGGCACAAAGGTAATAACTGTTTCACTGCCTATTCCAATGTCTGAATACTGAAAAATATTTTATTACAAGATTTTAAACATTTGTTTTGAAGACTGTCTGCAGAAGAGAGGGCTGATTGTGGGGGACAAATCACACCAATGCATCAGGGAAAGCTTCTCTCAGCCCCATTTGATATGATCACCAACAACTGTTTACAGTGAAGACCAACACCACACCTGTAAGTCCTAGCCTATTTTTTCCAGAAGGCTGAAGAAGGGAAATACTAATGTGCAGATCAGCACATACAGTTTACTGCCTCCACAGTTATGTACATGTTAGAAAAAGAAGAAATTAGATGCTGCCAAATTACTTGCAGTTCATCTCAGCTGTAGATGTCCTTCCACCAGAGCACCTCCTGTGCAAGCCTACCTTTTCTTCTCCCACCAAACAAGCGTCATACCTGACACAGCAATTCACAGAGTCGCCTTTGAAGCAGTTCCCATCTCAGCGTATTAGCAGTTGCTATGAAGAGACATTTACAAGTCTTACAGGGTTCCTTATAATTTGATAACAAGTAGTCGGATGTTATAGCGTCTTTAAACCTGACTTCTGCCTATCACAAACCCATTGTATCTTGCTTTAGTCTAGTTACACCTACAACAGTTTTTCCACAGGAAAGAGAATTTTAAAAGTGCATTTTGTTTTGCGAGTTTCACCCTACAGAAAACACCGGGCACTTTCTTCCCTGTGGTTACATTTCCCCTTGCTATAAGGGGGGGGCAATGCTTCTTCACATGGTCACGGTTAAGGTGCCACAATTCCCTGTGGAAATGGATGACTCCATTACGACTTATTGGAAGAGAAGCATTTGTCCTTCCAATTTGACATCCAGTACGGAAGTTTTAAAGTCGATGGGCTTTATGTTATACTTAGAAACATTGTTTGTTCAAGTTTGGTAATGCCAGGGCCTGTCGCTGGTGACTTCTACCTTGATATAAGTCTATCATAGCTTTTATACCACAGCTAATAATGGACAGGGGAGTGGTGAAAGAAGATTTCATTAGCACTGTCACTTCAGTGCCCAAGCAAAAATTGAAGGCAGCTCTTAGTAGCTTGTTCAGCTCTTTCACTGGACAAGGGCTGTGGCAATTAGTGGCAAGGCATGATTAAACATCTGAAACATAGAAAGAGCTGTGCCAGGCTGACTTAGGTTGAGCAGCAGCTTCCTTGGCCAACAGGTTCCCTGATTTCTCATCTCTTACCACGCAGGTGGGAGGAAGTAGGGGAATGGAGTGGGTAGGTGGTGGGGGGAAGAGACCACAGCCCAGCCCTTCAGTCAGAAGGGGCACTAGACCTGTCTGGCTTTCTGCAGAAACCGATATAAAGCATTGTCCTCCCCGACTCCCATCCTTGTTTGTCACAGCCCTGTTCTTCATAACACTTTGCAAATTCTCTACACATCTACCAGTTTATTTCTATTTATCTACAGAAAGATATTTCTGCAAACTACCTGGAGTCATTTAAAGCCAAAGTCTCAGCCATTTTCAGGGTGGTGGTGTTTTTCTGGGGGGTCTCTCTGGATTTTAATTTTTTTTTTTTTTTTTTTTTTTTTTTTTTTGAGTCACAGTGGCACCAGTCTCTTCCACGTCTGGGGTTCTCTCTCTTTTCTTTTATTCTAGCTCACTTTGCAGAAGAGCTTTGTCTATTCAGAGCTGGAAAATGACACACTATTTCCACTGTTATGCCTCTTACTAAAAAACCAACTCCACAGTGTGAAGGAAGCAGTAAGCATGAAAGCAATGAGCACACACACGTGAACAATACCAAAATACTGGTCAGAAGTCAGCAAGCACAGTCTGGAGCTGTTTCTGCTACATCAGTGCATAATAGTTGTGCCTTAGAGTTCAGACATAGGGTCCCATATAATTTTCCCTACAAAATAAATTGTAGTTTCATATAAAGTTGTTTTCAAGGCACATATATGTTAGGCATGTCGCATTGCCCTGGGAAATGCATGCCTGAGGCCAAACATCCAGTGGGCTTAAGTCAGTCAATTTTTTTTTTTTCCTATAAGCAAGTGATAGGCACTGCAGGATTTGGAAAGAAAAAGCCACATGTGCTGGAATCAAACCAATGCATTCTTTAATTGCCAAGCTTTTGAGGTGTTGTGTTAGCAAGTGAGCAAGAGATAGTATGAACTTTCCATGGTTCCATAGCAAAAGTTGCACGTGTGTGATGCAATGACACAATTGCTTTCTACTAAAGAGAACAGCTAATACCACGCGGTTATTCAAAAACACAAAGCAAATACAAGCAGCAAGCAGAATGCAGAACATAAAAATCAGGTCTATTTGGTAAAGGAAGCTTAAGAAAGAGGGATGGCTTTGTCAGGAATACGGGTGGGCTATTCAGGTGTGGGAACAGCACCTTCA
Organism: Gymnogyps californianus; assembly: GCF_018139145.2. Lineage (NCBI taxonomy): Eukaryota > Metazoa > Chordata > Aves > Accipitriformes > Cathartidae > Gymnogyps > Gymnogyps californianus. The sequence continues at coordinate 143,791,759 of NC_059471.1, forward strand.
GTAAAGGAGTGCCAGTGCCACCCATGGAGTCACTAACCCTTCCTCCTAGGACTGCAGATTTTGCTAGGAGGTTCTGCAGCTTTGGTCCAGCCTAACACCCACTCATTGGGATCCCACCTGATTCTCAGCCCAGATGCCATGGTTGCAGATCTCTTAAAGAGAAGGAAAAATAGAAAGAAAGAAAGGAAGGAAAAAAAGAAAAAAAAAAAAAAAAAAAGAGAGACTCCACAGAGCATTTTACCCGATGACCTGCAGATCAGTTCTATTCCCCCTTGCCATAACTAAACCATAAAGGAGTTGCCCATGCAAGAGTGAATGCTGGCACACTGCCAGCAGTTACTCACTTTTCTGGTCTTCCACCTTTTCTTGAAGCAACTGGCAAGTGCTTGTTAAAGCTGCATTCACATCCTTGAGTTTTTGCTGCTCAGAAATGGCTTCCTCTAACTTGCATTTCAAGGATGCAGCTTCCTCACAAGCAGAGTGAAAGCCTTCAACTTGATCCTCTGCCTAAGCACAAAACAATATTTAAGAAAAAAGAAGGGAATGAAAAAAAAAATAAAGCAGCCTGGCTAACACAAGGAGCCTGTACAGTTCATGTAAATGAAACCAAACTGCATCTGTTCTTTCTCAGGAAGTGATAAAGCTCCCTCTGAACTTCTGCATTTTTACGTTGGGGTGGACTGTGTATGGAAGCTATTTTTGGTGGGTTTTTTTTTTTCTCTTTTCTTTTTTTTAAGCCACCACAAATATGCAATGCTGCCTCTTTCATCAGCAAACTGTTGTCACCACCCCCTCAAATTTTACTTCCTCTGCTGGTTCCACTTTTGCAGTGAGGCACTCCATTCCGAACATGCGATTTCCTTTCCCAAGAGCAGCGATGCATTGTACGTAGCCTTTTGCATCTGCTTGCTTGTTTCCTGCGTAGAAGGAACTAGACTGTCCCTTACCTGTTTGCTGGCATCCTCCAGCTGCTTTGTAGCTTTTTGCAGCTCTAAACCAAGGGCTTCTGCCTGGCCAGAAGTTTCTTCTTGTAACTGTTTGACAGTTTCTATCTCACGTTGCCTGCGGAGTGAGAGAGCACAAACCACAATCCGTTGCTGACATTTTAGAGCAGGCATGCCAGGAGATGACACACGCTGGTTGTTGAGACATGCATCGAGAACCACATTCAGCTTTTACATATTGCAGCTCCCTAGGATCCAGCACCAGGGACTTAGTTCTTGCTCAGCACAAATCAACCCAGTAGGCAGACAAGGCTCTCCTATAGCAGCTCCAGAATTAGGAAAGGGATGGAGGTTTTCCCTGGTTTCTCCCCAGCTGAACAGTGCAATGGCTGTGCCAGCCCCAGCCAGCTGGGTAGCATAGTGGAAGCCTGTGGAATATCCAGAGAACTCTCAAAGAGCAAGAGCTTAGTGGTGCAAACTTTTGCAATTTGGTCAAAAGAATGCGTTGTCTCATGGTTTGGGAGAAACAGTAATTGGATGTAGAGTCAATCATTCTAGAAAAGATACCCTGGAGCTATTACTGCAGATACAAGCTTCATCAGATTAATTTCCCAGTGTTTCAGAGGATATTTCACTTGACAGCAAGCAGATGCTATCAGAATCAGCGCTAAAGACGATGGCTTTCAAGGAACACCTTCTTTTCCACTGCAGAAACCCTTTGCCCATTTCTTCTCTAACTCACCTGCATATATATATTTTTTTTTCCTTCTTGCTACCACCACAAACAATTTTGATACAGAGAGGCAGCTTTAAGAAACCAAGCCATCAGTATTTTTATCAGCTCTTTTCCAAGTGAAGGGAGAGCATGTGGGAGGTCTACATTAACAACGTTAAGTGGAAGGTAAGTCAGGCAAAAGTGCAGTATGACTGCTCTGCATCAGCTCTCAGGGATGCAAAGCCCTAGGAAGCTGCTTACGCCCCAAACCCAGGTAAAGGCATGTGTGTAAAAAATTTACATTTAGCGTAGGATAGCAGAAGGCTGACACTATGAGTAAGCCTGGGTTCCACAAAGACAACAAATTCAGATGAGTTGTTCGGGGGGGGGGGGGGGATCTTGACTAGTTACTTTCCTGAATGTCTGAGGAGAGGAGGGAGGGCAGGCAGGCAGAGGTTTACACCTGCTGTCTTTTGCTGCCATATTCGTAACATCAAAACTCATAGCAGGAACCATGTGCCAATAAACTAAAATTTAAAGTCACATTTTCATATTTAACGATATAACTCATTGAAGCTATACCCTGAGAAACTGAGACTTTATATTGTCTGGGGTTAGTAGTTGTCTCCCAAAGCAATATCTGCAGGCATACATTTTACAGGTCTTCTGCTTCACACAAAACCAGCAGTTTATTTAATGGTTGCACCTGCTAGATAGGCAGTGCCCTCTTGTTTTAACTGCTCAGTCTGTGGTCTCCCTGGTATTTTCAAAGACATCTCCAAGATCGTGTGTTACTTCATACACAAACCTTAACTCCCACAGAGTGTAAGTGTTATGCTAAAACCAGATCCACTGTCCAAAACAGCAGAAAGTTTCCTCTGTGAAAAAAGTCTTCAGAATTCAGTAAGCTTTGTTCCACAAGACAAAAAACCCAACCCAAACCAAAAAACCAAAACAAAACCAAACCCTCCACCGAACAGCTAAGCAACCAACAACAACAACAGACACACATGCTTTGAAGGGGTACCTGGCAGAGAGCTCTTTCCTTAGGTGAAGTTGTTCTGTCTTGGTTCTCCTCAGGTTGCCTGCCATTCGAATAAAATCCTTATCTAGGGATTCTTTGTATTTTTCCAAGAGATGAAGTTTCTGGATCCAAAGGTGTATTTTTTCTCCTAGTTCCTGCTTGAGAACCTGTGGAATTTTGAAACTGAGTTGCCATGCGGTTAGATGAGGAGCAGAGCCAGAGAGTGAACCAGAGCCCCAATTTACATGACGAGGATTGATTTCCCTGCTCCACCATTTAGCATCATCACCTACATCCAACACTATCAGCAATAAAGAAGGTGGATGACTGACAATATTTTGTAATCTGCTTACACAGCATCTGATTGAGGAAGGGGCAGGGGGAGAGAGAGAGAGAGAGAGAGAAAAATGAGGAAAAATATAGTTTAATAAAGAAGAGATTATAAAGGAGGGTGTTTGTTTTGTACAAAACTGGTTTTTGCAGTCTAATAGGTTAACAAAGCTACCTAAACTTCAAACCTGTGCCTTCTTACTCCTGAATCTGACGGGATGTGGGGACAGACAGGCTAGACTCCTGCCAAGTGTTAGTACTTTAAGATGGGGCAATGTGTAACTGTTTGCACAAGAAAATGTAAGCCTTCCATATGCTAGTTCAATTTGACAAATGTCTCCCACTTTTTTCAAAAGGTTAATTCTAAGTCAAAAGCCACTCTTAGCCTTTCTTTCTGTGCAGATCTAGGGTACACAGATAGTCCTCTTCCTCTTTATCCCTTGTAAAACAAATATACGGTTAGCAAGTATTTATGGCAAGCGTGGCAGAAGATTACATGGCGCACGAGGGAGTCTTTACAACTTATCCCAGAAAACCTCCATCACAAGATGCTCAGATACAGCAACAAAAAACATATTTCATAAGGGGAAGTTTTAATAATAACCATCTTGCAGGAAGCCCTAAAATTGATAGTTTAGACCTCTGAGACCCTTTCCTCAAAGTACAACTAAGTCCATCGGCACCAATTTGAGTTTGTATTACAGTAAAATAAAAATAAAAACCAAAAAACAATAAATCCATATTTCAGTTTCATACATGCCTAGCAGATGAAATCCGTCCAAGGGATGACCCCTATGACAAAGGCTTTCAGTTTTACCTCTGATTTGTAGGAAGAAAAAGGGGAAGATGGTAAAAATGAAGTGTTAAGTAACATTGCATCCTCTCTATTTCTCTGAACAGTGACTTGCAGTATAAAGTACTGAGAAAGAAGAATCCAGTCCCCTTTCTCTGACCTTGTTCAACTGAACATACAAAATAGAGTCCTCAGCTTTTAAAGCATGCTCAATGAGAGTCAAACAGACGTCAGGTAAGAATGAGGTTCATATTTCTGGGATTTTACATTAGTTCAAAGGGGAAGTCATCAATCCTACAAATACGGGCCACGTTACCTATTTGCAAGTTAGAGTCCAATGTTGTTCATGAGCTTTAAACAAAAAAGCATAGCACATCAAGTATCATGCTACAAAAAAAAAAAAAAAAAAAGAAGAGCGAGCCTGAGCAGTTTTGCTAGATAGATTTACTAGGATGACATGGGCTGTGACCATGTGCAAATGCCCACATCCTGAAGATCAGTTTCTCAGCCACGGCAGGCAAGCACTTGCTTTTACATTGTATTGACACATAAATGGTATAGGTTATTCAAGGCATGTGCCACAGTCATATCTTCCAGCGGGAGAAGAGCGAAAGAGTTTTTACTGTCACCATCTATATGCTTAAATACATGTATATACGCACAAAAACACAGGCACACTTAAAATTTACTTTATGTATAATATACTTTAAAACATCCTTAAAAATACTAAGCCCCAGCAAAACATGTCCATAATATATTTCACAGGACATGGTAGGAAGTGTTTAGGCGGGAAGTGTTTAGGCTTCAAGTGATAGTGCATGGTCCAAGATTTAATTCATTTTTCTACAAAAGCTTTCTCTAAGGCTCAAAGAAGTTACTTTGAATCTTTCTTTTTTTGGATCTACTGTTGTTCAGTTCCATATACCATATTTCCCATATGTCTGGCTTGTTCTAGCTAGGTGAAGACAATACGTTCGACATGAAGTCACTTCCCATCCCCACGGGTCCCAGAAGGACAGCACCTTTTATTTTTAAAGAATCTTGTTCTTCTTTGATCCTCCGTTAGCTCAGTTTCCAAATGCATTGCTCTCTAGGAGTCAGATTAGGATTCATTTGCCATGATCAATTCCAACACCCACACCAAAAGTTTTTAGGTTCACATGTTTAACAGGAATACGATCCCAACATGAATGGTAAATTAACAAGTATTTTTCAGCTGTGACATCTTTGAAAGAGGAAGTTTTTAGTCAAGATCAAAAAGTTACAGCAATGCACGAGCCAGCAGTTTCCTAGAGTCGACCCAAAGTCACACCAGGGTGAAGAGACTAAGATGCTTGCACCTTCTTCAAGGGGAAGCTTTCAGGATTTACATAAAAAAGAAAAAACTAAAAAAGCTGGCTGCAGGACTGGATTGGTCCCACCTGCCCAGGAAAGATGAAGAGGGCCAGCTACAACATTTTGCAGCACTAGAGGAAAAGAAGTGTAGCTTTCTGCTTAAAAGCTAACCGCTTAAAGCGGCACGTACCGTGGTGCCACCTGCTATTACCCGAGTGGGATGAATTGAGGTTTTTGCATCTATTGAAGAGCTGAAAGATCATTAATATACAGTTTGGTGGAGTTTTCTGTAGCAGTGTTCCTAACAACAGACTAGTAAGAAGGAGCAGGTTAGAGAAAGAGCTACATCCAGTAACATGAAAAATCTCAGAAACTGTGCTGTTACATGGGAGGGGAGGAGGGAACAAGAGCAACAGAGTTGAGCTGTGTCCACAGGCTGCTGCTACCGCATGGGGAACTTATTTTTGCCAGTTACCCTGAGCAAAAGTCTTTACTTTCAAGCCTCACAAGAGGTACGAGGAATAGTAAAAATAGGTTATGCAAGATGAATTTGTAAAATATGTTTTTGTAGAAACTTTTCCTGTAGAGTGTGTCCAGCAAAAGCAGAACACTTTGCCTTTCAAAAGAAAGCAAACCCTATGAAGGTTTTGATTTGGAAATCCAGTTATAAAGCCACCTCCCTCCTCCTCTTGATGGTGAAACCATCCACTACCATAGTCAGATTCAGAGCACAGGGGAAAATGGGTGCTCGAGGCACACAGAAACACGCAGTGGGAAGAAAAGCTTCATAGCTCACACAATATAGCGTTGCCATCTGACCTGATTTTCCTCTTCAAATCGACTTGCTTCATCTACCCTTTCCTTCAAGCATAGTTTTAACAAAGTGAGATCTTGCACAAGACAAGTCAGGGAAAGTATAGCATTTAAGTGAAAAGCAATCATCCCCTTCCTCCTTAAAAAAAAAAAGTTACAAAATATATTTCTCTCCATACAGCCATTCCTGACCTCCAAATGGACTGCTATGATCTCAAGTAATTAATATACATAGCACGCAGCAGTAAGATACCCACCTTAAGTTTTTGTACAGCCCCACTATTTTGTGAAATACCTTCAGAGAAACAGTTACTTACCAGAAGTTTTCTTTCCCAAGCCTGTTGCATGTTCACATCAGGATCTTTTACCCATTGTAAAGAAGTCATGACAAGCTCCTCTGCTTCAGAGGCTTCCTCTTGCTGAGAAAAAAAAAAAAACCCCAACAAAATGAACAAACAAAAAACCACCCAAAAAAAAATCAAACCCTGGTATTTCTAGTACTAGTCTGACATAATGCTGCCCAGAATTACCCAGGTTATAAGTTACAGTGTTAGAGCAGGTGCCAAGTGATATTGTTAGAGTAAGTATGCCCCCCCCCTCCACCCCCAAAGAAGCGATTCTGATTTTTTCAAAAGGAGTAAACATGATCTGATTATCAATGCTTGGAGAAATCCTAATTAAAAGGCTGATAGAAGACCACATCCTTATTCACATAAGCTCTGCCACTGACCAGGTTTTGCATGACAGTCTTAAATTTTTCTCCCGCATATTCAGGTCCCTGAAGTAAAAACAGCACTTCACGGTCTAGTGTTTCATCCAGGGATGTCCATTCAGACTTGGTAATCTTTGAAAAGATGGAAAAGCCAGCTAGCTTATTTTGACATCTCCTTATTACAAACCAGCATCAGTGACATTTAGAGTTTTCTGAAGTATCCCTGCATCGTATTTACCTGAAGGTCAGAGCTACCGAAACTTGAAGCTTGTAAAAGCTTTTCAAAACCATCATGTCATGGGAATTTAAAAAAAGCCAGCCAAGCTGCCGAGTGATCCAATGTAAATTTTCATGTCAGGAGTAGGCAAGAGGAAGTCAATAATTAGTTATCTTTATTCAGAAGAGGCTTTACCAAGTGATGAATAAGCAGAGCCCTTACTTGCTTTACAGGTGATTTGGTGGAGTTGTGTCTCATTACAGCATTTGAGAGGTAAACGCAGTGACTCACTGCAGCTGGGGGGAGCTGCAATAGGGGACAATATGTTACTTTTGAAACGGAGCTGCCTAGCCAAGTATACCTCTCATTTCTGGGCCTGTAGTTTTAGTCCATCAGTAGATTTTTTTTCTATTGCAAATGTAACTCTTTGCAAATGCACCACATACAAAAGCAAGTAGCAGCACGGTGAAGCCTTACAAGAAAAATCACTGCAATAGCATACATTTGTTATCAGCTCTGCTGCACAGCTCACATCTGAAGGGAAGTCAGCACTGTAAGGAAGGATGGGACTCCATGGAATGTCTTTAGGGAAACTGGCACAGAATAGCTCAGATAAAAATCTGAACCAAAACCATAATGTATGTGTAAATAGTTTTTTTTTTTCCAGTAGTTCTCCATTGGAGTGCTGGAAACCTATGAGAATAGTTAATTAGAGAACAAACTTCCAGTGTTATGTGAAGTGTGTCAGATCAAACGCATAGTTCCCCAAAAGTCACCAAACCACCTGCCGGGTGTTCTGCAGAGGACATGGAGGACACTACAACTCCAAACCAACAGGCTCAACTGCAGTACTAAGATTTTGTCAGCCTGTGCCAGACTCATCAGAAGGATGCCTCTCCTGTCCTCCAAGTCACTATCCAAAAACCTCAGGGAAAAAAAAAAAAGAAAAAAAAAAAAAAAAAAGAGCTGGACAGGACTTCCAAAGATCGGTCTCCATTGTATCAGCTGAGGGGCAAGGGAATGGTACCTACAGACAGATGCTTATCAGAGTTTCTAAAGAATAAATTAGATGAAGATTCTACAACCTTGTCAAGATGCTTTCTCTAATGCTTAATTTTCTTTTTCACTACATTAGACTTCAAGGAAAAAGAAGTCTCCCCTCCTGCAATTGAAAAATCATTGTTTGTGTCCAGTGTAGGCAGTACAAGAAGAAACAGACCGTTACTTTCTTCAGCATAATAGCCTTTATATATTTGAAAACTCATATCTTCTCCTATCAGTCTGTTCTTCCGCCTGCTAAATGCATGACCCTAGGTCTTCCAGATTTACTTTGTAGGTCTCTTTTTTAGATCTCAGTGTGTTTTGTTTGCTTTTCTTTGGACTTTCTCCAATGTACTTGGGACAATAGTGTAACCTTCACATTCTGTGCTTGTGTGCTAGGACTAATGGCTTCGAGTTCCAGGGTTACTAATGATCTACAGGGAATGAGCTTTGTTCTTCCTTTACCAATGCAAGACAACTAGAATGATATTCAATAAAGATTTGATTCATACCTCAGAAGACTGAGCAAGTTCCAGTTCACAGTGCAGTGAATTCGTCCCTTCAGGAATATTACTGTTGAATTTACACAACAATGGGAAACTCAACCCATTTCTAAAAGAAGCAGGAAAAAACCCAATATGTATCAGCCCTTTTTTACTTTTGATGAACTGCATTTCCTGGAACTTGTCTGCAATACTCACGAGATCAGCTCTTGCTGCATATGTTGCATGTTCTCCAGTAGCTTACTTTTTTCTGCCCGCAAAGTCTAAAACACACATCAGACCTGGTTAGAGTGTTAGTTTGTCATGCAGAATAAGCATAGGATATGCATGCTTTCCCCTCACATAGTCGAAAACTAAACTTGAGTCCCATACCTCTATTATCGAGGAACACTCCACAATGGTTAACTTCAGTTCTTTGATGTCCTGCTCCTTCTGCAGAGATTGTGGAGAAGAGAACCTTTAAGGTACACAACCCGACAACTAGCACACTGAAGTGCATTTGTAATACTTACAGCTATGATGCTTTGTAATCAAAAATAACACTATACTCAATCCTACACCACAGCAGTAAGCCGTACAATTTAGGTTTGAGCAGCAACCTAATTACATAACATAAAAATAGTTGCAAATTTAAAAGAATACAGTCAATTACCTTGTATATTGGCTAACAGAAAGAAGCTACTCAGAAGATCTTTTCTATGTAACTCCTGGAACTAAGGAGACAGAAAAACTCTTTCCAGGTGACGTGTTTTAATTTATTACTTACATGGTTTCTGTACCAGCAGATTCAACCAGACAGAAGCACTCCAGTTTTAGCTGAAAACCTAGGCTATATTATGCCTGGCACAAGTTTTAATCCCAACTGACCCTTAAAACAAGCTGCAATGTTCTCAGTTTACTCTCGTTAGTTTTCATGATTAAAGGCATGGAGTGTCGCTCTTTGCAGATTAAACACTGCCTAATGGAAGGGCTGATAAAGCATGTATCAACCCTCATGGTAAGACTGAGGAGTTAGTAGAAGTAGTAGCTTTCTTAGCATCACAAACTAGCAGTGGGCTTCAGTCATGTTATGCCATTACAGTGGAAGACATTGCAAAGACAAGCAGAGCATTTCTTAGAGAAAACGGGAACTTTGAGTAGGAGCTGTGGTCCTCTCACCCCTTTTATGACTTCTTCCTACTCTTCCTCTTTAAAAATAGTTGAGGTTTTTGAAAGAGATGAAATACACACAAAGCTAAGCGGAAAAGTGAGGTTACAGAAGCAGGTTTCCAGCCTTGGCAGAGACAACTGATGTATGGTGCTGAAGGTTTTAAAAAAAAAAAAAAAAAAAATTAAAGTGTTTTCTATCTTCATATACCTTCTGCAGGCCTGGAAAAGAAAGGTTGCCATAATAATTTTCAGTGACCATCAACCCTATCTGATTTACCTTTGGATAGACCTACGAGAGGGTTTTTTTTAGCTTACAGGTAAACCCTTATCCCACAGATCCTAATGCCAACAAGCAAAGTCAGTTTTCCTCACCAGTTTCTTCAAGATTATACAAACCAGTCACCTTTATCTACAAGAACATGCAATCTAGCAGTCTGGTTTCAAAACTCCCATTTAGTCAATAGACTAAAAAAACTTTTTTAAAATAAAAGGATACTACAGAGGCCACAAAAGCTTTGAATCATTCAAGGAGGAGAAAGTGAACGCTATTTAAAAAAAAAAGTTAATTCATTTGTGCCCTTAAGCTGCTTCTGGCAAAAAAACCAAACAAAACCCCAAACACCCCCTATTAAAAAACACTCAGCTACATCACATTGAAGTTAGGTTCTCTCTTGTCCCTATTTGAAATCAGCTGCACTCATTTTTGCAGACAGCCTAATAGTCAAATATTTAATCAGCTGATTTAGAACATGTTCTGCTAAATGGAAACTCCATTAGCCAAGAAGGCTATATGCATAATTCATGAATCCAGAGAATGCCAACACCCTTATGTAGTCATATATCTTTGTTTTCTAATACAAAATACAAGTTTAAAAACAACATCAGAAATGTTCATTCTTCAGCAAAGCCTAGATATTACACCTCAGTAACAAGAAAGAACAAATTTGCTTTTCCATTGGGCTTTGAATCACCATTTCTAGTTTGACACAAAAATTAAGCAATTTCAGTAAGAGACATGAAGGGAAAGATCTTCTGCAGGCACATTCTTTCACCAACCGTTGAAGGAAGTAGCCTCTAGAAGTTTCTGTACATTTTTCTGAAGTTTGCAAGCTTGTTTTGTTTTAATAGTTGTCATTTTTTTTCTTTTTTTAAATAAAAGCAAAATCCTGAAACCTTTAATTATGCTGACTCATAACCAGATCCTAAAGCAGATCTCGCCTACTTTGAAGCCATTTATAGGATCAGGTTCCGTAGTGCGAGAACAGTAGAAATAAAAGTGCCACAGTGAAGGCTATTGCCTTGCCTTTTTACAAATCATCCCGTAGTCCATATTTTCAGTCAAGACAGTAATGAAGTAAAAGCAACTCACCTGGATCAAGCTTGCCTCTTTATTCACCACAGTGCTCTCATAGATATGTGCTTGGATCTAAAGAATGAAAAGATCAAAAAAAATTCCAGTCATCAGTATGCGCTATAATACAAGTCTGTTCCTATCTTCTACTTGGAAGGGAAAAAGGGTATCAACAATCCTTGCTTAGAAAAATCAAATTCTTCTTTGAGTACCCTGCATGGTGTGTTTCAAAGTTCAAATCTTGTACCCAGTTAGAAGTAAAAGCGTTCTCAGCTTTCAGTGTCACCTTTGTTTCCCCTTGTCTGTCCAGGCTAATAGTTTCAGCAACAGCAGCCAAAGCATGACTTCCTAATATATTTTCTCAAATAGTGGGGAAAACGTTTTCTAAAAGTTTAACATAAAGGAAAGAATGAAACTGTGGATTGTTTATGTTAGCCCAGTTTTTAGCCTCCAGACAGCAACTTTCTTAGCTTGGACAGTACAACAGCTTTGACTATGATTGCATTGCAGTTCTTTAATACAGACAGGTTCATGGCTGTCTGCCTTCTGGAGGTAGAAATTCCCCTCACTAGACCCGAGTAAACTATAGGCTGTCTTTTTGTTCCTCCTAGAGTTGAAATGCTTACTTGAAGCTCTGCTGCATTTTTAGACAGCTCCAAAATCTTCTTTTGAAGTCCATCGGTGTCCATGCTATTCCTAATATTCTGAAAAAGATAGAGTGTTTAGGCACAGCTGAATGGATTGACAGATTCTCCTTGAAGAAACTAGGCAAAATGACATCTCCACCCCCAAGCTACTGCCTACTCCAAAGCACTGCCAGCGTTTATGCACATACATTGTATGTGCTTGCCCCACTGAAACCATTTCTGCTACTTTTCCCCCCATTTCTTCAGAGCACTGTTAAAAGAGAAAACCTCAAAATGTGATTTATAAGCACTACCAGACCTAGAAAGCTAAAGAAACTAAAGAAAAGCTTTCAGGCCTGCAGCATGAGAGTTATTTTTGGAAAGATGCAGTTTAATAGCTATTTGAACTTACGAGCTTTTTGGAGAGACTAATGTTGAGCATAGTAAACATGCAAAGAACAATGACTACCATGTTGTTGTAATAGATAATAGATTCCTGAATCCATGAGGTGCTTATTTTCATTACTACGTATGATTTAACCTGTTTCTCTATTTCATCCTAAATAGTCTAAAATACAGGCTGTAAGCAAGTATTAAAATCTTTTATCACCTGATAAAGACTAGTTTATAAAATATTTACTCTAATGAGATGAATAAAAGAAAGTAAGAATGAATAGCTCTCCTCTGAACAACAAAAAAAAGGGGTGGTGGGGGAGAAGAGAGCCTTGAGATATAGCTCCATTAGCAGTATATTCCCTACAAGCCTCCTGTAGGTACTTGGCCAGTGTCAATGGATCTATCTGTGAGTGGAGCCCCCAGCCACTGCATTTTTTTGGAGTTACAGCTCTATACAGGGTTCCTACTTGGATCTTAACAGAGGGAAACAGAAGTGAATATGAAATGAAAAAGTGTTAGATAGAGATTGTTTCAATATAGAGTTAGTATGTTTATAGCTGTGTTAACTAGAAATATTTGGAATTTGTCTATAAAGTTCTGAAAAAGAGTGAAAAAAGCTCTTTGTCCCTGTCCCCCATACTTCCCCAACCTCGTATCCTTACTTACCCAGCAAATGGAAAGTCTGAAGCACAGTGCAACTTCAAGATATAAAGTTTTATGATAAGACATCCTTGTAACATGTAAGACATTTTGATAACCTAATTAGCATGTCAGGCTTCAAAGTCTGACAAACATTTTATTTCTTAATGGTGAGCTTTTAGCTAGACAAGAACATGTACTTGCAGAGTCATGATTTATTTTACCTCTTCCTGGAGAGAAGTAATTTTGATGATAAGAGACTGATTTTCTTTTTCCTGATGAGGTTTATTTAAAAAAAAAAAAAAAAAAAAAAAGAGAAAAACAAAGTAGTTGTTTTTAGCATGTCAAATTCAACATTCAAAGCCAAACTAAGCCAAAAAGCAACAGACCACAAACACATCCAGGGCCCAATACGAAGCTGCAGTGTTGCATTCCTTTGCTTCAGAGAGCACAGCAAAAAGGGGAGTGCAGAGGCTGGTCCAGCTCATGAACCCTAACTGATGGGTTTGACACAGGCATTTCAAATCAGAGTAAAACTCAGACCACTAGATGATAGGAAGGAGGTTATTCAAGTCCAGAGTGAGCAAATCTAGTTGTGCTCACGCTTGAGTTAAGAGAGATCTGGAAAGCCTATGTGCCACGCTACACTTTTTTCATATCAAACATGAAGAAAGGTAGTAGTATCCCACTTGGTGCCTCCACTGCACAGGGAACAGTAACTAAAGGACTTATAAGCACAACTACAAAACTTCTAATAATATTTCTCTCTCCCACCCCACCTCCTTCTCACAAGGTGAATTACACACACACTGCAGCAGAATAGCACGGAAAAAAAATCTTGTGTTCCTGCTCAACATGGAAGACTTTTTTTGATTTCTAAATACCCACTATCAGCAGTGCACAGAGCTATGGAACACCAATTTACAGCTACGCCTACACAGCAAGATGCAGAGATGCCACTGTAGTGTGAACAACACGCATGGCAGCAATGCAAACATATGTTCTCCGGAAAGCCTACGCTCTGGTGTCTGGCAACACCTGCTAAAGCTGCAGCCACATCAGCCTTGTTACCAGGCTGCTTTACACCTCTTACAGCCACACAGGCTTTGCTACTCAGACACCTGGGGGGCAATTCAGATGTTCTCATGTAGGCAGCTCATGCCCTTTGAGACATGCCAAGGTGTGCTGCCTGGCTTCCAGCTGTCAGTCCAGAACAGACAGGTTTCTGATGGGCCCTTGTCATATCTGCCAGCCCATATGGACATTGACAATAACCTAGGGGTGTTTTGGAAAATGACTCTTTTGTGTAGACATCTGAACCGAGTCTCCTGTCCCTGCTGGTTCTAGAAAAGTCACGTGAATTTCTGACAGAACATCACCAACTTCAAAACAGACAGGGCTCAATGATGGCAGCATGAGAGCTGTTGTCTTTAAGCATAATTACATGTGAGACTGGCCCTTTTAATTGTTTTCTTCATTGTAACTGACAATAGTTTAACGAAACTTCCACGCAAAAACTTCATGGTGTTTTCGTAACACTAATAAATCACATTTCAAACATCCTCAAAAAGCCTCAGTACCTACCAGTACAGAGAAGGTCATACTGCTGATTTTTACAGTCTGAGTGGTCATGCCATTGTTACAGCAAGGTATGAGATGCTGTACAATGCAAGCTAAGAAATAAGAGCACCTACTAGCTGTTTGTTCTGGCAGAGAATCTGCTGTCTCTTCTCTTCTGACAGGTTCAGGTTGTTTTTTGCTTCTTCTAGTTCTTCTTCCAGTGATTTGGCTTTCAGCACAGAATGCTGGATGCTGCGTGGGGGAAGTAAATCCAGAGAAACTTTAATGAGTTACTGTTGGTCATTAGATAGGCTTGAAATACCAAGAACAGTATTTTTAGAAGCCACCAGGGACTTATTCTTTGGCACAGATACTTAACAGAAGAGTAATAATCAAGTTTAAGCCCATCATTTTTGTCCAGTAAGTAAAGGCTCATGGATTTACCCTCTATTTATCACTGCCTTCCGCTCTCACAGTAAGGGATGCAACCCCAGGCAAACATAGCATCCAAGATAGCATGCTTTTGTTTGCATCCACCTAACAATCTAGCTTGTTACAGTCAAATATATCAGGTTACCTGAGCACATAAACTCCTCTTTACAATACTTCATTGTTAGCAGTTACGGAAACCATTTCAGTTCATTTTCAAGGATAAGCTCTGCATCATTTTCTTATCCTGATCTGATACCCCAAACAATGTATATTTAACCAATGGGGCAAGGACTTTTTCCTGGCTAGCTCTAGGCTGAAGAGCACTCCAGAGCACATGGTCCAACATGAGGGCACATGTCCCATGCCAGCTATGCTGCAAGACTCTTGCCTTAATCTCCCCAGAAGATACTGGGAATGGTTTGGCAGTCGACATAACTATATCACATTTGAATTAATTGGGTCAGATGAGCATTACGAACTCACTGTAAAAATAGGCTTGTACTCATGGCGTTGATAGGTCCCCAGGCTGCAGCAATACTAAGCTGGTGAGACGACTCACTGTAGCTCCTCAAGGGACTAGCAAAATAGCTCTTTCGTGCTCATTTCCCCTCTGCTTGGCAGCAAGTGTGTGGTCTAGGATTGGAAGCCTTCCAGTGCTTGGCTGTTCTCTTGGTAATATTAGGCTTTTTTTTCTTTTCTAATTTGTTTTGTTTGTTTGATTTTGCTTTACCCTAAGATTTTGCCTGTGTGCACCTGCAGCACCTCATGCTGCAAGAGCCAGGCTATTAGATGAATGACTAATTTTATAAGAACCAGGAGGTACTGAGCAGAACAATCAGGCAAGAGGGTTAAACCTTACAGATACTACATTAAGTCAAGAAAGTTGCTGTCATGAAGCACTGGTGAGGCTAAAAGCATAAAGCAAAGCTGGACCACTTGGAAGAAGATAGGCCTGCCCACGGCCATTACACTGTAGACCTGGTGCCATCAGGGTCTCCCACCTTTTTATTTGTTGACGTAGATCCTCATTATCCACCAACAGCTTATTGTTGGTCTCATCCACAGCTTCCAGTGTGAGCTTCAGCTTGTTGTTCTCTTCCTGAAGCCTCTGGTTGTTGTACTGCAGGTCCGCAACACAGGTTATCAAGTCAGAAGTCTCCCTGTTCGGTAACAAAACCGGGAAAGATTGAGAAAGGTGATTTGATCTAATTTAGACTTTTTAAAAATCCTGATGCTGTGCTGCACCGATTAGAGAGGTGAGAGGAGAGCCCACAGAGGACTTGTAACACTGCAGCGTACAGTCATTTGCTCTGCACAGAGATATCAAATCATCTTCAGATCAGTTCTCTAATGCTATGGACACCAGGAATTGTTTTGTTTTTAAGCACTTTTTTATGCTCCCTGCAACTGAAGTATGCCACCAGACAAGTGCCACATCTGGATGTCTGCATGACAGTATCTTAAGCCTTTGCTCATCACCTCTCAGGCCACCACTAATACTTTTGTATTAACTCCACAATTTCTGGATCCTTTCTTTTCCCCTAAACCATCCCCCACTTATGCTTTCAACTGAAACTTGAAAAGGATCACCCTTTTGAGATCCTGAGAAACAACAGCGAAGCATCAGAAAGCAGATCTTAAGATTTTTGACTAAGCATAAAATGCAAAAGTTAACAAAGACCAGAAGTTTCAAAGATAAGTGCTTTGCTATTAACAGAATCCAAGTCAGAATCATGACTATAAAAAAATAAGAAAACCAAACAAAACCAAGGACCAGATTTTCAGGAGATAATGTCTTCTGTTGCCATAGATCTAAGAACTTGGGGGAGGGAAGGAACCAGTTTAAAATGGAAAAGAAACACACGGCAAAACTCTGACCACAGGGAATTAAAAAGGCAAATGGTCACAGAAGGACCAAGATATCAGTAGGAAAAATTACTAGGGTGCTTTTAAGTCCGAGCAGAAGCTGTGAGGAAGAACGTGATAGCATCAAGGGCTAGTGCAGACTGAGGTCAGCATTAGAAACTCTGCCAAGATAGTTTTCTACAATAGTGGTTCTAGGAATTGCTCAAGTAATTCAAAGTTAGGAGTACTAAATTCTAAGAAAGAATTGCTTAAATGGACTTACATGTCTCCTTTAGACACGTCACCCCCAAAGGCTTCCAAGCTTCCTGATGTAACATTCATCCGGACATGGGTCTTTTTTGCTGAAAGAGGTGGGGTTTTTGGTTATGGAGTAAGAAAGTGGAGTTTTCCCGAGTAGAAACAGAATAAAATGGTCTGCACCTTCAGAAGTGTTTTTATGCACTTTAAATTCCAGGTGTTCCATGCTTGCTGTTGCTTCCTCAGTGGCACCATCTTCCCTGAAACAAGGAAGCATCAAGAGTCATAAAATCAGCATGACACTGGATTGCTTACCAGCTTTGTAACATTTAGAAGCTTTCAGCCAAAACCCACACTGTGGTCACAGTGTCCCGATACCATCTCTGTTTCAGAGTATGGAAGGCACAAGCCACAGGAGAACTTTCTACTCTTCTGTTTTCACAGAAGCTTTTATGAGATAGATTGATAAAAGCTATTACCATTTTCTCTTACAGTCTTCAATCCACTCTTTCATGATGGCATGGTATGTTTCCAGGTCCATGGAGACATCTTTCTGATCTGGGTCAAGCATGTTGCACAGCTCTTCAAGACCACTATCTTCCAATCCCCGACTAGTTGTATGTCTCAAATAATCAACTATCTTGGAAACTGCTACTTTTCCTAAAATAGATACAGGTGTCCATGCGCCAGACTCTGGAGTGTAGTAGGCCATTATAAAAAGCTGTAAAAGAGCATGCTACTGATCTGCACTAGTGTGTATTCAATTGCCCTCGAGAGCTGTAGACAAGCAACTGATCCCTGCAGTTCTAGTGTGACCTGGAACGGAACAGTTTAGAGCTTTTGTCTGGTTTTTCTAATAGAGAAGTGTGAAAGTCCAGTTTACTAGTTTTGTGGACTTCAGTTTAAGAAGAACAAACTCGACACATTTACTATGCTCCTACTTTCAGGTCTCTCATCAAATTGGGCAAACCCTGTGACTGACATTATCTTACTCTGCTAGACGACTCTTTACCACTCTTAGTCATGTCTGAGGTGCAACTCAGGAATTATCTCTTTCTCTGAAGTTTCCCAAAGTTCTCTTTTCTAACAGGAAAAAGCGTAAAAGAAATAAACAGTCATTTCCAATGAAGTTGATTGCCAGAAGCATGTTGCTCCTCTACTTCCTCTGCACTAAAATACAGCAAAGATCAGCTTGGGGGGGACTGGGGGGAAGTGGAAGGAGGAGGGAAGAGACAGGCACCATGCAAAAGATACACAGACATTTATTCTGCATCTGCCACACACACAGCCACCTAGCTAAGGGAGCAAGTCAGTCTAAGCATATCACAGATCGGCATGTCTCAGGAATGGTAACACGATCTCAGCCTTGAAAATTTGTTGAGAGGAGAATCAAACGGAGCAATGAAAAGCCACTGGCAAACCTGTATGCTCTATGTCACATGCACAGAAGATAGTGGTCAGTAGGTCTTCTTCACAGATCAAGCTCACATCATACACGTTGTCAGCTTTGTACCCCAGTGACTGCTTCCATCCTATAGAGAATAAGTTTGTTATTGTCCATCTTTATTTGTCATAGTAACTTTCATGCACCACAGCTTCTGACTACAATATTATGCTTGTAATAGCACGAGCACACATAGCATACCACAGCTTGAATGACACTTTTTTAAAAATTTTTTTTAAGATGATTAAAAAAAACCCCAAAAACAACCAACCAACCCTCCCTTCCCAGCCAATAAAAACAGAGTTTTACTGCCAAATAACACCAGGAACTGTTCATAGCTGGAGCCTCCGAGTTGGGAACCGGTTTATGCATCTACTTCTACACATGCATTTTTGGCAACTCTGGCTATTCTTTTGCATGAAGTAAACATAAAACAGAACATTTTAAGAGGCCAGCTATTTCTTCCCTCCCCCTCCAGATATATTGTAGGGAAATCATCATGGTCAGATTAAGTTAATAAGAAAACAATCCTTAAAAAAACCAAACCAACCAAAACCCTACAAACACAAAAACCCCCAAACAAAACCACACCCAAACTCATGTATCTTTTTATATTAAAGGCAGACTAAATTAATAGCCAAATCTCCTATCCACAAAAAGGAATTAGAAAATTGGAAAAAAGTTTTTGACTTGACTTATTACTTCCTCACTTTTTACATTCACATTAATATTTTTTAGAGAAAATTTAACATTTTACTCAGCTCTTTTTGCAGTCTTAGTAGTTTTGAGTGATTCTAAAACGTATTGTTACTTGTTTAAGTAGTAAATAAATGTCATCTATGTAGGTTGAATGCTCAGTTGTCTAGGATTTTAGATTGGGAGTTTTTTTCCCCAGGATGTTTACCTCTGTCACTCGAAGATAATCTCCTTGGCACAGGAGATTGGATCACAGCACTTTCTGACTTATCAGATGTGAAGAAATATAAATTTGGACTTGACGTAAGATACTTCTGTTCACGAGGCACATCTTTAGATTCAATATTTGATAAAGCACACAGTTTGTTCTGGGTATTAGCCTCTCTGGATCTGAAGTAGGATGGAGAACAGTTCTCCATGGGGCATACTGGCATCCATGAGTTGCTGGACCTCTCTTCACTTTTAATGATTGAATATGTAGCATTTGCAGAACAGGAGTCAGAGATACGCCCAAGACAAGGCGACAGCAACTGAAAGTCTGCAGAGAAAACACTGCCACTGCTGGGACTGATTAAGTGTGGACCAGTACTATCACGACTTCTAAAAGTTCTTTTCTTCAGTATTTCTTCTAGATTTTTTTTGATATTGCACTGTGGACTGTCAAAGTTCTGGGACTGAAATTTTGGTATCTGCAAAGCAGGGTTAGAGACTTGGTCCATCATTTGGATAGATTTGATCTTTCTGCATATACTGTCCACTGGGTTATGATGCCGTTTGTTAGCTCCATGTTCCGAAGACATGATCAATTCCCCTCTTTTGCAAAGTATCTGGAAAGAATAGGGACAAGATATAAGAGTCAGGATGATCAACATACACATATTCTTTGCACCCATTTTTCCGTTCAGCAGACAACTTGGAACTTTGGTATTAAGTGGTTTGAAAATCCTTGGTCCACATACCAGCTGCGACAGAAACCTTCGATCATGATGTTTAGTTCTCCAGGGAACTAAAAGTGATGTGGATTTGGAAAAGATGGGGAAGAAAGAAATACTATCTGCAATCTCACTGCTTATTCTTAAATACAATAACCATGTCGGGGGGGAACAAAAATAAAAACTGAAGAACTCCCTGCAACCTAGCAGCTGACTATCTTTTTAGATTAAAGGAAGCACTAAGCAATATTACTCAGACCAATTTATCCCAAATTGGGTATTTCTTTTTTATATAAAAAGTGTTCATTAAAAAGAAACAAAAACCTCACACAACTATTGTAAATATTACTTTTATCACATTTGTAGCACGTTCTTACTTCCCTGGTTCCATGGCTTTTTGCTCAGGTCTAACAGCAACAACTGTCCAGCTATTTACTGAAGGTATCTCCTACAGCTATAGACATTATCAGTTTCTGATCTCTTTCTGTGGCCTCTCAGTCAAACCCTGTAGCCACAGCTACTCAAGTCGGTTGAAGTATTCCGAGCCTGCAGCTTTCTTGAAACCATCTCGTGACAGGTTTCAGAAGCCAAGATTTAAATGAAGTTTACTTTCAGGAAAATATTAGGCTGTCTTTCTGGGTTTGCTCTTTGCGGGTACTGGGTTGGGGGTGTGTGGGGAGGCAGGAAAAGCAAGCACAACAAGAGTTTCAGCATTTCAGTGAGCCTACAAGAACAAAAAAAACCAAAAACAACAAAAACCAAACCCCAGTTGTTTCTTTTACTAATTAGTCACAACTACAGCTGTCACGCTACCACGCAGGGAATTACCCAAGAAACAACCTACAGAGGCGCTTCACTTCTATTTGTATTTTTATTAGCTGTTCTCCCAGGCAATATTTTAAAAGATATTTCCTACAAGATAAGCATGTGTGTGCGTGTGTGACCAAGGCATGGGAGGTGCATTTTGCAGGGATAAAGCCACGTTTCAAGTGAGATATCTGTCTCTACCCTGCAATTTGCAACCACTTTCTCTGGACTGAGTAGTTGGGAGCTTTCATCTGACACTGTCCCACCGTGGACTTCACTCACAGTTTCTCATGCCAAAAAAGAGCACCTGCTGAAACATCAGCACTGAGAAGGGCCATCCACCAGCCAGTGTAACCCAGTGAACGCGATTGGACTTGAACAGAGCTCTGTGACAGGCATCAGCAGCTTGACTGAATCCTTGTCATTGGAAAGGAACAAGAGGGAAACAAGCAATACTATTGGAAGTTACCTATGAC
Source organism: Gymnogyps californianus (assembly GCF_018139145.2). Taxonomy (NCBI): domain Eukaryota; kingdom Metazoa; phylum Chordata; class Aves; order Accipitriformes; family Cathartidae; genus Gymnogyps; species Gymnogyps californianus. Next base: position 143,812,797 of record NC_059471.1, read on the forward strand.
ATCTAGATCATTATAAGAGATATATGTTATTAAAAAAAAAAGTACCAATAAAACTAAAGCTCCCAAGAATCAGATTTTAAGTGACATTTTGCACCCAATATTGCAGCTACATACCTACCTTCCACCACTCTATTGCTTTCAACTCCTCAGCTCTGAAAATACACTGTATTGCTTCTCTCCACAAGACTATATACAAAGTTAAAAAAACAAAAAGCAAATCACACACAAAACACAACGCTTGCTTTAAACTAAGAAGCAAGGAAGCAGTGAAGAGTCCAGTGTATGTTAACTGTATAACCTACATGGCCAGTAACAACCGTCCTCAGATCCTCCAAGGCCGAGTTTTACTCGTAGCCAGCCTATCAGAATAGCACCATCACAGACCAGACTTCTGTTAGGGGGAGAGGGAGAGGAAAATTAAACAACAGCTTTATAACTAGAGCTCATGAGGTGGTGTGTGCATGTGAGAGGGACTGACATGGTTGCCTGCAGGGGCAGAACACCAGACTCCTTGACCCTGAAGGGATTTCCCCCTGCTTAGTACAAATACCAACTTGCCCCCAGAAGGATATAGACTTCACTGAACTGTGTCTTTTTACTCAAACTGTGCATCAAGAAACAAAATGAGGCAACCTCCCCAAGAAGTTAGCTCCCTGCCTCTCTTTTAGATAGAAAAAATAGTTCTTTTCTCAACAACAGCAACATGCTTCACTAGCATTTAACACAAGAGTTGCCACTTGTATAATCTTGTGAAGCAAAGAGGAAAATCACATGTAAGTATTTATTAATCCAGATTGCAATAGACATAAATACTCAATGTTTTACTTCAATTGGTTTCTTACAAGCTTCCTGCATGCCAGCAGCTTGGTTTTATATATGCAGAGTCAAGATCTCCAAGTTTATTTTTCTACTGTTCTTTCTGTAAGTAGTAACATTCACCTTAATGAACATGTCCTTAGCCACAGGAATACTTAAAAAAAATAACAATAGTAAGATCTCAGAATAATTTTAGAGAAGAGATTGCTTTTTATTATTATGGCTGTTTTAAAAGATTTACTCCTTAAAAATAAATATCAGGAAGTTGAAGCAGTCTCTTATATTAGAGGTACAGAATGTCTTTTAAAAGAAAAACTTAAGAACATTGCAGTTAGATTTCAGTATGTTCTCTAAGTACACAAGAACCTTCAAGCAGATATAAGTAACCTTCCATTAAAGAATATTAGTCTTTTTATCTACAATGTGTTTTTAAATATTGTTTGTAATTCCCCATTAAAAAAACCAAAACAAACCAGTCCAAGACCTTATACTTACACTAGCATATAGAAAAATACCTTCTATTCCTCTCTGGTAGAGAGAGCAGAAGAGAACAAAAGCTATTTTAGCTGTTCCTCTGAGGAGGGCCAGCTGAATGAACTTTGGAACTCAAATTAGCAGAGGGCTCCTTTGCTGGAAAATCAGCTTTACAAGATGCACCTATTGCTGCCTGCCACTCAGCTCGCAGGCTGAGACGGACGATGAGCTGCAACGAGGTGCAAAGCAAGCATCAGCCCCCAGCTTTCTAGCCCCTTCTGCCTTTTTTTTTTTTTTTTTTTTTCCCCCCCTCCCATCTCTCCTGCAGCTGTTAAATGAACTGCCTGGAATTTCGATGCACCTTGAAGTCTCCCTGCTACCCTACCCTTATTTTTAAAATGGTGAGGAAAATAATGATATAGCTTACTGCTGTGTCTCAACTCAGGTACCTGGGATGTTTCTCACTTCTATTAGCAGTTCTTTCTTACTTTTCCCACCTACTGCAAAATTTCAGGCAGGAGCAGATCTCTCCTAGCTTCTCCTGTGACAGTTAGAGCAGAGAATCCAGAAACTGTATAAATTTCATAGCTCTTACACCACTTTTTAAAGGAAGGCAAGTGTTGAAGTCTCTTGGGCTGATGGTGTATTAAAAAGTCTTTGTGTTACTGTCTGCTCTGCACTTGGTTCTGTGAGCAAAAAAAAGAGTTTTGTCATTAGGACTGTTAACCAAGTCCTCTTTTTAGTATTAAATTCTCAAGCAAGATTTGCATTTTAACAGTGTGGATCTTTAGGTATATGCTGTACAAATAACTGGAAAGAGAATAATGCTGTTGAGGGAATACTACTGCCTGCCCAGTACCTACTAACTGCACAGCCCATCAGACTTCTCCAAACACTTGGAGAAATGACACCTTCCAGTCTACCACGGGTTATTTCAGCACTCCTAGGAAAAAAGTAAGAAGTGCTCTCACAGGTGCTTCGTGATCAAAACCCAAAATGTGGAAGTGAGCTGACATTGCTGTTCCCTGTTCGGTGGGAAAACTATTAAATAAAAGTGAAAACTTGGCACTCTCATCCAGCAGCATTACCAAAGACCACAGAGCTGATGCAGTCGGTTCTGGTTTGATTAGCAGATGGGTGTTTTTGACTAGACACGCTTTCTTTCAGGGGTAAAACTAATAATAATATAGAGGTAACAATTCTGAGATCAAACCAAGCCAGGTGAGGATCTCTTTTCTCTTATCTTTGAGAGATTTATGTGTATGGGAAGACTTTTAACTTACTGGTTTGAAGAGAAAACCTCCCACATTAAAACAGCACCCCTTTTTTTTCATATCTTGACAGGAACATGTGACCTCTACTCAGGGAGGTTCCTCCAGGTGATGATGTTATTTGTGCTGCTGTACAGCTAGCAGAGTAGGCACTGTGCAGGTGCAGAAGCAAACGACCCTTGCCTATAGACCTTGCAGTCCGAACTGAGAAAGATGGACAGAAAAGCAGGGGCACAGGAAGCAGAGCTTCATTCACAGGGTCTGAGATATAAACTAGGTGCCTGATACACTCCTAAAAGTCTCATCGACGTAGTCTGCCTCCTCTTCCCATTGCTTCAGACGACAAATGGCACAGGACCTTGTAAAAAGTTAAGTCTAACCGTGTAACAGTTAAGCTGTTAAGCTGCATGGGCACAAACTCTCGTAATAAAAATTTCACAGTAAAGTTTCTAATTTAAAAAATAGCACTTCTAACAGGTCCTTTCCTTTGTATTCCTTCAGGACAGGTGGAATCACAAAGTCATGCAACAACTGAATCAGCTTGTGGGTTTTGTGCTGTGTTATTCAGCCCTGCAAAAAGAAGGACATGTAACTTCAGTGATGTGGGGGGGATCCAGCAGCAGGAAATTCCCACCCTCCCCGTTTGCCTGGTGTGCACTTCAAGTACATGTGGCTCACGGTCCATCTTTGCTGTGCTACACTGCGTTTTTCTTAGAGCTTCACTGTGGGCTGAGACAGGTAAGCACTGACAGACCTGGTTGAAGTGGTTTCCCACCCACTTTGAGAACACCTGAAATGCCTGTCAGTTCTGATGACCTGGTGCATCAGGTAGAACTATTTATTCTCCCCTAAATTGGACTTCTGCCTTAGAACCACGCTTTGTTTCAAACAACAAAGATGTTTGTTGTTACAACAGTGTAACACAAAAAACTACTCTTATTTTAGTAGGATTCCTGTTCTCTACATGGTGGGATTAAAATACGTGCTATTTAAGGGTAAAGTGTACCTCATGTTCAGCATGCATTGGCAAATATTGAGGACAAATGTTTTCAAAGTTTAACAAATGTTAATGCAGCAGAGCTCCCAAGTTACTTGGTTTGTCTTGAAAATACTCCCCAGGGTTTCGTGTTTGGCCTTTAACAACATTTTCCTTTACATAAGTTATGTATTTTGCATATAAATATGTGAATTTCTATATAAATGTATCAACCCGTCCCCATCCCTTGTGGTATGCATGGGTAAGGAAAACCAGCCCAAGAGGCTGCATGTTTTATGGACCTTGCTCACAGAGATTGGGCGCTTTGTCTGTCAAGAACATGGAGCAGGCTGTTTCAGTCTCTGACACCTGACTGTCTGGTTATCATGCAGTCTCTCAGTGTAACTTGCCTTTTTTCGTCTCTCCCAATTCCGTCCACTGTTTACCACAAAATGTCAGCATCCAGCTGCTCAGCAACAGCGTGTCTTTCTTGTCCAGCTCCACGGGACAAACGTACTGCTCAGCCAAGAGGAGACAACTGCATGCGTAATGCTCAGCATAGTTTGTAGCCCGCTAGGTAGCTTCTTGACAAAGACAAAAATCCTCTTTGCCAAGTTCATGGGGGTGGAAGAAAAGGTCAGATGACTCCTTGGCCTTTGGTGCTTCTGTCATTACAGAAAGGTATGGTCTGCGAGATACGTTCAGTAGTATCTCCCTGTCTGAAGAGCTGTACAGCTTCTGCTAAGGTACTTTGTAAATGCCTGTACTTAGATGGTCAGATCTCTTTTCCAGCTTGCAAAACTGGAGAAAACTGTTTTTCAGCTGGTCTTTTTTTCCTGGTGTTTGCCCCAGACTTGTCTATTACTGATAAAGATGTTGTACCATCCTATGGTTCACTGAACTTCACAGGTAATACCTCCTTCTGTGATGTTTACACCTTTCAAATATTTGTGGATTTCTACTCTTTCCTAATACTTTTAAACAACCCTCACCCCACATAACATATTTAACTTTTACTTATATTACTCCCTTGAAGTTTCTTCTCTTCCATTAATACACTTCTGAGAACAGTAGTGCCTGGACCTGAATGTGGCATTGATCACACTGTAGTCCTCAACAAAGGCTCTGTTACCTCTGTTGTGTGAGGCGTTTACACGATCCCTAGCAGACTGGCTTTTCTACAGCTTGTTCTGTATCTCAAGTAGTTTTTAGTACAGTTCTTCTCATACAGTCTAGAGATAAGAACAGCAACTCTAGTAACTATGCAGGAGTGCTGGAATCAGGCCTGCAGACATTATGGTGCTGAATGTGCAACAGAGTAGTTAGATAAATTTTGGGCCAGAAACTAATGGCCTTTGTAATCATGCACCTGGTTTAGGTCAGAGAGTATCTCTTCCTTTCAGAGCTGCACCATGAAAATACGACTTCCCAGAGAAGTCATACGGTTCATCACCATGTTTCTGGGCAGGGTGAGTTTACCAATGAGTCCTAAGAAGGGGTTGGCTAGTCTATTCTCTGAGTTTCTCAGTGATACTAGATCCACAGCCTTCCAAGGCAATCTATTTGTATTTCACTGTGCTACTGTTAGAAAGCTTGCCTTACTATCTAACTTAAATCCCCTTACTGCAAATTAAACTTAACAGTCTTTGTTTGCAATTTCCTACTTTGCAGACTCTGCCATGATAGTTCACAGCCTTTTAAGATGCTATGGTTAGCATGTACAAACCAGAACTACACTGTGCTAGGTGCTGTTCAGATGCCAGACAGAAGTGAGATGTATTTCCCAAAGAGTTAACAAACTAGCAGAAAAGCACGAAGGAAATGAGAATAAGCACAAGAGACAAAGGTCATAAATCTCAGGAGATTTATACCCTGACACCGTCAGAATACCATATTTGCTGATGTACCTACTGGCCACCTACACACAACAGCTACACCTTTTACTCAACAGCAAGCAACAGATCACTGGTGTCCTTACCAGCAGTTTAAAAATAGACAAGCACAATGACTATAGCCTATATTTTTAGGGCAAGATTTGGGAAAGTACATGGTCGTGATGCAAGTCAGTGATGTATGCTTGACCCCGCCAGTTAAAACTCCACCACACGAGAACTTTTTCACACACCTCAGCACTGAACTTCAATCCCAGAAATTGGCTTTTTATCATTTACAGTGTCAGGATAAGCAGTCTCTGCCCTTTAGATTGTCTTTAAGAATAAGAATAGGTTATGTTCTTTCTAATAAGGGGTCCTGCTGCTACAGCAAACTTCACTCTACTTCCCTCACTTAGGGTATTGATTACATGCCAAAGCCACTTCCTCATTTATGTGAATCAGCTGAGAAATGGCAGCATTGACAATGAGTGCTTCATGTACAGCTCATCATCCTGAAGTGCTGTAGTTTTTTAGTGTGTTATGATCCATAACCCAATTATAGGCTACTTCATTTTTCAAGAGTACAAGCTTACATATGCCCATACACATCCACATGTTTTTTTGTGAATGCAAACACTCTCACTACATGCATTTCCTTCCCAAAGTATTGCCTCCTGTTGCTGTTTGCAAATGAATCATGTCCCATATGCCATCCTAGAAGTGGTTAGATTTCTGGGAAAAGTGAGATGACCACCTTCTCATAGGATCATGACAAGAAAGAGCTATGAAGGGAGAAGAAGAGTCTTTTAAATTTTAATCGCCAAAGTAGAATTGACAAACCTGGAGTTCTTTGTTCTGCATGCAGACTTCTTACAGATTTCCAGGGAGGTGGTTTTGAAATATACTTTTTTTGAAACACCAAAGCAACTTAGAATTGCTGGTCATAGTAAAAATAAATAGATTTAGGGCCCTAAGTCACAAAGGCACAGAGAATTTAAGGGAAAAATAAAAACCTTTTGGAAAAACAACCATTATGGAAATTCAGCTTGGGACTGGGCTCATTTCACCTGATGTTGTCTGTGTCAAATGCTGTCTGAAGCCAATGAAGAGACACAGACATCTCCAGAGGGGAATTCAGTCCTCCCCTCTTAATGCTCTACACTCTGTGGCCAGACGGTGCTCTTTGAAGTCCTGTATTCCTCCACTCTGTAGGAGTGATTCAGTTCCTAGTCAAAAGCAATTAGTGACATTTTAGGTGCCCCAGGGATCCTGCCTGCCCTTCAGCTGCTTCTCCTCAAGTCTTGGGTCTCTTGCAGGCCCTGTGTCACAGCTGACAGTCCACGTGCGTGTCTCAGGTGCCCTGGATGGTGTTTGGGCAAGGTAGCCTGTCTCTTGCTACTGGTTGAAACTAAACACTTCGCTTTTAGACACCTTAGTGCCATTGAGACATCTGATGGTACAGCATTAAAACCATTTAATTTAAGAGGATGCTGTCAAGGCCCTGCATTTTCTCTGGAGCTGATGGTCATCTGATGCCATAATAAGCCAGTTCAGGTTTTGACCTGTCCAGTTCAGCTCCCTGCTGCCCTCCAGGCAGCCTCAAACAATCCTCAGTCTCTACAAGAAAGCAAGTGGGACTCTGGCAGCACAGTCAGGTTTGGAAGAGAGGGTGAGACTCCAGCAACACCAACTCGGAGCTGCTCAGTATTTGCAAAGTGGTCAAAAGGTAAGAAAAGCTGAAGTTGTCTTTCTACAGTGTGGTAACAACATAAATCTTTCTCCATGCCTCCCATTCTCTTCCCCTTCTCCCCAGTTCCAACAGAAGGGGCTGAGCTCGTTGTCTTCACAGTTTATTTTGTGTTAACTTGTCTCATTCCAGTGGCAGGAGAACCAGGCCTTATTTTCAGTGCCAAACACATTCTGGTTTTTCTACCACAAGGAGAACCATTGTGTAGAGAATATAGTTTACATTGACCAATGCCAAAGGTAGGGGGTTAATTTTCACAGACTCAGTTGTATGTTTTGGTTCTGGCCCTGTGGTCTGTGCATAAAGAGAAGCTCTGAAGTCACTCCAGAAGGGAACAGGTGAGTAGCTTTATCTTTTCCAAGTCTCTGCTTGTTAAATGTCTCCTGGATGCAATGCCTAGTCCCCTTCTAAGGCTAAGGGTTAAACATCATCAAGAAATGTCTCTGATCTGTCAGAGCAAGAGGAAAAGAGCAGGGAAAATGTAAACTTCACATTGAAGTAGATGCAAGTGGAATCCCTTCTGCTGGCTAGGATGCATCATGGCGTGGCCTTTTTAAAAGGATAGAGGTATAATAGCAGCTCCCAGCTGCATGAGGCCAAAACCTGAACTTCCCTCTCATTTCTTGCATCTGTACCAGAGTGAGCTGCAGCTAATGCCAGTTCTGTATATTTGATGAACAATTCTGACTAGCATGAGCAGAGAACAGAGCAATATCCCCCCAAAAGCAGGAGAGCGATTGCACCTTCACTAACAGTGTGCCTCAGAGCAGTCTCCACAGACACATCATGTCAGGGAAAAGCTCCTAACAAGCCTCAGCAGTGCCTATCTGCACACTCCTCACTCAGACTCCACACACATGAGCATGCGTTTGTCACACATACGGGCTGACCTGTATTTGTGTTACACCACAGGCTGGTCCTGTTTTTGAGGCTGCCGCAGTAAACTTTCTATTGGCCAGTCTTCTAATCAGCAAATTTCTAGCTCCCTGTTTGCTTTGCTTCCCCTTCTGCTTCCCTCTCCCATTTTACAAAGGAAAAAATGAAGGAGGAGAGATAAAAACCCTAGCTCCAGAACTAGCAAGGCTAGGCATCAAGCATGATTAGCTCTTTGCCTGAGGACCAAACCCACTATCCATGACTGCGATGAGTCCAACAATCACTTAGAAGTAGCTTATGGAAACGGCTTCTCTGATTCCCGCTTCCTGCCTTTTTTCTGTTTACTGCTCCACTGCTTGACCTATTCAAGCCCACGATCTGGGCTTTTATTCCAACCAATCCATGAGACAGAAAAGTGTTTCTAACTATTAGGGGTTGGGGGAGGGTGGGGTGTGTTTTTTTATTCAGCTTTGTATTTTTACTTGTGTGTAAGAAAACTAGATGCGAGAGATCGTTAGAGATTCAAACAAGAGACTGCATCCTCTAAATGTATGCTAGGAATAACCTCAAGCTAGCGACACTGGATAAGTCACCTTTTTCTTGATGTTGGCATGTTATGACTGGAGAGTAATTTACTAACTTTTCTAGCTCCCACAATGGATAGCCATCTGATATATGTTAGATTATCCTAGGTAAACACTCATCCATATTAATACCTGCTTCTGGCTGTGGTTATTGATCATCTAGCAAGAAGGTGACGTATTGCAAATGCACAGGGCTGATGCTGATGTATTCAGAAGGTATTCACCTGGCTAATGGGGTGCATCTCCAAGTGTATCCATCTTTCAATCATTTCTCTGACTTCCTGCAAGACTACAGGTTTCCCTCAGGAGTCATCAGACCTTCTACTTCTCCATCTACAGGGCTGACAAGAGATCCCTTTAGACTCCTCCGCCCTGCCACAGAAGGGGAGGGTACCTTCACTCTGAAGATTTAAAAAGGGACCCCCAAACCTGTAGGAGATCTTGTCACACATTATCCCAAGAAAAGAAGGCTGAAGATTTGCCACTGAACCAAGTATGAAGGTGAGTGAGACTCTTTTGGTGTGTGGGAAACATTTAGTTTGCAATTTATGCTTTTTCATGTGAGTATAATATTTAGGAACTGCAGGGGGGCTTAATAATTTTAATTTAAAAATAACCTGAGAGAAATATTCACGTAGTTATATTCAGTGTGCTTGAATTGCTTTAATGCTTGAACTGCACTAAAAAGACATTAATAGCACAATGTGCTCTCAAAAACAAGATGAAATAAACCACTGTGAATCGTAATGTTAGATGCTCTCTGTTGCCCATCACTGTTATCAATACATGAATAACAACATGGTCTGTGCGAACAAGCAGAGATGCAACTTGTTCGCAGAGGATTCATGCTCAATGCTTTCATTTGCATGTGCTGCATCAGCGATCAAACTCCAAGAATCAAAAAAGCCTGTCTCGTGACATGTGTGTAATCATGGTTGATGCAAATAGGATGCTAAGTTTAAAAACTTTCTTTTCCTGAGGAAGTAGTGATCCGCTCTACTTGTTGGTTGGTTGGTTTGTTTGGAATGACAAGTCCCCAACATTTGCTTGTTGTCTAAACTCTACGGTTCAAGGTTTGGTAAAATCAAGATATACTTTATATCGTCTTTCCCCCTTACGTTGTACATTGTTCTCATTTCTGGAGGATCTAAAGTCCTTGTAAATAGGAGCACAAAAGGTACTTGCCTTGATGGCAGTTCTCACCGGTATGGAACATTTATAATGAATATGAGTAAAGAGAATAAAGTATGTTTGATTTAACATTCATCCTCCCATCAGATCCCTGTGTATTGAAGCTGAAATAGCCACTGAGCAAGAGGAGGTTTGGCAGCAAGACAGGGAGAAAGGAGCGACTGGAAATACCCTCACATTTAGATTTGAAGTTGAGAGGATCTACAGATCTGAAAGGCTTTTCCTGTACCTTGTGGTTCTTTGTTGTGCACAGGGACTGCGTAAACTGACAGCATCTGCAATGGCACTGTTCCTGGCAGCGTCCTTCATATCTTTCTCCTGGAGTGCACCTCAGGTAAACTGCTCGCTCAGGCTGAATGTGCAGCATCCATGAATCTCACAGGTTGGTGCCGTTTAAGTATTTGTACTAGTTAGTAATGGCATGCAACGTTGACATGTGTCTTTTCTCTCTTTTGGTATAAAGGCTCATTTCCAAAGGAGAAACTGGACTCCTCAGGCTATGCTCTATTTGAAGGGTGCACGTAAGTCCCAAGCTCTTTCAATTTTGAGGAGATAACTTTCTCTACCACTGGATTATTCCTGATCTGCTTGGCTCCACACAAGCAGTAAATCCCCAAGGATGCTGTGGAGGTAGAAGTTCTGAGGCCTGCAGGGATGTGCTAATTAGTTACTTCTTATCTCTGAAACAGTGGCATTGCGAGTATTATTATTATTTTTTAAAGAAATCAAATTGAAGAAACCAAGTGTTGGAAGAAGAAAAGCAAAACAAAGTACTGAAAATGTATAGAGTTTGAAGCTTGATTGTAAAACCTATTGGAAAAGCAGTTTCCTTAGCTGAAACAATCTTAAAGGGGGTTTAAGACACGCTGGATATAGTTATCATTCGTTATTCTCACTCAGGCTTTATTAAAACATCTTCTCAAGCAATAGAACACACATTCCTATTACAAGCATCTTGCATTAGTGTTGGTATTAAGACCACAAGTAACCTCTGCTAAGGAGAACTTGGATGTCAGTGTTGTAAATATTGTGGTGTTAAGGTTGTGCAAATAATCTTTTGAGTTTCTATTGTTAGTCCAGAGTTAAAGAAGCATTAAATATAAAGATAAAATTTAGAGCCAAAGAGAGATTTTGTCCTTTGATGCAAACCCACAAAATTTTACAGAAATAGTCGTATTTTTAAAAATCCTATTCTGAATTATTTTTTCAAAATTAAAAGCTATCAGGTAGGGTAGGTATTAAAAGAGCAAGAAAAATAGCTTCCTTGAAATTAAAAGAAAAAATTGAAGCTCACAATCCTGAGAGAAATGCAAAAGGGAGACAATACAAATAATAACAACACCACAAAATAAATATAGGCTCCAAACAACTGTGAGTGTAACTGAAAGAAGTTCTAGTGACACTAATAAAACTATTTCTGTTCATAAAAGCAAAGAATTTGGCCCTTTTTTGTTTTGTTTAATGCTTCCAACTGAATGATGCAGTGTGTTACTTCTATACTGACCTGTGTATCATTCTTATTGATGCATAGGAAGTAATGTGATTTTATTCTTTTAGGTTTTTTTCCATTTTTTAAATAGAAATATCCCTTTAAAAGGCAATACTTTATAGTCCAGCAAAGAGATAGAAGACTCTTGACCATACAGCAGTCGAGGAAAGAGCAAGGAAAAGACAGTAAATTCCTCCTTACCTATAGTTCCTACAGCAGGTTAATACAAGAATGAAAAGTGCTGAAACGCCAGTTCTGTGGAATAAAGTATGTCTTGAGTGTTTGGGTTCAGGATGGGCTATTGCTGATTTGGAAAGACCCCGGGATGGACTTATGCCTCCCATTTTATATTTGTAGAAGTATTGCTGTAATTTTGTATTTTGAAGAGACTGCTTTAGGGATTGTAAAGTAGGAATTACAACAGATTTGGGAGGTTGTTTTCACCCTTTTCCCACTGCTTTTGTAGAGGGACGTCGATTCATCTCAGATGAGAGCCAGCGAAAGGATCTGTATGACAGAATGCAGCTTGGTAAGTACATGTGCACAGGTGTATGTAACACATCAGTCTTTCCTCAGATTATGGGAGAAATCTGTGGAAACTGGAGGGGATTTGTTTTCCTGCAATTATATTCAAAGAAGTAATTAAACTCCCTTTTGTTAGTTCCTTCATTCCAAAAAGCACATGATAAAGACTGTCTGACTTTCCTCTCTTGTGTACCTGTGTGACTTCATTTACGTAAGTGATGTTCCAGACTGACCTGGCTGTTAAGTGGAATTATCATCAGTACCTTCAACTTTCTTTTTCCACCAGAAAAAATCAAATCAGGTTATTAATTGTGCTGAACTGACAAATGACAAAAGTAGACAACATTAATCCATGCTAGACAATGTTTCTGGAGGAAACAGAATGTTGTAGCAAAGTAAGGAACATATGAAAAAAGAAAATGTTCTTTTTACCTTCTAAGGGACTTTAAAATAGCCTCCTTTTTAAAAAGATTGCTAGTCTCTTCTGTGTTAGGTATTTATCAGGCTGGGCTTGAGCAGGGAATGTTATAGAGTGAAGGAGACAAAAGTCTTTTTTTCTCTTTGGGTCTCTAGTTATAGAGATAAAAAAGCAAAGAACAAATTAAATAAATGCCAGTAAACACTAACAAACCATGCATCTCTGATTTTATAATTCTAGAAACACGCAGCCAAAACACAAATCCTTTATCTCTTTCTGAAGCTGCAGCACTGTTCCTTAGTTCCTTACGGAAAGCACAAGAAGAAGGTAAATGCATGTTTTGTCTTACCCTGACTTTTTTAAAAGGGGTTTATCAGTATTTCATTTACTAACAATTTAGTAAATTGATCTAAAAGGCCTGGTTTGAAATGAGATATTATTCCACAGAGTGCATTACATTAGAGTATACATTTACACAGTGTATTGTACTAGGGTGTACATTTACACAGATTAGAACATGAATCACATAAATGATAGCAGGTAAACTTTTGTATATTCTGCTTTTAATTTGCTTTTCAGATTTTTATTGGTTTAGATTCAAAGGAATGGCTATTTTGAATTGAATTTTCCAAAACAAAACTCTGCTGGGGCTCCTCTTTCTGCAGAATATTGTTTGCTTGTGAAATTTTCATTCCTCCATCGGCTCTTAATTCCTGGTGGAAAGGCTTAAAAGAATCCTGAAAAGCCCCAGCAGAGGAGCTGTGGGATTCACATCTGGCTCCTGAGAGCTCTGTCGCTGGCACACCTGACAAGGGGTCCCAATGACATTTAGAGGCAGGGCCCTGAAATATCCTGAAAAATCCCGTAATTCATTCATGTGTTCCCAGCCTCCCAGAGATATTGTCTAACCCTCCCATCTCTGTCTCCTCACTGCCTGCTACGTGCTTCCGCTTCTCACTTCAGAACCTCGTAACCCACTTCTCCCTTCCACAACACCCCTCAGCAAAACCCAGCTACTGAGTCAAGCTTAAGTAACTTGTGTTTCCTCATCTCCTTCGTGCATATTGCACTCCCTTAGAATAGGACCCCTATCCTATGTTCCCCAGCTCCCTCACCCTGCTATAGTTCAGCTTTCCTCCCTAGACTACCTTTTTTGCAAAGCCATTATCCTGAACCCCTCATCATCTGATGCACACATACAGCTCACCAGGCTGAGACCCGAAATCTATGCTGTCCACGTCCTCTGTCTTTCTACCTTTCACCTCTTCAGGTACACAGACTATTTTTTGGAAATGGAGCTGGGGACAGGGAGGTTGTAAAAGGAGAATACACCCTACAGCCTGTGGAGAGTCTGTGCTGTGCTCAGGCCCCTGGGTGCTGGGGAGGCTGTTGTAGCATATACAAGCCCAGGAGTTTGTCTAAGTTACGCTCTTCCCCTCTCTGGTTCAGGACAGGAAGGAACAGAAGGTGGCTAAAAGCTACCTTTGTTTCTTATTGTCCCGGTTGTAAGTTCCTTAGTCAGACTCTTAATTGCTGTCATCATGACAGGAAAAAAGGTCCTTTACTTGAATTAGGAAATGTGAAGTAAAACTCTAGTTTTATGAGGTAGTTTTGTACCTTTCACATAGATGAGTGGTAAGACAAGCCTGTTACTGCCTCATCGCCCTTGACGTCATCAACAGTGTGTAATAAGTAACTGCCTTGCCATCACTGCGATATCTCTCTCCTTAGTTATCTAAAGTACACACCTTTCCTGAAATGAAAAGAGGGTGTGAGAAACACCTCACAGAATTTACCTGGTGTATGTGCAGATATGCCGGGATCATTCCTGTCTTCGCCACTTCCTAAAATCTCCCACTGTACATCATGTGACGCTGGGGCTCTGTGCTCAGCTCTCTCTTCCCTGCCCTGGCAGAACTCCACTAACCAAAAAAATTCGGTGGCATTTTGACCGAGAGAGAAAAGCAGAATTAACAATGAGCATAGTGCTTTGGACAAAATATATGAGCAGTGCTAAAGATAAATCAGTGAAAGTGTCATTTGTGTCCTAACAAAAAGAGAAAATCCTCTGAAGTTCATGATTCATAAATTTCAGTGGTATTTTCCTGCCTGCTGTTGCTGTTCCAGAGGAGACGGTGGACAGTAACAGCCCCCTGAGAAAAAAGGTGACATATCTGAGAGAGCTCAGCAGAACTGGCAGCTTGTTTGAAATATACTATGTGGAATAACATTGCCATCATTGTAGTAGGGAATAACAAGACAGTCAAACCTGGGTAAGCCATGCACTTTCAGAAGATCACTTTCAGGTGATTTTAAAATCCTCTTGACTGAGAGAAATGTGCAAATAAAGAACAAATACGTTATTTTCCTCTGCATGAAAAATTTGTGCCTTGTACTAAGATACTCCTCTGGACACGGTTTGTATCTTTGCTCTTCAGCAAACAGAAAAATTCCTACATTTAAAACGAGAGAAGACACGTTTATTTCTACAGATGCCTGCATCTCTTAGCTAAGCAGTCACATTACACTAGGCCTGTGCCTGAGGCACATCTGTCTCCTGAAAACTTTGGCTGACTGAACTTTCCTTTATCTACAGCTTATTTTTCCCCATTGTGTCTTACAGTTGAAGAAGAAAACAGTGATCACCCTGGCTACTTGACAGATAATCTATCAAATTGGTGAAATATTTCAAATTTCTTTAACATTTGTATTGCATATACCCTGAAATCATGACTTGTGTAAACAGAGTATTTCATCCATCCTCACTTAAGTTCCCAAAGGGTGACGTATATACACATTGCAAAATTTTGAATGCAAACAGATTAAAAGTCACTAGTTCAGATAAGGAAAGTATTTGTAAAGTTCCTGCTTTGTTTAGACCATTTTGTATGTGCCACCCAAAATTTAAACTACACTGTACCGTCTTACCTGAAAAGATGATTAAAACTGTCTTTTCGGACAACTACTTCATTAAAAACAATTTTTCAATAGTCATTGGGAAACCTTTTACCACCTTCCACCCAGCTGTGTATTGAAGCCCTTTTATTTCTGATAAAGGCAGATTCCTTCACCACTTCACTGCTGGCCCTGTAAGTTGCTGATGGTCAAGAAAGCCAGTGAGATATTAAACCAATCCAGCTATCTTTGACTGCCAAGCCGGCGATTTTTTTTTTTGCAGATATCTGTCACCCCAGAGAACAGGCAACAGCACTTCCTTAGACCTCAGTGCTGCGCCAGTTACAGGCAAGCAGAAATGTACGCCCTGAACAATCCTACTGAGCAAGTCCCAGCACATACAGGCAGTATGGGGACAGGTCTTATAGGATCAGGGCCTCGTTAATGACTACGGCACACCGTCACTACTGTTGTCAGGAGGTGCAGTACTGCTGGAGCTAGCGGTGGTGTACTAGGTACAAATCTAGTGTCACGCGTGGCAACAGGCACACAGAGTAGTAATTGCATCGTTGTGGTACTTTTTTTGTTGGTCTGGGTTTTGAGTTGCAAAACTGGAATTATACATAAATCGGTTAATTATCATTCCATGCTGATAAGGATATATTTAACATTATTTATGTAGTTTTGTGGTCTTACTGGAAAGCCCTCTGTAGTTCTCATGTAATTAAAAAGTAGCCACATGATTCTTGTGTCCAAGCAACTCTGTTTTATTTTTTTAACCTTTAACCCTAGTCGTGCTCTTCATCTTTTAATGCTACTTTCCTCTGATCTTTCTCACGACACCGCTAATTAATTTTGTTAACTCACACCACAACTATAAGTTGCTTCTCCTCGGCACAAAAGACAGCTGAAGGAACAGAGGAATTAATTTCTATCATGGGGCTATAGGCACTTCCAGTAATTGTTTATAATCTATATCATTTCATGGAGGAACATAACTGGAGAAATCAAAACGTCCTTGTTTGCTCATTTTTAAGCACTAATGTATCTTTCAATAGCAGTATATGTTGTATGATAGAATGCATTCATGATGAACTTCATCTAAAGACCAATGGTATCCACCAGAACCTTTTATTTAATTTAATTGCTCTTTGTTTCAAGCATACTCTGAATATCTCGGGTGCATCTAAGTTATTTTTCAGCATATTTTACAGTATGATCAGTCAGTGCTCAGACAAAAGTAGAAGGCTTATACATCCTTTGGTTTATTAGTATCATGAAATTCATATGCCTCTAAATGTCCCAGAGATACAAAAACTGTACTAATCACATTCCCAGTTGAATGATCTTTGTATGTATTCCTGAACTAAGCTCACTAGCTTAAACAATTCTTTACAGATATCATGAAACAGAATAAACATTCTGCCTTGTTGGTGAGCTGTTTGTGAAATCCTAATATTTTCAATCTGGCAGATAATCGCTTATGTAACAGATAGCTGCTACCAAGCTTGTCAGATGCCAGTAACTGTTAGAAATGTGTGGCATTTAAGTTAGGCAATCTGTCGCCTTGACTGAAGGAAAAACTGTTCCAACACTGCAAATTCAAAAGGCAGAAATGTTTTGCTGTAGTTAAATTGCGTTGCTACTGACAGCTACTCCTAGCATTCAAGGCAGAACTAAAATAAGCTGAGGCATGAGGCAGAGGTCACTTTGGCCCCTGCGGGACCATTTCTGAGAAGAATGGGCACAGTATTCACATTAGTCGTATCTCAAAAGTTGTGCACTTTCTGTCACCAGGCAGGTGCTCAAAGCATGCGAGCGTGCTGAAAGAAACACAGCTGGATTTGTGCGAGATGTCATGCCAGCTCTCTGCTCTTCCCAGGGAACTCAAACACCGTAAGCACATCTAAGAGAACCTGCAACCTGGATCATACATGTTGCTTATTTTTTCTCCTCTGGGACTTGTCCAGAAAGAACAAGTGTCGCTGTCTTAACACAACCCTAGCAAAACCTTTCCACTTTCCATATTGTCTGTGCTGTGCCTCCATCATTTAGCAATATTTACAATACGTGTGTAGTGATCACATCTTTCAGCACTGCAATGAAGCTGGGTCTGGAATGATGATGAACAGCTGTTCACCAGCCTGTGGCTACTAGAACGTTTTTAGGCAACAAAGGAAGTGCTGGATCACTCTCAGATGATGCTAATGCAATTTTGATGGCAGGGAATTTGGGGTGAAATGCTTTTCTTCCGTACAACAGTGCATTGAAATACAAGCAATAATGTCAGATTTCTTGAAATAATTTTGGTTTTTTTTGAAGAGAACATTAACTTTCAATCAATATGCCCTTTAAATGTTCTTTTGTTGGGACTCAGCCATTACATTCTTTGACTCTGCCAGGGAACTTTGATTAAAAGCACTTTGGGGAAGAATATACATTTCTGAACTCACAAAATGCAGTTGTTCTCCACTTAGTAAACTGTATGAAGGAAAATATTTGCAGTATCTTTGCTTTCACCACTTTCATATGAAAAATAACTACTGATTGTTTTAATTACTTTTAAAATGGCTAAAAAATAATGACTCCTTTTAAATCCAATTAAGTTTTTGCCATAAAAGCCTGAACCCGTCTTCTGAGAATAGTTATGCTTTCAGGTATCCAAGTCAGCTTAAGAATGAAAGTCCAATTTTAAAACTGATTTTAGGTGGCCAAAAATACAAATAGGCACCTAATCACTTTTATTCTATATGGCCTATAGTATGAACCATGTCATCAAATGTTGGTTAAGTGTTTGAAAGGTAGGTGTCTAATCAAAGACGGACATCTAGGCTTCCCCTGGGATTGACAGGGAAGGTAAATACCTCCAAAGGTTACATCGTCCTACCTGCTGAAGAACAGGTTGAATTAATTCCTGGAAATGTCTTTTCTTGAACAGCATGAGAAATTTCTGATGCACAAACTTCTAAAATAAAAGATGAATCTCCTTCCTAACGTCTTCATGTCAAGATCTACTTCTGAAGAGCATGTTCAGGCACTCTCTGCATCTCTAGGAATTGAAATACTTTTGAAAGCTTTCTGTAAGGCAAATGAAATGTCTAGTTCTCGTTGTGAGGTTCAGTTATTCCCCAAGCACTTTGAAGTTTCAGGTGCTTTTCGAAATGATGTCTGTGGGGCAGATCTGTTCTTGGAATTCTTTTAGCATTATTTGTTATGATTAGGTCTCTTCTAGAAGAAGTGAAATAGACCATGGACTAATGGGGCAATTGGAAGAACTAGAGTTACTCATCTTTGAATGTTGTCACATTGCTCTATGGCATGTAGGTTTGTCTGCAGGGGAAGGTGTTACTTAAGGAAATTTTGTCATTCTCTTCAGCCAAGTCAAACAAATTTCCTCCCAAACTAGTTTGTTAACAAACTTAGAATCTAAGACGAGATGAAAACAATAAAAGAGACATACCAGAGGAATCAGAAAATAAACGGTCTGCTGTTTATTCTGGGTCTAAATGACTTCAGAAAGATGACTTCATTTGTCTCTAAAATTCAAACGCCCACTGCATAAGATGTTATATTGTTCCACAGGAAGTATGTTTCACCACTGGATCAAGACACTTCTGTGTGTTGTAAAAAAATGTTTTAAATGATGTAAGCTTACAATAAACAGCATAAGGAAAAAGAAAGATCATTTTCTTTTCAGTGTATCTTTTTTAACCCTGCCAAGGTTTCCCCAGTGTAACACTTTTTTCTCTACATTTTTTGAGCTCTGGCTTAAAGTTCACGTTAGTTTAGGAGGGGAAAAGGGGAAACATAAATGAAGCAGGAATTCATTTGCGACACCCATAATGGAGCTATCAGCATAGACTATAATTAATATAGATGATTATGTAGACAAAGGTATGATCTGCAGTTTGTATAAGCTCCTGAGGGGATTGGCGCATTCTCTAGGTTTATTAAGCTTGAGAAATCTCTTCTACCTCAAAGGTGCACAGAAGAATTGTCATTTAAACTACTTCCAAGGTGAAATAATATTAGGCTTTCCAACAGTGTAGCTCAAGTAACATTTAAGATTCCCCTAATTATATCACACTGTCCTTAACACAAAGCTTGCCAAGCCTACAGGAGAAACTGTTGAATGGATGGAGAGACCCTGCCAGGGTGAGAGCAACAAATTCAGTTCCTGTATTCTCCATGCTGCTTCTTTTTTCCTTGCGGCAATACTCCAAGGGAAAAGGGAGGCTTGATGTTTTGCCTATCCCTTTTGGCTTCCTCATCCTCATCATATCTTTCATCCTCATCTTCATCTTCATCTTCACTATGGTGAGGGCTGGAATGCTGAGAGACAGAAGGTGATGGTGGCACTGATGAAGGCCTTGGGTACCTGAAACCTTCCGTCTGGCAGAGAGAGAAGTAAGTTGCATATATTATCACAGTGTTCCTCAATTGGTTGTAAAGAGCAATTTAAGGCTATCAACACTTCAAAGGAAACCAATGGTGGGATGTAAGCTAGACCTGCTCTGCACTCTAAAATTAAACTCCCTTGAACCCAGATCCCCTCAGTCCTTCTCTGCCAGTAAGTACACGCTTGTATGGCAGTGATCTTTAGCCTGTGCCACAAACAATGTGCTGCCCTTCCAGCACTGCTTTTTTCAGAATATGACTATCTTTATTGAGCCTTAAAACCATCAACACAACACGAAACCCTTCTGTACTCTGTAGTCAGAATATACTTATTGAAATTCAGAATTCAGTCTGAAGTTTTAAAACAGGTTTCTAGTTATAATGTCAATATCTGCAAAACCAGAACCAAGCAAGGGGTTTTGGTCTGAGCCTCCTTTCTCCTTATTTAAAAAAATTAAGTTGCTTTCTGGAGGTATCTGGAGGTTTCGGTTCAAGTAACATTGTTCTTACATTGGATCTGAGCACCCTCCCTTCAAATTGGTGCTAATATGCACTATGCAAGAACCGTTTGAAGGTGTGCCTTTAAACTGACCCCTTGCAGTTCCAGCCACAGCCTCCTCCTCACATACTGTGTTTAGATGAAGGCAATACTTTGCCTCACTTTCCCTAGAACATCCTTTCCCAGCTCCCCTTCTATTTGGTTTGCGCAGAACATCTCCATGGCATTTATCAGAAGCAAAATTAGAAGCTGCCACTCTTCTAATAGGAATTTCAAGGGCCGGTTCCTCAGCTGGTCTAAAGTGGCATAGTCCCATCCAGGTCACTCTAAATCACCTGAAGAACTGTTCCTGTACTGCACCTGGTACCCCTAGTGTTTGCATCTGATACCATTACAACTCCTGACTGGAGCTTGGGTCTATAACTTGTTGAGCTTTTGAGTTCCTACTTCCCTTCAGTTAAAACGAAACTTGCTAACTCTCTCTCTCTCTCTCTCTTTCTCTCTCTCTCTCTGCTAAAATGCAGACGAACTCATCTCCAAAAGCAGACTTTACCTTTAGTGGAGCACGTGGTTCCATCTCAAATTTATCTGGGAATGTTCTGCTGAGGGCCAAGTGTCTGGCATGCATGTAATACTGCAACATAAAAGAGAAGCCTTTATGAGTCAAGGAAGTCTTGGGTAGATTTAAGCAGGAAAAAAAGGAACATAAAATGAGTATCTTCTAAAAGATGATGCTGAACAAAGGCTAAACATGTTTTCAGCTAAGCAGAATCCAACTGATACTGCTGCTTGTAATGAACACATTGCTGTGAAGTAGTGAGCCATTCATGTTAGATTCACACTGAAGTAGAGTCTGGAACAGAAGCTGAATAAGGTTTCTGTAAGACTAAGATGTATTAAGGTGGAACCAGCACTTGTCCCAGTCAGTGTAGTTCTTATTGAGTGATAGGTATTCTGTATCCCTCAAGACAGAACTGGCTCTTTATTAACCAGGAAAATTTACATCTTTAAGTGTGCGTGTGTATACACATAAACTTTGGACTCATCCTTGCATAGGAAGCATGTGTAACAGTTACAGAGAAGTAACATTTATGAATTTACTGAGGCCTGGTATTTAAGAATTTGGCAAACATATTTATGGATCCACTATATTCACGAGTCTGCATCACATGCATGGAAAAAATAGCTTGTTATGTCAGGGTTTTATGCTGTGTTGGGAACCATATGAACAGAAAAGTTCTCACACAGATATCAGAGCAGGACAAGGTCCAAAATAGTTACAAAACTGATATATGTGCATCCACTTCTTTGCTCATGTGGACTTGAGAATACTACTTTGCTACTGTCTTCTTAGTAGGTGGTACTGCAGTGTTTTCTATGTTAAATTAAAAACACTATTTTGCCTTTAAGGCACAGAGGCAGTTTAGGAGTGTTGAGGAGCCACAAGGCCCAGCAGCATTTTAGGAAGAACAGGTAGGATTTTTGAAAGAGTCCAGATGACTTTGGAGCACAAATCCTACTTAGTGTAGGGTTGCCAGTGTTGTCAGAGACACAAGCTTTTTACATTGTCTTTAGCACCAGGAGTACAAAGACCTCAGTGTGACTGGCTTCTGCTGTAACCTATTCAGTTAAGTCATGTCTCTCCTTACCACTGGAGAATGGAAGCATTACACTGAAATGTAAAGGCAGGCTTTGCCTTTAGCACCTTCGAGAGGTGCTTTTCAGAACAGGGATGTCTCCTTGCATTGTAGCATGATGCTGAAGACTGCTAGTTAGACCTATGTGTCTGGAATTTTTAATACTTCTATTACATAGTTTCACACACCCTGCCTAGGTATCTCCAGTCCAACAGATCTGAGAGCCTCTCAGTTCGGTTTCTTTGGATGATCCTCTGGCGACGGGACTGCTGACAAAATCCATACAGGAACTGAGTCAGCTGGTTGCATGATTCATCAGGTGAGCGGAACCTCCTGTCAACTATGTAGATGCCTGAAGGACACAAAAAAGGTGAAGATGAGTGGAACTGAAAATGGGATCTGACCTCTTACATTTCCATTCTACCTTCTGTCATGTAGTCTTACAAACATTACATGTATTATACGTTCTTTTTAATGTTAGAAGGCAGCTATGACTGGAACATTTGTTACTATTCTGATGGAATGGAAAGCTGCAGAGAAATATACATTTTTATTTTAATTTTCTTTACCTTTCAGGCTAAAACTCAGCAAATTATTCAAAACTCAGAGGCTTGAGTTGTTGTGTAAGTATGCCCAAAAGGATTCAAGAGTTTCTGGATAAAGACATACCATTTTTATCTCCCATAATTTTTAAAATACTGACTGCTTAAGAAAAAAAAAATCTAGTGCTTTCCTAGTTTGCAGCAGAATTTACAAGTGTGGATGGTCAGAATCAGCCTGTAGGAGAGAGGCTGTGTTTTCTGTAGAAACACAAGTGTTTCCATAGAGATAACTAACTCACATACATTAGTCGATATACAATTCTGGCAGAGAGAGGGCCGAGGTAAACTTTGGCTCCATGTAGTTTGTCAAGATCCATACCTTATTCTTGCCACCTTCCTTACACCAGGGTGTTGGGAAGAAGAAGGTACTAGACCTCAGCTATCTTGATGAACAAGACAGATGCACAACTACCTTAGCTGAAGTGCCCGGTGTCCCCTAGGAACGTACAGTAAGTTATGCCAACACTCACATCCATGTTTTGGCAGAGAAGAGCAAGTGACCTGTGCTCTCGGTCTGTGACCTTTCTGAAGGCTCTCAAACACATGTCTACCCAGGCAGGCGTAGCTACATTTTGCAACTGGCTCTACCCCTGCCCCTAGGTCAGGGCATAGTTGGTACTAGTGCGGAGCTGTCATTGCCTGATTGTGCAGACAAGCCAAGGTACTTAGAAACAGGCCCTAGTTTGGGCACATTTTCAATATTCTCTTGACACACCAGGAGTTGGCTACCCTCCTCCTCACGACCCTTGAATCATGAACCATTTCTAAACCTTTATGAGCAGATTCTTATTTGTAAGTAGGTTCCTTTTATTTTCAGAGGTTTATTTTTTAGTGTACAGATAATTTACTCTTTGTTTGGTGGGGGCAAGTTTCACTGGCCTTGAAGTCCCAGTGCATCCTTCTTGGACTATTCCAAGAGAAGCAGATACTTACTGCTTCTTTTGAAGGGCTCAGAGTGTTACAGTGTAACCACAGGCATTAAAGGGAAGTGCTGGGAGACTCTAGAGTAGTATGAGGAGCACCGAGTTTGGAAGGATAAAGCCGACAAAAGGTCAAAGGGAGACAAAAGAGAGAGAACCTGGAAAGGGTTTGGATAAATATGAAAGCTTGAATGGCTTGTTCAACGTAAAGAGATATTCAGAGCTCTGAATATATTCCCCCAATGAACTCCATTGCACTAGTGCAAGCATGAAATTGAGTAAAACAGCATCATTGCTGTGCTTTTTGCTTTCCTAACTCAGAGGCAGTATTTTGATATGGTGTTAAAAATCTTACCATAAGCCGCTGGGTCAGCAACGTGTTCCTGCATGAAACAGCCAAATCCAGAAAGGTTTGTGGTTACACTGGGAATGCCCATCACAGTACATTCAGCTGCCGAAAGAAACACACAAAAAGCATTTCAGGGCAATATGCTTTGAATGGTTTCACCTTGAGAGAAAAAAGAAAAAGAAACAGGCAGACAGAAGGTCCCATAACACTAGAGCTGCTCTGAAAATGTCAAGTGAAAGCTATTATGCTTTGTTGTGGAATTGGAGAAAAAGAAAAAAGAAAGAAAGAAAAAGAAATTTTAAAGAGAAAATTTCACACTGTTTTTGAAAACATATCTTTGTGTTTCCCAGCAGCTAAACTGAAAACTTTCTGGGAGTCCAGTGTTGAAACAGAGAACCCCAATATATGGTCTGGACTGTTTGTTTGTATTTTAAAGTGAAGCCTGATGTACACGTATGTTCATTAGTTGTTCACAACTATTTACAAAACCGAATCTCTTAAGTGCAGGAGCATGTTAAACTTTGTATTTTGATATTCATTGTTTGTAAACTGGTCCCTATAGCAAGAAAAAAACCCAACAAACCCCATCATCAACTCGGGACTGCATTCAAAGTAGATGTGGAGCTAGTTTTATAAAATTAGAAAACGTATGCATCTTTTGTAGTTATTTCCATCATCGCTATGAGTAAGGATAACTGTTTACTCAGCCTTAAAGAGTTTTTGTCGATGAACTTAAGCTTAACCTAAGACAGCATGCAGATAAAGTAAATACTCTAGTCTTTGAAATGATGAAAGCCATCTACATGGCCTTCATTCATATGACAATAAAACTGGTGTCTATAAAACAGAGCTATAAATCTACCTTAAAAAATCCCTTTTTGTTCCTGGGAGAATTAAATGGGTATCAACAAAGAGAATTGCTTTTGCATTAGTAAAGGAAAGAGAAACTACCCTTTTAACTAGTGTAAATCCCAGCTTTCCTCAAAACTGCTAAGTACCAGTCTAACTTTTCTGTCCAGGTTTACTTTAATGTTCACTTCAAAATCATCCCTGGATGTCACACTTTCTTTATACCTTAGCTGAGATTAGAACAGGAAGAGAAATCGCTAGAATGCAAGACAGTTGTCTTACTTGGAATTGAATAGCTCTCTTCCTTGGAGAGAAATAGCTCTGGAGAAAGACTAAATTTGCAAAATTTCTATTCTGATTCATTGGCTTACAACAAATGCTCTTCAGAGGGGCACCTCAACCTTCAGATGTGTATCAAGACTACAGAAGGTATTTTGTAGGACATAAAAAACCCAGGCACCTAGGCTTTGATCTTCATAGGTATTCAAGTTCATAGTTCGCACTGATTTCATCAGGTGTTAAGTGCCTTTTGTAAATCTGGGCCAAATTTTTTAAGTTAGATACTATATGCTCTCTGTATCTTTAGAAATTTCCATTTAATTGTGAGATTCTCTACCATTGCATGTATTTGTGGTAAATATCTTAGATATAGTGTTACATAATTCTATCAAACTTAGTTGTTATCCTGAATTATATCCACTGAACTATGTCAGCTGGTAGCATCAGATTTCTTGCCCTACTTTTTTCAATATGTACATTCCTCTAAATTTTCTTTTAAAATCCTTGAATCAAGTTAAGAATTAAGTTTAAAAAATGATTTTTTGTTCTAAAGCCACAGAAAATCAAAAGATTACATGTTAGTATGGGAAAGGGTCCAGCGCAGGGACAAATGTGAGTAGTTGTCAGTCAGTAGATGCCATTTTTTACCACCTGGCCCCCAAATTTTGCCAGCAGTAAGACCTTTGCGCTGCAGAGGAAACAGAGCCAAAAGAGTTTTTTCAGCACTCCAGAAGAAACTGGCTGCAAAGCTATTCTGCATCAACAGAATGGGTGTTCATCTTTTGATACCAGTTAAGTGTATAGAGTGCTTACCTGGAGTGTAACCCCAGGGTTCATAGTATGATGGAAATACACCAAGGTGGCAGCCTCTCACAAACTCCTCATAGTCCAAGGGCAGCAATGGGCTTGTCGAAGAAAGAAACTCTGGATGTAGGATCACCTGGATATTCAAAACTTACATTAGAGGTGAAAGAAAACCATCATCAATACATTTTAATTATCAATAAGCTTAAGCAATTTCTTTACTCTTGTCTTTTCCTAAGTATCTGGACAACATCTCCTTTGCACTTCTGTTATCTAATTCACTTCCCACACTAAAATGTATCCTGCCTGTGTGCAGTCTTGTCCTGGAAATAGTGCTGACAATGAACCCTTTTTCTGGACAGGTCTTCAGCTTTATCCTTGTTGATCAAGGAAGACCATGTGCATTGAGAATTATGCCTAAGGTTGTGGCATTTAGCGATACTAAATTGGTTCTCTTGGTCTGTTGTACCAAGGTACATAGTATTGAGATGTCTTGTTCCAGAGGAGGCCTCAGGAGGACACAGCACTTCTGAGCTTCACAGCATCCAACTGAAATATAGGAATGCTTATGGTACTCAATGAATCTCTCAAGAACTGTGAGAATTTTGAAACCAGATATATTATAGCCCCATCATCACAATCCTGTGCCTAGGCTAACTAATCTTGCTGAGAGACAAAGCTTATTAACTTAGGCTAATGTCCTGCTTTCAGGACCCAAGCTAATTTATCTGCATGACTCTGCAGGGCTTGGGGTCACTGCCCCATATTCCACTGCTAAGTAGAGAAGTGCCTTGTATATGCTGTCCAGTCAGCCTTGGGAGGAAGAAGTGTGAGAGAAGGGTTTAACCCTCTCTGGGCTTTTTTCCCCACATAAACATACTGCAGCCATTATTCCATGCCAAGGATATGCTTTTATCCTTTCTTAATAATATAGTCATGCTACTCACTTGAGTAAATCAACACATGAATGTATTCAACCAGTAAATGGACTGTAAACTCATTATGCAAGCTTATTTGATCCCAGTGAATCAAATCAGATTTTCCATTGGCATTGCTGAGGCTATTTTTCACATGCCAACTGTGTTTACATGGATATGTCATATATCTCTCAAAATGACTTTCCATTTGAAGTATACAGAATTTTTGTCCATGACATTCAGCTCATTAAGTATTAAGCCTGTTCTTGCAGCAGGTAATTTTCCAGAGGGAATGACAGTTTTGTACAAACTTGACATATACCTAGCCAATCAAGTCTCCTGAGAAGCAGGAAGAGGTGTCTGTGGTGTTATATGCTATCTGCTTTCTAATGACTTCAAGCAGTTAGTTCTGGCGAATTTTTTATTACATTTATATACAGTGCATCCTTCCACACTACTTTTGTTACATCTAGTATATTATTACCATATAATGCTCTCAGAGCTCATTGGAGACACACACTTAGCAGAGATTATGTTAAGCCAGGAAGAAGCAACTAGGAAGTTTAGGAAAATATTTACTCAGTTACTGTCATGGGTTTAAAAGCCAAAACGCTGAGAAGTGATAGGTCATTGTCAGAGATACTATGGATCTGACTTTAGAAAGAAGGTATGGAAGAGGAAGAATTTGCAATTTTAGGTTCTACTTTGAATAGATAGATGATGAGATAGTCATAGTTAACAGAGAGAATGCCAGAGACTGCCAGACAAAAAAAAACTTTGGCAGACTTGTGAAAGCGGGAGCTGATCATTTCTGTGGTCTGGCAAGATAGACATGGAAGTAAGGAAAGGATTTATTTAGATATATTTAGCTTCAACAGTCGATGTAAACATGAGCACAGCATGAACAGGAAGTATTTCTGCTCAGGATCAAAGCCCTGGTTACCTTCTACAGCAAATGCTGAGTGTCAGGGTGCTGTTCTTAAGAGATAATCAATACTCCAGAAATGTCTGTGCTCAAACTCTGGACGTCCAGTTTTAAGCAAATGAATCTATTACAGAGTTTTACATCTGGGTGCAAACGACCTGTGGCACCTTCTGGATTTCAGGAGTAGTAGCTCCTCATTCAGTACAGGAGGCAGCAATGAAAACAATTCCCTAACGTCAGATTTCTAACTTGAAATTAACTTGGTTAAACAGCAACTGAGGATATCTGTGAAGTGACTAGTTGTTATTCCTGGACAGGAATGAAGAGGGAAGAAGTACTCTATTAGTATAATACTGCCTGTCAAGAATTTGACTGCACTCTCCATGCTAATGATCCAGACTGAGACTGTTTAAAGAAATTCCATTTTATATCTAAAATGAAAACGACAGAATGTACCTTCACTCTGTCTGTCCGGTTATTGAAGAGACCAATGCGTCGGATGGTATTGAGGATTGGATCAT
Source organism: Gymnogyps californianus (assembly GCF_018139145.2). Classification (NCBI taxonomy): domain Eukaryota; kingdom Metazoa; phylum Chordata; class Aves; order Accipitriformes; family Cathartidae; genus Gymnogyps; species Gymnogyps californianus. The sequence continues at coordinate 143,840,633 of NC_059471.1, forward strand.
TGCCATCGTCAATCATGTTGTGGGTGGTCACTGGAGGCAGACAGTGTCGCTAAAGAGAGAAATGGCAATCCATAAGCCAGACAAAACTGTTGGCAAAGATTCCTGTTACCGTTTTCTAAGGTTAGTGGAAGACAGTGGGAGATTTTGTCATCGATGTGAATAGGTTTTTACCCTTTCATTTTAAGGTAAGAAAGGAAAGTTATGATCATCTAATGTTGTCTTCTATACAGCTAAGGCCACAAATGAGACCATAAAATCTGTCACAGGACTTGTTTCATTTACCTCAAAATAAATGTATTTGTACTAACTTTTAGAAAGGCCTACCATTTAATTTTAAAGGTTTTTAGTCAATATGTTATGTCTCCTTAAGAAATTGATTTTACATATTTAATAAAAATGGAAGAATCCAGGCTTCAGGAACAATGCAAAGTTCACACTTAGTGCAGAAGAAAAGAATTAGGAATTTTGGTGTCCTGCATGTGACTGGAGGAATATTCATGGATTCCCCAAAAGAATTAGTTTGGGTCATACTCTCATTAAAAACAATCACAGCTGATCTTTAAATGTTCCCGATGAGAAGTATATTTGCTGAAAACTTCTTTTTCAATGCATGCATATCACTATATGTCATACACAATCCTTGTACATAGTCATGTTTATCGTTTATACTAGATGTTTGTGTAAATAATACATTTTCTGACCTGAGTTGAAAAGATGGCTCTTTTCATAATGGTTATATCATCTCGGTCAAGAATCTTGTTCAAGTCTGGAATTTCTCCTCTGCAGAGGCAACACAGAGCCTATTTTACCAAATGACTTATTATCAGTTGTACAAAGAAAATGAAGAAACAGCAAACAAGGTCTGATCTGAAGTCTGCTGACGTCAACATGAATCTTTCCTTTGTTTTCATGGCCCTTCTATATTCCCTACATTTTGTTCTCCCATACACTTGCTGACCTTCCAATTAGCTTCCCAAAAAGCTAAAGAATTCTTTTTTTCTGTTTTTCAGACACACCTTGTTTTTGCTGAAGTTCCAGTCATCTCATCTGTGCTTTGGGTCATTCACTTCCAGCTGTCTTTTGATATGGATATGACTAAGCCACTAATACATATTACTTTGTCTCTGGTGCTTTTTTAAGCTGAGGTAGCTCATTTCTGACAGTGAGTAAGCCTTGTGTTAGACATCCCCCATGTCTCTTAAGACTCTTTCCACAATGGGATGCTAGTACCTTTAAATTTTTTCTCTGTGATTTGCCTATTGAACAAGTAACCCGTATATGGAACAGAGGGTCCCATATCCTTCTCCTGTGCCCTTCCTATGGATGTAAAAATTTCTTACACAAAGAGTAGAAGCACAGAAACACCACAGATAAGCCAGCTGAATATGTGGCTTTGCAAGGCAGAGCAAAGTAACCTATACACTCACTTCAGCAGGGCATTGTAGAGTTTCTTTCCAAACTTTTCTTTCACAGATTGTGCAGTGTCCCTAGGAAAATAAATAAATATATGTATAAAACAGGAGAATCCAGGACAAAGACAGAATAAAAGAGATTCCTGCTGTTGGAAATTAAATTGTGCTTTCCTGTATACTGATGGAACTCAGAATGCAGAAGCAGATAGAGGTCTGGTTCTCAAAGCTCTTTTATCCAGCCAGCAGCCATACTGACGGATTTCAACACAACTGAGGATTTGACCTGCATCCAAAGATGAATGTACTGTGAAAGCCAGGAGCAGACCTCACTAGTGATTACTTCTAATATTTTGGTCTGATCAGTAGACCACACTTTCATCTCACTATGAAAAAGAGAGCATATATATGACTCTAGGCAGAGAAACATGATCATTAACAATGGACACTAATCAAGACTGACAGGTGTCCAATTTAACTTGACCTAGTAGAGAGATATAAGATATAAGAGTTAAACAAATAGGGATTTTAAAGCAAGCTTCTCCCTTCACTTTCTTAAGTGTCTTCACTTTTTTAAGTGTCTGGCACTTAAGCCTGTGCCAGACAAACGTTATATTTTAGCTAAGAAAGAACTCCAGTGAACAACTGTTCTAAATGCAAAGAGTAATTTATATTATCCTGCCCCTAGTTGAAATAATTTGAAAGTACAGCTGGAAGTGCTGTTGTCAAAATAGCAAATGCACTCTTAATTTGAGTAAAACACCCACTTCATGGAACTTTTCCTGACTTTCTGATTTCTAAGAATTATACTTTGGGCTAAGACAAAACTTGTTAAGTGAAATCCTAAACTTTACCAAGCTGAGAATCCACATACCTGTTTTTAGTTGCTCTCTCCCAACTCACATAGACACAATAGTGGATGAATTAATTTTGGATGAGTTGTAAAGCAGCTAAATGTCAAACCAAACTGATCGAAATCCCAACTAGTCCCCTCATGACTATATTTTCATAGACTCATGCCATGTACTATATCCAAAACTTAACCCAGATAGGATAGACAGCTTTTTCAGAAGCAGAGGAAACAAGGGATTTTATATCCCAGATCAGCCATCATCTATTCCTTTATAAGTGCCAACCTCTTCCTGTATTTAATTTCTGTGGCATCCTTCAAATCATCTAATAGTATTATGTAATACTGATATCAGGTGGTTTTATCCAGGAGCTCCAGATTATCACCATGATAATGCTACATATGATGATGCAGAGGGTCTTTTGCTTTTCACAGAGCACTGGGAAGAATAGCTGGAAGTAGCATTTTTTGCATGATTTCACATCTTCAGGTTTACCTTTACTGTTACTATTATGCCTGCATTACTGAGTACCAGAGAAATAACCATGTAGTAGAGATATAACAGGGAAAAACCTTTGCATATTTCATTTAATTTAAACTTTCCTAATATCCATATATTATTTATTTAATATGTACCTGTTGTATTATATTCAAGCATTACATACATTATATCAAAGACAAAGCAGAGGCCAAAAGCACTTGTTGCAAGCATGGCTGTTTCTCACTGCACTCACATTATTTTCCTACAGTTCTTGCATACAGAGTTCTCATTAAAAACTCTGGCTATGCTACTCCACTGTAGCCATCTACAGTTTAAGGTAGTTGTGCAGATCCTCCACACATCCGCAGAGGTTGACAGTCCATTTCAGAGGATGATTCCATTCACTCATCTTAGATAGATACATTCTGAAGTGGTATAGGATGAAACATCATTTGGAGTGAACCATCGTTCTCCTCCGGCAGTGAAGGCAGCTCAGACGCATTACTTTTAGGAAGCCAGAGTTGGACAATTAATTCCAACTTCTACATTTGTGGTACCTGTTTCCAGAGTGGTAATCAGGTAGAATGTTTCCTGTAAGTCCCAAGAAGTTGCTGTGTGATGACTCCAGAGATAATCTAGAGTGTAGATAGATTTCTCATATCTGTCTTTTCGAGATATGACAAAAGCTAAATGATTTCAATGATCCTTGTTAAACTATTTCTGTCACTGTTTTTGTGCAGGTTTAGTATCCATTAATCAAAGACTTCAACTTGATTACTGATATCCAGAAACTGAGCCAGAGATCATCTGCTGGAGGCAGTTAATGAGATAACAAGAAAAATAGTATCCTTCTCTTACACAGTGCCTTTCATCTACAGATCTCTAAGTCGTTTAGATTTCTATCATTTTATAAATATAGAATTGGCGTCAGAAAGAGGTTAAACACAGTGAGACATAGGCATAAAAGAAGAAGCTAGGTCTTGTGGGTTTTAGTCCCTTAGCTTTAAGACCAGCTTCCTTACTTCTGCAGCAGAGTTTAACCACTCTGGCCACTTGATAAGGTGCACATTTCCATTTCCCTGCTTAGATAATTAATCTGTAAATACATTGAGTGAAACGGCATTTTTCACTTTTTTAAACAAAATTCGTCCTTCATAACCCACCACGAATTTTCTTTATGAATTTGAACCTTCAGTTTTGCCATGTCTCTCAGTTCAGAAGTACCTCACAACATGTGTCTTTTCCTATGTAGAATCACATAGCAGTTAAAGTGAGGTGAAGGTTAAGTCTGCCCCTGTTTTGCTTTTTTGTTTAGGAAGTTCTAAAATGAAAACTGTTAAACTGAGAAGGGCTGTGACAATTTTCCCTTTATAGCAGTAAGTTTCACTGCTTGGGTATGGCCATTGCTTATTGTAGGCTATACAGAAAATTATAGACAATGGTTATCAACTGTTATTCTGCTGGATTAGACAGTACAATTTCCATATCTCTAAATAAAAGAGGACATGTAATTAATTTCTTTTTCCCACCAGTGGCAGAGAAGCTCACTCTGATAAATTAGCAAGCAGTCCTTATTTTGTGGGAGCTCAATGGCATGTCCAAAGGGAGTACCAGAAACAGTCAGAAGACATCAAGAACACTGGATTTTCTAGAACCTTTGACTTTGTCACTGCAAAACAAGTACTATTTGCTAACTTGTTACAAAGAATGGCAATGCAAGTTTACTAAAAATAACCTAGGACAAAAAAAGAGAAATATTTGCCCTTATTTATCACTCCCACCTCTTTCATCCCTGCAAATACATTCTAGTTACCCACAATCCTCAATTTTAGCAGAGCAAAAAAAAAGAGCATTATTCTTCATCAGAAACTTTTGCATGCCTCCTCAATTCACTGTACAAGGCCCTCAGAGAAGAATGGCAATTACCAGAGCTGCTTCCGGACTGCTTGTCCTTTTAGGGTTTCCACATTGAAATTGTTTGTCTTTGCTGGCATGATGAAGAACACAACAACTGTAACATCAGTCTTATGGACCTACATGGACACAAGATTGAGAGGAAAATAAAATCTCACTATAAGGTATCACAGCCAGCTTTAACACTATGAATTAGTCACAGGAAAAGCCAATGCACTTTGATTGGTTGTCCAGGAAAGCTCTGATCTTATACCTCCCCCTTTAGCTATGAAGTTTTTATCAAGTCAGAGATATAGCTGATGATAGATACAGGTAAACAGATGTCACCCAATTCCAATTTGGGCAATAGAGGTCTTCCTGACTTCTCATGGTTTAGAGGCCATGGCTTAGGATGTGAACATAAACAGCAAAAAATAAAAAACCTACACACGTTTTCTCACCTGACACAAACTATGTTGGCTCAAAGGAGTGAGCAATTAGTTTACCAGCTGAGGTATGCCCAGGTATGGGGCAAGAGACTCCCTACAGCAGAAAGCAGAACTCCCTTCCATAGCAATAGTGCCCATGTATGGGCAGAAAGAGGCATGATAGCAATCACTATCTACCTGAACCCCTGGCAAAGAACCTGCCAGACACACAAAAAGCTGCAAGTAACTTCTTGCTCATCTCTCACATCCAGCTACTGCAGAGGCAAAAAGCATTTGCTGTAAAATCTGACCCTTTACTTATAGATGGTTTCACTTGCTCGTTTCTCCTGTGCGCTAATAAGGTTCAGAATACCAGGTCCCTGAGGGATTCCTCGCATGGAGTAGAATGAGGTTCTACTCCTGTCAGCAACTATTTCAAGAAAAGCTAAGGGTGAACTCTGTTCAGAGCTGTAAAAATTAAATTATTTTGAATTGCCTCCATTCTAAACTTCAGACACACAAACATGCTATTAGCATGCATTCTCTCAGATTGAGGTACAGGGAAATGTATAGTATAAAATAACCTATGGGAGACATCTATCATTTTAAGGTTCTTCCCTTCCCTCTTTTCAAAGCACGTTCAAAGTCCATCATGCTATGATCTCAGTGTGTATTAACAATCTGTCCCAACATTCATATTTTATTTCCAAAATGTTAGTAAGGTTTTCAAGTAGCAAAGGAAAAGGACTCTATAAAATAAAATAATTCCATCCAATGCTATGTATTTTTTAGGTTCAGGCACACCACTGGGATTTTTTTAAGGAACACCATCATTCCCAGATTCACAAGTAGTACAGGTATTCTGCTGTTCCCAATGGAATTACCTCTTGAAATAACTACAGAGCAAGTGTTCTTTGAACAGCTAATCAGGTGCTGGCATGCATATTGCAACAGCAATGCAATAAAGCCAGGCTCAGCTCACGGGAGAAGCAAGGCCCAGTACACTGTTCTAGAGAGCCTTGGAAAAGGCCTCAGTTTCCTTTGACTTTCCATCAGCCTAGCTTGTCATTGATGTCATATGAATCATTAGATACAATAAGAGATCGCTGCAATCATTGGTCAAGCAATTCTTTCCCTCTTACCACATAAGACCTTCCACATTATCAGCATTCATAGTTAATAGCTATGCAAATGCCATTAACAGGTAGCTGATGTTGCACAGCATGGCAAAACAACAAAAGTCAGTTGTTTGGCAAAGTTGTGGAAGAAATATTTGAGTTATGTGAGGTGATCTGTTGTGTGAGTGAATGGATTAAGTATTTCCAGAAAGTCCACAGGCTCTAATGGTGTATTAATAGAAGGTGGCGGTAGAACAAGTGTACTTAGGGCTTTGAAAATTAGTATTTTTTCAGCCCTGCTGACAATATAGTATCAAGATTTTTATCCAGACTTTCCATATCATTTAAGTGATAGAGTACAAAAGAGAGAGTCTGGGACAACAGCCAATTGATCCTTGCTAGATGACTGAAAAGTGATTCGCATTTTTTTTATTTTTTATTTGAAATGTATCAGTCTTTGGGACACATCTGGAGACATTTTCAATGACCTCATTTGTAGGTGGTAAGTGCTCTGCTCTTTTATCATGGTAAGGCCTACGTCTTATCTTCATTAAAGTACTCCATAAAGGCATTTAGAAACATTGCACTCATTTTTTACCTGAGGAAACAGAAGCCTGGTGGAGTGGCTTCCCCATGCTTATTCATCAGGCCACTGCCACACTGTGAATTTTAATGCAAGATTCCCATCTAATGTGATAATAGTACTCAAAGATTTAAAAGATCATGGTCAGGTCCTAATGAATTAAGCAATTTGCTTAAAAAGATATTTTTAAATTGCATCATTAAAGGATTATTTTCATTTGCCTTCTAATATGTGAATCTTCAGGGTAAATTCCTGAATCATATTTTCAGTATTTTTCTCTAAAAACAAGGGAGGTAACCATGGATTAACTTCTTGAACTATGTATGTAATCAATTATTTTGAAGCAGCCTGCGATCGTTACATACTCTGATGATTCAGGGAGAGAACTTTATGAAAACTTCAAATATCCCATAATTATTTTCCTATAAACCAGAGTATGGCATGGAAATTCTTGCAGGTGACTTCCATAGTACGGTAAGTTTGAGCATAAGCTCTATGTTTTCTACATTTGCAGAAGCTTTCTTACCCTCAGCAAAAAGTTTAATCTTGATAAGGCTTCTAGAAACATATCAGCTCCTTTGTTGGAAAACTCATATCTCCCAGCAATGAAGAAAAATAAGGTCTTCTCAAGACTGAAGTCAAGGTGGCTGAAACCAAGCAAACAAACAGACAAGCACAAAGTATTTCTCGAGATATAATCAAACAAAACACACAATAGCTTTCTATTTTGGAGGAATTTATTATTCCAAGAAAATAATGAGAGTGAGGCTTTTCTGCTGTTCTTGAAATTAAGATGACTATCTTAATCTGATAGACTGCATCTAGGGTAAATAATGAAAAAATCCTTTTGCTTGATCCCGCAATCTGTTAAGCAGAGTTAGAACTGGTGTCTAAAATTCCTTTAGCTTCTGACTGAGAAATCCCAGACAGATATTTGAATAATTTGGTAACATTTCACCTCCTCTATGAAGTACTTGTTAGTCTTCCTGCTTTGGTTCTTGCTTTAAATAGTGTTGGACAACCATTGCTAATTTTTGAAAAGTAAAAGCATACCCATAGAAATGACCTCGAATGAACTCTTGGATCCTAGCCTTGTACATGGAATGCAAATTCTGAAACTCATGCATTGCTGAAAATTTCTTAATGTTCAAGCCATTTGGGGTGACAACATCTGGAAAAGCAGAGAAAAGGCAGAGGTAGACATCTTCAGAGTCAGAAAAATCTTTAAGAAAAGAACAAATGTGTCTTTCAGTTGTCAGTCTATGAACAGTTTATGTACTCTTATTACTCATGGATAGGGAACAGCACTGTCTAACGCAATGGTCTCCACCAGCTTATGCCACAAAGCTATTGCATGTGGCACTCCACTGCCTATAGCATTGAAGTAGCTTTGTACCATTTTGACCTGCACTCAACATTAGCACAGACCCTGCTGAACAGTGAGGTCTCCCCATGCCCTTTTGTCCTGTCAAAACTTAAGTAATGTCTCCGTTTAGCTGTATGTTTTTTGTGCAATATGCCCTTTACCTCTTTATTCTTGATATCACTGTTGCCTGCTTTATCACTATAGATTGAAAGCTCTTGAAAGCAGAAACTGTGCTGTACTATGCACTTGTTTACTGCATGGCACAGGAGAGGTCTGTTCTGTCAAGACTTCTGAGGATTTACCAGAAAAGGGAGAATATAAGAAACATTTTTTAAAAGACCACCTTTCAGTGGTGGTAATCTGTTGGATTTCTCCTAAAAATAGCCACAGACTAGTATGTTTTACACTTTTATGGCTGCTCTCCTCAAAGATTCCAAAGCATCTTACAATTAAAATTGATTCATTTCCAATATCTTGTAAGGTAGAGTTATAGCATATACACAGAGGATAGACATAGCTTGCTCCAACCAACACTGAAATTCAGTCAATTTTCACCTTTCTGGTAGGGCACAGCAGCTATTTAAAGGCTTGCCCTAAATCTAGTTGAAGTAACTGTGAAGAATGCCATTTTCTTTTCTTTGAGTTGGCTTATGAAAGCCATGTATGGAAATGAAAGGGGAGGCCGGTTCCTCAGTAGATGTACTTCATAGTAACACAACTGACTTAAATAGACCTATACTAATTTATGATACCAGATATTCTTCAAATACAAAGAACCTTCAAAGAAGCAAGAAACGCTGATTATTAGAGGATGCACTGGTGCGGATTTCATGCTTGTTCTCCTGGCAAGTGTCATCAGGTGTCTAGTAACCACAACCATTAACTGTAGTAATTTTAAAAGTTCTGTGCATCATCCAAAGGACCTTCAGTAAGATATCATTCCCTACCACACATGGTTCATGCAAACAAAACAGCATCTCCTTTGATCTCAGTGCACATGGTTAACTCCCCCCATACATCAGGGTTACTGATGGCAGTCCAGTGTCTTGCTTGCCACCGACACAGGATTTGAACATTACTTCTATTGTGGTCTTTCAGTCAAGGGTGCCTGACATTCAAGGTTTCCTGTCCCCTCCCCCAAAAGCAGAGGTTTGTATGTCTAGCATTAAGCATCTGACCTAATACAAAACTGTCTCTTATTTCTGCAGAGACTTATGGAGACGTCTTTAAAACATCTATGGCTCCTTTGGTTGATTACATATCAAGATGATCTTAAAATGAGTAAAATCAGTTCTCCATATGCTGTCCAGTATACTTGCCTGACATTTTTCATGCAAATATCACAGCCATTTTTAATTACTTCCTCGAAATTTACAGTCTACTTTAGCAGTATATGTATTTCCCTGCCAGGTAAGTGATCCCTCTGATTAATCTTTATCTTGTAAAGTGTTTTGAGACTCTCTAGGTTAAACAGCAGTATATAAAAATATAACCTTTATTAGTAACCATGAAATACCAAAAATTTCAATGGAACTGTCTTGAAATACCACATTTGAAACTAAAGACCATCCTTTACCAGGAAATCTTTACTTGTTAGGTACTTAGGATTTGGTTCTCAATGACAAGAAAGGAGAGTCTTGGTGGGTCCATCTTCTGCTGCCCAGCACTAGGAGCTGCTCTGAACACAGATCTATGTGGCCTCATATGAGTGGGGGGTCAACAGAGCAGAATACCCTTCATTTCTCTTCGTCTTTACCAACAACATATCTTCTCCTTCCTCTGACCTGCTTCTCGTTCAGCATGGAAGAACTGGCTCATGCAGGACATAGCTTTGAGACTGCAACCATTTCAAGCTCTTCCCAATAAAGTAAGAATCCTTGACTGGGTATTTCTGGCCAGTTTCCATCCACTCTCTTGCATTTATTTATCAGGGAGTTTTGGTCACTCACCATCATCATCAGCCTGTATATAACCCATGTTCTTTGATTCAACTGCAGCTTCATTTACCCTTTCATCAGGATTGGGGTTCAATCCATCTCTTATTTAACCCTTTGAGATACAGAACAGACGTGGTGGCCCAAAGCACCCAGTTCACTATGTCTGCTCAACATACAATAATATTTTGAATATGTGTGAGGCAATGTGCCCTTGCCCTAGGGAAGAAGTGATGAAAGAGAGCTTTGTTCCTATTTTAAGTAGTTTGGGGGTTTTGTTGTTTAATGAATTAGTGACATTTTTGTTTTAAAATTGACCCAAGTAGGTCAAATCAGAATGATCTGACTTCTGTATTTACAGGAAAGAAACTGGCATTGATTTAAGTAATAATAGCACAGTATGATGTTTTCTGTTGACAAGTCACTAAGATTCAGGGTTGACTCATACTTTTTCAGAGTCGGCTTCTATGAGTTTGATCAAATATATACAGATACGAGGTTTAGATCTAGATCTTAACCGATACCTAAGTCTCTTGGAATTTTGATTGAAAGTCTTCTCTACTGCTAATGAGAAATATGTTTCATACCTGAATGAAAATATTAGAAATCCCATAGTATCAGTTTTCAAATCATGGGAATATAACTTATGATCACTGAGAGAATCTTGCATGATACGTCAAAGAAAACAGGTTCAACATTAGATACTCAAGCTTTTGACAAATATGGTTTGATGAATTATCAATCAAATAACAACAAGTCAGTAGCAGCAAGTGAAATCAGCGTAATGCAAGCAGTCATTCTGCCAGGTTTAGACTGGCCTTTGTCCTGGTGCAAAAGCTCTCTATGCAATCATGTCTACTGAATTTTAAAGAGGCTTTTCCAAGTGATGAGATTTATAATTTAAATTATAATCCAAGTTTAATGTTAATGAGAAGTAGCAGAGACTGCTCTATTTACCACATTTCCTCAGTTATTTTTAGTTAACAACTTTATTACAAAGTTTACCTCTCAATAAATTCAAATGCAAATAAAAGTTAATTGTGCCAATTCTGCATCCCCCTTTTAAAAGTTTATTTTTAAAGTGGATCGAGAAGTGTACACATTCTTTCAGTATTCACGTTCCTTTGCAGAATTCAAGCTTAATGATCTACTGAAGGATTGCTGACCTTTTTTGAACAGCCAATGTCTATGTTGATTTCACAACTTCAGAGAGAATAAATAGCATGAGAATAGACTCCTACACAGTTTATTTGTGGTCTAAGATTCAAAGAAACTATTAAAGTACTTATTCCTATCAGAACATATTTTCCACTTATAATTGTCTCCTAGGATTTGGGGTACCAGTTCCTATTGAACTTCTTTCTAGCTCTGTCAACATGAAGCATGATATGTGTCAACAATTTTTTAACCCAAACATTAAATATATTTACTTGGTTTCTTCAAAGTTGCAAGAATAATCAAAAAAAGCTCAGGCCTGTGAATCTTTGTGCATGGAATTCTCTTCAGCTTCAACTGACGTTCTATCTGTGAGCAGTCTGCAGATTTTCTCTCCCAAATTAAACTGGATTCAGACTCATTTCAGTCTCCTAAAATCCCAAAACATAAACTATGATTTTCAAGAGTAGCTGTTGTGGGGAGAAGCCTCATGCCAATATAAAACAGCTTCAAAAGTCTGATTTTCAGAGGTCAAGTGCTCTGCACTTGGTAAAAAAAAAGACCTTTCAGAGATATCCCAGATTAGATGACGGAACACTTAAATTACTTTTAAGACATGGCTGTCATGTTTAAAATAAAAAGGAAAAATCTTCTAAGTTCATCATCCTATTGACAGTTAGTCAGGAATGAGGCAAAGGATCCAATGGACAACTCTTTTATCCTGATGCATGAACCATGACATGGCTTGAAGCATTGAAGTTAACAGGGATAACGGTCCCAAACTATAATTAGCACTGCAATTCACCTAAAAAAAAATCTACAAAGAATAAGCAAACAAAAAAAAAACCAAAGTAATTTCAGCATTGCTATAGTTAAAATAACCAACTAAGATGTGAACACACTTGCTAAATAGTCTCAAAATTGTTGTGCAGTTTTTTCCCCATCATGCTTACCTGCAGATGGAGTATTGTGGCTTGTCCTTATAAAGCACTGCGCTGATTTAAAGAGAACTTTAATGACACATCAAGCTGGGATCATGACCTTATTCAAACTCCACGCATGGAACATGACAAGGTCTGTTGATAAGTTCCATATTTTATGAGACTAATACAAAGGGGAAAATCAGACAAACTGTTGGGCACATATCTCGACTATTTTTTCAAACTGTACCGGTTGGCCTAATAGAAAATATTATATCTATCTATGAAACTTATCATGGTTAGGTCCTAAGATCATGATGATCACAACCACTCTGCTACTCCTAGCTGTGAGAGATACAGGGAAATGAACTGTATTGATTCATGGTTTGTTTTTTGCCTTCTCATCTCTTTCAATATTAAGCAAAGAAAAACAGCATTGGCGCTGGAAAGCAAACCTCATCTAACATTCTGTTTTGCACATGGAACTTTTTGCTACATTTCTAAAAGAATATATCACTCATCTCTAGCAACAAATCTCACACTGTAAAAGCTGGTGAAATGTATTACAAAGGTCCCAGCTTCTGCTTTCGTCAGTTGACCTGAATACATTACCATCACTGGAAACTGCTATAGACAAAACTCCTGAAGCTGAGACGTCCTTGCAAAGAAAGCCTAACATCCATGGAGTTAAACTAATGCTCTCCTGAAATGGTACTGAAAGCAGTTATTAAATGCTGCTGAACTTCATTTCTTCTGGATTACATATGCTACTAGAATGTGTTTCAAGTGATATTATCTGCACTTTTCTTTTGAAAATTAGTTATTCTCTGTAGCGTAGCCAGACATACCTATGCATGTGTCCTTGCTCTTCATGTTTGTATACCTGTCTCTATTATTTTCATTCAGTCTGAGGAAATGTAGGTACTCAGAGGAAATATAAGAAGAAAACAATTCAGGTCTTACCAGGATTTCTTTTAAGCATATGTTCTGCTTCTACAGCTGTTATCTGTGAGACTGTGGTGAATACATGGGCACAATGTACAGATGCCCGTTCCATACAGTACCGATGGTAAATCTCTCTCTCTCCTGCTTCCTTGTCAATGTCAAACTGTTAAATAATAAAATAAAGACAGCTGTGTGATATGGTCATCAGACTTATTACCACGACAAAGGTCTCTCGTGTTAAACTTGATTTCTCTAGGGAATAAGAGTCATATGATTATGCTGTTGGTTTGTCTTTCTGTTTTTTGAACCATTTTATCAACTTTAAAGAGTTTGAAGGAGCAAGAGAGGTCTCAGTTCCTGCACGCTCATGAAAAAGTGGCAGCTCTGCAATGGAAGGAGACCTAGATTAGTGATCCCATGAAAGGTAAGGATCTGTGCTATTTGGCCTGCTGGCTAGCAATATGTCATGCTGTAAGCAATATGTCATGCTGTATCTTGCCTGGGCTTGTTGGAAAACTTGGGAGAGCAGGGAAGTTGCTGGTAACTGAAGGTGTAGGAGAGAGAAGAAAAAAGGAACAGGGATGAGCAGAGAACCTGGGGACTGGGTAGAATGGTGGAAATCATGGGTAGGCAAGAGAGAAATGGAGTTGTGGTGGAGAGGTAGGACGTAAGGATTCAGTCACAAATCCCAAGGGAACAAAGAAAACAGAAAATGAGATATTTTCTGATACTCAGAGATGTTCTTCCTCCAACTCCACCACTGTTATTTGCTGCTCCTTTTACTTCAATTTGAACTCCATTAATTTCTAGAGGCAGATGTAAGTTAAACTGCTAGATAAGACCATCCCAAATACCAAAGTATTTCTAAAATACCTTTAAACCTTGCAGCTACCCCTTTTTTTTGCTGAGCTTACGTTACCCTGATGGGAAGATAATGCACAATACCTATTGAGCCCATGCTTAAAGGTTTGAATGTTCACTAATGATGTCCACCGCAAAATTGCTACAATGTAGTCTAAAAATGAATAATACTAATGGGGTGTCAATGATTACAATTAAATTACAATCCTCTTAGTCTTACATGAAGTTTCACTTCTGGGAACAGAAGTGTTGACCTCCTAAGGTCAACAGCGTGGGCACCAAATAGACTGTGTGAGTTACATGGAGAGTGACAATGACTCTCAATGAGCTCTGTCATTATTGCTGCCTAATGCTAGGTGCACAGTCTGATTTTGATTGCATTTGACTCTGTAACTTCAATGACCATAATAGATTTAACCATTATTATAGGCTGGGCAGACAGCACTTTCTGTAGTTAGGACTATCGGACCTTTGCCATGGCTAGTTGCTTTTAGTACTTTAGAACTTAGCCAGAAGTAAAGCTATTTATACTGCAACTTTTCATGCTGAGTACATGCTTAAGGTTGGTATAGAACATATTTTAAGAAATTTCAGCAAATGTGAGCCATTTCAGGAAACAAGATTTAAGCAAATAATTTTTTATTTTTACTTAGATAGGTAGACATCTAGATACAGATGTAGATATCTTACAACTGTTTTGCTAAGAAACTTAAGTGCTTTTATCCACAGAGCACTCTAATTTTGCAGTGGTGCTACACTGCTGGTGGGAAAGCAGCTTCCACTATATTAGTTGAAAATGCCACCCTAATGTGACCAAAAAAGGAGTCTTGAAAAATCTCAGCTGAAAAGTAGAGAAATTAGATGCTTTCTTTTGGTATTGATGATCCTGTATGTCAAGAGTTTCTAAGCTTGCCAAAGAGATTTTTAGAAAAGCCAGGAAATATGCTTTACCACATAATATGCTATACATTATGATACTATTTTTCAGTTGTATCACATATATCGTATTTTCCACATTCCCCATGGGAATTTTGGTGCATGAAATACAACCATGTCACAAAAGAAGATCTTTTCTCTAGAACGTACATCTCATTTGTCACAGAAGTTGAATGGTAGAAAAAGCACAGAGCAGCAGGGTAGAGGAAAAGAAAAATAAAGGTGAATTAATTTGACTCCTTAGAGTGCCACAGATCTCTAGCACGATGCTTCGCTTACCCTACACCGATTCCCATGCAGTTCTTAACTGTGTATTCCTCCTTTTCTAGGACACTACCTTGATATTTTTGAGTCTGATCTGTTGATGTGTTGAGCATTCACATCTACACTGGACCTATGCTCTGAGGTTATAAAGTACTTGGTACTGCTAACTCCAATAAAAGCTTCCCTAAAAAAATGTGCATGATGTAGCTACCTCCCCTCATATGAGTGTGGTAAAATAATTAATTAATGTTTCTGGAGCATTCAGATACCACTGATGAATGCTGCAAAACAGCTCTTAAGAAAATCACAGATACGTTCTTCAGAGCAGAAATCTTAATTACACGTTGTAAATAAGGTAGGAAGCTGCATATTGAACAATAACAAAACCAAAAATCATTATGATTGTTCAACCTTTCTGTGCTAAATCTACACAAATGGGATGGGGTACCACTGCACAGTCAAAACTATGCAAGTTTTTTCAAATACATCTGACTTTGTATTAAAAATAATTTTCAAATTGCTAGCAAAAAAATAGCTGGCCAAACTTTAATAGGTTTTTGTTCTCTTTTCCCTTTCTCGCCAAGAATGGGTTCTTTACAAACTGTAATTAAAAACTAAATTTGGGACATATTCACTAACTGTAGATAAACACTCCCTCCAACAGTACAGGGAGAAAGGTTCTTAAAAGGATTGTTCATAGCACTATGGTTTATTTCTTGCTAGCTTTTATTTCTTTGATTGCATGAAAGCATTTTACACATTTACACATTCACATATTGATGTTTATTTCTTCATTGCTATTCATTTTTTCATCTTCTGGAAATGGGAAAGATTTTATTTTGCACATGCTTGCATGACTTTTGGCACGCTTTTTCAAAGGTACACAATTCCATGTCTATTAGCAAGTATAAACCAGGTCACAGAGTTCTCACATTTCATTTGCTCTCACTCTCCACCAGTTTCCTCCACCAATCTGTAAAGCAAGATCTTGACCTTTGACCTCACTTACAGTGTGCAGTAAGAAACCTCATTGTGCACTTCTGAGCAGGCTAGATGAGTGACTTCAGAAAATAAGCCTTAGACAAGTTGAAGGGCAGGTTAAATGGAACTTAATTGACAAGACAGTGCAGGAGACAAATTTAGTCCACACAGTACTGTGCAAAGACAGCTGAGCTTGCTGTGACAGTATTAGCTCCAGAATTAGAGGCAACACGGGGCATGGCACTGTATTGAGCCAATATGCCGAAACGAAGCAGAACACCAGTGCAGTTAGTTTGCTCTTTACCCCCAAACCAATGTTTCTGCTCAGCAATTGGCTCTCCTGTCTGAATGCTTGTCCGCCCTAGCTCAGGCTCCTGTGAACTATGTTCCATAGCGTTCACGTTCAGCAAGAGTAAAGCAAAATATCTGTGAAGTGTGTCATGCTTACTTCTGTTTGTTTGCTGTTATCGGCAAATGGGAACACTAGCAAAGCCACAAATGAAAGCTGCATCAAGAGAAAAACAGATCTAAGTCAGATTAACTGTTTATAGAATCATTTAGGTTGGAAAATACCCTTAAGGTCATTGAGTCCAACTGTTTCTTCCCTCATTGACTTTTAAAGACTAACGACTTCAATATCCACTTCCCTGTAAATACTCCACTGCTGCTCCCAGTGAGGATCGCCTCCTACTCTGACTGTTAGAAACCAGGCAGATTATTAGAATTTACATGATGGCAAGGATTAGAAGGGAAAATGCCTCCCTTATAGGGCCACTCTAATTCCAAAGCAAACAAGGAAGATGTTCCACAGGCATAATGCTTTGGAGTAAAACTTGCATTTGCTGCAATGCAATTCTGAGGAAAAATTTCAGCTCATTTCTGTCCTTTCTATGGATCCATGTGATGAGCATAACATTTCATTCATGTCTTAAAATTTAGCATGTTAGGGGGCACAGTAGGTAATGACTGAACCTCCCAGCATGACATTCTGTTTAAGACAGCTAAGACGATCTTTGAATGCAAAAAGAAGAGAATATCAAGCAGTTATGGGATACTGGCATTATGTTTCTCTTGGAAACAGTGAACAGTCACTGAAGTAATAAATCCAAATCAGACATTCCTACTTCAAAATGATAAAGACAAATTGCAAAGGATTTACAAAAGCACAAGAAGAATGATTTGAGAGTGGAAAAGGAGAAAAGACTTTACTAGCTACGTAAATACTTTTCTGAAAGACAGATGAATTATTTGTCACAGTCTGCATACAATCTCTAGATACTGATATTAGACTATGCTTTGATAAAGAAAAAAAAAAGTATGATGAAAGCCAACGGAAGTTAAATCAAGCCAAATTCAAACTGGAATTAAAATACATAGTTTTGATAATGAATAACTTTGTGACACCTTCGCATAAATAAGGTTCACCACTTGAACCTTACCTCAAGAGTGGCCAACGTTTTTGTAAGTAAGTAGTTTGTATCTCAAATAAAAGATACAGGTTTGAGGCATGAATTTTTAGCTGAGGATTTTAGGCAGAGAATGAAATGATCTCTTCTGCTCTTTAAAATTGGTGGCACACTCACGTTCACAAGGTGATTCTGCAGTGGAATCAGGAACAGTCAGAGGTAGGCCTGAAGTTCAAATTCCTTATCTGCCAAAAGGTAGAATGGAAAGATCTTCACTTCTAGCATAATCTCACTGGTTGCCATTGTCTGAATTATGTAAGAATTACTCTTTTTAAAATCCAGCTTACGTCAACTTTAACACCCATTGACTGTTATCATCTTGTGCAAACAGAACTTTCATTCTGGTAAAGCTCTGCCATGCCAAAAAAGAATGAAATTTACACTTCCTGGCTTAAGTCAGATTTCCATTAGCTGCTCTACTAACAAAGCAGATCAGCTTTGCATAACAGTGAGCTCAGTGACAGCCGTGACAGTACTGTACTAAGTGGAACGAGAGCTTGTGCTCCTATATTGTCAGCATAAAAGCTCTTGACTATTCATTTTCACTGGGATTTTTAGTACTTTTCCTTTTAGACTTCTTGGGATAGAATTCTCCACCACTTTGCAACATAGATTCAGCTGTACTTGTATGAGCCGAAGGTAAAATGTTGCTAGGTCTAAATAAAAATGTTACACGTTGGCAGGGCAACCTTATATAAGGAAAAAGGCCATGAAGAATGAGACTAATTTTTTTTCTTCTCCTTAGAGCACTTTTTCCATTATAACTCAAGGTGTTTTTTTAGTAAGAAGCATCAGAGGCTGAAGCCTACAAACTTCTCCATTATGCCAGGCCAGTGGTCCACAAAACCATTTCAGATGGTCACCTCTCAGATGAAATTCCAGGTTAGATCATTTGCCAAAAAGACTGTTCCCGATACAGCTGTCTATTCACCTATGAACTAGTCTGGATCATCAGTGTGTCTCAGTCAATTTATGGAAGGTGTTGGTCTATTTAAAACCCTAGAGGGGTGAAATAAGACCAAAAAAAACCCCAACCAACCAACCAACAAACCCCCTAAATAAGCCAGTCCCCTTAAACAATGGGGAAAGCAACAAAAGATTAACATTCTTGATCTTCAGCTGAGAAGTCAGTTCCTCCTGAAGAGAAAAAGGATCCACAGGCTCAGAACATTTTTCACAGAACTTCCTACATTCTGGATTAGCTATTTTGGTTCAGTTTATCTTAGCAACAAACATAACCTTACTCTCACCAGTGTAAAAGCTACACTGGCCATGGGGACAATGGGAAAAAATGCATTACTGGTTGGACTATTTAGATCTACAAAACTTCTTAAGCATAGTTAAATCTATGATAATATCTCTGTTGGGAATTAAGCTCATAACATACTCTGCTTGTTACTGAAATTAGAAAGTGTTGACTTTGGAAGGGTTCAAGCCAGTAACCTGTAGGTAGGGTTAGCAGTCCCTGACCCAGCTGTTCACCCAAGGTTCTTCAGGTGCTTAAAAGTAAATAAAAATATCACACACTAGCAGTTACCGTGCAAGTCACCTTCTGTTTTGTTGTTTTTGTTTTCCCTCCCTTCCTTCCTCCAGTATCAGAGTGATTTAAATGTGAATCTAGGAACTAAAACGTACAATGAATAGCTGTTATATGGTTATTGCCTCAGGGTTCCTTAGCTCAGACATGGCCCATCTGTTGTTTGTTACATGCTGCTGAGGACACAGCAGTG
Source organism: Gymnogyps californianus (assembly GCF_018139145.2). Taxonomy (NCBI): domain Eukaryota; kingdom Metazoa; phylum Chordata; class Aves; order Accipitriformes; family Cathartidae; genus Gymnogyps; species Gymnogyps californianus. Next base: position 143,859,953 of record NC_059471.1, read on the forward strand.
TTACTTCTGGTGTTCACTATGCTCCTGTGCACACTGTTAAGGGTTTAACACCCAAGTTTCCACTGGAGCAGAGGCAGCTAAATTTCTCCCAGTCCAGATGAACCGAGTTAAGACTGTAAGAACATAAGAATTGTATAATCTCATACAGTAATGCTGTATAAGAACCAGGATCCTGTCTCTGATTGAGGCAAAGAGCAGATGGCTCGGGAAGAGGTCAGGAGTCAGACAACATTACAGTCTTACATCCATAGTGCACCCTCCTATCTTCCAGCAATCTACAGCTCTAATCTACTAGGTTGACCAGGTTTTCAGTCCCCCAGAAAATGCCCTCTTACAGCTTACAGGCTGACATGAAACAAAGAGTTTTGGTAGCCTACAGTTCAGGCCTCTACGTGATTTAAGGAGTCCATAAAGAATCATGCATCACAGTGTGGCAACCCTTCACTAAGTCATTCTTACCTTTTCCCCCCAAAAAAAGACTAGTAAGGCTGAAGGTCAAGTTTTCACAGGTCCAGTGTTTGTGAGGGCTATCCGAAGACCAAATGGAGCCTTCCCTTCCAGTTTTATCACCTGACAGGGGCTGGTGACTTGACTTCTTTGTTCATAGAAGTGCTAGACAAAATGTCAGCCACCCTGCACTGCACAGCCCTTTGCCTGATCATCGATATTGACGTTCACTCCAAATAGGTTGGGACTTGGGCCAAAGTCTTCTCTGGTCTAAAGCTACTGACCTCACTGGCCTACTTCAGAGAATACATTTGTACCCTCTATACTTGTGCCAATTGGCACCTATTGAGCTTTGCTAGGAAGGTGAATTAAAGTGGTATTTTCCACTGTGGAATTCAGAGAAAGAAAGAAAATCTCAGTAATCCTTTATATTTTTAAAAGAGATCTTTCACCTTATCTCGTATCTTCTGGTCCTGCTTATCTACAGGGGTGGTTTAACACTGAAGTGGAAGAGTGCTGCACTGTGTGGGCATGTGCACATGCGTGCGTGTATGTGCAGCGCAGGCAGGGCTGATGGACAGTGGAGGACAAACTGAGAATGTTACAGTGTCAGGGCTAACAGGAAATACTACGGTGAGGAACAACACACTGGTCACACACACCCAGGGCACTGTGAAAGGAGAGAGAGAAAGGACTGTGAAGATGCCAGGTAAATATCTTTTATCAGTCATCAAACAATCATGTCATGGTTTTACCTGTGGATCCCATTGTTAAATCCCTAAACATTGCAGAAGACCACTTGGCCTCAGAGGCCAAGCTGAGTAGAGCGCTCTCTAGCAGGCGTTCTAAGCCAGCTTTTTGTGGACTGTGTTGGGGACTAGAAAAGGGAACATGAGGTTTCCTTTTTTTCTCTGTAGGAGCTGTACATGCCTGATGATTGCCTCTAGGCACAATTAGGCCATACCCTTTCCTTTTGCACTGCAACCATTTTTCTGTGATACCTGGCACAGCACATACTACAGTTGCATCTTTCCCACCTATCTCAGCTGCTGTGCTTAAAGCTGGTGGAAATTGTCTTCTAACCATGAAATGCTGATCAAAAGTGAGAACTTGAAGTCAATTATTATTATGCTTTAAAGGAAGAAAATTATGCAATAGCTCTGAAACAGGAAAACCAGCTATTATACTTTGGGGTGGGAGGGGGTGACATGCCCTAAAAATATACTGTCTCATCCAAAGATGAAACATTAGGAAGCCCTGGAGAACCTTCTTCACTGGACAAATTGCTTGTTTGACCTTAATAGTTTACTACTAGAAGACAGCAACAAGAATAGCCTCTAAAGACTTAGCTATCTGTATCATTTAATTACTGTACTCTAGATCAACGTCTCATGTTTCTTAACTGACTTTTGGGCCAGGCTGACCTTTTTACAGCCAAAGGAGACCTCACTAAGATATCTGATCTCTTACTAAAAGTTAACTTTGTCAGGAAGAGCTTTAGCACCCTATAAGCATGTTAAACAGTAGTATAACAGCTTGGCATCATTTCCTCTATTAGTACCTTTAAATGTCAATCTCTCCACAGAGGGCGTAAAGCATTATGGTCTAAAAATCCACAAGTTTCCTCCCTTAAATATTATTTACAGCAGTTTATAATAATACCTTAAACTGATACATATGTTTCATTCCATATATTCTTAGAATAAAATCTGAATAGAAATTTCTGTATTTATGACGTAGCTGATAGTTACCAATGGGATTTGTGAAGCTTTGCAGAAGGATGGACAGTAGCTTATCACATAAAGTTGGCCATGTCATGTGTGAACAGTAAAAATGACATTAATACTGTGACTAGATTATAAATATATTAAAATCTGTAAGTCTGCTCAGATGTAAGATCATTAATTTTCTTTTGAGTACGCAGACAAGGGTGAGGCCCCCATAGTTATCACAAAGGGGAAAAAAAGTTGCTTTTGAGAAAAGTAGACTATTTTTCCAGACTACTTGTAGCTCACCAAATTAACCAGAATAGAAGACAAACCAAATTTGTTTTAGAATTGCCTTTACAAAAGGAAGGCAGGGCTCTGACATAGTATTTCTAGCATCAGTTTGTAAACCAATCAGCATTCTCTTTTTTTTTTAACTCTATTTTCTCATTTTAAATGCCCCCTCTCCCTTTTTCTTTTCCTTCTTTTTTTTTCCTTTTTTTTTTCCACTATGGATTCCTTAGTAACAAATTATGTGTAATGCAACGGTGAATGAATAACCTTACTGCTGAAAAGTCCCCACTTTCTCAAGTGTTAAACCTGAAACTGCACGGTTTTAGTTCTTTCAATCTAGCTCTGTCCAGAGAAAAACAATTTAATGTGACTTTAAAGCTAGATTTTGCATATATACACATAAGGAGAATATGAGGGAGTAGGAATGTCTAGACTCCTGAAACTTGGGTCTGACAGCATGACTGGGTTATTCATGCTGCCTCATTAATGCACCTAACAAACGTATCTGATTTAGAAGACTAGTTTTCCTAAGTGATAGATGGAGACTGATCTTTCAGATGGTAATTTGAGGATGTTTGCCTTACACTGATTGTGAAGAGGCCAGTGCAACTCCACTGATGATATAGAGAGCCTGGGAGGAGTAACCACCTCATATTGGGCAGAGAGAATTCCCCCTACACACTACCATGCTGCAACCTTTATGCATATGAGTAAATGAGTGGAGACAGTCTTTTACTCTTAGTGTGTTCAGTAGATTCAGCAGTTGCCTTTGGTGGGAAAGAAAAAAAAAAAAGAGTAGTAAGGTGAATGACTGTTTCGTTGAAGTACAAGGGAACGGCAATTTATTCTGTGCTTCTGAATAAGGCCAGTAGCACACTACTGCTTGGGCCTTATCTTTGGACGACACTATTCCACAGTGTGTCAAGTTTCAAACTTCCAACTGAAATTTGCCAACTGAATAATTTTCTTCATTGATTTTAGCCAAGGAAATGCATGGACAGTGAATAAGGCAGTTGTTTTAGCCTTTTAACTAACTCTACCCTCAATAAGTGCTGGAATGCAAAAATCTCTTGAAGTCAGTTTGTCTGCAACCATACTAGAAATCCCAGATCGTGTAATGTACCTCTGCTGAAGGCAATGCTAAAGACATCTGGATCCTTGAAACGTTGGTTTGCGTTATGCTTTGAGTAGAAAGAGAACAGTGAAAACCAAAACCACTAGACAGTTTACAAATATTCCAAGAAACAGATGTGGGTCTTTTGAACTCAGAAAATACTTCCCACATTTGCCAGTTACAAATTAAGCCTAACCTGAAAAGCTTGAAAGTAGAAGGACTTATTATGACTCGCAAGAATTAAGAAGTAGGTTGGGGAAAGAAAAAAAAAAAATTAATGGAATTCCAGGGTAATTTCAGCAAGAGGAGGGCTACTGGCTATTTTTTCTACTGCCTTTCATTAAGAAAGAGTGCTGTGAGGCTGCACCTGAAGTGTCAGATGATGACCACACCTGAATAGGTTTTACATTCACTGGTTACTCACACTGCTAACAGTAACTCCCAAACCATAGCAATCAACTCAAGCAATGGATGCCTTTCCTGAACACAAAGGGGAAGATTCTCAAGGACACCTGACTTGCAGTGATATCTGGGCCTGTAACTCTCCCCTTGCTTTTGAAAAATGTCCCAAACCATTGAAAACAAGGTTAGGAATCTCTGTTGGCAATCCCATACTGTTGCGATATTACTCCATTTATCAGTGGATTGCACTAAGGCACTGACTTGATTGGAGACTGAATGAGTTTCAGTATTCTGCAGTGCAAATCTGGTAAATCAAAGTTCACTGAAGGCAGTGCAAGTATTCTAGACTCCATTGAGCTTTAAGACCTGTCAGATGACACAAACGCACGCATGCCTAGACACCTCATGGTCTTACAAATACCATTTCTTGTGCTCTGGAACTGACAACCTATCACTCATCTGTGGGTCAATAATAAGTAAGTGATCACACAGGACAGAAAATACAATATATGGTGTAGCACAGTAAACAGAAAAGGAGGCAGGAGCTGATTAACTGAAAAAAAGAAGGAATGAGAAAAATGTCTCTTACCTGGTCAAGATTGTTGTAAAAATCTATACTGGCTGCACACAGGTATCTCCCAAGCAGAGTTGCATGGGTGGTAAAAATTGTGGCAACAGGGAGTTTCTGAGATCGAGACAGTATTAAACCCACTCCTGCCTGCCACTCATGGAAGTGGGCAATTACATTGGGCTTGTCATCAAACTGACAGGAAAGCTGAAAATAATTAGAAAGAACATACATGAAACACACATTATCCTGCCCATCATCCCAGCCCCAGAAACCCCCTTTTTTCATGCCGCCTTCTGTGTGCTTGCTTTCTTTCATAGGACAAAGCAGTACAGCGTTTTAAGTGGTCATGTGTCTTGATTCCCATCAGCCCTAATCCTTAGCCCAAGAAGCACATGTGCCTCACTAGTGCCTCAGAACAGTACCCTCCTAGACTGTTGGGGAGCTCTGGCAAGCGCAGTCACTCTTCTTTCTTTTAACTTGCTCTTCTGCTGTTGAAACTCTTGTTTGGATAAGAAAATCATGAGTACCTATGACAGACAGATGATTCTGCAGATTAACAAAGTTTCCTCTCTTCAGGTAGGCTGTGGTAGAGTGACACGTGAAGTCACAGTGCTATCATTAATTCTTTCTGTCTGTCTATATTCCCTGTGCAAGGTGGTATCTAATCGCTGAGATATGGCTTGACTGGCTTCAAGGACAGTTTATGAGTGTGACAACTTGACTACCATAGGAGAGAAAAAGGGAGTTTGAGATCCTAATTGTAAGCACATTCGGTGACAAATAAGGGAGTTGAGAAGAAACAGAGGGGGAAGTGACAGTAAGACACAGTGGATTTCACATAGCTCCGCCCCCCGCCGATTCTCCCAGAAAAATATAGTTAAATGACCATTTAAGATTTAAGTTTTAAATACAAATTTGATCTACATCTGCTATAAACTTCCTTAAAATCATGGTTTTCAAACTGGAGAACAGGAACCACATCCCAAAGCTTTTTTGCCCTGCTGACAAGGCTGAGGTTTGAAAATCTCTAGATTTAAAAATGGTACCTCTTTTAAAAACCAGGCTGTTAACGATCCAAAAATCACAGCATCGTTGGCTTCTCGGTCATGAAAAGGGATCCCTATGTTGCTGACATCCCAAAATTCACCCTTCCACCTGTCCAGATTCCAAGCTGCTGATCCTATATCGAACAGTAAGACATATGGGCTGCCCTCTATCAGCCATCTTCCAAAAAAGACCTATGGGAAAGAGGCAAGGATACAAGCAGAAAATGTTAAAGTGAATGTAAAGGCCAGTTAGCATAACTATTTTCATCCGTCAAATCTTAAGTGTTTTACACAAGGAATATGTGATCATAGTCCTACATACCCAGAATTTGCGGTTTTCCTTGCAAAACACACAGAGTAATATTGGACCACAGGCAGGGGTAAAAGGAAACCACAATCTTTAGGAACATTTTGTTTTTAAGACTTGCATTTTAGATTTTCATTGCAATGTTAACTTTTTTGCATGGAAAAAAGCTTAGGAAGACTATACTTGGTTGAATAATGACGTCTATGTTCTTATTGATGTATCTATGCCATTTTTGTTCTTATTTCAAAATTGTTATTTTCTTTCAGTCAGATTTGTCACCAATCTTTTGCCATTTATGCTAGATTACTGGTGATAGATTTTGTAGGACAGGTGCTTGGGACCTGTATCTACCATGACATTTCCTCATTCTGCCCAAGCAGTGCAGCTGATGCCCTTTGGCAGAGTGGAAGGATGAATCAGAAGATGTAATAATACCTAAAACCGCATCAGCCTAAAAATACAGCTTTCCTGCTTTATCTGCATCGGTATAGTTAAACATGTCTAAGAGTATTTAGAACTTAGAACTGATATAACCTACCTGCCCAACCAGGAGAGTAGGCTGAACTATCATAAAGCAACACAACACAGCTGGGCCCACACTACAGATTGTACCAGTCTGCACAGTCAAATTATTTCACATTAATTCTACCATCAAAATGGCTATAGCAGCAGAGACACATTAACCGGGAAGAACAAGGTACTATAGGGAGGCTAGTGCAGTTTACACCCCATGCGGAGGAATCTTTTATGCCACTGTTCAATCTCTTTTCATTCACCAACCCCTGGGACCTCAGGGGTTGAACCCAGCCCTGACGCTAGAATGGGCTCAATAGAGGTCAGGTCTTGAAAACAATGAGAGGAAAGCTCTTAGACCTGTTTGCACAAAAAATACAGGGTGTAACAAAGACAGGTGTGTGAAGGAGGGTCAGCTCCTTATGTACTCATTTCAGGCTATCCGGGTTTCTTATTCAGGAAAATGAGGTTAAAAAGCAGGAAGTTTTTGTGAACCCAGACTTCATCTAAATATGGAGTCAGGTTGTAGCAAGGAACACACCTGACCTGAGAAGTTTGGAAGCGTTCCTAGGTCCCCTGGTTTAAAGGGATCCATTGTGATGCATAAGCAAAATCCAGACATAAATGTTAATAGGATAAGCACAGCTCCTGGAAACTAGAGCGTCATTATTGGAGATCAAAGCTATTCTTGACGTACCTGGGACAGATTTGCTGCTATATATGAATACTCCAGCAGCACAATGCACATGTTAAGCTGGCAGAGTTGCCTGATTAAATTGAATGTATTGCTGGAACAGCATGAAGTGTATATATAGCATTGCAATTAATCTGCCCCACGAGTCTTTAGCTGTTTTCCAAACAAAGGAGTGCTACACAGCTTGCAGAGACATCTCTTTGTAAGCAACAGAGGCAACATGAAAAACTTGATCAATCACTTATGAAAATCTGATTAGAAATAAGAAATGGCAGTTAGATTAGACCTTTTAGTTTGAACCTCAGCCTGAACAATGCAGGCATCACATAATCTTAGTGTCCCCAACAGATACTTTCCCAAGCTGTGGCACATATACATCCAACAATACACTTCTACATAATACGCAATAGGGCATTAGATCCTAATAACAGCAGAACAGCTGTTACAAAGGAAGATAACACATTGCCAGTGCCACAGCTGGTGACAGTCCAAGAACTTCATGAATTTCTACATTAAAATGTGTCATGCCCCTCAGCAACAGAACCTTGTAAGAATATTTCCTTGCTGCTGCCTCTCAATGCTTTTCACATCTGTTCAGCACACATTATAAACAGACAATTTTTCCTCCTGCAAACTAGCATCTCTGAGGGACACAATGCTGAATCAGAGTGAAGGTGAGTTCTAGATCTCTCATGAGGACTTTCAAGAAAGGAGGTCAGATTTAGCATGTGTTATCTTCCACCCATTTTCACGTAATCAATTGTCCTCAAGGGTGCAGCTACTTGCAGCTTAGTAGCTTGCCCATCAGCTCAGCAGATTCTATTCCTTTCAGCAGATCACCTTTATAGGAAGTTTATTCCTAGTATATTGTTGGAGAAACTGAGTCACAGAAAGGCTATGACGTTTGACTGAGATCACACAGAAAACAGTGGTTAAAAATTGTGTAAGAAACACAGATGAATTCACTCCTTGTGCTGTGGTTTAACCTCTCTTCCTAGGGAACAGACAGCTAGTTGCATTGATCTGAGGAAGCAGATTCTTTGTCACTTGAGTGCTTTTCTTAAGTCTACCTGCAGTTTGTCCCTTTCTGGTTTTCAACTCAATGCTACATAAGAAAAATTGTGAGCTAGTGGAACGCTTTTCTCTCTGCAGCACAAGAACGCCAAATGTAAGGGTTCAGTCAAAGTAAGGTCATATCTACTAAAATCTCACTGTATTTAGAGACTAGAAAAATAAGTCATTAATCCAATTAAGCAGACTTGCAGATAAATGACTGTTAAAACCTGTAATTGGATAAACTGGTTCCTCCTCAAAAATAACCTTTAATGAATTGACTCTGCTGTTCTACCAGTGGATTCTGAGCTTTTCCCATTGTGACATTGACCAGGACTGCTGTGTCAAGTGGAACGGCAAGAGCATTAACCAAAACTGTAATCTCCTCAGAGTCAGCTTTGTTGCCCTGGGAAGCAGTAGCACATCTGATTTACCTGACACCCTTGGCTTTTCATGGTGTCCATTGCCTTCTTAACTGCGGGGTTTGGAGGCTCACATGCTTCCACCTGAGTCTTCACATTGTGCTCAAAATAGGGACCAACCAGAAAATAGTTTTCACCCCACTCATCTGCCGTAGTTTTGGCTTTTGTCTGGATCACAGTGTAAATGCCTCCCACTGCAAAAGAAGATCACAAAGAACAAAAAGTAGAAAGGGGCACAGGCCACAAAGCTCTGGAATAAGCTCCAACCTGCCTGTGGATCAGATACACCTCTAGTTAAATCACTTCACATATTTAGATTTTAAGTGAAACCTAGACTCTAACAAATAAATAGAAGTTCAGTCTCTTAAATGGAATCAGAGCTTCACGGTTCAGTTGAGGAGTATGCACTGATAGCAGACTGTGTGTAATTCTTAAAGGACAATTTAACATTTTGATTACTCCTGGGTGACTGCATATGGCTTCCCTGAATTTCTCCTCTAATCTCAAATGGATGCTTTCTATCATTAACTTATTTTTATCTAGTCTGTGATTTTTTAAATTTCTTTTAGGTGTTTGAAGTCACACCACAAATGTTCAACCAATATATTATTTTATTCCTATGTTATTCCCCCCTTTTTGGATTGTGAAATCTTTACACTTAGATTGTGGGATTCAAATCCTGGGGCTCATGCTTCCATCTCCCATGTCTAATCTTGATTCTACTGCATCTCAAGCACAGCCTTCTGCTTCTTTATTGCAGCAGTTACAATTTTCAAACATATTTTTTGTGATGTGGAAATACGTGTGGTGAGAACTGAGCTTGTTTTACACAAATCACTGAGAGAAGTTGAGGGACTGATGGATTTCATTGACTACTGACTATAAAAATGGATTTAAACCAATACCCTCAAAGCAAAAGGTGTCATGTTCCATTACCATTCTAAAGAGTTATTAAAGTTGGAATGAATGTAGGCTACACTGCCAATACAAATGTCTGCAGCACCTTCCACCAAAATATTGTTCATTTTAAAAGTAAACGCAATATTAAAATGTATAAGAGAATGCAACAACATCCCCGGACAAGTCAATACAGATCTACCTAGTCTTGCACATGGTATGCAAGATTCACTTAGCTGCTGTCCCTCACAGTTTTCCATAGCCAGCCTTGTAATTCATGCACTGGCAGGGCAGCCTTGCGAACCCTCCTTTGCCACAGGACCCGTGGTGCCAGGCAGTGGGCATTCCACCACCACAAATTCGGAAGAACAACAGTGCATGCTTGAATCCAGCAAGTGGAAGGGAAGGCAAGGGAAGAGAAAATCAGAGGCTAGGTAGCTGCTGTACATCAGAGGCAAGTTTAGCATAGCTCCAGTGATTTTAAAGCATGGTAAGATAAATGAAGCTCAACAGGTATAAGCAAACAGCAGAAGAAACAATAGGAAGGGAATTAATGTTCCTACATAAAAATTTCATCCTCCACTGAATTTGGAAACATCCGGTAATACTCCAGGCAAGAAGACTGTGCTACGCCTTTCAGCAGTGACATCAAAATTAAATAAGTCAGCACTGAAAGTTGCCAGTGATTGATAGCAGGTGCCAATGCACTACATCCACTTGCATATGGCAAGAATCTTGAGAAGTTACCTGATTCTCCTTAAAAATCTGCCACAAATGATCACTATTTACAATAGAGCAGTTGAAGTTGCTCAGCACTTTGGGAGACTAGTTCCCAGATTAATTAAACTGTATCACCTGACAACTATAGAAAGCATTCTGCCAAGCCTGGTATCTCGCAGCCCTGAGGAACTGAACAACAGAGCTATGTTTTTAATTGTGCTCCTAGAAAAGAAATTGTGCACTTAAAATCCTTTTCTCTACAAATATCCCATTTGTTTTGAATGCTGGAAGGATCCCTAGCCCTACTATTTTTATGTCAAGATGACTCACGATTCTAGGTATTTTACAAAGAAAACCAAACGCAGTTCCAATCTACCAGCTTGCTAAGTAGAATTATTACAATAAATTATTACCCTACATACTAATTCAAGACCTAAGACAACAAGAATCTTACAGATATATGTTCCTAAATCAAGCTCACAGTTCAAGAGTTTCACGTCATATAGACATGGAACTGCAGAAGGAAATCTATGCATAAGACTATTCCTCTCCACCTCATTAGGACCAGAAAGCTACGAAACTAACTTACAGTCATCATACTCTTCCATGGCTGCTCTGGACAGGGATTTAGAGAAATCTTAGGTAAGTGACACTATATATTCCCTCCAAGTTCCTCTGCTCACAAGCTGAGAGAGACTACTTGAATAGCTTGGATTCAGATAAACATATAATTTTAATTATATGAGACAAGTCAAATTGTTCAACCCATAAAGTGATACAGTTACGATGACACGTCTGTTCTTACGGGGTGGTAAATACATCATATGAGCATAAGGCACTTCAATCCAACATGGATAAATATGAGGCTTGGTAGAAATCTTAGTCATGAAACTAGTTGGTTTTAATTGGCAGAAATACAGAGCTTACAATAAGGGAAGATTTTTGTGCAAAGCAGCCTGGTGACCTGGAGAAAAGAGAAAATATGTACCTGCAAGATACTAAATAACATGATAAAGCTGTGTATCACTAGAGTGGTGCAAAGCTCTTTCCCCACCATCACAAGAGTGGAGATCAGCCTCTTTCTGCTGCAAGGCATTGGGATCAGCAAGGTAGCTGAGTTTCCAAAGCTATTAATTTTAAGAGTAATAAGAAACCTGCAGCTCAGGAGCTGAGTAGAGCCTAAACCTTTGTTTTGTATAGCCAACAGCCGAGTGTTTCTTTTCACAAGGTTTTGCTTAGGATCACTGTGTGTCCTAAAGCGTGCCCTGCCAAAGACGTATGGAAGGCCTGTTCTAAGGGAAAGAGTGGAGAGTATGCTGTGCTCTGCCATCGTAATCTGTTGCACAGGAAGGTAAAAAACACTTCAGGGCACTGATTTGCTGAAATGCAATGAAAAGTACTTAGGATAAAAACAAAAAGGTACGTTTTGCGGACTGTGAAAACTCTTCAGAAGGTAATTGTGATAAAAGCTCTGAATTACCTGGTCCCAAAACTTGCTTTTGTCTTCTCTGTTACTGTGGAAATATGACTCACAAAGCATGTCTGTGCATAAGCTTTAATTGACAAGGAAGGGAAACAGCGCAAGTGAAACTATGCACGTGGAAAGGGTTGGACATAACTTAAAACATCTTGAGAAGAACAGAGCGATGTTTAGAATAATGTATTGACTTTTGAAATTACACTTTTCCATAGCAAATTCAAGGAACACATATATCATTAAGAGATAGCTTGTATCTGCTCAGTTACTTTGAATTCCCTCGAAATACCTGTGCCAGTAAGCAATGCATTACATATCCTACTGAGTAACAGAGTAAGGGTTTACATATTCACTTGGAGCCTAACAGAATTCTCAAATTACTTCCAACAATTTGGTAAACCTCCTTATTATTCTCTAACACGATGTTTTAAGGTCATATTATAAGCAGAAAACCTTTCCAAACAACAGGGGTGTACCAAAATCCCATGATGCTGCAAGTTTCTGTATGCAGCCTCTGAAGTTTTGTACTTTGAAACAGGTTTTATAACAAACAATAAAACACAAAATGAGAAATAGATGCAGAATCAGGAGAGATCAGATCCAGAGAATTGGTTCGGATCATCACAAACATGGGGAATTAGCAGTAAGATGTGGATACAGGGCTAGTTTAGTGTTCTGATCTCCACCAAAATGCTTTATTAAAACATTTTAAGTTTTAATAATTTTAAAATGTCCTTGAGAGAAAAATATTTCTATTATTTCTTTTAAAAATGTTTTTAACTTTTCCACCAGAATAAAGGAAATCAAGTTAAAAAGGAAATCAACAAAAAATCTTTTTCCCCATTTATTTCCTTTCCATTCTTCCTCTTTTTCCAGGGAAAAATAAACTGGCATGGAAAAGGGAACTAAAATGTTTGGGAAAGAAGGATTTTGTTTGTTTAAGAGAAGTTTAACTTTTTTTAGTGACCTCTTTAAAAACAGAAGATGAAAACAAAATATTTTCCCAGAAAATATTTCATAGAATTATTTTTAAAAGTTTGAATGTTTTCATATATGTTACCACTACTATGAATTTGTCTAAAGGAGTTATCTGCATCAGTCCAGCCATTTTCTTCTTTACTCATTTCAAGTCCTGGTGTATTATTTCTTTTGTATATTTAAAATCCAAGCAGCAATTAGAGACCTCCAGGATAGACATCAGAACTATCCAAATAAATAAAAAGTCTGTGAGTCAAGAACAGTCTCCCGATATCGTATCACTACTGAGGACACCGTTAGGCAGAAGCAGAGATCTAACTATGCAACTGGAGATCTTTGTGCAAGATCTAATATGTAGATGTCCTCTTTCTGCCGCAAGCTGTTACATGGAAAGATGCATTGCCAATGCTTTTTGTCACCTGATGAGGAAGGGTCCACAACTTCCAGGATTACCCAGGAATTGCGCTGACAAAAAACGTCTTCTGGAGCTGCAATCCTTTGAGCATGGAATTGCCAAAACTTTTCAAAACTGCCAGAGATACCCACCATTCATTTTACTTGCTCTCCCACCCACCCCACATTACAGAAGGGCAGAGGGAAGGAGCAGCAGAAACCAAAAAGGAAGGAGAGAGATAGGAAGCGAAGCTATGCACGTGAGACAGAGATAAGTGGAGATTGTCATTGATCGCCGAGTCCTTCCCCACACACCTTTGCTACACAGAGACAGAGGACCAGGGTGCCCCCAGGGCTCTTCAGCTTCTTTGCTACAGCCTGACCGGGCCACTCTGAAAGCACTAAGGCTTTCCTGAGGACCGTGCCTGCCACGGAATCCAAGAGAGCAGTGGGACCCCAGATTCAGGATTCAAATTGGCTTCACTGTCACAATTAGTAGTTACATCAACTATCCTTTCACCCCTTCTCCTCAGAATGTGTCTCTGATCTATAGAGATGTGATAAAATTGGGCTTGAACTTATTTTTTTTCTAATGTTTGGTTGGAATTTTATTTATTTATTTATTGACTGATTGCCTGTTGAGATATCTGGAGACCATTTATAGAATACGGTTGTAAAATATGTCAGGTGAAAAAACCCCAGCATCTTCAGATAGCAGATGTTTTTCATGTATTTTTTGGCTATCTTTGTGGCCAGGACTCATTAGAAGTTCTCTAAATTCTGTGAAATTCTGGTATTCCAAACATATTCTGAAATAATACTGAAGCACTGAAATTTATGACAGATGTCCACAATACAGAAGCTATTTCTGTGTGTATCATCCCCAATGCACAAGATTTCATTTGAGATTGATTTGACGTTGATATACCACCCCACTCTAGAAATGCACAGAGCTTTGATGCTGTGCTTATGCCAAGTTTATGCCAGCACATCCCTGCTTCCCAAAGTGTATTAGTTCAGGTGTGTCACAGATTACAGCATTCACCTTCTCCCAAGGAACTTTCATCATGGAAAGACATTTAACACAGTGGAGGTAAAATGCTGGTCCTACTGACTTCAGTGGATTCAGGATTTAAATTCCCAGAGTCCAGATTTTCACCAGAGAAACGGTACACAGAGCTCTGCTCCACGGAAAGCAGAACCAAGGTTTGTTTTCAGCAGAGTCTTCATTCCAATAAGGATGAAAAAAAATATTTAGGATTCATCTACCAGTGACTCTGAGCTAATCTGTTCACAGCTGAATGATGATACAAACTGGCTGTTTGCCCAGCATTTTTAAGCATTCTTCTATTTTCTATCTAAAAGCTGTTAGTAGTACAGCAGGAGATACTAATCTAAATATTACTGGAATGCTTTTAAAGACATCTTTATAGAGCATAGACCAGATCTTGAACGTCCTCAGCCCTTCTCATTAATGTATCAGAAAACCCACTAAACTACAGCTAACTGTTATTCTAACTTACAGAATTAGACTTCTCCCCCCTACCCAGATTAAATACTTCAGTTTTCAGCGGGCAAACATTTAAAAGAGGTTAAAGAGGATGGAGCCGTTTTCACTGTGGAAAATGTCCAGGACTGCTGCCATTACTCCTGCAAAGGCCTTTGTCTGCTCCCTGTTGATAATTTCCATCTGTGGGGCTTCAGATACAAGATCTACATAGCTTGTAGCCACCTGGTTTGTGCACCTGTCCTTAAAGTTTTTATTGGTCTTCATGTTATGGAGGAAAGAAAACCAGTCTTCTTTTCCAATGTGCACAGAGATATGACCAGACCTGGCTTTACCAGAGCATGGTGGCCCCGAGAGAAGGGGAAGGGTGAAAAATGGTGAGCTTCCCCATGATTACCACCCGATCACAGGGCACTGCAGTGCACTGGGGCCCTTGCCTGCCTGGTTTTTTCCCCTTCTGCCACAGAAACACAGTAGACCCACTTCACAGTATGGGTCTTGCCCATCAGTGAAGAGCCAAATAAAGCGAGGAAAATCTTGCAAAACAAATTACACTTTTCTCATTTCTTTGGCAGGGGACTTTCAATGCAAGATAATTTCAATGTTGTGCTTGGTTTAGGTGGCATGTTCCTTTTCACATGACTTGGGAGAAGGAGGAGGGAGAGTGACACTGGCAAATGAGCCTTTTTTATTTCTCATTCTCTCCTTCAGCTACCTTATCTTTGCTTGCTCCAGACAGAGAAGAGGAGAAAGAAGAGTAACTGAGATGGTGGTGCTTTCCAACACATATGTCAGAGGTTGCCACTTAGCACAGGCAGCAGCCAGGACAGAGAATATAAAAAGGAAGCATGGAGAAGTAGAAAGCTCTGCCTTGTTAGAGCATGTGTTAAATGATCTAGACTTAAAAAAAAAAAAAAAGAGACACCTTCACTGTGCCAGCTGCTCAGAAAGAAGTGACAAGACTCTGGAAATAATGGATACTTGTAGATCTCTGAGCACTGAATTCATACAACTGACTTGTCCTTCCCCACAGCTGCATCTCATGCCTCAGTACCAACCAGCACCATCAGGGAAATCCCAGTAAACGCTTGCTCCCCACAGGCAGCCTGGCACATGAAAACCCTCTCACACTACGTAATCAGATGTGCTCCAATTGCAGGACCCCTTCATCATCCTTAGACTCTGAAGAAGAATACATTTCAGATGTTCAGAAAACAGCTCAGCACCTGTAAAGGGCACTGTTTGCAGGTGTGGGAATAGATAGCCATCTGCGAGCTCTGGTAGCATGTTTCTCACAGAGAAGACAACATTCAGCCTTACTGTCACTGCCACAGAGAAATGGAGGAACCACTAAGAAGCAGCACTGGTCAACGAGGAAATGTACCCATAGCCAAGCACCTAGTGATGCACACAAAGTTAACACAAAGACTTGAACTCTCTCCTGTAGGCAGCAGCAGCAGCTTTACAGCACTTTAGCAGTGCAAACCAACTTCACGGTGAACTACTCCGACACACCTTTGCATTTCGAGAAAGAAAGAAAGAAACCTTCATGTTAAATGCTCAAAATTAGCTTGTCGGGCAATAAACCCAGCTAATGCTTATCTTTCCCTCTATATAGGAACATATACAGCAACATTAAAACTAAAACACTAAAACACGTAGCAGTGCTAAATCTATGTGGGGTCAGCCTACTTAGTCAAACAAACAGTTCTTCCTTCTGCAAAAGGAGGTGGGAAATATACAGTGTAAGCTATTATTTCCTAAGTCTATATATCTTCTGTGATGACTCTCCCTGTATTTTGTTGGCTACTCTCTCTCCTAAGAAACACAGTGCCCTGATATTTTCCAAGAACTGTTTATAAAAGTTACGTCACCAGGGAACAGTATCTCACCACATGACTTAGACATTCAATTGCCTAGAAGATATAGAAAAAAAACTTCAGTATCAAGAATTTACCAGAAAAATAAGCTGAAATAGGCTTATTAAAGAGTTTTTGCACAGATGCTTCCAGTCAAGATTGGTTAATGGAAACTTTGCACAGAGATCCGGTTCTAATGAAGAAATTGTTTGCCTTGACTAGTTCAGCCCCATTTGAATATATGGGTTTGGTAAGTGGTGTAATTAACAGCACCTTATTTTCAACTAACTGAATAAATATTCACTCTCACAAATATTAATTCTCTCATAAAATGTGAGAATAATAAATTTTAGCTGTGTCAGTTGATTTGGCTTCAGTGAAGTCAACAAAAGCTATATGGATGATTAAATGATTCACTGCGTTTTGTACATATACAGAAAGACAGATAAATCTAATTGTGTTTTACTTTTTCTTAAACATATTGTGTGATATCTATAGCCAGTGGGTCCAGATGACTCAGAAAATATATATACTATGGAGTTCAGAGATGTTAACAAGAACACATTAATTTCCTAGATTTCTGCTGCCATCTGCTTGCCAGTGCCTTACTTGTCATGCACACTGCAAAAGTAAATACTGCATGCTCCAAGTTCTGACAGTAGTAAATTAACTCAAAAAGCTACTGAAAAATAAGCCCACAGGGATTCGAAGTGCAAAAGCTACTCTGTACTACCTCTGGGTATTGATACTCCTCACCACCCTAAAAAGAGCAATGTAAAATTGCACTGCAGTGCAGATTAAATACCAGAAGCTATCACAGAATAGTAATTCCAGTTTCACCATGGGGATAAACCCTAGCACTGTCTGTTCCTCTCACACACATTTCCCCTTTAGAGTTAAAATCTTAACAGATTACAGATCCCCTCTCCTGACTAATCTCTCTATTTATCTGCCAAGACAATAAGACACATGAGGTAAATCATTTACTCATACTAACGCACTTTTGTGGCAAAAACCTGTTCCCCCTCAGTGAACTACACCTAGCTGAAAGGGGATGATTTGATGAGTAAATTAGAAATGGAGGCAGAAAGATTTTTGCATAACAAGTAGTGTTCACTTTTCCTGCCAAGCTGCGTGCAGTGCAAAAATTTTCAATCTGTACACATGCACAAAGCATGAAGTCCTTGGGTGGCACCACCTGTGTTTGCAAAGACCAGTCCAAAAGGGTTTCAGTCATAAAGACTGCTGGTCATTGACATCCGTTTTTTGTTCAGTGGCTTCAATGCAGCTATGTTTATTTATACCTGTTTCAAATTTGGCCTCTTCTCCACGCTGCTCTAAAAGGCTGAGGGAGACTGCTGAACTACTCAATTTGATGTCTGTTTTACAGCTCATTTTCATGCATTACATTCCCAAGTGAATTTGCATGGAAGGTAAAATATAAATATGTGCAAAGCACCATCTATATATCCATACATCTGCACACCCAGGCATAACACTTAGATTTTTGTTTAAACAACCTATCCCTGGTGGTGAAACATGTAAAGACACACAGACGTCCTGACTGTATGCTCATCCCACACAAGCACAGGCAGATGCAGCCCACACACAGCATGCACGATTACACACGGATGCCACATGCACTCCTTCCAATACAACAGCTCTGCAGCCCACTTTTCCCCAATCTCCCCTTAATGCCTTTCTTGTCCAACCCCTTCATGCTTCCCATGAAGACAGCGATACTAACTCCTAAGAGTCTTGTACAAACCTTTGTTGGTAACTTCCCAAGAAACTTCAAAGAGCAACAAATCCTCCACTGGTAGGTTTTCATCCTCCCACTGAGGAAGCCCGTTAAGGGAAGTCATGGACAGTGATCTAGCCAGCGGCATTTTCTTCAGCCCTTGAATGCTCACCACGCAGGCCGGAACAGTTAGCAAATGTCCAGTTAATGTAGCAGTTCTCTGCAGTTCTGGTTAGAGCAGTCTGCCGGTATGCTGCGCTCCAAGGAGAAAATTATTCAGATAGCTGGGAGCTAATGGGTTTAAACTGTCTGACTACCAGCATTAAAATGGCTCAGTTAAATCCTCAGAGCTTGAGAAGCAGCTGCTGGTAGAGGTAAGAATTTAAGACTGACCTGAGAAAGGTCTTGACTGTTCTGGGACCAGGGCTCTTTCTTCTTCTTCTCTTAGAGGGAGGTAAAAAATGGTTTTGAGCTCCTCAGCTGCAGCATTCGGTATCTACCACCTCAGGGACAACTGCAACTCAGTTGTAAATTCAGCACTGCCCTGAGCAAACTTCAGTAGGGAGGACACTTTGAGTTCACCAGCTGAGTCCGGCCCCTGAGTCCTCCCCTCAACATACACCCTCCCATTAACACCCATGGACCTTCTCTATCTGCTGGCCACTTACCAACCGGGTTAGTAGACTTGTTCTACATTATGTCTCTTAGATTACTTGCCAGGTTAAATGCTGTTACCTATTCTTGTTCAGTTCATCAGTCTGTAAGCACTAGGTTACCTCATACCCTTCCTCCACAATTAACTCCAGCTGTGTTCCCAGGGCTCTGCACAAGCTGTTGGCTTCATTCTGCTCTCGAGCAGCCCTGAGACCTTTTACAAAGAGAGCTACAAAGGCTCTATCCCTAATTTGGCACGCACTTTGGCCCTCCTTGCAGTCCTGGTCCCTGATTTTCTGTCTGGTTTCTCTTTTTCTATGCCACGGCTCTTTTTGGCCTCTGGGCCCATCTTCTCTGCACAGGGAAACTAGTGAGTAGTAAGTCAGGGAACAGTATGCCCCTGTCTTGCTCCAGCACAGAGCTGGGATGCTGCAAGCAGTGCACACACATCTGCAGAGATGTCAGTCCCTAACTCGCAACCTGAGATCCTCAAAGCTCCACAGAGCAGCTGCCTGCTTGGAAGATGCTTACGTGTTTACACGTCTGGTTGAGAAGCCAGTGCTTCTGGGATGGCTGTGTAAGTTGAATCCTATTCTGAGCTTAGAGCACAACCTGCCCAAAATCTGCAGTTCAGCAGTGGGCAAAACTCCAGGTGAGATCCAGGGCATCTCTGGCACTGTGGAGAATGACATTGCACCAGCAGGCACAGACTACATAGTAGCATAGAAGGAAAAGCTCTGAGCTCACTTAAGACAAAACAAGTCCAAGGCAATTGGTTTAGAAGACAGGCAGGCCGTCTGCATAGAAGTCTCTTAGACATAACATAATACAGCTAAGCCTGCCTTCATGGCTAACTATTCCCCAAAAGACTTGCTCTTCCACTTACACTTCCCATGCCCTCTCTGCACTTATGGCAGTCAGACCCATCCCCGCGCTGATGGATACAGCTCACCAATCTAACCTAAGGATGCAGAAAACTTTTTTGCCAAGTTAGGAACTAAAGCTGTCTCAGCAAAGAGCCTGGCAAGAGGGGATGGAGCAGCACAGCTGGGAACAGGGAGAGACGGGAAAGGTGAAAGCGAATGCTGCCTCACCCTTCCAGCCAGTGGAGCTGGCAGGCGGGCTCAGCTGCCCTGTGCCACTTCACCCGCAGGCTGGGCCGTGCATCGGCCTGTGCATTGAGGGAAAGAGGTTTCCCTTCTAGGTTAACTGGAAGGCATTACAGCCTGCCCAGGGAAGGATTCAGGGTTTTATTGGCTGGGTGTCTTTTTGTCTCAATGGTTTGAGTTGCCCTGTTTACCAGTTTATGAAAAAAAGCCTGGCCGAGAATCATTCTTTTTGGAGAACCTATGGCTTGTATTACCTGGAGTAGGTAGGAAACCAGATCATCCAATAGGTTAAAAGTCATGTTATTTAAAAGAAAAAGCAGTAGTATTTTAAGGGTCACTACATTTCTGAACCGTCAAATCTGCCCGAGTCACATTTTCACGCTTTTCCCTGGAAACCCTGAGGGCGAGGCTGAAAGCTGCCAGTCTCACAGAGGCCATCTCAGGTGACGAGTGGAGAAGGTAAGAACAAAGCAGCCCACAAGCCTGTCCTAACCCCACAGGCTTTCGTCAGCCCTGTATCAACGAATACACTGCAAACCCAGACATTTTAAACGAGACAGCACGGACGGTGAGCGCCCAATCTGCCTCGCTAACTGCGGCCTAGGGACCGAGGGCCGGAGCGCAGCGGCTGGGGGCGGCTTCCCGCCCCGCCTACCCTCGCGGCGGGCCCCTCTGCTGCCATCCTGCCCGCGGGCCGCCAGGGGGCGCCGGGCGCCGCCCCGCGGCCGCCATGTCAGGCCAGCCCGTCCCCTCGGCCCGTTGCACCTACTCGTATGATGGCAGGCAGAGGCCCTGGGGTATCTGACGACCAGAACGGTCGGTGGGGTTGTTTGTAGTGTTGGGCGGTACATACGAACTTTTATTTAGCAAAAATGAGATTGCCGCCCAAGGAACTGACACCTGCTTGCTCTAATTATGAGTAACTACAGCGAGCTGCGGCTTCCCAGAGGGAAACCAGGTGGGTTTGCAGGTGCATGGGCCCCATCGTCACTGCTGGCTGGGTACTGCTGTCCTCTACAGTCCTTTGAACCTCATTCAGGACATGTAAGCCATCCTGCTCATACCAGTTACCTCTCCAGAGATGACATACAAACCTCTAGAAGTGATGCCAGATAAAATGATGGCACTGGCTCACTGACATAATCACTGCCCCAAGCATTCAAAAGCCTAAAAAACATGCAAATAATTTTAGAACAGTGGAATGAAGTGGTAATAATAAAATTTTTAAGCTCTTTGTATAGTCTGTGGTTTTCAGGTTCTTAGGCATCACGTTTTTTCAGCTTTTTTTTTGTAATTAGGGGATACTTCTTTTACTCTTTGGATTTGGCAAAAGACGATATAGTCCCTTAAACCTTGGAGAATGGATTTGAAAGAATCATCAGATACCATGAGATAATTGCACAAGCACTGGCAACACTGTCATTGTGTGAACCTGGGCAACTCCTGTAACTATCCTGTACTTCGTTTTTATCTTTCACAGGTTAGAGATAATATGAGGTTTTTTAAGTGTTTCTGATCTTCTGACAAAAAGTGCTCGATAGCACTATGAACATAAGTATTCATATTCTGAGTTCATTTGACTTTATGCAATCTGTATGTCTTAAAGAGGCTTTTTTCCCCCACAGTGCCATCCCAGATTCCTGCTTTTTTGTTATTAGTGAGGGAAAAGCATATGAAGTGCCTAGGAAAGGTTAGATCCAACAGGCAGTTCAAAAACTTTCATCCCTGCAAATGTTCTCAATTGCTAGAGAGCAAAGGGCCCTATTCATTGTATTTATTGCCTGCCAGGATTAAGTGTGGGATCTCTGTGATGCACCTGGAGTTATCTATGTTTACTGCCATAAATGAGATAATGCCTGTAGTTGTGCACTTGCAGCAAAATGAGCTCTCCAGGAGAAAAGCTATATTCTGACATTAAGAATGGGCAAACTTGGCACACACAGTGGAGGGGCAGTCACCAAGAGTGGAAAGGAACAGAAGGGTAGTCACTAGCTATCCTCCATGCAAAGTTCAGTGAGGTGCAAGTGGTGAAAGGGATGCTTTGCTTACACTAGAACAATGTGTCATTTTTGTCATAGAGGCAGGGAAAGGTTGTGACTATGACCGTACAGTTTGCTCCTTTTTAGCAAAACAGAGGACGACTGCTGAAGTGGGAAGATGGAAACCTACCCAAAATAGTAGTTTTTAAAATATAACATTGATTAAAATATTTTCCAGAAATCTGGAAACCAGTGAAACTGGTTTTGAGTCTGGCCTATCTAGGTTCTCATATTGCTTTTATCACCAAAGTATACAAATGCCCTCTGGTAATGCATTATTCACTGTGTCTCAATTCTGCCAGACATCATTTGTTATCCCACCAAATTCTTTTTTAGCCCACAGAGGTGAAATAATTTCACTTGCAAGGATACTGGACAATAAGAATGCTGAGTCTCCAAGGTCTTTGAAGAGAAATCGTACAAAGTGTGTACTGTTTTTCCCAAATTTCCTACAGTTCTCTGGAGATAGCAATGCAGGGACAATGCTGTGCATTCTGCCCTACCTAAAACTTTTTGAAACTGTTACCTCCTAGGATGTTGTCTTCTCTGCACACTTTGATCAAACTCCTTCTATTTGGGTAGAGCAAAGTTTTCTGCAAAAACTAACTCAGCACATCACCCCAGGAACCGAGTGATGGATGTTGTCTTCACACCACAGTCCCTCCAGAAGAACCACTTCAGACGATCTTTTTCATTGGAAAATCAACTCAGCCTCCCTGGCTGCAAGTGAGAAAGTGCGTGTTAGGGGAAGAAACACTCTAAATGTGTGGGAGTTTATAATGAGATAGCTGTCTAGGTCTGGCTTGTTCTAAACATAACTGAGGTTTCAAGGTTTGCCTACGTTAACTGTAGGGAAAAAAATAAGACACAGATGTTAAAAATGCTCATACACATTGAGTCAAATTCTACAGGAGGAAGCTACGATAGTTTGTAGCAATTACTGATGTACACACACTGTACTTTAGAAATAAAGCAGTAGGTGGCACTGATGGTACTAACATGAGTTCTCCAGTGTCTGTATTGTTTCGTTGGGCCAAAAGGCTGTTTTATCCCTCTCACTAAATCCTGGTTCATGATAAACCTTAGTTTTATGAAGCCCGTGGACACAGAATCACAACACAATCAGCAAAATGGGGGATCTCCGTCTGGGAGAAAAGTTCTTGCCTCAGGCTGAGACACAGGGAAGAGAGAAAAAGAAGAGCAAAGACAGGATCCTTATTAAAATGAACTCTTAGTACTCAGCAGTGTGAGCTGCCAAGGCTAGAGCAACCCTTATGAAGAAACTTAAGGAACTTAGAGACTGAGCTTTATTTTGTACCCCTACAAGTAATATCCACCCTTCTAAAGGGACACATTACAGACATTTGTTTGCTGAGCATGCTGTTGACTTAAAGCAGTATGATAACATTATATTTCTTTTTTTTTCTCTTCACCCCAGATTTTTGTTCCCTTCTTTCTTTTCCCCTTTTGAACTTAATTGTGGTATTTCCTGTCTTCAGGTACCTAGCTTTTAAAGGTGTTCCTTTGATCTCCATGTGATGTAGGTGTCTTTTTGACCCTACTGGAAGGCCACACTGTTTATTACCTTTGCAATTTAGGTGTACTGATGAACATCCCTAGGAATATTTTAGAAAAAAACTCAGATTTTTACTTAATTAAAAAAAATCTTTTCCAGAATTTTCAGGTAGAAATGTCTGTTTTCTGTGGTTTAGTTTTGTGTTATACAACCACAGTAAGATGTCAGCTACACTTGTTTTTAACCCTTCTAAAGAGTAGGGTAAAGTCTTACTATATTTTGCTTCAGAATCTAGTAAACCTCATTATAAATCCCAAAGTGGTAGTGAAAATTAGAATAATAAAGCAAACCTGCCTAAGTGGTGTGTCTAAATTGTTCATCAGCATCCTCCTCCTTTTTTAAAGAGGCCTTGTGATCAGGCATCTTAGCTCTGCTGGCCACCTGCCAAGCTGTTGTGTGGTCTGAAACCCAATGCGAGAGCTGAATTATGATGGACAGACTTTCCTTAATAAATAAGACTTAAGAAATGCGGAAGGAGTGTACAGGTATGCATAAGGCTGCTTGAGATGTTGAGGGTCTTCAGGTACCCTTAAAGCATTTGGCATTCAGTGTATGATCAAACTCTAGTCAAATTTGTTGTAAAAGTGTCTGGAAAAAATTTCTGAACGCTTTACATCCAGATCCTAGTAGCTGATAAAATCGGAACCTGTTCTGAGGAGGTGGGGGACACATGTCTGTCAGCTACCCTTCTCTCTTTCTCTAGTTGAGACACAGCTATGATTTTGCTCCATTCAATACCCATGGTAAATTGCTTACCCAAGGGAGCGCTGAAAAAAATCTGTTGGTGGGTATGTACACCCCGCCATCAACTAGTTTTGATGGATCATAAGTGTTTATCAGCCTGATGTTACTTTCCTAATACTGTAGGCTAGAAAATCATGTATTACTAAGCACTCTAACCTTGGTGGAAGACTTGAGACTCAAACTCAGCCTCAGACCCCTGCATTCTGGGGTAAATGGTTGTTGAGAAATTCCTGGCTGAGGATACTCCCAAATTGGTAGAGACTTCCTCAATCCTGAATCCCAAAAATATGAAGGATAATTGTATATGGTTATAAGCCCCTGAAAGCCACAGACTGATAGACATCAGTTTATGTCAGCACTACAAACTATTTTGTATGTATCTGTTAAAATACTAATCAAAAAAATCCAGGTCTTCATGGCATTTAGGCTGCCATGAAAGGAATAATTTAGTTTGAGAGAAAACTGCCTGTTGAAAACCGTAATTACTGATGAGAGGATAATAGCAGTTGTGTGGCACGACAAATAGCTAAACAATTTTATTTTCCTACCACAGCAGAATACCTATGAAAGTAAAAGGAATTCATGCTTCAGAACAGCATATGAACTCCTAGGAGTGTTGCTGACCACTCTTTTTGCAATGGCTGCCATCTTTAGGCCTGATCATAAGGGCCTTAGCTGTTGGGGAATCAGACCCCATCAGCTAGACTGTTCCTTTTTGCTGCCATTTACCTGTTTACTGTGTGGGCTCTCCTGAGCGGCTAGCTTTGCTGTGCAAATGTCATGAGAAGTGAGGCTGCCTAAGCGGTCAGCTGAGGGTTCCCCAGCATTGTTAGCAGCATGCCAGAAAGCTGTTGGAGGACAAAGCTGTTTGCAGAGAGAATAGCTCATTGAGAGAATAGCTCATTTTCTAGCACGTTGGTCATTTAGGGTCATTGCAGAGTTTAGGGAAGATCAGGGAGTTGTTCAGAAATGCTCTAGGGCCAGCCCTAGTTGCCTGCCTGAACTCAGCAAGTTCAGATCATTCCAACTGTGAAGTGGCGGCCTTCACCCCTGCTTTGTGCAAGTCCAAAAAATGCTCCAAATCTCACACGAGTGGAGAATTGTTCCTTCAATTGTTCCACAGAAGATGGCTGTACAGCGATCCCGTGAAATGGCCAGTAGGGAGAAGAGGCTATGAAACATTTTAAGTTTTGGGGAGTGATGGACTTTGGACTTTTCTCAGTGACATCTGGTATGTGTTTTGTCCCAAACAGGCATGGAGTGCATGGACTCCAGGACACACCAAACAAAAGACATTCATATCAGGTGGTCTGAGAGGCTGATGTTCCCAGCTCTGCAGAGCATTGTGGCCTCTGCTGCTTCATCCAGGAGAGTGAGAATGAGAGTTAGCCATCCTGCAGATATCAACTCGCCAGGGGCAAGTTTAATGTTAATCCTTTTGGACTTGGCTTTGGAAAAGGATGCCAGGGTAGCTTGGCAACTAAGCTGGATCCTGCAACTTGGATAAGCATCAGAATGCTACTGTCCTATTTAAAGTTTAAAATAAATGCTGTGATGACCAAGTATCCCTCTGAGGGACAGGACTGTTAAATGCATAAAAGCTATGCTACAAATTATGTATGCCATTTTCCCATGTGAGTAGAGATTTGGGAATGTTCCCATTTTTAAGTCACCTCACTGCAGGCACCTGAAGGGATCTCTTCACAAAGGATGGACATGCAGCCCACATTCTCTGAGAGAGCAGTCTCCCTTTCTATATCTCCAGCCAGGCACTAGGCATTAGAGACTGAAAAAAACCCACCAGTTCTTTTGGGAAATAAATGCACAGGCATATGCAAACGCAATTTCTGAGAAACACCAAGATTTTCTGTGTGATGTCTGATATGGCTGTAACTTGTAAAAGTAAAATGCAAGACTAATACATTGTTTTGCCTGTTTTTTCTACTGTACAGTGCCATGCCCCCACCTATAATTCAGACTCATGTACAAAGACACTCATAAACACTTTCATAGATATACACACACATATTTGCTTTGATATTTGTTTTCTGTGGTCAGCACAGTGTTTGTATCATATTTAGCATGGGGATTTGTCAGTGTGTTGGTGTAACTTGTGGTATTTTCTCTTTAACTGCAAGTGGTAATCACAGAGAGACTGAAGCCTCACTTGCCTAATATTCTGGGAGTTTCCCTTTTTCTCGTGTTTCCTTTTCTCATAATAATTGTTACTCCTTTCTGTTACATCCAAGGGGACTCTTTTAGGTTTGGGTTTGTTGGGTTTTTTTGTTAGAAATGTTAAAAAGCTCAGGTTAGGTATGAATTCTTAGTATATCTCTTTTATCTTGTGTGACCTTGGAGGAATTATCATCAGGGCTGGCAGCTCAGCTTCACAGAGCTTATCTGCATCTCCTCAAGTGGCCAGGACTGCATCATTTTACTTCTCTGGCTGCAAACAAAGGTTTCTATGCTTTGCAAGACTATGCTGCAAACTCGAAGGTAGTGCTGAAAGAGGCATTTCCATTCATTCAGCTATGTAAGCATAGTAAGGACTTTCAGTCTACTAAGGACTTAATAAAAAACAGGTTATCCCATGACCAGCATTAAGATTGAAATTTAACGTGTTGAAATTTAACCCCATTCAACAAACCACTTTAGCATAAATCCTACTCAGTGGAATATAGGCACTTTATCTAAGGTGACTGTGGTCTTAACTTCTTTTCTGTCTGTTTGAGAACCACTCTACTGACTTTGAATGCCCTTGAAGCATGTCGAAGGAGATGTTTCTGTTTATTATTCTTCTGACTTTCATCTTTAAAAAAAAAAAACCAAACAACCTGCAGTATTCAGAATCAGCCCAGTACAGAAGTCATTTAAAAAATATTTATTTCCTTCTACTGCACAACAATTTGCTATGGGAAAAACAAACTCAGTAAAATGAACAGAAGGTCAACAAATACTCTTCTAGACGGATCTTCAGTCTGAGAGTATCAGGGACTACTCTATTGTCATATGTGGGTAGGAAAATGAATTTGATGTGATTCTTAGACATGGTAATCATTCCTGATTCCCAGTGATACTGGGAGAGTATTCCAGTATCTACTACTGGTAGAGACTCCTGAATGAACAGAGACTTTAGAAATCATTGCATTTCTGTCTTATTGTCTGAAATACAGAATTAGCAGCACAGAGAAAACTGTATCTCAAGCAAAATGTCTCCTTTCTTCCCTTTGTGTTTTCATTTAGCACATCTCACAGAGCAAGAATTATGACTATTCCTTTTCAGAAATCAATGCTGGTAGGAATCCACCTTCATGCTATTTTGACAAATTTTCTGGATTTTTTACCTCAGATATTGAATGTGTAAACCTGTCTAAATAATGTTGAAGAGCTATTAAAGAGGACAGCATAAGGGAGAAAATATTTACTCAGAAATCTTTCTTTGCATAGCCACGGCCTGGGCCAGACTGTGCGTTGTTGCTCATGTTTGCAGGTAAACTATTCATTTCAGACACTGAGCAAATCCAGCCCTCCTGAGTCTGACCTCTCTAATAGACCAATCTAAGTTAATTATTTGTATGACTCCTTTGCTCGCACAGAATAATAACTCACATAGCAATGGTATCTCAGGAACGGTTTATAAAAATGTAGTACAGTGATTGGTGTGGATTTTAGGAAGACCCTGGCTACTATAGTCTCTGAAAAGCTTTGAAAGTTTTGACTTACATAAAGCTGGATTCACAGATGTGCATTAGAGGAGAACTGTTCATAGAGGAAAGAAATGCCCAAAATTAGGCATTGCCCTGAGAGGCCGTGACACTATTGCATTGTGTCATTCTGGACCACAATATAAGGATCTGACTCTTAAATGTTTCTGCGCTCCTGGTCACACTGACATCAGTGAGAGTTCAGCATCTACATTCCACTGAGAATTTGTGGCTTAATTGTTCTGATTTATATCCGTATAAACAGCGTTTCTTTGCAGCACAAGGCTGACATGAAATGCATAAACACAATGATAACAGGAACTCTGTGAGCAACTTAAGACACAAGTCATGTACTTATCATAAAACACAGTTCTAAGCTGGTATGAAAGTCATATAAGCACTACTAGTCTAGCAAAATGCATATATAAAACATTTCCATCGCTTTACACCTACATGTTCTTTTTAACACTAGTTCACTGTTTAAACCTGCCTTCAATTCCCTGCCCCATTTTTATCCTTTGACTACTACAAAAGCAGCTGATTTAACACTACATCTGAGCTCAGAACAAGCCCGCCTCTTGCTTGGGTGATGGCTGATTAACAGCACTGTTTTACTAAGCTTGCAGACAGCTGCTATGCAGACTGATAATAAAGGAAGGGATGCTACTCATTTATCTCAACATTCTGGATATGCAGGTGGAAAACTCAAGCTCTCTCTCCTTCACATACGTTTCTTTGGAAAGCCATGATACAAATACAGTGGTAAGAGCATATATCCGAGGCTGAGCGTAACTCAGAGGACTGAGTTCTGGTCCTCTGGCACAACCATGCCAGTAGTATCCCTCCTCTCTCTGATGTCTGTCGGTATCTGCTTGTCCCTTGTCTGACATTTGCAGGGTAGTCAGACTGACTTTCTATTCTGTAGCCTGTATCTATATATCTGCAAATGCAAGGGGGTCTAGGTCCTTACAGCAATTAAAATAACATTACTAGTCTTACTTCATGTGAGTCGAGCAAGTTGTCCTCACCACTTTCTGAAGTGTTCTGCTGTGCTGCTTCTTACTGGCTGTACTACTCTGTCCAACAGCACCGCAATGTTTTCTGTTAGACCAAGGAGTGACAAAGGTACCTCTTGACACATAGGAATGTGGTTAAAAACCTGTATTGCCTTTCATGGGATAAAATGAGAACAAAGTTCATTTATCAATGGGCTGTACAAACAAAGCATATGCAAGATAAACATGAGTCTATTAGGTTCAGAAAAAAACCCACAGATATCTTTTAGATATAAAGTCCTATGGCAATATAGTTATTAAGGAATTTATATGGTTGATATAAGACTATATTATGGATGGACTCCAAGTAACAGAAAGTGATATGCTGATGTTGTGTAAGCATACACAGGGAAGCTATTCTACAGCCATGCGACTGCAATGAAGTTAAGATACGAGACTGTTTGATAAGACTCCTAATAAAAAATAATTACAATATAATTAATGTACTTGTATAGGGCTTACAAACATCAGTGAATGCAAAAAATAATCTGAAGAGTCTATTTATAAAATCTCAAAATCCCCTAGCCTGAGATACTCATTCCTATTTAAGTTTTGAACCAATTCCCCGTAACACCTACAAGGCCACTTCATTGTTATTGAAATTTCTTAGAATTTTCCTTCATGATGTTGTCTCCCCAAAAGTAGTTGGTACAGTGAGGCTACTGATGTGCTAAGAAAAGCGCTTATCATGCACACCGATGTTCCTCATTCCTTCAGCTCCCTGCTTCATCTGTATCCACTCACTTTGTCACAGACCACACTTTTTTGTAGTAGAGATTGCCATTAGCTCTCTGGTTGCTTAGCATCTAGGCACAACAGCTTCTACTGTCGTTAAGTCTATGATCACTAACAAACCAACCCCCTCTGTGGACTCAGAGGGGATGGAAGGAATGGTTGGCAGACACTAGGTGACAGCAGCTTCCCAGCTCAAGCACTGATTATCATGTTCCTTTCAAGATGTCCCAAACTAGCTTTGAATTATGTCATTAACTGAGAACAGTTTAAGTAAGAACAAAGCCAGGAAGGAACTGTGCAGGGTAGCCAGCTCAACATGCTCAGGTGAAAATTGCTAATGGGTGCATCCTGCAAACAGCAGCAGCAGCTTATGCCATTTACCTCATGACAGGTCATCATGAACAGTTCTTAGAGGAACTGAAGCTAATCCGTCCAGGTGTGGAAAGCCTTCCAGCAAGATCTCCACACTGGGTTGTGAAAGTAGAGACTATAACATTCACCTCTCCTATCAGTAAAGTAGTCTGGCATTTAGCCTGCAACTGCGAATAAAACATCTCCTAAGGTCTCCCTGGGATACCCTTGGTAAATAATGCTGTCACCAGCATCTCATGCATGATATTTCACTAACTACATGATACTTACTAACTCAAAGGATAGCAGTTATCTTGCAATATGACAGAACTTGCATGATCTTTTCTTTTAAAAGGAGCTACAAAAGTTAAGCTACTTGCTTGTGAAAGTGCTTTAGTCCACTACTCAGAGCATTTTAATGGAGCTAGAAAAGGCCTTTAATTGCTCCAACTTAATCTCAGACCATTTGTTATGAAACAAGACTTGCAGGCCCCCTGAATTATGATACAAGATAGATGAATTTGATACTGTTTGTCCCCTGAACATTTAGGTTGAGCAATTCTAAGCATGCCAAGGAAGTACAATTATGGAATAGATAACCATAAATAGCCAGTATGATTAAGAAATAAAAGTTTGGGATTTAAGTCTGTTCACCCCCCAAGTATAAGCACTTGTGAAACAATCACGCTGAAATTTAGATATTAAAAGCCCAATGTGACTTGTTCTATAAACAAGATTACCATGGGACTCCAGTCTAACTCTAAAAAAACTTGGATTTTTGGTAACCAAGTAGAACAAACCTTGTTTGTTCTAAATGTTATGAAAACTAGACACCAATAACAGGCAAAAAATTGAATCCAGAAGAGAAGGATCTACAAAACCCTTTTTCTAGGCCAGTGGCATACAGAATCTTAACACTAGCATATTTTTGACAGTTGGCCCAGAGGCAGATCCCCATTCTATTTCTTCTACCCATCAGTAAAAAATAGGAAGTACTGCATTAGAAACAAGTCTGGAAATGAACTACACTTAGTGAGCATCTGGACTGAAACCAAATCATTCAAAAAAGGCTTCCAGTAAGGTTGTATTAGTGAAATTCCACCACAGGTGATTGTTTCTAACCTTTTAAAAGGACATGTGTGTCTGCGCTTCCATGTAGTCCGTGGCAACATTAAAGCAGAATGCTAGAGTAAGCTAGATAATTTAAATACTGAAAATAAGTCACTAGGACAACACCACATGCCTGAAAGTTGCTTTATTTGTTCATAAGGTCTGTGCGTTACAGCAAGCATAAGTTTAGCTACTGTGGACAAAGCTCAGTCTGGAAGAGCATTAAATGTTAACCATAGAGATGTATAGTGAGTAGAGCCCACATTTGCACACAACACACTTTTTTCTATTGCTGGAATCTAACATTCATGAGTTACAGATCTTTGAGATCTTTCTGGATGTTCCACAATGTATCTGCGCTCTTCTTCAGCTGAGCCACCTCATCATCCTTCAGCTTTTGGTTGATGACACTTGTCACTCCAGAGGCACTTAGGACAGCAGGAAGGCTCAAGAAGACATCATTCTCAATGCCATACATGCCCTGCCACAAACAAAAGAGATCACTCAGACATGAACTCATCACCCCAGATCTGCTTTTAGTTTATATAGCAGGAAGCCTTCTGAGAGCAGAGCTCAAGACTATCATTTTGCAATCTGCAGAAAATTTTCAGTCACAATGTATTTGAGAAAATAAGAAGTACAAAGCTGTTTTAGACCAAGTGATTGGCAATACTGAGACAGCTGATTTCAGAAACCCCACCTCCAAAACCCTCACTTTTATTTATATACAGCAAGTAGCTGACAATTCAAAGACATAGGATTAGGACAGGTCTTTCTTCCTACTGTAGAGGGAGCAGTAAGTTCAGCCTGCTCAGAGTCCTTGCTGCACCAGAGGTTATACAGCTGGTACAGACTAGATGCAGCCAGTTACACCAGCTATAAAAGGACACAGCTCTCTTCCCTAGCACCTTTGCTAGGTAGCGGTTCATGGAATCACAGCTAGGCCTCCATGAAGTTTTCCATTTTTGCAGTGGAACTTCCTTTTAATGAATCTGCATGCCACACATGGTAAACTTTACACAAGGATAGTACAACATTGGGTAGAATACAGAGAACTTAGTTTCAGCTCCATACTTGTGAGGAGGGTAGGCTAAGAGGTCAGACTAGAAAAAAATCACAATAGTAAGCTCCCATTTTAAATTCAAAGTAGTATTTTACAAAGCTTCCTTTGTTCAGCACCTTGCTAATTGAGACTATTTAGCTCTTCTAGAAAAACAAAATGAGCTAGAGCATCCAATTAGCCACCACTTCTTACCTTTACCAGTGTCGACACTGAGTGAACCCGGCACAAGTTCTTCAGCATGGTCTCACAGAGGTCAGCAACGCTAAGGCCAATAGCCCAGTTTGTGTATCCCTTAAGTCTGATTACCTCATAGGCACTAAGGAAATATTGAAATACAGTTGGATTAAGATGTCCTCATGACACTGTGTGAATGCTAAGTCTAAGAGAGTGAATGTTTCCCATTTAAAAAACCTGGAACTCCTGTGACACATTGTAAATTTTGGAATTAAAACATCAGTTACATACTTTAAGCTCTAATGCTGAAGTATGAAGTCTCCATTATCCTATATGTATTATAAAGAAGCCCTATTGTTCTCACAGAATTAGCTAAAAAATAGTTTCCATCTATGAACAGCTCTTAGTGTTAAGTAGAAAAACAGACACTTACAACTGAACGAGTTCTTTATTCAAGTCAGTGGCACAATCATTCTGAGTGTTTGGATAGCTAAACATTCAGAGTCAAAGCCATGCACTACCTACACACACCCTCATTTTTTTAACCAACATCTGCGTACATTTTATACCACTATAGTCCTTATTTCACAAGTGAGACAAGTGATTTAGCAACATGTTAGTTACCTCTAAACAAATTTCCCTACATCAATGAACAAATTTCCCCAAATCAACTCCAACGTTCTGCTCATAGAAACATACCACCTTTTCTTAGTCTTGTGCCCTTTGAACAAAGTTAACCATTTAAGAAGCTACTTGTGAGAAAACAAGTGCATACAGCTCTAAGCACTGCAGAACTAAAGTGGGTATGTTACACAATAGTTGTCTCGCTGCAAGATAAAGCTTACCAACTGAAATCCTGCATTTCTGTGTTTAAACCAGTAGTCCCACTTACTCATGCAACCCTCTAAAGGGCATGAAAGCTGCAGCAGAATGGAGAGGCAGTGTGCAGACTAGCTATTTTCAGCATCACATATCCACCTTATTCCTCAAGTCATTGTACCTTTCAATCACTTGCTTGTGGAGATCCTTCCAGTTCTCGCCATCTTTGTCAGTTCCCATGGCAGGATTCAGCTCCTGGAGAGAAACGCCTGCCACATTAACTCCACTCCAAACAGCCACTGTAACAGAGAGAGGACTTAAGTTTCCATAGCACTTAGCAACTCCCCCTCCACTTTTCCCATCTAAGATAACTGGAAACAAAGTAGTAGTAGGCACAACCACAGTAATGTTTGAAGCAGATTTTAAGTTTTCATTTAACTACAGTTAATTCTGAGAACTCTGGGGATCAAATGTGAGACTATTTTAGCACTGACACTTTAACAAGTCAATCGCAACACATGAACAACAGAACTCTAAGTCCTTGGAAGGGGTAGACAGCTACTTTTGAAGTCAGAAACCTCAAATTCTAGCAAAAAGGCACATCTTAGCTGTTCACTCTTTTAAAACTAGTTTTACTCGAAAACTGCAGCAAGTATGTATTTGCTGTCCCACTAATGAGTATTAGGGTTAGCCTTCAAGAATTCTACTCTTATTTCCCTGAATAACAGGGTAGCAATATGCAAGCTTAGAATATCAAGAGAGGAATTTGCACATCTTCCTTCATATTGGAAGCTTACAGGCAGACTCATTCTCTGTTCCTGTGAAGTAACTATCAATTCTAGTTACTTCAAAGCAAAAGCAGCTATAACACTGAAGCAAGATCAGCTCTGTGTATGCTCAGCCAAGCTCTGCTTTCATTACAGTGTAGGGCTGGCTTCAGTAAATACTGTTGTTGATCAGACACTGTACTTTGATCAAATGCAATGGGACCTTGAAGAGGTGGCTCCCTTAGAAATACACAGCACTAAAATATAAAGCAGTACTAATCTACATAGATGTTCTGCTGCATCATTTCAGACTTGAAATACATGAATTGAATTAAGACAAATAAGCTGCTTTGATTTCACATGGTTTTAAAACCATCTTCTCTTAAATAGCATGGAGAAAAGTCACAAAATAAGGTGAGGGATAATTTTGTTAGCCTGAATCTGGATTGCTAGCTTTTTCTACTACTTGCAACAAGCTTTGCCATTGACCTAACAAGAGCTAATATTGCTTTCAGAGAACTGTGCTACAGGCTATGTTATGATACTCCAAAAACTGAGGATAAACAGAAGTAGTAAGCTGTAGCCTGTAGGACACAACTTTAGCTAGCAAAATTGGCCTTTTCAGTTCAGGGTTTAATCATACAGCCACAATCACTTTTATTAAAAAAGCATAGCTAGATTTCCTGGACTTGTCTCAACTCTAGTCTTCATAAAAATATAGCAAAGTCCTAGTTACTCAAGCTCAGCTGCATCCGTTCTTTCAGAATTTTGTAACATTCCTTGGGCCTCAACCTCTAACATTGTATTGCTTATTCCCAAGGAGGTCAGAACTGCTCCTTACCACTAGAATCACCATGTTCTCCCAAGATCCAGCCATGGCAGCTGGTTGGGTGGATACCAAGCCTCTCAGCCATCAGATAGCGAAATCTAGCTGTGTCTAGATTGCAGCCACTTCCAATCACACGGTGTTTTGGCAGGCCACTCAGCTTCCATGTGACATAGGTTAATATATCCACTGGAAAGAAAAACATGCACAGGAATGAAACCATTCACATACACCAAGAATGCTCCAACAGTTACTTTACTGCTAGTAGGGCAATCAGGAGGATTCAAAACACAGTTGTGCTCATTGGTCAAAGTATTTTAGGTCTGACTATTTGGGGGCTTAAAATGAATGCACTACTTGAAATTTAGGACCCATCAAGCTACTGTTCAAAGAAAATTAAGGAAGGTCTTTGGAGATTAGTATCCTACCAGCTAAAGTTGGAGGCACTTTGTCACACCTAAACCCCTAGGGCATCCAGAATTGGGACTGAACTTGTGGCTAAAACATTCAAGCAATTCCTGAAGTAATATTACTTCCCACTTCATCACAATAAGAGGTAAAGCAATTTACAATGAAACATGTTTGAGATTTACATGCTCTTTCTAGTTGGTAACTACTTCAGTTTAATTTCTTGAACACATTCATGCATTAAACAGTTTCTGTACTGATTACCTCTGCAGCATGAAAAGCCAGACGAGCAATATGCTTTAGCTGCATGTGGCTCTAAAAAAAAATAGAGTTTTAGCAAAAAACAAACCTAGGCTGGGGCAGACAGAAAGGGATGTGAGCAGAGAGAAAAACCTCTAATCCACAGCTCAAAGCAACAATAAACAGGCTGCAATAATTAATTATGGCTCCAAAACTCTCAAAAGCCAGCCAGTTCTCAGGAGGGAATATGTTTGTGTATATAGATCTAAAATACATCATTTACTGTGCTCAGGCACCAAAAGCATGTCATCTCAGTACAGTTCACACCTTGCTGTTACAAGTGGCATGCTGAGCAGGCATAGCTTCCCTACAGCTTGTTAGGGCAGTTCAGACCACAGACCACCTCCCTATCAGACAGCTACAGTTGCTCTGGACAGTCTTCGCTTTCGAGTCAGGTGCTGAGACACACATCCAGACTTTGAGCTCTGCTTTGTAATCTTGTTTGCCTACAGTAAGGCTTTCCACAGGACAGGCTGCGGACAGTGCTATCTGACCTAGAGCCCAGACAGAGCCAGGGAAGTTAAACAGGGAAGGACATCAAGGTCACACACCAACATATATGCAGTGGACACCTCTGAAGTCCCTTCTAATGGGCTCACAATAACTTCTAGTATGTAAGACTAGTGAACAAAACTCCACACATTGAGAAAAAGCATTA
This sequence comes from Gymnogyps californianus, assembly GCF_018139145.2. Taxonomy (NCBI): domain Eukaryota; kingdom Metazoa; phylum Chordata; class Aves; order Accipitriformes; family Cathartidae; genus Gymnogyps; species Gymnogyps californianus. Next base: position 143,896,186 of record NC_059471.1, read on the forward strand.
CAAAAATAATTCTGAAAAAGCAACATGCAATTCTCCTCCTGCAGCTGCTCCGCCGGAGAGAAGTCTACAGTTTGAATTCAGTCTTGCTAGAACAAAAACAATTTGGTCTTTGACTCAGTTTGATTTTTAGGTAAGTGTTTAAAATTGCTGTAAGTTATTGTACTTGAACAGTAGCCACTTGCTCAGTACACTAGTATTCAGTAGTACTAATTGTACACCAGCTAATTACTCAACCACCAGCTGAGTTGCTAGCTTTACATGCACTGTTTTTTTTACATGCACTGTTTTGACTCCACCAAGTTATCTTTAAAAGCAGTGTCACTTCATTGCCAGGGTTCTGTAGTAAAGGCTTCACTCAGATGTTGATTCAAGCAAAGACAGCCCTACAGAGACCCTACAAAGCATATCAGTGTTTACAGTCAGCTTTAGACATCCAAATATCCAAGCTGTCCCAGTGCAATGAGATGCTTGCAAGTGAGCACACAAACGTGTAATCAGTTATAAGTAAGTCTTTTCTAATCCAACTGAACTATGTAGCACAGTTAGCCTTTCCCCCACCATAGGTTCAGCATGCAAATTCTTCTTCCTGAAAATACAGCCAAGACTATAGGGTAAGTTCTTCATCCTGAAAAATGGCCATATTGTATCCAGACACAAAAGAAAGTTATGATTTACAAACAATTTAAAAGCAAAATGGATGTCTCCTTTAGAGATAACAATTTTAAAACTATCTACTGCTTAAGCCAAAGTATGTAGAGAACTGAAGTATTTACCATGAGGCATGCTTTTAAAATATGGACACCATGAGAAGTTCTGAATAAACAGAGCATCAGAAAGTACAGAATATTTGTTTGTATTCTGCTGTTAGCAACTACATGGCAGATGTCCACACAAAGCTATTAATTTTCAACATTCAATTTGTATTTGAGAAGACTGATAAAATAAAACACTAGTTCTCCAACAAATAGAATTTGTAAGTGTTCTAGGAAAAGATTGCCTTACCTGGGTTGGAAACCACCAGGATGGTGCAGTTGGGGCTGTATTTGATGATCTGAGGAATGATGAATTTAAAGACATTCACATTCCTCTGAACCAGGTTGAGACGACTCTCCCCCTCTTGCTGACGAACTCCTGCAGTTACTACCACAATCTTGGAGTTGGCTGTGACAGCATAGTCTACAACAGAGCATGGGGGAGAAGATATAGAATGTGTTAAAAAGACTTATCACTAATTTAAATAGCATTGTGTTCATACAGGTATTATGGGTAGCTTCTCCACTGTGCATACATTCAAACCCAAAAAAACATGAGACATCAATATTAAAGCCAGCACCATCTCTTAACGTTGTCCTGATATATCAATATATGGGTCTTGAGAGTACATTCAACCCCTCTGAATCTCATTTCCACTATCCAAATAACAACACTATTTCTTCTACAAAGAGGTACTAGAGTTTCATTAAAATCAATTTTACTCAACAAGCCCAAAACCATAAAGCAGCCATTAGAGATGTAAGAAAACCCAGATTAAGAGCCACTCCCATTGTTGTGGTGTTCATCCGAACTCTCATCCCAATTCATATACTTTAACTTTTCAATGCCAAATCCTTAGAGTTCTTTAGGATTACACAAATAGTGCTCCACTATTAAGCAAATTCACAGAATATCAATATTAAATAAAAGAAACTGAGGTTCACCTTTGTCTGCCACAATCTTGTGAGTGTGAAGGAACAAGCTCCCATGCTGTAGATCCATCATTTCTCCTTTTAGTTTGTCTTCCAAAACATCAACCAGAGCAAGCTCATCACAAAGACCCTGAAAACAAGATTTGAAGGAGTCAATGAAGCAGTTAACTTGCATTTTAAAGTTATCCCTGAGTTGAGCTATATTACATTTTAAAGTAAGATGTTACACATCTGAAAGCATCTCTTTTCCAAAGGTAAACCAGTAAGACAACACTATCTTGGTGTTCTGATGTATCTCACAGTAACAAAGTCAGAGGCTACTACAGCATAGGTTCATAAAACTCAGACTTTCCAAAAAAGGTATTATTTGTGGGGTGTTTGCGTGCACAACTAACCCTTTGCTAGCAAGGCACTTCATGATTTAGTTATTATCTTAGGAAAACAGTTGCATCTTTCAGAGTTGTAACAAACCCTCTCAATCTATCCAGCAAATAGGCCTATTTTAAAATATTTAAATACCCAATAGAACACACCACAATTATCCAAAAAGTATTCTTATAACATTCCTTCAACCAATTCATTTCACAAAAATATAGAATGGGAACAGACATTTTCCTCAATACTAAAAATAGTATCAAGAGAAAACAGATTCTTTACCTAATTTTTCCTCTACTAGACCTACTACATTATATTTACTTTGCAGAACAGATTTAGCCATGTATGCTTGTTGTCCAGCCAGGTAAAGTTGGGAGATAATGTCATATAGTCTCAGAACAGGAGAACAGTGAAATACAGGAGTGGAAGAAAAAGGCATTCTGCTCTAATGCAGAGTTTTACTGCCTTTTGACAGAAGTGTTTACTACCCTTGTAAATTTTACTATACTTAAAGGCTTATCATTCAGTAAATTATACTGAGATTCAAATTACTACTTCTATTTTCCCAGCTATCTACACCCCATTTGAAAACAGTTAAGCCATTTTTATGCTATTGAAAATATTACTGCAAGTTTGTTTAATTTTATGTAAAAGGTAACACTCATTACTTCACATGGAAATATTATTAGCATCAATTAAACTACTTTAAACATGCAACAATATGCACTGTTTTTCCTGTGAAAAAATATATTTAACTGCAGCATATTTAAGTTTTTTATTTCATACTTTAAAATAATGTCAGAGTTTATTGCTTTTCTCCATTGCTTCCTTTCACAGCTGATTTGATCAACTGCTGAAGGAAAACATAAGAATCTATATCTGTACTTGCTCTGTTCTCAAAATAGTCTGCAGTGTAAAGTTAAAGTCTCAGTTATTTAAACATTATGAAAAAGTATCCTTAACTGAAGTCACTGGTGTTAAACTAAGAAGTTAGTGTAATCAGAATTTGAAAAAAGAATGTGTGCACATGTGCAACTGTGGATAGATTTATACACACACAGTCTGACAATACGGGACTTTTCAGTCTAGACCTTGCAACCAATATTCACCAGACTCAGCAGGTTCAAGGAGCCAGTTCTCACTGAAACAGAAGAGCACCTGGAATAGCTCCAATGACTAATTGCATGAATTTGCATCAGTGTTGCCTAGAGAAGAATTCAGCTCATTATTAGCACACACAGGAATGAAGTCTACACAATCACCAAATGCAGTTTAAAATATTGTCATTGAAAACAGCTGACTTGTGACTGTGGAGATGTTTCCATTTCTAAAACAGTATGGCAACATCAGTGACTTGTCTCTAACTGAGAGGGATCTAAAAATAACCAACATGGAAGTTTGTGTCATTCAAATTTATATGAAATACTACACCGTAAACTGAAATTAGTATTATCACAGTTTAATTTTATAAAATTCAAAGCCACCTAAAACTTAACTGCATCTACCTATTAAAGTATAGGCAATTAAATACAAAATTTTATGCCATGGTTTAACAAAGACATCTTGAGGAGCCAACCATCTTGCACAAGTCAAAGCCACATCATATTGGTCAATAGCCAGCTGCGGGCTCATATTCGGTGTGCCCACGTAGCCAAGAAGGCCAACAGCATCCTGGCTTGTATCAGAAATAGTGTGGCCAGCAGGACTAGAGAAGTGATCGTCCCCCTGTCCTCAGCACTGTTGAGGCCGTACCTTGAACACTGTGTTCAGTTTTGGGCCCCTCATTACAAGACAGACATTGAGGTGCTGGAGCATGTCCAAAGAAGGGCAACGAAGCTGGTGAAGGGACTAGAGAACAAGTCTTTGAGGAGCAGCTGAGGGAACTGGGCTTGTTTAGCCTGGACAAAAGGAGGCTCAGGGGAGACCTTAGCACTCTCTGTAACTACCTGAAAGAAGGTTGTAGCGAGGTGGGTGTCGGTCTCTTCTCCCTAGTAAGAAGCGATAGGACAAGAGGAAATGGCCTCTAGTTGTACCAGCAGATGTTTAGATTGGATACTAGGAAAAATTTCTTCACCAAAAGGGTTGTCAAGCATTGGAACAGGCTGCCCAGGGAAGTGGTTGAGTCACCATCCCTGGAGGTATTTAAAAGACATGTAGATGTGGTGCTGAGGGACATGGTTTAGTGGTGGACTTGGCAGTGCTAGGTTAACAGTTGGACTTGATCTTAAAGGTCTTTTCCAACATAAACAATTCTATGTTTCTAATTCACTGACAAGAATCAGATGGTTTTGTTATAAAAATGTTTTTAACTGCAGCTTATACTTGTGAAAGAATAAGAGAGAGCAGAAGCCTGGTTGAAATAAACTCCATCATGCCATAATCCAAGCTTGAAAAAATTTAAAACCAGTTTTTCCTCTGGGTTTGGTACATACAACTCATTAATAGTAAAGCTTTGTGCCTAGATTTCTGAAAGCACAATTTGATCCTGCTTAGATCAGTGCATTAAACACAGATGAATGCTGGATTGTAGTGAAGTTTGTGGTAACTTCACCTGACTCCCTCACTGCCAGCCTTACTGGTTACAGTACTACTTCAAAAACAAATGAGTTCAGACCACAACAGGAAAACATTTGTTTAAAAAAAAAAGTCTAAAAATCCACAATGAACTGTCATTGTTTTTCCATTAAACTTCTCCTTTAGTGATATAGTTTTAAAAACTATTTGTTACTTTCACATCAGTACTTAGTTTCACTGTGGCCTTTTCTTACTGTCAGTTTTTCCTTGCTCACAAGGCTCATGAATATTAGCAAGCAAAAACCCTTAAAAATTTTTTTAATGATTAAAACCCCAGTACTTTAAAACATGCATCCTCAAGGTAATAAGTAGAAGGCAGCTCATCTCCAAATAAAATACAGCTGGTGTAGCAGTACATGCAAGATTTTTGATCTCACTGTGAGCTACCTCATTTAGTATCTGCCACTGCAAGTGGGTAGGGCATATCTGTTTATGCCTTCTTTTTTTAAAAAAAAAAAAGAGATCTGCAGCTCCCATTTGTCTTTTCAAAAAGAGCATGAGAGGGATCAAATTTAACTCATTCACAATATTCTCTAAAAACAAAGTGCAAAGTACAAGAGATCCTTATTGCATAATAAGCCTTTGCTCTGCTCAAAGGCTGCAACATGCGATTTGCCAAAAAAACCAGTAACAGGAAAAGTCAGAATAACCTCTAAGTACAGCCCTCTATTTTTAGGTTTTGGAAAACTAGCTAAAACCTCTCTGGAAACAATAAAGTCATACAACCAAGCAATAAGGGCTTAAGAGAAATAAAGAAGCCTACTGAAGGGAATAGCAGTATTTTCAGTTATTACAACACATATGCATTAAAACAGTAAAAAGCAAACATGCATAGTTCCGATTCCTATCCCATATTTCACATGGATTTCCTGCTCTGTCTGCATTCTTTGCCCAGCAGAGCTCTCCCACCAAGCAAACTCCAGCTTTGTTGTGGAAGAATCAGAAAATTAAAAAGAGAAAGAAGAGTTTAGCAGGGGCTTCAGAGCCATTGCTCACTACATTTTGCCAGCAGCCTGCAAAATAACTCTGCCTAATGAGAGATTTATTGCTAAGCACAGACGGAAAGGTGAGAGCACAAGGAGAAACTGAATGAGGCGGTTGGCCTTGCATGAACAATGTAGGTCACTGCTTGCTTACACAAACTGCAAATGATTCATTCCTGTACTAACCGACCAAATTTCCCACCATTGGCTAAGACAAACAGGCAGTGCAGAACAGTACAGCAGTGGGAACTTTAACAGCACATTGTCCTTGAGCCGTACCTTTCCAAGGATGCTGATGGCACAGGCCATCCCAACCTGTCCAACCCCCACAATAGTTATCTTGTTGTTCGGGATCACTGCTCCCGCAGCAACAGGGGTCATCAGCTTTTCCTTGAGAGTAGTCATGGTGTTCTGCAAGGAGAGACAGAAAGATTTGGTTCCAAGCAAGCCAGAAGGAACCAAAACACACGCTCTGAACTGAAGAGGGCATCTGCCACAGCTGGAAACTTGCCGATGGAAATGCTACGAGTCGCTGCGGATGGCAGTTTACGTAAGGCAGCACATGGGCACACTGCCCTTGCTCACAGGGCTCCTTCCACCCCACGAGTTACCAGCCCGCCCACCCACACACCCACCCCTCCTTGGCCACAGGGCTCTGGCTCCCATCCCTCCCTGCATTCGCTGGTGCCCAGCGAGGGGCTGAAGGGGGCCACGGGCTATTATAGCAGCACATAACAGAACATCCTTCTGTTCGCGGAGTTTCCAGAGCCTCCCCGCAGAAGGCAGAAATGGCTCTTTGGCATTCACCTCTCTTCAAAACGCCCATCAAGGCTCCAGGCTGTGGGACTGGTAATAAAACCAGGAACCAGTTTGGGAGCAGTAAGCCTGCTGGGATTTCCCCGCCTCGTTTCCATCCGGCCCCGAGGGTCCTTTCGCTCAACCCACGGAGCCCTACGCCCCGCACATCCCTCCCTTCCCGCACATCCCTCCCTCCGTCGCCAAGCGGAGGGTACCGCCCCCACCTCGCCAGCCGCAGAGCGGCCCGGGGCCGGGGCCGGGGCCGGCACACGAGGTCACCCAGCGGGTTTCTGCGCACGGCCGGGGGCCGAGCCAGGAGCCGCCATCCCACCCACACCCTCAGGAGCCACAGCCTGGCTCCGGCCACCGACCGCCAACGCCCCCCGCCCCAGACACCATCCGGCCGCCACGCAAGGATGTTCGGCCCCGGGGGAAGGCGCCCGGCCCCGGTGGGACCGAGCCGCCCGGCGAAGGGAAGGATGGGCTGGGCGACCCTCCAGCATCCCCCATCCCGGAGAGGGGACCCCCCGCCAGCTCCGCTCTCCCCGTACCCACCAGCAAGGTTCAGACCAGGGAGAGGCGAGAGAAGCACTGCCGCTGCCGTCCGCGGCTCGGGCAATGAGGGCTCCGCAGCGGAAGGGGCGGGCCCCGCGGGCAGGGCCGGGCCGGCCCGGGCCGCCCCCCGCCGCGCCCTCCTGGGCGTTCCCCGGCGCCACCGGGGAGGCGGCGGCCGCCGCGCTCAATCCCCGCCAAGGACGGAGGCTCAAGGGTGCTGCCGCCCAGCCCCCGGCTCCCCCCGCCGTTCCCCCCCCTTCCCCCGCCCGCCGCGGGGCCGGCGTTGCTGACCCGTGGCATCGCTGCGCTGGGGCTGGGCGGCCGCCTGACGGGGGAGGGAAACGCTGGCTCGTCCCTTTTTTTGTGCTGACGGCGGGAGGGCGCGCAGCCCGGTGAGGCGATGCTGTCGGGAGCCGGTGCGGGGTCAGCCGGCGAGGCCGGCAACGGCCGCGCAGCCCTGACCGGGGGCCGGTGCAGTGGCAGTGGGTCGGTGCTGTAGGCCGGGGGCTGCTCCCGTGGTGGGCCGTCACGGAGACTGGTGGTCCCAGAGGCGTCTTCACTGTTAGCTAATGAGGTGGGGAGGCGTTATTTCTGTTTCACAGGGCCGTGGACTCGGCCAGAAGGAACGTGCAGAGGAATCGCTGCGAGCAAGAGGTTGTGCAAAAATCAAGCATTTTACGTGATCATCTTCCGGGGCAAAGTTGCTCAAGTTGTGGTATCTGATTTTTATGGGCTCTCATTTTTGCCCTGCAGCTGACTTCGGTTGAATTTTTTGTGGTTGAACGAATCCCGATGGGACAATGGCACGCCTGGAGTCACACACAAATGCTTTGGCAGGAACAAGGGATGTAACCCGATGCAGTGCCACAACCGCCCCTCCGTCTGCTTCGGCCCTACCCATATCACACTCCGACTATTTCGCCATGTCCCAGTAGAGCATCACTTTAAAATTGTAATATGTAGGACATGTGGAATGAGCTCCTGGAGCATGAATGGAGTTTTGTGCCTTGTTAAAGTAATAAGCATATCCATCACTGTAAGTAACAGTAAAAATCAGATGGTCTGACATGCTTTTCCTCTGACCTATAGAACAGATCAACTGAAAGTTTGGGTATACGATTTGCCACTGTTGCTCAGCAAAGAAGGAAGTGATTTGTTGAAATTCCTGCAGGACCAATGCATACGAAATAGGAAAGAATAGCAAAGAATGTTTTCTCCTAATGCTGTAACGTTACTTCTTTCTAGCTGTAAAGGGAGAAAGTTGAGGCAAAACACTGAATTGTACACGTTTAGTTTCACTGGGGAAGAGAAGAAAGCTTTAGGTTCCTCGTCACACGTGATTAACTCTCTCTCACAAGAGGGAAAACAGAATGGTAGATTCCAGAGTCCTCCCAAATAAGTCACTGGGTTAAACGTGACTAGGCAGAGCCTAGCCCTTCCTGTCTAAGACTATGGTTACCTTTTTTTCTGTTCTTGTGGCCAGTTTAAGGTTTTATTGATTTTTTTGCTAAGCATTTTGCCAGGTTAGTAATAACTGGATTAATTCCCTCTGGCTCACCAAGCAGCCAAACAGACGCTGGTGCCAGCACGAGACAGGTGGCGAGCACAAGTGGTGAGGAAGGGGTAAAACCTGCGTTTCTGGGCAGCAGTACAGATTCATGCTGGCTTTAAATGACTATCTAACCGTGACCTACTTTGCTTCTTTGCATTGTTCGACATTGCAAAGGGTCCCCTGGAGGGAAAGGAATGAGTTAAGCCGTCCACATGGCACTTCAGGTAGCGACTTGCTATAAGCAAATAAATTCAAGACTTCGCTAGCTACAGCTGAAATGGGAGCTGGAGGTAAATAATAATTACACAATGAAATGTAAGGGTAAGAAAGTCTATCCTGTATAATCAAAACAGGAACATGCACAGCTGAACTTTAAGAAAATAAGGGGGAAGGGAGAAGAAAAGGTACAGGAGAGGTTAGGGAAGGATTGCAGCAAAGTATTTTCATTCCTGAACCAGAACCAAGGGGCTGTGCTTGTCCCGCCAGCGCCTGTTGTGAGGAACGTTTGCCGCTGCATTATGTCTTCTTTGGACAGGATCCTTCTCTCTCCTTATGAGCATTCAACAATCAATTATCATAGTAGCATTTGTAATGAAATGGAGAGGAAAATGCCACTTTCCTGTTTGCAAGATCTTAAAGCTTTTAAAGGCAGACTGGACCACGTACCGCATCTTACAACAGCTCTCCTAGGCCCTCCTTTAGATCAGGCTTCGTTTTGCTCATAGTGTTAAAAGCACAGGGTATTTAATCCCCTCGCTGAAGCGCTTGCAGGTGCAGAACGGCAGAAGAAAGATTATTCCCTCTTCCTGCTCTTAGTTATTTACTTATTTATTTTTCCAGACAATGGAGGATTGAGGCACAGAGAGGTGAAAAGATCTCCCCAAGGTCACACGGGAAGTCTCCTGGTGACAGGTCACAGTTTCAAAGTTCAACTCCCGTTTGGCAATATTGGCATTTTTGATGAAGCACAGTTTTCCAGAAAAACAAACCCTAGCATTAAGGGACACAGTCTAAATAAATTTACCTGGTAACCTTCATACAATTACAACATATTTTTTGTGTGTACATTTTAATCACATTTAACTTTTGGTTTGTATACAAAGTGTGTAATTAGATAAGTCTGAGATACTTGACTACTTGCATCTGTTCCATCGTCTTCCTAAAACACATGAAAGTAGATAGGATTTCCCTGCTGTTTCTTTTTTCCAAAACTACAATTAAACCTGATTAGAAACAGAGATCTCACTTGAAAAACTCTATTAATGGAACTCTTTCCCACAGCAAAATATTGATGGTCTGATGGTCCATGGTCTGATGATGGCTGTAGTCCTAAGGTAGTAAACATCATGAAGAATATAACCTAGGAAGGGAAGGAACCAGTTACACTGCAAGAACATGGGGTGTAGGCCTGGTGGCAGGAGAACATAAGGTAAAAGGTGATCTTCTGTCACTGTGTTAGACCTGGTAGATCAGGTCATCAGACTGCGGGATGGATATGCTCTAAGCGTTATTTCACATGGCTGTAATGGAGAAAAAAGAATTAGTTGTCCAGCTTTGCAAAACACAGAGAACTGAATTCATCCGCTGGAAATCACGAAGTGCTGACACATGCTGGCAAATGCTGAATTAAAATTCTAGTCCACCTATATTTTAATTCTGTGCTTATTCATCCAGATTTTCCATTCAAAGGGAAAATACATCACACAATAAAGAAAAATGATCTTGGAGTGGCAGGTTTGTGTTTTTTACCCCAGTTTTATTTGAAGGAATGGTTTCTTATTTTTGGCAGTGGGCCTAGTTTCTGTTTAATTTTTGCTTAAAGATTATACAGTGTTATACAGATAACGCATTCATAATAGTTAAGTGTTTTATAATGTAGTTAATTAAGAAAAACAAATATACATCGCATGCATGTGTGCACAAGTTTGCACAGTGATTGCCCGGAGCTGAAGTTCGTAATGTTGGTGGAAGAGGTAACAGGATGGAAACCTTTTCCTCTTTGAATGAAACTTTCTTCTTAACTCATCATAATAGCCCGCGTTTTCAAAGTAATCTTGATTTACCCTCTATTTTGGGGCATTTGTGTGTGTAGGTACCCCCAATATCTCCCAACTGCTTGCACAGCCATGCAGAAGCTGAACAAGAGAGCGTATCTGGGAGCCATGGCAAGTGAACAAGTGGGGCTTCTTCCTGCAAACCTGCATCATGGTGGAGCGGGGGTCTGTGTTTCAGTGTTTGGGACTGTGGTGCAAAAGGAGTGAAATGTGATGATCTCATTTAATGAATTTCTTTGATGTCAGAGGAAACAAACGGTTATAAAATTTTGCAATTAGGTAAGTAACAGCACTCAGTTTGTAACAACGAAACTGCGTTGGTAGCTCTGGCTCATTAAAAAGTTCAGGAGAAACAACAACTGCTAAATAAAGTGATAAGACAGAAATGGGGCAATACAGTACTTGCATGGTACACACATCTGGTTCTGGCAAAGGACCTGGCTTGGGAAGGACCTTCCCTCTCTCTTGTGCCCTCAGTGACTCTTCATATCCTCGCACTATGGTTCCCTCTTCTCCCCACTGTGCCAGTGTAACTGTTGGGAAGGCCTCGTAGGATCTCTGTCATCAGCTTGCTGAAATATAATCTTAAAAAGAAAAAAGGAAAGAACATCCTAAACCATTTTTGTCAAAGATCATTTCTAATTTCATCTTTAAGTTATCAAAGAAATATTTTGCAACATTTCTTACTCTGTTACAATCCAGTTTGTACACCATCCATGGATAAATAGAAGTCTGTCTTCCACAAGGACGATTCAGCCAATGCCTTCCAAATGCAAGCAAAAATATATAGAATTGAAAGTTTGTATGACATATGGACAGTGATTTTTATCAGTAGATGAATTTCCATACAATAAGGATGATTCCTTTTCTATGAACTGGCTAACAGTTCAGAAAATTTAGCAGTCCTAAGATTTTTATGTATGGATTTTGTTCATTGTATGTCTGAAGAAGTGAATATGGCTTTGGCAGCCTAACACCTCTCCAGACACGAGTGCAAGGCCATGTTCATGCTGAAGAGTTTTTTACGTTAGTGCAATCACCCCCTGTAATGACATACTGTAGCATATCTGCCTGAAGAGTGATGTGTGCCACCGCAATTTGTCTTGGTACAAAGATTTTTATAGTAGTGCTGTATAGTATAATGTATTATATTATGGTAGGTTTTTCAATAGTGCTTCATGTAGAAACACATACAATCTCTTTAATGACTTCTGAAGTAGTTCCACAACTGCAGGACTTACGACCTCTTTAGGAGTTGATTCCGGGTTTCCTCGTATGCATGTCATACTTCAGAAGGTACTATACTATTTGAATCCCCCACGTCCAGACATTGCTTACACTGAATTTTGCTAAAGAACAGATTCATCTCTCCCACTCCCTTCCACCTAGACGTTCACTTACATGATCCCACAATCTACCTTGTTAAAAATTATCGTAATTCTGAAGACAGACTGAATGCATTTTTGCCTGTTTTACAGAAAAACACTTCTGCCCATGCTCTCTAGTACAGTCACAGGCTTCCAGCCACTGCCTTTGAAGCAGATTGCTGATGTTAAGGTCAAGGTTGATCGACCACCCGCCTTTTTGGGAAGCGTCCATTGATATCTTAACTAACCTTTGCCATATTGCACTCTGGACCCATACTGCTCTGCAGTTCACAGAGCAAGCTTTGTGGAAAATACTGTGAACACAACTGAGCTTCCAGTGAGCATTATTTAACATGTTTCCCAGTACTGAGGAATGTTTGGCTCCATTGCTACAGCCAAATCCCGTGTGAAGGCTAGGAAGGACACACTTTGCACTGAACCCACTGGGGATTTGTGGTGGTAGAGATTTGTTGATGGAAGTTGGCAGAAACCAATCAGGCGATGTGGGGGAGCATCCTACCCTTAATGGTGTTGGCTTTATGGGGAGGGGGAAGAGAACTGTTGGCAGATGCAGTGCGTCAGTGTATATCTGAATGCTGGGGAGACTCCTGGAGCGTCCTCAGTCGCAGCTTATTTCACCTGACCAGTATATGTCCTGAGAGGTGGCAAGTGCCAGCAACACAGGGGCTGCTCCCCGGCGGAGGCATGGTAGCTTAGCGCACTCTGTCAGCCTGGCGGACTTGGTCACGAAGGCATGCAAGTATCTATGCCAAGTTGATCTCATTGAAACATTTTCTGTATTTCTAACTAAGGAGTTTTCAAAATCTGAAAATGAAACTCATTGCCTTTAAAATCACAGACGGTGGCATGCTGAGAAGAAGGGCTATGCTGTCAGTCCAGAGTGCCCCTTGACTCTGCTAATCTGTTCCTGTGCTTAGAGGGTTTTGCAGGGGAAAAAAAATCATTGCTGAAAGGGGGGACAGACACAAGTCCCACACAAAGCGAATGGGGTTACATCTTCCAGTAGTGGTCCTAGAGGGTGATATACAAAGATCAGGTAAGACATCCATGGACACATTTTGAATCTCCTTTAAACTATAAAACATATCCCAGTTATTCAACCAACCAAGCTTCCACTTTGGTTTTATAAGGCTGTAGGCAAAGCAAAGTGAGCCATGAGCTTTAGGATGACTGTTACAAATATCTTTGATTTGCATTTAACAGGTGCCCGCTTATAATTTCTATGATTCTTTTTAATTATTGTGAGGAACTGTTGTTTCCTTTAGCACACATCATTACTATATACTGAAAGAAGAGCCAGTGAAATGCTTCATGGCTGGAATTCGGACCTGGAGGATTTCAATGCAAACTCATTGCTCCAAAGCTGGGTCAAACCAGCAGAGATCAGAAGATGTTGCTTTCTGACTGTCTGGCTCCATCTAAGTACCATTATTTTGGATATTGATACCCCTCTCTTCTAAGCAAAGAAACCAAGACATGGAAACTGTTCCTCAGTTCTGCAAGTCAGCCCCAAAGCAAGTTTAACATGTAGCTCATACTCTTGTTGCTCACGCCACCTCCTCCAGGCACCCCTCACCCACCACAGACACCCACTGCTGTCTGCATGTAATGTAGACTCCCAGCTTTGACCTTCTGACTCGCACCTAAGCGAGATGCCCGCAGAAGAGAGGACTTGAACCCCTCCTATTATGGTGAGTGAATAAATGGAGCCTTCTTGGGGGCCTATTCCCAAATGCTAGTTCTTGCCTGTGGAAGCTATTTTCATCCCCCCACCGCAGTCAGCAGAAACTCTCCTCCAGAAGCAATTTAAGGCATAGTAAGAGATGCTGGCTTCAGAAGCTAAGCCAGCTTCTGATGTTTTTGCCCCATGTCGGCAGCTTCCAGTTCTGCATTGCTGTTTGCTGCTGTCTTGTCTGAATTGCTGCAATTGCACTGCCTTGAAAGCAAATCCCTGTTTTCAGGGAGATCATTTCTATCAGTTTGTTATCCAGCCCCATGACGGTGGCAGCAGCATGAGAACAGGAATGGGAAATTACCGTGTGGGTGTAGGGACTCCTTTAAGCCACTTCCACTGTTAAAGCTCTCCATTTAGAGAGCAGCCAAGGGTGAAGTTACCCAGCAGAGCTGAGTCAAAGGATCAGCTCAGCACTGCAGGAATGGGCAAGTCTCAAAGTGCTGCCCTCCACCCCTGCTCATCCCTCGCATCCGCCAGCTTTGATGCTTCTCTAATCTCTTCCTGAGCCAGTTCAGCTCATTAACTCAGCTGAAGATTATCACTTTTCTTTCCTTGAAGTAGTTTTCTGTTCATTAGCTGACTGACTGGGTTCAGTGAAGTGCCCAGCAAACACCAGAGACAGCTCAAGAAGGGCCAAGATGAGCAGGCACAAGGAGAGTCCCTTCCCTTTGTTGTGGCCGAGAAACACTAAATCAGCTCTCTGCCTCTCCTGTAAGTTCAGCCTAAATAAAGCTCGTACTCTGAGCTGCCTTCTAGAGATGCTTACATTTCCACAGACTAAAGAAGGAGCTGGGGATGGGGATTAGCTTCGCTCAGCTAAATGTAGTCTATCATCTGAATACCTCTTCCTGTACCCCGTGTTGTAATTCCAACACTTCTTATTAGTAATAACTCATGCACATAAACAGTCGTAAATTGTCTTGAATAGCATAATCAGCCCCAGCAGCGATATCAGCTAACACTGGCTAGATAAGCATGACTTTTTTTTCCTTGGCATGTGCCAGAGATTAACTGTGCACATTTAGCTTGTACTCTTGAAATCTCTGTGTCGTCGTAAACTTACTAGCTAATGCTGAGACATATGCATGCGGGCAGCAGGAGATTTGATAGGTTCAGAAAGTCACAAGCTCCCTGTAATTTGTTGATTTGCTTTTTAGCACATTAAGAAAAGTAGGTAGAAATTTACCCTGCCTGGATTTTAGTTTTATTGATCAGGACTTGGAATAGTAATTAAAATTAGTAGACTTTAAAGGGTCCATGTTAGATGGCAGGGGCTTTTGGCTTACAAAGGTGCAACTGGAAGTGGTTTATTTTGAAAGTTTAAAAAAATAGGGAAGCATTTTGCATGAAAGCCATTCTGAAAGCAGATAAAAACTGTATTTTGTGTGACCATGAGTTGTCTTATCCTTTTATAATTTTACTGTGACTGCTCTGCCTGCTTGGGCTGGTCCTATGCCTGAAAGATGGAGGCCCTTATCCTAGCTATTTTGCAAAGTTCATAGAACTGAAGACAAAAAATTAATGAACATTATGTGATAGGTATCAACCCCCTCATTTTTTCCAGATCATCCCTTTAGTTACAGATTGGCTCTCTACTCATTGCTGTCTTCAGTGATTGTCATATTTATTTATTTCTACATCAGTGAGTAGATTAAAAGCCCTTAAAACTGTGATGTCCTAAACTTATTGTTTACTTTTCCTCAGTACAGCTGATGCACCTTGTAGTTGCTCACTTTTGCAAACTTATTCCCAATTGAAATTATTGAATATGTGATGCTGCTTAATGCATTTCAAATTGTATTGTATCTACCTGTATTATTTCACAAATGATGCTCAATATCATTGCAGCTGTTGTATCTTACTTGGGGATGTGGTGCTTACCTTTCAAGTCAAATAAATACACAAAAGTGATTACATTCCACTTTCTCTTTAGTTGTTTCATCGTTGTACAAAACATAATTAAATTGTCTTGCTGTATGATAGGAAGTATACTAAGAAGACATTTACGGCCCCGCATCCCTGATTGTTGCCTCATGTAATAAAGGAACTTGACATCTGTCCCTGTTTGTACAAGATAATTGTTTGCTGTCATGAGTTCTAAGTAGTGAATGAGCTGCGTGAGCATGGATGATTATCTTCATCAATTGCTTATTGCTGTTACTCTTTGCACTAACTCTTTTCTTCTAGTTCTGCCAATGCTAAGGCTTCATCAATGCTAGAAAGGATTTGGCAGTGCAGTTAGACTGTGAAAGTATGCCAGCCTCTCGGTGGAGGCTCATCTTGTAGAGCAAGATCCTGTTTCTGGGACAGTTTATGTCACCTCTGCATATAAAACATGCTCTATCAACCAAACCACCTTTGACATCTAGCGTGTGCGTGGGTATGCATAGTTAGAGAAGAGTTATGCTATAGCATAATTACATTATTCCATATAGTGAGTGCTACTGGTACCGTGTAGTATTCTGACAAGCTTCAAATTGATGTTACTGTAGCAGCGGCGCTTCTAAGAATAGACCAGGGCTCTGCTTTTTTTTTGGTGTAGTAAATGACAAAAAAATACAGTTGTGGCTTCTGGGCAACTTCCCAGTTGCCTTTTAATGTACCATTTGTGAACTGTGATATTATCTAAATATTAATTGTAAGATGTTAGCTATTAAAGGAATGCAGAAAAAATATGCAGAAAGAGCCTGGCCCTCTTCCACTTGTTTTTGCCATGAAAAATGCCTGTAGGCACTGGGCTTGGGCAACCTTTGCTTCCACGGATGGCTGACCAGCGAAGGAAAGCACCTCAGTGAAGGATCTGTCTGGCGTGAGGCTGACACCATGATTCTGAAATCTGGTGTGACAGAGGCTGTCCTGGGCTTGCTCAGTAGTGAAATGTTGATCTAGGGAATTTAATTGGAGAAAACACAGATCCTTACAGACATTAATGGCAGAATATCAGCACCTGACACTTGATCCTGAGGGCAATTTGACTAATCCTAAAATACAGGCTAAAAGGATGAAGTGCCTGTAGGGGTGTGTACCTCTCACGAGGATTGTAAAGGGTTCTGGTCAGCTGGCTTAGAAAACTTCTCAAAGGGGAAATGTAGGAGAGATGAATACACACTTTAATGATGGGATTTTTCTCATCCACCTTTAGATAAACAGAGCATAGGCTTATAGTTGTCTAGTCACCTTACAGTGAAAGGAAAAAGAGAAGTTATTTTGATTCATCTGTTCTAATCCAGATGTCTGTTGTGGGGAAAGATGCGTTGAATCCTAGAAGTGCATTTTTCCTTCCCTTCACTCTGAAAGTGGGCTGAATCATTGGGGGGAAAAGAAAAAGATTAATTTTCAGTCTGATCAGTGACACAAGCAGGTAGGGACATGTAGCAGGGGAAAAGGAGGAAGTGGGGTCACCGTTTTGGTACTAGCCCTTCTTAGCTCAAGCCAGTCATGAAGCTGCACCTTCAGAGCAAGGTGAAGGTCATTCATTCCAGCTGAGCGCTGGGCTGCAGGGGACAGTGGGCATGTGCTCCTATTGTGCCCCTGCCAGTTTCAAAGGAGAATTATTTTAGCCAAAGCAACTGCCAAGGTCAAGTGCCTGCCTGTGTATTTATAGCAGCAGGGCAGTGCCATTAAGCAGCGTTCAGTGCCCAAACTAACAAAGGAAAATGAGCAGGTCTAGGAACGCCATCTCCAGCTCAGGTTCCCTCTGCTGCTCATGTGCTGGAAGTCTGGTTTACAGCTATAATTAATTCTGTCATGATCTCATTAGCAGACATAAAAAAATGAAATCAGATTGGGTTACTGTATGAATGAGACGCAGTGGACTCCTGCGAAGAGTGCTCTGTAAAACTGGGGTTGGCCAGTCCATAGGGAACTGATGGCACTTCAGGATGCAAAATGGTACTAGTGCTATCATCACAGAAATAGAAAAAGAGAAAATCTAAGTGCTTCTGGCTGTTAAGGGCCTCAGAGGTACTGCTTCTGGGAGTTTTATGCTATTTAGACCAGTGTGCTTCTTCACTGATAAAATGTCTTACGAGGTAGCATTTGGTATTGCAAAAGGTTATTGGTATTTCTATCTCAAGCAGCAAGGTAATAGCAACATCTCTTAAATAAGCAGTTGTGAAGTATATGTGTCAGGAGCCATGGAGGTTGTCTACTTATGTAACTAATCATGTCTGTATCTCCGATGTTTACATTGTGCTGCCCTCACTGACGCTAATATAACCCTCACCTATTTCAGGTATCTGGGTCAGGAAATAAAGGGTGCTTTCCTACTAACTGAGTTTCTTATAAGCCCTTTATGGCTGCCACTCCCACTCTGAGTGTGCAGGGTCTCCCGATTACTCTGATCCCTTTCCAGCTCGTCTGAAGACTGAAAAACGCAGTGGAGATGGCCCAGCTTGTGCTGAGCTATGGTTTCCTTTAGGTGGAAATGAAGATCAGAGCCATAGAGTTGGAAGGTTTTGTTGGCATCTGTCTTCGATGACAACTTTCTGGTTTGTGCTCTGGAGGGATAAATTTGTCAGCTAGCCAGCTCAGAAAGTGCCAGGGTAATGTTCATTCTCCTGATTGATTGGCATCTTTTGCTCTGTGCTCTACTTGGAGCTTCAGCCTGAAAGTCAGTGGAAACTCCAACTGGAGCAAAAAGTATTACTGCTTTTACAGAGGCTTAAAGGTTTTTTTGCGGGAATGTCTTTGACTAGTTTGTTGGTGTGGCATCTTATGCTCTGGGATCACACAATCGGAGATTTCCAGGCACAATCATCACACAAGCAATATTATGTCGTGGTGTCTCACAGCGTGTTGCATCTGTCTCTACCCTGCCTATCTTGGCTGCCCATTTGCTTCAGCACCATTGCCTCCTCCAAAGTTATGTTTCAGCCTTATTCTCAGTGAAATCTACTCCATCCTGAATTCCATGTCAGGATAATATTTGTGCGCTGTGTATAGCCAGCGGCATAGTATTTGTAATGATCACATCTCAGCTGATAATTTATTTTCATGGTCTTTTCTATTATCCAGTTACTCTTTTCACCATGGAGCAGATTTTTCTTTCAATCACAGTGTCAGTAATCTGTATGAAAACTCCATTGTCTTTAGTAATAACTGTAGTATCCAGACTTAAGTTCCGTTTAGTCCTCCCTTCAAGGTCATTGCTTCTCAGCCTGAGAAACCTTAGGAAACATTACCCAAGCACTGACTGATCTTTCATTTTCCCCTTGGCTCCAAACATTTTTCTTAGCATAGATAGGTACTCTCTGTAAATGCGTTTTTTCTTTTAATTTGTCCATCTGCTAGGTGCAGAAGAACATAAACCCAGAAACAAATTGTTTTGCAGACTCTGTGGTCCAAAAGCACAAACTTACAGTTGGAGCTTGAGATCTCTTATGGAGGGAATACAGCATTTTACAGCAAACATGTAAGCCAAGAGCAAATAGATGGCTCCAGATAGGGTTAGCCATCTGGGAGACGGCAGTATCAAGAGACAATATAAAAGGGGTTGTAAAGGTTGTGTCAAGGCCCAGGGGTTTATAATTTATATGTAATTGGATTTGCTGCCAAATGAGGAAGAAAGCGAGACTGCTATCATGAAGCAAAAAATCAGGACCTCTAAAGAACTTAATGCCTAATTAGCACTGTGAGTGACAGCCTCTGTTGTTATTTCCACTGCATTTCATGTTATAGCAAGACAGACAAATAAGGGAAGGGAAGGGTGGTAATCATAGAATCAGAGCACAGATAAAGCTGAGAGAGCCTGCTAGAGATTGTACGGGTGTTGAACTTAACGGAACAGCTGAGACAGCAGCTTACAAATACCACCAACAAAATCATGAACTAGGGGATTTATGAGAGCCAGATCAGATGTAGGCACAGAAGAGAAAGAAACACCACAAATGAACTAAGGAGATCTGTGCGCTTTTCCTGAGTGCCAGGAGTCAGTCTGCTCAGAGATTGCTGGCAAGTCCCTTCACTTCTCCAAGACACACTTCTGCGTCTGCGCTCCTTCTTAAGCCCTTTGAGACTTGCAGAAAACAAGTAAGCTGCTGCACCAAATGTCTTTTTAAGGACTGCCGTACTGGGTCAGAGCAATGGGTCATTTAGTCCAGTATCCTGACCCGCTGTTGTAGCAAAAAAGGAATATGAGAAGCAAGACAAATACCAAGAGAAGTTACTTCTGGTATGTCCTCCTAACTTCCTACAACCAGTGGTTTAGGGATGGAGTTTGCTGCTAAATCTGTCATTTACAATGGTAAAGTCTTAACAACACCCTGGCAAAGAGTCCGCGGAGTGACACCAGTGGTAGGAGGGGACAGTGGTTACACCTTGGGGACATCTGGCCACAGTTGTTTCAGAATGAGCTCCCGTACAAAATCTCAGGTCTAAAACAGCACTTCAGTTCTGGAGTCCCAGCATGGAAAGTGCCTGGAACATTTGATCCAAGCTTATTCCTCAGTAGGAAATCTTCAGCTCATGGCCATGTCTGCTTTGTAATAATTTTACATTACAGGTAAAGACAGTTGTATAAAACATGTTTGTTTTAACTTTTCTTAACCAGGCATCTCCAGTAATGCACATTTGGAAGGAACTATTAGGCAAAGCCAAAAGCCCCACTGTGGTACTATGAATGGAGGTGATCGTCTCAGGCATTTTAAAGTGCTCCCTAACACATGCAAGCAATACTACTGCCTGCGTAACCTAGCCCTTCTGGAAGGTAAATCCATCTTCCTCGGCTCACGTGACCCCTCACAAGGACAACGGGGCCGTTGTTTGTGCAACCTTGTTGTCTCAGGGGCTTGTAAACTTCTTTACCTTGGGTAGCATCTTGCTCTATATTTAGTTCCATTTACCTCAATGGGATTGCTTGCAAAGTAATCAGGGCTGATACAGGCATCATAAGCTGGCCGAAACAAGAGAGTCTTGACCACCCGCGGAAGCTGACAATGTGTACAGGAAATATTAATGTTGGCAGTTCTTCTTATAGTTTTTCTTTAAAATGAATACAAAGAAATTTCTTTAACAGATAAAAAACATTTCATATCTAGCCACACTTATACTTTCTTCTTTAAAGCAGTTACAGTGTTGTTTAGACGGGTATTTGCTTGTTTTCACTGTTAAAATAACTTGTCCCCCAAGAAGAATGTCAGATATTTACATTTTGCCAGGGGGCATTCATTTAGATGTTCTGCCTGTCAGGCAGAAGTAAGCTTCGAGGCATTTAAGCAAGGAAGTTCAAAAGAAAAATCAACTGCAGAAAGCCGTGCTCTTCCTCTTCAGACTCTGGATTCACTGAATTCAGTGAAAGGATTTGAAAGCAGCATCCCAAGAAGGAATAGAAATGATCAACAGTGTTTAGAAGAGAGCACTGTCTATTCGTGTACTCTGTTAGTAAAATAGAGTATCCACAAAGTATTACTAATCCAGAAATATGTAACCCCAATTATTAAGTGCTTACAATTGACTTTTTAATAGGTTGTTTCATGTACACATTCACACAGGAAGCTTACATAGACTCAGTCTTTTGTAACTGCATCTTTTTGAGGACAGAATGAGACCCTAAAATATACATGAAAGATAGTAGCAGAGGAAAAAAGATAGAGCATGGAATTTCATCACATTTTAGTTTCCCCATACACTTAAGCCATCTCCCAGTTAGACCTGCTGGAGTTGGATTTGTTTCTTCCCCTGTGGAAAGTGAAAGTTGGGTAAAAAAAATTATATACATATTTTAAATTTTCTTCTTGAAATTTCTGTTTCCTTCTTCACATAGATAGACACAGATTTTTCTGTGAAAGCAAACAGCTGGAGAAAGGTTAGGTTAAAATTTTACCAGAAACCTTAACTCAGCACACAAAATCTCAAGTGCCTTTGTGTTTCCCCAAAGTCTGTAGTGAGTTTGCTTAGCTATTCCTCTCTGCTTTGTGAACAAGGGCTACCCAGAAACATCAGCACTCTTTATGCTTGTTGACTCCAGTTATACTGGAGATAACCTTTATCTCCAGCACTTAAGAGGATGGCTGTAACTGCTATGCTTATTGGAGTCAACAAAAAAACAGTGCTGAAGCTGTTTGCCCAAAGCCCTCACTCCTCCAGCAAACAGGGCAGGGTACCAACCTCCTCCTGTCAGCCCTCTGGACCAGAGCTGGGGAGACACAAAGCTCCAGTACTTTCTTCCTCCTCTCCTAGGATGCTTGGTTTATTTTCCACTCTGTCTCCTAAAAGGTAACACAGCACCAAACCTGATCATTTTTACAGGCTCTGCCTGTGTGTGGCTGCTGCTCTGTTCTCTCCTGAGAACGACTGAGTAACTCGCGGGCAATTTCAGTAACACGTGAGAGAGGAGATGAGTTCAACCACTAACTTTCTACTCACTCAGCAAAAGAAGACCAGGAGAGGAGAGAATTTTTTCATGCTTTCTTGCTAAGTGGAAAGTTAATGAGCTTACTTTTTTCTGAGATGTTAAAGAATCCATATGATAGAGACATTTTGGAAAACAGACTTCATTCCTTCTGCAGCCTGTAGCATTGTTTAACATGCACGGTCATCAGAACAAGCTGGAATGAAAGAATCAGCAGATTTTGTCACTCATGTCACTGCAGGACAGCAATGGTGCCATCACAGGAATGGGAGAAAGAGTAGGTGTGGGCTGGCACGCACACACAGGCAAAAGCATGCAGTGGAAGCAGAAACTGGGTGGCTGGGAAATACAAAGGAGACTGTGAAAAAAAATACTAGTTTGTTAATTAGTCAAAAAAGCATTGCCCACACAGCTTGTTTTCTTTGTTCATTAGCAGGGGCAGGGCTCTGATGAAACAGGACAGGCAATTGTGTAATGTCAGTGCTGCACAGAAGGGTGGTCGGGGCAATGGTAAAACAAAACCGTGAGGACAAGAACCAGGAGGTAAGGCTGATTTGTGAAGATGTATCACCAATTAGTGCACTGGCAGTGGTGGCTGGAGACCAAGTGAGTCTGAAAGAGAAGTACAAGTGCTCTACAAGAGCTGGTGATAGGGGTTGTGCCTCCATCGCTGGCACACGTGCCGATACAGATGATTGCTCACTGGGCTCGGTTCCTGCTGGATTCAGTGTCCCCTCCAAGACACCTTCCTCCTAGCTGCTCCCTCTGCCAGCTAACACTCTCCGCTGGTTGAACCAGTGCATCTTTCTTTTTCAGACTAAGCCAAATCATGTTTTGTTTCTGCCTGTCAAACCCATTCCCATTTTTTTCTCATCTGCTGGATAAGATGAATCCACTCAAACACAGCGTGACAAAGATAAAAAAGCTTCTAAGGATGGCAAAATGGTCGTCTGTGAAGCAGCCACCCACGCGTTCTGCAGTAGGGGCCTCTGCATTTGTCGGTTTTGTATGCAAGAGGTTCAGCCACCAAGAAGCGGCACAGCACAGGCAGCTGAAGAGATGGATGACTAAAGCTTATGGGGAACATGGGCAGATGGTAATTACTAGATGTGCTTGGGACATGCTGGTATCAGTTTGGATGGATTCCTGTTTGCATCATTTCTACTCTCATTAAATCTCGATAGGCTTTTTCTTCCCCCGTGTATTCAAAACCAGCAGTGAGAACAAAACCAGAAAGTATCATGCAGCGGGGCTGCATTTGCAAGAATACACAAGGGGTGATTTAACTCGCACTGTTTCTCAGGACCAACCTAGCATAGGTTTTGCTAGCAGTTATTCTCCTGCTCCCTTAAAAAAATCATCACCCTGAGGGGGTTTTTGCTTTTCCTGAGAAGGAAAATTTCCGCTTTGCATTTCAATGAAAGGCATTCAGTCTCCTTTCCCTGCCCCCAGGCTCTTTCCTGTGCAAACCCTCTGACTTTCATTTTCTTTTTGAACCAGCTAAATTTGCATTTCACTGAGCCCTCTCAAGGATCTTCTTTCTCAGCATGTGAGAGAGGGCTGTGCTGGGGGACGTGCTGGGGTGCACATCTGGCTCCCGGAGTTGTCTAAGGGAGCCAGGACCAAGTCCCTTGCAGCACGACCCCAGCGATAGCAGCAATGTCAGCTTTTCTCCCAGCCTGTGGCTCCCTGTGCCAGAACAGCTACTCTTTTCCACGCAGGCTGTGTATGTGCGTGTATGGATGGAGGCAGGTGGTCACATAGTGGGATACAGGCTGTGACACCAGCCTGTGTGAGATAACCTCATATGGAGAATGAGTGCTTGCAGTGCACTGTGGTTTACTGTATGGAGGAGACAGCGCTTGGAGCTTTTTAACATTCACACCACCTAACCCCATTTAGGATGTAGGGATCCCAGAACAACTGGACCGCCTGACGGACCTGAGCCTGAATGTGATGGCCTCCAGCATGAACATATATTTAGCAAGGTGAATTCCGACCAGCATCCTTGCTTCATGTTTTCACACTGATATACCATCCGTCTGCGTGCAGTGGATAAGCAGATTTGCTATCCATCATTCAGCTCTAAGATGGATTGGCTTCCAGAAGTAAATTGGAAAAAAATAGCTTCTGCCCTTGGGCATGGTGAGGTTTGGTGAGGTTTAGGAGGTGAAATCATGTCCGTGACTGCTTGTGGCTGGGGGAAATACCTAAGGGGCACAGGGGAGGAATGACCAAGAAGAAGTGGCAAAAGGTAGTATCTCTAAGTGTGTTATACTCCACAGTCAGGATGTGTCCAGGCAGGTTACACAGAAGATGAAAGATTTTTGCAAGATATGGGGCATAGTAACAGTTGAATGGCATTGGATATAGACACCTAATTCACACCCACTGCATCTTGTGCTTGCTGGGAGCGGTAGGAGCCTAGAGCTGTCCCAGTCCCAGTGGGAGGACCTTGCCCTCCGTCCCGCCATCTGCCCTGCCTGGTGCAGCATGCGCCAGGGAATGAGTGGTGGCAGCTCGGCTGGGGACTCTCTTCTAGGACCCCCTATGGATGGGGATAAGGACTCTGTAGCACTTGGGCTGGGAGATGGGATTTTGGAGAAACTGGGATGAGTGGTACTCCCTCGTATTCCAGCAGCTGCAAAGCACAGAATATACAACCTGCAAAAAGCATTTAGGAAAATGTACACCTCCAAAACAAACCATCTAGTGAAAAGTTTTTCACAGAAGACATTTAAAACAAAAGGATCCAGCCTGACATATAAGGAACCACTAGCTGGTCAGTGTAAGGAGCAGGACTTCTACTGATTATTGAGGGATATGCAAGGTGCTGGGTACCAGGAGAACCAGGGAGGGAGCCAGCAAGCAAAGATAAGCCTGCTTGGTTGGCTGGTTGTAGTAACATCTTTCCACAAAATTAGCATCTTTCCTTGGAATGTGTGAACTCCAGTGAACCTGTGTGTGTCATGATGGAGACACTGGAAAATTTCTGATACTGCTAATCCGCAAATCCAAGTTGTTGGTAGACACAATTTTTCACTCATCGACTTTATGTTCAGTAAGTGTGCGTCTATGATGGATGTACAAACCAAATGTGAAAGATGGCCTTTGTTATTTGAGCACTTTAATTAGAAAGTCTTTCTTTCAGACATCTGTACCTCACAAGGAAATACTGCGTGAGTTTTTGCATTATGGATTTTCAGAATGAGTTCTTTATCTTAATGCAGATGAAATGAAACAGCTAATAGTGTGAGAGTGTATTTTAATTTTTGGCTGTTTATTTCTGTGGCTCAGTTCCTGATCAGAAAGCCAGATGGCCTGGAGAGGCTGGTAAATGAGAGACGGAGTCTTTTATCTTTGAATCAGCTCAAATCCTGCTTTGGTTGCAAGTGGTCAAATTCAGTTATTTACCATGCCAAACCTACGGCTATCCTTTTCAATAAGAATAGATGGTCCCTGCCCATGTTACTAAACTAGAGGTCAGTGTTCAGCTGTCAGGGGCTTGTTCTGATTTGTGCAGTGCACAGAGATGATAAAGAAGCCGACATGGGAAAGCAGAATAAAATCTAAGTAGCAAGAGACAGAATTAATTCCACTACGCAGTAGCATCACATCACATGTGTTACTCTTATGTAGTGGTAAAGGCCTAGAAAAATAATTTTAAAGTGATTTCTAGGATCAGCCGTGAAGGTGGACTACTGCATACTGAGATGGCTGTACTGCACAGGGATGAACAGCTTAGAAATCTGTAGCCAATTGACAGCTCCAGTTAAAATATGTTAATAAAGGCATTTATCAAGATCCACGTGATGAGGACTGTGCTTCAAGAAAAATCACGTTGTTCCACGAATAGGAGAAGTAATAGGTTTCATTTCTAATGGCTCTGTCATCTGTAGATTCTCTGAGGTCTAGTACAGGGTTTGTTAATCAGCCTTTCTGTTGCTCGGAGCATTACAAAGCCTCTCTCCTCTACCCAGTCCCTGTCTCATGAAGCTTCTGGGAACCTCACCTCTCTGTTTTCTGTCAAGACCGTTGAAATTGGCCAAGCAATTCAACATTTATGGAAGGAGGAGGAAGGAAAAGATTAAGACAGGATGGGATAGACAGCATGATCCTCCTTAGCCTTCCTTCCGTGAAGAAACAAGATAAAAAGCCTCATCAGTGGGATTTAAAGCTGGACACTCCAATTACCATTTTAGGGTTTATTTTCCAGTGCTGTTTTGTTTATAGAATCATAGAATCATAGAATGGTTTGGGCTGGAAGGGACCTTAAAGATCATCTAGTTCCAACTCCCCTGCTATGGGCAGGGACACCTTCCACTAGACCAGGTTGCTCAAAGCCCCATCCAACCTGGCCTTGAACACTTCCGGGGAGGGGGCATCCACAACCTCTCTGGGCAACCTGTTCCAGTGCCTCACCAGCCTCACAGTAAAGAATTTCTTCCTAATATCTAATCTAAATCTACCCTCTTTCAGTTCAAAATCGTTACCCCTCATCCTATCACTACAGTCACTGATAAAGAGTCCCTCCCCCTCTTTCCTGTAGGCCCCCTTTAGGTACTGGAAGGCTGCTATAAGGTCTCCCCAGAGCCTTCTCTTCTCCAGGCTGAACAACCCCAACTGTCTCAGCCTGTCCTCATAGGGGAGGTGCTCCAGCCCCCTGATCATCTTCGTGGTCCTCCTCTGGACTCACTCCAACAGGTCCATGTCCTTCTTATGTTGAGGGCCCCAGAGCTGAACGCAGTACTCCAGGTGGGGTCTCACGAGAGCAGAATAGAGGGGGAGAATCACCTCCCTCAACCTGCTAGCCACACTTCTTTTGATGCAGCCCAGGATGTGACTGACTTTCTGGGCTGTGAGTGCACATTGCTGGCTCATATTCAGTTTTTCATCCACTAATACCCCCAGTCCATCTCCGCAGGGCTGCTCTCGCTCACTCATCGCCCAGCCTGTATTTGTGCTTGGGATTGCCCTGACCCACGTGCAGGACCTTGCACCTGGCCTTGTTGAACCTCATGAGGTTCGCACGGGCCCACCTCTCAAGCCTGTCAAGGTCCCTCTGGATGGCATCCCTTCCCTTCACTGTGTTGACCGCACCACACAGCTTGGTGTTGTTGGCAAACTTGCTGAGGGTGCGCTCAATCCCACTGTCCATCTCGCCAACAAAGATATTAAACAGCCCAAGTCCCAATACCAACCCCTGAGGAACACCACTCGTCACTGGTCTCCACTCAGACATTGAGCCGTTGACTGCAACTCTTTGAGTGTGACCATCCAGCCAATTCCTTATCCACCGAGTGGTCCATCCGTCAAATCCATGTCTCTCCAATTTAGAGACAAGGATGTTGTGCAGGACAGTGTCAAATGCTTTGCACAAGTCCAGGTAGATGATGCCAGTTGCTCTTCCCTTGTCCACCAATGCTGTAACCCCGTCATATAAGGCCACCAAATTTGTCAGGCATGATTTGCCCTTAGTGAAGCCATGTTGGCTGTCACCAATCACCTCCTTATTTTCCATGTGTCCTAGCACAGTTTCCAGG
The DNA here is from genome assembly GCF_018139145.2 of Gymnogyps californianus. Classification (NCBI taxonomy): domain Eukaryota; kingdom Metazoa; phylum Chordata; class Aves; order Accipitriformes; family Cathartidae; genus Gymnogyps; species Gymnogyps californianus. Next base: position 143,923,778 of record NC_059471.1, read on the forward strand.
ATGATCTGCTCCATGATCTTGCTGGGCGCAGAGGGGAGACTGGCCTGTAGTTCCCCAGGTCTTCCTTTTTTCCCTTTTTAAAAATGGGGGTTACATTTCCCCTTTTCCAGTCAGTGGGAACTTCCCCAAACTGCCACGACTTCTCAAATATGATGGATAGTGGCTTAGCCACTTCATCCTCCACTTCCCTCTGGACCCACGAATGCATCTCATCAGATCCCATGGACTTGTGGACCTTCAGGTTCTTTAGACGGTCTCGAACCTGATCTTCTCCTACAGCAGGCAGTTCTTCATTCTCCCAGTCCCTGCCATTGCCTTCTGTGACTCGGGCAGTGTGGCTGGAGCACTTGACAGTGAAGACCAAGGCAAAAAAGTCATTGAGTACCTCAGCCTTCTCCATATCCCAGGTAACCAGGTCTCCTGTTTCCTTCCGGAGAGGGCCCACATTTTCCCTATTCTTCCTTTTTTCACCGACATACCTATAGAAGCTTTTCTTGTCACCCTTGACGTCTCTGACCAGATTTAATGCTATCAGGGTTTTGGCTTTCCTAACCTGATCCCTGGCTGCTGGGACAATTTCTCTGCATTCCTCCCAGGCTACCTGTCCTTGCTTCCACTCCCTGTAGGCTTCCTTTTTGTGTTTGTCCAGGAGCTCCTTGTTCATCCACGCAGGCCTCCTGGCGTTTTTGCCCGACTTCCTCTTTGTTGGGATACATCACTCCTGAGCTTGGAGGAGGTGATCCTTGAATATTAACCAGCTTTCTTGGGCCTCTCTTCCCTCCAGGGCTGTATCCCCTGGTACCCTACCAAGCAGATCCCTGAAGAGGCCAAAGTCTGCTCTCCTGAAGTCCAGGGTAGCGAGCTTGCTGTGTGCCCTCCTCACTGCCCTGAGGATCTTGAACTCTACCGTTTCATGGTCACTGCAGCCAAGGCTGCCCTTGAGCTTCATGTTCCCCACCAGCCCCTCCTTGTTGGTGAGAAGAAGGTCCAGCATAGGACCTCTCCTCGTTGGCTGCTCTGTCACTTGGAGAAGGAAGTTATCATCAATGCATTCCAGGAACCTCCTGGATTGCTTATGCCCTGCTATGTTGTCCCTCCAACAGATATCGGGGTGGCTGAAGTCCCCCATGAGGACCAGGGCTTGTGAAGGTGAGGCTGCTCCTGTCTGTCTATAGAGGGCCTCATTTGCTCAGTCTTCCTGGTCAGGTGGCCTGTAGCAGACCCCCACTATAATGTCACCTGTCCCTGCCCTCCCTTTAATCTTGACCCATAAACTCTTGATCGGCTCCTCATCCATCCCCAGGCGGAACTCCATGCACTGCAGCTGGTCATTGACATAGAGGGTGACACCCCGTCCTCGTCTCCCCTGCCTGTCCTTCCTAAAGAGCCTGTATCCTTCCATTCCAACACTCCAGTCATAGGAGCCATCCCACGTCTCCGCGATGCCAATAAGATCATAGCCCTGCAGGCGTGTGCACGCCTCTAACTCCTCTTGTTTATTCCCCATGCTACGTGCGTTTTCATAGAGGCATTTAAGTTGGGCCCTCGATGAAGCTGACTTACTGGCTGGAATTCCTTTGTGCTGCTTTATGCTATGATGCTTGTAATAACACTGGCAAAAAAAACCCAATCCAAAACCCCACTGGTTTTAAGCTGAAGCAACTTGAGCTTTTTATTTAATATGTCTGGCTGACACATGCTGGCATTGTGAAAAGCTTATTAATAATTTATATTTGTCCCTTAATGGTTTTATCTTTACTCCCTTGGATTTTGATGTTGCTGTGCCAATTCCAGGTAGATGGTTAAGCCTGACAAGTGTACAAAAATAATCGGGAGGATCAACACCATAGCAACCTGGTTTGCATCACAGCAGCAACAAATGATACCTTCTGAGTAACCCATTGAACATCGTAAGGCATAACAGACTTGCCTTCCATTAGGGGAGAAGATTTTAGACCCTAGCCCCGTACCAGCACCTGTGGCAGGAGGAATGAGTGAGAACCTATTTTGGAGGCAGATGTGGGCTAAGGCGAATGGCAAAGCTGTAAGTTCAGATGCGGGCAGTGCTGAGGGAGGTGTAGATCTAGGATTGCTGTATGGCCGACCAGTGAGGCAGATTTGCTTTGGTCTGTGGACTGATGTTACATTTGAAGTCTGGATGGTGTTGATGCCCTCCCTCAGTTCCCTCTTTGCGGCATCTGAAGGTGGTTAGCTCTTTAGTCGTAACTCAGGCTAGATTTGGGAGGAGGGGCTGTATAAGGCAAGGCTGTGTACCTGACAGAGCCTGGAGATAACGAAGATGAACTCAGCAAAGCCCTTGCACCCACTTGGCTCCGCAAACCATCGGAGCTGCCCCATGGGACAGCCTGCGCCTGTGATCAAACCCACATGCAGAGCGGCTTATGAGTCAGGGCCAGAAAACCTCCTGGTATGAATCATCCCACCATCAGCCGTGTGACACCCATCTTTAAATACAGGAGAAAGAGTATGGGGTTTGGAGCCAGCTTTTGTCCAAATAAGGGGACCATAAACAAGATGATACAAGACAAGCCCTGGAGATGCAATCACACATGGCGATGAATGAAAAGTTCTGTAGTCAGGCGGTGGTTACTGATGGCCTGTTGCTGTGGCTTGAGCGTGCCTGTGTCTTATCTGGCAGGGCTGTCCCCCTTCGCAGCCTCTCTGTTGTTTCCCTGTGGGCTTTTGCGTGCTCCTGCAAAAGTGCAGGAATCCTTCTCCTCTGAGACTGCAGAAGGATTCGACCCTCTAAATCACGTTATTCCAGCCAGGCTGTTGTTCACCATTCCTTAGTAGACAACGTTTGATGTTATGGAGTGAAAAAAACCACCAAAGAAACCACTTAATATCCAATATTTTTGAAGCCAGACATTTTAGGAAGGAATATTTTTTGTTAGTCCCTGGCAGGCAGTGGATCAATACTCTGCCTGAAGTCAGAACTGGGCTGGGAACAGCGTGTGGTTTGAATGCCAGAGGGAGCAACGCTGGACATATTGCCTGTACCTTGTTTACATTTGGCCACCAAGCCTGACTCAGTGCTTTTCAAAACATTTGTTATACACTCTGCAAGTAATGTCCTTTGATTTCACACCAGGGCGTGTTTTTCATATTCTAGCCTTTTTGATTCACTTTTCACTTAAAATGTATTTCACGACAATTTTTGTTAGATTTAATACAGTGAGGGCAGGAAGGAAAAAAAAAGAGAATATGGAAAGTACGACTGGTTCTGTTAGTAGGTAAAATATTTTCTGTGCACACAGATAGAGTAGGCTTTGCTCATTTTAACTCAACCGAACTTAATTTAAGGAGTCCAGCTTCTCCAGCATTATCAGGGGCAGCACGGGGGCCTCACCGGGAGCTGCTGCCTGGGCTGAGCAGTGTAAAACACAGGATGCAAGGCTCTTCCTTGAAGAGGCAGCTTGTTTCTCTGGCTGTACTGCTTGATTACAGATGCTAATAGCAGCTTCTCCTCTTACAGAGATCCTCTCCCAGGAGGGAATTAAGGTTTCCATAGCCTGCAAAACAAAGACGAACTGCTTAATAGTCTCATTGTCCTGCTCGCGCTCAGCAAAAGGGCAATTCAGGGCTGAGGAAAGCTGGGGTAGAAGTCCCATAGGAAAGTTTTACCTTTGGCAGCTTCCGCTTTAGCTTTGTCGCTGTGTGAGTTGTGGCTGTTTCAAATCACAGAGCTAACGCTAGGCTGAACCTTGGGAGACGAACCTCAAATTTTAATTCGGCTTTGTAGTGGTGTGCAACGGTATGTCAGAAGCTGAAATGACAATAGCTCCAGAGGTTATATTCATGGCTTTAAAAAAATGTTTCACCCCAAGCACTGAAGCAGCTATGGATGCTCGTTCTACTATATGTTTTTGTGCTCTGATGCTGTGCAGAATAAAAGTACAGCAGAGTCTTTGGTAGGATGTCTGACGATTTCTTTTCTCACCCTCTGATATCTAGTACCTGAGCTAAAAAAGAGCGATACTGTTATCTGGGAACAAAAACAGGCTGTTCTGAGAGGCAAAAGCAGTGCTTGTGTTTTGCAAACTTCTACAAGAAATGTAACATTTCCATACCAAGATGCACACACCAGGCAAGTAAAATGGAGGAAAAAAACCCCAGGCATGTTTTTATAATGGAAGTGTGTAACTTCCACAATAGAGATGTATGACGTTAAGAAATCTGTAACTTTTTAGGGAATAGGTTGGAAAGCGCCCACTTGAGTTTGCTGTGCAATTGTCATATACTCTTTCATGTCAATAACCTGAATTGTCGTTGCACATGTAATTAACAGACTGAAAGTCCTGTTTTGCAGGTAATTGGGATGTATATGTTAAATAGGAAAAAAGCCTTGTTTAGGCTAACGTGCTTCTTTTTCTCGGTGAAGAATTAGTTTAGCACTTCAATCTCCTATTCATGCATTATAAAGGCTGGAAGCACAGACGGTACAAAAAGGAATTGTAGGAGATCATGAATGGTTCTTACTCTTTACTGAAAAAATTCAATTTACTTCATTATTTCCGGAAAAAAATGCATGTTAGAGCATGGTGTAAAGTGCTAATATTTTTCCATGTGTTTTTAAGCTTTTTGGAGTATTTTTTAACTTTCAGGTTCCAAGAGCAAAGATCCTGTTTTATCTCATCTTTTTTTTTCTTTAGCCTTAATGAAGTCTTGCATTTCTATAGCCTTCATTTAAGATTTAACTCTGTCATCCTTATTCACACCATGTTGTACCTTACACCAAGACCTTGATAAATTACCAATGTCATGATTTTGATTTCAGCAGATTTTGGACTAAGTTCCTGGAATATTTACGTACTAGCCAGACAGTGCAGAGTTAGGTTCTTATCAAAGGAACAGATTAGCATACTATTCCTGTTTTCCAAATGGGAAGATGCGATGTAATAGTTTGAGAACCAGAGCGGGAAGTAAACAGTAAAGGCAGTCCTTGCCTACAGCACAAATATGTCTAGACTGCCTCTTGCTGAAGTTTCTTAGAGATCATTTGTCTTCATAGTGTGTTATTTTGATTCCTATTGCTGCATAACAGGAATCATAAATTAATAGTTTACCCATACAATGGTCATATGTTTTACTCACCTCAGAATATATCTTAGAAAATCTTCCTGAAAATTCTGCTTGTGACCATAATTATTTGATAGAGGATGAAACTTACTTTGATTATAGACCACACAGAACCTTTGCTCAGAGTGCAGACAATGAAATGTAGACTAAGTTGTTGCTCTGGTGGTTTTAATAGTTGACATTTGTTGGGTAGAACTAAGAGAAACTCTCTGAGTTGGGAGAAAATCCATGGGACCCTCCTGATTAAAGCCCCCCACAGTATATTAGCTGACTTGTAGAAAACATTATGTCACTTTAAACAGTTTATATGCTATTAGAGAGTGATAAACATGTCCCTGTGTTTAACTTAGTATTCCTGGAAGGCCTATCCAAGTTGCAAAATATCCTAACTGTTACTGGGAACTTTAGTACCTTAGTGTCGTGGTTTAACCCCAGCCGGCAACTAAGCACGACACAGCCACTCGCTCACTCCCCACACCCAGTGGGCTGGGGGACAGAATAAAAAAAAAAACCCAAACTCGTGGGTTGAGATAAAGACAGTTTAATAGGACAGAAAGGAAGAAAATAATGATAATTTTAATAATAATAATAAAATGACAATAATAGTACTAAAAGAATTAGAATACACAAAACAAGTGATGCACAATGCAACTGCTCACCACTCACCGACCGATGCCTAGTTAGTTCCCGAGCAGCGATCCGCCCCCCCCCGGCCAACTCCCCCCAGTTTATATACTGGGCATGACATCATATGGTATGGAATATTCCTTTGGCCAGTTTGGGTCAGCTGTCCTGGCTGTGTCCCCTCCCAACTTCTTGTGCCCCTCCAGCCTTCTGGAAGCTAAAAAATCCTTGACTTTTAGTATAAACACTACTTAGCAACAACTAAAAACATCAGTGCGTTATCAACATTATTCTCATACTAAATCCAAAACATAACACTATACCAGCTACTAGGAAGAAAATTAACTCTATCCCAGCTGAAACCAGGACACTTAGTTAAGAGAAAGTGTGTTTAGATGCTGGCTTCCATGTACAAAGACAAGAAAACTGTGAGAAAGGAAATGTCAGTTTAAGGAGCTGGTAAAAAAATTCAGATTCTGGAGTAGGAAAGCAGGCTGTTGGAGAGCACGAGGAGGTAGGCCAGGCTCCAGCGGGACTCCAGCAAGTCACTTCAGAAGCAGGAATGTGGCCCCTTCAACATAAAGACTGATTTTGAGGCTTTTCAAGCCTGGGGCCACAGCGCTGCAAGTTCAATTCAGTGGCAGGGTGGGATAGCCCTGCCCAGAAGTGCTCTCAGCTCCTCAGTCCCTCTGCCAGCCCCTCACTCTCCCCTGCTTGTGGCGGGGTGGGTGTCTCCAGGCAGGAATCTGCCTTATCTCTTGCCCCAGCAATCCCCTCTCCTGTCTGTCCTCAATTAATGGGGAGTGGTGGGAGTGCTGCTTTCTGGGCCAGCATCCTTAACCCTTTCCTTTGCTGCGAGCTGCACACCCCAGTGGAGGCAGGCAGAGGCAATGGCAATGGCCACAAAACCACATAACGTATGAAAATGTTGACTTAGTTTGGAAGGAGAAGAAGCAATAAGAAAGGAGATCAATAAGAACTGTAAGGGTGAAGAATCATCGGAGTCCTTTACTCAGTTGGACAATGTTCTCCATTACTTTTATGTTTTGTTTCTAATTTAGGAAGGGTTTTGTGTGTTAATTATGAACTGGAATTTAAATCATACTTTGTGCACGTGTGAAACAATGTGGATTTTAAAGAAAATAGAGTTCTGTCTCGTATAAGCTGTCTGATGCCACACAAAGCAATTCAATAGTTGGTCATGACTTGTATTAATGCCTGTTAACCCCAGCTCTTTTGTAAAATACTGATGGTGAAGATCCCTTTCCTGCTTTTTGAAGCAAAAAGGGTATTAGCAAAGCAATAGGGAGCACATCAGCGAATGAAGCCTTTACAAAACCAGACTGTGTTTTTCTATCAATGCACCAAACAGAAACCTAGCATCTTTCTGTATGTCCTCCTGCAAAGGTTAGAAGAAAGGGAAACAGACTGTTTATCAAAACCTCTTGTATCTGCTAATGGTAGATTGTTTTGCCCTTCAGAAGCAGATAATTAAAACACTGCTAACCTGGGGGCTGTTTAGTACTCTTGACCACCCAAGAGGTGTGGGAGACATTTTATTAAGCAAGATATACACAAATGCATCCTTCTCACAATCTCAAAATGGCTTTGCAGGTAAGAGAGGCCTTGGAAAGACATACACTTGCTAATGATTCCCTCATCAAATAAAAATCTGTACCAGTCGCATGGCTTTGTTTATTCAATGGTTGAATATTAGCTAAACTACAGATAGAAAAGAGTGACTGTCTAGACCAGCAATCTTTGGTCCCAACTCTTGTCCCCCTTGAACCTTCCCTCTCTCCCCAGGCAGCCAAGGAAAATTCTGGTGACAATTTCACCCCACCATTGCTTTGTCTAACATCAAGGGAATAAACCACGGGAAGGTTTGAAGGTTGTCACCTGGAGCTGCTCCTAGGTGGGGAGACTGCTGGGTGCACGCTGGGAGAGGGGAGACCTAATACATTTAGGGGCCTCTTCTTGCAGAACAAATGTGCACTATATTTGACAGCATATGCTGTAAGACTTCAAATCCCAGGGTTAGCAACATGGCATGGGATGAAGAACAGTTGTCTTTTGCCTGACCACGTTCATTTTCCACTGACTTGAAGGGAGATGCCCTACCTTGCCTCTTCCCTTACTGCCAGTTTCCTAACAGAGAAAATGGCAATATCAGTCAATTTAGTTTTAAATATGTGAAGGATGGATGAAAGGAGAGGACTGAACACTCCAGACCACAGAGAAGATTCATCCTCTTATTACTTACTTGTTGGTAATTACTGACTCTTTACATTTTTAAAGGCTTTCCAGTCACAGGGACACTTTGCATTCATTAAAACAGTATTTTCTGCTGCCATTAGCTTTTTCATTCTCCATGAGTGCTTGCCTTTCTGCTACTTTCTGCACTCATATGAACAGTCTTTGAAGCACTCTGGATGACCTTAAAAAAAAAAAAAAAAAAAAGCCCCTGAAAAGTCCTCCTTTGGTTTCCTTATATGCCTTCTGTTCTCCCTTAAATTGCACTGCTAGTATGTTACTAAGAGCTGAGTTACAAATAAAGGAGTCAGAGGGGCTCACTAACAAAACACAGCTGTTCTCCTTAACCTCAAAGAGACTTGCACCAGCCTTTGGCCTCCTCCTGAGGGAAGGGGAGGAGACGGATACCCCTTTCCCTGTCTCTTGGCTCTGCTTCTTTTATTTACCGCAGATTTACTGCCACTGGTTGGCTTATTTCAGTTGTGCATTCATGACTGCGCATACTAATCACTCTTGACTTTCACTTCACGATACTCAGACACCATAGGTTATGCTGAATGTTTTGGGCTCTGTCGTGGATGGGGTAGTAGCAGGAAATCCTTCATGCAGAGTCCCTCAAGTGCAGGAGCTACACCTCCAGAGCTTCAGGACAACCACATCTCTCCGGAGGCCTGGGCTCTCCTGATGAGTTGCAGTTGTGGCATTCACATTTCAGGCTGCTGTGGAGCTGGAGAAGTGACAGACCAGTTCTCACTGCAGACTGTCATTTCCCCTGCCTGAAATGAGTACCAAATGAGTCATTCATCTAAAATTTCCTTCCTTGCAGATTTTTCTTTCATATTGATGCTGGTCTCAGAATTATGATCAGTTCCTGCCCAGGCTCCTGTTTCACCCACGGTTAAACTTGTCATTTCCTTGTTGTTTTCTGAAAACTTTGTTCCATAACTTCTCCACTTTATATTTCAGTAGTTGTTGTCTTTTAATTGTCGTAATTTTTGCCCACCAGTGTCCTAATGACACTCATAATACAAAGTTATTCAGAACAATTATGGTGTTGGGACAGAAAGGAATGTTGTTGCTATTTCTGCGTTTTCTACTGTCAAGTACGGTGACCTTCTCCTTGGAAGCGTCTCTTTGCGTTTCCTCCTCCGTGACGTGTTGGTCTTGACGGTGTAAGTCACGAGGAAGTAACTCCAGTGGCCTGTCAGAGCCAACCCAGCCTGGGCTTTCTGCCAAGGCGCTGTGCCTTTCCTTATCAGCGCTTTGCAAGCAGATTCAGGAGATGTGTCAGCCGTGGGCCTGCTGCTGCTGCTGGCTACTGTGAGGATGTCTTCATCTCCTCCCAAGAGCCGCTGGAGCGGGGCAGGTGCAAGCTTAGCCTTTCTGGCTCAGTAAGAACCATTTTGGATGTGACCATCCTCAGTTCTGCAGGAGTTTTAAAAGCGCTCAACAAAGCATTTTTCTTTCCATAAACTGCTTTAGCTCCAGCCATGAGCTATGAAATTTGCTCCAGGAAAGACTTGCACCAAGAGTCATTATCAAAATATTGGCTCAGCATTACCCATGCCAGTAAAAGTACAATGGGGCAAGTCGTAAGAATTTAAAAGATCAAAAAGAGGAACACTTTTATTTTAACCAGCCAGTTTACGCTGGGTTTGTCTCCTTATATCATCACCTAATACATCATACATTGCTCTGGCATGATGTCCGTGTAGAAACACATAATTCCATTGGTGCTACTCAAAATGGGAGCGCAGATGTTGTAGTATAAGACTATCTTGTATTAGCTGAGTTTGTAAGATGCAAAGAAGACTGAAGCGTACCACAGCAAGCACCTCTTTACAGGTGTGACTGCAATGACTTTAACTGAGTGGTATCTCTAACTAAAACAGGTTAACTAGGGCCTTATGTGAGATTCACACACTGAGCTGGAGATGCAGACACTAGGAATGTAACCCTTACAAGGATGTTGGCCCCAGCTCATCCCATCTGAGTTATGATTTGTTCCATGGAGGAGCTTCTCTCTCTCCATTGCCTGTGCTCCTAATTGGGCATCTCAGTTGTGGGGGCACAGATCTGTGTCTTTTTGCCCTCAATAACTACCTGTCTTCTAATCTTTGATGTACCTTGATAATCTGCCTCCAACAAGGTACTTTTTGATTCTCCTAAGGGAGCAGTAGCCACTTTTAGCTCTTCTTAATTAAGTGCTTTTCTGGATAACTCTCTCTAGTAGTCTTTTCTTTTTAGCTGTTTTGTGACTCATGTGGGCTATTGCTATTTAGTTTGTTATCAAAGGCTCTATTCTGATGCTCCTAATGGCATTTGTGATGGAAAATGCATGCTTAGCCTTCCTGTTATGCTGCTATCCCAAGGATGATGAGATCTGACAGCAGGTATCCAGATATAACCAGAGCAGAGGTCTTGAATCTTTTCCAGTATTTTCCCCACAGCACAGATTGCATTTAAGCTTTTGGTGAACTGATTTTAAGAGCCAAGATCTCATTTGTGAACTGACTCAGCTCCATTCAATGAAAATAAAGAACATGCTGAGCTCTATGGAGCTATGATTATTCACTTCCGTGACCAACAAAGGAGTAATTGTGTTTGGAGTGAAATCAAAGATGAGGTGCATAAAGCTTTGTCCTCACATGAAGAAGAGTCCAGGTACTCCAAGAGCCAATGATGCTAACTCTTGTGATTTTACCACAAGTTTCAGGGTATAAATAGAAATACATATATATATAATTTTTCTTAAAGTCCATGGCATCTGGGATTGTGTGACTGTATGAGAAAATAATCTAACTTAAAGTTTGAGGAAAACAAATGATCCCACTGTACTCTAAAGAAGCCAAACTGGAAGGCAAATAGCGGCTCAACATTTAAGAGACAAAGACTGACTGATTTTTTTCACGGCAGAGTGAGAATGGAGCAACCCACGCAAACTTTCATCCTGGGTCACAGTGGTGGAAATAGCTGCTATTCCTGTAAGGGAGCTATTGCTTTTGCTATTGCTATTTGCTGTTGCCTCAAGTACCCCCAGGCCGGCAGAGGCACCTTGCACCTTGCAGTGGTTCTTTTCTGCTTGTCAAGCTGGCAGCTGCATCCTCCTCATGTGCAGACAAGATTTAAGAAAAAGGAAATGCTTCATAAGTTTATTCTTGGTCCTCAAGGAGCTCTTATGTGCATGGGAGGGGATTTCCAGCAGTGCCTCCAAGTGCTTTGGCTATCTTCAGTTTGTGGAGTGAATTCAGCTCTGCCTGGATTCGTGGATAAGGTGGGAATTCAGGGGAGGGTGCTCACGCAGGAGCAGAGAAGCAGGCTGCAGGGGCAGTGTGACAAGCCAGACAGCAAGGGCAGGCAAAGAGAGCAGCCTGTGGATAAAGACAAGAGAGTGACATTTTCAAAATGTCATTTGACTGCTAGCAGGCTCAGTGTGACAGTGCCTGTGGATTTTGGACCTGATCTGGTAACAGAATCGACAGCCTTAAGCGCAGCTCTGGGACTGCCTGTAAGACTTGCAGGAAGAGCTAAGTGGATCCTTGAGTGCCAGCAATCAGGATGGGAAGTCGATGGGAGTAACTCTGCCGTGTGCCAAATCCCCCTGCTCCGTGGGACTGCCCGTGTTTGCTCAGGGGACCCCTGCTTTCATCCAGGGCTCTCAGCCTCAATGCAAATTTTGGTCTTCGTGCAAGAGTTCAAATCACTCTGTAAGCTGTGGAATATGAAGATGCCAAACATTTTTTCAGTGAACTTTTAAGATAAAACACTAGCACGTGTTTTGGTGCAGGCAATCTAATCTTGCTTCCTCCTTCCTATTTCCAGTGAGTGCCCTAATCAGCAGTCCAGAGGATCGGTCTTTCTCCCTCTCTCCTTTCTCTCTCTCTCTAAAATACTGGAGACACAGCATGACTCAAATTTCATTCAGACTCTCAGAACACAACTCATGTGCTCACTACTTTAAAAATTTTGATAAATATATAGCTGGCATTTGTAACAAACTCGAAGCAGAGCTACAGTTAATATAGACATTTTCCTGCTGGGGTGTGGGAGGCTTCAATTTAAATCAGAACATTGCTTTTCTTGCATACTGTCCATTGCAGAACAGTACAGACTTTCCAAGTTGCAAAGTTTTCATGGTAATTAGCCAATTTATGAAGCAGAATTATGTTTCTTTGTCTTCTTAATTGGCATGTTCTAACCCACTACAGTTGAACTGGTCTGTTACAAAACCAACCTACTAAACAGTGAATGGCTTTGCACAATTACCCAAAAAGAGTATTTTGTGAAATGTTATGAGTTTACTTCCCGCATCCACCAGTATATATATATCTGTGTGTTTGTATGTATATTTTCCTTTTAAAGTATTAAGTGTTTATACACATACAAAAAATGTAAAGAGCACAGAGAACAGTGTACGCACAGAAACGTGGCACATCATTGACTCATATCTGTTGTGTTTTAGTCTGATGCAGAAACTCATTTCAGTCCTAGTGCATTTTATCATCATTTTATCATACAAAGAAAGGCTAATTCTGATCTTCTGTATGCCAGCTACTTACAATAAAGGTATGCTAAATTAAATAACAAGTTAACCTTCTTCAGTTTCTTGGTCTTAGAATGACATTTCGATATGGGAAGGAGGCTCTGCCTGACCGAGGCACTGCTCGCTGAGCACAGCCTTGCGCTCGGGACCTTTGAGACACAGCCCTGATTTCTGTCTGTTGTCAGTCCGACACAGGGCAGGGGGGAGCCAGTCGGCCGGGCATTCACAACAAGGCCAGTGGCAGTGAGCTTGCTTGCTTGAAGAGTTTTGATGTGGATTTGGGTGGGCTTTGCACCTACTTTAAGATCTCATTTGTGGAGGAGAAAAAAACAGAAGGAGGAGACACTAAGTGCTGGGATAAACTGAAGAGCTCTTTCTAATGAGTCGTTCTGATGCAATGTGTGGTACTTTTTAAAAGGATGCTGCTGTTCTCAGGGGAGTGCTCAACAGGACACAAAGACATGTTTTCATTCAAAACTTAAGCAAACTTAATTTTGCATCTACTTCCAAAAATGCCCAAGCTCAGACCAAGAGTGAGAAAGCAAAAAAATTGTTTGTGGAGTTTTTTTTAGTCCTCCCAGAAAGTGTCAAACATCTAAGGAAAGGTTAGTGATACTAGCTCTACCCAGCTCGTGTTGAAGAGTATCCCCTGTGCACCCTGCCTCTGCCCGAGCATACATTTTTCTGCGGCTGAAGCAGGCAGCCAGTATTCAGCAACTGCAAGCTGTCTCCTTTTGAGGGAAAAACAGATGAGAGAGTCAAATATTTATTTGATACAGTTCAGTTTGTTTATAGAGACCATACAGCAAAGGGCTGTTTGCCTGGGCATGGGAGAAACTGGGGAGAAAGATACCATTTTTTCCCCTCATTATTTTGAACCTTAGTTTAAAAGTCTCCCAGGGTCATCCAGCCAGTGTCCGCCTAGTATTTTTGCTGTCTCCTGTGGCTTTTCTGTTGTTTCCCCTCTGTTGGTCAAAGACTGTCTAGCTGCTTGTAGTTTCATTCACCCTGAACAGCAGCCATGTGTTATGTCCCCCAGCTTCAATGTGAGATGCCCAACTCACTGAGGAGCGTTCAGAGTAACCTATCATTCCCCTCCTTCCCATTCCCCTGTTGTATCTGACCTCAGCAGTACTTTCTTGCAGGGATGCCAGCAAAAGCTTGGAAAATGGTTAAGACCACAGGGTGACATAACTTGTACTGTCTGATGCTGTCTCCTTGTATTTTCCATTCAACCTGCATCCATCTGTTGCCTCCTGTCTGAGATAAGAAGCTGCCTGGGCCACCGCCACCTTTGTTCTGCCTGCAGACGGTTCCTGATGCAACGGGGTCCTGATCCATGTCAGGGCTTATAGGTGCTCTGGGCATACATGGAAATAACAGTGAGGATATTTAAGGTCCACTTTGGGCCAGGTGAGCCATCAGAGTGGTGAATTCTGACATTTTCAGAGTGGAAGGTTATTCTCTCATTCAGGCACCTGCTGCTACGTGCAGCCCATTATGACTGACAAAGCCTCCGTGCGCAAACACGTGTCAGATTGCCACTCTGAAGAGGGCATGTGCCTCATAGAGCTAGCTGCTCTGAGATATAATTAGCAACTATTGGCATGTCATTATACAGAAATTACTGCTTCCAGAGCCAAGCTGTTGTGTAGATCCTAGCTCTGCTGGTAGCCAGGGGTGACACTTTCCTACCTTGGAGTGCTTTGGAGTGCCTTGGAGTGCTTTACAAACAGAGATTACTTGTGCCTCACAGCACCTCCTGAGGCACATAATATTACCTATTGCCAGATAAGCAATGACACAAAGAGAAAAAAAAAATTAGCTGGTGCTATTAGCTGCCCAACCCAGAGTAGGAAAAGTCTGGTTTTCACTGCTGTGCTGAATTTGTTTGGGTTGGGGCTGCTCAGCACAGCTACAGTGTCCCCAAACAGAGGCACCACAAATGAGCAGCTGTTTCTGCAAGAGCTAGAGGTCTCGCCTCGTTCTAACGAAAGCCAACTACTTGCTGAAAAAAGAGCCCAAAGCCCTTGCTCAGCTCCCAGCCTCCACCGAGCTTCTGGACTATGCCTGGATGTGATGTTCTCGTAGCTCCATGTGGGTGCTGAGACATCTGTTACAATTTATTTCTGTAGCAACAAAGCTAGGGCAATTTCCAGCAAACAAGAAAAAGGAAAAAAAAAATCTCTTTTAAACTTTTAGGATGACTGTCAAAAGAGAATAAGATACATATAACTTACATTCTTTTACAGGAAATTTTTGTTTCGATTTCAGGTGACAGCAAGAGATAAGGAAGGGCTCAGATGAGAAAGGTAATGGGCTGAAAGCTTGTCTGGGAACTGGTATGAACAATGAAGTGAGTGAACACAAGGTTATTTCCATAGTTACATGGAGAATTATATGTAAACCAAAGCTGGGCAACCTTCATCTCATGATATTTGCAGCTGGATCTGATGTTTCCATCTACCTGGACTCCAGGAGGGTCATTTTACCTCGATGCCACTTTGTGTCCGGGTTGGTGTCTGAGAGAGTCTTGTTTAGAGCAGGTTTTGTGGGCTTGGATGGAGCAGGACAACTTGTTTCCCCAGGGAGGGCAACCTCACCCATGGTCATGCCAGAGGCTCCTGTCCTTTCAGCATCCTCCTTTGCATACCCTAGTGGGTCATCCCCTTTCTCCTACAGCTATGGATACATTGCAAGAAGGGTTCAGCAAATGTCTTAAGCAATGCTCTCTCCCCAGAGACGGCTGGACCAGTTTTGCCTCACACAGCACCCTAGAGGCTTGCAGCTTACAAGTGCAGTGCCTGGAGATGTCCTGCTGTACCCTGGAGTGTGGAGAAGTATATTGGATAAGCACAAGTCCAACTGTTTGCAGCCCTATCTCTTTTGTAGCGAACACAAGAAAAATCTAGCCCAGAGGCAGCCATTAGTTGAAACTGACTGCTACCAACTCTGTCTTTAAAGGTGGTGATTTTGGAAGACAGCATAAGGCTTTGCAATACAATATTCAGATGAGGATTTGGCAAAGCATCTTTCTTCTCACTGTCACAATCTATCCATCTCCCAGATGGCAAGATATTTACCTACTAAAAAAAGAGATAAACTGCAGATTTTTTTCTCTGTCTGCTCATTCTGCATTTTTCTGGGGGGAGGGGAAACCCAACAAAACACCACAGAAGATAACATAATATTTCCAAACTGCTTTGGATTGGCTTCTGTTCAGTCCCTCAGTCCTTCGCACAACCAGGTAACGGTACCTGTGAACATGGGGCATGGCTCTGCTTGGTCTGAATACCATAATCACAAATGGACTGGGGCATTCACAGCAAATTTAGCTGCTCAGGCCTGAGGAACGCACATGCTTTATAACAATTCAGTCACCCATGTGCAGAAAGAAAACAAAATTCATTACCCACATGGCTGATTGCACAGCATAAATAGCAAAGGGCAAATGTTGTAAAAAAAATTGCTGAAGTATATATACCATTGGTATGGTACTATCAGCATAGAAATGCTTACAAAGTTAGTTAGCTTACAAACAGAGTTAAGGACAAAAGCTTTGGATTAATTGCTGATGCAATTAGCTGCATCAGGCAAATGCAACATTAATCATAAAGGTAAAGCACTGCAGGAGTCAAATAGTTTGGGGGGAAAAAAAAGCTGTGCCTTTCAATTTGATGGGTCTATTTTACTAACAGCAAAGATCCTGATCCCTTATGGATCTTCTATTTAGCAGTATACAATTGATATGGAATATCTGCAAAAAATACTCAACAGAGGCAGAAAATATATAGTAGTAGAATAAGCAGTTTCCAGAAAAGGTTTCTAGTTCTATTTTTGTTTGCTTTCCTGTTTTGTCCTCTTTTCTGCACCCTCAGTTGCATAAGAGTTACTCAGAAACAGTAACAAGAAAATGCTCTCTAAACACTTCAAGTGATCATGTAATATACTGAGGGCGAAGAGCAGCAGTAATTCAATCCCATATTTTAAATAGGCAACATTAAGCAATCCTCTTGTCTTGTGCCCCCCGCCCCCCAACACCTGCGTGGGCTGAGCAAAAATATATGACTGACATGAAAGTCAGGTTACTGTCCTGGAGTTATAAAATGACAGAGAAGGAAGAGAAAGGGGGAGGCCACTTAAGATGAAGCCATTGCCAATCCACACAAGGGGATAAGGATTTTTGTAGAACTTCCTTTTTTTTCTTTCTTTTAAATTATCCAAATACATAAGACAGCCCCAGCTTTCATTTTGAAGAGGCAGTTTCTAGCCTCAGCGTTGCTCCCTCCCTCTGCAAGGGAAAGGAAACAAAACTAACAAACGTCCAGATAAATCTTATCAAGAGTCAAACCAAGGGAGACAACAGAAAACAGCCTTAACAAAAGTGCACTATTTCAAGAACAGCAGACTGCTTAATGACTTCAAACACCAGGAGCTGATCACACTACCAACAAGATTAAAAAAAGAAAGTCCCGCTGGGTTGTTATACCCCAACTTACACCACCTTCCCTGCTCATATACCAGTTGTTCCATAACCCTACTGAAAACACTCCCCATCCTTATTTTCCTTAAAAACAAAACCTCCTTTTATACCAAGCCTGTGTGTCCTTTGGGATAACTCGGCTGCCTGCAGTTCTGCAAGGCTGCTGCTTAAATTTGGGTGCCATGAGAAGAAATACCTTTAAAAAGGAAAAATTCTTATAAAGCAAGTGGTTAGAAAAAAGGCAAGGGTATAAACGTTTGACTCGTAAGTGCTTCACCTTCCTGGTCTGTGCTGCAGTTAGAAAGGTAGGTAAGTTTTAGAGAGGCTAGCTCTTAAAAATAGGCAGGAGAGTAGGCTTGAACATTGTCTGACAGCACAGCTCTGCAGAGAGCTTGCAGCACGAGCGTTGCAAGTGCACTGCCATCTCCCTTATTCCCCATCTCTGTGTATTCCTTTCACAGTTTAACAGATTTATTTTCTTTCTTCTTCTTGGAAAGCATTTCCAAGGTGTTTCCAAGTTAGGTGCACAAATGAAGAAGCAGGCAAACGAAAACTCACAGAAAGGACTACTGTTGGGTCTGCACGCAGTCAGCCTGTGGGGTGCTGCTTTTTGATACTGCAATGTTTAAACAAGGTCGGGATGCAAGAGGAGGTTGAAAAGGACTTGGCATATTTGACTGATATCTGTCTTTACACTATACCAGATAAAGGGCTATGAGAAATATATGTTCTTATTCGTAAGAATGAGTCATTTTCTGACTGCCTCGGATGAGTAAGAAACTTCTTTGACATGTGTCTTCAAAGTCACCTTTTTTATACTTCTGAAATGTTTGGCAATGACTGCCTTCAGAGAAAGCCTTCAGGAAAACTGGTTTTCAAACTGGGATCTGTGGCTCTACGTCTGGATGTGCACATATGTATGTGGGTGTATCAACAACTAAAAAAAGCAAGCACAGGAAGGCTGTTTTGTTGGCTTATTCACAGAAAAGATTCAATACTTTTACTGACTCTTTTTACTGGTTTGCATATTGAAAAAGTTTGGAAGTTGCAAGGGCTCTAAGCCAATCTGATCTTCCTTTAGTGTTCCCAGGTGGGCCAGGATTTGAGAAAAAAAATTGGAAAGACAATTCATTTGTGGAAAGGTCCCCTAGGAATAAAGCCAGAGCAGGAAGAGCTAATGGAGAGGTACACAGACAGCTGGCAGCATAGTGGCTTCGTATTCTGCCCGTCAGATGTTCAGTGCTGAGCTCAAGGGTTTTAAAGTACCTTTTATTCCTAGACAGGCATCTGAGGTCTGCACAGTGCCAATTCATAATCATGTTTTCCCTCTGATGCCAATTTCTCCCATGGTGCCAATCCATAAGCACACATGTTTCCCTTGAGGGGTACTCAGGCTGTTGAGGAACTTCAGGAAGAGAGTGAGTCACGCGTGAAAGGCAAAGATGAAACAAAAAACGAATATTGCACTTACGTAGCAAGTTTACATCAACTTTTTCTTTCCTCTTGATTAGCGTATTCATAGCTTGGAAGTATTCAACACAAAAGTAGTGCAAATGAATTGATAGTAATCCCCTGCATACCATGGGAGGCCTCTTGTATATTTTAATGCTGACACCAGAAATACTCTGTGGAGCACCACCTTGCATACGAGGCTTGCAGTGAGTGCTACTCTCTTTCATTAAATTACCTGGGGAAAAAAAAGAAAAGTTTTCAGGCATCAGGGCTTCACCAACAATTGCTGGGTTAAATGCATGTTAAGAACTCTCTCTTTGGGGTTTGTGTACTTTATATAATTAACAGACGTAGTTACCTGAACACAGGCAGCCAAGGCAGTCATATAGAAAAGATATGAAACAATTCCTGAAAGTGAATGTCAATTTACAGTGGATCATAATAAAATATTCACTTCCACCGCTTGGTACTCATGGCAGATGAGTGGTAGCTGGTGTTACCAGGAGCATTTCCCCTCTTTGACTTACTCTCTTTGCCCAAGGGGGCCATGAATAACAAAAGCAAGTGAGAAATAATGACCAAGCAATACTAGGTTCCCCTGCTTTATACAGCTATAGTCATGTGTGAATGCCAGTGTTTTTAGAAAGAACTGCCATTCCCCAAATGTTTGTGTGAAAAACAGAATCAAAGTGTAATTTGTGTTGGAAGGGACCTCTGGAGCTCCTCTAATCCAGCCTCCTGCCTAGCCCAGGGTGACTTTCACAGTTAAAGCAGGATGCTCATGGCCATGTCCAGTCAAAGTTCTGAACACCTCCAAGGATGGAGATTTCACAGCCTCTCTGGGCACCTGCAAGAGCCTGACTCTGCCTTCTCACCCATGAAGTAGTGGAGGATACAGACAGATCTCCCCAGAGATGTCTACAGGCTGAACAAACCCAGCTCCCTCAGCGTCTCTTCATACACGGCATGCTCCAGGCCCCTAACCATCTTGGTGTCCCCCCACTGGTCTCTAGCCAGTTGGTCAATAGCTTGTCAATCCGTTTATGTCAAACAGGAGGAGTGCAAACCTGGCCACAGGTCTGGATCATTCAGAGCAGGTGTATGAAGCTTTGTAGTCAGGAGAGGATTAACCTTCCTGCAAATGTTTCAAGTGCCCCCATTTGAGGTGTTACAGGTGCTGTACTCAGCTGGCTGCATTCAGACAGCCCTGCTAAACCTGTATGGTCACACCAGGACATTCACAGGATCTAAACTGATTTTAATTTGTGCCTCTGCTATGCATATTGCATGAGGAAGTTCTGGTTAGAGGTGTAGCATTCATGGCCCCATCTAAATTTGAGGTGGGACCTACAATACAGTTTTAGGTCAAAGATAGTTTAAATAGCGATTATCTCACAAACTTCCTTTGCATTGACCGAATTAAAAAAACCAATCTTGTCCTTGTTAAAACCAATGGGCAGATATGCTTATGCCAGGCTCAGCCAAATCACTTTGCAAAGCACAAAGACTGCAAGCAATAAAGACCCATCCCTAGGTACACAGCACAGAAGAGCTAAGTCCTGTTTGCTGTGGGTTTTGTCTGTTGCAGAGGCGCAGAGCTGCTCTGCAGCTTGTGCTGGCACTTGAGGCAAAAGCATGGCATCGGTCAGCCTGAAAGGAGTGCACACAAAAAAAAAGACCTTGGGCCGTGAGCTTCCTGGAATTGAGTACGGGAGGCATTCCCCAACGTAGAATAGAGACTATATGCCTATATACCTATTTTGAAATGAACAAGTTTAGGTCAAAGAATAAATATTTCATGCTACACTGTCAGACTACCCCAGCAAAACCCCAGTAACTCCCATGATACTTTGTCTTTGACTCCTTTTAATGTTTAGAGATAAGATCACCAGACCAAAAACATCTGAAAAGAGGAGGAAAAGGCTTGTGCCATTACGAGGCATCATATTTTCAAAACTATTTCTAGACTCAATCTGTATAAGCAGTACAATTTAGTTCGCATTTTATGACTGTTATTGCACAGTGCTTTGAGGTTGGGTTTGGGGTTTTCTTGGGGAAGAGGGAGAGAGGATTGAACATTTTGAACATGGCTTCCAGAAAGGAGGAAGGAGAGCACCATATTTGGGAAAATGGCTCCAGGCAGGGATGAGAAATCCTCGTGTCAGTGAAGTCCAGATCGATGGTGCCATGCTTCTGTGGATATCACAAAGCAATCTTAAACTCCAGACCTGTGTTTCTCATTTAATTTGCACAATAAAGGCATGGTTTGCATCCTCCATGTCATTCTACCGGTGGGAAAGGGAGAGCTTCTTACACAGTGATGAGTAATCCCAACCCCTGGCCAGCCTGTCTGAGTTGCACAGAAAATCTTCTCCCCCCATTTGAAAGGATTTCAGCCCCATCTGTGCTCACCACCATCAATTTGCGTCCTTGAAGTGTGGCCGTCCGGGGTCCGGGGATGCCCAGGACTTTCCCCTTTAATTTACATTATAGTAGCTGGGAGTAGCTGCTACTTAATGAGGTGTACGCTGACCTCTGGTGGCAAAACCCCCCCCATAAACCTATATATACTTCACTACAGGTTAGAAACCTCAGCTTTTCTCTTACACGGAGGTGACGGCAAATCAGCAGGACAGGGAGCAGAGGGCTGGGCAGAAATTTCTGCTCCAAACAGTCCGTAAGAAGTGGACCTGATGATAAGTTGTTTGTGGAGGGCTGGCCAGTCACTATGAAGAAAAATACAATGAGCAGTTCTGTATGTAGTAATTCCCCTACCAAACCTTTATTTTGGTTGTCCTTATAGTGATAGCGATGGATTATAATAATGTCACCTACAATAAAATACAACTGTGGATGTAATTATTGGAGAATTATAAGAGCTCTTGGTCAATACCCTCATCATCATCGGAAGTGACTGCTGATTCATTGACTTTTTTCCTGCCAACAGCTTGACTGTGAGACATTTTGAGATGAAGGAATAAAGGGGCAACCTAGTGTCTTTCACAGAGGGACTGCTCTCAGCCGTGGCTCTGTCGGTCTCTGGTATGACACAGCGCAACAGCATGTGAATGAACCAGGTGTCGAGGAAGCAAGCATCTGTACCCTGTGAACGCATTCATCTCGTGCTCTGTGCCAGCGCTCATCCCCTGGTGTGGGAATCCCCTGTCCTGCTGGCTGTAGGGTCCTGGTCCTGGTCAGTGTGAACCTCACTTCAGGTCTCCACCTCTGAATTTTTATTTACTTGTACATATGTATATACAGGTTATACTGAAATTATATAATTACATTTTTCATTTATTATAAAATTATTAATTTAATATTTAATATTATAAAGAAATTGGGACATGAGCAGGTTCATGGAACAGGAGAATGTGAGAGTGCTTCCCCTGGGATTTCCTGGTACCAAGTTTCCAGTCAGAGGAGCAGACTCCTCTGCTGTGGGCTGTGCTGGGAGAGGGCATGGTGCAGGGGCAGCACACCCCGCAGCTCCCTTTGTTCCAGGAGCTGCTGTGGCAGACATGGCTGGTCAGGGGCTTCTGGGAGGCACAGTCCAAGCAGGCCAGCACTGAGGACAGGACATCATAGGGAGCAGCACAGCATCCCCTGCCCACTTTCCCAGGTCTCTTGAGAAGCCGAGCCCATAGGGAGAGGTCAGGGTAAATAGACTGTCTAAACCAGAGACTACGTGGGCTGTTTATCCCAACTCTCCTCTGGGTAATGAATGTTACCAGATTTTACCAGGGTGTGACAATTGTCACATACGATATCAAATGCCATTCTTTGGAGTCCTTGCATCGCATTGCATTTGGAGTTCACAGTCCAATGATCATTCCACTGCACAGGGCACTATAGGCCCTCACTTTGTGGCTGTAGGTGCGGGAGCTTGTGCAGCAGCACTCCTGCTAGGTCCAGGTCTGCTTCAGTCAATGATCAGAACCTGCTTTTCCACAGATCTGCACAAATCTGTGCAAAATTGACTGCATTAAAATGGCTAAGTCAGCTCCAGAATGATCTGGGATAACATTTAACAAGGTGCCTCATTGCCTAGTGTGTATAGGCAATATACAGGTATTACCTAGTATATCTTAGCCATATTCTATTAATTTTGTCCACAGATATATCAGCTCATATGAATTTCTTGCTAAGGTCAGAGCACTTCTTGTCAGAAGTAGTCAAGGCCACAGGATTTTCCTGCTTCCAGGCAGCAAAGTGCCCTCACCATTTCCTTGGTTCATAATGGTGGGAAAACATCCTCTGTCCATGGGCACATCTTAAAGCCAGTCTCCACTGGTATTGTTCTTCCTCTGATGGTTCTTCCAGGAGCTTATTCCTGTTGGTTTCAATCACGCTGGTGAGATAAGTGTCAGTGCTGTTCCTCCAGGTCTTAAGGTTCTGGACGCTAAGAAGGCTGGCAGTCTCTGTGCTGCTGAAAGCTGACCATGGTATTATGACCACTGACCATGCTTATTTAATGGACTTCATTATTTGTTATATCTTTTTCTCAAAATTCCCAGTAATCCTCAGTGAAGCTGTTTTCAGGCTTTACCTGCCCATATTCGTTGCCCCATGTTTGAAGCTATGCAAGCTTCTCCTCTAAACAAAGTATAGACTTAACACCTACCTGGAGGGGATCTGAGGAGTCTGCTGGAAAATGGAAAAATAAACACTTCCTACAAACCTATTCTTTGGCTGCATACTGCATGCTCTTTAATCCTAACTCTTTTTCTGGGGTCTCGCTGCATCCCAGCCTGGTGGACAGGCTATGCTGTACTTGCTCTCCTAGAAGTTACCGGGAGTGCTGGAAGGATGCTGATAATAAGTGAGGTCAGGACAGTTCCTAGGAGAGTCAGGACTGTAGCCAGCTTCCTCCACATGGAGAAAATGATTTCTGTTTGCTGGTGTTTACAAATGAGTTGGCTCTCAGTCCTTGAGACTCCATTCATTTTCATCAAGGGTGTGCTGGCTACTGAAAACCGTCATGAAGGGACAGACATTAAAGTATGTGGTAATGACTGTGGAAGTTCGTGCATTATCGGTTGGCTTCTTAACAGCTTCAACTTTAAATTGTTCAACAGATGCTTTTAAGTAATTTACTGAGAACTTGTCAGCATCCTGAATCATTAAGAAGAAGTTAAAAGCTGCGTGAGTGGAAAAATGAGTGAGCCTTTTGTATCCACACCAAAGAGCCCTGAATCTAAAGAAAGATCATATAAATCATGTGCACGTAGCCTTTTTCTGAAGTAGTTTTTAGGCGATAAAAGTGCTTGCTGCAAGTCTGCCAAGGCCACCACTAGGTGGTGGTAACAACGCGGTTTCTTGGTTGGTTGGGTTTTTTTTTTTCTTTGAGGAAAGGATTGACAATTTTATGTGCTCATGACAGCGCGTGAACAGTTTGTTAGATGACGATGAAACAGCCGTCAGCCTTCAGATGTGAAACGGAAACCACAGGCTCATAGTCCAGCAGTGGGAAAGAATGTGGCTCCCCCAGAAACAGCCACAGACAGCTCGGTTACAGAAACTGGAGATAGAGTAGATATAGTGCTAATTACAGAGCGGCTGACTGTAAAGGGAATGGGCTGTTTTCCTTGCTCGCTACAGATTTACTTTTTAAATGCTTTCTGTATTTAAAGGCTGGAAGATTTAGATTCATGGTTAAATTCCCACTTTTGCACTAGTACCCGCTTTCGCATTAGCACCCAGGTGTTGCAAGATGCATGCTGCAGCAGCTTCAGCTAGTGTAAGATTTAAAACCTGAAAGCCCAACCAAATTCCTTTTTGTAGCTTTTTTAAAAGTGAAATTAAATAAAAAATATTATAGAGGATACGATAAGCATCTTACTGTTTGCTAGAGTATTTCTTTGTCTGCAGCTTTGGGCTGTAAGACTGCTGCTAGGCATTGGTTCAGTTCCAGTGGAACAAAATTTAAGGTAATGGATGTTCAAATGTATCTTGACCAATCCCCTGTTCTTGCATTCCCCAACAGTTAAGGTTTTTCAAACAGAAAACTCACCAAATCAAGAAAATGAATCTGTGTTCATTAGACCAATGTCCAAACATTGTACTGCATGAGTATTTTCTTCACCTTTGCAGCCAAGTCCTTGCACAGGCAGCATGCTAACAACCATAGTGCAACCGAGGTTTACATACACAAAAAATCATACTGGGATGTAAAATTTGAATTTTCTCTGTGTCTAAATTAGCATATATATCTGCTGGTGTAAGCACTTCAGCTGGTGTAACTACTTACGTGTTCATTCCACTTAACTGTGAATTTGATGTTGTAGCTAAAAGTATATGAAAATAAAGGGAGTTACTCTGATATATGCTTAATTGTAATCTGCAATGAAGACTTACTTGATTATTGCACTTACAAAACAAATCCTTGTTAAAGACCCACTTCCATATTCTGCAATCTTTACTACTCCAGTTCTTAAATTTATGAAGCCTTCCGAGACTCACTTCGTAAGATGAGTGCATTTCTCCCACAATATAAAAGCTATATTCTATTTTATGGTATGAGATAAAATATCTGACAAAAGAAATAACCTTATATAACAAATACAGCTTTAAAAAGTAGGAGGCTGTTTTTCCAGTTTGAGCCAAATTGTTCCATGCCCCATGCACTTCATATTTTTGTAATCATAGGATATGTTGCATTAGCATTCAATTGTTTTATTATCATGAATCTTGCAATGTGCAATGATTACTGTGTGCAATGATTACTCAATGTTGTGATTTATTGGACCCAGGTGGCCTGCCACCACAGCTAATCACCAACTAGACAAAAGTTATATGCTAGGAAAATAGCAGTCTTCTCAGGTGTTCCCTTCTTGCCCTTTTCCTCCATTTTTTCTCCGGCATGGTTCCAGTGAAACCAAGCTTCAAAAAAAATGAGCGTAAGTGTCTGAGTTTGAGAACCGAAAAATCTGAGCTACTGGTCAGAAACCGAGTTGAAGCAGCAATGAGTCAGGCCCTTATTTTGTGTGCTCGACAGCAAAGCCCAAGCAGCCGTGCTGTTTGGAGACATGACTAAGAACAGCTGTGCAAATCGGTCGATCTGTTGTGTTGAGGCACCAGGATATTCCGTTTAATCCTTCCCATTAGTAAAAAAATCCACCCAGAAGAGGTCAAGAAGCTGTAAAAGACGCAAAGCCTCTCCTCTCTGATGCATTCTTTGTGATCTATTTTTACAGAAATCTCTCTTAGTTCAAACTGTCCTCAGATTAATGGTTCAGGGAGGGTTAGTCAGCGTTCCCTGCCATGGAAAAGTAATCAGGCCACTCAGTCAGCACAACAAATTGATAAGGTGCTGTGCAAAGTGCTCTTTCATCTTCTGGCAGCCTGGGCCCCAAGCCTGTGTCAAATGTGCTTGGAGGATGCCACAGGAATTCAGCCGAGTGTAAATATCTGTCAGAAAACATCTCCCAGTAACGTCAAAGCAAACTTACTCAAAGGAAATGAGCCCTTCCTGTAAATACCACCGAAAAAGCCATTTTATTAGCTGATGGTGGTATTAAACGTTGTTTTCCTAGAACATTTACACCACAGCTAGTAACAAATAGGCCAGAGTACACTGAAGCTTTATCATTTGTCATTACATTTGCCAGGTAAATTAGGGTTTTGCTCAACAACAGCAGCTCTACAAGCTGACAGAGAGTTTGCAGGTTCAATAACCATGGAGTGCCATCCTAACCATGGAGTGCCATCCCCATGCTGCAAGTCCATGGGAGATAAGAGTTTGTGGGGGCACAGCACATGGGTATGGGTGGGCAGCGTGGGACCCCTTAGCAGGGTCCCTGCACCCCTTTGGGGATGAAGTTGGGCGGCGCATCTGGGCCGGTGCCTGCTTGCTTGTGCCGATCCTGCTCTGTTGCGCCCATCCTGGAGCTGCTCAGGCAGATAAACTGGGCAGAAAAGTCCCCCTCTCTCCTGCTCTTTTACAGAAAGTCCCCCTTTCTCTCTTAGCTCACCGCAGTCGGACGAGCTGATGCAGAAAGCGATTCATTCAGTTCAAACCACCCTGTGTCACTTTGCCCTGACTCCGACTATCATGGGAAGTAGAAAGCATGGGTTTAATTTCCTTGTCTCTGTAGATTGTATTCAAAACCATCAAATCCAGGCTTTAACTCTTTGAGCACCTAATGATGTTGGTAGGCAAGTAGTGAGGGTTTGAAAACCCCAAATCTGTCTCGCTGCTTTATGAGGGAATCTGAACCTGAAGTCAGGTTTTCAAAGATAAAAGAGAGAGAGTTTGAATTTTCTGTTAATCAGTTCACACAGCTGCCACTCAAACTCTTGATGGAAAAGGATAGTTATTACTTGCAAAATCCTCACTCCTTGTTTCTGGCATTTCAGGAACACAGATTGCAGCATCCTTCCTGGAGACCTCTGGCACCTGGATGTTGGGAATCATTAGGAAAGGAAAACTAAAGAAAACAGAGAGCATCATGATGTCCCTGTATGGGTCCATGGTATACCTTGAACAACGTGTACCGTTCTAGTCGTCTCAGTTCAGAAAAGACATGGTAGAACTGAAAGGGTCAGAAACACAACAAGCATGTTCAATAAAGTGGAAGGACTAAATGAGGTAGGACCCCTGAGCCTGGAAAAGCAGCGCCCAAAGGAGCCTATGACAGACGTTTAGAAGATGTGTGTTGGCTAAGAAACCACTTCTCACTGTCTCTTTAATGCAAGCTAACAGGCATCACCTCAAACTGTCAGAGGAGGTTCAGAACAAACAAACAGATGCAAGAAAGGCTGAGAGAGCTGCTACTGTTCAGTCTAGAGGAGAGAAGGCTCAGGGGGGTTGAACTTATCAGTGTATACAAATACCTGAAGGGAGGGTGCAAAGAGGATGGAGCCAGGCCCTTTTCAGTGGTGCCCAGTGACAGGACCAGGGGCAATGCACTCAAACTGAAACACAGGAGGTTCTGTCTGAACATCAAAACCACTTTTTCACTGTGAGGGTGACCAAGCATTAGAACAGGTTGCCCAGGGAGGTTGTGGAATCTCCATCCTTGGAGACATTCAAAAGCCATCCGGACCTGAGCCTGGGCAACTGGCTCTAGGTGGCCTTGCTTGAGCAGTGGGGTTGGACAAGATGGTTTCCAGAGGTTACTTCCAACCTCAACCATTCTGTGATTATGTGATACTTCACAAAAAATGTACTTAATCTGTTGTTCCTTGCTGCAGCATCTGGTGGATGCTATCAATGTACACATATGCAAAAAGTGATTTGACAAATTCAGAGAACAAAAATCTGTCAAAGGCTGGGGTTGTGAGATCACACCTCTGCCTCAGAAGGCTTTTGGACAGCAAAATGTAGATGCTGGTAGAGCTTCCTGGGGGAGTGTACTATTACCCGCTCCCTACACACCCTTTATTGGCCACTTTGGGGCATTTTTCTGTGGAAAAGGGCCAGTGTAGTGGGTAATAAATAGGCAGAGTGTGGATCCATCTCCGAGCTCAACAAAACCTTTTAATGGCAAGTCCTCACAGCAAGCATCTGTTTTATTAAGCCATTAAGAAGAAATACCACATTTGATCATAACTAAACCTCCTCTAACCCACCGAGTTAGAGGAACATTTGGTCTAGTTAAGTACATATACCCCTTTGTTCTTATATGGTGTCCTTATGTTTTGTTACTCAAAGCTCCTGCCTGCCCAAGCTATGCCCAAACTCACAGCAGGAAAGGATAAATAGAAAAGCAGATTGAGGAGACACTGCTAGCCCTTACCAAATGCTGAGGTCAGTGGGGACAAAACCTGAATGCCATCTGACACCATGGTAAAAGGACAAACAATGATCCACAGAGATAGAAACAGGGGTGCAGTAAGTAGCAGCAAGTAGCTACAGTTGTATGGGTAGGTGACAGTCATGAGCCCGACATGGGAATAAGTCAGAGATTTGTAGTGTTTGCTCTTTAAAAAGAAAGCTGAAAAACTGGGGTGATTGAACCAGTGCCACAAAAACTGACACAATGCTAAAGAAAATGGGGAGCCTAAGGAAAACTTAAATCTGTTCTGTCAATTGAGGTGTGATTTTAAAAGGCATAGAAGTAGTTTCTGAGAGAAAAATAGTCAAAGGTTACATTAAAGTGCTCCTTAATCTGACAAAGTCAGAACAAGACCTGGTAGCTAGCATTAAAGAAACATACATTCAAGTGAGAAATAGAACCAGGATGCCTGATGATGACAGTGATTAACTGCAGAAGCAAACTCCCTCAAGAGCTGTGGTACTCGCGCCTGCAGACTGGAGGTCCCAGCAGGGAGATTTGGCCCAAGCATTCCTCCACTTTATCACTGCAAGGCACCCTGTACTCCTTCCTTGTAGGCTTGGGAAAGCAGGCTAGAGATATCTTCAGCCTTACTATGGTCTGACACATTTGCCTCTTCCCAGGTATATTGTTTCCGTTACTTGTAACTCATACTTTTGTTTGTGTTACCTTAGTCCAAAATCACTGGGTCTTCCCAAAGATGAAGCTAATTGTTATCCTTTCTACCACTTTTCTCCGCAGATCAAAAAAAACCCAAACGTGCAAATCTTACTGCTTTTCATGCCCTGAAACTGTTACAGAGTTTTTGCAGATGAAAACAAGGTGAATGCAACCGCTGTGCCTATGTGTGTGTGTCTCTTTCTTCCCCCTCTCTCCTTAGTAATCTTTGAATCCATTGGCTACCATAAACCACAAAGGGTAGAGGTTTCAAGGATAATTAAGATGCTACAAGTTTTGTGAAAATAAGTATCCCAGCAAAAGAGAGAGACTTTATTAGTATTTTTACTGGGGGAACTGTTGTAGTGTAAGCCTACATCTTTTTAGTCGGTAGAAAACCTGCATAAGAGAGTGCCTTTATAAATAAATGCCCAATTATACCCAATATCACCGGGAAATCTTACATCCTTGGACACCAAAGTCAAGTAACTAAAACCATAAAATCCTTATGAAAGGAGGTGTCATTAGTTCGGCTGCTCAGGGAATTGCTTGTTTCTCTTTGAAATCCTGTCTCTCAAAAATGGCAATAATCTAGATTATTGTCACAATCTCTGATCAGGTCAAGAAGTCTTTTTCTATGTACTCATTCATATTTGATGTGTATATAAAAAGTCATCTTCTACATACTCATTCATATTTGATGTATATATAAAAATAGCTCTTCTGTAAAGTGGTAGAGAGCATGGCTTTCTGATGAAGTGTGAGTTTTTACATACTTTATTCTGAACTCCATGCCTTTATAAGCAGATTTGTTGACGAGAACTTCTGCAATGTTTTCTGCTTCCCAACCAGAAGAACAGATTTTCTAGTCCCCTTTGTGGCAAAGGACTCAAGCAATGCAAAAGTATCCTCAGAGCCCCAGAACCACCTGCACTGCATTTTATTTGGTGCAGGAGACAAGGGGAGCAGACTCTTGCCAGCATGTATGATTTGCCAGTTGAACCAGCTCAGGACCTGGTGTCTCCGAGAAGGTCAGCTACTAAGCCCGTGCATAGCTTAGGCTAAACTGAGGGTCTTTTTCTTAATAAAGGAAATCTGCACTTACAAGATCAAAGAACTGGACAAGGCTGTGCAATCTTAATCCTTTTTTATAGGATCTGAATGGGGCAGTTGAAACATACCACAAAAATTCTCTGTATCAGGTTGAATGATCTTTTTTTTAAACGAGTATCTCTTCTTCCCTGGGCTGCTCCACTGCACACTGCTTACCAATTTCTGTCCAAGAACTGTCACACTGGTTTTGACCTAGTGGTTTACCCCCTCCAATCTCCATTTTCCTGGGATTATAGGACATAGAAGAACTGGTCCCTCAGGACTGGCCAGGACAGGTCCAGAGAGCCCACTCCCTCAGCCCCATCCATCATGCATACTGCAGAGCCCATTTTCAGAGAGACTCCTCTAGCATGGTAGATCCTGGAAGAAAATATTTGTGTGTGTATTATGAATTAGTTCAAGTTGGCACATAAATTGCTTTTGGAACATTAGCTTGTGATTACCATTGCTTTTTAAAATTTTAAAGCTTGCTCGCTTTGTCTGTCTGTCTGTCTGTCTGTCTTTCTTGCTCTCTTGCTCTCTTGCTCTCTTGCTCTCTTGCTCTCTCTCTCTCTCCCTGGATGTGTTTAACAGGCAAGTCAACTTTGAAACTGCACTTAGCAACGTTATCTCTTTGTTGTTTGGAAATAACTGTGCCTCCATCCTGAATAGATGTAAAACGGTGTTTTCTTTTACGTTCTCCCTGTCTCCACTGCTCTTTAAACAAACTGTGGCCAAATGACTGTGCTAGTGCAGTGTTTCATAACAAAGTAGAGCCTTTCACATGGTGTCGGCTATTTCTAGGGCAACACATGTGAGAAATTACTCCTTTCCTTTTATTTCTGTTGGAATCAGATTGAGCCCCTATTACCAAGTGACTTCATACCTCCAGTACCAGGAATATGAGTAGCCATAAAAAATAACACAGATTTGGGTTGATCAGGCTTAGGGCAGGTACTAGGAAGTTGCTTAATTCTCAGCCAAATCTTTTCTTTTTTCCCCCATTTTTAAAAGGTTCACTGGTTTCCATCTAAGACAAATAACTGGTGGACTTGGTTTAGAAAGACAAGTGATCCAAACAACAAACTGTAGATGTGTTGCATTTAATCTGTCCTTGTTAAGGCAAAGTTCTGCATTATTTCTATAAGAAACATAAAAAGAAACAGAAAGTTTATTTAATTGATGTTTGGATGACATATAGAACAAAGACAAATTTATGGCTTGATCACTTCAGCCAGTGGCTTTGGAGTGCAGAGAATCATTTTTGTTCATAGACATTGTACACAGCAAAACCTATTAAAAACTTGAAGATTTAGTGGTGCAACAGAAGGGGAAAGGAAGATGTGGCAAGAAGCTGCGGTTATAAAGTTCAAGTCTAAATAGCCTTAAATATAGGGAGGCTTTATTGCTGTGTTATTTCTGTATGTTGATTTAAGAGCCTCAGTCTGACCATGAGCTACCAGTTCATGAATATGAACTCTGGGACTCAGACCCAACCTTATAACTGGCTTGTTTATGGTCAATGGCTCCAGCTTTAATTTGCTGAAAGAAGGACTATTGGCTAGGGCCTTTTATCTCTTTTTTCTTCCCCTTCCACTTCCCTTTTCCTTTTCCTTTCCTTTCCTTTTCCTTTTCCTTTCCCTTTCCCTTTCCCTTTCCCTTTCCCTTTCCCTTTCCCTTTCCCTTTCCTTCTTCTTCTCCCTCTCCTTCTCCTTCTCCCTCTCCTCCTTTTTCCTTCTCCTTCTCCATCTCCTTTGCCTTCTCCTTTTCCTTTCCCTTCTAGATGTAACAACTTTTTAACAAGGTCAGCACACATTGTGTTGTCATTTGCGTGCTTTGTGAAATCTTCCCATATGCATTTACCTCACCACTTCCTTGACTACATGGAGCCGCTAGGACAAAAACAAGCTTCAGCATCTGTCAGGTTACAATTTTTCTTTCTCCCAGTCCTATTTTCTTGTTAATGGGTTAACCTACTCCATGATATGTTTTAAAACTCTCAAGGATCCAGCTGTTGACATGCATGTTAGCTTAATCAAAAAACAAATAAACAGCAAAGATGTGTGGGAAAGGAACCAACCGTACTCACTGTGAGCACAGCAGTGTGCAGGATGGACATCTTTTTCCTCTAGTTCCTTTTGTGATTCAAAGTTTTTTTACCCATGAACCAGAGAGTAACATTTGATCTCAGTTTGACTTCTGAAATAGGTCACTGTCTGGTTGGGGAGCAGCGATACGCAGAGATGATGTGTCTGCTTGGAGATCAGCTTCTTGTGGCTAAGAGGGAGAAGATAGGAAAGCATAAATCAAAAGAAATATCTTTGTCCCTACTGTGGCTGAAATGGGCTCCTGTGGTATCCAGGGACAGCAGAGGATTTGGAAAGAAAGGTTGCATTCTGATAGTATTTTTCCCTTTGTGGGTTACTCAGGATCTCGCATGGGAAGATGAGGAACGGCTCTGAGCACAGACTAATTGGGATGAATCAGTGTTTCTAATTCCACACAGAATAGCCTCTGTGAGAACCGGAGAGGTTAGTGTCAAAACAGGGAGCACTGGTGTTAGAAACATTGCTGGTTGTTTCAAGGGGAGCAAGAGTAAATAATGCACACAAACAGACAAGCTCTGGGCTCTCATTACAAGCAAAAGCACAAAGAACAACATTAAAATGGTTTAACCTCCTGTTCTTCATGTTTTAGAAACTGGAATGCCTTGAGGGATGAAGCAGAGAGTGAAGACTGCAGTGTGGAAGAAATGAAGTCTCTAACTTCTGACTCCATAAATGGGATGATGGGTGGACTTAAAAATTTGCAAACTGTGAGATGACAAGTTCAGCACCAGCCTTTCTAGAAGTAAAACAGATAAATGAGTCAAAAATAAATGAGTAAATGTCAGTATTTTCCTCCCCTAAGGAGAAATGCTTGTATTTAAACAAACCGGACATACACAAGTCCATAAGGCCAGATGGATTGCTCCCACAAGAGCTGGCCAATGTCATTGTGAGGCTGATCTCGATTATATTTGAAAAGCTGTGGCAATTAGCAGAGGTTCCTGAGGACTGGAAGAAAGCAAATGTCACCTGTATCTTCAGGAAGGGCAAGAGGGACCATCTGGGGAACTACAGGCCAGCCAGCCTCACCTTGATCCCGGGAAGGTGATGGAGCAACTAATCCTGCAAATAATTTCCAAACATATTAAGGACAGGAAGGTGATTAGGAATGGTCAGCACAGATTTACAAAGGGGAAATCATGCCTGACCAATCTCATAACCTTCTGTGATAAAATGACCAGCTTAGTAGATGAGGGAAGATCAGTGGATATTGTTTATCTTGACTTCAGCAAAGCGTTTGGCACTGTCTCCCATAACATCCTTATAGACAAACTGATAAAGTATGGTTTAGATAGGTGGACAGTGAGGTGAACTGAAAACTGACTGACCTGCCAGGATCAAACAGTTGTGATCAGTGACATGAAGTCCAGTGGAGGCCAGTCACTAGTGGTGTACCTCAAGTATTGATACTGGGGCCAATACTGTTTAAAAATTCTGTTAATGATCTGGATGATGTGGCACAGTGGTGTCACCCTCAGCAAGTTTGCAGACAATGCAGAACTGGTAGGAGTGGTTCATAGACTGGATAGTTGTGCTGCTATTCAGAGGGACCTCAACAGGCTGGAGAATTGGGCTGAGAGGAATCTCATTAAGTTCAACAAAGGGAGAGGCAAAGTCTTCCCCCTGGGGAGGAATAACCCCATGCACCAGTACACTCTGGGGACTGACTGGCTGGAGAGCAGCTCTGTAGAAAAGGAGCTGAGGGTGGTGATGGACAAGTTGACCAGGAGCCCACATCCTGGGCTGCATTAGGCAGATAATTGCCATCAGGTTGAGGGAGGTGACCCTTCCCCTCTACTCAGCCCTGGTGGGACACATCTTGGGTGCTGGGTCCAGGTCTGCACTTCCCCATACAAGAGAGACATGGACATACTGGAGCAAGTCCAGTGAAGGGCCATGAATATAGTTAACAGACTGGAGCATCTTTCATATGAGGAAAGACTGAGACAGCTGGGACTGTTCAGCCTGGAGAAGACAAGGCTTGGGGGATCTTATCCATGTGCATAAATCCCTGATGGGAGGGAATGAAGAAGAGGGAGCCAGACTCTTTTCAGTGATGCCCTGTGACAGGACAAGAGGCAATGGGCACAAACTGAAATACAAGAAATTCCACTTAAGCATAAGAAAAAACTTTTTTTACTGTGATGGTGACTGAACACTGAAACGGGTTGCCCAGAGCGGTTGTGGAGCCTGCATCCTTGGAGATATTCAAAATCCAACTGGACATGGTCCTAGGCAACCTGCTGTAGTTCACCCTGCTTTAAACAAAGGGTTTAGACCAGGTGATCTCCAGAGGTGACTTCCAACCTCAACCCTTCAGTGATTCTGTATATTGTCTTATGTTGTAGGATTTTGAGAGGCCCATGATGTACTGCAAGTGTTTTCAATTGACCAGTGAAAAAATTCCAAATGAGTTTAAGGGGAAGAAGGATGGCAAAGGAGAGTCGAAGAACTGACAAAAGTATCACTTGTCTACAGAAATATTTGCGGTTCCTGTTTGTGATACATTTAGTAATCCTCAGG
This sequence comes from Gymnogyps californianus, assembly GCF_018139145.2. Taxonomy (NCBI): domain Eukaryota; kingdom Metazoa; phylum Chordata; class Aves; order Accipitriformes; family Cathartidae; genus Gymnogyps; species Gymnogyps californianus. Next base: position 143,958,389 of record NC_059471.1, read on the forward strand.
GGTAATGTCCTATAAAAGTGCTGATAATTTGATTTCTTCCTTATATTTTTATTGGAGATAATAAATGATCATGGATCCTGTTTTACTTTCAATTGCAAAAGTCCCCATGAAGATTCAAAGGATCAAAGCCTGAACCGAACATACCATATCCAACAAAGTCCATATTGCAGATACTGTTACACTCCAGATGAAAATTTTCCCCTTGGCATTGAAAAGGAGTGGGAATTGCTTGAATTCTCATAAGCCAGAGGGTTATACGTACTTCAAATGTTTTGTTTCTTCTTAACTACTCTAAGAAAAAAAAATCCTAGAAAAGTTGAAACAGAGCAAATGTAAGGAAAATGACTCTGCAAAACAGCCCTGTGGGATATTTTTCTCTCAGTGGAAACTGTACCAAGCTCACAGGAAAAGAAAAAAAATTCTTCAGTAATTGCCCTTGCCATAAACCCAGCCTGAGCTGCAGTAACGAGACTGATATTTTATATCTATCCTACCATGGGAAACAATACTAAAAAATGTTGAACTGCAGTGTGGTTTGTTTGTTTTTTTAGCACAACAATTTCAGATCTTTAGTAGGTGTCCACCTGCTCCAATTTTTTTGGGGTGCTCATAGTCCTCTGCTCCTCCATCGCCTCACCAGCCACTGCCCGGGGAGGGGCAGGATAACTGCCCCCATCTCAGCACTTTCCGGCTCTTGCCCAGCAGGAAATCCACCGCGGTGAAACTAGGTAGCTCTGTGCTGCCGGGAAGGTCCGCACCAGTGGGTCCCAGGAAAATGGGAGCACGTCGGCCTGGGCCCATGCCTCTGCAGGCAGCTGGCTGAGGACACACTGCCTTTTCCGTGCCTGGGAGAAAGCTGGATAGCTCTGGACTACAGTGAGCTGAAAGGTGGGGATACCTGTGAGACCAGGTGCTTAGGGAAAAATAGAAAGTGAAGCAAACTGACAGTAGAGGTGCACCCATACTTTTGTACTTGTGTGAATGCTTGCCTGGCATTCTGAAGTCAGGAAGAGCTGGAAACCTCCTGCAGCATCATAAGGGTTTAGGAGAACTTAAGACTTTGGTTGCCTAATGGTGGTCAGTCAGTCACTCACACATCTGTGGTGCTCTCAGCCATGAGACAGATGTAGCATTTTCACTGCAAAACTGTGGTAGGGAAGATGTCTCACCACCCCGAGTGTTCTGTGGCCTCACTCCCCTCCTGTGAATTAATGGGGCTTCTCTCAGTCCTAGCTAGAAAAAACAGGGATTTTTTTTCTAGTTCCTGCTGCATCAGTGAGTGGCCTCGCACACCTGAATATGAGAAGGCCATTTTAATGGTTGGAAAAAACAGTAAGTCTGTGCTGGATGTCTTTCAGAAGGCTCTACTGGAAGGTAACTAGCCAGCACCCTCTGGCAGATGGGGGGACCAAGACTGCCCAAGGAGCTAGTGTGTGACAGAAAAGTCCCTTGCCGTACAGATAGGTGAGGAGATGCTGATCTGATTGCTCCATGTCATGCTGAAGGAAGAAGCAGCTGAGATGCAGAAGGAGGCTGTGAGCCAGACCACAGGTGTACAGTGAGCCTGCAGCTGTGCAAACAACATTGGCCTGTGTTCACTGACTTTCATGAGCACAGTCTGCATAGATACACAAAACCTTTGATTCAAGGCTTCAGGCCAGCCAGGACATGATATGGTTTGCATTTGGTCAGGGCCAGATTCAGAGCTGGTGTAAGCAGACATGATCCATGGGCTAAGACAGACCAGCTTACACAATCTGAAGAACTAGGCCCTGCTAAATAAAAATTGAATCAGGTCTCGTGATGTTTTTGTGTAGCTTTTTCTGGCTTTCCATCTTAAAATAGGCCACAAAGTCTGTGTTAAGAAGCTCCATGATTTAAGTTATGCAGCTGAAACTGAGTCCTTATGAGTTTATCTGACAGGGACAGCGATTTTTCCATACCTGCATCAGAAAGTGGCATGGATTGACTTCAGAAGTACAGTTCTTCCCTGGCCCTTTCCTGGCACCACTTGTGTGAATCCCATTGCCAAGGCAAACCTCTGTGTGTGTGTGTGTGTGTGTTTGTTTGTTTGTTTGTTTGTTTTCACCTGCATGACAGACCAGCCACCACAGAGGCTGCCGTCTGCCCAGCTCTTCACTGGTGCAAATCCCAAATAATTCTGGTAACTTCAGCAGAGTTGCTCAGGAGAGACACATGCAGTTGAGGCCAGGATCTGTTCCACTTATTTAAATAAATAAAGGTTAAATATCCTGGAAGATCCATTTTCCAGTGTCCTTAACCTTGTCTTTGCTGGTGACCTCCTTATTTATTTATTTACTTATTTTCAAACTGAGCTTTTCATGGCCATTGACATAAATTTTCCAGATTTTCTAATACGGAACATCTGTGGTCCCTATGCAGTGTCCTCTATAGGTCATGGGAAAGCTTTATCTTACTAATAAGCTCCATTCCTCTATATATTCAAGCCCAATTGACGGGGCCAAGTGTGTTTATAAATAAATATTGTCTTGTAATGACCATTTCCATATGTCCCAGAGGAATAGAGATTTAGTCCTTTTGAGCTGGCCAGCTGCCTCCTTTGTAACAGTGAGAACAGTTTTACCCTGTCTGGTTAACGTTTGATTTATGTGGAAATGAACTCCCCAAGGTGACAGGCCAGTGATACTGAAGAATGCAATGCTCCCAGCTACCCTTAATAGTCAGGGAAGTTTGTTCATTCATCCACCGTTTTTCTCTTCATCAAACAAAATGATGCGTGTGTTTATTGAATACCTCTGTTTGTCCCTGACTAGCTCTGTCTACCTCAGCCAAAACAGGGACAAAAGCATGAGGAAGGCAAGCGAGTTTTATTTGAATGCTATTCCATATCTTTCAGTAAGAGAAATGACCATTGATGTAGGACATTGCTAAGTTATGGAACAATACGTTTGCTGGGAAATTCAGAGAATGGATTGCAGAAATATCTGGTGAATGATTGGCCCTTCTTACTGATGAGTCCAACAAGAAATATGCTGCAATATGCCTTCTCTTCTGAATGAAGCATGATCTAATAGTTCCTTATCACTGAAGGATGACATACTGTCTCAGTGGCTTATTTCTTAATACTGTTCTATCAGAGAGAATATGTTGTATTTCTTACATGAGTCTTGATCTGCTCTGCATCCTCTTCCATCCAGGCAGCGATGCAGCAGAGGTCAGGATCCATCTTTTAAAGGCTTTCAGAAAAAATCCATTGCAGTTTTTAGAAGATCAACATACAGGACTAATGTAACATATCTGTTAATCTTCACTGCTTAAATTGTTCCTTTAGCTACATATATGCATGTGTTTATGTAGATATATACACACAGAGTAAAGAATGTTTATTCTAATTTTCCACTCTCCCAAAGCTTTGTAGTGTGTGGAAAGGAATGAACGTCTGTAGATTTCTATGATTTGGTTTCTTGTAAAGCCAGTCTGATAAACAGCCTCCAGGCTTGATTACTAATAAGAATTGATTCCTATGACTATAATTTCATCCTATCTTATAGTCTGTCAGAAATAGATTGGCTGTTTCGGTTGGTATGATAAATGTATTTCCAGCAAGATTTGGCATGAATCCAATGAAAGATGCCATTAAGAGAAGGACAAAAGTAAAGTATCTCTGTCTCAACTTCTGTGATTCCTTGATTTCAGACCGAAACAAAAGTATGGAAAGTTTCACAGTAGTGTCTTACCATGACACTAAAACCTGGGTTAAGTCTTTACATTAAAAAAAAAGTCTACCATCTTCAGTCAAATTTCAGGCCACAAATATTTAAGAATGAATAGCATTCAGGGAGTGATCAGACATTCCTATCCCAGACAGAAATAAACCCCAAACCCCCTGATCCTGGAAACCTGAACAGTGAAAGAGATGAGACATGGAATTTAAACCTTATCTCCCCTGTCTTCTCACAGCCTATCTCTTTTCAATAATATTTTATTTTTAATATTTCTTGGAATTCAATTACAGCTCTGATTTTTTTTGCCAGGCTGATCACCAGAGAAGACTGCCAGTGCTGGGTCACCGTGTAGCACCATGGTCACCTTGCCTCCAGAAGAAAGGTGACCTGAGCCAGGCTGCGGCTCCAGACCAAGAGCTCCATGCTGACACTGGGTTGCCCACACAGGGACAAGAAGTGCGAGAGGACAGGGCTGACGATAGTCAGAGGAAAAGAGGGGATGTGCATGTGTATGTGGGGGTAACTAAAACTTAGGACTAGACTGAGGAAAGAAAAGTCATTTTCCAGGACTTCATTTTATTATACAGAGAAAACAAAGAGTTATCCTTCTCCTTAGCGTGTTGGGGTTTAGCACTCAGTAAAGAAAGGTTATATCAAAATGGGGCATCTATTTTGGGTGTCTAGGTGTTTCTTCATTTTTGTGACAAATCCAATTTTGGCTGATGCACGAAAGACTAGACAGAGCCTCCCTTTCCTGTACTCTGGGACATGTTCTAGGGGAGAATTCAGCAGTAAACCAACTCCTGTGAATTAAGTTATTACAACCTTATTATGTTTTCCAATTCCTTTCATATAATATAACAATGTATGTTAGAAGGGGATGTGTGCACTGTGGTCTGGTTTTGATACTGATGAGATTTTGCATTGCAGTCCTGGCTCTTCTGTTTTAAATGGCAAAAAAGAAAGCCATATCACCAGGAAAATAATATAAAACATTGTTTGTAGACATTTAATTTCAGGTTTATGAACTAGATAAAAAACAAAACAAAACCCAGAACAATCACACCTCAAAAAGTTCAATTCATCTATTACTGCTGGGATCTGTTCAATTTTTTGTTATGTAAACTGCGTGATGGCCTTGCTTTCTGCTGGTGGGAAAATCTCCTGAGAAGAAATGTGTCTCTTGCTTCCTCTGGGAATGCTCAGTACCCTGGAGATGCTTCTTGCTTGACATTTTGTTTCTCAAGTGATTACTGGGCCTTTGCTCAGATGAGAGAAGTCATTTTTCTTTCCCTGACTTAAGCAGTACATGTAATTATGTAATTGTAAGGGTCGCTCTTTTACGCTTAAGGCTAAACTGGCTTATGACAGTGAATATACAGGGGTTTGTCCTCCCAGTGCTTTTCTGAGCAAGACTGAGCTGGGCTGGGCTACTTTGGCTACATTTTGGTGGCGGGTAGCATGGTGAGCTCAGGAAATCCCAGTTCAGTACTAGGCCATTGTCTATCCCTGCTTTCATACATTCTCCCACAGGGAATTTGGTGGCCAAAGCCAACAGACTTGAGTGCAAACCAGGGCAGCATACATGGCATAAGGGGTCAGTGGTGATTTGTGCCTGCTGTAACTATGGTGTACTTATTACATCACTGAACCAGAAACAAACTCTGCTTTGTTTATAAAATGAAAATACATATTTATTCTATCTTCTGGAAATACAGCGTACTTAGTGTGAATAATGCTTGTAAAATACGTTGAAATTGCATCTGGAAAACCTGAAGTCCTTCACAGAAGACCACATTGTGCCAGTAAGGAGTTAGGATTAGAAAGATTCAGATTATGTTCAGATTATGTCAGAACTAATCACAAATTTTAGCTAATCTGACCCTCTACTTTCTACCTGATACTGTTTTCTGATATGAGCTGCTTGCAATCACAGCATTTGGAAGACACTTTGCAGACTCACAGGAAGGATAGATCTAATAAATGCACAAAGGTGATCCAAACAGTGTACCTAAATTTATTTTCATTGTACAGTTTTCACATCTGTCATTTCAAACAGCACCAGTCTACCCTGCAGTGTCTGGAGTTCTGTCTCTATCGAAAAGGAGACAATTCTTTCAAAAACAGTACTGACCCATGAGGTATAAAATAGGGAAAAACAAATCCTGTTTGCTTACTTGCTTACTGATGGGTTTTTTTTTCATTATTAATTGAGCTCCTGTTGCTACATAATCTTCCTTTTTTTACCAGAAACCTATGAAACAAAAGTACACTGCTGCCATACAGAAAGGACAGCTAGAACCTTACTGCCGATTTCTTTTCCAGCAGAGGCTGCATTGAAATGTCTAAACAAAGATGCTTGTATGTGTATGTAAGTTTAGCATTAAATAACTCCCTGGGGCTGGAAGGCACACACCCACACTGCCTGGGAAGGGCTGCTTCAGGATTAGGAAAACTCCCCTGCTAGACAGATTTATGCTCTGGAGATCCTGCCACTTTTCACTTTGAGTGCTCTTCCTGCCTGGACTCTGGACTCTGGACTCTGGACTCTGGACTCTTAAGCATATATTTAACTTCAGAGGCTTCCTTGAGAATCCTCCTAATTTAAAGCAAGTGTACAGAGATTGCTGAACTGTTTAGGATTTCAGAGGTGCTCAGGTGTTTCTGTCTATCTCAGTGGGTAACAGCATCTTCAGTGTTTTAATTATGTTCACATGTATACGTACTAGCAGATGATACTCTATAGTTCACACTTTATTGGGTATTTATGTCTTATTATGTCCTACCCAGCGCAGCAACTGGAATCCAGTACTTGCAGGTCTTCTTTTCAGAACTCTTTGATCTGAAATAAACCAAAATCATATTTACTTTACCAAAAAGAATAGTACATTTAGTAAGAAATGTTTTTAAAACTGTGAACAGCTGACATTCATTTTTGCTTTCCTTAAAAGCCAGCCATCCTTTGACTTCTTCAGTGCATTCCCACATTAGCCTGGTTCCCTGGAGGAGCTGTCTTCTTCTCCCTTGGATGACGTGTTCCTTCAAGTCTGCTGCAGTAGTTTGGTCTCCGGTATCCCTGGACTCCTTCTTGCCCTGTCATTGTCTCTTTACAATACTCCATGTGTGCTGAAGATGGCTTGTCCTACCACTCTTGGTTTCTCTCTTTCTTTTACCCAGCTGCCCTTTGTTGAGCTGATTCACCATAGTGGCACAGCTGACACCGTAGGAACTGTTTCAGCATTCACTATCTGCTATTTATTACAGAGAATCCAGGTTGTTAATGCTCGGTCAGAGGGCACAAGGGACTATTCCGGTTCAGAGTGTGTGCAAGACCCTTACATGCAATAAACAATTGTTTAGCAAGAGGAAAAACAAAAGCCGTGAAAAGGAATCAGGAATCTGGTTTGTCTTTCACAGTCTTTTGAACTGTGGCAGCTCCGAGTGAGCCTTCCCTGGGGGGACATGAGGCACATGTGCTTTTCAGAGCAAGAAGATCCGGGGCTGATCCTCGCTGTTGCTGTGAAGTTTGCATGGCCACGGAATGCAACCCAGCTGGAAGTGAGTCCCTGCCTGATGTGAACGGGGAGGCACGTAGCTGTGTGGTCGCTACCGCTTTTCATGACTGAAAGTGCCTGTCCTGTATGGTGTGTGCAGCTCCCCATATGGCATCATCTGTGGCTGTGAGCGCTTGTGGAGCTCCCTGGGGCCATGAGTGGGTACTGAGAGTAAGTGTTAGCCTTTGAAAACTCAGATCTCTGAATGAAACCTTTTGGTAAGCCTGCCGTGTCTTTGCTAATAAATATTCACCCCTTGGGAGGTACATTTGTACCCTCTTTTGTGTGTGTGCCATGACTGATGCTGTTGGGCAGATGGGTCCATATGTATGGCAATTTTACTGAGTCGAACCACCACAGCCTCTTGATGATTTCATGCGCCAAATTACTATGGGCAAGTTTTTCAAAGGGAGGTCTGAAATCTGTTTCTACTAAAAGAACGCTTCCTTTTTCACAAAAAAGTTCAGGAACAAAACATAAATGATCTTTGCATGTGTATTTGCACATGCACACTTGTATATGCACACATTTTTCCATTACAGTTTATTTCCCCTGTGTAATACTCTGAATGACATTTCTGAAGTACCCATATGAAATGCCTGGAAATCCTAATGGGGGGAGAAAAATAAGTTTCATTTCGTAACTATCCTGCCCCTTTTTCTGTCCAGATGGCACACTGGCATGTATGAGCCTTTCTCCACCACTGCATGCATATGTAAGTCAAGTTGAAAACTTCAAAGAGGAAAGTGGTCATGTGAAACTCTCTGAGACACTTGACAGAAATTTAAACCAACACATTGCAAAGAGTTACAAACAAAAATCAATCTCAAAACCAGTGCTTCTCCTGTGACATCATGTCACATTAATCAGGTTAATGTGCCTGTAATCCTGCTAGGTTGCCCTAATAAGGATGAAAATTCCCCTTCACAGCCTGTTCTCCCAAACAAAAAATGCATCTTCTGCTGTGTCGGACCTTCCTTAATGTCTGCCAGAACAGATGGAGCTGGTAGCTTTGCTCAAAGGTCAATGTGGTTAGTCGAGGCCCTGGATGCGAGAGAAGTCCGTCACAGTGATGGTCTTTTCCTCTCTGAAGTACATGAGAGGGTCTCTGAGACATGAGGATTTGTGACATATATATATAATTTGTGTGTGTGTGTGGCCAGAAACTAAGCTTTAAATGGGATCTTTTGGCTGGAAAACCAAAGTAACAATAATGTGGAGAATCCCTACCGTCAAATCTGGCAGTGCAAACACTTACCCCTTTATATAAATTTATATATATATACCTATTATATAAATACCAAAAAAAAAAAAAAAAAAAAAAAAAAAAAAAAAAAAAAAAAAAAAAAAAAAAAAAAAAAAAATATTATTATAATGCAACACTATTCTACTACTAAGATATCTTTCTATTTTTTCTGCAGCTTCTGCTTTTTTTTTTTTTTTTTTTTTTTTTTTTTTTTTTTTTTTTTTCATTTTTCTGCCACCTCTGCTTTGAAGACTATTCCACTGACCATTCAGTGCATGGTTAGGAAATCTTTCTTTTAGTCATCTTAACTTCTCATTTCTCTGGTTTGGTGCCTTTACTCTAGTAATTGATATGACTGAAGTACATAAGCCCTGGACCTTCTCCAACTCCCCCTGAAAGCAACGTACAGCATAGCCCTTTGCATTTTAAACGTAGGATTTTCCATTACTTATAAACATGAGAGGTTTTAAACTATTATGATGAAATGTTTCAGGGGTTTGTGTATGATTTGGGTTGCACTGTTTCCAAGTTTAATTAAACAGGGGTGAAACATTTTTTAGGACTGAAGCAAGGAAAAAGAAAACCCAGAAGATGGCCCATTTTGCCTGGAGCCTTCATTGACAGAAGGGGCACAAGTAAGGGTCATGTGGCTACACTGGCGGCAGCTGCTTTGTGGCCTTAGGTGGTCATCTTACTACTCCTGGTTTAATTCTGTGACTGTCTTATGGTGACGTATGTAGTTTTTCTCTATCATCTTGGCGTTCATAACTTAGGCTGTGACTGAACAAAGCACTTAAGTGTTAACTTGAAGTCCTGTGCCAGTTAACCCTGGCCTACAGACAGCAAGGGTGTAGATACACAACAGGCAGTTGGGTCGATGTTATCACGCCCATGCCCCTAAGGGAAGGATGGCAACCTCTTACTCCACATTAATGCTTTTGCAGGGATTGTCTGACCTCAGTGAAACTGGTGAAACTTTGTTATTCAAGCCAAAAATAAACACAGTTTTAATATTGGACACAGCCTTACATGTTTAGTGATGGGACAGCTGTCCTTCAAAATCGAGCACAAGTTGAACCGTAGTACTGAGCTGGACCTCAGTGGTAAATGTAATCATGCCCAACTATATGTTTTCCTGGAATCATTCCTCAAGACGTACCATAATAAATTGGATTGTGGAAGGCTTTTTTTTTTTAATCCCTGAAAAAGGACACACTGAAAAATTTGGCCTCAGTCACACAGTTTACTACAAACCTTCACAGAAACATGATGCAATATCATAAGCAATTTTGTTGTAGTCGAGCAGTTGATCAAAATGGAAACTTACTCTTTGCTCATTGCCTGTTACTTTTAATTTTTAACCAGAATATCTGAATTGATGTTTGAACAGATTATTGTCCCTGAAGGAAAAAAACCCATGACTGATAATGACATACTTAATACCAATGTCTTTAAAATTAGGTTAAATTAAATATTTCAAGAAGCATATTCAGACTTGTATTCCATTTTTCATGTTAATGTATAGATAGTTCAAAGGGGTTGACTATAAGGAGAGCTTCAGTTCAGAAATCTTATTACTCTCTTAATTTAACACAAAAGATTTAGAGAATATGGTGAGATTTTGTATATGGAAAAAATAGCTCATCACAAATAATTTAATCTGATCGGCCAGGAATAGTATCTGTTTATAACATAATTTAAAACACTAGCTAAGTCTGAGCATAGAACGTCTTTTATTATTTTTGAAATGCTGTGAGATGCAAAGCTGACCACCCAAGGGGCTAATAATTATCACTTGCTCTTGGTCACACTCAGCAGAGTTTCTTCTACTGGGTGTTGCAACCCTTCAGTTTTGCTTTATGTCCTGGCCTTGCTGAATCTGAAAACCGTGACAGTCAGCAGAAGCAACCCCTTTTTGACAGGCCAGTCCAGATCACCCAGAATCAAAGACCTAACATCAAAAAATATACCCTGAAGGATAACAAGGCTGGGCCATGGAAGGATGCAATTAATTTTCATGGCTATTGTGGTTACAAAAATAGCACTTGAAGAGAGCAGTGATGTTCCCTGGGTGAGGAAGACACTGAGCCCCAAACCACGACAGCCCTTTGCAGTCACTCCAGTGCCATTCCTCGATTTAATGATCTTTGCAGTAGACCTCAGACCATAAAACCAAGAAATACAATTTCACTTTGGCCCACACAGAAGCTGGCTTTCTCATCCTTGCTACTAAGCCAGAATGTAACAACAGTAGGAAGCAAAGTAAACTCCTGTAATGATAAGATACCATAATTTTTACAAATTATCCCCAGGGACATTTGTCAGTACTGTTTGAAGGATCCATAATTAGCACTGAAATGCATTTGTCAAAATAAATCAACAATTTGGGGATGCCTAACCCTGGTTTTTTTTTTTCCTTGTTTGTTTGTTTCCTCAGTGGGAGCTTAATTTAAGACTTTTGAATCAGAGGGAGCCTTCCTCTTGACCAAAACTCATTAACCCTCCCTATTCATAAATTTGGAGTGCAGAAGGGACCATTAGATCATCCCGTCTGACCTCAGCAGCAGCACAGGCCATGACATCATGCACAGCTACTCCTGCACTGAGCCCAGAAAAGTGTGTTGAGACTAACACATATCCTCCAGAAAACTACAGCATGTTTGTGGGTACAAGTAATGTCTTCAGGTGGATCAACTCTTTTTTAGAGTAGAAGAAAAAAAAAAAAGTGTTAAAACTTTGTTAAAGGTGAAGAGAGAATCCATCACTTTTTTGTTTGCCTCTTCGAATTTTTAACAACCTAAATGTTAAAATTATTGGTAGCAATAACTAAAGTATGGACAATGTTTTCCTTGAATGCATGGTTTTTGTCTTTCTTACGTTGTAGTATGTCTTGATGGTCCTAGCATATTCCCTTCACTGCTAACCAATAACTCATCAGTGGTCTAAAAGGAGAGTCCTCAGCCAGAAACCTACTGAATACTTAATATTTTTAAATATTTCTTTTAATCCAAGCCCCTTGGTGATGTGTCCTGACTGTGAGTGCCTCAATCTCAGTGGCTGTTTCTCTTGGACAGCACTGATCTCGTCTCTGCAGGCTAAATCTCTCTACACTCTCCAATAAGGGAATGTGGGAACATATTTTATCTGTACTGTCCAGTTATCACATGAGAAATCTTTTTTTTTTTCAAGTTCAAAGAATTCTTAAGGGGAAGTAGGAAACATAATTCAGAGAGATAGGGCCGAGAAGCATTATTAATATGCTAGGGGTATTAGAAATTCTTGCCTACCAGCTTAGATTAGTCTGGATGTGATGTAAACACACATATGGAAAATATATTTTAACATAAGAATTTGGGGGAGAAAAAGTTAACTCTCACCTGGCTATGCAAACAACCCAAACGAAGGAATCAGGTTTAGAGAAGTGGGAATTTACTCCATCATTTTGTATTTCCCTGCCATCCATCACACACAGCAAGAGTGTCCCCCATCAGCTTGACATGAAGAACGATACCTTCCTGTGAAGGACACTGTCCAAAGCACCTGGGGAGCCACGCTGCTTCCCAGTCTGTTCCTGGGGACAAGTCACCAATCCAGGGCACTGACACCAGGGTCCTTGCTGCCTCCAGCTCCAACCCCACGTCCACAAGCCCCAGCATCACTCCCCAATAGAGTCTGGTGCCGGTGACCACAGCTCCTGGAGTCAGCCACCACCCAGCTCACCACGAATCCCAAGTTCGGTGACTGCAAGCATCCGGAGACCAGGCTGACGCACACTTGTAGGATGCCATGCTGGGGCTACAAAACCCTGTTGCTAATAGTAGCACAGCACAAAATCAGAGTCTAGCAGGACATGATTTATTACTTGATGGTGCCTTCCAAACCCCCACCAGTGTTTTGAAAATACCAGGCTCCGCAGAGAATATAATTTGTCAAAAATAATGAAAGCTTTGTTCCTTTCATCATGTAATATCTAATGTTTTTTTCTCCAGTCAAAGTTCCTTTCTGGTCTTGGACTAACTGCTTTTTCAGCTTGCAGCAACAAGCATTTGCTAATAATAATCACTGGAGAGCTTGGAAACTGGTTTCACAAAATGTCCTCAATCTTAGTTTGTGAAGGAAGAAAAGATATGCAGAATTAGCCATGTTTTTTCAATCAGCAAGAATAGTGTGTGCATACCACTTTCCAGATGGAAAAGCAAAAGCATGATTCCTTGCCTGAACTTTATGCAATATAGATAAAGGCACGTGCTTTTGTGAAATACATTCAAGATGGCTGTGAGGTAAGTCGAGTCCTGTGCCTCTGAAATGACCGGATGGACTACAGTAGGACATGGCATTAGGGTAAAGGCCTATTGCATACATGAGGTATTAACTAAATCTGAATGTACTTCTGGCTCTCTTGCTGTACAATGTCTTGAGTATCCCAGAAAGTTTGGGTTAACCCTTCTGTGGATGGAGCCCAGCAGTTGTATTCGCAAGGGCAAACTGCTGTGGTGCAACACGTGCCCGTGTAGCAATACTCAGGAGGGGGATCGTTTTACAAGGCCACAGTCATGCCAAGTGTTATGGAGGGGTTCAAAGCATGGCTTGCCGCAGGCTTTAGGGGGGTTTGGTACACAGAGCAGGATGCAGCTGGGTGCGCTGGAGGGTGCCCAAGAGGGGTGCTTTGAGCAGGCAGGAGTGTCATGGCCCTGACAGGAGACCAGTGGCCATCTGAGCAGCTGTGGGGGCCAGAGAGGGTGCCCCAGGGCACCCAAAATACTCCCAGTTATTGCTCGTTGAGTCGTGATCCCACTTCCATTAGCTTTTAATGCTTAGATGTCTATCCTGCTTGTATCTTCAGCAGCCCTGGTCCAGACTAGGCTTGAAGGGCAACCCCGCTGCCTTGCCTGTGGCACAGACCAGCCTGGCAGCCCCACTCAGCCAGGTTACCCCCTCCAGCAGGCAGCCCCAAACCCCACATCGAGCCCTGTCTGGTTCAGCAGCGCTCTCCTCCATGCCACGGGCACTGAGGGCTCCTCCCTGGAGCCAGACTTTTTGGGCTCTGGGCAGCACTCAATGACCGTACGTTGCACATCCTGGCAAGGCTTGGCTGCAGCTGGAGGTCTCCAGTGGCTGGCTTCACTGCAGGGTTTGATGGCATCACTCTGATGAGGATGAAACACAAGGAAGAGCCCTTGTGTTTGCAGTCTGCCAGCCCTCCTGCAGTGACCTGATCTACCTGCCCTGCTCAGGATGAGCCCGTGCCAGGGTCCTGCCTCTGTCCCTGGCTCGCACCAGATGTTTCAAAAGAGAGCGCAAGAAATCCTGAAGGTGACAGCTACAGAATAACCTGCCAACAGCGAAAGTTTCCTCCAAATCCTATACTCAGAGGTTGGCTTCGACCCTGGAGCATTAAGCTTTATATCTCCTGTAAGCACTCTCTGTTTGTTTGCTCTCTATGTCCCCACTACGGTAACTCTGAATCTTCTGGGTGTCCAAAGAGAGGACAAAGGGTGTCTCTGCCATTTTTCTGTTTAAAATAGAGAAGTTCTTTAATTAAGGCTAGAAAGAAAAAGTAAAGTGCAGTCCCAGATATTACGCCTGTCCTGGAAGGAATTTATAATCACTTTTCTACTCTTAGGAAATAGTTTTGCTCCCCAGCGGCATCTGCCTAGTAGGCTGTTCAAAGAGACAAAGCATATTAAATGCATGGAATAAGCAATGTCAAGTAACGCAGTTCCAGTTACACCATGTTACAAGGGGATGGGAACGGTAGGGACACAAATAAGTGTGAAGGGATGGCAGTCAGACAATGCTTATACATTATTGCTTCTAATCTTCTAAATCACTACCAATGAGAGAGACGGATGGTTAAATGCCAGCATGAACTGTCAGCAATATTTGGTAGAAATCTCAACTGTCATTCTTAACTTGGCAGTGTACTTTAAACACAGAAAACTTCAAATCTAAAATAAAGCCCCTATCATCTGATAAATTTGCCAGGGAGAATAAATAATTAAATATATTGAACCATGGTGCTGCCAGCTCATCCCCTCTCAGCAGGCATGATGCTGCAAAGCTGGGTCTGAAACCTGTCCTTCAGTGAGGAATGCAGCTCCCAGCCCAAAAACCTCCCTGCTGCTCTCCACAGCCAGCTGGGTGGCTTACCCCGACTGCTTCTGCCACCAGCCTCTTCCAGGACCACAAAACTTGCTCAAGAAAGGGGCTTTGCACTAAGGGATTTGCTGCAAGGAGCAGGAGCACAGCACATATGAACATGACATTCATGACACAAGGGTCTGCCTTGTGTATCTGTTCAGCATCCTTGCGTATGACTGAGGTGTCTTAGTGTTATCTCAAAATACCAATATCCCTATAGTAGCCTTATGGGAAAGAGAGTACATTAGGTGTAAAGCAGAGAGAGAGATGAAGGCAAAATAAAAATTGGAAGGAAGAATGTAGTTAAGGAGAAAATGAGAAAATGGTTGTGGGTAAAAAAAATCTCAGCTGAAATACTGAGAGATTATTGAGATAATATAAAATTATTACTCAAAAGGACTGTGGAAAAGGCTGGGATACAAGAAGGACTAAGAGTATAGAAGAATGAATGGAGAATACAAAGGAAAAAAGGGAAAGAAATAGGGAAGAATCAGAGACGGAAGAAATCGTTATTGTCACTTTTTTATTTTGTAGAACATTGACTTCTGTACAGCATCTGACTTAACCATATATCGAACAGACAGCCTCAAAGAAATTCACAGCCCTGGAAATGGAGGCCAGAGACAAATTGTATATGCTTCGCTCTGACTCTTCTTGGAAGCTACAGATGTTCATTGTTTGAACACACAATGGACAGATTAATATCTCCAGATGTTCACCATCCATCCTCCCAGAACATTAACGGGCAGGCCAGGGAATTAATGCTTTTAGCAGAAACTTCAGTTTCCACTACTGCTTCAGATGAAGTATTTTGTCAGTGTTCATGTTCTGGAAAGCACCTGCTCCAAATGCAGGGAGCCTACACTACAGAGCAATGCCCCTCCGTGCCACCACCCAACACTGCACAAAGCCCACAGACCGTCCATACAAGTGCTGATGAACTGACTTCTAAAGAGAATGAGAATCCAACATTGCTTGTGACTATTTTACCTGATAGGAATAAACAAATATTTAAAATTACAAAAGTATTTAAGTGGTTGAGTGGCTTGGAGAGTCAGTACAAGGATAGTACTTCTCTTGAGCCACAGACACAACAAGACAACTTTTGTAAGAAATTTGAACAGGAATTTGTCCATAATTATACTTCTTATTCACAGGGGAAAAAAGCATGCATCAATTCAGCATTACCAAATGTGATACAATTAGTTGTCATACATTTATTTAGTCTTGTAGAAAAATTTGTGATGACATTTTTGGGAAGGCTCTAGATAACAAATGCCCATTTTAATTTGAAGAGAAAAGCTGCTTACCAGCAATTCTCAATGCCATATTATATAAAAACACAGGTGAGACACTGCTGAAAAACAGTAATTCAGCAGCAGCACCAAAGTCCCCCTGAAAATTATTCAGATAGTTTTGAAAATACTATCTTTAATATCACTGGCATGGTTCCCTCTCATTCCCATTCACAAATTCCCACTGGCAAAAAGTAACCTTCTGCTGAAGCAAACAGACTTAATCCTACGAAAAATACTGCAAGTGAAGGAAGTGCACTTGTTGCCTTCAGTGTATGAATCTATAAGAGAAAACAAAACAGGATTTGGTCTTCCACCGATATGAAGAGGATGTTAAAGAGGCGTGTGCTTTTTTCAACTTGAATAATTTCAGTGAAATGGATGCTTAGGTGGCAGCCGGGAGGACTTGAGTTTCTCAGCTTGGGCTACAGCTACATTACAGATGCATGCTGTCCTGCAGCAGAGTATCTCACACTAAGAAGAAGAGCAGTGCTCTGCAAGAGGCCGTGCCGTTTCGCTGGTTTTTCTGCCAGTGCTGCCTGGAGCAGCACCAGTTTTCCTGTGGGATGGTCAGGTCACTTCAGCTGACCTGAATTTGCTCTCAAAATGCCTTTGCTGTACACCAATGGAAAGAAAAGGTCTGGAAAACTGAAGGTAAAATACTGGCTCTTCTCCAGTGAAATCATTGAGGAATTTAGCTACTCCTTTCAAGAGAACATGGAATTCACCCCAAAAAGTTCAATATCCAAATATCCCGCACAAAATCCGTGGGAGCTGTATGCAGCAGTTTTGAAAAAGCACTCACTTCTGCCTGCAGGTGGGTAACCCACTTATATAGGAAAAAACCACATTTTGTGACAGCAGAAGCAGGTAAGAAAGAGATCCTTGATAGGAAAAATACGATTTAAAAAATTAGCATGCCATTAAAACAAGTATAAATACACATTATATTACATGAGTGAACTGTGTTTTCTTTGGTGTACATGCCATTTTTTATTAATTCATACACTAAGTGCTAAAGTGTTTCCTAATGCCATTAGGTGGTGTTTTCAGTAAGTAATAGAATAAATAGTTCTTGCACGGTTCTTTTCTGCATCGTGTTCTCATTTTCTTAAGTAAAAGAAAATTTAAACAAAACACCACAGGTGCCTCCTCCTTCCAAAGCCCACCAACCTCGCACAAAGCTGTGTATCACGTTTCTGAGGCACTCTGGCTCCCCTCGGGCGTGATAAACTGCACTTTGGGCACGATGAGGGAGGGATTGGTTCTCCGCATGGAGTTGCTCCTCCGAATGGAGTTGTTTCTCCTCATGGAGTTGCGTTTCCGCAGGGAGTTTTGGTGGGACAGCTCGCTCTTCTGCAGCGTCTGGATGAGAATGGACGGCTTCTCGTCGAGTTCCCGGGCACTGCAACGTGGCGCTGCCACTTTGACGGTGTTGCCAAACTTGGAGTAGTCGACTGCGTACACGCCTTCCTCTTCGGTGACGATGGGCACAAAGCGGTGACCCCACAGGATCTCCTCTGCTATGTAGGAGGTTCTCGCCTGCGTCGTGATGCCAGTTGTTTCTACGACTCCTTCAAGTATCACGATGAGCTCCAGGTCCTGGAGCGCCAGGTCAGCAGCGGAGATATCGTAAAGAGGACTCCGCTTGTCTATGACGTGACAAATGATTAAGGGAGCCACAAGGAAAATATTGTTACTTTCAATGGGGTTATCCACAGGGATATCTACTTGGTGAATGGGTATGACTTCTCCTTCAGGGGTCGTAGTCTTCCTCACAACCTGGATTCTCACCGAGGCGCTAATGATCATGCTCTTCCTCAGGTCTCCCACTCGAAACATGAAGCAAAGTTTGCCATTTCGAACTGCAATGACCGCCTGCCGGCTGAAAATCAAGGTCTCAGCCCGCCTGTGAGCTTGTGCAGTTTTCATGAATATGCAGCCCAGCATGACAGCGTTGATGATCAGACCCACAATGTTCTGCAGGATCAAGACCGTGATGGCCAAGGGACATTCCTCTGTCATCATCCTGCCCCCAAAACCAATGGTCACCTGAACTTCAATGGAGAAGAGGAAAGCGGAGGTGAAAGACCTGGAGAAGAAGATTGCACAAAGTTAACTCTAAGGACATGGGACACAAACTGAAAAGCTATTTACATACACTGTCTAGAAACAAACTTAAGGACCTGTTTGTACAGTCACGGTACACTTAAGCCTTCTGTTAACACCAGCAAAAGTATTGCATGCTTGATGACTCTGTTTTTGTATGATCAGTGCTGTATCTGATGGTGACAGGGAAGACCTCAGAGCCTGAGCTCCTAAAAGACCATCTGTAACACTAGGTGACCATGAGAAGCTCACTAGATCCTCTGTTCAGGAACACATACTGCCCACTGTGTTAGTCGACAGTGCTGTAACACCTGGGCTTTCCACCTTCTCCATCCCATGAAGCTCTTGGTGGAGAGCGGTGGTTTTGGCAACAGTGAGCAATCGGCTGGCACACCGAGATTCTTCCACCAGCCTGTGCAGGGAAAGGAGACGGGGAAAACTGCAGCATTTCACTCATACTACCTGAGTCATGACCCCCTTTAGCAGGATTTCCTGGAGGGAAAGGGAACACTCCCAGATTCGTGACACTTCCCAAACCCTTGCTCGCCTTGCAACTGAGCCCGCAGGATCAGGCTGCAGAGAGAGGCCAGTGGCCTCCATGGTCCTCTCTCTCTGCACATCCCGGCAGGAGGACAACGCTGTGACCCAGGGTTTGGGTTTAGCCCACTGCCGTGGCAAGACTAGCTGGAAAATTTCAACACAGAAATGGGTTGTAGAAGTGTGGGTTAAGTTAAATGTCCCTAATATGCTATGGTGCTGGACATCAGAGGATGCCGTCCGCAAACTTTCCAAAATACATTATTTATAATCGTCCACAATGTCATATCCTCTGTATATACCAGGGTCTTTAATTTCCTTTTATAACCAGATACATCCTTCACCAAAGTCTCTTATGTCTAAAATCAGTACCTTGGGGTTTATCCAGCAGGCTTGCAGCACATTGGGTCTCATATGAACTAATATCATAGTCACCCTTTTAACACAGTGCAATCCACCAACATTTGAAGCATCGCCATGCTCAACGTGGCTTTACCTATGGAAAATATGTCCTGCCCATGAAGATGGTTCTAAACCATTCATTGGGTTTGGTTTGTTTTTCAATTAATCTGCTTTTAAATAATTTTTTCTTTTTTTTCCTAACCATATTTTCAGTGAACCTGGGGTCATGAGGAGCCATTAAAATAGCATAGGCAATATCAGGGATAATTTTCTGTAGAATGAGAAAGTTCATCTTTCAGAAAACCAGCCAGTCTCTGCAGAGATATCTTTGAAAGAACTTTGTTCTTTTTTTGCCTTTTCTATTTTTTTAATCTTTGGCAGAGTCCCTTGTATTGAGGGGTTTATTTTTGCATTTCACTCTGAAGAAATCAGGGACGAAGGAGTTAATTAATAGAATCCATGGAATGGTTTCTTATGTTCATGAATATTTAGTTACATGCAGAATGAAGCTTCTGGTTTAAACTTAATTCAGCTTAATTCAACTTAAAGCTCTGTGGAGTAAATATTCTGATTTCCCTTAACAGTACTCCTTCTTAAAAAATAAGAAAAGAGAATCCACCTTTTTATAGTGCAAGTAACTGAAGCAGCAAGTTTGTACAGCATTTTGACCATGTGAAGAGGGAGCCAGAAACTCCAAATCACAGTATTCCCAGGTCCTTCCCCTTAGAGTTGTGTAACAGTTTTCCTCTTTGGATAACGTTTGCTTTCTGTTGCAAAGAAAGAGCTGTGAGACTTAGAAATTTCTGCAGCATTTTGAAAAATTAAAGTGCTGTGCAAGTCTAGGCACTGGTTAAAATTTCCAAAACCAGGTTTCCTGTAAATCTGTAATGGCACCTACTCAAGAAAGCTCTCCTGAAATATCTGTGGACCTAAATCTCAGGAAAGTAGGTTAAAAAATATTTGTCATTATTTTGGCATACATATCATTGCAATATTAAGTATATTTTACATCCAACAACTCACCATTCTTAAAAATGTCAGCAATCATATTGCGATTTCACGACTTTGTCCAAAGCTGCAGCCAGATTTACAAGATGAAGTATTTCACTATGAAGGGAAAAGATTTTCCATGGCTTGGACATGGACACTTGAGCAGCTGTTGGCTGAACCACCCCAGGTACTTGCACGAGGGAGCGATGTGTGTTCTTTGCCATGGGCTAAACCAGAAAGTTACACCGATTCATTTGCTCTGCTTTTTCACACCCCTCCAGGCTGTCCTTGCAGCCATCCTGGAAGAGCCGCCGGCGTGTGGCTGCCGCAGCCGGGTCTACAGGGAGGGAGTGAAGGGCAGAGCCTCGGCCATGGGTCCGCCTTGTCCCAGCGGCATGAAGCCCTCGGCAGCCGGCTCAGGCTCTGCGGGGTGGCCCAGGAGCCCCATGGGGAGCCCCATGGGGTGGGCCAAGCCGAGGGGGCCGCCAACCAAGCGGAGGGATGTCCCCCCAGCTGACCCCTGGCTAATTCGCTAATTCGGGTTGGACAAATCCCACAAATCCCAGAAAAGCTGGGGGTGACACCCCAGCGGGTGCAAACTGGGTCATGATGTCTCATTTCAGAGGCAACTGCTTGTGGCCCGTTATTGGAAAAGAAATCAGACAGCAACACCCTCCCCCCCGCCCCAACTCCCCAACCTAATGAAGGTTAGCTTGGAAAAATCCCCATTTCCTTTAGCTTGGAAAATCCCCATTTAGCAAAAAAGTGTCAAAACAAAGGGAGAATGAAATCTCCGCTCCCTCATGAGCCAGATACACTGTCCCTTCAAACTTGGTGAGGTGCCTCAGAACTATGTGCAGGAGAAAGGAGAAAAAGGGAAGCGGATACTCCGATGTCTCAGCGGACCCTGCAGTCATGTCCCCCCCCCCCAGTCCTTCACAGCACTACAACGTGTAAAGGCAGCTGATCTGGGGCAGTCTGGCGGTACCGAATCAGGATTTTTCTGCTTAAAAACCTGGTGCTATAAAAAGAGATCTTACTGATGAGATGACCCCACCTCCAATTAACAAACACTATTCTATTCCATGTACATATGTGTCAGTTTATCAGTGCCTTGAAAATTGTCGTGGCTTTGGGGATGGAGAGTAAAATACTTTAACAGGTGACATTTAATCTAGTAGTCCCTTAAGCTTTCACTGTCTGACACATCATGCGCACTGTGGAAACTGTTCCTCTATCAAACTGCTGGCCTATGGCTTCATCAAGGTATTTTGAAGCGCCCTGTATTTAGCTGTCTCATGAGAGTCATCTTGAAAGACATCTAGTTTTGCCCTAAGTGGCACTCTTCTTGCTAGCCCTGCCTGACACCCATGGCCAGTGCCCTGCCTGACACCCATGGCTGGTACCCTGCCTCTCAGGCACCGCTCTTGGGGTGGCCGCCTTTTGTTTGTGCGGCGAGTGGCTCGCACCACATTGGGGATGCTCCCGCTGCCGTAGACAACGTTACAATACATATAACACATACCCACTGTTGTAGCAGGCTCTTATCTCGACAGGCAAGGTATGTTACCCACAGAGTGTGGAGACACATGAAAATCAGCAGGTCTCCCTCTCTCTCAGATCCTGTAAGGAATCAAAGAAATCTACAGTACAGTATTTTCCAAGCCCAGAAGGCTTGCTGAATTTACGTAATCTAGAGGAAAACACTGCACTTTTCAACTGTCTCAACCAAACACAACAGTTCATGTAAATCAGAAGCTGCATTTTAGGCATTGGCAGGACAGCAGGCAGCTCTGTTTCCCCCTTTCTTCATCCCACTGACCGTACTTTACCTGACACACGTCACACATGGTGTCCACTTCGTGCTGTTCGTAGTGCTTTCTGTGCTTGGGTCCATGTCACCGTGGGCAAAAGCCACCAGCCACCACATCATGGCGAAGAGCAGCCAGCTGCACAGGAAGGACATAGTAAAGATGACCAGCGTGTGACGCCACTTCAGGTCCACCAAGGTGGTGAAAATGTCTTGCAGGAATCGCCCCTGCTCGCGGATGTTCTTGTGTGCCAGGTTGCATGCCCCGTTCTTGGCGATGAAGCGGGCTTTGCGTGGCCGGTCTCGGATGCGGGGCTTGCGCAGGTTCTCGGCAGCAATCCGTGCCAACACATACTCTTCAGGGATGATACTCTTCCGAGCCAACATCTTCCTGCCACCATAGTCCACTCAGTGAGATGCAAAATGGGGGGTGGTCCCTCTAGCGCGTCTCCTCAGGGCTCAGCCTACCCTGCAAAAAGAGAGAACCTGGTCAGATTTGTCACCTATGCACTACAGGAAGAAGCCCCCATTAGG
Organism: Gymnogyps californianus; assembly: GCF_018139145.2. Classification (NCBI taxonomy): domain Eukaryota; kingdom Metazoa; phylum Chordata; class Aves; order Accipitriformes; family Cathartidae; genus Gymnogyps; species Gymnogyps californianus. The sequence goes on from NC_059471.1 coordinate 143,980,714, forward strand.
TACCCCCTACCGACAACCATTACATTAAATGTCACTGTATGACTACTTGTTCTACAGTGCCCTCCCTCTTTCAGACCATCATTTTTATATAAGCAATTGGTATCAGCTCGTAACAGAAATGAAAGATGCTATTTTGACACTCCTTGCAGGAAGGGAGGCTGCAGAACAGTCTTGCAAACTTGGTGTAAAGTAACATGACGTACGACAGGTCGGTTCCTGAGGCCGTTTCTCCAGGAGACAGCAGTGCCCAGCTGGGTACCGCAACACGGAGCACTAAGTTATTCGCATCCTCCAGGACCTGAAGAATCAGACTTCTCTGGTTTGAACCAAGGCTAGTCTGCGGAGAGACCGTGGAGACTCATTTCTTACGGCTATAGCCCCGCAGTGCAGCCAGGAGCCCTGCCGAAAGCCCCCGTCCAGTCCCCCGAAAGCATCACAAGAAGGAGCCGAGCTGGCGGTGCGGCAGGCAGGGAGCGGGACTCCACGGAGCAGGCGGTCGCATTTCCCCTTCGCAGCTCTCCCTCCTTTCCGGGATTAGGCGGGGAAACCCTCCCTTTATTCCCAAACTTTGTCCCCAAACGGGTGACAGAACAAACCTACGGAAAGCCCGGCTCCCCGCAGCTCCCCGCCGGCTGGCTCGTCCCACCGGGGGAAAGGCAGGTGCTGCCTGACCCCCCCCCCCCCCCCGCCGCTTTGCATGGGACCCCCCCCCGCCCCGACACGGGGCTCAACCGGCCCCGCGCCCCGCCGCCGCCGCCCCCAGCCCCCGCCCCGCCGCCGCTTAGCGCAGCGCGGCGGGGCGGGACGCGGCCGGGCCGGGCGGGGCGGAGCGGGCCGGGCGGGGCGGAGGGGAGCGGAGCGGAGAGGGCGAGGGACCCGGCCGGTTCGGCTCCGCAGCGCCGGGCCGGGGCGGGCTGGGGGTCGGGCTGAGCGGCGGGCGGCCGCGGGGAGCGGGGAGCGGCGGGCAGGGCAGCCCGGGGTGGCCGGGCGCGGTGCGGGGCACAGAGACACGGGCACACGCGTCCGTGCGCGGAGCGGTGCCTGCGGCGGATCGGGTGGTGGGGCGTTTTCGGCTGGGTCCAGCAAATTTAGCAGAGGAGCAAGGTGCTTACACTGTTTGCTTGTGCCTTTTCTGCAGGGAGCCGGCTCTGTCTGGGTACGCAAAGCCAACCCCCGGCTGCAGCAGGGCAGCGGCACGCTTCCTTGCTTCCTCTGGTAAGCCAAGAGTTGTGCCTTTTTAACTTTGTCATGCCTCGAATCTCGCTGAGACAGCTTGCAGACAGAAAGCGAAGCGTGTGCATAAGTGTTTGGAGGACCGAAGCCAGAATCTCATGGCCTTTGCTGCTTTTGACAAGCTTAATTACCTGTTTCTGCGAGAAAAGAAAAAAGACATTCCTTTTTATGGTTCACAACTCTTGTTGGGCGCAGAGTCAGGCCCCTTACAAAGTTCAGCTGGTGTAATGGGCATTGGCAGATGGGTAGTTGTATAGGGGATGGGTATAGGAGAAATTACGCACAATGGCAAAAAACAAACAGTGAACTCGCAGAAGTTCATTCTTTTTCCCACAGGTCGAGGTTTACAGTTTTGGCTCTTGTGTTTAATGGAAACTTGCATTCTTGGAAATTGCAGCTTTTTTTCCAAAGTCTTAGGGTTTGTAGTAGGAAGAATAAACAGTACATCAACTTTATGAAAAGATCTAAATTTAGATTTTAATGAAGCAAAGTGCAGACATTTCATTGTGTCAGATTAACTCCCCCATGTCCAAGGAATGTGTGTGTGTACAGTAGGGAGGTTTCTAAACTTTTCTGTGTGTCACTCAAGTGAATGACCTATACGGTATAAAATCTATACAGAACAAAATACCTTACTTCTCTCTGTAAACTGGAGAAAGAAAGAAACGCTTGACAGGCCTGCTGCGATCAGGAAGGTTTTAAGCGTATTCAGGCTTGGAAAAATTGAGAAGGCGCATTTGACAGGCAGTGTAATCCTCGGTTTGAAGATATCCACCCTGTTGAACACACGCACGTGCTCAGCTTTAAATAGATGAGTGATTCCTGGAAACTTTTCTAGCACTATCCTTTTCTAATATGAGATATCCAGTAGTCAGAAAAGAGACAGACTTAAAGCCTCAGTCATATTAGGCAATTAGCTAAACATTTGTGTATGAAATTAACTTTAGGCAGATGACCAGCTCCAGTCTGAAAAATCAGGATCTAAACCAGGTACCTTCAGATTCTAACCAGACTCTGAGTATACATACATAAAGTCACTTGGGTGGGTATCTGCAGGATCAGCGTTGCTGGTGCCAGCTATGGCATTTCATGGGCTGGGCTTGGAGAACTCGGGACGTTACCCTGCTACAAATGGGGTGGCAGAGACTGGTCTTGGGGGGCTGACTCATTTGTTTGATGCAGCCTCCAAAAGTGCATCTCACTTGGGTGTAGCTACTGGAAATAACTGATTTAATACACGTGAAAGAAAAAATCCATTCCCTTTTCCTTTTTTCCTTATCCTTTTCCTCCTCCTTTCTCCCTTTTAGCTCCTATGAAGTATTTGTTCCATGCTAGGGTTAGAAACAAGATTGATGTTCCATAGTATGGCTGATAGCTGCATCTCAAAAAATAAAGAACTGTCTGGGAACTGCATGGAAACCCCTCTCCTTTTTCATAAGATTCTTGAATCCTATTATTTTGCTTCTGACACAACTTTACTCATGTCACATGCCCAATTGCACAGTTTACTCTGAAGTTATTGAAATCCACAGCTTTATAAACAGGGACACAGAAACACCAAGAAATGTCACTTTTATTTACTTGCCACCTGAGAGCATAACCCACCACTGCGGCTGCATTCAGCCTCAGCCCCTTTTCACTCTGCCAAGGCCCCTCAGCTGCCGCTGTGCTCCTCACCCCATCTCTGCTGGCAGTGACTGGGACTGCGTGACACACAGTTAGCGGGTGGATTAGCAGCTAGTTTGGCAAAATGGATCAAAATCATCTTTGAGGGCAGGTGGGAGCAAGGAGGGACCTTCCTCAAGCTGGTCAGGTGGAACAGAAACTGCTGCCAGTGCTGGTACTGTCAGAGATCCCTACGACCTCTCAGCCCTACTTGTTCCCCGCAATGGTTTCTTCCCCCTTAATTGGGCACCATGCAGAGGCCGGATTTTTTGTAGCTGAGATAGGTAGGGGTCCCACCAAACACACACAAATAGTCTTGGCACAACCCCAGTGTGACTAAAAAAAAGTTATGGATTGTTTTACCTGTCGTCATACATTGGAAGAAAAGTGCTCATAAAATCCCGTCTTTCCATCTCCGCCTGTTCAATACTGAAAGAGCTTCCCCCTCGCAGGAGGGGATGCCTTCCTCCTCTCTTACACTTGAGATGAGCTTTGAGGAAGCCTGCTGGGCCGTGGCCGCCAGAATGTGAAGAGTAGGAGCACCAGAACTATTCCCTTTTCCTGGTTAAACGTTATGAGACATGATTTTGAGCACAGCATCCAATTCCCCAAGTTACAGTGTATGAATATGCTCTGGAGAGTGACAGCTACTAAAAATGTTCCCCTTTGCCCTTTTAAATACTTGCTTGGTTGCCACATGCACATTCAAGTCTGAGATTTAAGTAAGAGCTGGGAAAATCTCCCAAAATGTCTCCTAACCCATTTTGTAAGGAAAATAGTGTCTGAGTGCTGTGAACACAGCCTTTTCAGGCAAAAAATGATCAGAATTGATGGCAGGTTTGGGTCCAGTTTTGTTACGGCCCATCATGCGTCTCCTTTCTTGCTGTTTCATTTCCCCTCCACTCACAAGAGTTACTGATGTTATGGTAAATATCACTTTACAATTATGCCTATCTAAAAAAGGATTAAATAACGTGCTTAGACATGAATCTGAAATTTCCACATTATAGCTGTGTCCAGCCCTTCCAGAAAATCCTGCTTCGTAATAAGTTGTGTTTGAAATTCTAATCTTAGCTTAGAGATAGGATGACTTTGCAGGCATCCAGAGATGTCATGCACTCAGCACGAGGCTTCCACAAAGACACAAAGCTGATAAGCCATATTCGGATAGCATGGATTCCCCAGCTGAACTGGCAGTAGATCCATCAAACATGAAAGAGCAGAAACTGCAAACTAAGGGCGTCTGTTACCCTGAACCAGCTTTTCTTCTGTTTCATGCAAGAGCAGCAGGACAAAAATAGTCTTTATCATCAAAATACATGTAACTCGTGCCCCTCATCCCATATTACTAAGTTACTTAGTGAAGTTTGTAGATGTTCTATGGGTTTGCTGGCAGAGGGATTGTTTCCCATTAAAACTATCTGGTTTGGAAATGGTACATCAGCCTTGTTTGACGAAATCTGGTACTCTGACTTTTCTGTGCGTGTCAGGCTATGGGGTGCAGGCAATTGGCTCTCTGCAAAGCTAACAATATGTTGGCAGTTCTGTAAATCTCTGTTATGGCACTTCCAGTGCCGACAAACGGGGTCTGGTGCATTTGTCACCGGTACTATTTTCTATCCCGCTGCATGTAGTCACCAGGGAGCAGATGAGGTGATATGTTGTGGTTTAGCTTCTGCAGTTCAGTGAGCTGATGGGCACTGCTGGCCATGGTGAAGGTATCCCCTACCTTTGTATCTGTTCCCTGCGTAGCATGGGGAAGAAAGAGAGACCCACACCATCTTGGGTGAACTGTCTTAACTGGCAGCAGCTATATCTCCTAGAGCATGTCCTTAGCTCTTCAAGCAGGTCTGAGCTTGCTATAGTTTGAACAGCATTAGGCTGACTTCAGACTATCTCTGCTCGCAGCTGGCTCCATGGGCTTGGTGGGCAGTGATACTCCAGCCAAACCTGTCCAGAGCTGGGCCCTTGCTGCTGCTTGCAATGCAACACATGCTCCCCCGCTGGCTCCCGCGGCCTCTCCTGGGAAGCGCTGCTGTCCTTTGAGGGCTCACCGGGTACTGCAGAGGGTCAGCACATGGGCCACCAGCATGCATTGGTGAGAGAGGGCACGGTCCTAGAGAAATGCGTTCAGCCCCATAGCGTGAGAGAGCAGGCAGGGAACCGTTCTGGGCTGGGACTGCAGCCCCTGGCCTCCTGCACACTCAGCAGGAGGGGAGAGAGGAGAGGAAAGATTATCACACCCAAATTACATGGTTCCTACAATCATCTGATTTATGAAATCCAACATCTTTTAGCCTCTGTTTCCCTAACTCCACCTCTACTCCAGGGACGTGCATGAGCCAAGAAAGGGGTAGTTGAAAGAAATGCCTTCTGCTCCAGGGTATACCTTATATTCACTCTCTGCCATAAGCCCTAGCCTCATTTCCCTCTAGAGATGACCACATCATATTAAATCCTTGCGCAAAACCCAGCAAGATTTCTTACAGCCCCACACTACTTATTGATCTCCCTGTCTTTGTCTTTAATTTTAGCTGTGTGTTTATTTCTGCTCAGTTCTCTCGTCTGTAGTGCAGGCTGAAAACCAAAGGCCGCACTTTGCTGAGCCTCGGTGCTACAGAGACTCAGCCTGTCACAACACCTCCGTATCAGGAACGCTGGCACTGCTTTTACCCAGTCCACCTTTTAGGTCATGGTATCCCTCACCAGCAAAGCTAGGTAATCCTCTCGTTTTTCAGTTCACGGCAGATATTAGCTCCCACATACTTCAGTTTAAGCCTTAGCTCAAAGTACAGAAATACTGTACTGTCACATCTGGGACTTACCCAAGTCAGTCGCTGCTACAGGGTGAGATGGCAATAGTCAAAGTGGTACAGCCTTTTTCTGATACCTGATGCTCTGAAGTACATCTGTCACATTACGTGCCCCTTCCTGGAGCAGGAGTTTCTTCTAAGGCTCTGGGAAGAGACCAGTTTGGGATTGTTTCTTTGCCTGCCCATGCCATAATTTATGGAAAGGCTGTAAATCAGTTTCTAGGTAGGTTGAACATGGTTACAATAAGAAGTCTCTAGCTGTGTTGCTAATTCACTGGAGTGTTCTTTCCCTTAGGCACGTCTCTGCTCTGGCTCGCTGGCTATTTCCCTGATGGCTTTTTTTCTGTGGAAAAACTGGCTGTTGATCCATCTCTTTATGATGATTCTCATTTCTGAGTTTACAGGCCAGACCAGCCTCTGAATAGGCTGAGCAGAGATGTGAGCTCTTTGCCTCCTCTAGCTGGTGGAGATGTGGATGCTCCTCTTCCCACTCTTTCCCAAACTCTTATGACCAGTCATCACATGGAGGCATCAAATGGTTTAAGTTCACTGATGGGTGAAACCACAGTGTAGGAGGACTTCCTACAAGCTCCTAACCTGCTGCACAGTGCCAACGTGGATCCCTGCAGCTGGGGCAGGAGAGCTGGTGGGAAGCTTCAATGCTGTACTTCATATCACCAGGGCATTGGGGAAAAGGTAAATGAGAGTTTGGACTCCTTAGCATCTTCCTCTTGCATTCCTCCATTTTTTCCCCATAGGTCTACCCATAGCAGACTACACTCAAAACAGCAGACCTCTCCAAATGTCTGAGCTGTTCCCAAACTCAAGAGAGTCTCAGAGCAAGGTCTGCTAACCTGCTCCTCAGCAACCTGGCACGGCTCTGTACCTTCCTTGGTGTCATTGCCCTCTTCCCTCTGCTCAGTCTCATCTCAGATTTCCATACAACATTTGGATTTTAAGTCTTATGGGGCAGGGATTTGCTCACTAAATGATAGCTCAAAGTGTCTAATACCTGACTTTTTAAAAACATCTTCCACTGCAATGTTGTTTCTCCAATTCTTCCATGGCAGGGTTTTGGCTTGTGTCAGGTGGCACCCTCCCACCCAGTAACCAGGCATGGCTTGGATGTGGGATGCCTCAAGCGTGGTCCAGAGACTGTTCTAAATGCGCAGCATGGACAAGACAACCTTATTTTGGGATAGCTGTGGTTTTAGACACATGGATGCTCTCACAGGCGGGCTGTGCCACTTTTCCCATTTTATTTAGCAGTGTAGGTAGAGCCTAAGAGTTGGCTCTAGGAACAGGTAAATCTGCCCCTGGTGGCAAAGTGCTGGAGGCAGCAAAACCCCAGAAACTAAGAGAGGATATGTACTCCTACTGCTGGGACCAATGATAGTTGCCATTTCTCTTCTCCTTTTCTTCTGGTGGTATCTGGAGCAACAAAGCCAAGTATTGAGGGTATCGAGGGCTTTTCATTCCATCTGCTTGTCTAATCTGCTTATTCCTCTCGTGCAGCAGGAGCCAGAAGGCTTGTGGCTGGCTTCAACCTCAGAGTAGTATAATAGAATTTTGTCTCCTCTTCTGAGAAGCCTGGAGCTGGCTCAGAGGGCTGTACCACCAGCTGAAGGAGATTTTTCTTCTGATTTGTGAAATGGAATTTTTTTTATATCTCCATCTTTGTGCTTCCAGGTCCCCTTGCCTACAAGTGACTGATGTCTCTGCTGGCTGCAGAGTGAGGGTTAAATTAAGATTATGCCATTGATGGAAGATAGATGCCATCTCTTATCCTAAGATCATATCACAGAATAACTGGCAACTCTGAGCCCTCTGATCTCGGATGCTGTGGTGAGACTTGGAGAAGTAGATGGCCCCAAACCCAAATGATTCAGCCAACAAAATCTGCAGTACTCAGAGCCTCTTAGAACCTCACCTTCCTGCCTCTGATGGAGAGGTCTAATGGTCATAGCTGGTATTGCTGAAAGAGTAAGGGCCTAATCTAGCTAGTACGATAAAAACACATATAATCGTCAAATATGAATCTCTAACTTTCTGCTTTTCAAAGAATATGCTGCTTTGGGGCATCTGTAACTGTGATACTGAAGGGTGGTGGTTCTGGACCATGTCATTTACACTAAGCTGCATTAGTTCCTTAGTTACATGGTTAAATATTTTACTGGACTTTTAAGTGATATTTATGGATGTAAGCTGGTACAGCCAGACAACCCTGAGGTAAATTAAAGGGAGAGTTAAGAAATGTCATGGGAATAGCTATGAGACACTCTTATGGGCAGTGCTAACTGGCACTGTTCATTACTTATTTATACCTTTTATCCAAAGGATGTATAACCATGTAATGTATTTATATGTAAAACGGACTAATACACATACATGGGAATGAATGCACTGGGCAGTGAAATGTGCAATATGGTAATGTGAGCTGAATGCTGCATTGTTATGTAGTAATTCATAGGATGAAGATCTCTATGTTCAATGAAAATGAAAGAAGGCGTCTTGCACATGATGAATGTCAATTACACCAAATAGAAACTAATTTTTTTTAATATATATTTTTTTTAAATGACTGCTTGTCTGTATTCTCTTCAGAATGTGGCTTGTTGTATTAGAGAAATAAACAGCTCCTGCCAGGAATGTCTGTCATGTTTGAATGGTAGTCTAGCAGCAGACAGATGCTATCAATAGTGAATAATTAATAATAACCATGTAGTAAATAGATTAAGACTTTTCTAAAAATCTCTCTTCTCTTGAAGGATTACATTTGGAAGCTTCTCTGAACTCCACAGCTTCATACAAGCCAATGCTCTAATCTGTCCTGCCAAAAGAGCATCAGCGCATTGCTAATTTGTAAGACTCAGAGAACTTCTGCCTCACAACAATTTTTTGATAATTTGAAAACCTGATAATCTTTCCCCACAATTCCACACAGAGGTCAGTTCTGGTGGAGAAAAACCAGAGCAGTAAAAAACCAATGTGGAAATGATTGGGATGTTTGCATGGCAATGAAGAATTTGATTTACAGTTTTATTTTCAGACTTTTTTTAGTACTTTTTTAGTTTTGCCTTTGAAAGGATTTATTTCCAGAGAACTAAAGAGCTCTTCACATGCCATCATTGAATTCATATCAGAGAATTTACGTAACATATTTTGATTTTAAATTAGTCTTTTAAAAGATACTGCTTGAGGATATAAAATAGTAAACATGCTGAATTAATTTTTGCTTTTAAACACATTTTATGGGAGAATCATTGCGCCAGAGAGATTTTAACAAGTAGCACTGTGGTTTCACTAGATATTTTAGAACTGATTTCAACTGGCAGTATCACACTGGGAACGTTGGGCCATAGTGCTTGCAAGGGAAACATACTCCAACTTTTGCCACTAGATAATGGAAACATGATAATGAAAACATGGCCCTTGTCCACAGCTTTTTTATAAAGGTAGCTGTTTGCCTCAAATATATTATATTTCCACTTGTGATAAATGCCTACATAGCTTGTGTAAAATGTATGTGTGATGTTTCCTTCAGCTTCTCATGACACATTAGCAGAACGGTATGTGAATGTATCGGCATCTTTTCACAACAAAGCACTAGAGCCCATTGCTTTAGGAAGCAAAAAGAACACAATTAATTAAATCAAACAATTTATTGTATAAGAAGTTTGAAGAGACCTACTTGACCACATTCAAAATTGATGCCATCTGTATTTTAAGAAAAAATAATTCAATACAATTACTTTTTGCTGACAGAGTTTTTACATATAATGAGATGCCAAATCCTTTGGGCCATATTTATGTTGGTACTAATTGAATTCAGTGGAGGTGTATTAATTTATAGCAGAGGTGTTCCGCTAGTTTACACTAACCTAAAAGGTGCTCATCCAAGTGCTTGAGAAGCTTTTGATAATGTATTCTTTCAGCTGAATGATACAGTTGGGAAAAGCAGGCATGCTCTTGCAAATAAAGAGCTTTTTCAGGTCTGCAATGAATCTGGAACTTATAAACACTTGAGATACCTCTTTTCCATATCAATTTGCCTAACAGAGCAATGATCTCTCCTTGCAGACTTTGCCTTGCTTATGGCCCTGGCTTATCAGAGCTATCCCAAACTTCTATAGGGAAGTTTCCTGCCTTGCAGGAAATGCCGGTGGATCAGTGCATCCTCTTTGGTTTATACATGGCTAAAAATCCCACTGATTGTCTATCTCTACCTCTCAGAGGCTCCCTGAGGCTATGAAGTTAGCGATTGAAAAGGCAGACATCTAGTTCAAGCTCATTGCCTGGACTTCTGCAGATGTGGGTGAGACAGGCACTTCCAGTGGGTGAATCATCCCATTGACTGATGTGACATGGATCTTTGCCTGGCATTGAAAAAAGCATACTTTTGTTCTTAGAAACCTTTCTTCTGAACAGAAAAGAAATGAACCTTGAGTTGCTTGTACCATATGCTTCTTTAGAATAAAAGATCGCATGTGTGTTTTTGTGTGTAAGCACACACACACACAGACAACATACTGTGTATCAAATAGAAAACTTATCCAGGTAGTTTTAAGAGGTCTTCATAACAAAGCAAAGGGAGTATGAACAGTTAGTTATAAGGGACTCTTTGAAATAACATATAATATTAATCATCTAAAACAAGTTTGAAATTACAAAAAATCAGCAACAAACTCAGGTCAGAATTAGGAATCCTCACAGCCACTAACTTGATTTATTTCGTTTTAAAAAAAAAAAAGGCAACTTTCCTATTTGGTAACTGTATTGTTTGAAATGTCAAGTCCAAATAATTGTCATGCTCCCAAAATCCCTGAAGTGTAAATAACAATTAGCAGAACAGAAGTGGTTCAGGCAAAGCTATTCTTAAGGAGATTCTCATCACCTTTCAAGCTGGAATTGCCTGGAAAACATCATCAAAATAATTCACCCTAGATGAATCCCAGCATCCACTGTGCTGATGTAGGTCCCCAGCAAAGTGAATAGATGGAGAGATCTGTTTTAAGCACTGGTTCTTGAGGAGGGAAAAGCTTCCCCTTGCTACCTGTCAACAGTGTTGCTTTATGGCAGAGGCTTGTGAACCTGCTTCAAGAACTACTTAAAACCCCTGCAGTGTGTTTCCCAGCATAATTAAGTTTTGGCTCAGTAATAAACACAAAGGTTGTATGGGATATTTCTAGTTTAGAAGAAGCAATAATGAGCAGCTAGCTGTTATGAATTTGATGGAAGGCCATATACAGGAAGGGAGCAGTCTCATCCGTGCCAGCCATTCAACCCGGCTCAAGGAGTGGGAAAGATAACCCACTGGTTGCAAGTCAAAGGTTGAGAAACACTGTTGTGGCTCCACAAGCAGTTGCGCAAGCAGTTTCAGTACTTAAAGGGGGCCTACAGGAAAGATGGGGAGGGACTCTTTATCAGGGAGTGTAGTGACAGGACAAGGGGTAACAGTTTTAAACTGAAAGAGGGTAGATTTAGATTAGGTATTAGGAAGAAATTCTGTGCTGTCCGGGTGGTGAGACACTGGAACAGGTTGCCCAGAGAGGTTGTGGATGCCCCATCCCCGGAAGTGTTCAAGGCCAGGTTGGATGGGGCTTTGAGCAACCTGGTCTAGTGGAAGGTGTCCCTGCCCATGGCAGGGGGGCTGGAACTAGATGATCTTTAAGGTCACTTCCAACCCAAACTGTTCTATGATTCTATGATTAGCAGCAAGGGATATTACTCCTTCTGTTTTGCCGCTTCTGTCACAGAAACACTTAACAGAAAAAGAAATGCAGATGAGATGAGAAACATAATTTAGGATCTCTCACAGAGATAATTTTCCTCTGTGCATAGTTAAAAGAAATGTACACATGGCCAGTGTTTGCATTCAAAGCTCCTTTGTAAAAGGAAGAACTTAATAGTTCTAGAGCATAATGTCGCAATAATGAAAGCTTGCTTAGTTTAATGCTTGGGAAAAAAAAAAATCAACGCCCAAACATGATGACACTGGAGCAGTGTCCCCCTGAAGAGGAGGAGAGTTATGATAGAAAGCTAGAGAAAGCCAGGGGGGAAGGGGAGCGAGTGCAGAGCTGTGTCAGAGAGGAAATGGAGCAGAGGGTATGGAGCTAAACCAGGAAGGAGTGGGAGGCCACAGGCAGAATAAGGAGCATTCAGGGATACAAGCAGGAGCCTTAAAGAGGGTGTGATATAAGGAGATGGTGAAGAAAAAAAAAAGCAAGGAGGCTGTGGCAAGAGAATAAGGGCTGACCGGCAGAAGAGGCAGTGTGACAAGAGTCGAAGAAGCAAAATCTCCAGGCTGATGTTTCCTTTACCATGTATGTGCCACAGCTTAAGGAAACTGCTCCTAAAGGGGACACATTTAAGACCTTTACATAAAATTAAAAGAAATTTGTTTCGAAGACTTTGTCCCTTCTGCACCCTTGTTAGTAACAAAACAGCTGTGCGACTGTTGGGAACACCCTCCTCCATTAGAGGAAAACACAAAAAAACAAAGTTCAGCCTAAGCCCTTGGTAAGTATATAACATCATATGCACAGTGGCTATCACTCCAGGATGTGTCTGGCAGTTGGGTTATGTTTGCTATCTCTCTTGGGATTTGTGTATGTTGAATAGGATTAATTGCTTCAGGAATCGAATTGTGCTTTTAAACCTGCTAGGCAGCTGCGGGATACGCTACAACTATCAAGATTACATCGTCATCAAAGATACGCAGATAAACAAAGTTATTGGTACTTCATCTTCATACTGACTGAGTCTGACAGCAATGAATCCAATTAGCTTTTCACTGAAGACAATGAAATTAAATCAAGAATGATTCTGGCCTTTTGGCTCTGAAATCTGTGTAACAACATGCACTTCCGCTGTAAACATCTGCTTTATTTTTTTATTTTCTTTGTATGACAAAGGTCAACACAGGGAATTAATCCAGAAAAGAGCAAAAACTTTTCACAGCAGTAGACAGGGAAATCACAGAAGTACTTCCCCTCATAAAATGTTCAAGGCTGAGGTTTTTTGTTTAGTTGTGTCACGCAGCTTTTATTTCCAATAGTTAAGATTGACCCCCCCCTCAAAAAAAGATAAATCACTGTATCATTTTTACACTATCAGACTAAATGTAATCCCAATTTTAAGTCCTACAACTTCTCGAACATTCATAGCATTTTTTTTTTGCCAAATACTGTGCCTTACGTTCTTTTAATTACACTAGAAATAGGCTTAAGTGCACCTTGTGTTCTTCCTAAATCTTATAACAACAGATGAATAAGAATCACATTGAGTACTACTAGTGAAGCTGATGTCTCAAGCTGTGCCTTTGGAAGTATGTCTGTGAAACTCCTTCTGGAGGTTTACTGTCCATTGTGCAGTTGTCATGGTTCAGAATCTAGCCATATGCGTTAGTCAAGCGCAGGCAACCTTTTCAAAGCTGTGTGATGTAAATATGTATCTATCTAAATTGACCTAAATTCTTGAAGTAATAATTTGAAAATCATACCTTCTTGGACTAGATCTGATTTAGAGATATGCCAGAAATGTGCAAAGGAAAAGAAAGGTTGTCCCAGCATAAAAAATAATGTGAAGGACTAAAGACATACAAAATAATTAGTGGTTGGCTAATTACATGCCATTTTAAGTAGACTATTTTAGTGGACATGTTTAGAAGATTGGCTAATATTGAGTTTATAAATTCAGATTAATTTTACTACAAAGTCTTAAGATACTGTAGAAAATTCCTCTATAAGCCTATCAAAGCATGCATAATTATAGGATGATTTGCATCTTTGGTGGAAGAAAGTCTGCAGAACAAATATGGATTTAGGAACTGACTGTAGGGATAAGCCATCATTGCACTGAAAAAATACTGTGACAACTATGGTATGCTAACTAACGTGGAGGACAGGAAGAATTTCCTTATTTCTGATGAAATTCCTTTCCCTCATTCACTGCTCCTCCACTACAACTTAAAGAGCAAAATTTATGCCTTTGGAATGCAGACTGCCCCAAGTATTATGGGTTTGGATTTTTTTTTTTTTTAATTTTCCCCTCTGGGGACAGAATGCTTCTGGGGATCTCTCATTTCCTTGACAAACTGCACGATTTGATTGCTGGTTCCAGCATAACATATGCAGTTTATAAAAGCAGTGCATCCTTTTGCTCTCTATAAAAGAAAATAAAGTCACTAAAAAGTCTAGGGCAAATGCCAGATTCCCAGGAAATAAAAACTTCTGCCTCTGTGTGTGCATGTATGTGTGTGTGTGAAGTTTAATAGCTTTTGAATGAAGTAACATTTTTATTGCTTTGAGGCATACATGTATTGCAATAGGTTTTATTATTTTGGAAGATGGAAGTGTGCAGAAAGCATCTCTAAAAAAAAGGATAAAAGTGATGTTACACTGAATAAAAAATATTTGCATTTCATTTGTTTAAAAATAAGCTATTAAAATGCATCATGTGGTTCTTCACATGTCAGCCCGGACAAATGAAGCAAAGATGCCGTCTTCTTGAGAAAGTAGGTTCTCAGGCGTATCGTATTCTAAAATGTTCCCTCGCTTCATGACGATGACCAGGTCTGCAGTTAGGATGGTGTGAACTCGATGCTGCCGTAAAGAAAAGCATACAGAAGTTTTCATTATGATAATTCTCACTGCAGTTCATTAATGGGCCTAATGCAAGGCATACCAAGTTGGTGAAAGGCTATCCTTGTTCACAGTGGTATTTGGAGTAGGTCCTTGTACTATATCTTTAATCTGAAGAGATCTCCAATTACTTTACGGCCTCTGCCACCAAGCCTGAAAATACTTAAGCATGCACTTCACTTTCGTTCCGCTAATTGCCATTATGGACAGCACAGCTGTTGGAATAAATCCCACGGCATCACTGAAGTACATCTTCCCCTTTAGGAAATATGGGCGAGAAACATTCTGGGTATGCCTGCTCTGTCAGGTGGCTTAGCATCCTGCTCTGCTCCTTGGTACCCCAACTGCCTACACTGCATCTATCTTAGGGCACTCCTGGGCTGTCTCCTTCTGTAAATGGATTAGCACCATCTGAGATATTAAATTTGAGTGTGCTACAGGCAATAGTTTAGCCCCATAGGCAACAGGAATGAAACCAGGCTGAGTTTGATTTCAATGCCGTATGAATACAGCCAGTCAGGTATAGACAGGACGAACTCTAAAAGTGTGATATTTCACTACATAGGCTGAAGATCAGGGATTACTTTATGGATTGGATTCCTTTGTCATGATAGATTCAATGTTAGCTGCATGCCTAAGCTTCAGTTAAATATGATTAGCATAAATAGTAATGAAATTAAACAAACCCAGGAACCACACAGTAAACACCTTCTTGCACTGTCGTCTCAGAAGCTGTGCAGTAGAAAGGAAGCAGAGTGAAAGGAAACTAAAGAGGTAAAAATAACTACCAAAGAGCCAGAAGTCTCGTGAACAGTGTGGACTGAGAGAGTCTACTTGTGAGTCTTCACCAAAGTGGTGAACAGGCCGTCCTCTTTGAGGAGTAAGTTTGAGGCAGTGTCACATTCAACTAGAAAGCCCTCAGAAAGGACTAGGACAATATTGGCATCCAAGATGTGAGATACGCGGTGCTGGAAAAAAGAAAAGAAAAACAGGTGGGTGAAGGAAGGATCAGCCATGAATGAAGAGAGGAAGGAAATGAAGCCAACTCTGTGAAGAAAGCTAAATATTAATGTGTGCTATTTTGCTTGAGACACTTGCTTTGGAAAGGCAAAGCAAAAGAAAAGTGAGATTCCAGTCAGAAGAACAATACTGAAAATTTGAACGGCCTGTAACTGAAGGATAATATGCTTACCGCTAGCATCTTCAGCATTTACACATCCAAGAACCTTAGAGCCTATTGTAAGTGAGCTAGGTTAAGTGATTTGCCTGACACAAACTAGTCACTGACAGACTTGAAACCAGAGTCCAGGAGGCATAACTCTAATCTCTAACCGCAGGACTGGATTCCAGACAAAGCAAATGAAACAGCTGTTGAAACATGTATTTATCTTGTGGATAAAACATCTGTTTGTTGAGTAAGCCTGCTGTGACAAGGTGGAACTATTCTTCACGGTATTCACCGTATGTGGGTGTATGTGTGTGCATGTGTGTGCATGTGTGTGCATGTATATGTATGCACGTACATGTACATACCTGCACAGATATATGGAACTTTTGGGCACTAGAAATGGCAGGAAAACAGGAAAAAATATCATAACCCCTTAGTTGAACAGATATTAATTTTTGAGCAATTCCAATTTTTAAAACCTTTATCACAAACCAAACTTTTTATTCTGAAAGAGAGAAAAGATAACCCAACTTGAAAAACCACACCAAATACATTTTGAAATCTCATCTCCTTTTATAAATGCATGTCATGATTGTAGACGCTATACATGCATAGAGTTCAGAGGCAAAATTCAAATCTAGATTTTGACGCAACTTTCAATATGGTTTAACCCATGGGTTCGGTTTCAATTCTTTAGTGAGAATAACTTCAAATTTTCTTGGAGACAGGGTAGATGCTGAAGTTCCCTGTAAAGTCCTTCTTCAGATCTAAGTGTTTTAGTTTGGCCCACTTGATAGCAAGATAGCATTTACTGCAAAATTTCAGGTTGATAGTATGTGTCTTGACTTGTTCTAGTATCTGGGCATATTCTGACCTTGTGTTTTAGTTTTATTTTGTGATTTTTTTGGTTTTATATAGTGATGTTTAGCTGGTGAAAGGCAAGATTAACTGCCTGAGGAATGAGGAAAGAGAGCATTTGCTGGCATCAATACTTACCGCTATTGTTACAACTGTGCGGTCTGCAAAGGCAGTCATCACAACCTTCTGCAAAATGTTTTCCTATCAAAGGAAAAGGCTTACTTCAGTTACTTCATTCTTTTACATTTTAATTCATATGTCTTCAAGCACAGAAGAGAGAGGCTCATATTCGATACTATCTCTGATCTGCACACCAGATTCTCAGTAATGAAATGCCACACCTGTGAAAGCGGGGATTTTCTAAAACATTTCATTTTGTCTTTTTTCCCCTCACCATAGGCATCAATTCCCCAAACACATCAACAGCAGTAGCTGAAACCAAACACAAGAGAAAAGCAAAAAAGCTGTCAGTTTTTTCTGCTAAAGAGATCTCATGTCTGACATTTAGGGAAGATGCCTCTGCTAGTAGATCCAGGCATTGATGGTGCTAATTGCTATACTCACTGTGGCCATGTCGATAGATGCTGTGGCTTCATCCATGATGAGAATGCTACTCTTGCGGACAAAGGCTCGGGCCAGACAGAAGAGCTGCCTTTGCCCTACACTGAAGTTCTCTCCTCCTTCTGTGACCATTGCATCTGTAATAAAATCAGTTGCTTTGAATGTCGCACCACTGAAATGCTGTACGTTCATACAGTCAGGACCTAGTGATTTTGACTGGGCACCGTGAAAGCTCTGCTTGTGCACTGTTCCAGGGTCAAGCAAAATCCCTGTAAAAGCCAATCAGCATAATCTTGACTGAACACTGGAATGGAATGATATCAGGAAAAGTGAGCTCAGCTTCTTGGGAAAGGAGCAATATATATATATCATTAAGCAAATAGTTGGCAAACCTGGTAGGCTGCAGGATAATATCTTAGTAATATGAAATACACTTAATATGGAAGGAAATATGTGAGTTTCCTTCATGAACCAGATCTGAAATGATAAGGAAAATGCTCTGTCAGTATTCTAGACAAGAGCTACAGCTCTGCTGGCAGAGCCAGATTCTGCTGAAGGAACGGAGGTAGAACTGCTCTTTTTTAACTCTTTGCTGACTAGTCACCCCACTATGATGCTGAGGTGCTGCAGGATTTTTCTACAATGAGTGGAAAACCCGACTACTCTTCAGCTTTTTAGTAAGAATATTCTCTCTAGCATAGAAACAGAATATTCATTAGGTGCCTGTCAACTCCTACATGATAGTTCAGAGTGTAAGATCCCATGTATCTGTTTATATGTGTGCATGCTCATGCATGCATAATTTCATTATTGGCCTATGTTCCCAGAGACTTGGTTCAGACATACCAAGGCCTCCTGGCAATGACTTGACCATGTTCTTCAACTGAGCAATCTCCAAAGCTTCCCAGAGTCTATCATCGGTGCACTTGCATTCTGGATCCAAATTAAAGCTGCAAAGAAAACCATAACAGAAGTCTTGTTACTGCAATTACAGTTCATTCATGTCTTCTGCAAAGGAACATTTTGGCATTGTGTGTGTCGCTTGACTTCCCTTGGACAGACTGCATAGATAGATCGGACTGAGCTAGGAAGGTTCCTTCCCTTTTCCATCCCTTCCTGTTCCACAGCGCCCATCACAAACACACCATGTGATGCTGCTTGTCACCCCCTGATGGCATACACCTACCGGATGGAGCCACTGAACAATATTGGATCTTGGAGAATAATGGAGAGTCGGGAACGGAGAGTATGAAGAGGCAATTTGCTGATGTCTATTCCGTCAATCACTATCCTCCCTGTTTAAAACAACATGCAGAAGACATGTGAGGGAATTGCACAAAGCATGTGCATGTCTGCAGGTAGCAGACAGAAAGATAAAACAGCTAGTTTGGGCTGGACTCCATATGATGAGGCAGCGTGCCTCTGGGATCTCTCAGCACCGGCATGTAAACATGGGGAAGGTGAATATATGTAGTAACACAAGCCAGAGGGAACCCAGCCTATTAGTGACACTGTTGCCTTGCTCTCTTTCTCCCCTCCCCGCCCCCCGCCAGGAAATACATGGCTTCCATGCTATGTGATTAATGATAGCACGAGAAGGATAATTTATTATGGGGCAACCTGAGCTTTACAGCCAAACAGAGCGCGAACAAGAGCAACTTATGTAATTAGCCACTTTCTGTGCCTTTGTCTGTTCCCCTTGACTTTAACAGTTGCAGAAGATACTTAATTTGAGATTGTGCACAATTTCTTTTGCATAACATATGTATGTATCTGCAATCCACATATCAGGAGCCAAAACTATCCTTCGAAATCTAGAAGGAATGGGGTAGCATTAACTTTTTAATAAGAGGCAGGTCAGAAAAACAAAAAGGATGTCCTACTCCAAGGCATTTTCATATCGTTCATGCTGGTTCCTACAGCTCAGTTTCATTTGAATATTTGGTTGTGAATTAACCACATACTGTTCTGCTAGCATAAGATTACTGGAAGCAGTCACATTAATCACTCCTTAACCTAGTAGTTCATTCCCTGACAAGAAGTTGCTGCAACAGCTGGGATACTTGGTAAAGTAAAAGGATTTTTCCTTTTCTAGTCACTACTTCAGCTCAATGAGCATACAAATCTCATCTGAAAATGTGATTTATGATGTGCTGGGTGTGGCAACTGCTGATATTCAGGCGAGGGAGATGGGGGAAATGTACAAAAGAAACTGGTTGGCTGCTCTGTAAGTAGAAGAGGGTGAGAAGGGCAGGAGGAATCTCTTCCCTTGAATCCTCAGACAAAAGCCAGGAACTACTGACCCCACTGACTTTTCCTGGACGCAGAAACTTCCTCTGGGTTATGGGGAAGGGATGGGCCAGGGCAAACTGAATGAGGATATGGTAAAGGGTATTTTCATGAGGCTCACTTCTGCAGTTTCCCTGTGGATTACTTCACTGGGCAGCTGCACTCCTCCCTGGGAAGTACCTAACATTCAGTTCATCAGTTCTCTCTCCCAACAGTGAGAACCTGACCGTGAACTGGCAAATACATGGATATTCAAAGCTGTGCACGTATGCCTCTTCTGTCATTCCCAATTGTCATGATACTGCATTTTGTAGGTTACTCTGTGTGGCCCTATTCCAATGAAAGATTTAATCCCCACCTAGCTGGACTACCAATAGTCTTATGCTTTTATTAGATGGTCAGAGGAACCAAGATTTCATCTGTAGGGTGCAAAGTCCAATTGTTTTCAAACTTTCAGAAAGCCTGAATCAGGTCATAAGACTTCAGCATGAGACTTCAGTGGTTGCATAAACTTAAGCAATTCCTTTTCTTCACAAATGAGGACATGAGAGAGGGTTAGCAGAAGATGAGGTGGACTAATGAGAGAAAAATTAAAATGGTATGCCTTGGGAATAGGGGAATGCATTTTTGATAGAAGCCAGGGTGCTCACAGAAAAGGAAAGAGCAGATGAGAAGACCTGAGGGAAAAAGTAAATTAGAGAGGAGTTGGGAAACCAGGAAATTAATGAGGGGCAGTCAAGCAAGACAGAAGAGAAATGAGAGGTAGTTTGAACAGAGGGCAAGAAAAGGGAAACACTAAAGAACAAAGAAAGAAGCAACAGTAGGGGAATAAAATGGAACACATACAAATTTAAAGAAATAACGGAGACATAAGGAACCAAGATGGACAACATGAATGAAATCTTGGCTCTAGTAAAAAGTTACTCGAAATCTTGTTATGTAACTTTTATTAGATCCAGGACTCCACCCTGAAGTGGACCAGCAGAGAGGCCAAATATGGGTCTATCTGAGAGAGAGAGGGATGTGCACAACGGATAAACAGAGCTTGATTAGAAAAGACTTAGGCATTCCCATTGGGAAAAATCAGGGATACAGAAGGAACAGACAAAGAAAATATACAGAAAGAAGATTAAAGTAGAAGGAAACTTAAAGTTGGCCATAAACATAATTATTATTTGTTTGCACTATTTATATATCCAGGAACCCCGGTCATGAATCAGAAACCTATGGATACATATAGGCACAGAACCACAATAACAGCAAGTATTAGCTGCATCAGATTTACTTATCCTCCCACATCCTACTGGCTTTTCCCTAGCAAACGTTCCATGCACAATGGCTAAATTAGAAACATGGAAGTCTTTGAAACAAAAAGATGACTTTCCAGTAGGTTTCCATATGCCTGCAACAGTACACATATATGTATTACAAATGCCAGGGTGCATATTGCTGCATACCAGTTCATGCCAATTAGCTGGGAAAGTGAAATGCTGCAGGAGTGAAAACATAACAAAATGTTTC
Source organism: Gymnogyps californianus (assembly GCF_018139145.2). Lineage (NCBI taxonomy): Eukaryota > Metazoa > Chordata > Aves > Accipitriformes > Cathartidae > Gymnogyps > Gymnogyps californianus. The sequence continues at coordinate 144,001,464 of NC_059471.1, forward strand.
CAAAACCTTTAGTCAGTTTCTGCTGTAGTTGTGGGAAACCACAATAAAATAAAAAATAAATATCAAGGGAATGAACTTGTTGAGTTCTAGTTTCTATTCTGCTAATATTTTGACAGCTATCATAAGTTAATATTCTTTAGGGAGAAATTTAGAGGCTCCAGAGAGTTGCGTATTTTTTCCTCCTATCTCAAAAATGGCATATTGTTTTGTCAGAGCATACGCAAAAAAAAAAATTAAAAAAAATTAGAAGTATAATCTGCGTGTAACATTTCCTGGAAGAACCAAGCGCTATTCACAATAGGACACTTTGTACTTTGAAGGATCAGGCATAACAAGCCCCATTCTAATCAAGTATCTTCTGAGCGAGAGAGCCAGGATATAAATTATCAAAAAGTCTCCTTGCTTCTTCTGAAGGAATAAGGGGGGAGCAGGTCAGGAGTGATAACATACTCCAGTGAAAACTAACCATCAAATATGTCCACCATTCTGAAGAACGCCAAAGACAGGGACGACTTGCCGCTGCCAGTACGACCACAGATCCCAACCTGCAAAAGAAAGCAAGAGGTTACTTATAGAGGGAAGCTGTAAATCAGACTTTCAGTCCTTTTGGGAAAGCTGGACTGGATTGCCCTACTGGTGAGTAGAAAGATCCTTCCCAACGGCCAGTGGCAGACACCAGGGAAAAAACAAAACAGCACGGAAACCACACTCCTCTTTTCTGCCTCTCAGCATCATGAGGACTTGTCCCAGGAACACTTTTAAAACTTCAGCATTTGGACCTGGACTGCAATGACACTATATGCTGAAATGTGAGATATTCTTGCATTTTTACTCAGTTCCAGTCTGGTGTTCATCTAATCTCATCTGACCACCTAAACTCACTCTGTGTGAGGGAGATGGACTTGGAAAGAAGTGGGACTCTCAGAAGGAAAAACTGATCCCAGCCAAGAATAAGATGCATCAGTGTAGGCTTCTTGACCCATGCCCAGGGACCTCACAGAGGACCATCAATGTATATAGCTGTCACTGCAAGCTGTTGTTATTCTTGCTTTTCTGCCACCTTAGAAAAGAAAACACGATAAGGAAGGATCTGCTCCAGAATGAGGATGATAGGCAATTGCTTGACATGGTACCTTTTGTCCTGGTTTGATATACGCCTTAACATGCTTAAGAACAGGCTTCAGGTTGTTTTCATATCGAACGCACAAATTTTCAATCTTGATTTCCCCCTCCTGGGGCCAGTCTTTGGGGACTTGAGAGGGATCTGAAATAGTTACAGAAAAACAAACCAAAACGAATGCTGTCAGAGGGTCAGCCTTTATGACATTCCCCTTTCCCCCTCTCTCCTGCCTGGGCACCTTTCTGAAGCCACTCGAGTTCTCTGCCAAGGGGGAGCTGGGAACTGCCTGGTGGGCATGTTAGCACTTAGCTTCCAGATCTCGACACATAAGAAGAGAGGGCAGATGCTAAAGTGGCTCTTGGCAATGAAACGGGGAGAAGCCAAATGAGCAGAGAAGAATGTAGTGTCAGCGCAGTGTTAACATGTTCTTCGGTCAGTAACCGGCACAGGAAGGGCAGTGCAAGGAAGAATGTTGTTACTGCCGTACAACATGAGCTGTTGACATTATCACAGCTCGTATTTCATCCTAATTTGCAAATATGCAGGCAGGTTTTGTGTCCAGACTAAGGGGCTTGGCTTTCCAGGGAAGCTTGCTGACTGGCGAGCCTTTTTGGTATTGCACTTCAAGCACTTCTAAAATACCAGTCAAAGCCAATTTGAAATACGTGGAGTACGAACACCAATGTGCAGTTCACGGAAGAGTTGCTGAGGTCTGATTGCCAACATGACCCTGTCCTGTAGTCCCTATTTGCTGCAAAGATCAGAGATTTCAAAGCATGTGACTGATGGTGCATTTCTAATTTTTATCCGTATTTTTGTTTTCTAAATAGCTACATGGATGTTTTGTTCATCCCATCTATAACTGTGCCCTGGTACTTTCTGATTGTATTACAGGGCCATGCTCTGTCTCCCTGGCATTTGGTAGGGGTTTTTTTGTGTTGACTAGCATGAGCTACATATCTTATAGCTGCTTTTGGCTATCCTTGTCACTCAGATCAGTGGGAGTTCCTACACGTCAATGAGAACAGATTTTGGTCCAAGAGGCGTATACATTTTGCATGACCAAGTCTACCGTGCTTTCACATTACCACATTAAAAACCAAAAAGATTAGAGTGCAATACCCAAGTAGCCATCATAGTTCTCCGACTCCATGTTCAGAAAGCTGTGTACTTTTTTTACTGCACCCATCTGCACCTCCAGATCAGCCAGATTCCTCACCACCCAGTTCAAATAGTTGGTTATCTGCATCACAAAATGAAAACAAGGACAGGGTTCAGCCTTCTGTCTGTTCATCTACCTGTTTGTGAATAAAGGTTGGATAAATTTGTAAAAGTATTTGGCCTAATTCAGCACAGTGGGTCTCTTATTGACGTTACAACAGTTCAAGACTCAGTGCAACAGCATCAAATACGTAATAAGCCAGTCATACTCCAACACAAACAACCCTGACATAGTAACTTAGTGCTCGGTATTCTCATCCTTGTTTTTTGAAGGAGAACTATGGAAAGGTTGTACCTACAGTCTGAGGTGGGACTGATTAAGGGAATCTCTTATTCTCAGCATCTAGTAATCAGTACTGAAAGGCATCTTCTTTAAGCACACAAACACAGGAAAAAATCAAAATTGGAAGCCCTGTTTGGAAATATTACATTTTCTAATCTGTCAACGACTGCAACTAAGGATTAAGAAAGTTCACTATTTGCAAATATATTGAAAAGATGTGATGGGCATTTCATTCCTGTTTCTGCTTGTGCATATTTAGATAATTCATTTCTCTCTGTGGAAAATGTGAGGTTTTTTAGCATAGAAATATATGAGAAAAAATGTATTATCAGCTCAGTGATATTTCCTTCTTGGTTTTCATTCCCATTTGTAATGAAAAGGATTTGATCAATAGTAAAGGTATTACTTGTAGATAATAGTTGATAATTAGTTGTCTAACAATACCCAGTAGCTTAGACAAACTGATCTCTAGTCAGGACTGACTATTTAAGGCTGAAAATTGTAAAGCAATTTCCCAAACATTTCCTAAACGTTCCAAAGTCTGTATTTAGGTGCTCATATAAAAAAGAAAAACTGATCTTATTAGGAACAGTTGATTGCCAAGCACCTTTAAAAATTGAGATACTTTACATACCTGAATAAAGGTTTAGAAACTTAACACAGTGAAAACATCCTACACACAAACATATTCAGAGAAAGGTTTTGCCATTTATTTGTGGGAGATTGCTGAATCTGCCAAATAAGAACTTTATTATGAATAAACCACCCAGCCCCACTTCTTTTCCACTAACCTAATACTGATGCAATAGGCATACAGTAAATAATTTTCACTGAGATTCAGCAATAAAATTTGTTATCAATTTAGAGGATTTAGTTGCTTGCTTTATCCTTAAGTTAGAGTTACTCAAGGAGGTATTATTTTCTTTGTTGTTCAGAAACCCACTCATTCAGTGTCCAGCTTTTGAGTCAGGAAGTTGCAGAAATGGGTACGTTTGCAGATAAGCTAAACACTCTGCAGAACTGCTGCTTGCGGAGCAGCAGGCTGCAATCATAGATCTGGAAGATTTGATAACAGAGCCTGGCATCTGAAAGGCTCTATCCATTATTTCAGTCTTCATCACAGTTGTGCAACGGAGTTGGCAGTGTTTATACAAGGGGAGAGAATAAGCTTATGGATGTCTACTGTAAACACAATGTTGGTACAAACTGTTTGCTCTCATCCAGGTCCAAACATCAGCCCTCTCTTAGCTCCAGAGAGAAATGATACAAAAACCTGTGTCAGGGGACAAAGGTAATGATCCAACTGCATTCAAAATTTCATCACTGTTATTGTGGGGCAGGAGAGAGACAGGTAATCACTTGGTGACTACAGCATTTTTTCCTCTGCTATGCCAGACTTCAGCACATGGCTAATTTACACTAATGATCTGTTTGCAAACACAGACTTGATACAAAGAAGCCAAAGACGATGCAGACATCCTGGCGCTTCTAGATCTCTGCTAATGAAGCAGAATTACCAGGAATGTTTTCAGGGTGAAGCTGAAGCACTGGGACTGATTCTCAGTTGCTGGCAGATTCTCACACTGCTGCAACAGCGGCACGAAGGGGATCTAAGGCCACCCTAAGGCAGCTGCCGAGAACTTTCTGTTGTAACCATGGGCTCACAAGCATTTATGTGCAAAGCCAAATCTCGGTGTTAGACCCATACCCGTATCCCTCCCTCATACCAGTGCCGTAAAGCAGCCAGATTTTTGCCATGCCAGTCATGATTTCAAAAATTGTTCCTGCCACTATCCTCATCCTATTTTTGTCCCCACTCTCGTGGTTAATTCAGTGATATTTCTACTCTCTGTGGTGATCGTACTCACTCTGTGCTCATGATGCACTCTCAGCCTCTCTTATAGCCTACTACACTAAAACACTGTTCCTTCTCCATGACTTATCTCAAATAGCTCAGTGTTAACAACAGTGTCAAAATGAATTGGCTAGCATGCCACCAAAATCTCGTCATTCCTAACCCCATCTCCTCTGCCTTCCTACTGCTACCTGTCATGATGAACCATGCCTACCAGCCCCAAAGGCCCCAATCCCCAAATCCATTCAGAATTGCATGGACAATATTGGGCATCTGAATAGCTTCCCTCCAAAGGGAGAACTGGTATTTCTGGTTCTTCAGCAGTTATTTTATTTGGTCTTTGGTTAAAGATTACCCAGGTTATGACAGTCTGTGGAATAGTATTTTCTAGCAGGTTTTGCCATATACAGGCGGAACCAACACTATGTTGTACAAAACAGAGTGCACAGCAGGTCCTCTTACGCATTTTTAATTTTCCTGCTCTGCTTGGGAGCACGCAGGGCCTGGGAATGGTTGTGTTTTTTTAATTGGCTCATAAAACCTGAAGTAAGTCCAAGTTGCCCTGAACTCGCTCAGCTTTGGCTCGAATCCATTATTTGCAAGATTGTTTTTTTCAAGATTAAGAAAGCTGGAAGATAACCGTGTATATGTATTTTTAAAAATATGATAAAATATTATTAGTCTCAAAGTTCTTACACTTCGCCTTGGTACATACCGTCAGAGCGTACAGGAGACCTAGCCCCACAAACCCCGAGTTAGGCCCTTCAGTGATGGAAGTGACAGCCGCAGTCAGAACTATACAAGCACCGAGGTAATCCTGGAACGAGAGAGGGGGCAGAGAAAGATTCTAGGCAACATGAAAATGCAGCAACAAGGAAATTTCTTTAGTTGCAGAGCAGGTTTTCTTTACTGAGAATTATTTCTATAATGACACCTAGTCCTTAATTCTGGTTTGTTTTTCCTGGAAAAGGTCAGGGGGTTTGGTGCCCAACTGGAAACACTTTAAAGGAACTTGCTGAACACAAATGAAATAGGCCAGTATTTTCTGCAAATCCATTTGGGCTAGGGTATCTCGTTGTGGCCACCCCAAAAAGAGCAGGTATCAAAAAATCTAATGAGCATATAAAAAAAAAAAATCGTAAGAATGGCATATCAATAACACTCCTAATTCCTACCACTAAAACAAATCAATTCCACTCTCTCCACTCTCCTTCAGGTCTTCTCAAACATGGGTTTGCCTCCCCAAAAAGAGAAGTGTCAGTGACTTCACAAAGTCCATGAAGAATTTTGGTAGAATTTATACAGGTCATGCACATGTTTTATTGGCACAAGTGGACAGACTGACATACAGTGTCTACATCATGCAATGGGACACTGTGCATGGTGAAGGCATCCCTAAGCCTGCTATACACTCACAGCCTGCAGTGAAACACCATGTGGGTGTTGGCAGTGTGGACTCTGAAAGCAGTATAGCTGTGTAGTTGTGGTGCTACAAATGGGCTACTAAGCCTTGCTCCTGCCACAGCACTTTGAGTTTCAGAGTGATTCCATGGTAGATACCTGAAGGATCTCAGCTCTGTTGCACGGTGATGACTTGCTTTACAGAAATTGCTGTGTAGGCTGTATTAGAAAGATCTGACTTCTCACAAGATTTGCAGGAGCTTGAACCCGTCTTCTTGATGTGTACCTCAGTTTTGAAGTGAATGCCACATGTGATCTCATGTAGTTGTCAAGGTGCCTGATTCATGAGACTGCTGGTATTCCCACTCTCCCACTGCTCCCTGCATTATATTTACTTTGGATTACAGGGTTAGCATTTTCCATCCATTTTTTTTCCTCCTGTCTGATAATATCCTGCCTGGAATCTTTCCTTCTGAGATTTGAGACCAGGGCTGCCTAGTTCATCTGTCTGTAAAAAGTGTTGATGAGCAGATGACAGACTCGAACTTAACATCTACAGGGAAGTAGAAGCACAATGGTCTCGAGTCTCCATCAGCAGTTGGGACAGGACTTCACAGTTGCTATTAAATCCTACAAACTTTTGAGTGATCTTAGTACCACTGTGCCATTAGGCAGAGCTAAATGAACTATTCCTTGGCAAGACCACATTATTTCTAATGCTATGATGAAGCGATGCATATTCTTGGATCAAATTCATTCTGCATGTAAGCAAGTCTAAGACCGTGAGACATTAACAGGCATTGCCACAGCTTATTCCAGGATTGGCTGTTGCTCTGTTATTTTTCTGTCTTGGATTTGGAAGCAAGTTCAGCTTGATCTTGGATGCTGTGGGAAGCTGAAAGCTTCATGCACAAGGGAAAGCTTTGCCATCATAAGAAATGGAGCACAACTTTGTTGCTCCGTCAGCGTACCAGGAAATGAAGGTGAGGATACAGCCTTTGTTGTGAGGATTAATCATGCCTGTTCCTATTTGTGTCTAGCAGAATCAGATCACTGCTCTGTTTATTCACTGCTCTTTTAGTGTCAGATGAAATCACAGTGACTTTGCTTGCCTCTTCTTGCCTTGCAGATCAGGAAAGTTCCTCATGTGCTGTCCCTGGAGAGCCCCCATAAAAGCCAGCAGCCTGTCTCACTAGCAGTGGCTGTGTTGTGCCCTACTGTCATTTGTTTTTCAGTTGGAGTCTAGTTCTGCCATCTTTCGTGATATTGAACAGTAAAATCACAAACAGTATGGCCTCACAGCTGCAGTAAGGGCACTGCAAAGGAGGGGTTTAAATTACAGCTGTGGGCTTAAACCTGTTGCTGGAGAGATACCTCAGGACCTGGAAGCTCAGTGATGCCTAAAACAGCCCTGGCAGAATGATGGCACAGTTCACAAAACTACTAAAAAGCCATGCTCTGCTTTGAAAGTAGTTCCTGCTGCAGCAGGTCTGCAGATGCTGCACAGTAGTAGAGAAAGCCTTATTTCAAGTTATGTAAATGTTTGTTCTTGCACTCTCTTCAGATGCTAGACATCACAACAGCAAAAGATGAAGGAGACTTGTATTTTCTTGCTCCTGGCCAAGAAAGCTGAAAAAATGCTATGGGTTTGACATAAACAATCTCGATCTATTTTAAGGAACAGTGTGTATAATCTCATCGCGAGATTAATTCTTGTTATTATCTTCTCTGCATCAGGCAAAGTCTCTGCTTGCTTCCAAGGTTTCAAAACCATGGCTGGGACTAAACTGAACGTACCGTCCTGACCTCCAGCCATCTGTTGGCAGCTGATAGAAATAAGTAGGCAATGTTGTTCGTGTCTGTTAGTTCCAGCATACGTTGTTTAAATCTGGCTTCGTGCCTGCCAAGAGCAAAGTTGTTATATTACAACACATTACACACTCATACACAAAAGGACGAAGCGTTAAACTCTTCTCTCCCTCCCCTCCCCCAAACCAAAACTTTTTGCCCTTCTGCATTTGCCAAACTTTGGGTTAAAAACTCTTCCCTCAGGACCCGTACCTGCTGCCAGGGCTCTCCTTAACCAGGCAGAGCTACACGTACAATGGGGAAAAATTTGTTCAATAAGCAATTATATTGGACTAGATTTTGGATCAAAGCCTGTCCCCTCAAAGAGACTGCAATGCCAGGGTGCTAGGGACAGGTTTTACTTCCCAGAGCATATCTGCTTTTATAGCTGTGGACTGTGGCTGCTGCTGCCCTCCAGTCCTCTCACAGGCGAGTGTTGCCATGGCCCCTCACTTCTTCCTCACAAGCCACTAGCAAGAGCAGAGGGCTCATCTGTCAGCTTAAAATCTGATTCCAGAAGTCACCTGGCCAGCTGCAGGAGTCTTCAACAGGAGTGACATCTCTAAGGTTTCAACTAATGTAGACTGTAGATTGATCAGTAGATCAATACCTTTCAGCTACTCAGCTCAGCTGTTTTCTCAGCCAGTCACACACTGTCTAAGCAACTCGGAAAACTACGATGAGGGAGAGCTACAGATCATTTCTGAATTACAAAAATGAGTGGTGTTACCTCCACTGTCACTTGTTTCTCTCTCCCTGACGTAATGCCCATGACATTTAAAAAACAGTGCAAGGATGTCAGAGTGCCTAAGAGCCGAGGTACACTTTGGGAGGGGAGGGGGAAATCTCTGTTGGTGTAAGTGTATTAAATTCATGGCACCCTGCAGTACTTTAGGTATGACCTGCAGTCAGACAGAAACCATTTCGTTGTTTCATATTCTACTGTTAAATACCCTCACTTGAATAAACTAGCTGAACTTCATTCAGCAGCTTATCGTCTGTTTTATCATGGCAAGCTCTTCCATTTTAAAGTCTCAAGGCCCTGCTGTGAAGCACCTGTAACCCCTGTTCTGCCAGAAACCTCTTTCTTTTTTTTTTTTCCTTTTCCCACTGATACTTTATTTCCCTCTGCACAGCTTGTAAACATGGCAAGCAACCTCCCCAAAACAACAACTGGTAACAGTAATGACGTGGGGAGGAGCAAAGATGCACAGACTATTCTGCTCATCTGCCTTTCTGGCAGCAAAGCTCCTGTTTGCCTAATGGAAAATCTGACATGCTCAATCTGTATCTTTTCATCCACGTCCAGCTCATCTTCTGGATAGTTTTAGACTTTTATCCTGTCAGATGACAAACAGCAAAGGTCACTGAAATTTGTTTCTGATCCAACTGTACTACTTTGTGGTAAGTTATGTGAGGAGCTGCTCTGTTTTATCCTGGAACATACTGAACTCAAACTGCAGAGAATGACTAACGGGACTATTAGTAAATATGAGCTTGCTGACAAAAACCACTGGGGACTTCAGGTTTAGTTGACAGTGGAGCACAGACAGGGAAATGAAATGGCTTTGATTAGCACCAGAAATCCTGGAAAACTCAAGTGATGGTTACGATGCCTAGTCCTTCCCTGGGGCTGCCTTTTGCTCTCTGCCATCCAAGCCCACATTGCCCCTTTTTAAGGTAAACAAGAGTCGAACCGCTCCCAAGAAGTGCTAAGCTCCTTCATCTTTCTCAGGAGATAACGTGATGAAAGGCCACTCTGAATCTCTCAAGAAGCACTCAGCATACATCAGCATCAGGCCTTAATTATGACTTACAGTTTCAATACATCATTCTGGTTGATAAAGCTTGTTAAAACATTTCTTGTTGACCACTGGCTCACATCTCTTCAACACAGCAACATTTTTGCTTGTCCTGCCACAGTCCTTACCACAGCACTCTGTACTAATAGCCTAGGTCCTAAAGCTAGCTTGAAGTGATGAAATGGTCTTAAGCTCATCAAATAGGTGTGTAAATAGCATTGCAATAAGATCTGCACTGGTTCAAAATCCTACATTGTACAGAATGAGTGCAAGTTGCGCTTATTGGGGAGCACCATCAAGCTGGCACTTTGACAGAGTCATGCTAGCTATAATGTAGTGAATATACAAGGAGAATTTGGCCTATATTTCATGTAGTAAGTAGAGAAAAAAATACATGCATCGAAAGCTGGAAAAATTCTCTGAATCTTCTGGAATTTATTTTTCAGTTTTGATTGACAAGGCTAGGTTTTACAATATTAAGATCAAGTTCTGTTCTGCTGTAGTTTTCTTGGAAAGTCTCTCAAGTTGCATACTGACACTCAGCTGGAGAGTGCTATAATGATGTTTCCCTGCCTGAGGAGTGGGTTCAATACAGAAATGATTCAGGGGCACTTGGATAGCACAGCTCGTAGGATATAGTAGGGGGGTCTGAAGGAGTGGTGCCTGTGCCTGCCCACCAAAGGAAAGCTCCCTGCTGTCCAAGTAAGGCATGGTTAAACTAGACACCTTAAAAGTTTAAATATCGTATCCTAAAAAAGTCATCATCTTTAATTCAGTGGAAAACCAATACAGGTAAATTAGCATGTTACTGAAAATATGCACAAGTGTTTAGAGACATGACAAAGCCAGAGGAAAACAAGATCTCTCCCCTTTTTTGAGATTGCTTAATTAAAGTCCACCAAATCCAACAATTTGCCCTCAGACATGCTCCAAGCAAGCTGCATGGAGCAGACCAAACCCCAAGCCTCCCTCTCTAATCATTCGTTTTACTGACCTGAATGCTCTAATGGTGGTAAGGCCTTCAGCTGTCTCAGAAAAGTGACAGAGTAAAGGTAGCTGGGTGCTATCGTCAAGTTCCTGGAGGTCCCTGGGAATATGAAAAACAACGGACAGCCATTACAATGTAAACATCTCTGTCTGTAGAAATTTTACTGCATAACAGATGAGAACAGACATTTTATGTATTGCACATATTCTTTTCAGGATCACACAAAATAGTATTTCTATAGTATAGAAAGACACTGACATGGGAATATCACATTTCTCTTTTGCCCTAGGAGCCTTTGAATCATCTCCCAGCCACCTCCACGATCTAGCTTTTGGTCACAGCTATGCTTCTGTTTGTCCCACAGTGATAATGACATTATCATGTCTCTCCTGGGTAAAAACCTGCTGTCCATTTTAGCCAGATCCTAATTACCTTTTATTCTCAAACATTCTAATTTATTAATATAATTAATATAATTAACTTAAACTCAGAACAGTTGATTTTAAACTTTATAGAATGTTATTTGTGGCTCTTATATCAGGTATAAAATAGAGTTTGTGTAGCTGCAAGTTTATCTATTTTTTTGCAATTGTATCAGCTGGCCTAACAAAAACGGTGCCTTTCCATATAAACCTTGCCTCATTATCTGTAAGTACCACAACATGCTGAACGTAAAATATAACAGACTACAGCAGACCTTCTATTTGTAGTGTTAATATTATCACATTGGTTGAAACGGAGACAGCACTGACAAGAGAAATAATATGAATGAGAAATTTCCTCAATTATTCAGCAATGGTATTTTCAAGACCTGCCTGGAGCAATGATATTTAAGCCTAAAAAGTTCCAGTCTCCTGAAACAGGAACGTTTTCCAAACCACAGAGACAAATACATCTTTCTGTAACACTCTGCCATTGGCATAGCAGCCAGTTGTATAAACAGAAGAGAGGCCAGATCATTAGATATTTAAACTCTTTATTAAAATCCTACTATGTTTGCACACTGTATTAGATAGGCCAGGAGAAATAACTGCTCCATGATGCTGAATGTTACAGTATACAGAACTGAATTTGCTGCTTATGTTTTGATGATAAATATGCTTTCTTTCAAATTTATGATGGAAAATACACAGAAGTTTTTGAGAGATGTAATGGAAAATACAACAGGGAGTCAAAGTGCTGCAAGAAATACTGTAAATATTTGCATTTCTAAAAATTAGTGAAGCTTATATGCCTGGAAAGTACTGCATGCAAGTAAGTTTTAAATACTGGCTGAAGCTATTCCTTCAGCCTACATTTCCCAAGACTATTTTTTCTAGAAATAAATTGGATTTATTAATTTCTGTTGTGGATTAAAAGAACACAAGTCAACCCTGAATTCCTCACAAGTGATTTAAAAGAGTTTAATTTAAACAGATTAAACAAAAAGCACTTGCTGATAGAGATTTTCCCAGAAAACTGTAAGGAAATAAAATGAATGAGGTAGTTATGGACTTACAGAGCCAATGGGTGCATGTGCTGACTTACAGAGGTGATCAACCTCTTGCTAGCTTGCATAGTATGGCTATGGGTACAGCATGTGGGAAAACCAGATCTGGAGATGGATGGAAACTTTACTCTCATATATAAAACACAGAGAGAAACTGTAGTATTCCCCTGGGGTCTAATACATCAGATTTTGCGTACTCTTGTGTGTTTTAAGTAAGAAGTTTAAACAGTGTACACTGCTATGTGTAAGCAAGACAGAGTGACACTCAGAAGACCACAATGGATTTAAGAATGAAAACCAAGTCTCCTGATTCCTCAGCCACCGTGAGACCTGGTATACTGCCACGTACAGCTTTAGTTTGGAAACCTGGTGGGGAAAGAACAAGGTTTCTGAAAAATCTCAGAGAATTTAAGCAAATTATTTCAGAATTAAACAATTTTGTTTTGTAAATTCTGATTATAGTTTTCTTATGAATAAATCTCCTTGGAAATTCTGAAGAAAGCTGATGAAAATTAGAGTGAAGTGAAGCTAAACTATTGATATGTTGCTCTGTGCCCCTCCTCCTCCATTGATTTAAGGGGAATAACTGACACAATTCTTTCTCAGGCTACCTAAATAAGAATATAATCTGTGAAGCCAGCTGTACTGGTACGCTCAGTTGAAAATCACCGTATCTCTTAATTGGATGCTACAAAACAGCAGCTAATGCTTTACCATGTGTCTACTGCAAAGACAGGGCCAGAAGTGACAGTTGCTAATGACAGTAGGATGTTTTGGCCTCCCTGCAGGTCAGCAGGCACCTTGACGGGTATTTTTACGTATCAGAAAGTAGAGTAAATCCAGCCAGAAATCTGGCTGATAAAAAAAAGAAGCATGACTGATTGAATTTAAGAAAAAACTTTGAATGGCTTGCTTAAGATGTTTTACTAAATTATATAAAGAATTTAGCACTAGAAGCATGACTCTAAGAAATCATGACACTCTTTTTGCTGAAAAAATGTACTCTTTATAACCAGCCAAACCATTCTGAATATGAAATGTTGCTGTACAGTGGTGTCTTAGTTTCAGCTGGGATAGAGGTAATTTTCTCCTTAGTAGCTGGTACAGTGCTGTGTTTTGGATTTAGTGTGAGAATAATGTTGATAACACTCTGATGTTTTAGTTGTTGCTAAGTAGTGCTTATCTTAAGCCAAGGACTTTTCAGTTTCCCATGCTCTGCCAGCAAGCAGGTGTGCAAGAAGCTGGGAGGGAGCATAGCCGGGGCAGCTGACCCGAACTAGCCAAAGGGGTATTCCATACCATAGAACATCATGCCCAGTATATAAACAGGGGGGAGTTGGCTGGGAGGGGCGGATCGCGGCTTGGGCATTGGTCAGTGGGTGGTGAGCAATTGCCTTGTACATCACTTGTCTTTTCTTGGGTGTTATTTCTTTTTTTTTGTTACATTCCTTTTCATTACAATTATTATTATTATAGTGGTAGTAGTATATTTTATTCTGCTTTAGTTATTAAACTGTTCTTATCTCAACCCACAAGTTTTACCTTTTTTTTTCCCCTCCTCCTCCCCATTCCACTGGGAGGGGGGAGGGAGAAGTGGCTGCATGGTGCTTAGCTGCTGGCTGGGGTTAAACCACAACAGTCCTTTTTGGCACCCAACGTGGGGCACGAAGGGTTGAGATAATGACAGATCTGATCAGAGTGTGTTAAAACAAATTTGTTATAAGTATTCATTGTATTGGTTTGATAGTCACTGGTCACAATGTGGACTCTTTTGCTCTCAAAGTTGGTGGGGTTGTTCAAATGACTTTCTGTGGAGTTTATTTCCCAATATGAAGAAAAAGCTGTGACTGAGGTTAATCCGGGAAGTTGTTTTCCATTCTCTACTAACCCTCAAAAGGTCAAAGAGGAGCTTTGACCAGATGTGAGCTGGCTCAGTTGATTAACAAACTTCATGCTCATCTGACTTTACAGCCAACAGTGTACAAAAGTGATGCAACCAGTGTTACTTCCCTAAGTACCCCATCTGTAGTCGGTCAGCTGGAAACATCCTCCAATGGATGTCTCAAACTCATACCTCAGGATCAAAAGCAGGACATCATGGCCATTTTCCCCTTATACTAGCTCCTATAACCTCACATTCCATCACAATTCTTATGTACAATTTTTTTAGAAGAAATTTTCAGGACAGTTTTTTAATACGTACTTGGAAGCAACTCTGAAGTATTTCTGGATGAAATAAAATGCTATCCCGAGAGGCACAAGGGCAACAAGGAACCATGGAGTGGCATAGGAGATCATTCCAATGGCTGACAGGCAGAGTAAGGTGGACCGGGTAAGAGATTCCAGCGTAGGAGGAATGTGCTAGAGCGAAACGAAAAACATACATAAGGCAAAAATCACCAGTAGTACCACTGTATGCCTTTTCCTATAGAGGACCATAGGGCAAGTGGAATGATACCACTGTGCACTCATTGATATTCTCCTTATATCAGGAGCTTTTATGTTTCTGTGAGTCTACTACTCAAATGTGCAGAGGTTAAAAAATGAGTCAGTAGGCTTTTTTCTAAAGGTCAGTGTTTCAAAGATCATGGGGAAATAGGAGCCATTTCCACGTTGTTTATATAACAGGCAAGAAAGAGAAAATTGTTCTTGATATCCCAAATATTTAGAGAAACAGCATGCTCTTTCTCAGAGCCTCTTAATTTTCCTTCCATGTTCTCATCACCCTTACATTCAGGATTATTGCTCATCCAAACATTTTAATTCACAGCCATAGTGAAAGCATCCCTTCTTCTCCTTGAATGCCCTAAATTCACATGTGCTACAGCCAGGATGGAACATCTATTTGTCACATGTACTCCCATATAGTTCAAGTTATTAAATTCTACCCTGTTTCCTGTTTTGAGCTCAAAATCTGGTGTTTTGCTAATCCAGATCTTCCAACAGAAGCAACCAGTCTGCATATGAAGAAATTAAGAGCCACCATCTCCCACCATGTTTATTCTAAGGGTTACCTGCCCTCCTTACTACAAATGTGTGTACTTTCTATTTTGAGTTTGTCTATGATCATTCCCAGAGCCTGTTTTTGCTATGCCTTTCTCTACTGAATATTTTAATACATCATCTTGTTCGGTAGCTAAATGAAAATTTACAAAGCCAAGATGTAATAAAACAGAATATATTGATACGTCTACCTGATCAATGATATTTGTATCAGCAGAGAAGCGATTTAGAATTAGCCCCAATGGAGTCATATCAAAGAACCTGTTGAACAAATTAAAAACAAAAAGTTACGTGAAAAGGAATTCCAATTTTGGATAAAAAGCCTGGTCAGACAGAACATAGAGCTGTGTCCAGCCATTTTCTAAAACCAAGCAGTAAATATGAATAACATAACAGATCATAATGTCTGCATCCTGACTACCTAAATGCTTTTCTTGGCATTTCCTTCCCCAAAACTTTTAAGTCTCCTCTTCCAAAAACCTACCGTCTCCCCTCCTGCTCTTTCATCCATGCGCCCTCAAGATTTAAGATCCCTTCCAAAGATCACAGCCTGTCCCTGGCTGCTACTCAACCTCCTGCATAGTACTGGGCACCAGGACTCAGTTGTTTCATGAAAGCACTGTGATGACTGTACTTGTTATGCAGGCGCCCTTTTGGCCATCCTGCTGCCTGTGAGAGACTCTGGTTATCGTGCACAGAACCTGTCACCGGCCATCAGAAGCAGCCTGGCGTCCACATCGTTTGACACCATGCCCATTGCTCAGAGTTGGAGCTGGGTGCCCTGGAGCTAGAACTGCACTCAAAGCTGTCCTTGACACCCCAGCCTTGAAGGGGGTGCGAGCTATTTGACATATTTCAGCCAGGTAAAAAAGGGGGCGGAATTTCACATGTTCTGACATGGAATTTTTTTCCCCTGACTACCTCACTAGTTATTTTCACTTTCTGAGGCCTTGAAGGAAACAGGGTAAATACAAGAGCTTTTCACAGGAGTACCCTCCCAGTTACATCAGGACAGGTTTCGACCATGTAGCTTTTCAGGAGGAATGTTATTTTTGCTGTACCTGATTGGTCCAAGGATGATCTTGTTGAGGAGATTATGGTGTAGGTTCTTGGCTGCTGTGAGGCCCATCCACTCCACAGTCAGAGATGTGATGAGGCAAAGGACAATCCCTGCTCCAGAGAGGATGCTGAAGACAGCTACATGATAAGTCTAGTAAAATGACAAATATATCAGTCCTAGAAATGAACACTTATTTCTCTTTTCTACTAGGAAGGTCCCAAGGTACCTGGTACCAATCAGCTAGTATGTCACATCACTTATATTACATAATTATGTTAATATAATCTTTGGGAAATAAAAGAACTATGATGGAACTGCAATTCATTAAGTTCACATAATTAGAAGATCTGGCAGTTCTAAGATCCCTCAACCTACTGATGAGTATCCTTCAAGACCTTGAAGTGATAGTACTTAGAACTGTGAAGACAGACTAACTGGACAAATACAAAAGTATACAAATTGTTTGCCAAGAAACTCAGACAACCGAAGTAGAACCTCTCAAGAATTAAGGCATTTGAGAGATGTTGGAAAGTTCCACTTTATTAAGTTCAAGCACCACGAAAATTCCCAGCGCAAAGCTTAAACTAATCTGCAGGGCTATAACACATTTAAGCCTTCTGAAAGTTTACTAAGTGGAGTCCAGTGAGATATTTATATATGAGTCAAATTTAAAGCTATAAGCAGATTGTATTTAAGTAGTACATTTGAAAACTTTTTTTTTCTGGCAGGACATTACTGGACAGCCAGTACTTAGGAAAATGGGGTCATTGACTTAGGTGTTAAAAAATCCAGATGGAAAAGTTTATGATGAGATTCCTTCCTTTGAAAGGTCAATCATTTTTCTAACCTCAAACATGTTTCTGTTTCAGTTTTGCATGTTTGAAAAGATTGATAAAATTTGAATTGTCTTATGTTTTAGCATGAACAATTCATCCATCCTATGTAACAATCAATCTTACTATATCTATCTGTCTTTCCAATCTAGCTGGCTTCTAGACGAACACCAAATAATTACTTTGGAACATTTTTTCTTTTTTTTTTCCCCTGTCAAGCTCCAAGATATGGCTCACCTTATTTGTGCTCTTAACATCATCAACGTTCCCGACTTCATTTGCATTGTCCATGGATGTCCACGTAGCAAGCCAGTAATCTATGGCCACTATAACTGAGTGTTTCAACAACTTTGAGAAAATCATCAGAAAGAGCAAGAAAAATCCTCCAGAGGTTAGATATCTCCAGCAGGTTTTCCACGGCATCTTTGTCCTGAGTCTCAAGACAGTTGACATATTATCATCTTCATCTTCTTCCTCTTCTTCCTCTGTGACTCAGACATTTGATCAAGTTAGCTTGGATTCAGTACTAAGATTATACCTGATTTTACTGGATTTGGTTAACTTTTTTTTGTTTTGAATTTTAATTGTAATGGCAAAATTCAATTTGTCATTTGAAAACAGCAAACGCTTCAGACATATTTTCATAAGACTTCCTCTGTGCTCTTTGAGCAACTCTATAGACTTTCAGTCTTTGACTTGTTTTGTTAATAAAGTATTTTTGTAAAACAGGTCTTCAGTACTGACTATTTATAGTAGAGACTAGGCCTTTCCCAACCTGTTCAGCTGCTTTTATTATACAGTCAGCAGAGCACTTTGGGTCACATGGAAGATTCTAGAAAGCTCTCCACAGCTTTCCATCCAGAGGCTCCATCATCTGCTGCATGAGAGAGTTCAATTTTCTCTTCATTCAAGAGTACTAAAGTTTTGTCTATGATAAAATGATAATTGTTCACATTATACTGAAATACAATTGGTGGAAGACTTCTGCTATGGGAAATATATATTTCATAGGTGCATAAACATGACATTTAAAAATTCTTTTTTTTACAGGCAATAAGAATATACATCTCACAGCCTTGCAGGCCGCACTTGGGGAAGAGAAATGTTCACCTGCTCTTGACAGTTAGTTCTTAGTTCAGTTAGTTAGTCAGTTCAGGTCTTAGTTAGTTAGTTAGTTAGTTAGTTCTTGCTGAACTCACAGCATTTCCACTCCTTTCTGAGTGGAACATTAAAAATGAATTAGTAAGTGATTTCTTGAAAGTTGGAATTCTACACTTTTTGGGACACAGAGACTTTGTGTACGTTCCCTAGGTCACGTAATAAGTATGGATGACCTAGAATGCAATGTCAGGTTATATTTCTGTCCTGAAGTTACTGATACGTGGTTTTTTATCTGAATGGTGTCTGCTTTTTGCAGGCATTCTGTGGACTATACGGACATGTCTTTTTTCCTCGTGTTTTCTATCTTACCCCACAAAGAAGATACAGGTTTTTGCCAAGGCTTTCTTGCACAGACCAAAAGGAGGAGCTTGGGAATGACCTCAATTTAAACTCCTCCAAGAATTTAACTGATAAAGTGTACTGATGATTGCACATAGTAAGAGGTGTTCTGCTCAGCTCTGCCAAAGAAGTATGAAGCCAACATAATATTTCCATCTCAAGGGCTTTGGGGTCCAGCTCTGCCTATTGTACAGTGATTGGGAATCTCTTCAAAATGGAGCAATCCAGGACCTACAGACCTGTGACTTAAAATGACAATCCGTCATGAGCATTGCCAGATGAAATACAAGGCAGCAATAAAGAGCCTGTTAATAGCCAGTGTGTATTCTGCGATCACTCCAGCGAACATCGCCATGATAATCCCTGCAATTAGTGCTCCTCTTGAGTTAACTACAAGCTGCTCTTGTTAACTACAAGTTTGATCACATGGTGATATTTCAAAAGCCCAGAACAGACCATTCACAGATATCTCATGAGGGATAGGGCTACAGCTGATCTAACATTATTGTGCCAATGACTAGGCAGAGCTACCTCAGTTTGCTTTAGTGACAATTCTTACTGTTGTTTTACTTCTATCTCACCCCTCAATACCTCCAGGCAGTATGAGTTAGCAAAGAAATTAACTTGGTTTGGTACACCCTTATCCCTGCACAATGTTTAGAGAAATCTATGGAGGATCTCTTAAACAAGTCATATTGTAAACAGGTCAAAGTATTGGAATTTCCATTGTTATTACCAAGTGTCATCAACATCTTCATACTTCATTGCTAAGAACTGCCAGCTATTCAAGTGGAAAGACATGGTAATAGAGTAAATAAAGTGAAATGATAAAATATACCTTCATCTTCATCTTCCAGTTGTGATTTGGATTCTCTGGGGTACATGGCCCTTCTAAGGGTTTTTCTCTCAAGAGTAGTCTGGTCAGCTTCCATATCCTGTAATAAGGAAACTTCCTTATTAATTTGAGAGCTTAGCTGTCTGCCACTGTGGTAGCACCAACAGCAACCTCAAAGACACTTTATTTGGATCATTTAGCTCACAGAATGCAAAAGCATAGTATTTTAGGATTTTTCTTTCAGAAAATCCTGCTTTGTCTACTTCCTTCCCTCTCTCTTTCTTCCATTCTTTCATTCTGGAATGATAAAAACTTCAAAAATAGTCTTTAGAGAATCCTAAATGCTCATGGCAATATCAGAATAAAGGGCTAAGAGATACTTTAGGAAGTCTCTTAGTCCATCCCTTGCCCCAGCAAAGGATCAGTTGTTTGCCTTATGGGTCCTTACAAACCACCCATGACAGATATACCACACACTTCCTAGACAATCTATTCCGGTCCTTAAAGTTCCTTACAGTTCATGTGTTTTTTCCCTAATTTCTAGTCTAAAACTTGCTGACATGGTTTTGTTTTTTTAGAAATTAACTGAAAAATATTTATTTTCAGAAGGGTTATCCTGGCCCAAATGCTCCCATTTACCTTTTCCAATTCTTGATCTTGGCGATTCATCAAAGTTTTCCAGTGTTCATATAGCTCAATATCCTTGTTTTGGATATCCTTTAGTGTCCCTTCTCTAAGCACCATTCCATCCTTCATTGCTATGATCTAGGGCAGAAAGCGTCCAATAGGTCTACTCAGCAACATAGATACCATAATCACTGACCTGGACCCTACCAGACGTGTCTCAGTATTGGTGAGATTACCATTATGCAAATTTCTGTGTTCATTTTATTCAATATTTTATTAATGACTTCTTAAGTTTGTTGACACAGCTCATAAACTGAAACTTCTGTAAGCCCTGCTTATATGTACTAGTGAAAAGCATGGATGAGACATAATGAGTAATAGTCATATTTGCAATTAAGTCATAATTCTCTGGTGGCTTTCAATCAAAAAAATCTACACAGATAATGTAAAAATAAAATTGTTCCTTCTACTATAAAATCATATTATGTAAAGTGGCAGTTAGCCACATGACATATGGAATTAAGAAGGGAGGACTCTATTACAGAGAAAAGTAGTGATCTCATTAAGTGTTATGGTGCTAACTTCAAGAGTACATTCATCATTAGCAAATCTGCATCATGGTATCTTTTCTCTTACCCAGTCAGCATGTGGTAGATATTGTAACTTATGTGTCACCAGAACAAGAGTCCTCTTGTCTTCTTGCAGAAACTTCAAAATTCCTTCCTGCATTAAATGATCACTTAAGTGAATGTCCAGCGCAGAGAATGGGTCATCCTGCAATCAAATCAAATTAAAAAATATTATAACAGGATACAAAAAATAGTTTTATTTCTTTCAAGAGTTTTTTAAAAATAGAAAGCATCTGCCATTACTAACATTTCATCTCTCTCTAATGACTAAGACCTAGTCAGAGGGCTGCACTACGAAACAGTGAGCTAGAATCCATTGCTATTCAGTTCATAGCAATGGACTCAGTTAATTTTTTCTGTCTAGATGTGTGCAGTGCTGGTGCCACACTGACAGTGTGCAGTAATCCTGATCAGGAACACCAGAACTGAAATTTCCCACCCAAATTTAAGAATACCAGGATCCAGAGCCAAACGTGGGCCTAATTTTGATGGGAAACTGGCACAAGAAAGTTAAAGCAGAGTTAGGAACTGTTCTAATTTCCTTCAAACTAAACTGCCGATGTGCTTGGTCTTCATTTTGAATGAGTGTGGCTAGCAACAAGACAACATTCAGATAAGGATATTAATATGCAAACACTTTTTCTCTAAGAACAGAAGTCCCTGGTTAATTTTGAAGAGGCTCAAACAGCCCCTTCATGAGCAGTAGCCTCCTGAAATTCCTGACATGCCTTGAAATTAGTAACAGAGAAGGGAAATTTTGTCCAAATCCACAGCACTCTGCAGAAGAGTGCTGAACCCTCAGTCTGTTCATTGCTTATGAACAAGTAGTTGCATTATGGTACTTTTCCTTATCAGAAGTCTTACTGATTTCAGTGGGACTGTGTTGATAGTAGGTCACCACTGAAAGTGAGCAGAAGTTAGACAATCTGTTCTACTCTTCCAGTGTTAATCTCTGTAGGAAATCCCACCTTCATCAGTCTCCCAGTATGTTTTGATGCTGCCTCTGGTGGATGTTTATTTCCTATCTCTATAATTTGGATTTTGAGTGGAATACAAGTCCCTATAGTTTTCTAAATCTAACAGAATTTTTTCTAAAGCTAAATATGAGGAATGACAGTTTTATTACTAACTTTCCATGCTCCATGTGAAAAAGAAAAATCTTACCAAGAAGACAATGTTGGTGTTCTGGTAGAGTGCTCGAGCTACACATATTCTCTGTCGTTGGCCGCCACTTAAATTAATCCCCTAATGAGTATAATGGATCAGAAATATGCATCTTTGAATAAACATTATGATAGGACTTTGGAAATGTGATTTTTTACAATTATACGGAGTTCCAATAAAAATACAAAGCTTTGTTAAAATGCTAATCCTGTTGATAAACAAGCATAATCCTCATATAATGTCAGAAGAAAAATTATTATTCAGCAACTAATCATGGGTAAGTGGAAATTATGAAGAGCTTCTCTAAGCACAGTAGGCTTCTTAGATTGAAAAATGCAACCAATACTAGCATCAAATTCTGCAAGCAAAATATAGGAGACTTTGATCAAAAAATCCCATTTGAGAAACAGCTGAAGAAGGAAAAAAGTTTTCAACTTCTTTTGCAGTAACCCCTGGTGACTTACATTTATTTACCAGGCTGGCAGCCCAATACAGACTAGATCTGTCTGAGTGACAGAGAGCGCCTTCTTAGTACATAGGCTAAGCAGACATAAAAGCATTCATATTATTTACCCTTTCTCCAATTTCTGTCTGATCACCAAATGGTAGTAAGTCAATGTCAGGCTGCAGAGAGCACGCATCTGTAACAGCTTTATACCTGTAAAAACAATATGGTCATTGCAATTATTTAACCAGCCACTTTGCTAACACAGAAACCTCCAGTTCGAATTCACTGCTAAGTTATTATGGCTCTGTGATGGTTGGATAATTGCAAAAATAAGTAGGGCAAAATGATTATTCAGCAACTAATGATGAATTGTTGTAAACTAAGCATTGTAAAAAATGACATATTTATTAGAGATCTTTATTGGCAAGCCTACTTTTTAAAGATTCAATTACATAAATTATTGAGTACA
Source organism: Gymnogyps californianus (assembly GCF_018139145.2). Classification (NCBI taxonomy): domain Eukaryota; kingdom Metazoa; phylum Chordata; class Aves; order Accipitriformes; family Cathartidae; genus Gymnogyps; species Gymnogyps californianus. The sequence goes on from NC_059471.1 coordinate 144,024,039, forward strand.
TTACTGCTTATCACGGAGCTGTTTTGCTGGACTCTGGGGTATTTGAAGCCAGTTTCCGACGAGTTATTATTCTTTCCCCTTTTGGTGCCTCTTCATTTACTTCAGTGTGATATTACAGGACAAAGGATCCTTACAGTGCTTCTGATCTTGCCAGAACCAGGAAACCACTTGCAAAACCTTGACATTTGTTGTGAGATTTCTAGGTCTGTGGGGTATTGCAGATGATCTGCTAATAAGCAGCTGGGATCAGACTATTTGAGTGGTGTAATTCAGCCTTGTCCCTTTGATATGAGTGAAGTCAGGCTGATGGATGCAGTAGCTGAAGAATCTGGTCCCTGAAATTTTAGATGCTTATCTAGATTTTGAGATATTTGGTCATTGCTAAGTTTTATTAAGTGGGAATGGAGTTGTACATCTTAACAAAGCACACATTGAGAGGAATGGGATGTATTTTTAATAACTTAAAACAAAGAGAGTGTTGCCTTTGAAAACATCAGCAATTTGTTTTCCTTAAGTCAAGTCACTTTTTCCACTGCATTTGTTAGCTGACCTTTTAGAAGGACACAAGAAGCAAGTGCTGGATAGGCACAACAGAAGCTGCGCACCTCAGCTTTCACACTCCCTTCTCCTGTATTTCTAAAGGAAGAATTAAGGTTATTCTTTCCTTGAGGCACCCCATCTTCATACGTGCAGTGTTTTTGTAAAGTGGCTGCTCCAGTAACTTGATCACAGCAGGATTAGCACATAAACTCAGTGGAAACATGCCTAGAATCCCTATTTCCAGAGTCCTCTGGCAACCTCAGGCTCCATTAAACAAGATAAAAATATGTCAGTAGTCTTGAAAGATTCATCTCACCTAACTTCAGCTGCTTGAAAAATACACATATGGCTTCCGCTGTATTCCATGGAGAGCCACTGCTGCTGTGTGATTTCTCACAAACATCTTAGACGTGCACTCTGGTTAGAGGGGGAGCCTTGAAAGACTAACTTAAAACAGAAACCTTCCTTTGAGATGGCTAAAGTCAGGTTAGCTAAATCCAGCCCGGGGTTAATATGCATTGATATTTTTCAGAATCTACAAACTTCCTCCAGAAGGAGAAACCAAAAACCTCTTTAAAAGAAGCTGCCAGGTGTTTTTGCAAGGAGGTTGATATTTACCTCTGTTTATTAAATGGACTCCCAAAGATAATGTTCTCCTCCACGGTTGCATTCAGCAGCCATGGCTTCTGAGCTGCGTAAGCCACTGAGTATCTGTTTCTACTGTAGACAGATAAAGAGCATTAGTAAAAAGCAAAGCACCCACATTATGAAATGTCTGAGAATCAGGTTTTTTTAAATTAATTTTATGAATGTGCATTCATAAAAATACAGGGAAACACATAGGCAAAGCAACTGTTACAAAGGTGAAGGGAAGAATTTTAAATTAGATGCTTTTGTTAGAACAGCACCCACTCTCTCCCCTGATGGCAAAATCTACACTCTAGGTTGTATTCTATTCTCCTATAAATGGCTGGTACCTACCTCAATCTAGTAACTGCAATTTCAATCCAAAGGCAAATTATAAATAATCAAAATTATTAAATTCTCACAAGAATAGTTATTTGGTATTTTTTTCTCTAACGTCAAAACAGGTAGTGAAAAGGCACTGTTCAAACGGCATCGGTACACTTGACTTGCTGCTTTCTGAAGTTTTAGATTATTTTACGTGGCCATACACATGAAATACTTTTTTCTCAGTGAATCCTTTTTTCCTTTAAGTCTATTAGATCCTCAGTGGACTGACACGATATTGGGAAAGAGGGCAGTTTAATACAGATTGGGAAGGAATCACTACAGTTTCCCAAGTATTTATTAAACATATTTTAAATGTGTCTAAATACCTAATGACATGTGTACAATAGGGTATGAATGTTCTTTACTTCTGGCTGTTTTGCCTACGTACAGTGGCAAAAAAGGTCATGTAATTTCAGACATTTTTCTGAGATGCCCAAGATGTGTCAGGAAGGAGGTATGAACTGGTACCAGCTTGTGGATCTGAACGCTTATCTTCCTTCTCAGTCTCTTTGATGGTATTGTTTCAAACCAAACATTTGATATAGCTTTGTATGTAAGCATCTTGAATTTGCTATTGAGAGAGAGGATGCTAGGGTAAGAGAAATAGCTGGTTAGAAGCCGTCAGTAGTATCCCAAAAATTTTAGGAGTTTTAGCAGTTCAGTATGCACTAGTATGAAATATGTCCTCAGGTAGCAAATCATGGTGTGGCTCCCAACCACAGCTCTGTGTGCCACTACTTCTCTATCATTTATGACGTGTTTTCAGTTTAGCTTGCCCTTCTTTTAAACCTGCAGGCCCTTTCCCTGAAGCCGGGGTGGAGTCACTGCTTGATTTCAGCTGGAGCACAGCCGGCTCCCTTCGCACACTGAGTGTCCTGCTCCATCACACAGCTGTCAAGCTGGGTTGCAAGCAACACGAAACGCAGTGCTGATCAGAAAACATGCAAACACATGGGAGGGTACATAAGACATAATGATGTCTTATATCTAGAGGTCCTGTCTTGCAAGATATGGAGCACACTAAACTCCCAATGATGTCAAATGGGAGCTGGGAGCACTGAACATCTTTCAGACAAGACTGAGGTAGTGGTACAATGGCTGGAGAAGATTGGGATCCACTGGATTTCACACAATCTGTCAGTTAATCCTACGGTAAATGATTATCGACATGGTAAGAAAACAGAGATGGCTGAAGGGTACAAAGATGAAGGTTTGAAGAAATTCTGAAGAAATGAATGAGTGTATTATGATGCACTAAAAAGAGAAATAATACCTTCTGGATGCTTCAAAAGAAGGTTCAGTTTCATTTACACTGTAAGTTATGGTAAATGATATTTAGTAAGTAGGAAATATAGCAAATAACATTTTGTGCTAGTTTTACATACAGGGAAACTGGAGTTAAGTACATATTTTAAGAACTCAACATCAGTTTGGTTTTTTTTTGTTCTTAAAGGGAAAACAAACAAGGTCTAAGTAAAAGCATATAACTTTTCTAAATACAACAGTTTCGTATCTATAGTGCATAGGAGCTAAACAGGCAAGTTATGTTGTTAGAAAATGTATTAAAAATGAAAAGTGTATTGTAAAACCTATTAAAAATGAAATTATTAATATTGCCTGGGCATATAAAAGGTTGACAAGCAATAAGTTAGCTTCTCCACACAGTTCTACCAATGACCTGCAAAAGTTGGTAACTAATGTCAAATTTCCCTTGGAGCCAAGATAAGCTTTGTAGATATACTTTTGAATCAGAACAGATTTTAAACCTGTTTACAGCAGTAAGGTTGCATCAAGCCACACATGGCACTACAACACTTAGGCTTTCCTTGTCAACCTCCACTTTTTAAGGATCATATCCATGAAATACATTTTGAAGAGCATGCAATGGCAGTAATGACATGAATGATTTTGCAGCTCCCTCTGTTTGTTAATTGACTTATTAACAGTGTTGAGGGCATGGAATGGCAGTCAAAGCAGTTCTGGACCAGCGATGGTGCTCCTGTCCAGGCATGGCGACACATCACTGCAAAGTGCAAAACCTAAAAGAGTAAGTTTATGCCAGGTACATGGAAACAGGGATTAGAAGGGACTAGAAAACTGATACTAATGTATTATTTGCCTGACTTAAACCCCAAACAAACAAATCCTCCCCTCCCAAGCCTATGAATCCTCCAGATGAAATGTTTTACTGCTGAGACAGAAATGTCTGCTTGTCTGCTGGGATACCAGTAACTGCAGCTGCGCTCATAAGCAGAGGATCCAAGTCTGGCAAAGGGCATAAAAATTCTAATAGCAGAGCCCTCGTAATGCCAGACTCATGTACTAAGCATCTTCCCAAAATGCCAGAACTGAGACATGTTGCTTTCTGTGCTATATATCTGCTCTCTAAGACCTTTGAGAATTCATGCCTCCCAAAGTGCACAATCAGTGTGTTTCCTTCGTGCACAAATCGCCAGAGAAGATATTATATCAGAGGTGAATAAGCCCTGTTGGTTATCTCAGAAGGCTCAGAGAGCCATAAGTAGAGGCTCAAAACAGACATTGCTTCACCAAAGTTGGTCCTTCATTCAGCAGAAGCTTCCAGTCTTCTCTACAACGCAAAAAAGTTACAAGAAAGCAAAAGATGGAGTCTAATGAGAGATTAAAAAGAGGTTGGAAATTAGGTCAAGCCAGACAAAAAAGAAGAAAACCTAAATTTCCTCTATTAAAAATCCCCAAACTTCTATCAGCAGAGCATTGCAATGGTAGAGAAAGGGACAAGGCTTTCATGTATACATTTGGGAGTGCCCTTTGAAGTACAATTTAACAAAAACTTGGCACAAGCCTTGCAAGACCCCTTGCAATTCCATATCAGATTTAATATGCTTGCCATTATAATCAGATAGATTATCTGAATGAGCAAGGACTAATTTTAGGATCTCAGTTTCTTAAAGTCTTCTTCCTTGGTTAGAAATTTCATTCCATGCTTAGCTTCACAAATACACTTTAATTCTCCCAAATTATGAGTGAGATTTCTGTGAGAACCCATGTTCATTAATAATCTCATGAATAAACACATATAAGACCTTTACTGAGCTGGGATCTTCACAAATAAGGGGATTAAGTATTTGGTCTTGTACTTTATTACCCTACTGAATCTAAAAGAGTGATGCGATTGCAGCGCATGGGAGCGTGCTGAAACTGAAGCTCCTGAGGTTTCTAAAAAGAGTATTTTATTTGCCCTCTGGGATTAGTAATCTTTGCTCTAATTTCTTTATTTATTTAAATGTGGCTATTTATACTGATTTTTTATCTGTACTATAAAACATACATATTCCCCAAAATGGGGCATGGTAAATTCAAGTCTGAAATGGTAGGAAAGACCAAACTGATTAGATTGATTTGTCATTTTTATAAGATTTTTAATATATAAGCTGAAATAATATAGAAATTAATTTAAATCAAGGTTTTAAGGAAAAGTAAAAAAGAGACCTTGTTGAAGTTTGGACAACTTTTATGCTAACTCTGGAGGTTTTAAAATAGACTAATGAATCTCTAGCAGGCCCAGATTCCCTCAGCCTACAAAATGAAAAGGAAGGAGAATAAAGGGATACAAAATCTCTAGGATACCACTGTAACGGCAGAATGAACCATTTCCTCTGCTAATATAGGCAAGAAATTTGAGGCAAGACAAGGACTGAGCATCTACACAAATTCTATCCAGCAGTTTGGAGGAATTTATTCCCATCCCTGCAACTAGCCATAGCAGCACAGCAGCACTAGTAGGTATGCTGACTTGGCTACTGATGTTTATCTGGCCAATTATTTATCCCTTCAGTGCCCGTAATGTCCTTCAGTGTTTTCTGTGGGCTACTGTGGTTGCAACCTTTTGGTAAGCAGTTGTACTTGGCAGTCCTTCTGAGGGGAACACTGACTTTTCCTAATTTTTCTTTAAGCCTTCCATAGCTTGAGGGCAAAATAGGCCATTTGGGAGGATCTATTTCATAATTCGTGTGTTTCCCGTGCTTTTCACTTAGTACACAACAACCTGTTTGCACAGAAACCAGTTCAATGTACAGAAAATGTATACCAAGTGAAGGGTTTCCACTTAGCCACTCTTCTTTGCTTGGCAGTCTGAGAAGATTGTTCTGACTGTTTGGCTTGGTGTGGATGAGGGGAATACATGTCTCTGCATATTCCCCACATCTATCCCTGTATAGACTTAATAACTCAGATCTGAAACAGGCTCAGCTGAATCACTGCATCCGGATAGCCTCATGCTTCAGTGTTTAAGAAGTCTCTCTAGCTGATTGCTCACTGGGAAAACAAAAAGCCAGCTCCTTGTCTAAGGTTTGTAATGTATCGTCTGAGGCATGTCTCATACAAGTGGGAAGAACTGAGATCTGGTCCATAAGATGTGCCCTGGCCAAGATCTCTTACAGAAAGATACACCAATATGCTTTCTTTCCCTAAGATCCCAAACCAGTGACAACCCTGGCAGCAGGACATACGGCTCTCACTGCAGTCAACCACAAAAGCAACAGGGTATTCAAGCTCCATGATGGGCTTTCACAATGATGCATTGCAGGATTACCCCTGCAATTACAATATACTGGGGCTGAAATCTTACCCATCATTACTATTACTGTATTGTTATACTTGAATTTGTTGGGGAATTCACCTAGCCTGCATTTCATCCCTGGATCAGTAGCTGCGTTAGTCATGCATGTGGAATCACATGGAAAGGGATTTAAGAGAGTAAATAGGATCTTTATTATGGTTTTGTAAAATATAGGATCCACTTAGTTAAATACCTGAAGTATCCTTCTGTATTCATCTGTCTGTCAGGCAGTCTGAAATTATCAGCAAAACATAACCATGTTTGTGTCAGCTATATCACAGTACCAAATTATAGTTTGCAATGAAAAAAAGTCACTCAGTAAGGCCTGAGATGCTTACTAAAACCTGAGTTGCCTGGTTATGTACAGACTGCTAATCAACTGACAATATGATCTTAATCTCTCTTGAACAATGTGAAACGTAAATAGTATTTAATAAACTTTCTCTAGTATCTTTCTAAGATTTCTCGTTTTCTCTAATCTTCCTAAGATTCCATATCTTTCTCTAGGACAAATGTGAGTCTTTCTCAAATATATCTTTGAAAAAAATTGCGAGAATAATTTCAAGGTACACTCTACTCACTCCTTGTGTTTTCTTAAACTACTCAGAAAAAAAATGCCTAATTGTGATGTCAAAATCTTCATTATATATCTCAAAGAAATTAACTGTGGTAAGTCACATATTCTTCCTCCTTCAAAGCTTAAACTCACATGTAATTAAACTAAAGCTAGTCTTGCCTTGACTCCAACTGTACCTGCTACTCCAGTGAGATCATACGTTTAGAATAGCAGACAGTGAAATATGGCTAGAGAAGAAAAAATGCCACACATACTAGCACAGGAAAAGCAAAAATATCCAGCCTGCAACACTGCTGTAAGAAAAAGATGACAAAGGAGGTTACTAGTGAAGGGATAGGGCAACAAAATATTGGTCTCTGTGACAAAATTCACCCTTTCTCCTCAAAAAGCTAATTAAGAAGAGTTTGGCTTGGTAGTTTTAAGGAAACAGAACTGATCTTTAAAACCAAAGAACAAGTCTTGGGGTTATAGCACATCCCTTCCACAGCCTCTGCCCTGCCTAGGCTGGAAGAGTGGCTGCTGCCTCATTTAGTTTCTGTAGGAAGTTCTCATTCACTGGGTCTGAATCCATGTGGGTCCCGAGGCCTGACCTCACTGGTAGTTCCCTCTTCAGCAACAGCTTCTTCACAGCCTTTACCCTTTAGGTATTTGGTGTCCTCGGGCTGCTTTCTGAATGTATAACTGTGAAGAGTAACACTGACTTCCATAGGCGAGGCTTGGGCAGATACCAGGGAAGGGGAAAAGCATTGCTCACATGTTGTTATGTCACCTTTTTTTCTGCTAGCAGCAGCATCACTGAGTGGGCAATACAGCCCTTCCTGTATACTGGTACCCCACACATACCACTCGACTGAAGAAGCTCCAGCCTGTCATGCTTTCACTGGTGTGTGCTGTAGCAGAATAACAATGCTGACTTCAATTGTAGTGAGTACCGAAGCCTATTTGATAAGAGGAATAGTATATGCTTTCCATTCAGGTCATTTGCTAGGGCTAATATATTAGATATTAATTGCCAGACTAGCCTCTTTCCCTTCCTGAGGCACTCTGCTCTGCCTGCTCTCAACCATGACAAAACTGCAATGAAAATCCTTCATAAGTTTGCAGGTGATGTCTTCCAGAGAGGATCTGGGTGATGATAATCATTCAATATGCAGTTCTGAGACATGAAGTTTTCATTTCTCACAGCAAATCCCAACTACCTCCTTCTTAAATGAAGACAGCAATTAATAGCTATATGAAACATACTTGCTCCAATGAACTTTTCCCTCCAGCGTCTGCATCTCTCCCAATATAGCAAGGAGAAGTGATGACTTCCCACAGCCAACTTGACCCACAATCATTGTCATCTGACCTATGATAATAATAATAACAAACACATTTTCAAAAAAGAAAAAAAACAATTCTACTCAAGTCCACAAAGCCCAGCTAGATCCAGTTCTAGAGCACTTGAACTACTTGGTTAAATTTGTTAGCATCTGCTACGTAAATGGGCAATATTGCATGTATTCATCTATGGAAATACACATTAATGGACAGTACAAGTACACACTAACCTCCAAAGGAATGACACTATTGCTTTGACACATATTATCATACATTGTGTGGGACTTTTTGTTACTTTATGGAAGTTATTTAGGGTCAAATGATATAAAGTGGGGAGCAATTATTCAGTCTGGGGTTCCACGAAAATTTGGGCCAATCTAATAAGTGACTGCAACTGAAAGAAGATTCATTACTCTCTTCTGCTTTGCTGTACCTCCTCTGTCCCCCACCACCACTTTCCTACCTTCAGTCCTACTCTGTAGTAGCAATGGTGCTTCTCAGATCTTCCCGTAAACTAACTGAACTCACTAACTATGCTAGCTAGTGGATTTGCCAGGTAAGCTTCTCGCCAGCTGGGGAGTTAAGGGTCTTATTCCTTCCAAAGGAGGTAAACTCTTAGACTGGCTCACCCAGCTTGTAAACCCATGGCCTTAGATTGTAAACTCCTTGGAGCGAAGACCTTCTGCTGGTGTTGTATGTGGCACTGGGCCAGCACAAAGAAGTGTTCATCCATGTATAGGACACCTAATGCTACAGTGAAACAAACGGTATAGACTTTGGGACTACCTATAGTACTTTGGGATTAACTATGTGACATCTAAGATGTGTCAGCCCAATGTAATAAGCTATTTTAAAACTAAGCACTTGATAGGATATAAAAATAAAATATAAGACTATTTAATAACATGACATACCAACAGACAGTGTTAGGAATTTTACAGTAACAATAACAATAAGTTGCTACTTTTTGCACTTGCTATGTAAGTCTTCCAAAACAAATCAATGTTTTGTAAACCTGTGGAACTCCTAGCCAAAAGACATTGAGGATGCAAGAAATTACAGAAGCTCAGCTGGACAAAGAGAAATTAATTGAAAGAGAAAATAATTGAGGATTTCTTGACAGACAAACTGCATGAGGCTTAAGGAATTCTCTAAGATGAAAATAGTTGTGAACTGGGAGACTGTAATGTTTAAGAATGGTAGAAGTATAATATATGAGTGCTGTGTCCCTGTGCACCCACTGGTATCCACTGCTGGAAATAAAATACTGAATTAGATGGACCTTTGGTTTGAACGAGTCTGGAGTTCTCCCTCTTTCTTTTTTTAATTTTTCTATTAAAAATAATAATGAATTTTTTTGCCACCATCTTTTTCATATTTATTCTTACTCTTGACTTTGTTTCTGCTGTTATAAAAACTATATAAACTATATAGGTATATAAAACAATGTAATTTTTTGTTTATTTGTAGTACTTTAGGTTAATGATATAGCTATATGACCAATACAGTTCATGACCTTATATATATTTTTAAACTTCATTTTTTCTTATAAAAATCTAAATGTGTGGTTTTGTGCTTTTCACAACATCAAGAAATGGAATTAGTAGCAATTTGATATTACATATTTAATGTTTAAGGTGTGCATTTATCCTACCTGTTGGGATTCTGATGTTTATGTTGGACAATGTAGCTAAACCACTTCCCCATGAAAAGTATCCATTGGTCACCTACAAAACAATTACCACATGGCAGATATATAAACACATGAGGGAAAAAAATAGAATGTCTAGTTTGGATTTAAAATATGTTACTGAAATAAATCTGTGATTAATAGACATGGTGAGGTATGCTCATACACAAAAAATGCAAGTTAGGTTAGCAAAGACTGCCAAACTCAGAAAAGTTTGTGAATAAGAAAAGTTATATACACAAATATATATACTGTATGAAGTGCAATAAAGGGATGATCTCAAGTTGAACTTTACCAAACACTTTAATTCTGTCAAGTATAAGATTAAGGACTAAGAATAATGATCACAAGATCTCACAGGTGACAATCTAAATAGCATAGCTTATCAAGGAATGAATCATCCTGTATATTGTGATATATGGTCTCTTGTGAATGGATTCCCAAAGTACAAGTTGAATATTCACAAGGTTTATGCTGGACATAAGAAAAATGTTCCCCAGTGTACGCTAGCTTTTTTATATTTCCTTTGGAGTTGGCAGAGCCATGAAACATTCTTTGCACAGAGCACAAGGACATATGTGGGGAAAATTTGGCCAACATGACTTAAAATAATGTCATAAAAAATGACATGTCATAATAAATGTCAAGAAATTATTCAAAAGTTTTGATCTTGGTTCTAAGAGTGAAAGAGAAGCGCATGAAGGGAAAGTCTAAAAAATCTGTATTAATTTCTGCATATCAGATTATCTGGTTTTTGTTCCTTTAGACTCATGATGCCTCTGTTTCCTGAGAAGACAGAGACTCAGTACAAAGAGCTGGTCTGTAACGAATTCTTCTCACTTTATTTTTGGCTAAAGTGCTAATTTATTTAAGAGCTTGTTCTTGCAATGGGTAATTTGCCTTTGGAAGAACAGCAGCAATTGGGCACTATCTGGTACAGTTGCAGGAGGACCTGCTCCTCGTAAAGAATGAGACAATGTTTTCAAACCACCTTGATTGCGATATCATCTATCTCCACAGGACGTGTTTGCTTCCTTGTCGGCTGATCATAGCTTTCAAGCTGATACCTCAAGGGCTGCCTCCTGTTGATGGCCTTGGTGTGCTACATAGTGAAACGAAGAAAGGAAAAAAGTTTGAATTCTCAAGAGAGGACAGTATTTGGTTCCTTATAGAACAGACAACGTATTCCCTTTCTTACCACCATTCTAGGTCACAAGAAGAAACCAGTGCTTTTCAATGTGTGTGATAATAAAGACACACTACTGTGATGCACATATTGTAATGTTTCAAACACCCTTAACTGAAGCACAGGGATTATCTTTCTGATTTTGGTTTCCCACGCATAGTCATCCCAGCTCTGTCATCCTCCTCAAACCACTAGGTAAGTTTGCCCTACCTGGGATAGCTTCAAACAAAGCTGTGTCAGTAAAAGTGTAATGTCATGCAGAGTTACCAGTTTGGTTCTTGGAAGCAGAATAGCTGCAGGAGCAAGAAGCATATCAAATTAGCTTGTGCAGAGAACCTCGCTAATGCATAATAGTGATTGTGGAGCTAGGTCATTCAAAGCTACCTGTGGTATTTGTAAGCGCCACTGTATTGAGCTGAATTGGCATAATCTTAGTGATTCCTTACAGCTGGGCTGTCTACAGTGAATGATTTAACCTTTACAGATATTACCTTTATTTTTCCCTCTCCCCATCATCTAGACTTTGTCTGTCTCTCTCTGTAGGGCTGGGCAAAAGGTGGACAAGAGAAACAAAACAAATGCTGGAACAATTTCATTTTTGTTTCCTTTATTATAATTGTTAAGCCAGAAAAACAAGAAACATGTTGTTTTGGGTTGGCAAACTAATTTAATTCAGCTCAAAATAAAGCTTATTTTGTACTAATCCTTTCTTTCTGTTGCTGTCTTCAAGTTTCAGTCACATTTCAAATGACATAATCAGTTTGAAATGGTTGAAATATCTAGCTTTAGAAAAACGTCAAAATGAAAAAATATCTTTTCCCAAATGATCTCCCTTGGGGCTTTTTGCCCTCAAATTTTACTCAAATTCACTATATGTTTAGCACTCCTGAAACAGTATTTTGGAATGAATTCCTATTTCACAAAGTTTGGTGTTGTTTTTCCCATCTCCAATTCTGAATTTCCCAGAGCAGGAATCAGTCCTACCAAAAGATGCCCAGCATACAATGGGTTCTACTGGCAACATACTGTACAAACCCCATAACCACAAGAAATGCACCTGGGCCTTTTATAAAAACTGAGGACGAATTTGAACCATGTGTAAATGTGTTGGTGTGTTATGGGGTTTTTATTACTACTGGCACTTCAGCAATGCTTAAATGTGTTTGGGGGCCCTTCATGTCAAAGAAACACAGAGATCCCAACATAGAAGAGGCAAAACTGGTCAATGTTAGAGTCAGGCTGGAAGCCAAAACTCCCAAGCCCTATCAGCTAGGCCATTAGCCTTGTATGGGGTTATATGGCCTCTCTGCTTTGAAATTCAGTGTCATGAAACAGAACTTACAAGTCCTGTGTGCTTCTTACAGGATTCATAAGCTACAGAGCTGTCCCCACCTCTCCAGCTGTCATCTCCAATCTCATCACTCAGGAGAAACTCATTCAGCTTCTGTACACTTGAAAGAAAACAGGACAATGAGTTAAATAAACCCAGGTTTCCATGAGTACGTTTCCATTTTTGTGCGGTCTAGCCAGCAGGATGTATCAGAATTATTCCAGAAGAAGTTAATGGGATACTTTTGGTTTCCTATCGGACTGTCTGCCACCCTGATGGCAAGTGAAAATTTATTTCTGTGGAAGGACAGATGAAAATAATAAAACATCGTACTGATAGCTGGGAATGAAGAGGAGAGCTAGTCATGTGGGTGCCACTAGAGCTCTGTGGGAATGGTTTCCATCTTGGCAGGCTTATCTCTTCTGTGCCTTTCTCATGCCTACGCACAGTCAGGACGCATAAATGAGTCATTCACCCACCTACATCCTCTGAAAATGCCAATGCATTGGGTGCATCCTGAACACAGCTCTTGCATACACTCCATGCAAACAGGATTGAATACTGCACAACTCAGCACAGCCACGGCCAGCCTTGGAGAAATACAGCAAGAGCTGTCTTTGCCTACTTCTTAAAACTGTCCACTGGGAAATACAGCACACGGGTTCAATTCATTCTTCATCACAGAAAGATTTGATCCTCTTTCTGCCCCACTTCCTTTCAGAGTGCCGTAAGCACCTGGCTCTTTATCTTTCTGGGGAAGGGATGAACAAAAGCACCCACTGGTCATTGTGAAGCTATGTTACTTTGCAAAAACTAAAATCAAGGTGCATTGAGCCAGAGCCTGAGAAAGCAGAAGGACATATGACTTCAGATCAGTGATTTGAACATTAATCTGCAAATGGGAAAGTAGTCCTGTTTCAAGGCCTGTCTGAGCATTTCATATGAAATCATCAATACATGTTCAAGCCACAGAGATACTGGTTAGCAAGAAAGCACTGCTGTTGTCATTATTTCCTCCTGCCAGTATACCTGTTCCTATCTCCTCTTTTGAAAGGAAAATTTATGTGTCTAATTCCCATACCAGAATTTCAGTCTTACATAAGTGCATCAAGCAAGGATTTATCTTCTTGTAGAAGACAAGAGACCTCATTCTGATCATCTGCCTAAGAAGACATCAACCATTACTTTGCATTTGAATGAGTACAGGTACCCTCAAAAGCTTTCATGGTACTGGAACTACTCTTTAACATAAAATGGAGATTCTGACCAAAGTATAAGCACTTAATCATAACACAAACAAGCGCATACTCATATGCATGTATTTAATTGATGATAGAGCCATGGAGTGGCCAAGCACATATTCTTCATTCTTCACTTGGGGGACATGATGTTCATGGGAGAAAGATGTTAGGAAATAAGTTTGCCAAAGGGTAAAGTTTGTTTTGGCAAAATGGTCTTCTTTAAATAATGTCCTGAGGGGTGGCCAGTAATGTTAAGAAAAATGTACACACCATTTTGATATTAGGGCTATGCTAAACATAGTGCAGAGATGTAGAGGCTGGGATGATTTATAAAGGAGCCTTGAGATTTTCCACTAGTCAGAAATCATTTTCAACCTAGGGAAAATGTCTCATGTGGCCCTGCTGCTGCTTTGATAAAAATAAACCCTATTTAATTTTTTTTTTTTTAAAGTGAGTGTGGTGCTGGCAAATGACAGCTGTGGAGCCTGAAGTCCCCTTGACTGTTATGTGTTATTATTGTTACCCACCAAAAAGGGGCAGTGGCAGCAGCAATGCAATACCTTGCCAATGTGCCTCAGTCTTGGCAAGAAGGAACTATGTTTCTGGGTGGGAAGGTTAGTTCGGTCTTTACATCCTGCTAGTACTTGGCATCTGACACATTACTGCCAGTCAGGTGTCAGTTTGTGCCTCTTGGGACATCTTGCATACATAACTGCCCCATGACCATGACTCTTTCCATACAGACCACTGACGCAACAGCCAAAAGTCTGAAATTTGACTTACTACCAACCAGCTCTCTTGAGATTAAGTGCTCTATAGCCCAGCACGAAGGAAGTTGTTTTGTTGGGCTATTTGCAGAAATAAATGCCTGGAACATATAAGTTTCTGATGAAGCAACACATTTTATGAGTTCCTTTTCCTTTTTTTTTTTAAATGTTTTCCAGTTCGTGCCAACTTTCTCACTGTCCTGCCATGCAGATCCTTAACCCTCACAGACAAAACTCTCAAATGTCTGCCTTGCCATGCTTCCTCTCCTGCGTCTCTTTGCTGCTATTCAGGGGAACAGCATTTTCTCTGTAAGAGAAGACCTGTAGGGCTCAGTTTCCCTTGAGTAACTAGTCCTTCAGTGTCCAATGTTCCTCCATTAACTCTCTTTCCTAAGAGAGTCCATGCTAGTGCCAGACAATGAGAGGCAGGACAATATCAAATGCTCACTTAAAGCCCAATGCACCCTCTGTGGAAGTAGAGTTAAGCTAGTTGCTCTTCCTTGCATCAGCAGGGCCAGTCTTGCTAGATAGCTTCACGCCAGTCTCTTTCATCTCCCTCTGTGTTGACAAGAGCCCAGAGAAGTACTAGGTAAGAGCAATGGTGGGTGGCCACACTGTGAGAAGAGGAGCATATCCCAAGGAAGGACAATCCAGCTCTGAATCTGAACTGCCAAACTTGGTGAAATTATAAAAAGAATGGAACATTTCTTTGTATCATGCAGTAAAAAGAAATGGTTACTCTGATTCCTCTCACATTTTTGAACATCTGAGTCCCACCTCTTAATCCTCTTCCATGTGAGCAGGTAGAAACAATCTTTTTCTCCAGCACCTTCCCTGTTGTATTACAGTTGGAGAAACTAGAAGGGCCACTTACCTTATGATAGCCTTGACTGCAAAACGAACCACAGTGGAGAGCAGGAACAGTGGTGTGACCAGGATGTGAAACAATGACAGCGATGCAAAGGCCTGGGCGGGCTGCAGCGGCTTGACATTGGTATATGCGTAAGTCACAAAGGTCTGTCATATCAGGAAAAGGGCATGTCAGGATAAGGACTCTTGAAAAAGATGGACAAGGACAGCAAGCAAGGTATTTTGCTCAACTAAGGCCAATAACTATATACCTCAATTTATTGGGAATCCCAGTAAACTGAAGAGAAAGGTGTCTTCTATTAAAGTGAAAAAGATTTTAAAAACCTGCCAGTGATTTCAAGAGATTTACATATTTAAGAATGAAAAAATTTTCTTTGTAAAATCAAAGCATTTAGTTTTAAAGTTTTGTAATTGACTTCAGGATTTAGAGGAAACACACAACCCAGAAAAATCAGTAAGAATCTAATAAATCTTATGGGTTTTTTCACAGATGCAGAACTATGGTCGTATTTCATTCAATTCTGGTACACACTGTCAGCATACTCTGAGTAATGCCCTCAGAATTTGGTCTATGAAGACTCCTTACTAACCGGCATGCCATAGTCCCTCTAGTGCATTAGGCTGAGATTTAAACCTGGCCAGAGAACAAGCAAAATTTATTTCTCCTTAAACTACAGAGTACCCTTTCCTGAAAACTGAAATGGTGGCTTATAATGCACTTTGAAACAGGAATGATTTTTGCTGCTAGACAACAGAACAGCAAAGCCACCCAAAAACCCTTCAAAATGAGAGCTTCTCAAAATGGGTCTTCTTTCAAGTTGCAATGATTTTTGTCTTTCTTTCTTATAGTAAAAATTCATATTTCTTTTTGTTTTTACCAATCCAAATGACAGCTGGGGAAATAGCAGCTCTGGGAATGGGCATTGCCAGTGTCATGCTATCCTACAGTTAGCAGGGGCACATTAACTCATCTGCTGGTTTTATGAGAAATATGTCCTACAATGACAATGGTGTCCTTTCTTTCTTTCTCTCCCTCTCATTTTCTCTCCCTTTTTATAAGGAAAAGTGAAAAAAACACATCTTACTGCAAGAACAGCAGCTATTGGTATGGCCGCATTCATAAAAACTGTGAAAGAGAAATAAAATAGGCATCGGATTACATGAAATAAGAAAAAACAGTTTTACTATTAGTTGTATGGCACTAGAAGAATCCAGTTATTTCCAATTCAAGTAATTAAAACTCCCAAAGGAAAATTCCTCTGCAGGAAGAAATTTCCTTCCATGACAGAGAGAGATCTTAAACACACAAATAAGCCAAGTAATTATCTCATTTGTATACTGTAGTGAACTGGGATAAAAAGCTTTCTGTGCACAATTATTATGCAACACAACAAAAACATTACCCTCTCGGCTCTTCTACATTACGGAAAATACAATTTCTTTCAGACACTAATTTATCTTTCCTGTAATCAGAACTGCTAATATTATCTGGAGCCTCCTTACTATGAAACAATTCATAAGTGTAATGTCATAATGAAGGTGACAGAAAACTTACTACAAAAAAAAAAAATCAAGAAGACATGCTCTATATTTTCAAGTTTCTGTGTTATATATTTGTCATGCCTTTTTATTTTAATCACATTCCACACACACCAAAAAAGTGTCACAGGCACAGCTGTATCTCGCTTTAGTTGAAGCCAGGAGGAATGTTGACATGAATAACAGCATCCATTTCTAAGCGCTAAAAATATAGTTACTTACTGGAAAGAGATGTATGAAGCGCAAAGGTTTTGAGACTGGTGAGTTCCTTCATTCTCGTTTCTTCCACACTAGTACAAAATATGTGTTCCCAGGCATACAGCTTTAATAACTTAATGCCTTTTAGTATCTCATTGGTTTTCTTTAATCTCTCAGTAGAATAGTCCTTCATTTCAAAAGAAAACAAGATAAGAAATTGATAATGGTTTGTAGTTTTAATAAGAATGCTCTTTTCCCTTCACTTCTGTTGTAAAAGTCATTAAAGATTTATAATTTTGTTTGTTTGTGATTTTGTACAGGCTTTCAGTTGCCATACTGAGTAAAACAATATAAAATTTCATGTTCTTTGGAGATATTAAAATGCTTACAATTATGAGGGGAAATTAAGTGACCCTGTTCTGAGAAGAGATATAAACCAAAACATCTGAATCCTTCAAATAGAGGGTGAAACTCAGGGAGGTGGATTAGTAGGTCAATGGTGTCCATAATAATCGACAGAAGACTACATGTGTGTAATTGCTGATACAAGATTCATTCTAGGATTCATACAGACTCGTCATGAAAGTAAGTGAGATGTTTATTGATATATTTAGCTAATTGCCCCTCACCAGAAAAGAGTAATCGTAAATTTTGGTAAAATCATAATCCAAAAGATGTTATGAGTCAGAGGAACTCAGAAAAGAGCAAAAAGAAAGATTCAGACTGTTTCTGAAATTACGCAAAGGTAAATCTTCTGCTGGTATAAATTGGCACAACGCAACAGGATTGAACTGTGCTAAAGATTAGATCCATGTATGTATAATTTGCTTACTGAATATTAAGATAATAAGGGTCTTTAAATATTTGATGACTCAAACATCAAAGGTTGATTAAAAAAGTTCAAGGATCAAAAGAATAAAGTTAAAAATTGGACAAAGTATCAGAAAACATTTCTAATTGGTGAACTAAATTAGACAGCAAAATAAACTCACAGCACTGAAGAATGTATGACGGATATTAATCCAGCAATGCCAGCTGACTTTTAGAGAATACCAAAGCTTGAGGTGAGAGCATAAAGTCTCTAGCCATTTCAGAGGGGGGTTGTACACATTCATTAATACTGTCCTCCTATAATTTATCAGTCATTTGTACTGTTTGCTAACATCCCATGAAATACAACATCTGAATGTAGGCATAACACCCTTTCATGGAATCGAATTCAGATGAAACCGTGCTAGTTGGGTAAAAAATACTCTCTGCAGAGAAGGCAGGTCAAGGCCCACATACTTTTTTCAGATTCTTGTCTGACAAATGTTAGGAAGGAAGAGATACTGAGCCACAGAAAAACAGAAAGGGAGGGACGATGGAATTAAGGGAGAGCTTGCCCAAACCTCTGCAATGAATGTTCACTAACAACAAGAACCCCTGGTTCATCATTCTCATTTCTGGATCACAAATGTCACTGAAATAATTTACTTACAAGAGTGCTCTTCTGAGCCTCAGCCAGCTTCGTAGCTATGAAGTACTGTATCGGAGCTAACAGTACAATGACAGCGGCACCGACCAAGGCACTCACTCCGAGTAAATTATAGAGTAGGATCACACCCATTATTATCTATGAAGAAAAAAGCAACATAGAAAAAAAAGTAGATTTCAATATGCCAGAATGATAGCAAGAAAAAAATATTTGTTCTTCTAATAAACAAATTGTTCGTAGGAATCAAGTGAGCCCGTACTTCAGAAGGTTATGTTTGGCAAGTGTAGGAAATGAACCCAGAAGCCTTTGTTTTTGACATTAACTGCATAGTTTGTGTTACTGCCTGGTAGTTCTAATTCCAGATAAGGTTTCCACAGAACTAAAGGAGCACTAAAATGATGGTGCTTGCCCCAAGGCATTTTACAGAATCACTGGCCTCAAGTCTTATTTACACTACAGCTCCTTACATCACTGGAAGTATTCAAAGGTCTTAGGACTGTCATGAATCACATTTGCATTCTGTCATAGTGGTCCTCTTGCAACTGCAGACAGAGGCACACCTAAGATAGGCACTGAAGCATGATGCAGATGTGCTGGGAGTGACACAAATGTGAGCCTGTGCATCAATACCATGTAGGTCTGTTGGAAAGTACCAAGACGCTACCTTAGCCCTACAAAGAGTTTGGGAACTCTTCCCACAAAGGTTTACCTGGGAATGGCTCTGATGCAACTACCGTGATTCTGGTTCCCATGTTAATACAAGCTCTACTACATAAGTATTTTTATAAAAAGCTCCACTTTATGGTACAGAGATGTCCTCAGCAACAGGACATACAGAACTAGTTCCCTACTTTGTATTTTTGCTGTCTCTTCAATGGGTCAGTTCTGTCTTTAAATCTGCCTTCTTATTATACAGCATCAGAAATAAGAATTGGTGGAGTTCAACATTTTGAAAGCATTATTTAGCTTTTCAGGCTTCTATAATGTAAATTAGCATACCTACCTGTCATTTTCTTAGCAGAATAATACAAGGTTACAGGTAGCAATTTGTACTTGGGGTAAACTGAAGCCCTTACTGGGGGCCTGATCCTGCAATGAGTTTTTGTTCTTGATAACAGGCCATAATTGGTGGATACACAATATATTTTCTAAGATTCACCTCAATCTTCAGCAGGCTATGGCTATATTGGCTCACACTGGAAGGATAGGAGTTCAGTATTTGCTACAACCTTTTCTGCTTGAGGAGGGGGCAGCCTTGACAATTGCTGTTTCTTGGGACATCCCTTGAAGCCCAACTCCTTTGCATAAGGCAAGACAGGATAGTCCCACCACCTTTTCCAGAGTCGTATAGTTATAAACCAGCTCATAGTTACCAAGGGTTAGTTTCTTCCTTCTTTTTTCCAAAAAGCAGCCAATTGAGCTAATCAGGCAGAAAGACATATTACCACACCACCAGTGTCATTGATATCAGCTGCATAATACTTTGAGAAGGAAATAGTAAGTATTCTCCTTTCAATTTTATTGTTGGAGCACAAATGTAAGGTAATTGCTATGATTGATAGAGCTAAAGAGCAGAAGGAGCCCTCTATAGCCTAGGCCGCAGGTGCTCATTCACCAAGTTCTTCAGCAGGGGCAAATTCATGGGTGATGCTATGCTCATTCCTGGACAAAACTATGGTCAAGCTACCCTGTGTTCCCTGTCTCCTGATTGCCTGAAGGTGAACTACAGGAACCAGCAAAATCATCAGAAGCTTCCTCAAACCAGCCCTTTACAGGAGTGGTGAGGAAGGCCATTACATTTCTACAGTGGCTGAGACAGAGACTTTATTGAAGAGACAAATGAGTGGTGAAGTTAGGCTACATATAATTATTCACTAGCCACAGGAATCAGACCACTTGTTCATTTAATAACATTCAAAGTATTAACAGCAACAGTTCCAAATAAACCTGGATGTGAAACAGTGACTTAAAATGAAACCCTCTGTATCATTTCTAATTTCTGTTACTGTGCAAACTTTTTTTGTCCTTTTCTCCATAAATTATTTTATGACTCTCTAAACGCTACCCTATCCTAAAATAGACACATAAACCCAATATTTTTTTCCATTAGTAGTAGTAACATTGCTGACTATTATAATAGATTACTGATACAGTCCCAGGAATTTCAGCGAAACAGATCTACTATAAGAGTGGCTTCTATCCTTTTTCAAACTTGTTTAATGTCGGTGTGGTCACCTACAGGTTAGGACCATGCCAATCCCACCCCAAGCTAAAATTTTGCAGGTGCTACAGGAGTCCAAGCTTCATGGAAAATCAGCGTGGCTTAGGTCATTAAATCGTTTAGCACTTTTGAAGATTTCTTTCAGGCTAATAATTTTTACCTTTCCTTCCTACAGATCTGCCTACAGATCTTTCCCAACCTTGTTAAGAACCAGATGTTTACAGTAACTAAGCTTGTTTGGATGAGAGCTCCTCTGAGCATTTCATGTAGCACACTGTCAGTGCTGCTGTCAGTCACTGAGCAGGATTTAATTGCTTTTTGCTCCTGCCACAAAACAGTTACAAGTGGACACTGCAAATGTAATACTTAGTGCTGGTCAGATGCCTGTGCTGCTGCCGTGTGGCAGAAATAAAAGCAATGACTTTTATCAGTAGTGGAAGAAATATGAGCAGGGAAAGGATGACAGGTCATCATTCTTAAAGTCACAGACCACATCCATGACATGGAAATCCTGCTCAAAAAAATCCTCTCTCTCTACTGCAGAGACAGCCTCCCAGACCTTGGAGGAGATGATGGGCCACGTCTCTGCTTGTTAGTCTTCCTGGCAAATGAGCGTGAAGTCCAGGTTTCCCTCTGGATTTTGTAGTAGTCTCACAGACATAGACTCTTTTCAACCAGGTTGAAGGATCTCTGAAATCAGGCCCTTACTTTGATGCTCTACCTGAACAGGCATTGCCCACAGATTGGGGCACAGGAACAAGAACCACATTAATTGATTTGTTTCTATGGCAACCAAGTTATTGATTTGTCCCAGCGTCATCTCTCCCATGGACAAGTTGGATGTAGAAAGCCTCAGGATCTTATTATATATCATTGCCTGTAGGAAAGGAATAAAATGGAAGATATGAAAATGATATAATTATAAAACAATAATAGCAGCAGGACGTTTCAAACTGTGGTATCGGTCTTTACCTAAGACAGCCCTTCTCCCAGTCTCTCACTTGTGACAGAGAGAGAGATGGAGACAGAGTGAGAGAAAGCACAAGAGAGAGAACTGACTTTAAAAAACTCCAATTCCTCTTAAAAGGTTTGTTGCTTAACGCAGACCTAAAATAGAACAAAATGACAACAAAACATCAAAATTTAGGAGACTGGGCAAAGATCTTTTTTTAACAAACATTTGGTGAGCCTGCTTTTCTGTGACACTGTCTGTCAATGAGATCCTTGTTTCTGATAAGATAGTTAAACTCATGAAGTTTTGATCAGGGTGGGTACGTATTCCTTTGGGTTTCTTTCCTTTACCTGGCCATCTATTTCCATAAAATTTGTAGGAGCTTAACAGGGTTTAAAATTAATCAGGGCTCATGTCTACCAGAATTTTAAACACAAATATTGTGAGCCCAGTTTGCGGCTATAACCACGTATCAAACACTGCAACTTCAAGGAATTTTTAAAATAATTTGTGCTCTTTGCCCTGTTTTGTCCATGAGCAAGGTAGATCCTGTAGAATTAAGCAGAAGTGCCTACAGACCATGGTGAAATACATCAGCTGTGTATGGTCCTAAGAGTCCCCATTTTGGCAAGTGGGAGTCACAAAAGCACAAGGAAATAATCAGGTACTCTTTCTTCACCAATTCTGTACTATCTGTCTGGGGAGAAGGCAGAAAATGTTTGAAACAGCTACATCAATCACAGTGTGCGCAAAAACCAGAAGCTTCCATGCTTAGATGATATTCCTATGGTTAGTTACACCTGGCAAAACATCAGTTCCAGCTTCTGTTTTGCACACAGTGCTACTGCTGTCTGTGGAGTTTGGTCTGCAGAGATCCCTGCTACAACCCACCCACGTTCTGAGCTGGAGCTGCTGGCTCCAGTTCATAAACACAACTTTCACAGAGGGTTAATGGATGCCAGTTTTGGAGACACGGTTTTGGAGATGAATCACTCCTGTCCCATCCCACAGGGCTCTGTGCAAAAGGGCATAAATATTCAGAATCACCACACACGATACATGGACAATGTTCCCATAAAACATAGGTCGGCCAAAGATATTCTGCAGATGACTCTGTTCACAGTCAGCAGAAGTAACCTCATAAGCAAATGAACAAAGCAGAGGCAGAGCCAAAATGACACTGCTTATCTTCATATACCTAACGTCATCTGCAAAGAGATGTTCTTACATGCACGGAGTGAGTGTTAAACTTCTACATCTTAGTATGATGGGTTTAGTTTTTAGCAAAAGGAATTGCTGCCATCAGTTTGGCTGTGTAAGTGATACTACTTTTTCCAGTCTTCTGTATAAAAATACAGTGCATCTCTTCCCTCAAACAATTGTTAACTGAGTCTTCAGATAAAGAACAAGACAAATGAAAGTACAAAGCTGGAGCTATTATTAGTGAATTTCTTGGCAGATCATGGGAACATCTTTGCTCACCAGTAAAGCACCTCGTAGGTTGATGCCAGTTTCTGTAGTCACATAGTAGGATGCCTGCAGGAATGTCCTCTGCAAGATAAGGGCCAGGAAGAGAAGAACTGCCAAAACATAAACATTCCTGAGGAATTCCTCTGAGGAAAGATATGAATTTGATGGATCCTTCACCTGAAAAGAGAGGAAAAAGTGATGAAAGTGGCATAGGAGGGATTGTATATTCTTGAGACATTAGAAACAGGAAATTCAGTCATTGCATTAGAAAAAAAATATAGATGGTAGTATGGGAAAGTTATAGGAATCAGATTTCTCACTGTCCTATGTATGAAAATCATTTGGATACAAATTAAATACTCTGCTCATGTTCCAAAGACTTAGGATCTTAACTTTTAGCAGTTCTAAAACGAATTGTTTTTAGCAGGAAAGGGACAATGAGATCACCATGTCTGCCTTATCTTTAGTTTCTCCATCGAATTCTGATGATTTGTAGGACAGAAATACTACTCAGTAGAAAACAAAGCTCATTCCACCTGCACCACAAAGAAGCTGCAAGAAAATATTTTTTATTATATGGGATTAGTTACTTATGTTGCATTTGCATATTATGGAAACAATTCCTTCCAGAAATATAGTCTATGATATCTGTGAATTCTGAAAAAAATAAGAATATATATGCCAGTATTCCCCACAAAATGAGGTTTAAATGCCTCAACAGGGGAAAAAAAAAATCTTGGTTAAATCAGTTTATTTATTTTCATTTTCTAGTTTTTATGTTCCCTGTTCTGCTCTGTTTCAGGCAGAAAAGAAAACAAATGTACCAAAATACTGCAAGGAAGGTTGTTCCCTCGGTATTTCCGATCCAGCTGGAAGCAGGATGTACTGGAATTCTTACAGAAAAAAAAAAGAAGAAGAAAAAAGCGGTTCTGCTGAAATACCCAGCCTGTTTCTGAGATGAAAGGTTTGGGAAATATTGGAAAGCAAGCCACATACCTATGCTCTTGAAGGTTCCTTCATCACTCTGGATTACTGTCATCTGCCATGAGACTGCAGGCAGGAGAGAGGTGCTCTGAGCCGTCCAGGCTCACCTCACTGCAGTGACCCCAGCCTCTCCACAACACCCACTCCTCCCTCTGCCACAGGCAGCTGACACCCAAAAGGTGTGTATAAGCACCCAATAGTGTTTTCAAGAGGTCCAATGTCTGTAAGACACCTAAATCCCACTGAAATAATAGGACTAAGTGGCTCAACCAGCCCAAGACTCCTTGAAACGAGGGTTGGTTAAGTGCACAATTGGTCAGATAAATATATTTGAAAACTCTTCACTTAACGTTCTGCTGCATCTAACTTCCCGTGTTTACATAGTGGGGATATCAATAATAAAATAACATTTGTAGATACCTTTATCAAGGTACATAGAGTTCTCAGGAATTAAGGGGGAATAAGCATAAAATTCGATTAATTCACATTAATTGAAACTAGAGAGAATTTAAAGGAGAAACACGTAATAGCAAGAACAACCAAAAGAAAGTTTATCAAAATCCATAAATTAAAAGCAAATGTATTCTGAAATGTGTCCAAGAGAAACAGTGACTGTCACCAAGCCAGGCTCTTGGAGTGGTTTCAAGTTCTCCAATTATTTTAATCTTCCCTTTAGCCAGTGTTGATTAAAACTTAAAAAACCCCACAACTAAAACCACTACACTGAAGAGTACAAAAGATAAAGGAAGCACACAAGGTACAGATTCCTAAATTTGAGATCCAGAAATTATCATTTTCAAGCTAAAATACCTTGTTTGTTCAACATGCAAAAAACCCCCATTTTTGAGGCAAAATATGCACTTTGCCTTTTAACTCTGTGGCTCAAATCCAACATGTGGAGGTTCAAGGATGATAATGCAGCTTTATTTGATAAGCTGCAAAATTAAAGTCTCATTCTTTAGTGCAATGGCTGAATGAGAGTCTAAAGCCAAATTCAGACCATCAGTCAAGAAAATGAATGTCAGGACCAAGTAGCCAAGCAGAAGATGTTTGGACAGTGATGACAGTCAAATGCTTTATCTGCAGGGGAAAATGTTATTCCATTACATATCTATCTTCTCATTCAAATACAAAACACTCACTGCATAAAGTGTTTGGAGATGTTTCCATATCAGAAGATAGACATAGGAAAATTTCTTCATCGTGTTTTCTCTGCTGTCAGCTAGTAAAATAATTTACCTGTATCTTTTCACTAGTTACTAATAAATTCTTTTTCTTGTAATAGAAAATGTTCTGTATCAGAGGCTTGCGCAGTGCTGAGAGGTGGTCTCTGGAAGTTCAGTCTCGGTGAAACTTGAAATGAGCTGTGAACTAGCATCTTTTGTGCATCTCTACTATCAAGAATGCCATTGAATAAAGTGGATGCTTTTCACTTTCCCACATGTGCCAATGCATTTCATCACAGCAACAAGCAGCATAATCAGTTACAAACAGGGAGTGACTACTCTTGGCTTCCCAGTGGAAAACAGATTTCAGAGAGCTCAAACCTGTCAACAAACTACAAATGGACAGATGGACAGAAATTAAGCAAAATTCCCAGACTCATCCTTGCTAGATGCATCACTGAGGCACCACCAGCGAGTGTCCTGCCTGAAACGAGGAGGCACAGTTGAAGAGGAGCAGAAAAGCTGTTCCTTCTCCCCAGAATTGCAGGGATGACTCCACCAAGAGGCAGACAGCTGGGCAACTGGGGGAAGCCTGCACCACCTGTGTTGCATTCATACCAAAGACTTCCACTACTCAGGTTTATAACTTGACTGTCTCTCACAAAAAAATTACTCAATTTGCTTGAAAGAAACAATGTAATAATACAATGAAGATCATAGACATATAAAAACATGCAGCCAGACGTATTAAGTACCTGATACGAATCTAGAACTACTACCAAACAAAGTCTTTCAATCCATGTTGTCAGGTTACCTTTTCTGTTGTATTCGTATTATTGGTTGTATTCTGGAAGCCCTGGACAATGCCAGAAATGCATAATGGCCCAGCAAAACCCAGCAAGTCAGCCAAGTAACGGAACGTGCTGCTGAGAAGAATTGGTCGTCCAAAAGCACTATACATGGCCAACCATATGGAGGGACTCCGATTGGGCTGGTCTGCTACCTTTTTCTGGAAAACAGAGGAACAGGTATCAATGCACCAAGAAGAGGCCTCCCTGCCTTTATATGGCAACTTCCGTTTCATTTCTGTCTGGATGCCCAAATGGTTCCTGAAGGGTGTTTTGGAGTAGGTGAGGTAGCAAACATGTTGTAGATATCAACAGATTTCCGACATTCTTCACAGCAAATTCAAATTCTGCCTCGTCTTGGTAACTGTGGTTTCTCACCTCTAAATCCTACCACTTTTCTGAACCTGTGAACACAGGAATGTAAACAGAGATTAATCGTACTGGCACGTAGCCATTGCTCCTTGTCACATGTGCGCCCAGGAAAAGGTCTGACCTTTCAAGCCCTTGCTCATATGGGTAATCTTGGCTTTCACAGTAGCTGTGAAACCACTTGATCCAGTAAAGGCTTCTGATGTGAGAAAGGGATTGAAGGAAAAACCATGGACAGACACCTACAAGAACATAGTTTAATTCAATTTATCTGGATTTTTTTCTCTCTCTTGGATGCCTTCCAGGAAGACACACTTCAGCCAATCACTAACTACTGTGCTCAAAAAGATGAAAGTAACAGGCTGTGTTGGGAGGTAAGATTAAATCAACTCAGGGTCCTTTCTAGCCTTCAGTTCTGTGAATCTGTGCAGTAGCATAACTGTTGCCCTAAAACACCAACCAGCGGATATCTCTGTATCTAGTCAGAGGAGTTCTGAG
Organism: Gymnogyps californianus; assembly: GCF_018139145.2. NCBI lineage: Eukaryota > Metazoa > Chordata > Aves > Accipitriformes > Cathartidae > Gymnogyps > Gymnogyps californianus. The sequence continues at coordinate 144,050,899 of NC_059471.1, forward strand.
ATTTCTGAGGTCCTTTCAATCTAAAGAACAAGGAGTTTTACTTAACAGATCCATGGTCTGCAGAGTGCTTCCTTGTGCTTCAGGCAGCAGCTTTTGACACTTTAAAAAAGCATCTGTCGTTTTTCAAGTAGCACGGATGCCTGCAAGTTGTAACCCAAGCCAAGCCCTCTTGAGTGTTCACAGAGACATTTTGAGTACAGCCCAATAATAACAACCCCCTGTCCCAGCAAATTAACCAAAGAAATCAAGTATGACTGTACCCTGTCTGCCTGCCTCATCTTTTTTCCTCTTTTCTCTGTTTTTCCTTTTATGCCACTTCAACAGTGAGATAGAATATGCACATGGTGCCAAAAATGTACAAGCCTACAGGAGGGCCAGATAGCTGCTTACCGCTTCTAGAGATTAGGCCAGGCTGGTCATACCCAATGCCAAGAAGCTTAGTACAGAGAAATAAGCAGCATGGGGACAAATTAGAGCTAACATTTCAGAAAGTGGTAAGAATGAAACTGCTTCTTCTGATGCGGGGAAGAGCACAAGGGCCTCATGCGAATTTCCCAGACAAAAGGCTCTGAATTTGTTGCCTAGTGGCTTTTGAGCTGGACTGCACTACAGGGGCTACTGTCATCCTCCTCAAATAAACGATCTGCACTTTAACAGCTTGATAGGAGCTAAGCTAACTCTATTAGGAAAACACATCTGTCATCTTTTGGAAAAAATTGCACATACTATTCTGGGCATTCAATTAATGGTAAATTTGGTAAATGGCAATGGTAAATCATTATTTCTTTAATAAGATTTTACTATTTTAATAGCCATTTTCACTACTACTACAATTCACATAATTGTCATCACTACATGAAATCTATTTACTTTTCATTGGAAAAAATACTAATTAGATTAAATTAAATTATCTAATAATCGCTATTGCTAAACAGTGTTGTTTCTTCTTTTTTAATCAGGACTTCAAATTAGCTGAAGTATCTAATGGGGAGGAGGGAGAAAGAAGGGTGGATTTGTCTTCTGATCTTAAGCTCTTTTCCAGAATGGTTCTTGAGGCCCAGTGTTATGGTCTTGCAGCATAGTATGTTGTATGTGCCAACCCTATCCTTTATTTTGGTGCTGAAGGATGATCTGTGAATCACCACTCATTATAGCTCTCTGATGACCACTGACATGTTTTAGTAAATCCACTATTGAAAGTTCGCCAATGTCATAAGAATTAAATAAAAAGCTGTGTCTGGGCTTTCTGCATCAGAAAAATGTTATGACCACAATGATTATTTTCTGTGGTTTCCCAGTCCCTTTAAGCCTCTGTGGCTTGGGAAGCCACCTGAAGCCAAGAGCTTCTCTTCCTGGGCACTGGCAGCTGGAAGGACATACTTTGCTTTTGGAAGGTGAGAAAAAGAATCTTAAAACATACTGTTAAAAATGATTCAGTTACAGAAAAGGAGAGGAGCTGTACTGAAGACAGAAAAGAGTTGCAGCAACATAAAAATGAACTTAAGCAGTTTACACAACTGTGCATCTCGGTGTTTGTTTAAATTTGCAAGGATTATTTTTGTTAGAATGGTCAGTAGCATTTGTTGTTATGTTAATTAACCAGGCTGGACCGCTGTTCTCACGTGTGGCACTTGCTTCGGTTTTCTTTGTCTTTGTCACCTCCCTTTTAAATCACGGTAATTTTCTCTACCTTGGGCACTCAACAGTTGAAATAAGGGCAGTGAGACAGCACTTGCTGGTAAATCAAGCTACCTGTAAGGTACGCCTCAGTAAATACGGAAATCTGACTGTTCCCTTAGTGCTGGAGCTGACAGTGTCAGCCTGGTGCTGAAGGGCATTGCTCTGTCCCTGTGATTTCTAGCTAACAGACTTTCTTTCCTCCTCTTTTTGCCGTAACAGGTAAGATCCACAGTGGCACATGAATAGCAGGTATAGGAAACTAATGGTCCTTGACTTTAAAAATTGCTTTTTCTATTACACCATCCCAAAAGAAAAACTTTCTACTGACCATCAGGGCAAATTACACAGGATTTAGGTTGATGGGGTAAACCAGATGTAATATCAATGATGTGCTAAATCTATTTTGGGATATGTGATGTATGAGGCATTAATATGTGGTTTGAAACATCTAGACCACTCGTACAGAAACCAAAACAAAAGCCAAGCAACAACAGAAACAGAATCAAATTTTGAGGGGAGGGATTATTTGACAAGGACTACCCGCATGTAGTACATTGGTCCCAAAATTTGGCTGTGAGAGTTTCATTGCACACCATTAAGGACTTCTTTATCTTCTTAATCTTATTAAAGAATTCTTTATCTTCAGCCAAAATGTCCATTAACATAGTAGGAACTGTGAACGTGTATTAAAGAGAATATATGAATTTAAGGTCATGGATCTAACCCTATGTGTATGATGTGCATCACTGCTTATTCTGCAGAAGCAACCTTCCTATCCACAGTTAGAATTCCTCCAGGATTCTTAGAAAGGTATGATAAAAATACTGTAGGATGAGGTATTTCTGTTTCTATAGAAGACTTTCCAGAAAAGCAAGAAAATATAGCATGTCCCTCTTTTAGAATATTTACTGATGGCAGGAAATAATGGGATAAGGAAAGCCAATTGCAATGTGGTTTTTTGGCAATACTTTGTTTAGGAAAAAACTCAAACAGCATATTTAAGTAAGCTTAATCATCAAAAGAGCTTGTTTTACCTGTAGTTTTATAGTACCTTCTAATTTGAAAGGACATATACTATGTTGTTTTCTTATGATATGCTGTGTTATGCTATGTTGCCAAACACAAACTACCTATAAAACCAGTAACAAACGACCTATATCTTACTGTAAGAGTTGGAATGCCTTTTGCAGTAGTGACTGCCAGACTAACAGCCAATTAGAATGTTGATCACCAGTTATTTAGCCTTGTATTGTGTTATTTTATATTACTTAATATTATAATACAATTACTGATAACTGGCTTTAAAATTCTATCAAATATAGAAGAAAGTGATATTAAAATTAAATTACTTGATGCTTTGAAAAAATTACTTATAACTAAAGAATTTTGAGTAGTGAATGTATTCATAATGCTAAGAACTGCTTGATGAAAATTTGAAAATAAAAAAAGCCTAGAACAGAATAGCGAATTCAGTTTTGTCACTGAGAAGTGTTAGCTTAGGTCTCGTGTCAGTGGGCAAACCTTCATATGGCAGGAGCCAGAAGAATTCTGTCTAAATAGTTAAATATGCATTTCAGGAGTTGTCCACTGACATCAAAGAAAACAAGCACAGGCTGAACCCAGTGTTCACAGACTTCATGGTTACACAAGTGGCAATACGCTATTTTAGCAGAATATAGCAGCCGTAAAAAGTTAATCTCAGACCCACCAGTTTACGCTCCTATATGCTTGGGACACAGGTTTGGAAAACAGTGATTTTGAGAAAACAGTCATCAAAATTTAACCTGACTCATTTCCCTCATGCTATTATTTGGTAGAGAACCTCAGCTGGTTTCAGTTTTCATAGCATGCAGAAGGGATAGCAAGACAACATCACGTGAGCTATCTCAAAGGCATTTTACAATACAGAATATTCATGGTCATGTTCAGCATCTTTCAGCAAGGCGTGATAAGAAGGGTTTGGAAAGGAACAGAAGCCTTCTTTCTGCAGGGCTATGGAGCACAGCTGAGATCAGCTATCTCCAGGCACAGGCAGGGGTAACCCCACTTAATCCAGAGGATGCTGGGGGGCTCCCCTTGCCAGCTGTGGAAGATTAGTGTAAAATACACCCTGGCAGCAGAGACATCTCTTCCAGATTGCAGACCATGCTTCAACCTGAAGAATTTTCTTAATTCTGTGGCTGTTTTCTGGCCCAACCATGCACAAGCCAACACATTTCTCCATGGGAATGAACTGCAGCGAGTTCTGCTGCCTGGCTCTTTGGATTGGCTTTAGCCCTTTGGTTTACTTTAACATTATCTATGAAGTATCAGTTTACTTTAGGGTTACAGCCTGTTTTCAAATATTAGCACAAACGTGCTAGAGGCTGTGGTAATCTCAAGACTTTAAACAACTACGGAAGCCAAAAGATCTGATGTAAGCCAGCTTTATAAACGTAGGCGCATGTAACTGCATGGGTACATTTATGCAAGTCTTCATATGTGCATGACGCATGCCGTGGGAAGCTACACACTGAAAGTTTGCATTCACGCACATGAGCAATAGCACACTTAACTTGCCTTTTGGCATCTGAACCGCATATTTGTGCAGGCACACACAGTATCTGCAGATGTAAATGAGCTACAGACAAATGCTTGCACCCAGTCATCATGCCTGTCATTGAGAATGGCAGAGACTCAGATCCTCAGGGCATGTAGGTACCTAAGACTCTTTGGTCTCTTTAGGTAGGATTTAGGCACCAAATGCTTCTTTAAGGAGCTGGCCTAAGGGATGCACTTCTCCTTTGCTGTGAAAAGCTCAGTTCCAATGCCTCAGTAGTTTTCTGCTTAAAGCAGAAGGTCTCTAGTCTTAGTCTATGTAGAGACCAAGCAGTCTTGGTCTCTAGTCTTAGTCTCTGTAAGCATCAACTACAAAAGGAAAGAGAAGCAACCTAAATGTATTACAATAGAAACAATTGTACTGATTATGGTTTCATTTCAGAGGGCACAGAAAGGAGCCTGCAGCTCCATCAGTTGCTGGCAGCAGAGAGCTGCTCCTCCCAGCTTCTCCTCGCATTGCAGTTCTAAGCCATACACTGCGTGGAAACACGTTTATCTGGTGTGTGCAGGAATGGGATTTATATGCTTTTGTCCTACATGCTACATTTTCCAAAGTGGCCTCTGAATGCCTGTATTCTCTCTGTTTATGCTTGAGAATCGATATGTATGTACAACTCAGGGAGGCAGGCTCTCGAATCTTTCCTCCTTTCTGCAAAACAAAATTTTTCTTTTTTTGGCAGAAATCACCAGCTTTAAGCACAAATGAAACACCACAGTTTTGCCTAAATGCACTCAGAAGTTCCTCTGGAAACTCCTGCCCTAGCCAGTGAGTTTGCCCAACCATGGTTTTTGTACTGTGTCTGGCTGGGATGGAGTTAATTTTCTTCATAGCAGCCCATATGGTGCTGTGTTTTGGATTGGTGACTAAAACGCTGTTAAGACACCAGTGTTTTGGCTATTCTTGATGTGTGGTTTTGGCTATTTCTCTTTCTGGAGAAAAAAAGTGAAGGTGAGTGTTTCCAGCTGAAACTATGGACAGAATGTCTTCTAATTTAAGATGCTGTCATAAGTTGCTAAGATTTAAACAAAGCTTTCATTTTTAAAATTAAATCTAGCAAGTGATCAGTCTGTTACGGTTTTAGTTTCCAGTTGCTCTCACTCTGGCAACTCTCCCCTGCTGTAAATTCACTTAAAACCAAAGACTGACCATTGGATTGGAACTTCCTAAGTCAAGCTTCACCTTGGAACAAACAGTTCCAAGCTAAGTTAAAAATTCCTAAAGCTAGGATTTCATAGAAGCAGAAAAAATTCAAAGTGACACTATAATTTCTAAGGCCAAACAGTGACATGAACATCTTTGGTTACCTTTTGTTCCTCATATGCTTCTTTGAGACAAACATAATTTGTCAGTGCTCTCATTGCAATTGGAAGCTTTCCGATCGCCTTCAGGTCCACAGGTTTCTTGTGAGCCGATATAATAAGAGTATTCATCCACCAGTAAGTCGCCTTTGAGAGCAAATTGACAAATGGCTGCAGAAACCTCACCCCCAGGTCCTGTAGATCCTCTGGTGGCTTTACTTTCTGAGGGTTCATGAAAAAAACGTACCTCTGGAGAGGAGAAAATAGACAGCATGTGCTCAGGAATTATCTTATTAACAGAAATTTTTAGTAAAAATTATGCATAATAAAACTACTGTGTCAAATTTGCATTTAAAGGTAATTATACATTGAATTTAAATATAAATTTGCATGTAAATAGGAGCATTACCATTTTGACAGCATAACCGGCAAGAAATTTAGCAACATGGGATGTGGACACAGCTCTGTAGCCTACCAGTACCACCTATCTCTATCTGAACAACAACAAAAAAGGATTCTTGGGATATAATTATGTTTTAAATTATCATGGGTAAGAACGTATGCTAACTTATACATTCACTCTATATATAGTTTATCTGCATTAACATAGCATATACTGTATAGATTACATACACACACATATACCCTTACATGCACAAATATGCATGTATATCTATCTATACAAATATGTACACACTCTCTGTGTGCATACACAGGCACAGATACATACCAAATCCAGGGGACACATCAAGGACATACATTTTAAAGAGATGCCAGGTCCCACTGATTTCTATAGAATTAACCAGACATTTATGCCTAAGCTAAACTTCGGTGTAAACTTGACACAAGCCAGAGTTACTGGGACTAAAGATCCATCTTCATCCCCAAGATACTATTGATATTTTTTCAGATCCTGATAAAGAAACCACATACCCTAACTCGAATGACATTGATCTCCACAGCCATCAGCAGCCCATAGAGAATGACCATAATTCCAGTGATGCAGAAACGCAGCTGAGAAAAAGGCACACCATCCTGGCAGTATCTGACAAGCTTGATCGTTTTGGTGACAAAGGCCATTATCCAGTAAAGAAAGAGAGCTGTAAAACAAGTGCACATGCATAATTAAAAAAAAAACAAACAAAAACACAAAACTACACCAGTGCTGCAGAAGTTTTAGCTTCAAACAGAAATATTCCATGGCTTCGTGCAATGCGGGCACAGTGATCCTCTATATCACCAGCCTGCAGGCTGTTGATGCGTGATGTCAGCGAAAGTCAGGAACTCAGGTTCAAGAGATTTGCTTTGCACTTCCTTTTCCCAAGTCACTGTTTTCTTTCCTGGGCCATCACCCTTCGAAGAGATCCACAATGATGGGTCTTCATACAATTACAAAAGTCCACTGAAGGTAATCTGAAGGGGAACTTTGTTATTAAAATGAAGTAGAAGTCACTTAACTTGACAAATATTATATTGCCTCTTTGAAAAAGCAGGGTGCATCCCAGGTGAGCATATGGAAAAGTGCTCATTTTGAAAAAGAGTTCATATAGTTTAATTATATCCTGCATCCTGGCTTGTATCTGTCAATGGCTTATTCAGGTTGTTGAGTTATAGGTAATTTGGACAGTATACTTGTATGAAACTTTATCCTGCCATGTCTAGTCAAATTCTTCTGACCATCTCCTGACTCAGACACTAGACTCTGTAATCTCAGAATCAACTGCAAAGGATGCTGAGAAACAACAGCCATCTGCACAGGATGGTTTGTGATCAGATTACTATTAAAAGTGGCCTTTTAAAATAGCCCGTTTGAATGAAGACAAGTCTTTGCCTCAAAATAATGAACAGTGTTAAAAAATACCTAAAAGCTCATGCTAGAAATACAATAGGCATACAATGCTTTTTCTTTTGTGATCATTTTTAAAAATAGTTTTCAGTGTGTACCTTATAAAAGGTGCAATAACTCCTACAATAATACTAGTTCAAAGAGCAGAGAATTATTCCCTCTCTTTTAATATTCTCACACTTTTCACCATCCTCTTCAATCTACGCAAGCTGACTTTGGCTAAACTACTGGGTTTTGTAAGAGTACATAAATATCAGACTTAGACTTACCCAACAGTAACTTTGGAAAGTTAGATGTTTCAATATTATGGTAATAGACTATGGATACAGTGGCAGCCACAAATCCCATTATAGCTGGTAGAAAGAGATGCAGATGGCGAGATTTCATTTGTCTGAAAATAGGTAAGGTATAAATTAGTGAATTTGGTGTCTTTTTTCACCATTGTTACGTTCCTAGGTGTTCTGCTAATCTATTTAAGAGGACAAATATGACTTTCCTAGAGACAAAAATATTTTTTCCATGTGAATGCTTTAACTTTTGTCAATATTTGCTTGCCATTATAGCTTGAGAGGAGGATAACAAAGTGCTAAGAACAATCATTTCACCTTCAACCCATTAAAATCCAGACAGTTCATTAAATGATGTCCCATCTTTTTGGGGGAAAAACTCCTTACGCCTTACTAGCCAGCCCATCACACGTTAACACTATACATTAATGAATGCAATTAGCTTGGCTATCCACCAAACACCGTCACTTACGTATCAGAAACTATGCCCTCTGCTATTTCACACACATGTACGAACAGGAGGGTGAATGTCAGGATCCACCGCAGGTTGTGTCCAGGGAAGTGCAGCCAGGTATTGTGGTGAATCTGGACTTTGGAGCTTTGGCTTCCCCAGCCTGGGAAATAATAGTAATGAAAAAGGAAGGTTTTCACACAGCCAGCCAGTGAGCGATCTGGTTATCAATTCTCTGTTCTAATCCATAGGTCACACTTAATAGTATACAATCAATACAAAAACCCTACAAGACTATGGGGGCTGTTGTTACTAATAAGATGACCCAGGAGTGTCTGAGTTGCCATGTAGCCCCCCACAATTTTGATCTGATCCTGTAGACAACGGAAGAACAGACTTCCCACAATCGCAATCAAAGAGAAGAGGTCCCTGGCCAAGAACAAAGATGAGAAAACCAAAAGAAACATCCCAGAGTCTCACCTTCACACAACAGGGACTGACAGATCTTAAGTCATGGCATCATCATGTCTTTCCCAGTCACAGACAAGAGTCGGCAAAGTTTCCAACTGATATAAAAGTTGCATCCTCCAATGAGGCCTCAAAGAGATACATTTACTTCAAACAAATAACGTTTATTATCTCTGTTTCAGGCCTGGTTGGGAGCGCTGTCTCAGGGGATGCTGAACGGCAATTTCCCAGTCTCCGCTCCTCAGGTACAGCCCAGCCTCCTTGCCCTGTGCACTCCTGGCACATTAAAGCTCCCAGCACAGCACCAGGACTCAGCTGATTTAATCAACAAATTAATCTTGAAGCCTATTTCCATGTCATCACCTTAGATGGCACCTATCCTTTTCAGGCAAGATCCTGTCTGAGGCCAGCAAACTGGCAAGAAGTGGGACACCAAGGACCTGATGGATGCGACCATGCTGGGGGGAGCTGAGGAGTGACCAGAGGTTAGCCTCTCATGTTGGCGAGTCTGGTCCCGCATGTTGCTTTGGCCTCTGTCCCTTCCCACCCTGGTACAGGGCTGTCCTGAGTCAGTCAGCCCAAATGGCTGTACACGTCCCTCTTACTGTAAGGCAACTCCTGGAATTCCCTGACAGACTTCCCGAAGCCCATAAAGAATCCCAAGAACAGCACGTTTTGGGGAAGTAAAGAAACAAAACAAAACAAAACAAAACAAAAGCAGCTGAGTTTAAAATTCAGGGTATGCTTTTGATACACAAGGATGCAGCATCTCATCGTGCCTAGAGGCTCATCAGGTGACTCAGAAACACATAAACCAGAGCCCAGGTTTATTCATGCTTGGAAACTGTCAGGATTTCACTATTTCATCCTTGTTTAATATGCAAAGGACTGCAGGAAGAAAATATTATCTTTTCTCCATATCTATCTCAAGCATTTTCTACAGTTTCCTGAGATCTTCCTAATCTAATGTGGCTTTCTTTGACCTTGCTCCTATCTTTGTCTCTCCCAAGCTGCTTTTCATTTTTATTTCCTCTTTGCCCATACATCTGCACAAACACGGTTCATCATCAATTTTCGATTTTGGAATCAGTCAATACTGTGGACTTCAGTTGGCTTTTAATGGTCTGTTCAACTATTTGTCCTGATAATCAAGGCACAAAATAGAAAACAAAGAATTACATACATACATACATACCATACAATTTAAGCTATTTTGGTTTTTTCCTAACATTGTTAGAAAATAGAGGGAATTTTCAGTGGCTGCAATATTATTTCAGAATTAATTGGCTAATACCTGTAAAAAAATTAAAGCAGCCTGTTACCACTTGACGCATAATACAGAATGCTGTAAAAGATTATCTCTGCCCTCAGACCTTGCACCGAGTTTCCATCAAACACTTCTGCAGAAAGCCCTGCAATTCAAAGATGGCTTGTATCTCATGTTAAAGAAAGAGCCAGCACTGATGTAAAGATCCAGCACTGTTGGAGAGAGTTCTCCATAACCCTTGGGTTTTTTTCCAGTCTTTAATTATTCTTTTGTTAGAACTTGTTTCTTATTCCCTTGCTTAATTATTTAATTAGTTTTCAGTCACTGGATCTTGTTATACCTTTGATTGCTAGGTACTGAGTGTCTTAGCCCACAGGTTCCTATAGCCTATTATTCAATCACTTCAGAGTCTTTTTGCATAATGCAAGTCCTTAAATCTCCAGTTCAAATATAGTCCCAAATTCAAATCTTCCTCGTGGAAGAAATGTATTACTATGTATATATGCAACACCAGGAAGGTAACATGGAAGAATTGACATGCCATTTCTCATGTAGTTGTCAGGAGAATATTTATTTTTATTAATACTTATTGCCTTTTGACAGTTATTCAAGTCTTTTTATCTCCTACGATCAGTTAGAATGCCACTGTTTGACAGCTCTGAAAAAGTATTAAATTGTATTTATTTCATCACTGCAAATAACTGGGATAAAGAGACAACTATAGAGAAAAAGTATCATTAGAGTACTAGTTTAGATGGGGCTTTGTACAAGAATATGTGAGTTAGAGCAACTCCACTGTCCTAAATTCTTCAACGGAGATTTATCATTTCTTATTTTCATTCCTGTGGAAAAAGATTATCTCTTTTGCTCTACTTCTGTTTACAAATGTTGGCAAAAGAAGTAATTATTCTGGTTTAGAAGTTTCCTACGCTTCTCCTAGCCTTAGATCCAAGTTGCACATTTGGATATTCTCTGAAATTCACATAACTTGAAGGGAATTCAGACCCACTGCCCTAAGTTTTCTAATATCTAATAATAGCAAAGGTTGCAAGTTGCCAATTTCAAATCCGAAGAAAACTTCTCCAGAGAGAAGTTTCAAAGCATTTGGATCTGATTTCTCTGGTTCTCATCCATCTTTTCATGCTGCTTAGTTCAGATTTATATCTAGAATTCCCAACATTTCAAGCGGCTTGGCGTCACGTCCTCTGCATCAAGCCATTCTGTCTCTTCTTTTTTAAAATTAATAAATACAAAGCATCCAACAGTTTGCACCACAGGCCTCCAAGCACAAATAAACATGACTGAGTATAAATACATGCTCAAGTGTTTGTAGGATTGCACAGCTCCATTGAATAACTCACCAATGAACAAAATTGGGAAGGTGATAAATAGCAAGAAGACATGGGGAACCAAGTTGAGGGCATCCACAAAGCAGACATTTCTTAGGACACCAGCACTGATGTTATAGGCTGAAGCATTGTCGTTACCACAAAACGCGAGCCTCATCGCTTCCAGAAGGTCTGACTACTGCAAGAAAGAGAGAATAGTTGACTACCAATACTGCTAGCATTCCCTTTAGCTAAACACAAAATAAATAAAATAGAGATACAGAAGGAGCACACTGAACAACCCATAGAGAATAATTCAGTTGTATTTTGAAAATTCTTTTGGGCTCCATCAAGTATAAGCACATTAGAATGAAGGCTGTGTTTGTAATAAATTAATATTATTTATATTTAGTTAATATTATTTATATTTATATTTACTATTTATTATAAGTACTATTTATTAAATACACTATGTTATGTCTTTTAGTGTTCATTATATGCACAAATGTTATGCTGCAATGCTTTATGAGAATGTAAAGAACAAGAAAGTTTTGAAAAAAAATTATTTCCATTTCTCATAAGAAAACTCAAATGCACATAAGCTGACTCCTGTGTGTTACTGCTTCTTTGATGAGCCAACATTCTTTGTGCAACATCTCTGTTCATATGATTTGTTGCACTACATTCTCAGTGCAAGCTCTGAACCTTTGATATTTGTGGCTTGGCAGCTTTGCATTCACTGATATTTTGTATTTCTTCATTGTCCCATAGAACAACGATCACATACACTAGTCATTACAGATAATTGCCAAACTCTTAATCAAAGTAGGTTGTATTGAAGATTGCATAGGCAGTAAATCAGCATTTATGCTTGATCCTGCAAATCCTGACACATGTGCTTAGCCTCATCTAAGCAGTTCTCCGATTTCCATGATTTCTTAGGAGATTATCTTTGTACACCAAGATAAGCTCATGCGTTCGTGCTTGCAGAGCATGGGCCATAGTATGACCCAGAGTTACGGCCAGCTACTGGCTTTTATCAACCTGTGCATCATTTATTTTTTCGTTCTTCTTTATAAGATGAAACAAGATTGCAACCAAAATGTTTCCTTGCTGATTTCTTTGCCCGAGACTTATGCACAGCAACATAGTGCTGTAGAATACTTTGTGTAAACTCATTTGCTCACATCTTTTTTTCCAAATTTTACATAGTAAAATGGAAAGGATGTCTTTAATTCAGCAAAGTGTATGTATACTTTGGTGAATGCATCTTTCTGCAACAACAGTGGCATTAATGAGTTTTGCAGAATTAGAACAATATAGACACGCAAAAAATGCATGAACACAGTTTAAAAAAAAAGTTGAATGGGGAGAAAAAGGCTTTCCTTCTTTCCTCAAATAGTTCAGATGATTAGTTCTATGAGCCTAGTTGTTTAAACAAGGTAAACATAACAAGGTAAGTATAAACTACTTAAGTACTCCCTTAGAGAGAGCAGAAACGTACAGATCTTCAAAAGAATAGAGAGTTCAAAGAGGCACTTTGAACCTCTGCTAAACTCCCTTTTCGCTTTCAACTAACTTTTTGCTGGATCTGAAAAGCATAATCCATATTGAAATACATCAGTAAAATTTGTAAAGGAGTTTCATTGAAAAGAATGTGATAAATGCAGTCCCTTTTCCAAACATATCAGCAATTTATGGTCTGAGATTTGCCAGAAGTTAAGCATAACTCAGAATCATATGGTGGACCACATCCTGCAAAAATGCATGCATATACTTACTGTGGTGCAAAAGCTGACAGGCAACCCACTCAATCTTCAGCAGAACACAGTTTGATGGAGGGTTTGGCCCATTCTCTATAATGAATAGAGTGATATGACCACTATCATTCTATCATTTTATTTTTATATAAAAATATATTCATAAATGCATATGACTAGTAACACAAAAGAAACATTATGTTAATATGAGTTCTGTCTGAATAGACTGAGGAGTTATTAGCAAAACAAATATGGAACTTTTCAAAAAACTATGCAGAGATTGTTTGGTTTTAATTTGTAAAAGCCTGACATGTCTCCTTTAAGAGAAACATAATGGTAATGATAATCTCTTGAAAATCAGAAGTGTTGTTTCCTCATTTTTATCGAAGGTCAGAAGTCCAAGGGAGTTCTGCTGGGAATTTTCCTCCCTTTCCCACAAAGAGGACTCTTTTCTGAGACAGTGTAAGATACTATTGTGGTCTAGTGGTTGGATTGGTACCGAAAGGCAGGAGGATCCTGGGTTCAAATTAAATCATTGACTTCCAGTGTAGCTTTTGGCTTCCAGTCAAAAATAAATCTGGGAGAAAGGATTAAAACCATGTCCAAGAGAAGCTAAGGGAACTGTTGGTTTTTTTGATTTTTCTGGAAGGGAAATGGAATATAGGTAGTAGATGTTCCTGTGGAAGAAAAGACTATTAACTGCATGGCGAATGCTATCTGCTAGCTAGGACCTACCATCAGTTTGTAGAGGTTTCATATCACACCTCAAGCAATAGTCCCTAAAAGCTCTCAAGAAAGTTGCATCTTTCAAGAATCACATCTGAATCTTCACAAGAATCTGTGCTGTGCCTAGTTTTGTGACGGAGTATGTCCAATAACACACTCTTAAAACCAACTGTCCATTGCATGTTGGCAGGGCTGAGGAAAGAATCTGGTCCTATTGTTAATACTGACGTATAGAGACAGTGCCCATCATACTGATGATAATTTTCAAGAGTAGGTATAAGCAGTCTATTCACAATACTTTTGTTACAGGTTCATTTCAAAAAAAGAGGTAGAATTTAATTTTCTTCTCTTAAAATGAGAGAGAAAATCAAAGAGCCTAGGTTGGTTAGTTTGTAAAAAAAAAACCCAAAAAACAGAAGATCAAAAAGATTGCATTGCCAATGAAATGAGATAGGGTAATTGACAATAAATTCCCAAGTTTTTAAATCAGAAAACACTTCATCATTAATCAGCACATCCAGTGACCATGTTCATTAAACCTCCACAGGCTTAAAATCTATCAAAACGTTCTGATCAGTGTCATGATGCTGTGTTGACCCAATGCAGCTTATGATTTGGCCTCATAAAACGCTCACCAGGTACAACTTCCCTTTTTGGCAGCACCCGCTTCAGGACACATATCTAGTACAGTATGGCACTGATAAGGAATAGAAGAGATAAGAACCATAGAAGCATTAATAGTCCAGTGATCCTTCCTTCCTCCCTTTCTTCCTTTCTTCCATCCATTTGTCCATCTCCACTGTGCTAGAAATGAACTATGACTGGAAGTGGAGGAGTCATGTTCTGCATCTGTTGATGTATGCCAACTTTTATAGACACTTTCTGGTGTTTACACAGACAGGCTGCTAGTAGTTCTCTGTATCTTCAAGAGTGGCGTATGAAAATACACTGCAGTACATTAGAGCTCTAAGAAATAATTTTATCTCCAGTGTGCCTCACAGGGAGCAAGAAACCACTCCATCATTCCCTTCCCAGCCATTTCTGGTGCAGAATGCAGATCCGATATACCCTCCACAGTTTTTCCCATGTGACTCAAACCACTGGACCTTGCTTTTTTTTTTGGAAAACTTACATACATAGGAGGCTCTGAAGATGCACTGATGCACAGGCTCATCATCCCAGGCATAAAGCATGTCATGTAGTTTCTACTTCTTTGCTCAAGTTTCACAGATAGGGCAAATACATTAGATGAAATTTTACTGACATATAAGGGAGGATGCTTTGCATTTACAGTCAACGCGAGTGAGACTCCCATTTGGTTTGAAGCTGAAATTAGCCATTGCTTTCTGCTGCATCAGGGCATGCCTCCAGAAGCTCATTTTCATTGGCCTCAAGGTTTAACAAGCTGTGTTCATTTCCAAAGAAGGACAGAAAGAAAAGCCCCTAAGGCAGAAGAACAAGCCCTTGATTTCAACAGGGCTGTTCAACAGAACAAGCCTTTAGAGAGTATGGGGCTTTTTACAACAATGCTTGCGCAGCTCCACCAAAGTTAACAGGAGCTGGACCATTACAGGTTTCTAGATGCAATTGCTCATCCAAGAAAACAGTGTAACCTTCAGTCTTCTTCAAAGGAAAATTTGATAATATAATGGCAAAATTTCTCGTGCCCACACTCAGATCCCATGCTTGCAAAGTTCAGCGTAGCTACAGGTGAACACGTTCTTGAGGCTGCAAACAGTGCAAGTAGCATGTTCAAAAGCTTCAGACTGATTTGAGAGTCTAAGTTGCATTTTCAAACAGTATTTCAGTATTGGGAGTTAAGGTTAAAGAGATCTTTAATAATTCTAAAAATTTTAAAGAGTTTTAAAAGGCGTCAGCTATACTGACTTTTAACGAGTCCCAGTTTTGAAAATCTTCACTCAAAAAACTGAGCCTGGAGATGAAGACAGTTTGGAAGATCTTGACTGCAGAACACCAATGAAAGGCAGAGTGAAAAAGCACTATTCCCTCCTCTTCTGTAAAACCATAAGATTCATTTCATGAAATGAAAATGTGAAATGGAAGAACAACAAATTTAGAAAAAACATGAAGAACTGCAAGTTGTGCTTACTGTTGTAACTCATGAAAAACTGCAGCTGCATTTAGAAAGGAAGATGGAACATTTTTATGACTGATCACTGACCAAATTTGGTTCCCTTAATAATAATTAAGCTGTTCTTCCATTGGCTTTAACTATTCTAGTAAGCCAATGCTGGGCTTCAGTCAGAACTAGATCTGGAGAGAGGTGAGTAGAGGTATCTTGCCTATGCGAGGAAGTGCTGTTTGTTTCGCTTAGTGCTGAGCATTGTGCAAGTATGTAATTAAATACAGTGAAGACTTTCTATATTTTTCCCAAGCACCAGTTGTTGATCATTGCCAAAGACAGAATGCTGACCACACCGAACAACAGTCTAACCCTGTAACAAATAGCAATGCCAAAGATCTTTGAATTAGCCCTAAGCAAGTCAGAATACAGAGCGGGACTCAAGGTTTCTCACAGTATAGCCAAAGGTGATTTTCTCCTTACCAAAGATGGGGAGACAGACTTTTTAGGCCACAGTAAGTATGCAGGGAGAGATCAAAGAGGAAAAACTGGGCTGCAGAGCCACACGAGGAGAAATTTGAAGACACTTCTGTTGTCAAGGGATGGAAGAGATAAAAGCAGTTACTGCTGCAACTCAGAGAGGTTATCACATTCCATAGCAGCAGTCGCTCTCCTACACCTGCCAAGACCCCTTCCTTCGTAACACCGGCAGCAGCACAAAGCTGGGCTTCCTGCAACTGAACCTAGGTGAATTAAGCAGCAAAGGTTTTATCATCCTCAGCAGTCTGCTGCTGTAGGCAGCAAGCTTGCTTCGCTTGTAGGCTACACAGTCTAGTAGAGAGCCACGCAAATATTAGTTCAGTCTCAGAATTAATGGTCTTAATCACCATGGTGCTGTTCCCAAGATAAGAAGCCCTGCTCACAGCAAGCTTGACATCAGTGCTGAGTTGTTGCAGTTGCCATACTTCAATTCCAAAGTTGGCTCATGCAGGACTATCTCAAGCACCCATGAGCCATAGGGCATAACAGCAGAGAAACGTCCACTAGTTTCTTAGCAAATCTTTATCTCTGGGTCCCAAAGGCAGGGATAGTCACTGGAAAGCAAAGGCCTCTTCTTCTCATATGGATTGCCAAGACCTTTTCTCTAAGCTGATGTTCAGGTTGGAATCTTTGGAGCCAAAGGCTTCTTTACAGGCATATGGCTTTGTCTAGCGAACAGCAATGTCTGCAAAAAATGGGAGCAGTCCGACTGCCACATTAAAACAATAAAATGCATAACCCAAACATGAATATTCAGGAGAGAATAGATGAAAGGGTAGTAAATTGTTCTGAAATTCATTGGTCATCTGAAGTTACTGATCACTATTTCTCATCAGGTAGTAGCAGCCTTTCAGAATAACTGTTGAGATCCTCATATACTCATTTAAGAAGACTACTTTATTCATAGTCGTTACAAAACATGGCTTTCCCAGAGATAATTTCCCTTTCTGTTGAATATAGTAGGCCACCAAATTATGCTGGGGTGATTACACCAAAGTGAGTACATAGCAACATATTTGCTTCACTGCTAATTATAGCAGGAATGTTATACTTTCTAATAATGTTGCCAAGCATACTAGGTTTAACCTAGCATTTCGGTGAGGGGAAATGCAGTGATGTGATAAAGGTCATCCGATAACAAGCACGTGCTATCTGAGGGTACCAGCTACATTCAGCACCCCAATAGGGGTGCCAAGTACCAGGTAACTTTTTGTTTTAACACTTGTAGGCTGGAAGGCCTTTGTCCTTCAAAGTTATTGACAAATTGCTCACTTTAACTTCAGTCTTTATAAACTCTAGAACTGGTCAGAAATTTTCAGAGGTGGTTTTTCTTTCTCCCTTTGAAAATGGCCTTTGCTGAGCAGTCAGCTACAAGCTAAAGCCACAAGCAAAACCTCATAGAGGAGGGGAATGGAAAGAACAATCAGAAGGACAGGCCATGATGGTGCCAGTGGAAGGCAAGTTTCAGCTTTCCTTTACATCATTTGGGAATCTGATTCCCTGTTGGTTTACTTTAATGAGGATGTGAACTATCCGAACAGCAGTTCACCCTGCAATGAAATAGCTAAAAAAACTTGTGTCCTTTAAGCATTTAAATTTTCATGCTAAAATCCCCATCACTGGCAAGTTGAGACTTTCTGGTTTTGGGCTAAGGTGTACAGACATAGTCATAATATAATAAACAGAAAACAGTACAAAAGAGATTCAGGAATAAATATTCACTGTGAAGAAGAAAAAGGTTTTGAGAAGAAAAGAAAAAAAAGGACAAAGTTGTAAACATAAAGATGATGTAGCATTGAAGCTAAACACTTACAAATCTCATTTTAACAAGCATAAATGGGGATTCTCAGGGCACTAAGCCAGTTCCTGAGATATATTTTCCATAACCAACTGTGAAGAAGACAATGGGAAAATGGTAGATAACTTAAATTTCCATAAAAATTATGAGAACATCCTCACTGAGTGCAAAACTATAAGAATTCTAGTTAAAGACATTTTAATAATCTTAGAGTCTTTTAAAGGGGACTTAAAAGTCTTCATATTCAAGAGTTTCATCTTACCTGGATTATCACTCTGTTCGGCATGCTCTGCAAGATACTTATGACTATAAAGAAAAGCGTATAAATACACTCCTCAGGTGGACCTTGTTTGGGGGAAATAAGAATATTTTGAAAAACATTCATTTCAGTAGTTCTGTTGCCTATGTTTAAAAAAATAAATAAATCAATAGCTGCACTTCCTAATTAAAATATTACACAGCGTACTTGGATCTCAGTTCAGATTGGGGGGGGGGGGCTTACATATAATGTGCATTATATGACCATATATGAATATATACATGTATATATAGATAGATATGTGTATGCATACAGATGGAGGATGCAGAAGGTACTCAGAGTTTTACAAAAGTAGTTAGTTCTTATCTTCTGAATAATTAAGTCATTACAAAAGCAAGAATTTGTCTTTCCTTTTTGAATTTCACAGAGAAAATTTTAACTAAGGACAAATTATGAATTTATAGGTTTGGATAAGCACAATGGAAGGCCTAACTCTGAGTTTTGCCACAGATTTTAGGTTAGTGCTCTGAATCTTTTTCCTTTCTAGGTATAAACCTACTAGTTGGTTCTTCTTACCTTCCTAAAGCACTGGACCTAATGCAATCTATGTGATCCATAGTCTATGCATTATTTGCAAAAAGTTCTGCTAAGGTGATGGCAAAAAGTGCTGCCCCTTTAAAACCTATTTCATCAAAAATGATCTTGTACAAAACATCATTTTCCTTTTTATTCCTATTTAAGCTGTGACCACCTATTCTAGATAGACCCCGCTTCCTTGCTAAGCACTGTCCCAATTACCTTGGGCCTTAAGGTGATGAATTACCTCTGATACTTGTCAGCATTCACATCACTAACTGCCATATACCAGCAGCCTGATCCAAACGTTACTGAAGTCAATGCAAAGAATCTCATTGACTTCGGTAGGTTTTTGGATCAGAGATCCAAGACACAGAGCAAATCACAACAGCAGTGGTGCTAAACAGGCTATTGGCACTGCAAAGCATTTCACACAAACATCTGCAGTGGTCTCAGACACCTAATACATTGCTTTTTTCTTTTTTGGTAAGCTTCTTAACACAACGCGATTTCCAACATCAGCGTGCTACGCTGCCTGCTGTAAAACCTTCAACTTCACATGCCAGGACAGGACAGTTTAAAAAAAGAAACGTAACCCTGTGAACAGCAGCAAAGAAAACATCAGCAGGAGGGGACGGTAAAGGCTGAGAATGCCTGCGAATGGAAAAGGAAAAGGAAAAAGAGATTGGAGTTGTAACCCCAGGAAAGAACGAGGAGCAGCCCTGTCCCACAGATATAAAGGGAAGGAGGAGGAGGTGGTTAGTGGGAGATAATGGGGGAGGGTCATTGCATGCCCCGTTTGGTTGCTGAATGTTAGATCAAACTCTGTAGCTTACCTTTGTAAACACAAAACCAAAATACCAACCCAAATTGTCACTCGGTTGTGCTATGTGATCAATATCATCCCGATGGCAGGATTTTCCTCCACTTAGTGAAGCCGCTCCAAGCCCTGGAGTGGATTATTTTTAGGCTGGTGATGGGAAGATCAGCTGCTGCCTCCTATCGAGTTTCCAAAGTGCACAAACTCTTCTTGTCTTTCTCATACGCTGAAGGGGGCAGGAAACTGGGAAGAGACAGGCAAGCAAAAAGCACCAATTTTTCACCTCCTGAAGCTACAGTCCCCTGGGATTTCTTCTGTTTGCTTTTATTTTCATTTTTCCCTCACTCGAGTACTAGGATTCCAAGAGGCTGCGTTACAACGCGTGGACTCTTAGCAGATGGTTATTCTGAAGTAATTGATTTAGACAAGGTAGTCTAACTTTTGGCAAGCTTCCGGAGATTCAGCTTTTGATTCCTTTTGAATTAATCTTGGATAATTTGAATTTGACAACATAATTTTGTACATCTTCCATCATCTTGAGCAGAAGAGAAGAGAGAAGTCTACTCAGATATTTTACTTTACTAGATCCCTCCAGACTCTTCTGCTTAAAGTACAGACCAAATCCCATTTTTTGATTACACAGATCTGTTTCTTTTGAAATAGATTTTTTAAAACTTGAAATAAAATTCAAAACAAATTTGATGCTCATACCAGGAATATCGTTTTCAATACAATAGCCCTCATTTACAAGGGATATTTTTTCGCTGCAAAATACATTGTATATGTTTACTTAGAGAGAAAGAAGTCCCGAGAGAGCCTACATGCAGTCGGTGGGTGTGTTTGCTCATTTTCTTTCAGTGCCATTGAACCAAGACATACCAAGGTTCAGATTTTCCATCATGATAGTTTCACTTGAGCCCTACAACTCGAGGACACAAATAGCAAAGGTCCGGGGCTTGGTGATGCATCACAGGACACGTGGTAGCGCAGGGTGGTTTTGAGCACAGCTGTTCAGCTGTTAGGTACCAGAGCTGGAGGCCCTTCGGACAGAATTTGCTTAGACCTTGCAGAATCCAGGGGCTGCATCTCGATCACTAGAGAGCAAATGGTTTCCAATGGGTTGAGGTCAAAGATGTTTTCATGCCATGAAAGGGATTACAGTGAGCTCTGAGCTGAGAATGTAGTTGGATGGCTGAGGCCAAACACTGGCAGGACTCGTCAAAATCTTGGCAAACCCAGCTTGCTCCTTTTTCTCTGATGTTTCTTACCTTATGATTGTAGGGATAAGAAAGCAGAAACCTCAGCTCTAGAGAAAATTAGCACCTTTTGTTATCTCCCATTGACTTGAAACATCAACACAGCATTACACTGAGCAACTGAGACAGTGCTCAACAGTCCTCCACTGCACTTGAAATCTTTTACTTGCATTTACTTTTTTTTTTCCTTTTTTTCCTTCCCTTTCATGTATTAAAGTTCAATGCTTTAGAAAAAAGATTGTGGATTGAAAGCTTCTGAGTTCTGCTATATAGCTATGTTTCATTAAAGAAGATAAAAATTAAAATCTTTAACCAATCTAATCATCATCTAAAATAGCATTGTTGTGATATTTCTGCACATACATATAATTTCAGACAGAAGTGAGTAGCACTTATGGTCACAATTTTCTTTACCATAAAATGAAAATTTGGTTCATTGTCATTCAGCTCTGTCATTTCTACCAGATTGTTTAAACAGGAAGGAAAAAAGAAGGTAAAATGAATGTGGAAGCAACCAGCATGTTTCATTTTGCTGTTTCTAAGCGAAGTGCTTTCATTCCTCTACATGACAAGCTAAAATGTTTTCAAAGGCATTTTTAAAAGGATTAAGAAAAATGAAAAGCTCTTAAATGTCAGAACATATTCTGCTCTGATCTGAAAGGTTTTTTTGTATCTGGGCTTTTCAATTTGCCAGGGGGGAAAGGGAAAAAAAAAAAAAAGCAATAATGGGAATTCAAAATGTTTCAGGTTATGTTTGGACCTGTAAGTCAATGGAAAAAACCACAGGCCGGTTCTCAGGCATCCCCACGTACAATATGTCACCAATTTTCCCAGGTGAGCCTCCAGAAGACAAGCGCTCTGTTACCGACATCTCCCGAAGCCGGAGCTACTTCGGGCTTACGCTGAGGTGCCAGCGCTGCAGAACCAAACCGGGTACCAGCACCGCCAGCAACGGGGCGGCGGCCCCGGGCCGGAGGCAGCCGCTCGGAGGCGACGCTCGGCGGCCGGCGCGGCGGCACGGCCCCCGGCAGCGGGGAGGGATGCACCACCAACCCCCGCCCGCCGCCCGGCCCCGGCCCCGGCCCCGGCCCCGGCCCCGGCCCCCGCCGCTCCCCCGCGGGGCACTCACCGCGCGGCGGCGGCGGCGGCGGGGCTCCCTCCTCGGGCAGGTGGCCCCGCGGCCCGGGAAGGGCGGGCGGCGAGGGGCACCCCCAGGGGGGCGGCCGGTCCGCCCGCCGCCCCCCCGCCTGCCCCCGGGGATGGGGGAGCGGGCGTACGTGGCCATGGCGGCTGGGCAGCTTAAAGGCAGAAGCTGCTTAACCTGATGGCTTGGCGGGGGGGGGAGTGCGAAAAATTCTAAGCGGATCTTAAGGAAACCGCTGAGTTTTGGCTCCTCGCTCCGAGGCAGGCGAAATCCACGGCCCAGCTAGCAATGACCTCCACGCTGTGGTGGGCTTCCATCAGCTTGACTGGCTAAACCCAAAGGAACCGAAATGGTGGAGGAATAGCGGGAGTGGGAGAAGGTTTTAATAAATTAGGACTCACCAATGTGAGGAAAATGACCCGACAGCCGCTGCGGGTGTGGATTCGTTTGCCATAGCTCCCAGCTGAGCACTCTCCACTTGAATTGTCTTGGTTTATTTAACTCACTAAACAGGAAAGGAAGGGTATCTGTACTCTGGGCAGTGTTCACATAACAAGCTATCCTGGTTTCAGCTGACGACAGCTCGCTCTGCCATTTTCCATATTGCGGACCAGTCCGTAGGTCTCCCTCTATGTGTACTTTATGGCACACCAACACTAGCAATCAAGTCACTGGACCGTAACGAGCTACCACTCATTAGCCAAACTCAGGTAGCTGCATGCAGGCTCCTAGGCTCTCCCATTTCTTAGGTGAAGAGCTGAAATCACCATCTTTTCACCCGTGAGTGCAGGTTATTTTGTTTGAACTGTTGATGCTAAAGAAGCTGTTTTGGAGAAAAACTCTCATGGATATTTTGCTGAGCAAGTGGGGATAAATTCCTTGACTTATTTTAAACCTACGTATATCATTTATACCAGCGCTTTATGCTAATATAGCAATATGTATCAAATGTTCAGCGTAAATTATATGTTATGGTCTGTCAAGTTTTTATTTTCCTTCTAAATTTGTCACAGTGACAGAATCCCCATAGTGCTGTGTCAGAACTTGTGCCATCATATAAAAAGATCAGATTGACACAGCTTCAGGATTAATTTTATTTACAACCCTATTTAAAAAAAGAAAGGTTTGCTGTATTTGTTTTAATTACACATTGCTCATTTTATCTAAAAAAAAAAAAATGGATCTACCAAGAAAATGTTAATGAAGTAGCAAAGACTTCGTTTTCTATTTTAATTTTTTTAATGTAATGGAAAATGCAGCCTGGTCTTTGAATAACTTCTCTGTCCCTTTTAAATATTTATTGTGATTAAGCTTGGAGGGGGGAAGCAGTAGAAGCTTAGTATTATTTGAAATATTGTCCACAGCTTTTTTTAAAGTTATTGTTCCTGGTTTCTATGGGGAAAACTGTTGTGGAAAATATATACAGCAAAAGTTCAACAGAGCAACCTAAGTAGAGAAGAACTCTATATGGAGAACTACAAGAAAACTCCATACCTCAGATTTCATCACTATAAAAGGTGTATAAAGCCACAGGACTTGAACAGGGATTTACAAACCTTCCGATCTTTGATGGACAACTGCGCGTAAGTGGCACAATGGTGGAGTCAGAGGCACCAAACACAATGCTACAATTTGTCTTGGTAGCTCTTAATCTTGGCTGAATCTGCATGCAAAGGTGCAGCTTAGATGCTACACTTAATATAACTTTTCAGATTTCCAGTTTTATTTGTTCTGTTTGATAAAGGTGTTGGTTTTTTTTAAAAAAAATCAGTCACATCATTGGCAACCAAATACATATGGTTTGGATTACACTGGTTTTTTGCTTCAAAAACCCCACAAAACCTGAGAGCTGCTCTTTTAATATTGCGGGGCTTTTCGCGGCTGTCAAGAACAATGTAAGATTTCCACGTCCTCTAAGTGTCGAGGAGTTTCATCCTAAATATCATAAAGTAGACTTTTTGTACTATAATTTAAATTCTACTAAACCCTTAGACCCACTTGTATTATAAATGACAATGACATTGTGGATTTTGCGTGTGTGTGGAGCTGGAAGAAAGGATTGTCTTTTTGTTTTTATCTGTGCTGTATTGAATTTGTGTCCTCTAGGCTGACATTGGACAATTCAGACTATTCTTGTGTGTCACCCAGAAAATATTCAGTTACTTCTAAGCCAGCAAACCTACCAGTCGGATTTTATCCTCTCTGCAAACAAGACAGGACTAAACTAGGAACAGGTTCATTTTCTCCCATTGAACTCAACAAGGCACCTACATTGTTTAGTCCCATTTACAAATTTTGGCTTAGAGATACATAGTAGTCAGAAACAAAAAGATGTTTAGGTGTCTAATTTCAGTGTGAATGCCTGAAAGGGGAGTTAGATACTAAACACAGAACTCGCCTCACCCAGGATTAGATGGCAGATATTCGATTGCTTATGTCTCTGCCCGTTGCCTAGACTCCCTATACGGCATTTGGAGAGAAAAATACATTTTCAGATGATAATTCTTTTCATCCTAAAACAGGTATATAAGATGGTGGGAACTCATTCCCCTCTGGATATGACTATCTCACCCCATGGAGAAGGAGAAAGTCTATATGATTGTTATAGGCTTAAGTAATTCTCACACAGGTAGAATTAGGGAAGTGGACTCCTGCTGCTACACATGCTAGGCTACATTTGGAAATGAACCTAAATCACTGGAGTATTTTTGAAAATTTTACCCTATATCTTTTTCTTTTCTTCCTCTTTGAGGTATGGAAATAAATTTTCAGCCTGAGATATTTTTGCATGTATCCACTTTACGTTATTGTGTACAGCAAGAGAATATGATAAAAGGGTAATAATCATGACAAGTATCTTGTGGAAGTCATCCCCACCATTTTTACTAGACCTGGTAGAACCCACACAGTCCTTCTCCCACATCCCTTACCGTCTCTGATTGTAATTCCAGAAGTTGTCATACTTGAGCACTGCTATGTTCTATGCTGGGATAAATGTATAGCATAAGGAAAGATGAATCATCAAAACTAAAAGAAATCTCTTTTGTAGGAAAAGATGAAATTCATTTGCCTATGCTAACCCTGAAATCTGACATTGGCTGTATAGGAAGTACAGCATTTTTTTTTTGTTATTTGCACCATATATAATACATTCTTCAAAAAGCCACTACCATAAGAGGATGCATTCAATCCTTAAGAAGATCCATATCTTCTTTTTCAGGCAAGATATGTAGTGCAGTTGCCTTGCTTTTCAAAAAACCATTCAATCGTAAAGGGTCCCACATCTGCCTTTTATCTAAATCCTCATACTCCAGGCTCTGAAGTTGCATATCTCAAAGCTGGAAGCTTTTTAACAAAGTCTCTGTTCAGGTTTCTGGGAACAAAAAAGAACTTCTATTAAAATTTACTTTTATAAAAAAGGCAAACTCCAAATATATTTAAAATCATTGTGGTCACACTTTATGTTATATTTCAGTTACTAATATATGCCACCTGGGTAATTTAACTGCTGCAGAGTAAGTGTAGTAATTGAGGCTTTAATACGCGCTGCCTTGTTCTTTGTGTTATTAGCTACCCCTGTATTTTGTGGGTACTACATACTGATGTCCTGGATCTCTGATCTTTTCTTATTCTCTTCTTGCTGATGTCATCTGCAACCCTTGCTGGATATCAGGAAATGGTAAGGTAAGTCTAAAGTCCATCTTACAGCACACAGAACTTTATTAAATCCTATGCTTACATGGATTAAAATCTGGAATAAAAATTAATCAAAAGCATTAAGATT
This sequence comes from Gymnogyps californianus, assembly GCF_018139145.2. Taxonomy (NCBI): domain Eukaryota; kingdom Metazoa; phylum Chordata; class Aves; order Accipitriformes; family Cathartidae; genus Gymnogyps; species Gymnogyps californianus. The sequence goes on from NC_059471.1 coordinate 144,076,869, forward strand.
AATTTAAAATAACTCTACTTCTTTACAGTAGGACATGTCAATGGCACAGCAGTGGAAGGCAATGTCTTAGCAGAAGACACAAAAGCTCAATAATGAAAACAAATAAAAACTTCCTAAATTATCTAGCAATCGGCACACTGCAGAAACATTATGTCACAAGGAATGGTGCCCCCACAGACTCTCCCAAAACACTTTCTGAAGCTCCTCGGTAGGATGTATCTAAGGTACTTCCGTAATACTTCATCATGAGCCTGTGACAGCAGTCCGATAGCACGATCAAAGGGTTCGTATAAGTAAAGAAAAAGTGGGATAAATTGTTACAACACAACTTGGTCCGGTTCCAAGACAGCAACAAGATGATACCATATGGTACAAAATTATAGAAAATAAAACAGTCTTTGGGGTGAAAATAGCAGTTCCTGTAGAACAGTAGTAGTAAAACACCACCCTGAAGTGTATAATGCTTCAAGGCAGACTCTTGGCAGACAATATAAGATTTATTAATATGACTTCAGGGAGATTTACATCATATTTGCTGTAATAAAGCAAATGGTCTGAGAAATGTAAAAGGGAATTAAACAGACTTTCATCAGTGTTCATTCTCTGGTTTACATCTTGTCCCTGTAGCAGTCATGGGCTTGATAGGGAGCACTATCTCATTTCAAGTGGACCAACAGATTCTTTTGTAACTTTGCATATGAAATGCTGACATGCTGAGGCAATCTGGAGATCATCGAACAAATACGACCAGAATCACTCTAGCCAAATTTTCCATTTGTGAATTGGTATGTAAATTGACTGCACATGATCTTGCATTCAGCTGTTCTGATGAACTAATTTATCCCTCCTCCCAGTTATCTCAGGGATAGGAAGACCAAGCTAGTATACGTGCATGAGTGTGTGTTACGCGTTAAGTAATGTATTGCTTATCACTCCAGCTGCAATTAAAAATGAACCCCATCTGTTCAACTCAGATCCAAATCTGGTCTGTAGATGTATCATCATCCAGCAGATGATTCAAACTAAAGGGTGGGTTTTTATCTACAGTGAGACAGATTCTGTGAGCCAACTTGCAGCAACTACCTGCTAGATGTGGCTGAGGGGTGTCTGAAAGCAGTTGAATATAATCGGTTTTAGATTTGAAACATAAAGCAACAGCCACTAGTGATAAGAATCATATACATATGACATGTTATGTCTGAACAGATGAAATGATATCTTCAGGAGGTCAAACTCCCATTTCCCTCTTCAGAAAATCCTAGATGGAAATATGAGTTCACGAAACCAGAACACAGTATGTCCAATACACATTTCATACATTGTATTGTGTCCTGAGCAGCTGATGTGTATATGCACTCTTTAATTTAGACCAAAAAAACCCCAAACTCACTTTATCTGGTGCTATGGCAATATTATGTTGTTGGAAAAAGTAGCTAATGATATTCTGATTCGTGTTGTTCCACAGACAGAGAAAGAAACTGTGAGAAAAAGTGAGGGGAAGAGAAAGGAGAGACGCTTTAGAGGATGTCTCCAGGAACATTTGTGTCTTTGAGGAAAAATACAGCTGCACATCCTTCTTACTTCCATTGAGCAGACCCTCTTGTAAGACAAGGTGGCTTCATTTGAACTGGATATTTGGCTAAAGTAACTCAAAAGGTGAGATCCAAGGAAAAAAGAGAGAGGAATCTGGTCACTTTCAGGAACGATGAAGACAAGCAGGTCCATTGTGGAGCAGCTGTGTTCTGAAGTTTCTCAGATTTGTATGCTGCCTAATCCTTACCACTCAGCCCAGGTAACTAGTGTTTAATTAAGCTTGTTCAATACCAGCTGATAGGAAAACCATGAGTAGTAGAGTCGGTTGGAATTTTGCTTTGAGAAGCTTTTGTCGTACTAATTTTAAAAAAAACAATTCTAAGTATTTTTGTAATGTTTTTACTTTTTACTTACGAAAAATACATCCTTTTTTCTTATTTCTATCTTTTTCTCCCTCTTTTATTTCCTCCCTCTTTTTAGTAGCAAAACACAGACAAAGATGTTGGAAAACTTTTTTCCTGGCATTTGGAGAGTCCTTAGTATCACGTATTTGTTGAGATGAAAATTATGATAAAATTGTGAAAAGTCTTATGCATGAAAAATTTATCTTTCTGATTCCTATGACATCCGTTTCAGCATTTTCAAAATGCAAAATGCTAAGTTTAGGCCCCATATTTTGAAAATCTTAACTTACCTTCTTAAGAATCAGTGCTAACACTGTTAAGTACATTCCCACTGAAGGTGGGAGGAGATGCAGATTCCTGATACCCCTGAGAATCAAATTTCCGAGGAAATTTCCAGAGCTAAAAAGAGAGAGAGATATTAATTGAAGTAGAAGAAGATGGGGAATGTATGGGATGATGTAGTTACTTAATGTACTAACACATTTTATTATGTGTGAGGGAACCCAATAAAATGGGATCCCGATGAATAAAACAAACTGAAATACTATTTTATAATAGATAGTATTCCCACTACATTTACCACAGTTTGTGCACACACTTTGAACAGTAGAAAACAAGATTCTTATTCAGAAAGCTTTCTCTCCTGCAAATAGGCATTTCAGCTTTCACCATGAAAATTTATGAAGCTTGTAACAATGGCAGAATAGTTCCCTTTATCAAAACATTCTGTGTTTCATTATCAGGTATCACCAATAAAAGTGTTCAATGCAGCATCCATCATATTATGTAGATATCTGCAACAATATTCTCCTGTAGTCCTTTTGAAGCAAGTATTGAGGTTGCTGGAATCTCAGAAGCTAAAACATTATGTTCATTCAATAAATAAAATACAAAAGCATTGACAGTCTCAAATTTATAAACTTTATCTTGCACAGACAGAAGCTGATGAAGTCTCCCAAGGAAGGCGAGTTTGGCTACTGCCACTGTACCTTCCTGCAAGTTCCTGGCCTGTAATGGTTAATAATGATCCTGCTATAATTTTAAAACAACCTCCTTTTCATACATAGTTTGAAGTGTTCAACATTGGTACCGAAACAAAGTGTACCACTATTCAGGCATCTTCCGTCTACATATGGAGCTGTGGAAGAAGGCAGAGTGACACAGGGGAAGGTTCCTCCTCCCTATCAACAGTGCTTGCTATCAGACCAATAGGTGTCATTCCTTCTGAGCTCTAAGAAACACATCAATGAAGACAAAAAGTTCTTGGTTTGAGCTAATAAAGTACTTGATTAGGGAAAATGGGAAGACAGACAGGAGGAAGATTAGCCTGCAATAATATTTACATGAGCAATTTAGCCTGAAGACAAAAATGGTTGACAGAACAGTTGGATGCTTGTGGTCAGCGTGGCCGTGGTCAGCACCAGGAGGAGCTCTGGCTCCAGAACAGTATCCCCTTGCAGCTATCTCACCACTTTCTGCCTGAGCACAATTGATCCAGCCTAAGAAAAATACTTATTTCCATGTCAAAGATATATTTTTAGGTAGTTTTCACAGTTAGTGACAGCTAAAGGAGATGTAATACTTTTCAAATACTGTAACAGGTAAGAGATCTAATTGGCACCATTCACTGGCCAGGTCCTTGCAAGTGCTATATTGTCAATAGTTACTAATGTTTTCCAGGAGTTCTTTCCTTAGAGACAAGGCACAGGAGTGATGTCTGATTTGCTTTAGACTTCCCAGGAAAGCTCGTCCCTGCACTTGAACAGAGATCTTTGTTTCAGATCACTTAGAACAAACAATTGTGAATCTCCTAAATTGTTTTAAGACGCGATACACAACACATGCCATATAATACATACAAGCTGTAGCCCAAATAGTTGAAAGCAGACCACTGTGTAGTACTGAAGGGTAGAACATCTAAAAGACCAGCTCTGGACCACGCTTGGACTGTGGTTTGGAATATGATTTGAGGTTAGATGGTAGGACAGACTGAGGTTTTAGTCCCACATTACCAAAACCTCCTGAGCTGTTTTCAGAGATTTTATTGAAAAATGACAAAAAACTTGCAAAGGCAAGGGTAAGGGTATCATAAGATGGAAGACAATAAAAGGACTAGAGAATGTCTGTCTCTATAAAGCAGAGGTTTATGTGTTCAACTCTTTTCCAAGACATAGCAAGGAAAAAGTCCAGAGTACATGAGTCACCTAATATGCCTTTAGTCACCTCTTGGCATAATGGTCACCTCAGCTACCTGTTTCCCCTCAGGAAGCACATCAATCAAAATTGCATGATTGAAGTTGATCACTATAAATCAGGGTTAAATCAACCAAAATTGCATGACTGAAGCTGTTTTTTAAAAAAAAAGCTATAAAATCATTTTATATTACAGATATTTTAAATGTTCTATGTCTTCATTAACAAAATAATTCTTTACTCCACAATCAGCACAGTACTACTTTCAGGTAGGGTTAATGAAAAATCAAAATTCATCGCAGATGTTCTATGGCTGTATGTCTCTACAAATACGTATTCAATGACTTGCCTTCCCAGCAGCAATTATGAGTGAAATGTGGCTCATGCGCTTGTATGGGTAGTCCAAAATGACCATTTGCTAACTCCTTAGTTAGAGTGTGAGAACTATCTTCCAAAAATTTCCATTGTAGTGAAACAGGAAGATTGTACGTGCAGACCTGAGCTCTGTAATACTCTCAGCAGCTGCGTTGAGGCAAGTGACCCTACGGAAATGTGACACAAAATATCTCTGGGTCTGAGGAGACAGTTAGCTAAACACGGGGGCACGGGAGCAACAAGCATTTTCTGACTCTATTGGCCGTTGCGCAAGCAATGGGGAGTGGGAAGTAGATTTCCTGATCGCGTGGACTACAAAGGTAGTATCAGGAGACCCTGATCTCTGCCTGATCTTTTGTACAGTCTTCTGCGATTCACATGCTCACAGAGAAATTATTAAGAGGACTATCTAGCTGACCCTGCAAAATTATGTTCAGGCGGCGCATGTGCTTTCTGTCTAGGTCTTGCTCTGTGGGTCATCAGCCAGCAATGAGATTGGAAATAGGAACTGGTCCAAAAAACAACAACACTTTACTGTACTTGTTTCCTATCCAGCTTGAGGCCTAGACAGAGGGAGGGTGTTTACATTGAAAGGAAGAGGAGCAACATGTGTGCACAAGGGATTCATTTCACTAAAAGGGAAACTTCCATCTGCTCTATACCTGTAAGTCTTGCTCTGTGAGGAATAGGAATTCCAATTCAACATAACTGTAAAAGAAGCAAAAAATACAGTAATTAGAAACTGCAAGCAGTAATAGCATAATGGCATCTGCAGAAGCTATTTCATGTGCAATAATCATAGATAACTGTCTGGAAATCTGTCTACAGTAAAAATAGCTGGTGATTTTACTGAGTTCTCCATGGACGCATTTCGACATCCTTGTTAGAGTAAGAAGGGTAATTTAAGCAGAGTTCTTATTGTGCCTCTGATGATGATTTTCTCAGTTGATTATTACTTGCTTCTGTACCACACGGTGTTAACGCTGCTATAATAACGGCACTAGAAGGCACTGTTCCCACCAGCTGCCAAAATGGCACGCGAATACCACTTCGGGTTGCTAATTCTGAGTTACGCGGGGTTATACCAGGCTATGTTACAGGAGCAGTTTCAGAACACATAGCAGACTATGAGCTGTATGAATCTATAATTAAATCTACTGCTTTAGATAGAGGAAGGTATAAATTGCTTTAGACTAGGTACAAATAAAGCAAGCTTGGTTCTGACTAGGCCACAATTTCGAACTGTGGATTTCTCTTCTGCTGAGAAGCAACATGCAAAGCCTTGTACTTGGCAGACCAAAACCATTAGTAGCAGTCAGGGATGTTCAATTTCAGGCAAAAAGGAGGCACTACATACACATTCCTGTGCTTCAAGTGAAACAATTTGTTAATATGTAAAATAAACATGCATTTCATAAATAGTTTTGACATATATTGTGGGCAAACAGCGGCAGCAGATTGAGGATGTTTATGGACTCAGGCAGATAAACTGTTTAATGACCCAGTGTGCAGATAAAATGAGTGAGCTGGCTGCTAAAGTTGTAGAGATTTGTAACAAAAAAATGTCAAGAGTGTTATGAACACAATATGAATGGAAACGTGCGTGTGTGAAAGCACCAGATGAGACAGCAGAACAAGAGGTAAAAGAATAGCCTGTACTGATAATGAAGAACACCATTCCCTTCACACTGTTCCCAGAACATTGTTCTCAGCAGTAAAATTGAGTAACGTGATGTTTAGGTCAAGCCCACAAGGCCCGCACTCTAAGACCACAGGACGAGATGACTTGTCAGCAGAAGATGCTGCATCCTCACAACAGGAGGATGGCAACAAGGCTGCAGCATATGACATAGAGCATTTCTTTTCCCATTGGCCTGTTGGAAAAACAGACATAAATTTCAAACAAACAAGAAAAATGGGCAGAACCAGCAACTTTGCCTAAGATTTGTGGAGGCTAAAGTAAGCAAGAGCCCGAAACAAAAGACTGCCCTATAACAAACATTGATTCCTAAAGGGTATCAAAGATCTGTCAAAAACCAAGTTCATTGTTGTCGGTCAAGAACAACTCCGGAGAAATGATGAACATGTGACAAACAGTCCTTTGCTATCTCTGTTGCACACAAGTGATCCTCACCAGAGAGACACATGTAGGTGCTTGTAACTGTGACATGGGACTGTGAGTGAATGAAATCTTTGAGGGAATATTAGTGCATAACATCAACTCATATAGAGATTTTGTAAATAGATAAAAAGTTCTCTTTCTCTAAGATCTAGCACTAGGTTTTGTTATGATGAATTTTCCTTTTTTTTTTAAACTTATATTCCCATATCCCTTGACTCCACCTCTTTTAACTCCTCTCCATTGTAATCTTCTCCGAGACCTGTGTATGATAGTGGGTTTGGGGTTCTTCTCTCTCTGTTTTCTTCGTTAGATTGTCTTCCTTGCAAATCGTAATTTTAATAAAATAAGAAGAAAGGGAGATGGAAGGGACTTAAAGAGATCATTTAGGTCACCCAATGGTACCTAGAACAAATCCTAACACCGTGCCAGTGTCAGCTGCCCATGAGGGAGATGTCACATCCTCCCTATGCAATGCAGGGGTAGTCGCCCTTTTGATTACCATTTCTAATAGCTAGCCTGAATATCCTGTGATGTAACTCAAGCTTGTAACTTCTTGTCCTAACCACACTGACATGACAAAGACTTTTTCTTTTTTCTTGCAGCAATCTTTTACTTGTGTGATGATTACTATCACACCCCCTCTCACTTTCTCCTTCTTTTGATTAAAGAGCTTCATTTCCCTCAAGGTTTCTTCACAGTTTCAGCCTAAGAAGGAAAACCAGGCAGGATTTTTGGTCCCTTGCTTTACCAGCTGGCAGCAACTATCTTATATTTTTGGGGTTCAGCTAGCCTCCCATAGGCTAGTTGATGGAGGGAAGATGTAAGAGCAATAGGCTAGAAAAAATCACCTGGTCATGAGTGTGATAGAGGTTAGTCCAGAAGAAATCACAAAATGCCGAACCATGAAATTTCCTGACGCTGTAACAAGACATACAAGTTGGAATAAAAAGAGTGAAAAGCCACCAACTACAGGAAGAAAATATCATTCACGTACTAAAAGTCCCTTAAGTAGGAGGCAACTTTTGAGGAAGATTTTAGGGAGGATCACAACTAAATCACACTACAGAAGAAAATTTAAAAAACAACAATCAAGGCAACAAAGGTCTTTGCAAGTCTGAACTGGGGGAAAATTTCTTTCTGCTTGCACATCTGGCTAAAAGCTCAATCTTGTCCATATAATCAGGACACACTAACCTGGCATCTGAAAAAGCTGAGTATCGTGGGATAACTGGCACTGCTAAAACTCATTTTCCAGCTGGCAAAAGCTGCTGATGTACCCGCTTTGAGGGCAATCCAAAGTTTAGGTGCCTTCAACCGTTCTCTAAAGGTACCTTCTGAAGGATACTTGAACTATATGCTTTGTCTATACAAAGAACCTGAGGTATTCAGGCTTCCAGCTTATTGCTTCATTTAGATGCCTGGATTTAGGTAGGATGAATCTAAGCCATCGTATCAAAAATGATGTATAAGTGTAAACGTCTGCAACATTGACTTGATTTATGAAGTTGTTTGGATTCTTTTATGGTAAAAATTAAATATAAATCAGTGTTGTTATTACAAGAATTAATAATTATTTTATAGGCAGACACGTAATGTCAACACCGTTTGTCAAATAATGTAATAGTCTTGGTAATAATAATGACTTCACTTCAGCAGTTTGAAATTACTCTTAAATATACATATTTCAGTTCTCTCTGATTTCTTCTCTGTACATGAGATTGCCAAAGGGAACACAATCCATCCTGCGGGCATTGAATTAAACACAGTGCATTTCAGTCCACTGCAGCAAAGTAGTTTGCTCCATTTCATTTCTGCAGAAAGTCCAAGTAATACACCAGGTCAAGTGTAAGCTCTAAGTAATCATATTCCTTCCTGTCTGCTTTTAAGATATCTCAGACCCTTGAACACTTCCTTGGCCTTTTTTATAAATATAAGTCAACCTTTATTCACCTAACTCTCATGTATGGACAGACTACATTAGCCCAAGGCTTGCGTGAAGCTTCCAATAACAGGAATGGGTAATTTGCTAGACTTTCCCAGGCCCATTCCTTATTTCCTTTACACTGGTTTGACTCCGGCATAACTCCACAGATTTCACTGGAGCTATCCATGGTTCAGGGCCAGGAAAGGAGATCTGGATCTCTGAGCTTTCCTGTTGCTGCAGAGAGGCCTAGAAAGAGTAACTCCCAGTTTACCCAGATGTAGCATATCCCTGAGGTTTCCACTATACGCTTCCATTGAGTCTTTCTTATCTGTTTCCATAGTATTCATTAAGTTAGGTATGTCCTAGAAAAAGGACCCTGCAACTGGACCCACTTGCACCGTTATTTATGGAGCCCTACTAACGTAAACCGAATTAGACTCCATGCACACAAAATTAAATCCTGGCCCCAGTTAGGTCAACAGCAGTTTTACCATTGTTTTTTAAGGTGTTTGGCTTTGACCAACACACCACAAGGCTCTGCTCCTGAAGCTCCCATGCGAGCTTCCGAGAATCACTATTACATTTCCTGTCTTAAAGCCTACGAAGAGTGTTGCGACCAACGTGAATGTCAGAAAGGGCAGAGCAGATCTCAAGACTGGCAATTCGGAAGATGAAAGGGCAGGGTAGATCTCATGACTAGCAATTCAGAGGGCGTCAGTTTGAAAGCAGACCCCAGCCGTCATTACTAGTGAGGTTTCTTGTTCAGCCATGCCTGATACACATTAGTAACAGTTACACACTGCATAACAAAACATTTCCCTAATTAATCACCAAAGTTCCACGATGTGCTCCCTGTTAGTAGATTATAACCTTTGAAGAGTGATGACAGTAACACCTCAGCACAGACCTACTGAATGCCTGCAGTTTTGTTCATTTGCTCTTACACACAGACTTGAATGAATGGACTTCTTTCTTGAGAGAAAGTACATGTGATACTTTATAGCAACTGAACGGTGCCCAGAGAGGAAATTCACTGATTTTATTATCCCCAATGGAATCATATGGCATGGAACATGTTTTTAAAATAGATTTATTCCCACTAATTTTACTAGTATACCGGTATTTCCTTGAAATGAGCCAGTTTGGCCCTACTTGCTCAGGGACATGACATGACCAGGGGCAGGCAGGCTGTACAGTCACAAGACCATGACCACGTTATGTGATGTGGGAATGTGTGCTGCGCTAGCTAGTGGCGATGTGAGAGCTGAAACCCTTTCCTCCACACTGGGAAACCTGTGCCTGCAGGCCACTTCATGATTACATAAAACAGGGTACATGTTCCAAAGAAGCGGAAAGCATTATATTCTTTGTTTTGTTCTCCACTGCTCTATTATTAGAATAGCAAATGTTCTTATCTCACTGAGCGCTGTTACCCACACAGTCCCTTCAGGAGCAAGACTTCAGTACAAATATGGAAGAAACGAGTCAGAATGTATTTAGGTGAGTAATATGTACTCAAACTAGCTCAGAGCCGAGTTTCATCCTTGGATACTGAAGCAGCTGGCTGACGAAATCTCAGAACCAGGTTTCTGCTGGGTTTCTTTGAACAGATGTTCACTTCAGAAAGAAAAAACAACCCGCTCAATGATTATTCTTCTTAAATGCCTGGCTACAGCTGAATGTAGCTGGGAGCATTTCCTTTGGCAGTGGTAGATGAGGTCCTTCTGCCCCGCAGCACATCTTAAATAACCCGAGGACAACTTCAGTGAACCGCATGCGATAAGTTGCCATTATGGACTGAGACCTCGAGTCTCCAGGAGTGACTTTATGATGCTGTTCAACGGCCTCTACTCTCCATTTTCCAAATTACATTAAAAACCAGATTCTGGTGCAGCCTTATATTAGTAGTGTATTACTTTATCCATCCGGTTTCTATACGTAAGTTCGTATAACTTAACATCGGGTGGTTTTATGCTTCAATACACTTTCTACGCGGTGGAAAACAGAGGCGAGGAGTGAGGGAAGGTTTCCAAAGGCGCCGGTGTGACTACTCTGCCCTCTGCCGGGACTCCTCACGCGGGAAGGGCACGACGCAGGAGAAAACCGCTGAAGTTTGAGGATTTATGCTGCCGCTGACGAAAAAAACTACTGAATCCGGCCGCCCGGTTCTTGCGCAGCTCTCCAGGCACAGGCTGCAGGGCATTCTCAGCTCCCAGCTGCGAAGGCTGTCCAGTACCAGAGCTAACCACCTTAAAGCCACGTCGTACGTGCCGACAGGAAACGCAGCCACACCTTTGACCACCTTTTTTTTTTTTTTTTTACATGCATAAAGTATTAAACAGAGCTACCGGGCCACATTCGTACCGCAGGGCGCTAGGGACCCTCCGTCCCGCCTCGAAAGCGTTACCTGAGGAGACGCTGGGCGCCTCCCGCCCCCCCCCACGACAGGGCTTTGCGGGCTACCCCATGCCAGAAAGGGGCACCGCGCCCTCTCGTCACAGGCAGGAAGAGGGGCGCCTCACCCCCACCTCCCCCAAACCGAGGTGTTACTGGGTGCTAGACCACTACACGAGACAGCCGCCCCTGCCCTCCACCTCCGCCATGCCACCTCCCCTCCTCCGCCGCGCCCCCTCAGCGGCCTCCCCCCCTCCTCCTCCCCGCCTGCCCTCCCCCCTTCCTGCACGCAGGCGCGGCAGAGCCGGCGCCCCGCCCCGGAGGAGGACTACGCCTCCCAGCATGCACGTTCGGCGCGGGGAAGGGCGCGTGACGTGGCGGGGCGGGGCGGGGGTTAGGAGAGGAGCGCGGCATGGAAGCGGCGCGGGGCGGCCGCGCGCCCACCTGGCCGCGCTGGTGCTGGCGCGCGGCGGCAGCAAGGGGATCCCGCTGAAGAACATCAAGCTGCTGGCGGGCGTGCCGCTCATCGGCTGGGTGCTGCGCGCCGCCACCGACGCCGGCGTCTTCCACAGGTGCGCATGCGCCTTCTCCACCACCCCCCCACCCCCCGCCCGCCAAGGCGCGCAGCGCGGGCCTGGGGCAGCCGGGGTAGCGGGGCGGGGGTGCTCCCAGCCCGGGACGGGGGTGCTCCCAGCCCGGGACGGGGGTGCCGAGGGGCCCCGGCGGGGCGCGGGGAGGGCTGCGGGGAGCGGCCCCCGCCCGCAGGAGGCTCCCGGGGCAGCCCTCCGTTCCCAGCTGGCTTCTCCCTGACAGGCGCCGAGGCTTGGCGCCGGCGTCCCGGCTGAACTGCTAGCGGCAGGCGGTTATAGTGGGGCGGCTGGTCTCCGCCGGGGCGTCTTTAGCCTCGCTGAAGCTGCTCCTTCGGGTTCGTGAATGAGGCGGGTGTGTAGTAGGAGATCCTCGCTGAAGAGAAGGGGGTGCAGTTAACGTGGCACCAGGTTACGGATCAGGCAGGGCAGGGGGTGGTGCAGGGCAAGCAGGCTGCACCCTGCCAGGAGCTCCGCTGTCCCTTCCTGGTGAGGGTGAGCTGCGATGGAACGAAGGAATCGAAGTCTTACAAAGCAGTAATTTGAAATTAAAGTTGTTCTGACTTGTGGTTGGGAGCCACTAGTTGATGATGTTTGCCAGTAAGCGTTGACATTTTTACTTTATTAAGATGGCTGCATTAAATGAAACTGCCAGGCTGTAGGTGATCTCCCGTGAATCATTCGGTCACAGGATGGCTTTGGTTGGTGGTCATCTGGTCCCACCCACTGTGCAAAGCTGGGCTGGTTAGGGTTGCTTGGGGCTGCGTGCAGCTGAGCCTGGGTACCTCCAAGGACGGAGACCGCACAGCCTTTCTGGGCGCCAGTTCCAGTGATTGATAGCCCTCATGGTTGGAAAATTGTTTTGCAATTATCTAATTGGCGCTTCTGTTTGTGTGGTATGTGTCTGTGTCCTCTTACTGCGCTCATCCAGGAAAAGTTTCTCTGTTTTCTCTCTGCCTGCCCACCAGGTACTTGAAGACGGCAATAAAGTCACCCCCTTGCCTTCTCTTCATAAGACTGAATCGAGAGCTCTTTCAGCATCTTCTGGCATGCACGTGCTCCCAGGCCCCAGTCGTCGTGCTGGCTCTCTGCTGGGCTTGCTCCAGTTTTTCTTTCTTGTATCGGGGAGCCCGCAGCTGGACACTGCATGTCAGAGGCAGTCATAAATGTTCAGCGGAAGGAAATAATCCTCTGTGCCCATGCGACACAGAACAGAAGCTCAGTTTGTGGCAAAGTACACGAAACTTTGGAGGCAAGAATTAGAGCTGGATATGAAACAAGTATGTTCTTAGTGTTAAGAATACAGGCATTACAAATTTCTTTTTTCTGCCAGAATAAAACTGAGAATTTTCTACACACATACTGATAAACTTAAAACCAGCGCGTGGTTAGGATGCACTTGGTATGTATCATACATAGGTGCAGGTTCCTAATGCAAACCTACTGCATTGTGTTCAGAGCAGGGACTTGACGTAGTCAAGTAGAAATGTAGCCCAGCTAGATTCAGAGCTGCAAGTAAGCACGAACCTTCTGTATCTCATAGCTGCTGTACCATTATCTATCCTGGAAAATCTTTTTTACTGTATCTGAAAAGTAGAGGAGGCATCGCTGACTTGGTTTTATTTTTAATAAAGAAGCAGTCAAAAACGTTTGTGACCTAGATGACCGATAATTACTTAATGCATGTGAATCCGTATTGCTTAATGACCTGTGGTGGATATGGTGGTTTGAGCGACCCCCTCATTTTCTGTTTGGCATCTGAATTTGCCCAACAGGAAGCCAGTTAGGGTTATGTAGCCTAACTTTGAGGCATAACAGGTGCATTAGGTGGAAGTGCGCTAGGTTTTCTGGTCACCTTTGAAACAGCTGTGCTGACGGGGTACGTGTTACACAATGAAACTCTGTTAGTTGAATGGTGAGTGTATATTTAAGCTCACCAGCCGGAAGCAGTTTATGGAAAATACCTCTTCTGCTTTTGTTCACATGGGTGTGACTTGACATTGCTGTCGCTGTTATACATATTTTTATTCTGATGATCCCTTGATGTCATTGGATGAAAAAACTTAACTAAAGCACCATTTACTATGTACAATGCATTGAGAATGCCAGTGTTGCTGAGAGGAGTTATTTTTCATAGTTTTTGTTTTTATATCTCACGTGCTTTTTTTGTCACAATGATGGCAGCAGTGGCCTCACAGTGCTCAGCCAGTGTTTATCATCACATAATATTCAGACTTAGCCCTTCCTTTTGTAAATGTTTGTTATCCCTGAACAATCATAGTCTTGTTTTACCAGTATTGAAGGTTGTCTGTGCCAAAACATACGTGATTGTAACTTGAACAGCTGTTTCTCTGGGATTGTATGGAGCCTAAGTAACACATTTTAAAACACTTGCAGAATAAGCTAATCTTCTAACCGTGTGGCAGTTTTACTTGTTGTCAGCCTTGTTTCTGAACTCCTACATGATTTTGAATGCCTCATTCAACCCATTCACAATTCATTGATCTGTTAGCATGCCTACAAATTGTGGTGTGCTGACACTGGATTTTTACACTTCGGTTACACTTCGGTAACACTTCTGAATTTTATGTTGCTTAAGCTTCCGACACGGAAGGTAGATCAAGCACCCTACAGTATTAAACTGAAATGCAACCCAAGCTTGAGATTTTACAATCTAGTGAATGTGTGTGTTTTATCCCTATTGTTAAAAGTTGCTTGTTGGACTGACAGGGATAGTTTTACTAACGCAAATATAAGAACTAGCTCCTTTCATTGCAAGGTGTAGTACATATATAAGCCAGGGTGTTGTTCAGGTTAGATTATGGCAGGCAAGTCAACAATGCTGGGATTTATTCTTTATATTAATTTCTGTCACTGTCTGCCAACAGTGTGTGGGTTTCTACAGACCATGATGAAATTGAGAAGGTTGCAAAGCAGTTTGGCGCTCAAGTTCATCGCAGAAGCCCCGAAGTTTCTCAGGACTCCTCAACTTCTCTAGAAGCTATCAGAGAGTTTCTTAGTCATCATCATGGTAAATAAGTAATTAAATATGCTGAGCTTTTATGTTGTAGCCCTAGAGGGATGATGCAGTTATTATTTAGAAAAATAAAGCCACTTATTATTTAGAAAAATAAGTAAAGCCTTTAATAAATAAAAGCTAGAAGTATTCTCCTTTTTTTTGTGGCATCCACTCATACCACGTTTTGCAGTTGTGTGTATTAAAAATATGCATTGTTTCATAAATGTTTCTTTCTTTTTCTTTAGAGGTTGATATTGTAGGAAATATTCAAGCAACATCTCCCTGTTTGCATCCCAGTGATCTTATAAAAGTGGCAGATCTGATCCAGAAGGAGGGATTTGATTCTGTCTTCTCTGTTGTGAGGCGGCATCAATTTAGATGGAGTGAGGTAAAAAAAGGAGGTAATATTTAGCTGTTTCTGGTTACAGTTATACTTAATCAAAATTTTTTTCAAATGGTTTATTTTCATACCCATGGTATTTACATTAGGAAGTTATATCAATGGTAGGGGCTGAGTTCTTGGAGAGGTGTGAGATGGCTTAGAAATTCCTTTTAAGTAGTGCTGTTCTGATATTACTGATCATTGCTCAGCCTTTCTGTAATTGTTTTGTAGAAGTGATAAGGTATTGAAAATTAAAATGTTACTAACTTATCTAGGCTCAAAATACAGTTCCCGAAAACTTTACATGTTAACTTCTGCTTGGTGGGTATTCGTGTGTGTAGACATGACGCTGAGGTACTGTCTTAACTAGAAAAGCGTTTGTTCTTACTATGCAGTAGCTAACAAATGACAAATAACATGAGGTAAAGTCTTAGTGAAGATGGGATGGCAACCTCTTAGCCTGGAGACTTAGGGTTTGTTTCAGCCTGCTAATTTGGCTGCCGACTTATGTCAAATTGCAAACTGCCTTTGAGTCATGAGGGCTGAACTCATTTTAATTAGCTCATACAGAAGAATGTGACTATTTTTTCCAGAGAAAATACGCCTCTCGGCTACAGTTGCCAAGATGACTAAAGACTGAACTCTACTTACAAACAAAGATTGTACCTTGTTGTAGCTATAGAAGTACCTTCTGTCATTGTACAAAGAACTATTCCACACATTATCTATGTTGGTTTTGTTTCTGTGATTAAAGCAGAAATGTTTGCTTCTTTTTCTAGAAATGGTTAGTTCAGATAGTGTCACATCGTTATTTTTATTTTTTAAAAATGAATGTGTTACTCAGACATTACAATTATTCTGTTGAGATATAAATTGCTTCAGACGAAAAATTTTTCGGGGAGTTTACAAAGCATCATGCTGTAGAAGAGCATGCGAAATAAATGAAGCTTGGTATTGGAGATAAGTTGGAATAAAAGTTAGGCCTTTGTTTAGAATAAACAGATAAGTTGAACATTCTCATTGTTCCTCATAACAGCAGAAATACCGTGACACAGTTTGTTCGTAAAGTGTAAGAGGAGTATCAAAATCGTGGATGGCAGTTTAGGATTCTGTGGATTGCACTTTAGGCAATCAAGTGAAAGTCCACTTCACATCTTGAGATGCTGGAATGGGTATCTATGAAAGACTACATCTCATTTGGATGTGCCATGTGGCTTTCTGAAGTGATTGTGTGCCACCTAGTCTCTATAGGTAGATTATTACAATAACAAAGCCTCAAGGCCTACCTGAAAGAGCAAATAATTCTTTAGTACAAAATGACATCTAAAGTCTTTTAATGTGGTGAGAGATAAAGAATCATTCAGTTGCAAGGAATACATGTGAGGACAACAAGGAACACTTGTGCAAACATTAGCAGCTTAAGGGTAAAAGCAAATGGCCTTTCAGGAGTGTGGTGTTTCAGGTGGCAGTGATTTGCAGGAGCATTATACAGTTTAGTACTCTTTTTTTTTTTTTTTTCTTTTTTCTTTTCTTTTCCAGATGGCTTTAAAGTACTGATTATGTTAAAAGAATTTATATCTTTTCCTGTGTATTTCTGTTGTTCCTTCTGCATTAAGGTTTAATATTGATGCACCCTGAAAGAGAAAGGTGTCTCTCTGACTGGAAATGTTTACTTCATTGAGCACAAAGTTCTAGTGTATTTATGAAATACAAGGTGTGTATGTATACTAAAGCCTTAGGATGTTTTGGGTGTTTGAGAATGCCCCCTAACTTTTTCATGGTTACTAGATCATGAGACCTGGTGAATTTTAGCTGCTTTGTGCATGTGAATTTGGGTGGGGTAAGGGCAGAAGTCTCTGGTCCCTGGTTCAGTTTCTGCTGCATGCACTACTGGCATTGATAACAATATGGGATCTTATGGGATCATGTTTGTTCAAAGACACTTGTTTGTTTATTTGTGGACACTGATTAAACCACTTACGAAAAGTTAACATAATGTGTATCCTTAAATAGGAAGTATTTTGGGGAAGTGCCAAGGTGTTTTCACAGGCAAAATTTCTTCTCATATGCTTTTTTTTCACCTTCCAGATTTCAGGTTGGTCCTCTCAGCTCTTGGAGTTCGTTCAGGGCATTCCTGGTTTTAGGCATAGGTAGCAGAATGGTTTTTTTTGCGCTTACTCTCACTGCGAGTTAAACCCCTTCCTTTTGTGTACTAGGAGATAGAGTACGGAAAAAGTATAGTATTTCTTTCACATTGGCAAGGACAGTCTAGAACAATGTCCCCCCTACTCCTTTTAGTAACCAGTTTTGGAGCTGATGACCTCTCAGGTTTTTCTGGGTTTTTTTTAAGTTGGAATGAAAAATTTCCTCTGCTAGAAATGCAGGGCAGTCCTCCAGTTTGTTATTCACAGTTCCAAGAAAGAGAAGCAATTCAGTGATTCTTCATAAAGCTAAGCAACGAGAGGCAATAACAAAAGAAGTTGGTGGCTGAATTGTGTCCTTAATTTTTCATCAGAAAGCTATTTAAAGAAAGTTAAGTGACTCTGAACAGGGATTCTGGAAAACTTATTTTGTCATTTTTCTATGTTAACAGAAAACAAAATGACAGAGCCCCAAAACCTGAATCCAGCAAAACGGTACCGGAGACAAGATTGGCCTGGGGAGCTGTATGAAAATGGGTCATTTTATTTTGCCAAGAGACATTTGATTGAGAAAGGCTACTTGCAGGTTAGTGCTTCTGTTTTTCATGCTCTTTAGAATAATACATCTTGTACTCTTGTTATAGAGGGTCCTGAATTCAATAATGTATTTCTATTTCTGATGCAGTCAGTATGAAGTAACAGCGCTTTGACCTCAGGACAGTTTGCTTATTATTTGTAACTTAACAGGGCTAGCTGTAGCTAGGGCAGTTCCAGTAACAGCATCCTCTACAGCAAATTTATACAAATAATATTGAGCAGTATATAGCTATAAGCCTAAAACAATACAATATTGAGTTTCACATCAGTTCGCCAGGAGGTAAGTGCATATCTTATAATTAATTTTAGTCTTACTAAGGGTGTGAAACTGACCTTCATGCAGTGTCATAGGCTTCTCATATCATCTATAAACTTGTATTCTTGGCCACTTTAGTCTTAGGCCAATTTTGTACTGTAACTTAAACAGTCTTTTTGCCTTTCCTGGTGTTTATGTCCCAGTGTAGTAATGCAGAACAAATGTATTTACTTCAGCTTTCAATTTGTTTGTCTACAAGTACAGTCTCTTAGTTTTCTCATGCAAGACAAGTTCTCCATCTTACAGATCATTTCCAGTATTTGTCAGCAGAACTGAAAAAAAGCCCAGTGTAGATATTTCTGTATTTCTAACAGGAATACCTTACTAGGTACATCAAGAATACCAGGTTCTTACTTCTCTCTTTTCCAGATGCCTCACTAATGCAGAGATACTAGCTTTAGGTCTCTGTAGTTTGCACAGACCCATGCAGTGCCAGCTAGTGCTGTGTGGACTTGCAAGCATTGATCTGGATAGTACAATTGTATTGAATTCTACATTTTATGAAGGTTGGGCCACTAACTCTCTGAGGATCAGGGCTTTTAGTTTTTTTTAATTACATTGGGGTGTGGTGGATATTTTTCCAATTGAAATTAAGTCTTTGTGTAGATAGCAAACAAAAAATAAGCATAGTCTTACTAAGTAAATGCTAAAGGTATTACTATTTTACTGCACTAAAAGATCTGGTGAAATCAGTGTGACGTAATGACTGTAATGCATAACATCTTTCTTGCACACTTTCTCTAGTTGTAAAATGAAAATACTTACTAACCATTGCCTATAGAAAGTTGTTGCAAATGCTTGGTTCTGTGTCACTGACAAAAACATCATTATTGATGGGTCACTTTTATATATAAGCTATTGTGACCACTGTGTAACCAGATACTTAGCTTTCATTACATGATACTAAATTGTACAGTTTTGTATTTGTATTAACCCAAGCAGAAAATTTTAATGGGTTCTATTTTATTTAGGGTGGTAAAATGGCCTACTATGAAATGCGTGCAGAGCACAGTGTGGATATTGATATAGACATTGATTGGCCTATTGCAGAGCAGAGAGTATTGAGGTAAAAGCACTTTTTATTCCTTTATTTCTTTGATATCGCTCATTGTTTCAAAGTATGGTCATGTGAATTCATAATGTATGTACTGTAAGTAATCAAGATCAAAGATAATTGGACAACTTTATTTCCACCCATCATTTTTTCCTCTCTCTGTTGAAATCATCTGAATTACCTTTGCTATATAGTTTTGGGTTATGGTTTGGGGTTTTTTTTGTTGGGTTGTTTTTTGTTTTTTTTTTTTTTTAAAGTTCAGCTTGGGGAAAAGTGTAAGCCCCGCTATACCATAGCAATGTGTTAGCATCGTCTCTGGCTTTTCCAGCTGAGTTGTCCTAGGCTTCCATGGACTGGACCACATTTTCTGATGCACATGACTGAGAGTGTTCATGTAGAAGGCATGACCTGATTACATCTTGCCAGCTACCTTTTCTTTGCAGCTACTCTGTACCTCTCTAAGGAAATAATGGGTGGGAATGGAATATATTTTCTGTGCCTTTTTCATCCTTTACTCCGTTTTGGTTTTGCCCCAGATAAATGCTACAGAACATAACCTCTTATGCTAAGGAAATAAATCTCATCCTAATTTTTAAATGGACAACATAACTGAGCTGTCTTTTGGATTGTTCTGGTTTTTTCTTTGAAGAGGGAGAATATAGTTGGAGAGTGATGATGATGAGAAAAGACATTAGAAAAAAAAGAATTTCAAAGCTGATTCTTCTGTCTGAAGATCACAATTGTATTTCAAATATTTGGTTTTGGAGTGTGCAAAAACTTCCATCCTAAAAAGATAACTTCTTTGTCTAGCTTTGGATATTTTGGCAAAGAGCCATTAAAAGAGGTGAAGCTATTGGTTTGCAGTATTGATGGATGCCTGACAAATGGTCGCATTTATGTGACAGAAGATCAGAAGGAAATGGTCTCCTACGATTATAGAGATATTGTCGGTATCGATCTATTAAAGAAAAGAGGAATCCAGGTAAGTGTTGTTCTGAAGTGTGAGGCTTTATGTCTGATGTAACCTGAACATTAAAAGATGCTAAAACCCTGCAGCATATAAGTTGAAGTTTCTTCAGAGTACTTGTGATCAAGCATCATAATACTTTGGTTCAGGGTTGGGACAAATGTTCTTCTCAGATCCCTTAGAGGAAAAAAAAAAGTGTGTTGAGAAGGTTCTCAATCTCATTCACAGTAGCTATAGCATCTTTCTCATTTTGTCCTGGAAAAATGTGGGAAGAAATTTTTATGGTGTTTTGCTAGCACCGATCATATTGTTCTGTGTAGTCTAGACACTCATTAATTAGAAGTCGGCTTTACCAAGCAGGGATATAGTTTTACCTCTTGGCTATAGAAGAGGGAGAAATACCCAGGCAAATTAGTTGGTTCATCCTAGATCACCCATGATTGTTGCAAAGAGGGGAAATCACATCCCAAACACTTTTGTCTGCATAATTGTTTTAACTATAACTTACGTGCTTTGAAGTTGTAAGAATTCAGTGTAAATGAAAAACTGAAACAACACAGATTGTAACATGGCTACTTTCATTATTATTGATTATTATTACTGGTACTAAATTCTGCTGATCTGAATCTTTGCTTGCATTTATGTAAAATTACCCTCCTGGCTATTTTCTCTCTGTGCTGCTGCCTTTGATACAGCTAGAAGAATTTTTTGGGGGTAAGAACTAAGTACAGATTTAGGCTGCCTTCAAAGAGTCTTAACTCTGTCTGCAACAGAACTGAGATAGGCATGGATAAGACAAAGGTAGCTATACCCCAAGTAGACTTCTCCAGATACATTTTTGGAGTCTCTATTGTAGGATTTTTTTGTAACAAGTTAGACGAGACATTCATGACATACTTTGATGCAGCTGTTGCTGCCTTGGGGCAGTGAAATGGAGTAGAAGGTTTTTCAAAACTCCCTCAGCTTCATTTTCTGTGAGGCAAAAGGGGGAGGAAGCTTGTAATCATTGTTTTGTTGCCTGTGGGAGCCCATTTCCATACTTGCTGTGACTTGGAATCTTTCATTAAAAACCTACTGGTCTTTGTGCTGCACTTTATGTATTTCTAGTATATGTTGCTGATACACTCTTGCTTTGTGCACCACTCCTCTTCATTCTGTACTTAAAATCAGTGCCAAGTATCTGTTAGTATTTAAAAGGAATTAGGAAAGATAAGCTTGTCCACAGCTTGGACAGAAAACTTTGAGGGGTTGTGTCTGAGATTTTTAAAAATCCTGTTGCAATAATCTTCTGATTTTAGCTTACCTGGTACATCGTTGCTGAAATTTCAAATTTGGAATTAACTTCCGGAGATTAACGTGCTGTGCTACTTCAGTCTGTTTAGTGTTCTGTTGATGCTCTGAAGTCCTACTGTAAATAAAATGATGTTATTAGGTAAAGGAATCACGGAAAATACTTCATAATATTCTACAAATATTACAGAAATCTTTCTTGGGAATTCTCTTATTCCCTACTGTGGCTTAATTAGAGGATATTGCACTAGATAGCATGCCACTGTACTGTGATATCCAGTATTTTATTTGGTACATGTTGCATTTAAAAAGACAAATGTAAATTTATTTTTTTGAACCTCAGGGAAGCCTACAGAATGGTGTTTCACTTTCCCAAAGCAACTTCAAGACTGTAATGTGGTTTTGGATGCTAATCACTTCTGCCCTGAGTTTTGATTGACAAAACCAGTTATTCAATGCTTTTCTGATACCTGAGAGAGCTTCTATGAGCAAAACTTCTACTGTTTTTTTAATAAATCAACTTACATGTCTTATTTCTTTATATGTAGAATTTATTCTAACTTGACTTTATTTTAATAGGTTCGACTCATCTCTGAAAGAGATTGTTCAAAAACACTGTCAGCCATGCAGCTGGGATGCGTAGCAAAAGTTAGTGCAACAAATAAATTACAAGTCCTGGAGGACTGGCAAAAAGACATGGGTTTGAGCTGGAAAGAAGTTGCTTACTTAGGTCAGTTCCCTTTTTTTGGTAGTAAAATTTCATGTAGTATACACAAATACAAACTTCATAGTGCTGCTCAGCTTCAAACCACTTTGCTCTTTGTTAACATACTAAACTTAATGGGATTGACGTGCAAATTACAGCACACGTTCACCAAAAGCAGGTATGTATTTTAAGGTTTGTTAGGGTACAATTTAAATATCAAAGGCATTGATGAATCGGTGTCTAATTTGGTAAGGGAAGTCTTAGCTGTTTCTATAATGAGATTTAGGAAAGCATTTGATGTTACACAAGCATACAGTTACAGCTCACAATTTTGAACTGATTCTAGTTCATTTCTGATGGATATTGTATAGATTCTGAAATGGAAACAAGAAATGGACAGAAATAAAACTGAAAGCCATATGATTCTGTACAAAACTATATTTCAGTGACAGCCTAAGTGTATAGTCCTGCAAATGCTTATTCAGTTGCTCAAATAATTTTACTACTCTTAAAAGTACTGTTCTCTTGCCTGAAGATTGTGTGAAGTGTGATCAGCGTTTACTTGTATCACTAAGATTTTCCAAGAACTGACTCACATGTGCACAGTGCTGTTGAGCTGCTGAGATGAAAATTGTGGCAAGAATACAAATTTTAAAAAATAGATTAATATGTACACAGAAAAATACTGAGTTTGCTCAGTTTTTCCCCTTGGTGATATTTTGTCTTGTCTGTCATCTTTCTCAATAGGAAATGAAGAGACTGATGTGGAATGCCTGAAGAAAGCTGGCATGAGTGGTGTGCCTGCTGATGCCTGTACAGTTGCTCAGAAGGCTGCTGGTTATATTTGTAAAAGCAATGGTGGCTGTGGAGCTGTCCGGGAGTTTGCAGAACACATATTCCTGTTGTTAGAAAAAGTGAACTCGGCAAGAAAGCAAATGGAAGAAATGAGTTCAGCAGGA
This sequence comes from Gymnogyps californianus, assembly GCF_018139145.2. Lineage (NCBI taxonomy): Eukaryota > Metazoa > Chordata > Aves > Accipitriformes > Cathartidae > Gymnogyps > Gymnogyps californianus. The sequence continues at coordinate 144,099,832 of NC_059471.1, forward strand.
AAGGAAACGGGAGGAAATGAGAACAGCAGGAGAGGAAATAAGGGACTAATGAAAAAAGAGTAACACAGTTGGTCAATCCTGCTTTTCTTCTCCTCTTCCTCTCTCAGTAAGTCTGTATCCCAAAGGATGGCTTATCTTTCAAGTTTTACATTGCAGTAGAGTTAAAAAGATGTTTCCCTTTAATTTAAGGTCCCACTTTGATTAAGTGCTGATATTCATGATCGTACGCTGATAATCATGATCATATTCATGATTATTTTAAAAGCCATTTAAGTGCAATGGAAGGAATGCTACAAAAGGTAGTGTCCCGTAAATCTACTCTTAATCATTACACCTGTCCTGCAGGAATGATGTGTCTTTATTTCATAATCCGAATATTTTCAGGGATCAATGATTTTGCATGACTTGAGGATTTGTAATTCAGACTTTAAAAAAAAAAAAAGTTCTGTCAGTTTTGCTCATTTGGTTTACATTTCCTCTATCAAATGTCAACATGATGTTGTAGTTGTGTGCTTGCTTTTTTACAGGATTCGTCTCTAGTAAGGAAGAGTTTTAGCATATGCTGGAGAGGTCAGGTGTAAAATAACTGTAAAACTTCTTCCTATGTTTTTAAAAGACAGCTCAGTTACTGTAAAACCAGTTAACATCAGTATTAGTTAAGAAAAGCACTTAAGCATGTGTTCAATTTTAAGCTCATAAATAATTAAATGGCATTTGGAATTGTGCCTATCTTTGAATCTGTTTATATTGGGTTTTATTGAAATGCTTAAATTAACATACCCAAATGCTTTGACAAATTTGGAGTTAAATTTCCCATTAACTTTGAGATCTTTCCTTTGCAGAAACTCGGTTTCTTTCTATGAAGGCTTTATTACAACCACTAATGAGTAACAACAACAAGACAAAAATCTTTAATGTTTGTTGTGTGGAAAAGTAACTGCTGTTTAAAAAAAAAACAAACCAAAACGTAGTTGTTAATTGTGGGTTTATATAAAATATATATTCAGACTATTTTTAGCATGTTAATTTAAAGCCACTGTATATGTATGTATTTATGGAAAATAAAATTTTTACTGTGTCTTGATTTAAAGAACTCAGTATCTGTAAAAATTTGTAGAACTGACACTAAAAATATGCATCAGTTTTCAATCCTAGTATTTATCAGTGAGTCAAGTTCTGCCTTGGGTTATGCTAAAAAATAAAAAATACCTCTGGTACACAGGCAGTTACTACTGAGGTGAATAATAATGGCTTGTCATTTTATTTTGTTCCTCTGCTAAGTAGACACTCCCAATGTAATATCACCTGATATATTGCCCTCTGATTAACTTTGTGTTTACATCCTTTTACAAAGTAAAATTTTAAACTGAAATTCTTTTACTGCCTATATATAGTAGCAAGGTTAACAGGTGAATAGTTTACTGTACTAATCAGCTCTAAGTTATCATTTAAGTATTTCAGTGAGGTTTTAGGGTTCTGCACTGGATAAATCCTATGGACTTTGATAACAGGAGAGCCACATTTTGGACAGAACTACAGACTTTGGTATAGGTAGATGAATTATTTTAGTTGCATAGACTATGTGGTAAAGCTTCAGAAGTCCAGATTGGATGAACAATTCAGGTTTGATAAAGTCATATAGAATTGGCCAAGTTTTTGGTTACTTCACCTTGTCATCGTCAAGTAACTTGATGACTTTGATTTCAAGAACAGTTTCCTGTGAATAGATAGCTTTAAACAAGGTGACTGTGATGAACTTGATTCCCATTCCTTTTATGTTAGAGAAAGCAAAAATATGAGTAAGTGCGATTATAATAGAAATATGAGTTGGCAGTACTGTTTGTAGCTTACTGTTTGAATCAAGAACTCTTCTAATGTTTCAGCTGCTTTCTGAATGTGCTGCATATACATTGGGTCGCTACCCAAAATTTCTACATGTATCAGAAGTAAATGCAGAAACACTTTTGTATGAGTGTTGGTAGTGAGCAGAAAGAAATGGTAGCTGATATGTGTTTTCACTTTGACAAATTCTTGTTTAGAAAAACATGGTATAATCTTACATTGGGCACACAGGAAGAATATGAAGAACAAAAGAGCTCTAGAGACTATTTACAAAATAAAGCCCGGTTGAGGATATGGGAGATGCATGAGCCGCTGCCTGAAAAGGTCAGATTTGCATTGTCCACACTGCAGGGGAAAACCTAACTATAAACTAGAGTAGCACGAGGGATGTCTTAATTACTCCTCTTGATTTTTACAGATCCTCAATCATATGAAGGATTTAGGGGTCACAAAGGCAGAGATAGTGAGGATAACTCTGTCACCTTAAGGGGGAAATCCCAGGTCCTGGGCAAGTTTTGAAAGTGTAGTATCTTTTGCCAATGCCTGTTATTTCAGTACATATCCTGGCACCATGATTGCCTTTCATTAGAGGTGTGTAGTCTCTCAGACTAGATTTCAGTGGTCACTTTTACTATAGTGGGCTAATTTTGGAATAATCTCTTTTGGTCATGTGAGCACTTGTTTTTTACTTTAAATTGCCTAGTATGTTCCAAAAAAGATCTTAGATAATGTGGGCTGTTTTATCATAATGTTATGAAACTGAAAAAAGTAAACTATGTAATAATTTGTAATAAGCTGTTATGAAAAAGTAGCTGATTATATGAAATTTGAAATAAACAGGTTTTTTTAGTCTTTTGAGTAGAGAATGGTTATGGGGTGATTTATGATGAATTTATACACAGTAAATCATACACTTCTAAGTTCATGTGCCACACGAATGGACTATACCTGATGAAGGTGGACAAATTTGATGCCCAAATTAATCACATGCACACACAGTTACTCAAAATCTTCATCTTGAGTGGTCTTGGAGGCAAATCTTGAGTGTTTTGTGTGTGTGGTTATATCCTCTTAAATAAACTTCTTCACTTGCCTATGTTCCATGTTTTCAAATAGCTGGTTTCACAGCGCTGTGTGCTTTGTGCCTGTGTTTGTGAAAAGGTCGGATTCATCTTTCTGTTTTCTGAGCTGTCAAAGCCAGCCCAGTATTTCTGTAGGAGGATAATCTTGTAAATTGAGCAGAACATACTGAGAATTATTTGGCAGGGTGTTCTTGGAGAGAGTTCCCGTTTTGGTTAGGCCTTGAGATCTCTACTGGTTTTGGCTGTTTGGTGGCTCTTGCCAGGAGAGTTGAGGAGAGGGGAGAAGGATAGACAGTAACATATTGTCATTACATTTGCTAACTTTGGCACAAGGGGTAGGGGTTAGCCCTTCACCTACTTCTGGCTCCATTAATTTATTTTTATCTGATCTTTGTCCTATTCAATATATGTTTCTCTCCAGTTCTGTGCTATTTCCTGTAGGGTGATCCAATGTGTTCTGACCTTAGTTCATTTCAAATCAGTATGAATCATACAAAACTCAGCCTTTTGAGGTCAGAGAGATTTTATAATACTTGGTGATTTCAAGTTCTTAATACTTTTAAACCCTGAGCACACATTAGTTAATTAGCTTTTCCAGAGCCCATGTGGGAAGGGTTTTTTTAAATTATATTTTCTAGTAGTATTCTCTTAAAACACTATTTCCTGTTTCCAGAAATAACTCCAAATGAGTCTAGTTACACCCAGCAGGACTAATTATCCTAAATGTCAGCATTATAAGAGCAATAATAAGGTATGTCCAGTGGAAGAAAAACACTCTATTATGCATGAACCTGTTGCATAAATGAGTTAGAAAAACTTGTCACTGATGCACTTGTCTGAAAAATCCTTGGATGGTAGGTTTGTTTCTCTCTCTTGTTGTCAGACAGATTTGTCTATCCCCATTTCTGATCCGTTTATGTACGTGGCTCTGGTTTAATAGAGCTTTCCCACTGCTAGAGATTCTGGAGGAAAGAGAAACATTTGGGAGCAGTCCCATTCTATAGCTGTCTCCCACACCTCTGTAGCATTACAGACCACTTCCCCTAAAAGGGTTGCCATTATTTTCTTTTTGCAGATGGAAGGATTTTTTAGTTGTTTATAACAAAGGTGTTAGAGGGAATGAGCAGTGAGCAATGTGGAAGCAATGATACCAAATTATTCAGGTTAGTAAAGGGCAGGGCTGATGAAACTGAATAGATATATGTAATAAGATGAGCTTAGTAGAAAAACAATCCTAATGTCATATATAAAAAATATCCATTTCTACTGAGCAGTTAAAATCCAGAAAAATATCTATTGGTGTCCTGGTTTCGGCTGGGACAGAGTTAACTCTCTTCTTAGTAGCTGGTACAGTGCTGTGTTTTGGATTTAGTGTGAGAATAATGTTGATAACACACTGATGTTTTAGTTGTTGCTAAGTAGTGCTTATCTTAAGCCAAGGACTTTTCAGTTTCCCATGCTCTGCCAGCAAGCAGGTGTACAAGAAGCTGGGAGGGAGCATGGCCAGGGCAGCTGACCTGAACTAGCCCAAGGGGTATTCCATACCATGGAACATCATGCCCAGTATATAAACAGGGGGCGGGGGTTGGCTGGGAGGGGCGGATCGCGGCTTGGGCATCGGTCAGCGGGTGGTGAGCAATTGCCTTGTACATGACTTGTCTTTTCTTGGGTGTTATTTGTTGTTGTTGTATTCCTTTTGATTACAACTATTATTATTCTTAGTAATGTATTTTATTTTTACTTTAGTTATTAAACTGTTCTTATCTCAACCCACGAGTTTTACTTTTTTTTCTTCCCTCCTCCCCACCCCACGGGGAGGGGGGAGGGGGAAGCAGCTGTGTGGTGCTTAGTTGCTGGCTGGGGTTAAACCACGACAATTGGTTTGAAATGTATGCTAGAAGTTAAAAAAGCAAACTGAATTTTAGGAATTATTAGGAAAAGCGTATAGGACAAAGAGGATAAAAGTCATTATTCCAGTGTATAAATCAGTGATTTGCATGTATCTTGAATACTGCATGTTTTGTTTCTTACCTGTTAAAAAGGTTGTAGCACTCAAAAGATTTGTGGGAGGATAAAATGGATGATGAAAGGAAGGAATCAGGTTCAGTGTGAGCAATAGCCAAGTAAGAATTCTTCGCTTTGGAAGAAGGACGAGACTGAAGGGAGTTGTGTTAGATATCTGTAAAACTAAGAGGGACAGGGAGCTAGGGAAAGACCATGGAAGAAACTAGCAGTGACCAAAAGCAGATGCCTGAGGAATATAAATTTGCCATGTTGTATTTGACAGTGCTTTCCAGTTTTCCTGTGGCCTCAAAACATTTGCAGCTCATGGATTTCCAAAGCTGGACATGGCTTACAGACGTTTAATAAGCCTCAGCACACTTAAAACAGCCTTTGGCCACGTGTTCCACGAGTCTGACACCTGATATGGTTCCTCTGGTTCTGAACCTTGGTTTCTTCCTCCTATTTCTTGTATGGGAAATACCCAAGTGCATTTTTATCCTTATTTCACAAAGTACATCAGTGGTTCATTCTAAAATATCAATGTGTAGCTCTGACACAGTGAGGAGCAGGGCGTGGCATTACTATTACCAATAGGAATTAATCATCTAATCTTAAAAACTCATTGAAAATAGGGCAAAAGTGCACACACAACTGTGTAAGAGTATGATAACATCAGCTGAATCAGCATCCATCAGTCATAGATACTAATGATAAATTGTTTAGGAAGTTCTTGGACAAAATGTAATTGGAGGTTGGGAGAATATTCAGGAAAATATCATGTGCTTGTCCTGTTTGTTCGCATACTCATGCAGACAAGTTTCTGGGCTAAATTGACATATATCTGAGGTAGTATGGCCACTCTTGTATTCAAGTTAAATGTGGAGATAGTCTCTCCAGGGATGTAACTTTTAACTAAGGCTGTAGTTGCACAACTTTTTATTGCCTGTACAGTCCGTGTAAGAGTTTGACTGTTTTTATTCTCCCACCTTTTTTTCCTGGTTACATCTTGTCCACAGCAACACAGTCTCAAGTTGGAAGGGGGTGCGTCACCAGTCACTGATCCTTCTGATCAGTGATGCCCAACTGAAGTGTTGCGATTGATTAGGTGAAGCCTGGTCTAAAAAGCTTGAGAATGGGATGAAGTCATCTGATCTAGACAAATACAAAACACCCTCATTCATTTGACTTAATGAACTTAAAGATTTTTTCAGAATGTTTATCGTGATCTGCCTTTGGATTCATTCAATTCTATGAATGCTGCCATGTGTTCTCTTAAAGGAGCTGGAGCTACACTTGCACCAGACTGGAGTATGAATGGGTTTTATGAGCAGTAGTTCTGATGACTCGCAAGCAAGCCCTAGTCCTGACTCGCTGCATTGGTGTATCAACATCCTTGTGTCTTTGTGCACTCCCTGTAAAAAACCTGTGGGCTGTCTGCAAGCCGTGCTGCTTTTTACTACTTGCTCTTGTGTGCTTCATACACTGCCGGGTTTTTACCATCGTGTCATTGAGCACCTTGCAGCTGGTAAGAGCGAAGCTCCCAAAGTTTCTTATTTGTTTGTTTAAAGAAAGCACACATTTGATTTATAATGAAAGCCAAGAGATTTCAGGGGGGTTCAGGGTAAAGTTGCAGGCAGTGCATGGCAGTGTAGAGAACAACTGGATCTGTGCCTTGCAGTGCATCTGTACTGATGCCCCTGCCGAGAAGCAGGGGAACTCAAGTCTGGGCTGCTTCAATTAAGCTGTTGTCGTTGGTGTCTGAGCTTGGATAGCACACAGATATATGAGCTAGCTTTATATTGCATTTCATTCGCCTCCCAATGAAGTCCTGCTGTACCTTTTTTTTTTACTGTAATGTAGGTAAATCCTTAATTTAGCCAGTAGGCAATGCTGTAGACTGAGTAATTCCTCATCCCTCTTAAGTAGCTAGGCAACTAGCTGCAGCTTGAGCAGCACAGTGATACCTACCTGGCTGTTGGATTAGGTCTAAGTAGTTTACCAAGGTCACAAATGACAGAGAACAACAAACCACAGTTATTCTTTGTTTTAGTGAAAGGCCTTGCAGGCAGAAAAGGCAGATCTGCTTTTATTACTCCTACGCGTCAATATTTGCTTACATGTGAATGCCATCATCTGTCCCATCATCCTGTCTCTGCTGTGGCTGCTAGTAGATTCTCAGTGGTGCGGATTGATCATTCCTGGGTACATCCTTGCAGACGCTGGCAGTCAGAAATGAAGGACTTCGTAAGCAGGCTGTGCATCAGGACTGTCCCTAGGTACCCAGAGACAGACCTGCTCCCCTCAAACCTGTGTCTGATTCCCTTCAGAGTCTGCTGCTGCTTTTGAGCCCTGCAGCATCCTGCAAAAACAAATGCCTAATTCTTGTGTGGAGCTTTGCAGTTAGAACACTGCAGTCAATAGATGTCAGTGAAGAACAAACATTTGTGTTCCTTTTGGAGGCAGCGCTGCTTCTCTTTTTACCAGCAGAAAGCCTGGATGGCTGCAGAGCCCACGCCAGGGTGGACATGTCTCTGGTGCCATGGGGTTGCAGTCGTTTCCAAGACGGCTCTTTCTCCACTTAGCACTGGCCTGCGGGACCAGTATGGAAAGAGACTGAAAGGAGGCACAGCAATGTAATCTGTGACTTCACATTTTTCTGTCGCTGGGTTTTTCGCTCGAGCAGCTGTCGGGTGCTCCCACTCGCTCCCTGTTGGGGCCGCGAGGTGCTGCCGCTCCTCTCTGCTTGGCCAAGGAGAAGCCTCTTCTGCGGGAGCCCAGGAAGGGCAATGTCTCACCACGCACACCCACCGTCTTTCGCTGTCCTTTCCTACAGTTTATCCTCTGGGGTATGCAGGACAGGTAAACAGATTCAGGAAAAGGGAAGGACTGTCTCCTATCAAAGTCACAGGAGATTGCAGAATTGTCTCTCATGGTTGCCAGTCCCTTGAAAGAAGGTGGATTGTGGTCACCTGTGGGGCTGGAACTGATGAAAGAGTGGTAAGGCCACTCAGTCCCTTTACCCCTTTCTGAACATGGTCTTTCAGCGATCGCCTTCACCCCCACACTCAGCCCTTTCTGTCAGGCTTGATTCCTTCTGTCCCATCCCCACTGGGTCTTTGCAGCAGGAGTGCCCTTGGCTCTTTGTCTGTGGTCTGTGACTGTCTTTCCTCTCTCATCAGCTGGTTATGTGGAAATTCCTTCTGGTCCTCCACGTTTACTTTTCCAGCTGACAGATGGTTACAAGTAAACCCTTGTCTTGATCCCCCGAGCATCTCTGCTCTACTGAGACCTGGTGCAGAAACCCACCAATTGATCTCCTGTCCTGAGTCTTCTCTATCTTCCTATGACTTCTTGCTTCAAAGATTACCAGAACTGGCTAGATTCCTTCGCCCGCCTGCTCTTCCCCCCTCACTTCTCCAGACTCACTTGCATCTTCTACAAGGTGTTCCTGAAGCTAGTCGGAGAGATTTTTTCACCAGTCATTGTTTTCCTCCAAGAAACTGCTTTAGGCATCAAACTCATTGTATCAGAACTAATATGACTTGAAGTGAGGTTGCTAGGATGTTTACCTGAGCACCTTGTCTTCTCTGAGAGCTACTTTAGAAGATAGTTGTGTGATGTTTTCAGGGAAAAGGTCCTGAAGCAAGGCCTGGAATTCATGTGTTCCTCTCACAAGAGTTCTGGCCTTCCAAATGCTCTTGCTCTCTTTTTCATCTGACCCAAGCGCCAGGTAAGCCCGGGTAGCAAGCAAAGCAGGCTAACTTTGACAAGAGCGGGCAGAAGCCTCACATCTCAGCTCTGATGGCATAAAGGTTTAATGCTGTCCTCTCTAATTAAATCAGTCTTGAGAAGAGCCCTTACTCAGGAAGGTGGAATATGTTACCCAAATAGGAAAGCAGTATTGTAACCATTTACATGTAATAGAGATTGCACAGGCCTTTGTTTCTTCCAAACCTAGTATTGCTAGGTACATTTTGGCCCAGTATTTTTATATTTTGTAGGGCTGAAATTTCTTTCTCTCTGAAAGTTTCAACTGCCATAGAAAAAAAAAAGAAAAACGGAGAGGGGAAGAGACATTTTTACAACATCTTACTATGGAAGTTTTGGAAATTTTTTAACATCTCCATGACCTGCCAAAATGACTTGTGGCACGAGATTGACAATTCTTTGAAAAATTCAGTTTGAATCCCCCTGCAACAGTCGTAGGAAGGGGAGGGGGAGTAGCAGCACAGTGGAGAGAGCAAGAGAAAAGAGGATGAAACAAATGGTAGGCGTAACAACTGCTGGGAGACCCTGGTTGCCAGTAGCTACTATCACGTACCCCCGTCCTTTAGGAACAGTGCCCAGCTTAGCTTTCTGGACCTCTGATGTAGGCAAGTTTTGCTATGCTGTTGGCAGCTGAGCTGGGCTGTGCCAGTGCCTAGGATGGACCTGCTACCCTCTAGTTTTACTGGCAGAAGCTGCTTTTACTGGCAGAAGCTGCTTTCTTTCTCAGGCTGTTACTCACTGCCAACCACTTGTTGCACTCTACCTCAGGTGTGGCTGCGTTGTGTAAACCTTGAGTAAAGCTATATTTAAAGCACTTGGAGGTTAAAAGTGCTGTGTAAGTACAAAGTGTTACTGAGAGGAACTTTATTTTAAAAGTCCATTTAACTCTGCAATGCAGTGCTAGAGGTCAGACAGCTGGCAAAACACTTGCTACCTTCTATTCTAATGCTATCCCTTCAGCCAGTTCAGGACTGTATGCTTTAACCCCCTCATTGATCCACATGGCATGTCCTCACCCTCTCCCTTCACACACAGTTCCATGTTGTGAATATACTTATAAATGTTGCTTACAGCAGTCTTCTTCACACAGTTAATAAACTTGCTTGCAAACTTCGTTTGCCCAAGGACCCTTTGGCTTTTTTCCATACTCAAAGGGCTAGAAAAAATAAGTCTTTAAGTAAAATGTTCAAGCATCTTCATTAGCTGACCTCTTGCCATTTATTAATAGTGGAAGAATGACACCTGAAAGGAGGGCAACAGTGGTTCGTGGCATTTTAGAGGGAGAGAGAGTGATTTTAGTGTCAGAAGAGCAAAGCAACACAAACAAATTTCTGGTTTCTAAATGGGTCATTTGCATAAAACAGTGCTCAGGGCAGCATCTCCCTTAAATTGTGTTGAATTGGTAGATGGTGAGGGACTGCAGTCGAACAGGCTTTTCTCTCACTAATCTCTTCAGCACGTAACTTCTGCATCATTTGTGCAGATGCAAAATCGGTAGGTATTGATGTCAGCTTGCACAAGCAAGGTATGAAATGAAAGGGCTGTGTGGCAAGTGTGAAATGTGTGGCATTAGTGTTCACTGTAAATAAGACCATACCTCAGCTTTTCAGAAACAACACACCCAGAGGATGAGCTTGCCTTACAGATGTGTACCTTCAGAGCACACAGGAGTCAAAGGAAGTAATTGTGCTTGTCTGCATGAGTTTCTTTTCGAACAGCTTTTGCTATGTTTTTTCTGCCTGCTGATGCCTTGGAATTGTATGGTTGGGGAGAACTAGTTTGGGGAGAAGAGTCCTTAAAGCCAGCCTGCAAAGCAAATTGAAGGTGAAGACAAAAAACATATCATGGAATAAATCTTCACGAGGTTCCTAGAACAGTCCCTACGCTGCGAACACAGACAGCTGATTCTTGGAAAATCTGTCTTATCAGGGCAGGGTAAATAAATAAGTCGTGTTCAGATTAAACTGTCTCTGAGTAGTGGTTTGTTTGCCACAGTGGAACTGTTGAATTCTATTGCACAAGGGCTGTGAAGTAAAATGGTTCTCATCAAAACACTGGAAACAAGCATTTTGCAGGAAGAAAGTCGAACAGAAAAAAACCATGTTTATAGTTCCCCAACATGTGGTGCAGAAATTTACATGGATTTATATCAATTGCATTTAAAACACAAGCACTATACAGCACCTAACCCAGAAATAAGTTACACCAAAGAACTTCATGTAGTAAAAAAAAAAAAAGACATTTTATAAACAAACTTCACTCCAGATCTTCAAATGTACAGCTGCAGTTTTCATCTTCAGTATCAATAACAAAGTGGGATGAGACAGGCACTTTCCAAATCATGGTAGATCAGGGAGGGAGCGAGTCTGAGGTCAAATCTTTGGTCATTTTCTTATGATGTGTTTTTAGACTTTTTATATATTCAGATTCTTACAGGTTTGTTTTTTGTTTTTTTCTTGACATCTTGGGTAAAATTCCTAAATCAGATCTAAGAAGTCCATTCATATCTCTCTAGAGCAAAAAATAAATAAATGATAAAGTAGGTTTGGTTGTAGAAAAATGGCCCTGACACATGACTCTGTAAAACCATATACATGTGCCCACTGAAAACTGAGTTCAGCTCTGGCATTGTGTCAGAATTTTCCTGTCCTCAAAATCTCACGTTTACAATCCTTTCTATTGGGAGGATTGTAAACTGAATGGGAACCCCCATTCAGAATTTCCTACCAAATGCTCTATCTGTGTTTGTTGATAACTGGGTATTGTTCTTCACATGGAGTCAAAATTCATAGATGAGACTTTTTGCCATTTTGCTGAGTTTCATTTTCTCATTAAATACCTCCTCAAAACTTCGATTCTGTTTTGGAGTGAAATGGTTCTTCCAATCACCAACAGTGCCTAGAAGAGCAGGAGCAGGAAAAGAACAGTGAGGCTAGCAATATATAGTGCAGAATATGATTTAAAGGCAGCCCAATTTTGTTAATGTTGCAGTTGGCACAAGTTATTAATATATTATTAACCATAGTCTCTGCGGTAGGTCATGGTCACGAGTAATTGTTTTATTGGTCTGGTGAGACTCTGATGGAAGCAGCTGGATCATCATCCATAAAGGATGTTAAATCCTCAGCCTCAGACTTGGCTAGTGCCAACAACACTAAGTGGTACATGAAGAGCAGCAGGTTTCCTAGATGGAATTAGAGCTCTTGGTCATCTCAGCAGAGAGGCATCTTGCCGCACCTTAGATGTATGCCATTAAAGGTCTCTGCCTGGTCTCTTTCACAGTCAGTAGAGGGAAATGGTTACTTCCTGGCTGAAATTCCTCTCATCCTAGTCAACATCTAAAACTCATCAAATGAATGGTGCCCCAAAAGCAGCTGTATCTCTCCATTGACTAAAGAAGACTCCTAAAAAAGGAGCCCGGAGTGACCTGATAGATGAATCCCACCCTCACACCTGCTCCTAATCTCTAGGGCTTTCTACAGATGAGATGATGTCCCACTACTTAAGTGGGCAGTTAACTGCTTCTGGGTGACCATGCACACTCGTGTTCAGTAAAGTGTTTCTTTCAACTGTAACCCATTTTGAGCAAACAGGAAATTGTTTTTTAAACTGACATATTTTAATGAGACAATGCTTACAGTTTCCCCTCGTGTGCATCCTCTAAAGACCCTGCATCCCAAAACTGCTGACTAAAACAGCATTCCAGACAGCAAGGACAAGAAAAGAGAGCCTGAAGAATAATATATACATATAAATTTTCTGTAAACTGGCTGAAACTAGCTAAAACCCTGGGATTTGCATAGGAACTACTTAGAAGTGAAACTGTTGGGATTCTTCAAATTTTTCAACATAGCTGTGTCAAAGTTCACTGACTTAGAAAAGTGTATCTGAGATTTTGTTTGTTTGGTTTTTACTGAGAGTTTGTATTTTGGCATTTGCTTTAGCTCATTGGTAAAAACATTCTGAATTAGCAAAATGTACCATTTCCCTATTTATTAATTGAAACAATTCTTAGTTTTAAACTGTCAATTATTGTTCAAAAATTAACTATGTAAAAATAATCAAAATCCATCTAAACATGATGGTTTTGATTTACTTATTATCCAAATCCGAGGAAGCTTCTGAAATGTCAGGAGCAAGAAAACAGCTCCTGCAGGTATTTTAAAGTCATATCTGAGCTAAGCACTGTTGAAGATTTTACCGTGGATTCCAGCTTGGCCAAGGTTTGAAGGCTACCTATGAGGCCATCAAGTGATTGAGTCATTCATTCTTTCGTTGTTGTCATTGTCAGCATATTCCTTTTTCAGGAATATTTCAATAAGATAAGAGGTGGTATGGAGGATAAAGGCTACGAGCAGTCTCCTTTGGAAGGAATGTGTCTCGCTCTTTCTCATTCTAGTAAACTAAGTGACCTTCGCAGGTGATATCAAAGGGACATGTTGTAAAAGACTGAGGCGGTCAACCTTTAGATAAAATAAGACAGATAAAGAGTAATGCTTCATGAACCTTTCCTTTTAGCTCAAAAGCTCCCATGAAGCAATATTAGTCAGACTGTTGTTCAAACTCCTCTGTACTTCTCTAGTATACGCGTGCATTTACAACCAGAGAACTTAGAAAGAAAGTGATTTTTAAGATGGCTTCAAATTGAAGGATCCTCTCACTGCTTCCCGGGACTGACTCAAAGCGTCACTACAGCCCGGGAAAGACCTGGACTGCGGCCTCTGGCTGGATTCCCACTCCTTCTGCTGTGTTAAGCCCGGCCCAGGGAACTTGCCTTTTCGGAAAATCAGCTTCCTGTTGGATGTCAGTACACAAACGGTGTGACTGGGATCGCTGTTTTCCTTTTCTGTGTTGTTTTTCATCTCTGAGAAAGAAGACTTCTTGCAGATGTCTTGGATATCATTGTCACTGATGTTTAAACCCAGGAACAGACTGATTTCCTTTACAGTCTTAGGGAGATCCTGAGGTACAAGAAAAATAAAGCTTCTATATTTCTGAGTGATTATCAGACTTCTAGTTGATATGAAAATGATCCTTTGTATTACATACCAAGTTTATTACACATTTATTTGTTTTCAAGCAAAGCTAAACATGTCATTAGACTGAGTAGATGACTCATACAGTAAACCTGATTACCCTCTTATCCATACTCACAGAAATGAGTAAATGCTGAGTATGTGATATCAAATACAGTTACATTGCGAATTTTACTCCTAGTTCAGGCAAAGTGTTCTCCTGTCTCTCAGAATTATTTCACTGGGAATAGAGAAATACTCAAAGCTCAGCTTCTGTGCAAGTAGCTTATTTCATTGGAGATGCTATATCTAGAGATCCAACAAGTGACTCAGGATCCAAAATGGCTTGTTTATATTCCTTGTAGTGGATTTTTTTTTTCCAAAAAATGAACAAAACTGTTTTAATGGAAACACTAGAAAGTGTTTTCTATTCACCCAAAAATTCATTCTCTGGAAGCTAAGGTATGTTGGTATTTGAGTTTTCTGCATAGTAATTTCCTTTCATAAAAATGTTTTTCCGACCCCCCCAGCCTCTAATTTTCTTCTTTATTGGGGGCACAAGTCCCACGGACCATGAATAGTTCTGTTGTCTTACGTCACTTTTTGAAAATTTCACCTGAAATGTCAGGCATAGCAGGTTAATGTGTGACCCTCAACAGATGTCCTTGGTTGGTCTTTCCATAGACCAAGAACAAGGAACTTAAAATTCTTCCTGTAGCCTGGGGAAAATCATGTAACATGTGTCCCACTCCTGCATGTATGAAATGCAACTCTCACAGGTTTTGATATTTATATAACTTGTGCAGTCAGAATTAGCTCACCAATATAAAGTTCTATGCAAATATAAAATATGCCCAAAGACATACATTTACATTTTCCTTCTTTCTCCTTTTCCATTATAATTTGCTCTTTGATATTTTAATGATGTTAATTTACAAGTAATGCATTCTGAAATAAGAGCAGAGAGCATATTTACCTTCTTCATGTCTTCGTAGAACAAAAACAGGATGTTTTTGTCATTTGCATGTTCTTCCCAACTTAGGAAATGATCAAACCAGGATCCGCAGACAACTGAAAAGAAAACCCATGTGAAAGAGATTCATATAAACTTTATTCATAAATAGCTCTGATGGTACCTCACACGTTTAGGGGAATGATCCCTTCGTAACATGTACCCTGGATTCCTCTAAACCAGATTCAATTCTCTTTGTGAAGTGACTCAAACTTACTATCCAAAGAGGTTACCATTCTTGTTGGAATTTGGTTTTGTATCAGAGATGCAGATACTGTTCTGAGATGTGATTCTGTAGTGGAAACAGGCTCCAAATCTACGGAAAGGCCAGTAATGAAGGAAAATGTACTGGCCTAACAAGATCTGAGTATCTCAGCAAATGTCTGCATGTCTGTGGTCACAGCTAGAAATATGATCACTTCGCTGGGAAATGAAATAAGGAGTCTGTTAAATGGAGCACACTGTTGTTAGATCTATTTTGTCCCAGCAGAGAGGAATCTGTATTGTTTTTAAAAGTCAAAGAAGAATTACGTAAAGAAGTTGTTATGCAAATACATCATTCAGCCAACAACATAGATAACATGGTTTTATAGTTGACTCATAGTATTTGTTTTGTCTGAATGCTCCTTTTGGTGAACCATGGGAGGAGAGCTAGATTCCAGCTTTCTTTTAAAGAACAAAATTCTGACCCTTCTGGTTGAAAGACAAGGTGGACTGCATTGAAAGCTGAGTTGAAAGACTCCTGTAGGGCAATGAGAAGAGGCTTGGACACAGCAATCACAGCCAGCATTCTCCAGAACTGTGACTTTGCTTCATAACCGCTACCAGAAAAGTACAATATTGTAATGGGCATCATTTTGGTTGCAAAACTTGAGATATAATTAAGTATTTTGCTGAATGCTCCAGTCTGTAGCCATCTCCTGCACATAAAGCACTGTCTAACTGCAAGGCATGTGTGCTCCACAGTGTTCAGTTAAACCCTGCTCTCCTGGTCAACCACACTGGGAATGTGGCCAACGATAGCATAGAACAGCCCTGTTGGCTTCAGGGGTGCAGCATACAGCCTCGGAGACTCCAGGGACAGCATCACGGTTGTCTCTGTGTGTCCTCACCCTTGTTCTGAATTGAGATTAACTCTGCAAGAGTACTACAGGATCCGAATCAAGCATCACAACCTTCGTATGTTTCTATTAAGAGCAAAAATGACAAACTCTCTCTCAGTATCACCTCTTACATAAATTTCTATTGTAACCAATACAGTTATCTTTTTATATCATGTGTAAGCACACAGAAAATAGAAGGTGGCTACTAATTTACAGATAAATGGGAGATGCTTTTAAAATTTAATATAATCCTCTTTTCTTTTTTTCACTATTTTATGTTCAGAGTTGACAAGCCAAGATCCTGCAAATCACTGAAGCACGTGCCTTAGGGCTGCTCTGAACTAGGAACACAAGAACTGAGCCAAAGCCCACACAAGCCAGTAGACAAATTGACTTCTGGAGCTTTGATGTAAGCCCATGATGACTGCAATGGCACTTTTCTTTCAAAGTTTTCAAGCTGATCTATCATTGTTGCTGTTACTGTCACTATGGTTGTACAGCAGGAACACATGTCCTGAAAGGAGTAATAAAACACTAAAAATGGGAGTGGATAGCTGGAACATGGTCCTGTTGTCAGCTTCCATGCCACCACTGCCACTCATAAAAATCTCACTCTTGTCCTTGGTCTTTGGACCCCACTGCTAAGACAACACATTAGGCAGAGTGTGTGCAGGAGGGCTTTATGAAAGCATCTAGCCTCCCTTTGAAGGGCCACCCAAGGCTGTCTTCAAGACTGGTGAAGGCACTACACCTGCAAGCATAGCTCTCAGTGCAGCCTGGGGATGGTCTCCCCAGGGATGTGCCCCATTGCCCGCACCTTGGCACGGCAGTGAGCCACATAGAGCTGGCTGAGCACCTTCAAACAGAGTGCCTGCCCCACCGGCCCGCTCGCCGAGGACAGGAGCTGGCTGCGGTGAGCCCAGCTGCCCTTACGTGTGCTTGGGAGGAGCTGTATACGCATACCTCCTCTATCACAGTTTAAACATGAATTCTTGGTGGGAAGCAGTCTGTTATTGCGGTTCACAAGACAAGGCTGGAAATGTTTTAACACAGGCAAATCTGCATCAAAATCAACAAATTGCCAGGGGTTTCAGAGTGTTTGTGGGAAAAAATGAAATCAGTAACTTGTCTGTGAGAATATGTTTTTTAACAGATAAGTCAAAGAACAGCAAAAACCTGCAAAGAGCAGTTGTGCTGAAATAATGCAGCCACTTATCAAAATGTCTCCTTGCAGGGCTGAAGATAGCATCCTATTATTTGCTCTTGTTTAGTTTGGCATTAGAATTTATCCTGAGAGAAAACCCCAACTAAAGCCATATGAATAAGGAGTTCAATAAGGAATTTTCACACAGTTCACATTTCTTAACTCTTTCTGTGTATAATAAGCTAATGTAAACTGCAAGGAGAAAACACAACATTTATCCTTACCATCTCCTTTTAAGAACAAGTCAAAGAAAGCAGTCCAGGTGTCTATAGTGGGAAGGTTTGGGTTATCTCTGTAGTAATGATACATGGAAACTGCAGTATCTTTTGGATTTCTGCTGATGTACATCATCTGTAAATGAAGATGATATGGTTATTAATGATAATATCCTTCCTTTATTTTAGAGGAGCTCTGTGCATAAGTGTAGCATTTTCACAGGCAGTTTGCAGCGTCAAAACCCTTTCCTTTAGGATTCCTCTGCCAGTGACCATGCCATTAAGATAGAAATGTATTTCTCCCTGCTTAGGCAGGAGTCAAGAGTGGTTAGTAAACAATTCCATGTGGACAGAGGTGTGTTTCCTGCAGCTGAGTAATGTTTACGTTTTATGAAAGAGGCTGTGTTCATTTTAACTCATGAGTCAGTATACTATCTCATAAATCTAACATATGAAACCATTTACTAATTAACATTCACAGGACAGCTGCAAAACATAAATTTTGGCCTTTTGTTCAAATTAGCCTTGTCCCAAAAGTCTGGATCTGAGTAATCCTGAAATTTTGAACTTCTAACCTGAAATCTGAGGCCTAGAACTGATTTTTTTAAAGACCTCCCACATTAGCATGAGAAGAACCCAAAACTGTGATCTGAATCTGCCTCCCACATTTCAGTTCTTATCTGTTTCCCCAATATCTCCTTTATAGGGTCTTCACAAAGCTTCAATAGGAGGGGCAGAGTATCTTTACTCCCAGAACAGCCTGTAAGTACCCAAGATAACTATTTTCTAAGCAAGTGCTCCAGCCACTAGAAAATGGGGCCATGAGAACACCCCCACCCTAATAATACATTTCTGATTGAAAGATGTTGATGTTGTATTTTGTGTGGTGCCTGGTATACAAATAACCCCGTGGGAGCAGTGGGGCAGGAGCAGAACCCAGTCCCTAGCCCAAGTCTCTGCTCACACTGCCTTCAACTGCTGGCCAGCTGTGTCTCCAAAAT
Source organism: Gymnogyps californianus (assembly GCF_018139145.2). NCBI lineage: Eukaryota > Metazoa > Chordata > Aves > Accipitriformes > Cathartidae > Gymnogyps > Gymnogyps californianus. Next base: position 144,118,078 of record NC_059471.1, read on the forward strand.
TCACAGCAAACCACTTCTGGAAACTGTAAATCATTTGAAAATTATTAAGGAACAACAAGACAAAACAGATTCCTAATAGACACTTAACATATCTCACTGCTTTTTGCCTCACCTTGCATTTTTTATTCTTAAAATTTGGAGGTAGCATGTTGTAGTCTAAGTGCGTTGGGATGATTCTCTTTGATGAGAGTTTATTCAGTTCCTCCAGTTTGGATATGTCTCCAAATTCAATGGGAGATGTTAGTGTAACTTGAGTATTGTAAAGCTTTGTTATAACTCCTGCAAGCCAGTGAGTGCCTGTAGAAAAGCAATTTTAAGGAAAAAGAAAAGAAAAAAAGGAAGATTTGTTACTGAGAAAATATGTGGAACATGCGTTTTGCATATTGAAACAGCTTGCTAGTGCACGAGTGATACTTCTAATCCCCCAGATTCAAGAAACTTTACATAACTGAACAATCCCATTGGCTCCAAATGTATAAATACTGGAAAAATTAGGGCTGTAGCTGAAGTGCGAAGTAACTCTGTGAGAAGTGTTAATATTGGTACCAAAACAAATTCATGAGACAAACTGCTTGTCAGCTGAGAGGTTATAGTATTTTTATAATTAATTTTAGAATAACCTGGGTTTTTTTCCTTATAGTAACTTGAGTCTGTATATTTGGGAAGTACTGACTGAGCTTCTTCTTTGGTGTGTGCTTCTGTGTGTGAGTGAGATGGAGGAAGAGGAATAAGAAATGAATAAAGCTACAGCCAAGAGCCATAAAAATAACTTAATACAACTCTTGACTTGCTCCTAATTGAATGTACACAGTCCTCAGGAAAATCCTTCAAGTACAGATTTTGCTTACAAGAAATAAATACTTATTAGCGTTCCAATATGAAAACACCTGAGATTATTTTTAATTAAAGAATCAAAATTTAGATAAATGACCCTTTTTTTTTTGTAATTTGAACACTTACTGACAGAATAATATATTCACGTACTAAAACATCCTTCCCTATTTCTTGTACACAGACATTTCCCAAGTAGTTCAAGCAGAGAACATGAAACAAACAATTGAGACTTCCTGCAATTAACATGTAAAAGTAGAACTTACCAGATTTGGGATAGGAAACCAAAAGAACATCATCTTCTCTAGCATCAAAAGTGTCCAAGGATTTTAAAAGTTCTGGAGAAGACCTGGTGGTAAAGGGAATCCCCTTAAACATGTGAATAAGTTCTGCCTCACTGGGGTTGGACATGTTTGCTTAAGTCTTGGATTCCTGCAAATCAGATAACGGTGAAATGACAAGAGGATTTAAGAGTCACTTCTAAGTCAGATGGTTTGAAGTGACAAATTGAGACCAAGCAATACAGACTTCATGCTTATATACTTTTTTACACGCCATGGAGTCCTATCAGATATTGATTTTTCCAGGTAGTTGATAAAGGCAACTGAAATATTAGAGGTAACTTGATAAATAACTGAGTCATGAAAAATGCATGTCATTTGTCATTTATTATATATATTTGTCATTTATTATTTACTCCAGATAAAGTAATGAGGTGATAGTCAAAATGTATTAATTGTGGAAAACTACAAGAATGAACATTATATATTGCCTTAAAATATCCTTAATATGATTATTCTATAAGTTATACTTTGTTGGAAGCTGTTTTAGCTTCCAAGGAAAAAGCTACATCTTAAAATACTTTTTATAAATACAAAAACAATGTCTTATTTTATGTGAATGAAATATTTGGTTTTGTTTTGCCAAATATACAACAGCCTGAATTTTCAAAAGTGCAAATCAATTCCAAATGTTTGAATTTTGTGATATTAAGGAACGAGTTTTTTCAACATTTTAGAATTTCAGCCTGAGGCACCTTAAAAACAGAGGCACTTAAAGACACAATATTTTTTTAAGCTGTCATATGTCTCCATAAGAAGAGTACAGTCAAAAAAATCGCAAATTTAAAATACGTATTTAACATCGGCTTGAATCCTGCATGTTTCATGACTAGAAGTGGTTGAAGATTTTTAAATCTTTCCACACAATATGCAGATTCATCAAAAGAAAATTTGCTTGCAGGAAAGAGGCAGCTCTCAATTAATTGAAATGTTTTGAAATGTATTTTTTGAAAAATTTTGAATCTGTGGGAATTGTCATAGATGTTTTTCAAACGGAAAGATCCACTTTTGTTTAAAGTGACCTTAAGAAATGTGAAAGCATCAGAGTAAAATGAATAGCTCAGGTTTGAATCAAAACATTTTTGAATGCTTAATATTTTCAATTTTCCTTTCAACGGCCACAAATTAATTTACTCATTTTTACATCCTTTTCCTCAAACATCCAGTGGCTTCACTATTCCTGTTGAAAACCTCCTACAATATATTCAGCTGAGGCCCTTCAATATGTTCAACTTGACCTGAGAACTTGCGTGCAAATCTTGTTTTAAAATAAAGCAGTCCTTCAGGAATTCCTGAAGTTTACCAAGGTCCCAGTTCTTGTTTATTATTTATGATAACTTAGGTTTAGTCATAGGAGCTGACTACCAAATGTACCTCCCATGACCTGTGGTAAGAAGTTAATGATTAGAGATGCCCTTCCAAGAAACTCCTGAGATTTCTCACAAGGAGTAAGGACAGTTACCAGCTTCTGTACTTGCTTCTTTCTAATTCAATCTCCAGAAAAGCCAGCATAATAAGATTGATTTTTTTCCTCCCTTTCTTTTCTTTGCAGTATTGCCAGCCTACCGGTCAAAGAGAAGTGAAGTCAGCAAGCCTAGATCTTCTCACCTGTGTTGCCTACAAAGTTGCCCTTCAACAGCTACTGCCTGCAAAATGTGCCCTGTGCCATCAGTAAACTCCGAATTCCAGTTACGCAGGGCCAGAGGGGGATGAAAGTAATGGAAAATATGCTCTGGAGAGATGTTCCCTATCACTAGGGATGAGAGGAGACAGAGGAGTCTTTCCAGGAGGTAATGAAGTGAGTTCAGTACAAGAAACACATGGATACTGATGCTCAGGTAGGAGATGGGGGATCTCTCAGTGGTGAGGAGCTCAACATTTTTCTCTTGCTCTCAGTCTGAGGATCTAAGCCATCGCTTCATATTTTAGGGTCTAAGTCCTTAAAAATCTATCCACTGTCAACAGATTTCACTTAGGTTACTTCAGGTATACAAAGCATGTTTGGAGGCATAATGATTCCTGTTTCTGTGTTATTCTGAACATGTCTATTAGTCTGAATAAAGAGATTTCTAAGTTTTATTTTGCAGTCATCATTCCAGCTACATGCATTTGGCGCAAGCTAATAAAACTGTATTACATTGTATTACCTAACAAAAACAATCTTATTGCAAAATAATTGCGTATTTACTATGCCTTTTCCCTTTCATTTCTTCCTCCGTTCCTATTATGTTTTGAGTCAGCGCATTTGCCTAATCTAATCACTTGGACCTTAATTAATCATTCATAAATGAAATGGCCAAGGTGTAAAACAGAAGCAATACAGTAGCAAAGCAAATTCTGATTCTCTTAACTCATCTCAATTGCTTTTTATACTAGCTTCTCTTTTCAGCATGCATAACGTTAATCCAGGGGAATCAAACTGAAATTGGTCCTCCTCAAATGCTGCCTGTACTTGGAAAATAGGGCCCACCCCTGCAAGGGTACAGTATCCTGAATTGCAATAACTTAAGGAAAAAAAGAGTATTCAGCACCTTGCAGGAAAAAACTACTGATTTATGTAGTTATAGTAAACTTTAATATAATTATATTATTATGTATATTATTATAATGTATAAAACTATATTAATTATTATATTAAGTATAATTTTATTTCTTACTATTATTAGAAAAACTGCGCTAACTACATTAGCATGAAAAGGACATTATTATAGCTACATTATACAAAGAGAGCACAGGTTTAAAGAAAGCCATGCCGAATATTCCATCCAACTTTAATTTTTTCCTTTATTGGTATTACAACACAGAGTGTAGACTACAGCTGATGCATTTTGAACTGGATGAACACAGGCATGGCAAGCTAATACCAAAGGATTCCTGTATCTATTGCCTAGATCTCTGCTACAGGCTCTGAGGAGCTTCTCCCAACAGCAGGTTGTCCTTCTCCTGGTCTCTGGCCCTGCTATCGGTGCAGATTTTACCAGCAAGTTTCACAGATACTTGCTATCAGGAAAGCAACGTTAAATTTGGAGTATGGGGTCTCTCTCTGGTTTGAGGAAAATGCAGCTTGGTAGCTGGACAATGCACTCCTGGGCTGCTTCAGTCCAGCTCCTTCTGGCTCCGTATCCAACGCACCTTCTCCCATCTTTATCCTTGTCTCAGTGAGTGACTTCTTTCTGTTGCTTTAAATGACTCAAAAAATTTGACAGTTTTGTACCTGCCCTGCCACCTCCACTTCAGGCTTGCCATTCTCTTCTCTGCTTGATAAAAGACAGTACTACAGCTCCTTCAACTGAAGATTTCTCAACTGAGGCCAATCACACTACTGTTCCTCTCCAAACACATCTCAGGCAGCATGTACTAAAGAAATAGTGACATTGTGGAAAATATGCAGATGAAGTCATATGTGTTGGTTACATGAGTCAGAATTTGGATGTACATCCGCAGGGTTCTGAATGTTTTTAGCTAGCACTATCAAGCATCAGTTTTCTCATTTTTTGAAATGCCCTAAAGCCATGAAATATTTCAGTCTTGTCATACTGACTAATGAATGGAGAGGTAAAACAGACACCGCTGGTCATAAGGTTCTGTTGCTCTTATTCTCCACTAGATATATCGGTCACCTGAAATTAGTAGAAGTTATGTCCATAAAGATTGTCCCTGTGCATCTATGTAAAATTTGTACACAGGCTCTACAACAGTGATGAAGGAGTGACATCTTCCAAGACTATTTCAGTGCAGAATATCAAACACAGCTGCTGTTACAAAGTGTGCAAGACTGATCTCCAATACAGAGTATCAGCCAGGAAATCCACTGTTACGTGTAAGCTGTGTAGTCTCTTCCACAGCTCCAACTTCTCTCCACAACGGTCCACAGAGTCATTTCTGTAGGGATCACTGTCCAACCTTTGCTTTCCCATATTGCAGAATGACATCCCTACTTATTTTAATGTTACAGCTGAAATGTCTCTTTTAAGTTTATGGTCAATGACTATTTAATAGAGACAGCCTGCAAAATGTTAAACACAGCATGAGTGCTCAGACTGATTGGGAAATTAAGGCACCTCGGTGGCTAGATGTCAACAGTTTAGGAACCTAACCCTGGGCTTCTATGTCGTTCCAAAAACCCCTCAGTTGCAGGGCAGATGTAGGGCTGTCCGCAAAGCATCAAGACTCAACTGAGCTGTAGTAACTGTCCCTTGGTGCAATGTGAGCTAGTCCCATCTGTCAGGTGGTGTGACTTAGCCAAAGCCACTTCATTGAGATGGGCATTGCATCGCTTTACACTTCCAACAGCAGTCCTCTACTTGTTAGGCTTTCTTGCAGTGCCTGGACTCTTGCAGAGAAGCTTCCCTTCATTGTCCCATAGTTCAACACTAATCAAGCACTGTGATTTAACAACTCAGAAGTCTCTGATTTCATAGGCATTGCTATCTGTAGCAGCTACGCCCGCATTTAGGTATACTGTGAAGGAAGTCAACCATATGTGCAGAGTCATGTTGCAATTATGGCATGTCAGATTATAAAGCTCCTTGACCTTCTTTAATCCCTCTCACAACAAATAATTGCCTGAGGATATTTCGTGCCAGAGCCACAAGTGATACAGCTAATCATAACAGTCCCATTGCTGCCAGCAGAGCTGTGTCCTTTGGAGACCTGGCAGGCAAATGCCACGGCTGTGAAGTTACCACTGCCACCCCAGCTCCTGCCCTGCAATGGCATGTGATGGTACCTTCAAGGCATGAACACGTATGTGACGAAGACATGGGTGGCAAGGGGCAAAAAAGAAAAGCAAATGAGGATTTGAACCTCCATTGGAGTAAAAAAGACGATGCTGTGTACGTGCAGGAGGGCTCAGCCAGGTGAGTGCTCTCCCTGGCAAGTGCTTATCTGTCATGGTGGGATGGCCTGGGGATGTTCCCAGGTCCCCAGAGTGAGAGGAGAGACCTTGGAGGCCTGGTTTATTTTCTGCTTATCTTTGTTGTCATATCTAATGTGGAGGCTTACTGGGATAGGATTAAATGACAGAAACTAATGAGTTACTCTGTTATTGCTAGCGCACCATAGCACTTCAAGCGGTAATAGTGACTTCACTAGTGACTTGAAATGGTTCCACCTTGTTTTGATTTGTTAGTATAACTACTTAGAAATTATCTGATATTTTGAAGCACACATACAATAGTAGGTTATAGTATTCTATAGGGAGCCAGATGAATTCCAGCAAAAAAGCCTTTTGAGATGTACGCCCTTTAGAGATCTACACCCTGTGGAGTATCACTCCACACAGAAAAATCAGAGCAAGCAAGTCTGATGGCAAATGCTATCCTGTCAGTTCGCACACTGCCTTTAAATCCAGCAGCTGGGGAAACCAGCAGTTCAGCTAACCACAACTAACCTTGGGAAGGCTTTTGCGCCACAACCAGTGGAAGTGTACCAAGGGGAAGAGGAGCACTTGTGTCTATACGCAGTGAGACGGTGCCCAGCATGCAGGCTGTTGCACCCTGTGGCAGGTCTCTGGTGGGTCCAACCCGAATGAGCGGGGTGATCCTGAGGTAAGAGACAATGCAGTTTGCATTTGAAGGAACTGTCTGGAAACCTTGGGCTCGTGCAAATGCCAGAGGGGAGCCAACCTTGGCCACTAGGGAATGGAGGCCTCCAGGTCCCTGAGCTGCACGCAGAGCTTGCAGAGAGCCTCACACAGGACAGCTGATAGCCCCATTGCACCATGTCTTATTTGCCTGTGTCCTCGTGACAGCCAAGGGCCAGCTAAGGTGTTGCAGCATAAGTCTGGTGGTCAGGAGCATGCACCTCTGGTTTTGCTATCCTCCAGCCAGCCCACTATGACAACTGTGCAAGCACCTCTCTTCTCCCAAGAGGAAGTAAAGCAGCGATGAACCAGTGCTAACGTCAGCATTACCTCTCCCTGACCTAAGGAGGCTGACCCATGGGCTCTAGGTCTGCACCCTATCAGTTAGGCGGTACCATTCAGGACATCGACATGGAGACCTAATAGTGGCTCGGCTGCAGGACCCGTATCAGCAGTACAGATCTCACGTTGCAGCATGGCTCCTATCTGCAGTGGAAAGGTCAGAGGAAACATCTTGTTCTTAAGAAGGGGCACCTCCGCAGCAGCCAAGAGGAGTCTGTGATAAACACAAACGTGGCATGTCAGGTTATCAAGGACTTGTTATCTTTTGACATTCTATGATTCTATGATTCTATGACATGGTGGAGGGGTGGGGTTTTTTCCTCATGCCCGAGAGAGATTTGGTCAGCAGCACCCACCACCCCGAGTTACAAGCACACTCTTCAGTCCCATCCACACCTGCAGACTCCTCCCCATAGCAGAGCGCTAAGCCCCACAGCCCCCCTGTCCAGATGGCCCCCTCCACCTCTGCCTTCCTATGCAGCAGAGCTGCACTACCTTGGTCCTAGCTTAGCTTAAGGTCCCTTATTTTAAGGTCCTTTAAGGTGTCTCAGTCACAAGTTATTAGACATGAGCTGTAAAATGCTACAGAAAAATCAGAAGGTGGTAGAGAGGAAACACAGCACCATGAAGAAAGTTAACTCCTTCCCAGCCAGAGCCAGCATAGCCCGATTGTCCCCATAACTGTTAGTCACTCCTGGACAGACAAACAAATTCCAAAGTCCAAGCAGAAGTTACTTGGCTGCCATTTACAGCGGCTTTCTGTCATTTGTGATAGGAACAGGAATCAAAACATAGGCTAGACCCAGACTGGATAAGTGAAACACACATTTAGTGCTGATTCTCTGCTTTTGTGACCTGCAGCGGCTGTGTAATATTCTGCAAAATTTTATATTTCTTCTCTGCTTTTATGAGTTTTGTTTTAATATGTTCATGTGTTATATAAACTGTTTAAGCATAGATGTTTCATACAGGAAAGATCTTTTACTTTTTTTCTGTAAGTAGAGAATTCCCACTGCATGCTTGTCCTCTCTGGCAGAGTGAGGATGTGGTTCAGAACAAGGGGAGAACAAATTGTCTGCCACACAGTGTTTTAGACTTAATATTGAATGGAGGGGGAAAAAAACCCTTTTTGTGGTTCTAAAGGAAGCTTTCAAACAGACATTTTACAGCTGCCCAGACCTTTTGCTGACATGGAGCACTACTCATAACTCTTTCCTCCCATCGTGTGAGATAATAATTTTGTTTTACAGGCCTAAAGGTACAAATATCTCCGTAGAGTCTGTAGTCTAACCACGAGTCTAACACACCATACAGTTTCATCCAGTTGTACCTGGTCAGATCTCAACAGCCTGTTGCACATAGGTGTATTTTCCATCTAGTCTTGTTTGAACTCTTCATTCAAAACAACAGAGAAGTCACTTCAGCCATTCCTTTCCTGGTAGATAATCACTGTCACTCTTATACCTGTGTCTTACTGCTAACTTAGAAAAGGAATTTTTCCAAATGTGAATAACCACAAATCACGCTAAATTGTTTCTTCTACCACCTTTCTGGGAGGTGCTGAATTATAAATGGCTTAAAAAGCTTCAGCTTACCTGAATTTTCCATACACACCATCACCCTAAGAGCAACTATTACAATCAAGACTTGCAACATACAGTGCAGAAGACTGAATGGGTTCCAGTCTCTTTGGGGTTTTATTTTCACCATAACACTTGCACAAAGCAGGGAGAAAGAGCGGGGGGAATATCTGCAGACGTGGGCAGCAGAACACTGTGGAGAGTGGGCTGCCGATTGCCCAGGTCCCGGGGCTAAATCCCTGTCACACTCAGATATCCCAGGTGTGATCAGGATCCTGCTGGGCTAATACAGCACACAAACTGGGACTTGCAGCAGCCTGCCTGTGCTCCCGAGTGCACGCCGTCTATGCTAGGACTACCCAACATTCATGAAACTGGAAAGGAAGCTGATTTTAGGCAAGTTTAGCTCCTCTCTGAGTTGACATGATCATGGTTGTAATCTGCAGGTTTAACAGCTCTTGTTCTCTAACAGATGTTCAAAATGTGGTAGGGACATTGGTTGAATCAAATCAATTAACCACTTTTGCCTAGTTATTAGATTCTACTTCCATTTATTAATCTGTTTTTATAGAATACATACATACATGTAAACACCAATTGCAGTAGCTATTTTGTGCCTTCAAGTTACTGCAACTTTTTCCCTCAAAAGAGAAGAAAAATCATTTATATTTTCACTTCTTATCTGCTTACAGGGTATGGAGTCTCTTCCCTTTATGTTGGAAGTCTATGCACAGCCCTTCCTTAAGAGTCACACAGATCTGCTCTACATGTCACCAAGACAATCCAAACAAGCTCTCAAAGGCATTGTGCTCAGGCTAGTACAGTCACATTGCTGAAGATACAGGGCTTGCAAAGAGAGCTGTTTTCTATCCAGCTGGTTTGTAATGTTGATTGTGTGAACATAGATCTGTGCAAAACATATACAATGAACTACTCATGAATATAATGCTGAAGACAAGCCTGGATATGGTCTTTACCCAGATATGAATATGAGTCAGCAGTGCACCCTTGCAGTGATGAACTGCATATTGGGCTGCATAAGAAAGAGCATAGCCAGCAGGCTAAGGAAAGTGATTACTCCCCTCTGTGGAGCACTTCTGAGGCTACATCTGGAGTACTGTGTCCAGTCTTGGATCCCCTGGCACAAGAGAAGTATTGGCAAATTGAGGTAAGTCCAGCAGAGGACCACCAAGCTGGCTGGGGCTGGAGCACACAATGTACAGTGAGAAGCTGGGAGAGATGGGTCTGTTCAGCCTGGAGGTCAAGGAGAGTCCTTAATGCTGTCTGCAACTATCTAGTGGGTGCTTGTAGAGAAGGTGGAGCCAAACTCTTCTCAAGAGGTGCACAGTAACAGGATGTGTGGCAACAAACACAAGCTGTGACAAGGGAGATACCAGTTAGGTATTAGGAAAACTTTTTCACCATGGGAGTGGTCAAACATTGGAATAGATTTCCCAGAGAGGCTGTGAAATCTCCATCCTTTAAATGATTCAACACCAGAGTGGACAAGGCCCTGAGCAAACTGATCTAACTTGGCACTTTGGTTGCTCTGAGCAGGGGTGGAAATAGATGCTCTCCTGAGTTTCCTTCCTACCTGGATTGTTCTGTGGTTCTGTATTTCAGAACTGAGTGGTAGGACCACTGCTGAAACACAATCCTCATTTGCATAAATCCGAAGCAGGTATTTTCATCTGATGAATGTTGTCTTTATATACATAGTGTTCTGTGGATAGCAAGATAATGTAAATGTAAAACTTCAGTAAAATAAATGGAGTTAAGATATTGATGGGATAACTGCCAGTGCAAGATCATATCTTTCTGAGTTGGATCTTAAATGCGAAATTTCCACCTAAATAAGCACTAAAAGAACAGCCACCCCAAATCCAGCTAGTGTTCTACCTACATCCGTTTTTGTTTTCACTAGCAACTACTTTTTTCTGTAATTTATGAGAGTATCAGAAAATCCTAAAAGTTAACTGATGCAAAGTGGAGGTGTCTTCCCCATCACCACTAATGAATGATCATTTTCAGCCCTAAAAATGTTGGGTAAGGCCTCCGAGATCTTTGTAACTTTTAGAATATAATTGAGGAATCATATATTACGTGTAACCCCATCACAAAAACTCTGATGTAACTTAGCTGAAATAATTATCCTTGTCTTACATGATTAAAAAATCAGAATCCAATCCAGATTACCTAGCCTGAAAATCTTTAAAGACTGCTGGGCCAACGTCCATATCAATTTTTAAATTCGTGGATCCACATTAAGACCTCCTAGATGTCATCCAAGTCCCTAGGCTTAATATTTCACATTGGCTGCATCTCTGTTTTCAGAGTTATCTTGCCATAAGACATAGTAAAGTCTGTGATTAAGGTGTAATGTGGGGTGATCTATTAGTTCTTATTTTTTATTCTACTTGTTGCCTCACTAGGTTCCACACTGCATCAGGGCTAGCCAGCTTCAGCAACTTCCATTCACAACAGCAGCATCTTTATTAACTGACTGAGTGCATAATTTCTTCAGATGCACTTTAATCAGCAAAGTTTTTCAAAATTCTCCCATGCTGTCAGCTTATTAATAACTTCATGAGCTATTTTATTTTTCTCTGAAGAAAAGCAAATGCCTCAGAAGACCGACAGGTTAAATGCAAAATCGAGCAAATTAGTGCCAGCATTACAGATCTAGAATTCCAGCTGCTTTTCACAAAATTACCCTCAATTTCCTGCATTTTCAGATCATTATTTCTTATACTCATACCATCCTGTTATTGTTATACAAAAAGAAGAAAAAGTAGCTGGCTGAGGAATAAAAAGAAAAGTTAATGGAAGAGAAAGAACGTGCGGTTTATTTCTGCACATTGGATTGCAGTCAAATTCCTAAAATGATCCTTAAAATAAAATAAAATAAAATACAGATAGCAAATATAAATATCAAAATACAGACTCATATTTCTTCAAGGTTTCAAGTGTATCCACCATCTTGCCTCAAATCCATACTTAATTAAAAAACGTTTCTTCCTTTCTCGCATGAATGTAACTCTAGGCTCAGTACTGTGTTTCTTATTCAGAAAATAGGAAATAACACTGAGTTTAGTGGGAGCAGTATGTTTATGCATGGATGGCAGAATCTGGATTTTTTATTACTAGGTCTGACTGATGGGAAAAGAATTTTTTTTGAGGATAGAAATAAAAATATTAAATGTTACCAGCTGCAAGACTGTCATTTTGCAACAGTTCTTGATTGCTGAATATAAAATGAAATAGTTATGTGCATGAATTCTTTAAATGCAGAAGTCACACACATATATGAAAGATATGACTTTAGAATGTGGAATGAATATATGAATATATGAAATGAATGTATGTAAATGTAATCCGGATTTTCTTTTATTCTTAAAATCAGAGAGATCTTCAAATGAATATTTATGATTTGTGCAAACATCTTACACGGTTATTAGGTCTATTTCTTTTCTTTAAGTTTGTAAAGTGATTTATCCTGCTGACAGTGAAAGATTTAGCATCAGAGGTCTGCCCTCATTATCAGGCAGCACAATAAGCAGTGACTACATCACTCTCATTTGATGAATATATATTAAAATCTTCAAGCTATTTTTCAATTACTTTTGTTGCTCTTTTGATGAAATGTGAAAGAGAAGTGCAGCAGAAAACAATGCAGCCAGCCAGTATCATGCACCTTAATGCAGAATTAATGCTTATTAATTTTTGAGACATAAGGTTAGAGGTGTACTTTTGTGCTGGGCATTGTGCCACTGTTTGGTTTTAAATGAGCAGATAGCATTTTGATTGATTTGAAATAATTTCTAAATAACCACTAAATTAGATTTATAGTATTTATTTATTCTCTTAGTGAACAGAGGCCAGTTCTACCAGTAAGGCATATTTCTACTGACCAGCAACAAACAGTGTAATAGATATTCCTTCTTTTATAAACATATAAATTAAGGTGTGGCAAACATTAGGGCTTGAATGCAGTTCCTAATCTCTCAGTTTTGAGCTCTGCAGTGTGAAGATCCTGGTTTTAGATAATAATATAAGTACCAAATAATATAAATACCAAATCTAGTTTGTCTAAAATTCGTAAATATGTGTTTGTCTTCTGAAGTTGAGCAAATGAAGTTCTCCCTCTGGTCTGAAGGTGCCCTTTTAGCTGGCTGACAAGATTTATTATGACTACCTGATGCTGGTAGCTCTCTTATAGTACATCGGTAGACTTGAGCTTTGTATCTCAGTCTCAGTCTTAGGTGTGGAGCAGCAAACTGGCTTGCCCCGAGCCATCTGACATGCGTCAGGGGGGGGAATCACAAGGCCTCTTCCTTCAAGCCTTGTGCGCTCTCAGGGAAAGAGGAGGATGGGTCTGTGCAAAGGGACCTGAGCTCTGCCGTGAATGTGCTTCTGAATCAGGTCTGCTCTGCGCTGGTGCAGGTTACAGCCATGACAGGCCGAGCTCAGGTCTAGCCGCATATATCCATATAGATACAGCCTTGGTCAATACTCCCAGATCTTGACAGGCATATCAGCAGGGAGCCTGGTAGCTAACTGGGGGAAACTGGTACTTCTCTCTTGTTCTACAGTAATTTCCCCTCAACATGCACTTCTCCTCCTCCCCCTTCCAGCACTTCTTCCACCACTCCCTTGCCGTTATGTGCTATTGAGCTATTAGTGCTAGTAGTAAAGACATTAAAAAAAAGCTGGTCTTTGCTGACTGACACTTCTTGCTGCTGTGTAGGCACATCACAGCCAGCAGCATATTAGAGGACATCAAATCAGGCCTTTAATAGCTGCTACATCTCTCCTTTTGCTGACTATTGCTTTCTCCTTTCACTCAACACCTCTGAAAGATAAAACACCTTGTACTCTTTCTCATGTGAGGGAGGTAAAAAGAGATGCAAGACCCAAAGACATACAAGACAGTTATAACTTGTCTGGAGGTCTCAGAGAGGTCTCCAAGACGCTGAGGCTAAGTCCCCCAGCCTATTTATATATAAGCAGGTTCAGAGTAGGTGAAGGTCTCCCCAAGACTGCAGGCTAATTTCCTGCACGCAGGCTGTGGGCTTCTCTAGATACCAGCACGTGTGCCGTGGGCAATGAAAGTGGATCAGTCTCTCTGTTTTCTAGCCAGGAGACCTCCAGATTTCTGAGCAGCAGAGGAAGGGAGAAGAATGGTTTAGCCATGCCCCCACCTTGGAGAGATGCTTCCAGTCACTTTCTTGCACCTGAGACCATCCCCACCAGCTCATGCAGGATCTCCTTTTCAGATCCACCAGTATCTTTCCCCTCACTCTCATGTTCACATCAATCTTAGCCATACCTGTTCTCTTCTACCCTCTATTTCTGGTTAGCTGCAGTCCTCGTAATCTCTGGCTACTCTTCTCCTGAACCCTTTGCCAATAAAAGTTCACTGGTGCAATTTTTATTCTTTAAAACATACTTCAAGTTTTGCATAGTTGAAGGCATCTGCACCTGTCAGCATTTCTTACCCTCTCAAACAGGACTGACAGAGGCAGCTTGTGGCTTCCTTTTTTCAGTTTCTACGCATCACGCTCAGGTTAATGTTGTCCAAGTGCAGTTTAGATTTGGTAACACAATGTAGCCCTTTGGACTATTCAAATCACATTGAAAACAGCCTTCTTGAAACCATCTTAAAAAGTCTTCCTGCACATACGCAGGACAGTGTATTGGTATAAGAGCATTTTGCACAGGCTTATCCAGACAGCTTCACTCTTTTTGAATGTCACTATACAGGTACTGAGCCAAATGTGTAGAGTTAACTATGCAGCAAATAAGAAAATTATGAATGTCTTAGATTTAGGGACCATTACAAAAACCCAGGAGAATAGGAAACATTGACAAATACTTTGTTTCATTTTTCAAAACAGCAGGATTATATTGGAGAAACCCCTAATTTAAATGACCCCATTTTCGGCTCGTTAGCTTTACTCTACAAGCCATTAATATGCAAGCAAATTTCAAGAGAATGAAGGATTTAAAACACTTAGAATTGATCTTTAATCTGTCTTCTTGTCATACGCTGATAATATAAATAATGCACTGTGATACCAGGTCACAGGCAGGATGATTTTGTGCTTGGAAAGAACAAGATACTTCTAGGATGTGTGTCTCATACAGACCTAAGTCCTGTGGACTGGGCTGATTATTTATGTTTTATCACCTACACTCTGGCATGCGGAGGAGGCAGCTCTGACCAAATCACAGGGAAGTCTTAAATGCATCTGCAACCTGACAGATGATTTGCTGTATTGGATATATTAAAAAACCAAAACTGAGAGCAGCCGCATGACAAGACAAATAACAAGATATTTTTACTAGTGATCTCTTCAGGAGTTACAGGAGCAATGAATCTACAATCTACTAACAATACAACTGTTTGCAGCATCTGCTATGCATGAGACAAACAGCCAAAACACTGTCAGGAAAATATTTGCAACTTTGGGTTGGGGATAACACAAAATCCTCAAAATAGATGAGATTCTCTGAATGTCCAATCCATTCCAGCTCCTTCTGAATAGTGTTACACCTGTTGGGACAAATTCTTCTCTCACATTTCCTTCTACAACCTTATTTTCTTCTCTTGGCCCCTCTCCAGAGGCACCCTACTCGAGCTGTCTAAATTTGTGCACCATAGATAGAATAAATTATAATTTTATTTTGAAGGCCTAGATTAGAGATTCTGCTTCGGGGAACCTAGGGTTGAGCCTGAGGGAAGAAGAAGCACCTGAGGGGTGGGTGTGTGTGTGTGTGTGTGAAGAGTCGAAAGGGGCACCCGTTGGCTCACTGGAGTCGCCTGCTGCGAAGGGACTCTGGTCGTAGTAGTTAAAGTCTTGGGTGGTGTGTGTGCGACTCCTTGATTGGTGTGTCAATGCTCGGGCAGCGGCTTCTTCCTTAACACTTGGTCTTAGTTTGCTGTCCCCAGTTGCCATCACTTTAGCTTTTGTGTTCAGGCAAGAGAGAAGAAAAGCCTACTGAAAGAGCAAATGTTTCTCCCAACCAGAAGAAAATTGACCCAACCTCCAGTTCCCCAAAATGTGCCAGTGCTGAGTTCCAGCCAGGGAAGGTCACCAGATTTTCCTACACCCATTGGATAAGGTTTTTAAAGGTATTATGTGTATCTATCTGCCTATTTTTGTTTTAGGACTGAGCCATAATGAAGACTAGGAGTGGGGGGAGGATATTTTGACTGATAGAACTGAAGAAAGCATCATGATAATGGACGTGTTGGGGAAAGGCATAGAAAATAAAGAAAAAAGATACTAGAATAACAACTGGATAAAAGTGTTACTGGCAGAGGATGTGTGCAGAGAGAAGAAAGAACATGACAACAGACATGAAATAAATATCTGGGAAAGCAGAATGACCTGGGGGAAACTATACCTATGAGGAAGAACTAGCCTAATCAGATAGATAGATTACATTAAAAAGCAGCAAATCTGGATTTGCCATCAATCTCTGCCTCTCATGTAAGTGTTTTGTCTACTTACATGGTACTTTTTGAAGTTAGTATCTTTATTAT
Organism: Gymnogyps californianus; assembly: GCF_018139145.2. Classification (NCBI taxonomy): domain Eukaryota; kingdom Metazoa; phylum Chordata; class Aves; order Accipitriformes; family Cathartidae; genus Gymnogyps; species Gymnogyps californianus. The sequence continues at coordinate 144,134,305 of NC_059471.1, forward strand.
GTGTGCAGTGGGTAACACTGTAGGATTCCAATTGCAATTGGAGCTGCTATGTGCAGCTGTGATATATAAATGGCAGAGAGTATAAAACTGGCAGAGGGTTTAGGAGATGTGTAAGGAAAAGGGAGATCAGATAGAGGTGGGCAAGAGGAATGCTTGCAGCAGGCAACATGCTCAGAGGGCTTGCAAAATGCCATGAAAATAAAAATTCTGAGATCTGCTCAGCTCTAGCCATAGGGGAATACAATGTCTACAATATGAGGGAAGACAAATGTGTGATTCCCATTAACATTACCAAAATACATGCAGCTAAGTCCCCCACTGAGAGCTCCAACAGCTGGATCGAACAACGTGGATTATTTACTCTGTTTTCATGTACTTCTGTTTGGTTGACCTGCTAGAAATTTCTAATTGAAACATCATCTCTGTAAGTAGATGGAGCACTTGTGGGCACAAATGTCAGATGTGTTATTATTCATGCAATATCACTGCTGGAGGTAAGTCATTGTAAGCAAAGGAATTACAGCAGGGAGGAATTAGGCCTGCAGTAGTTAAAATGTCTATTTATACAGCTGTTTCAGGTAGCTGCGTATTATGTAAAATTTCGTAAGTGGCGGTGGTGGTGACATTATAGTGAGGAATGAAAGGAACAATACAGGCAATTTAACTGTATCTATGGCCACAGTCATATTAGTCTCATTAACTAAAGTACAGTGGGATTTTCCTCCATTTTAAAAAAGAGTAAGGTCAAAATTACGGAGGGGACTATTTCCTCTTGTAGTTGTCAAACCAACTACGGTAAATAAAACAACACCAGTACATACTTTACGAAGATATAAGCATTTATTTTTCTGGCAAAAATTTAGCTGGGTCTGGGTTTTTCACTTTTGGGGAAAATTATATCACGGTAGTAGTTTTGAGGAAAAGGATATTGATTCTGTAATCTGTTATTGGAAAAAGGGCCATTTTCAAATGAAGAGAAAATAAAGTCCTCCTTCTCCTCGCCTTTATCTATTCACTGCCCAAGCAAAAACTACAGGGAACATTTGAGTCGCTTGCGTTTGAGTCAAACAACCCCCCAGTCAGCCCCGATGTGCAGCTGTAAAACTGCTAGGCTTAGTAGTCATCTGAAAGATAAATCATTATGAAAAGATTTTTCCTCTTCTTCCCTTTTGAGCTACTGTACATACGTGCCCTCTGAACTGGGATGGCTTTTTTTTCAAGGCACATCGCGAAAGAAGTACCTGCAATGACAGTGTGCGTTGCTCAGCCTTGTAAAGGGACTTGAAAGCAATCAGAGATGCACTCCTCCTACAGTAATCCAGTTCCTCGGTGTCAGAGCATCCTGGAGGTACCCTGATGGATAGAAAAGAGACTCTTCCTTCCCCAGCTCTCACCTTGGAGAGGTTTTTGGGAGGGTAATGCCTTCTGGTGCCCTCAGAGCAGCTAAATGGGCATCACAACTCCATCCCATCTGTGATACAACTTGCACAGCTCATCCCTGCGTTGTGTACACTGACTGAAACCAGCCGCCCTGGGCTGACGGTGAGTTTGGGGACCCCTTTCAGGATGCCATTAGTCTATAATACCAGCTATGAATTTCTGACCAAGGCTATGGTCATATGGAGCAAAGCTCTGGAGGATTTGCTCAAATGAAGAAGTGTTTTGTAGTGATTAGGTCATTTGCAAAAGCAGATGAAATTACCATTGAGGTTTGTCAGAAGAAAATGAAAATTTATATTCAGGTGAGGGGCTTAATATTCATCAGGACAATATCTTCAGCTCATAACTTTCATACAGCCTTTGGAAGTATGGAAAATGTCACCCTCCAGCAACATTTTTTCTGCAGAAGCACTGCATGGAGATAATATTTTAATGATTCTCATCTTGTTGACCATGGGCCCAGAGGAAAAATACTTATTTGCCCATTCAGACTGATTACAAAGTGAACTAAATGGAATCAAAAAATATTGATTCCTGAGCAGGAAATATTGGCAGCTTGCCCACGTCTCACCGCTACACCTTCAACTGCTCATTGCAACCTTTATTTTACCTTGTGCAGAAACAAATATATAGCCTATGTGAGAGAACACCAAAGATGCCAGTCTTGAGAAACAAATATCCCAGTTACAGAGTCAGCAGCAAGGACATCACAGCCTCCAAACCAAATTACTATTTTAGTAATCAGGATAGTTGCTCAAAAGGGAAAGAAAATGAGGGGGGAAAAAAAAAGGTGTGATGTGGAAAACAGGAAGTGGGATAACATGTGCAAAAATATGTAAGCAAAAGGAGGCCATCCAAAATGACTGATGTGAAAGGAGAGAAGTGCAGAAACTTGAAGCCTGACCCAGCAGTTCTGCAAGCTCACTTCTCAGAAGTGAGTGGGTGGACGGACACAGGAGAAGCATTGCAACACGAAAGCTGGCTAGCAGCTACAGAAAAGCAGGTGACAGGTTGGTAAGAGTTTTCTAGCTTTATCAGCCACTTTGGAAGAGTGGCTGTACATTATGTATTGTTGTAAAGCAATTCTGATAACGTGCTAGTGGTACTGCCACAGGTATTAATAACAAACACTTACCAAAGGATTATATAAATTATTCTAAGTGACCGTTACCATGTAGGCTGAACTATCAATGATCCTAAAATAAGAATGTGTAGAGTGAACTCTCACAAGGGGATAGGAGAGGTTTTGAGAATGCAAGCACAGGATGAAGTCAGCAGCCCCAGGGCTATAAATAGACATTTTGAGTGGCTGATTACTCATTGCTAAAGGAATACAACTATGAGAGGGACCAGTTTTAGGGCCTAACAAAATAAATAACCCTGTAACAAAGAGGTATGCATGGCTAGGTTGTGTTAACGAAGCCATTAGTTACGCTATGAGGATGTTACATCTCAAAGGCTGTGGAAGGAGAACAGGAACCTCGTGGTGAATAATTGTATATGCATCCTATAACTAAAACATACAGAACCATATTACATATGCCCATAATTTATTATTTTGAACAAAGACATCTTTTAAAGTGTATAAAGACTGCAACTGAAACAACTAGTTGTGCAAGCATCAATGCTTCAGAATCAGGTCTGCAGAAATGATCGCTCTGGCACCCTGCAGCACTGTATATATAAGTATTATCTTACTACTGCTGAAGGGAATTACATCTCTAATGCTTGTGTTTGGTCTAGTAACCAAAGGTTTGGCTGTAATTTGGATGTAGCAGTATGAACTAGTAACAAAGTGAATGAAGAGAAGGTCTTACAGGTAGAGGTGGTGAGCCAATTTGTTGGGGAGATTAATTTTTCTGATAAGGAAGCGATCTGGGGTGCAACACTTCCAGCTGGGCTGGGCTGGGGGAGTTAGAAGCCTGGGCTTGGCAGCCTGATGGAGCCTTGAAATGAAGCCAGTCACTTGCTGTGCCTGTAACAGAGCTCTGCCTGCGGGCTTGCCTATTTGGGTAAGCTAATGTTGAGTCAGCTGGGCTGTGAATTTACTTCTAAGCTCAGCTTATCCTGAGCTAGCTTCCAGGGTGGACTCTGAAGCTGTACTCAAAGGCTTAGAGGTGTTTAGAGTAAAACATAGGACTTAGTAGGTAGAACATCATTGGAAAAAAACATCTAAAAAACTTGGGAGAAGTTATTCCAAAGTCAGTATACTTGTGGTGGGTCATATTTCTTAGACTTCTGTTATGTCGATATAATCACATCAGCCCCAGTTACTGCAAAATAATGTAAAGCCAAGCAATTTTTCTTCAGGACCCCCAGAGGCATACACACTACATTCTTCCCAAAGCAGAGCAGAACTCAATATTTTAATTTGAGGCAGCATTAAAATTTTCAAAGCCAATTGCAGAGGGAAAAAGCACATTTCAGCTCCACAGGACAACCCCCACTGTCCATTTTGAACAAAGGAATTGAAATTCTTTGTTTACAGTTACCATTTTTTGATTCACATATTTGAGCAGTAGTACTAACATACCCTGGTTTCTGCTCCACCTGCTATTTGAAAGAGGGAAAGGGGTTCTGGTGAACTGAAGTGAGCTACAGATAGCCTCATTTTTGGGGGCATTGATATTAAATTTCTCCCTGTAAAAACCATTTCACTACTGTTTGGTTAATTCTAATTCTAACAGACATTTCATTGTTTTTGTCAAAAGCTTCCTTGATACTGTTAACATGCTTAACAGGTCTCCTCTGACCTGAGGAGAGTGCATCCAATTCCCGAAATCTTTTATTACTGAACAGTGGCCTCCCTCCATCCAGGGCAGGCCTATCTCTCCCCTCCAGAAAGAGGATAAATGCCCTTTTCATTGACAGCAGTTTGTGGCATGCGCACCGCTCACCCCCAGGAACCGTCTTAGCACAGAGCGGTGTGCCGGCTCCATGTCTGCAAGACCAGCCAGTTTCTTACGTGCCTCAACACTGCACTTAAATCATAGCACAGCTCCCCCCCACCATATATATAGGCTTTCAGATTTATCACCTGGCTCACACTATGGCAGCACAGGGACCAAGAAATGATCAGCCATGCACCAGAGTAACTGTGACAAACAGCTGTCTAATGGATTAGTGACATACCATGAATTTTAGCACATATTTTCATCAGATGAAAATGTATCTATTGTCTTGTATTATTTCTACCTGAATGCCTAATTTCAGCCCTGTACTTGTGCAAAGCTTCCTTCTCAACTAACTTGCATTGGACTAATGCCATTGATTGATACCATTAACAAATGAGCCAAATAAAGATCAGGCCAGTTGAATTATTCTGTCTGGCATCCAAAGCCATAAACATGCATATAATACGCTGCTGATTGCCCAGCACTCTGCACAGCGTCATTGTTTCCCAAGGTACCTGTCTCTGAGAAGTGCCTCTCTCAGAGAGCAGGAGCTCAGCTAATGAAATCAGGTGTGAATGACAATCGATTTTCTCCCACTTGAGCACACCAGCAGAAATTGTGGAGGCTGGGCTTTTGCAAACATGTTGTCTTGCCATGGCTACTCCCTACACTAAACCTTATTGATTTTCTGAGATACCTATTTTACTCCTTAGAAATATTCCCTGGCTGCCCACATAGCAGATTTCTGCATCAACAGTGAACCTCATTGTTTGTGCTGTGAGGCATCCAGCGAGTGTCAGAGTAGTTGAGGAAATTTCTATTTCATGTCTATCTGTCTCCTGCAAAGAAAGAAGTGCTGCTTGGAGAGACAAAGATTTTAGCAGGAAATCCACTGAGCATTTAAAGAAATCATTCAAATTCTCTTCTGTGTGATCCCTAAGCAAAACAGTAGCAAATTTCATATAGACAGTGTTTTGACATTTTTGCAGGCAGTAGATTGTGTATTGGACTAATGTTCAGGACTCCTGAGTTCAGTTCTTGACTCAGCAATTGCCGGGTGACCATGGCCTTCCCTCTGTTTGCACAGCAGAGGTGAAGCAGGGATATTGGTACAGACCTCCCATGCAATCTAGAGTCAAAAGCCATTACAGGAGGATCAGGTATTATTCTCTTCAAAGCAGTGGTTAATAGCAACATGTCATGTCTTTCCACAGACAGATAAAGTTGAATTTGGGAGGTTAATTTGGGAGGTGGAAGTTTGTTTTGATAACATCAGGGTGAGAGCTTTGCAGTCCTAGCTCCCTTCCCTTTTTCCGACTCCTTCTTATAGAGCGCTATGTGTAATTTAACTAGGTGTAGTATTGATCTAGTAAAAGACACAGAATAAAACCCTAACAAAATAATCAAGTGGAGAGAAGAGAAAGGAAAAAAAGGAGCCTGAAACTGCTTATAAGTGCTTGTTACACTTCTAATGCTTTATTGAGTTCAGTCTTCAGTAACCCAAAGGATAATCCTGTCCTTCACTCTCTTGCAATTTTTTTCAATGTTGTGTTGGGTTTGGGTAGTGAGGGTAGCCACAGGGGTGGCTCCTGTGAGAAGCTGCTAGAAGCTTCCCTGGCTCCAACCCGGACCCGCCTCTGGCCAAGGCTGAGCCAGTCAGCAATGGTGGTTGCGCCTCTGTGATAGCATATTTAAGAAGGGGGAAAAAAAACTCCTGAGAGGGTGTGAGAGTAAGATGGAGGACAAAGAAGAAGAAGAAGAAGAAGAAGAAGAAGAAGAAGAAGAAGAAGAAGAGGAGGAGGAGGAGCAGCAGCAGCAGCAGCAGCAGCAGCAGCAGCAGCAGCTGCCGCCGCCGCTGCTACAGTAAAGAGAGCAGGAGAGGAAGAAGCAGATGGCAGAAGAAGAGGAGCTCCAGTGAGGAGAGGAGTGGGATGTGAGAGAAACAACCATGCACACACTGAGGTTAGTGAAGATGGAGGAGAGGAAGGAGGTGCTCTGGAGCAGAGATTCCCCTGCAGCCCGTGGAGGACCCCACGGTGGAGCAGGTGGCTGGGCCCGGAAAAGGCCACGACTCTGTGGTAGAGCCCACGCTGGAGCAGTTTACAGAGGACTGCAGCCTGTGGAAAGGACTTGAGTTGGAGAAAATCATGGGGGGCTGACCCCCATGAGAGGGACCCCACACTGGAGCAGGGGAAGAGTGTGAGGAGCCCTCCCCCTGTAGAAGGAGCGGCAGAGACAATGTGGGACGAACTGACCACGACCCCCATTCCCACCCCCTGCACCGCTGCGGGGGGAGGTGGTAGAGGTATCGGGGAGCAAAGCTGAGCCTGGGAAGTAAGGAGGGGCAGGGGGAAGGTGTGTTTCTAAGTTGTGGTTCTATTTCTCATCATTCTACTCTGATTTGGTTGTTAGCAAATTCAATTGGTTTATTTTTCCCCAAAATTGAGTCTGTTTTTCCTGTGACCATAACTGGTGAGTGATCCCTCCCTGTCCTCGTCTCGACCCACGAGCTTTTTGCTGTATCTTCTTGTCCGCATCCTACCTGGGGGGGAGGAGTGAGCGAGCGGCTGCGTGGTGCTTTGTTGACAGCTGGGCTTAAACCACAACAAATGTCCAGGAAAAGATGCATTTATTTATAAATCAGTTACCTAAATATAATTTTTAGCTAAAGCCAGGCCAAGGTAAGAAGAAACCAAAGTATATATGAAAAGCAGACAACACAGTTTGCAAACGCTTCTGAAAACACAGGAACAAACAGCCAGGCACACTGGGGTTCATCTTATCCAACTTTGGTGTCCACGCGAGGGGACCTATGAGCTTGCTCGCCAAGTTCCCTCTGTGATAACAGGGAGCTAGTCTACAAGGTGTGTACAGAGGAGGTCCGACGTAGTCGCTCTCAGCTGACTTTGTCCATGGAAAGACACAGGCATTTAAGGATGCAGCTCACTTAATTTAGAAGTCAACCACAGACTGAGATAAATTGTGCCCTAGAAATGCTAATTTCTCTTTGCTGACCAGAACGGGAACTTGGGGAACAGTCTAGATAGGGACATTTCTACCACAGAAAACTACATTGTGTCAGATAGTTACAGCAAGGCCTTCCCATTGGGCTAGGAAACATTTGAACAATACAGTGAAACCTCTTTATACTTTACCCTTTGTAGTTCATTCACTCCCAAGAAGAACATAAAGCCATACCTCATACAGGCAGTTATTTATAAAGGGGACATCACCATAGGAAGACAGAGAAGTAACCACTCACTAAGGGCAAAAAGAAGTCCTCAGCCTTCTTTGACAAATATTGTGACAGGAATTTCTTGTGTCATGCAGTCTGAATGATGCCTCATGCCACAAGAGTACTGCTAGTTATAAATCCTGCGAACAACAGATTGCTCTGTAAACAGACACTGGTGCAAGGTCCTGGCCCAAAGAGGTATTTCAAGATGGCAGGTTGCTAACTCATTAAACATATGTCGTTCCAGCTGACTGCTAATGAGCATTTATAACTAGCAAATGTTTTCTATTTTTTTTTGAAGTGGCCAATTTGACAGAGAAAGTGCACAAACAATGCTCACCCCATCGTCTTTGATAAAACTGTTTGATAAATATAATCTACCTCCTCCTGTCTGTGAAGTTGTTGAAAAGAGTCTGACTTTGTCTACAGCAACTGCTGTCCTTGGTTATTGCTGAACAATATCTGCCGACAACGCAGGAGTTTCTTCCATGTGCCAGGAAGCAATAACTGGTGTACATTGAGCACGGATTTTAACTGCGTGTTATTGAAGCAGTACAGTGAGGACTCAGAGGAAACAGGAATGGTTAGCTGAGATGGTTGCGGTGGTGGACGAAGAGGGGATGTAGCACACAAATCTGTAGGAAAACTGACTTCATTCGTTCTGTTGCTTTTTTGCATGTTTGTTTTAATCTGCAGACCGTCAAGTGAAGAAGTGGTGTCGCTAGGGTCAAAGAGAATTAAATTCATTAAGTAGTAGCCCTGGCAGTGCTACTACATCTGCACTCATTTCCTTTTGCTGAAAATAAATTATTTGCAGACAGCAGTAAAACACTTCCTAGAAGACACTTTGTCTTAGCCACATTATTATAAAATAATGCTTTAGATCAATAAATGTTTCTTATGTCTTCTTGACTAGCCTAAAATCTCTGAAGAATGTTCCTTACTCTTCTGTGGGTGGGAATAAGTAGTTAATGACATGATTTTTACTATATATGAAAAAAAGGATAGTCTTGTGCTTAAGGCACGATAAGAGGAGCTTGTGTTTCAGGTCCTAATTTGCTTCAGAGTTTGCAACATGTGAGAAAAGAGTGAACACTAAAGGGTAGTTATACCAGTTAATTTTGTATTCTTCTTTTAGTACGACATCTGCACATCTAAAGGAACATAACTTTAGCTTTCAGGAGATTTCTTACGTGATTGCTCATTGAAACTTTTAATTAGCTTCTTGCAAATACGTCGGCTTGAAAAGTCTGGGCAAAACTTGTTATCCGGAACTGTATCCTAGTCTTCCACTTTTCCAGGTCAAAATAAGATATTCCAGTACCTCTGTGTTGAGCACTGGCTACGCGTCAATTGTTAGCTTGCGTTGTGTTGTCTGGTGATCTGGATGCAAGAGGTACAGAAATCTGACTACCACAGCATAGCGTAGTGGAAGAGTGGGAAATTAGTGGCATATTCCTTTCACAAATAGAGCCATATTCCTTCAAAAGTTAGCTGATATCTCAAAGAGATTAAAGATAACCCAAAGGCAATGCTTTCACAAAAGCAGGACCAGCTGCCACGGAAGCCAGGTGTATGAGCCTTCATGGGAACAGCATTAAGTTCCCAAATCCTACAATTGGCAATGTTTGGCTATCCAGGGTAGCCTCATGAAAGGCGGTACATTTGTAACTGAGTCATTAGGAGGGAGAGTGAAAGATCCCAACTAGGAAAGCAGTACACTTACTATGGGAAAAATGCTGAGAACATCACTTTCTCTAGGTGAAACCAAACACTGCCTGTGTCCATATCCTGTCAGTACTTCTCCTGAGAAGATGAAGAGTCTTGTAATAAGCTTGGTATTAGCTGTTTTGCTAAAAGAAATGAGAGGAGACACAGGGAAAAAAAGCCAAGCACCTAAATGAATCGGAAAAAAATGTTTTCTCAGGAATTGCTCTGCTGTTTCTTGACACAACATGATATCACCATGTTGTTGTTGGCTTCTGAAGCAATTAGGAACACTGCTTGTATTAATTACTTCAGATTCTTAAAAGAAACAATATTCCTTTCCAGAAGTGAAGACAACATTAGGATATGAGGAAATCTTGCATTAAATCTGCAGATTAAACATCAGTACTGGATTAAATTAATTTATGGGCATGAATGAATGGCTTTAATCTTGAAATGAAAGCATGAAAAAAAGGCTCGCTGTCACTGCATGAACAAAACCAAGCTTAAAGTGGATGGGAAGGAACCGATGTAGGTAAACAATACGGGTAAATTACCTGGCCTGGATCCCAGAAAATCTGAATTCTGTTCCACTATTTACCATGACATTGCTACAGGATTTGGGGTAAGACTCTAGAGTGGGATGTCTACATAGAATTAGGTGAAGAAGTCCCATTTTAGGCACTGATGTGCCTCCAGTTCTTGGCAGAGAAGTTTCTGTTGTCAGTGTTTTCCAGGCATGTAAATGTCTGCCTCCGGACATACCTGACCATCCCCTCGGTAGGCTTCTGCATTCCCCACTCCAGCTGCTGCACATGTTTAGTAAAGCAGGGCATATATCTCATCCTAAAGACGGGTGAGTCCTATACTCTGTAGTCTCTGATTCCCCACCTGACGATGTATTTATATATGCAGATTTGTAATTTTTTGGGACATCAGACTTGTTGCACATGTTCTGTACATGTTCCCAGGAGGGATGGCACTATCTGTTGAGTCAGTCATGCTGCCTCTCAGTAAGTAGATAAGTAATTGTGGGTTGGCAGAGGAGGAGAGCAACACCAATTTATGAGAGGAGTAATCAGAAGAGACATGAAAGAAGCAGAGAAACTATCATTTCCACACACTACGAGGTGGATATGTAGGATAAAAAGCAATAACGATTGCCTTGGAAATCGCACTACTTGTTTTTATTCTGGAACTGGAATAAATGAAGTATCAGGACATGTGGGAGATACCACACTGATGGGACCAAAATAGACTGTTTTCCATCTTACCCACACTGCTGTTCCCGGGTGGAGAATCTTAGTGTTGTTGAAAACTTTAGATGTTTACACTTCTATTCTTCACCACCATCCAAAAATAACCCTCTGCTGTGGGAACCATCTGTCTTGCTAGGAGGATGGAAACATTGACCTGACTCTGTGGAGATGGAGATACTAAGTTTCTCTCCATGGATGCATTACGTTTCATGCAGTCTGAGGGAAAAACACAATAATTCTCTGAGCTACCTGCTTTGTTAAGGCAGGTTTTAAAACCATTAATGTAAGATGAAAATTGGTGATGCCATGGAAGGAGGAATCATTCTTAAACAATTCAAACTGGCATTTCATTTAATACATGTTTCTTCCCAGAAGAACCACATGACTTGTCTCAAAGAGCCAAGCCAATTATCTTCAGAAGAGCCAGAGGTGTCTACTTCTTACGAAATATATTTTCTCGGCTAGCACCATCCTGTTACAGTCCACTGACTGATTTAACAGTGTAGGTTCTTCTCCAGTGAAAATACATTATAATTTTAGATATACAACACAGGCAGGACTAAAATGGATAAACACATATTTCTTTGAAGGCTGTTTGCTAACAGTAATTGCTTTTACTTCCAAGAAATTTGTCAGGAACTCTTCTAGCACTTATCTCGCAGAGCTATATGGAAAGTGAAAAACAACTTTCAGAGATAAGTGTTTCAAAAACAGTATGAAATTCATCAAGTAAATTATTCAGTGGTTCAACCAATCTTAACTATTAGGTTCAAAGCTGGTGGCAAGGAAATCTTGCTGCAATTTATCACACTCAGAAGACAGATAAGATGGATCAGCATTGAAACAGAGAAGCCCAAGTCAAATGAAAGCTGATTTTAATGAACATTGTACTTTACTTCTGGATCCAAGTTTTCTAAGGTTCAGGCCTATCTTCAACACTACATCTATGGAAGTTTCCCTGAACAAAGCCACAGGCTCAAGTCTGGAGCACATGGTGGGGCTGTCCTTTTTTTTCATTCCCCTTGCTTTAAATTCACAACACTTAAATGGCCTGTGACAGCTTGTTATTTGCTAATGTCCTGGTTTCAGCTAGGATAGAGTTAATTTTCTTTTTAGTAGCTGGTACAGTGCTGTGTTTTGGATTTAGTGTGAGAATAATGTTGATAACATGCTGATGTTTTAGTTGTTGCTAAGTAGCGCTTATCTTAAGCCAAGGACTTTTCAGTTTCCCATGCTCTGCCAGCAAGCAGGTGTGCAAGAAGCTGGGAGGGAGCATAGGCAGTACAGCTGATCCGAACTAGCCAAAGGGATATTCCATACTGTAGAATGTCATGCTCAGTATATAAACTGGGGGGGAGTTGTCTCGGGCATTGGTCAGTGGGTGGTGAGCAACTCCATTGTGCATCACTGGTTTTTTTTCCCTTGAGTTTTATTTCTTTTCTTTCTTTTTTTCTTTTTTTTTTTTTGTTATATTCCTTTTCATTACTATTATTATTATTATTATTACATTTAATTATTATTGTTGTTAATATTATATTTTACTTTAGTTATTAAACTGTTCTTATCTCAACCCACGAGTTTTACCTTTTCTCCCGATTCTCCTCCCTGTCCCACTGGGAGGGGTGAGGAGTGAGCAAGCAGCTGCATGGTGCTTAGCTGCTGGCTGGGGTTAAACCACAACAGGTAAATACAAGAATATCTTGCAGTGAAGGCTAAAGAGTGTGTTGGAAAGCCACAGGCATGTACACTACTTCTGACCTCTGGAAGGCTGTGTCCATGACTTGGCTCTCTGAGGGCAGTCAGCCGGAGCCACTGGAGCCTGGCTGGAGGAGCGTGGGGCCTTCAAGCGTGCCAGTACTGACTCGTTTCTAGCTCTGCCTCTCTGTCCTCCTACACGCTCATCTACCATCTCACCAGCTAATAGACGGAGGAGGCCTAGTCCTTCAGAACAAGTGTCCTCAATCAACGTCTGTATGAAGCTGTACAGGGAACAGCTAATTTTGTAAGCTCTTTAGATGAACATAGGTTGTAAAAATATCCAGTAGCCAGAAGCTAAAATACAAATGAGAAGTAACAACTCTTTAGTAAGGCAAGATAGTACAGACACCAACTGAAAGGAAGTATTCATCTTCACTCAATCCTTAAATGTGATGGCTTTCTGAAAGATACATTTCAATTTAACTGAAATTTGTTGAAGTGCAACAGGGTTCTCTTGCCTAGGAGATAAGATTATTTCCATCTATAGGTGGAAATACAGAGGGCAAGTCTGCAGTTTATGCTGTGTAAGAGGGCCAGTGAGCTTAGGGCAACCTATTATTTGCTTAAAAAAGCCCAAACCCTCCCTGTATCATGTCATGTAATGAGAGAAACATGTGGTGCCTGATTATATGATCTCATGTAGGATGCCAGCCCTCTGCCTCACGCTCCTCTCCTGCAGAGGTGGGAGGGGTAAGTTCCCAGAGCTGTGGGAAAGGGACAGAGGAGAAATCTACATCCATATGAAGTTATGGGAAAGTCTGGTGTCTGGTTTTAGATGCTGCACCAGTTCCAGACAAGCTAGAGTATAGTCACCTTAGACTAGAAAGTTGCTAATTTTCCTCTGTGCTTAGAAATCTCTATGAGCAGTTTCCCTGAAGAAGAAAGGTCAGCTTACTGCTATCAGCAAATGGGACCTTGACCATTCTGCATGAACCAGCCACATCGCAACTCAGATAGGAAAGATAACGCATTTCCAATCAATCGCTCGTTCAGAAGGCCCTTTACTTTTTGTTTTGTACACACTGTATAAATAGAACGAAGTCAAAAGACTGTGTTCTACATAAGGGTGGACTGCAGAGGCATCTAGTTTAATGAGGGACAGAACAAGTGATCACAAATTAAGGAGGCCTGTGCTGAGCTGTGGGTGCTGTACAGATATGAAAACAGTGTCCTTGCAAATCCCTATTATCTTGCATCTTTTACCTGTTGCCATCTGACACATATAACTCAATCATAAAAAACTAGCTGATGTGCCCATTGAACTGCTGTTTCCAAGCTGGAGTTTCTTTCTGTGCTCCTAGGAAAAGCAACATCAGCATAATTTTCCAGACTAATGGCAAAAGTTAATCTAATACATCCCTGTGGGACTCCCATAATTGTTTCTCTGTATCTTTATTTCTGCATTTCACTAAGTGTGTGGCCCTCCTTCAGGTATGAATAAGTCTGAATTGCAATAGAAAACACGAGTGACACCATTGAAGCCTGTCACATGAGCTTGGGTACATATAGTATATTTTTCCCCTTGTGATGGCCAAGCCTTGGTTATGTTTTCGCCTGTGTTTTGCAGAAAAGGGAGCTGAATATGAGGGTGTCTGGAAGGAGGACAAGAAATAGCCATAGCGTGACAGATGACAGGAAATTCAATAATTGCTTTTATTTCTTCTGAAGAACAGAAAGTTACCCCCGTGAAGAAATTTTGTGTTTCAGAATATTATAGAAACCCAACAACAAATAACAGACAACAGACAAATAACAGATTAGAATTCTAAACTCATCGCATTTTCTTCAGAAAAAAAACAAGATTTAAGATTAAAAAGAAAGCTTAATTCCCACTTTGCTAATAACACACAGGAAATCAGCATTTCCCCTGTGGTTTCAGTTCAGTCCATTCCCCTTCTTCTTCTTGCCTTCCTGTAGTAAATTTTCATGCAACACTGCAGTTCACTGTTAATCAGATATTTTGCTCTGTCCTCTTGTTGGGTGAGACGATTACAGTGCTTTGACTTTTTTCAACATGCAAAGTACTTTCTTTGTCTGACTTTGATTAACAGCTGCCTTCTCCACTTTTTTTCAGAAGATCAAACCTTGGCTGTTTTATTTATGGTGTGGTTTTCCTCATTAATGACTGAAGGACTCTTTCTCTCCATTGCACAAACAGTTGGGTAGCCAGAGAAGACTAATTGAAAACCAGCCAGGAAGAACCCTGTATGGGAAGGCATTTGCTACCACAGGAAATGAAGAAGCTGGCAGGAGAGGGACTGGCGTGTTTTGAGATAAAGACCTGTTTATATTCTAAAGTGCAGCTTCACCTAACTGTTTGAAAGCTATAATTTTCTGCAAGGGAGAAATGTCAAGAAAAGAGCATTGTACCATCTTCAGCTTCAAAACTGAGTTTCTGTGCATGACTACTCTTGTTCAAGAAGCCAAAATCAGAACAAACAGACTTCTTATTAAAAAACAATGCCTACTGAATAATCAAAATCTGGCATGGCTTTTTATTGCCTCAGAGTCAGTGAATGCTCAGAAGAAAAACCCTCATGTTTTGAAATGGGCTTTAAATCACTGTGCCCCATTTTTTTCTGCATAAGGTCCTAAGAAATTGTAGACAGATTCTGCATATCCATATGATCCTCCATATTTTTGCATTTATGATTACCCCATCTGACTAACAATTAAGGAGACCCGGTACAATTGAAATCTGAATGCAATTAGTGTGTAAGGATGCAGCTGCTATAGGCAACAGATATATCTTCAATAAATAAGTCAAGCAACCTGAACTTTCCCACTGGGGGGGCTTCATCCACAGTGTTTATCAATTTGTCACAGCATCTGCAATAATCCTCAGCAGCTGCAAGTGCTATGAAAACTGGAAACAAACTGGGTAAGCCAAGAGTTTATTGCCAAGAAAACACTGACATGCTTGCATTGCAAAAGCATCAAGGTAGATATTTCCTTGCTTTCTTCAAGACTATATACTGGATCCAGACAGTTTTGGCCCTAAAACTGAAAAAGCCTATGGGGAACCTGAACATCTGACCATTTGTTCTGCTGTGACCCATTTGATCTCCTTGACCTCCTGTAAGTCTAAGGATATTCCCAACATCCCCTGAGCCTCTCTTTTTCTTCCATCTGCATCAGCTGCCAAGTGCCTCAGTCTTCCTACCACCTGCTTTTTACTGGGCTCTTTCAATTTCTGGCCAGCTCAGATATGAAGTCTAAAATGGTGCTGACAAAACCGTTTACAGGGAGTGTAGCTGCAGGGATACATTTTAAGCTCAGGAGTCAAACATTTACACAAATTGAAACTGAAACTCACGGAGATACATACTTGTGGTATGTAATCTAGTCATTTACTTGCATTGAGGGTGCTTATTTTGACATCTGAAGCGCAGAGCTTTTATATCAGGATACTGTACTTCAGCAATCTGAGACTAACCTCCTATGGTCAGGAAAAAAAAACACCGCAAGGAAACTGTCTCAAAGCATCTCCATTTCCCTAAAACTACTGTCTGCATGGAGTCAATAGCTGTGCCATTTGCTGTATGAAGTAGTGAAGGGGAAAAGAAATGAGTAATGTCTTAATAGCTGCCATCGATGTGGGCTGTCACAAACCATTTTAGCTGCTTGATGGACTGCAGAGTCATTTTCTGTGAGGAAACCACAGGGTACAGAGCTTTAGGAACAAGTGTTCAGCCACTATAAACAAAGCGAAAACAGGATTTGTTGCACGGAGAATCATTTTACAGGTGCGCTCTGATGGGTCTAGGAACTGTGAGTCATTGAGCAGTTTTCTTTTCTCAGTAGTTTTTAATTATGACAGCAAATTCTTCGAATATTTGACTTCTGCCACCTGAAGTCTCTCTGCCACTGTAGCTGCTTGCCTGATTTTCATTTGCTCACCCAGACTGCTGGGTTTAGCTTTTATATTTACAAGAGGGCTGACTTATTTATTCCCAGAAGTGAATGGATTTAAGGCTGTGAATGGAACAGTACGGCTGAGGGTACTTGAGCTTCTGAAGGAGTCGTGCTCTTCACTGACTACTCCCACCTCAGCCTGGCCTTTGCATAGTCTCTTTCCTTATAAGTGGTATGGACAGTGGAGGGGAAGGAATGGGGAAGACAGAGAAAAGTACAAGGTAGAAAAATATGGAAGACAGCAATAAAAAAATTAAAGATGTTATGAAATCTTAAACCAAGAAGGATTTTTTTTTATTAAGCTAAGAAGCAGTTAAGTTGACAATATGGTGATGCTTTAAATGCTTAGATGTATACATCTAGGAACACCTGAGTATATATCTACCATCATCTTTTTTGTTGCGTGTTTCTATGTGAGAACAATACAGACTGGCAAAGTAATCTGCTCCTGTGGGGTAGTTGCAATGACACATGCACAGTGACTGAATGTCTCCTGATGGTGAAGGGACATAACAAACCTACCAACAACGGAGCTTCTCCAATGTTGGTAGAGCATGAAGTTTCTTTGTTTTTCTCCTTTTAAATGCAGTAAGTAAAGACTTATGTTAGACATTGATGTATTAGAAACTGAAACTGAGTCTCTTTACCTGAAAACAGAAGCAGCATTTTTAAGGTATCATGGGTGGCAAAACAAATAATGCCTTCATAAAAAACAGAATAACAAAATGGTTAATCACAGTCAGTATAAGGACACAGTAATAAAGACATAGCTTGAACTAATGCATTTAATTTTTTAATTAGACTGAAAATACATACATCGCTAGTTATGGGAGCTCAGATGGTTGATGGAGACTTGCTAAGCCACATGACGCCTAAAAATAAATGTTCAACTATGTACCAAATTTTAATTTCTTTTCCTGCCAGTAAGAAATATAATGAATAAAAGCCTTATGCAGATCCTGCAGTTGAGTATTGAATACAACAGTGCTATAGTTTAGCCTAGTGCTCGTTATATGCAAGTCTCCCCAAATTAATCTTTTATGTATCAAAAGGAAATCACTCAGCAAGAGATTTTGCCATTAGTATGCCCTATAAGCACATAAAAACACTGACAAATTGTATTCCACATCCACTGTATTGCACAATGTTATCACCATGATAGAGATGTAAATGCAGTGTTGGGTCATTCTGATACTGGCAAGTCTATGAACCATTGAATAAATAACTCTTCCCCTGCAGTGCAATGATACATAAGCCTGTCTATCCTCAGACAAGAATGAAAAATACACATGCAAGGGAAGCTGAAGCTTGACCTGGAAAGCTAATGCTTACCCTGTATTCAGCAAACCTATTTTATAGTGCATAAAGATCTACTACTGAAGTAACTCTCCTGAGGGAAGGATGGGGAAAGATGAAGTATTATGATATCTTAGAAAGTTGGGATGGATTTTAAAGAATGTTGATGGAAAGCAATGATATTAATGAAGCTTCACGTTTCAGATATAACTTATCTTTTCCATAGTCTCTAATGCATTGGCTTTGTCATACAATAAAAGGATTGTAACTTTGTGGATTATGAAGTAAACTGAATAATTCATATGAATATCACTGAGACATTTTCCCCACTAGTTGTGGTGATCCAATCCTATTTTCTTCTGCCCTGCTATCAGACAGTCATCAGCTAATGGATTAAAATATATGCAGCGGATTAAAATGGTGATGTTACAGACTGTTCACCTAGATTAAAACAAAATGTCTGTAAGGATATCAAGGAATTACATATAAGATTAATAACCATGATGACAAGGAGGATAATGTGTTAGTATAAATATAGAGATCAGCCTTCACTCATGCATGACCAAGGCTGTAATAGCACGGCAGCCTGAATTCATAACAGATATGCCAAAATTTTATTTTGAGGTGTGCTCCAAAACTACCTTTAAAACCAGATTTGCCTTATTCCCAGACAGTGAGCCGTGGC
The DNA here is from genome assembly GCF_018139145.2 of Gymnogyps californianus. NCBI lineage: Eukaryota > Metazoa > Chordata > Aves > Accipitriformes > Cathartidae > Gymnogyps > Gymnogyps californianus. The sequence goes on from NC_059471.1 coordinate 144,152,494, forward strand.
GTACAGGCACAGGGCACCGCTGGAAGGTGCCTTTTTGAGCACTAAAGACCCCCCATGCCCAACCTTGCCACTGGACATAGTAAGATGTGTCACCCTGTGTGTGGAGGGAGACAGCCCCGGAGGAACTTCTGGAGGACTTCCCTTTCAAAGTGTTGGAGACTGAGATCCCCAGTAACAAACTGGGACTGGGACTCGCCGCATAGGTGTTGGCTTGTCTGTGCGCAGGCCTCACCTGCAGCTGTGGCTGCACATGTGTGTGTGGAAGGGCTGGGAACAGTACCTGCTTCTTGCCACTACCAGGAATAAAAGGTTGTTGGCTGTGCTGGCCAAATTCTCTAAGGATTGATTAAAGAGATTTAGAACCCAGTTAATCAGATGTCAATTACCAACATGGGGAATTTCTGAAACTGCAACAACTCAAGTGAAAAAGCTTTGATGTATCTTTTTAATACTCCTGTATCTAGATCTCTCTCTTTACAACAAAAGAGACCAATAAAATTCCTGAACATCATCACAGCCAGGGAAGCCAATTTTCCCCAGCTTTTTATCTTCTCTGGAACATAATATTCTATGTAGCAAATTCTAAGAACATCTTCTCCTGTCCGACCCCTGATGTGTCAGGCTTGCTGGATAGCAGGTATCAACAGGATCATATTATCCTTTCTGTTTGGTATTTTTACCTAAGACATGCAGTGTTATCATTTATTACTTTTTTATAAATCACAAGTACACTACTTAGTTGAAGTGGAAAGCATACCCTACCATGCAATCCATAGGCTAAGACAAAATCTTAATAAAGAGGATTCCTAGGAGCCGTGCAATTGCAGTTTCAGCTGTAACAGGAGATAGGATAGTTTGTTCACAAGGTTTCATAAGGTGAAACAGGTTTTTATTCCTACACCAGTTACTGAATCTGACAGAAATGTACACACACACACAGACTATGGCTCCCCCTCCTTACATCCTGCCCGCTTCGCTACCATGAATTTTAATTGTGCTAGGCTGAGGCTGAAAGTTTCTGAAAGTAATTTTCTTCAGAGAAAAAAATAGACATTAATTGCGCTTAAGGGCCAGATGCAGACCAGAAGGGTAGCAGCATGAAAAATAGGCACTTGACTTTAACACAGTGATTCCTATTATCCTCTTGTTTGGAATCAAATTTTCCTCCCTTGTCTTTTCTGACCAGTATCTCCTGTTCCTTGAGCTACAAATCTCATTTATTCTCCCTCCGGCCCTCTGGACACAGCAGTCCCTCCTGCACGCAGCCAGCCACCAGTGGAGACCTGGCCCGGAGCACTGGCATACAGGGAACTCTGTAGGGACAAAAGGTGGCACCAGTTGATTTAGACGCTTCCAAAAATACATAGTCCCAAAAAGAAGATGTCCTGTGCCCTTCCCTGCATAAGAAGTGCCTCCTGCTTCCAACCACTGCCCAGGGAGAGAGACCTCGTTGGCTCACAGCCTTGCCTTCCTGCTCTGAATCCACGGCAAGGTCCAGAGCTAGCCTGTAAGCAGCAGCTTCCTCACTTTGAATATGCGGGGAAAGGAGGGGTAGCAGAAAAGAACCTTTGAGTATGGCTGAGCAGAAAAATTTTGACAGATGTGGAGAGAAAACACCCCAAGTATCCAGCATCTCATCACCAGTAAATAATAGGACCTTTCATTTGCTGACTTTTCTACTTCAGACACATACTATCAGTCTAAACGTACACAGCAGCGCTTTACATGTTGTACTGAACAAAGAGGCAAATGTCAAAAATGACTAAAGAGAGTAAAGTGAGATCAAGGTTAGGAAAAGCAAGGGACAGCATCACTGAGATTTTTATACTTCCTCATTATTAGGCTGGCTTAATTTTTAATGGTTGAATATTTTCAGTAGCCAACTTGATGTTTGGAAATGCATCCATTACATGCAATTCTATGTCAGTTAATCAACCTCACAATTTTTTTAACTAGCGGGAAACTTTGCTTCAGCTATTCACTGATCGTTATTTGGGTGGCAAATTGCCTCCTCTCACTTGGCGTTTTTTTCCCTTTCCTGACTGGCTGAAACATCTAAAACCAAAAAAAAAGAATTAGCAAAAATGAGCTTTTACACTGAACTTTCATATATAATCTTGGAGGTTACAATTTGGAATTTACGCTCAGTTTCATTGCAGATTATCCAATATTCATAGGTAACTAAGAATTCAGCTCTGAATGTTTGGCTCATTTTAATGGCCAAGTCTGATTATCTTGAAGGTGAAGATGAGTGGGAATAAGCTTCAGATATAAGAGCAACCCATATTGTCTTTGCAAAGCATTCTCTTAAATGCAGAAATATTCAAAAGACATTTCACCCATGCCACAAACGTATAGATGCACACGCCCGTACATCTACATGGAATTCTACCCTTACAGATGAGCTAGCAATGAATATGTACGAGCCTGTGCTTTGACTTTTCAGGATCGCTGGACGCCTGCATATGCAATCATTTCAAATTGGCTAGTGTAGTTAAAACTCAGCTCATTAGTCTCTAGACCGTACAAAACTGCACTTGTTTTCACTAGCTTGCACTAGCTGCTGTCTTGCTTTTTTGGCACTATGCCAGGTGACTATAGTATTCACTTTCGTTTATGTTATGTTACTGCGTCAAAGGAATTAGCATAACATGTGGCATTACTTCAGTATCAAACACCGAAGAGAAACAGTTTCTTCAACAGCCTGTGTTCTCTGCAGCTTTTAAAAGGAACATTCAAAAACAGGGTTTGCCAAAGCCTTTTTGGTCTCACTCCATGGTATAATTTCAAACACCATTTGTCTGCAGGGTTGACTGGGGGGCAACGTTATCAAAAAGTGCAAGCTAAAGCGGTGGAGAAAGGGAAAGAAAGTCAAAGGTTTAGCAAGCAGAAAACAAGGGCCTGCTTTTAGCCTGAGATCTGGAAAAACCTTAAAATACTTGGTGAAGTAGGAGTGCTAAACCGGGCCTGATCCAAGCAGCTGGAGCTACAGCCAGGGACCAGCCCCGAGGCTGCCTGGGGAGAGGGCAGCGGGCGGGAGGGAGGGCAGCAGACCCACAGCCTCCCCTCTCACACCTGGATGGGGGCTGAGGATGCCTCTGCCCCACTGCAACGCCAACACCGCTAGACCACCCCACACTCATTGTGGGTACGCTGTGGAGTTGATGTTCACCTGCACCTTCGCCAATTTTTGAGACCTCCAGACGGGCAGAAGTGCTGGGCAGCTGCTCTGCGCTGGGCACTTCTGATAGAGCCCCTAATGTCCCCTTGGCCCCCTGGTAAACCTGCTCCTGTTGCACAAGGAGGGGAAGCTCTCGGGTCTGTTTGAGATTTAGCCACGTAATCTGGCTGGAAATGTGGTTTTGGTCTGAATCTCTATTTGCAAGGGACTTCCTTAATTATGTTGGGCTAAAAGCCTGGACTTATTTATAAAGCAAGTTTGTGTGTGGAACCACTCACCTCGTTACCCCACCACCTAATCAGCTCCCTCTCCTGCCTTTGGTTACCTTTACATCAGAGGACAGTCTGTTTCCTGAGGGAAAAACCTAACCCTCCATCCTAAAAAAGCATTGTGAGAAGAAGTATATTAAATACTGTGAGGTCTATAGTGTGGTGCTCAGCTCTCTTCCACAAGAGGGGAGGCCAGGCAAGTCCTAAGGAGCGATCGCAGCACTCAGTAAAAGCAGCAGAGGCATTCTTCTCTTTCCCCCCAACCCGATCTTGTGCAGGCTTCGCTTACCAGTCTGGGCAGAGCGCTGGTTGGGTGATGCTCACCCAACAGCGGGCGCGAGGGCATGCTCCCATCCTGGGCTCTGCCGAGCAGCTTCTTACAGCTCCAGTGGGACACAGCCCTTTCTCAGGTGTCCTCCCTCTGCCCAGCAAAACCTGACACCAGCGTGACTCGACAGAGTATTTTCTGTAACTGGCCTTAGGGAAGCCCTTTTCTTTACTCCATGACCTGACAGTCAGTTGAAAGCTACTGAAGGAGAGCCTAATAACAGCTCTCCAAGAATAGAAACAGTCTCGTCAGGGAAAAGCTTGCAGGTCAGCTTCACGTGCCCTTTATCATGATGACTATAGTCATCAAAATATGTCCTGGCTTCAACCTTTTATCTCCATCTCAATGGATGTTGTATCATGACTTCCCATATGGTAACTTCTCTTTCCTGAGCAAATCTCACTGCACCTCTCTTGCATCCTGAGGGCAAACTTCAGGACAGCTGATTTTCTTCCAGGTAGCTACACAAACATCACTGCACTGCACAACAGAGCTCTAAGGTTATTTGCAGTGTTTTCGAAAAGTTTCTCTTTCTCTGTTTTTTTTTCCCCCACAGCTTAACTGAACTTCAGGTCCCTACAAACCTCTCCCAGTAAAGGGGTTTCAAAGATGTGAATAGAGGAGTTGATCCTGAAAAAAGTTCAAGCTAAAGCAGTCACTCCTCGTGGCAAGACGAGCATGACAGGGCTATAATTTTGGGGGTGGCTTTGCTCTGTGTCAGCATATCACAACAGTAATGTTGCTATGGCACAGTCCCTGGCTGGGGGATCTCCTCCCACTTCATGCTGCTCTCCAGCACAGTGCTTTCACACGGGCTTTCTGTGGGGTACGGACAGACAGCAGCTCCAAGTATCCTGAAATGATCCACTTGACAATATTGCACTTCAGATATGTAGCACTCCTCTGAGAGGTGTTTTAGCACAGTGAATTAGTAGTGTTCATTAGTAATAAAGGCAAAGCATAGAGATAAACCGTGGCATACATGGACAGGAGATATTTCATCCTCTGTATGTTTCCCTAAAGAAAGTACATCTCTGTCGTATCTGTTCACCAGTGGCAGTAACACACAGTCCTCCCCTTCAAGGAAGCTTTAATTATTTAATGCCTGGGAAATTAAATAGATGGTCTTATTCATTCTGATATACTGCAGGCAGGTTTGATTTAGTAGGGAAGAGATATCTGATTATTCTGCTGAGAAATGAAAATAGCTAACAGGAAAATTAATTAACTACTATATTAATGAAAAAGTGGCTCTAAAATTAATCTGAAATCTAAATTGAAGTGTATGTGGATGGGTGCTTGAATGAACATCAATTGTCAGGTTAAGCCTCAAGTGAGATTGGTGGTTCTTTAACGTTTTTGATCGGTGGAAACTTCCCTTTCTTTGACTGATGGGACGATAAGTCTCCTTCCCTTTGTACAAACTCAGTTCCCTGGGTCAGGTCCTTATGTGAAGTGAATCAGCCTGTCTGTGCACAGCATCCAGAGTGAGCCCACTCAAGTCAGCAAAATTAACTTGTTAATACACAAGGAAAACAGTGAGTCAGAAGGCAGCCCAGAGCCTCCAGTCCCATATCTCAAACAGGACCAAGTGTGCGCCATGAATATGGATACCCACTCTATAAAGGTACTGCTGGCTTGAAAACTGAGGTACTCCCATGCTTCTCTTGCACACTGATTGCCTTTTAGACAAAAAAACAATCAAAAAAACGTTGGATCAGGACCAGATCCAGGCTTTGCCCTGTTGACAGTTACATGGGGTAACACAGATTTATGCAAGTAAAGCATTCAGGCCAGCTCCTTGGGTTTCGAGAAGGTCTATGCTTGGAAACTGTTCAAGATGAACAAAGTTATACCAATACATAGCTACTGCAAATGAAGACAGAGAGTTTAAGGAGCAAGACATTCATATCAAGAAGCTTGGGAGCTAGCAAATCTGCTATTTTGCTCCTCTTTTTCATTACAAAGGTTGTACTTCTGTCCCATTCTTTGCAATAATTGAAAACAACCAATTAAATCTTGCGCTGAAAGCATTGGCTGGATTTTTCCAGCAAGTTCCTGAGATTACAGGGGTTTTCTTTACCTCCCTGCAGGGACTACCTCCCACGCACCCTTATACACTGCAGAGAAAACTTTGTTGCAGAAATAATGAAGAGAGCTGTTCTTACAGATTACTTGAATTTATAAAGGTCCTAATGGGTTTTTTTGAAGAGTTTACCACAGAGAAGCAGTAACAGGGCATATCTGTGTCTCTGTGTTTGTTAATGGAGAGCTTTCGTTCAAAAGTAAGCAATTACAATGGGAAGAAGCATTTTTTACATGTAGGGATAGGGATTTCTCAATAGACAAACAGGAGAGAGGTGCGCAGCCTAGAGAGCTCTTCTGTAAGCGTTGCAGATTTATATTTGCCTATCAAATATCTATGCCAGACTGTTTTGGTGATTGATTGGAGACCTGAATATTAAAGGCTGGGGGACGTATCCCCTTCTGAGGAAAATAAAACAGAGATAATTTGTTTCTGGTTTATACTGAGCCTATTGCAAATAGTAGCTGGCTGGGATTTGTTTCAGGTTCCCTTGAGGCTATGTGAGCACTTCAGGTTGCACCCAGATGTGCTATACTGGTGTGAAATCTTCTCCATAGAGATAAATAATGGGTATTTCTGTTATACGTAGTATGCAGGACAGACAGAGGAATGAATACCTGTCAACCAAAGGAGCAGGCAACAAAAAGTAGGAGATTTTTCCAGTTTACAATTATCTGTATTTCTCAGAGGCTTTGACCTTCATGTAACATTTGTTTAGTCCTGTAGGCACATATATATCATATCATAATGGCTCATATCTGTAAAAACACGTCTGTCACTGTCTGATTTCACTCCTAATAAGTGACCACAAGAAGTGTAGGGATAGGTGGATTGGAAGGACAGACGTGAGCAAACATCTTAACTCAAAGCTGGGGTAAGCCTCTTATGCCCCGCTTTCCAATTCTGTTTAGGAAACCCACCCAGGCTGCACATGTTATGACACATAGTAAGACACCATGGCCTGACTATGAACATGACTTTCTTGGTGTTTATTACTAATACAGATTTTTTTTTCACTGCAGCTGCAGGTCACGACCTCACTTGGACATCTCCTGGCAGACTGCCCCACAAGTCACATCTGCATACAGGGATGCTACACGTACAGTAAATGTGCTAGGGATAAGCAGAGCCTTTACTTTGCAAGGATCACAGTCAAGGGTTCCTTGCAAGGGCGGAATTCACAGCCAGTTCGTAAAAAGCAAGACTTGGTTATAGGCTGTGTTCTGCTGAGAATTGCATATCGTTATGTTGGATCATGTCGCTACTCTCTTTGCAGCCCACGCAAGCCTAGGAGTCAACCTTCCTCTCAGTACAGAGCAGCTGGGAAGGCTTACCTGAATACACGGCTGCAGGATCGTTTCCCATCCACCAGAGTCCCTGAAGGAGGTGCCAGACCCACATGCCTGCCTGCAAGGCTTACAGCAACATCACTCAGATGAGAGAAAGGGAAAGGACAGCTAACACTCCCCCGCACCAGCACAGCGTGTCCTAGAAATCTCTAAAGGAGTTGCTGTTAATTTTCCCTCCCACAGTCCCCCTGGATGGTGTGGGCGCAAGAGTGTGCAAAAAGCTTTCAAAACTGTGACTTGTGATTTCCCCCCAGGGTCTCGCACGAGAAGGTTAGGGACAAGGGAGGGAAGGGCACGAGAAGGGACACTTACTCATTTCTTGCAAACTGCTCTTCTCTGCAGTCCAGTAAATATCCCTCTCATATTCCCCCAAAACAGGCAGGATATGACATTTTATTTAGTGTAAAGCCACCTGAAGAATTGCCAGCACCTTGCTCCTGCCCCAAACGGCACACTTCTGCCTCTAGTTGTAGGGCTGTGCTGTGAATGCAGAGGTGAGGGATCTAAGTTCAGAAAATAAGGTGCCCAGGGAGAGACGAGTGATGCTTTTACCATGAACGTTTCAGAGCTGGCCTTGCCATGCACCCCAGGAAGAGCTGCCTTGGGAGAAGTGAAGGGACCACATGGGGAGGGAGAGGCTGGGATCAGGATAGCACCTGGGCAAGTGAAGAGTGTGGGTGGGCAATGGTGGAGGAGGGACCTCTTCTGGCAGTTTGGCCACCACTGGAGACCTGGACTCTAACTGATCTCCACAAGAAAAAAAGTGTGCAGCATTTCAGCACACAGCCCTTCCTGATGGAGAAAGAAAGGAGGAGCATCTATTTTGGGAAATTCTTTCCCACTCATGTGCATTTCATGCCCAGGCTGTGCCCACAGTCAGCCCAGCAGGCAGGTATGAACTTCTTCTGGCCAGGAAGGAAATCAGTCATCCTGGTGTGAGTGGCCTATTTCATTGCTGCATGCTCCAGAGAGCTGCTGTTAATGCACGAAAGACAAAGGCATTTCTTCGCAGAAGGGGACAGAAGAGGAGATACCCTGCAGGCTACAGTCTGCACTTTCATCCAGACAACACTGGGAGTCATTAAAATAAAACTGATTATATTGGTTTCAAAACCATCAGCATTAATCAGAGTGGTGTCATCTGCCCTCACACATCATTCCCCATTTCTCTCTTTTTCCCCTTATATGCTTAATTTCTTTTTTTTTAACATTAGTCCTTAAAGCAAGCTGCACTGCACTTAGCAAGCTGTGGTTTCTCTTTTGTTTCAAAAGAGCGTGGTAGAGAGGCACCCATGTATACTGGAGTCATCCGAAATGGAGAACAAGCAAGCTTGGCCGAAGGAGGAAAAAGTATTGCAAAAGCCTCATAATAGCCAAAACCGAGCTTTATTGGCAAAGGGGAACCTTGTTTCTCCCCATGCTCTGCATCCCAGAGTGGTCCACGGTCAGGGAACGCCCCGCAGGAAGGGACCTGTGAGCACTCGATTAATGGAGAAAATGGCATCATCCAAATGATGACTCTGGCCAAATGGCTGCAGCACCTCAGCAGACTGATCACAAAATCAGAGCATACCCAGCTGTACCTGGGTGCCCCAAGCCTCCTGTGCGTACCAAATGGCACCTGCATGTGTTCGGCATTAGCAGGCCCCCGGCAACCCTGCAAATGCACAGGGTCTCACCATCACCTGGTGCATCTGCCATAAAGCCAATGAGGACAGGAAGAAGCTAAGAGGGAAAGCTGCTCATTGAGTTGTGGGGATTCAATATTTTCACACAAAAATGCAAGTGGTGAAGTCAGCTGAAATGGGAGGAACCTGGAGGCATTGTATTCTGGGATGAGGAATAGTCCTAAAATCTCCTTTCTCTTTTGTCAGCAGTTTGTTTTTCTGTGACGTGTGTGTATACACATGCACATAGGAGGAACAGAGGTGCTTTTGGGTAAAAAGCATCATGAATAGAACTGGTCAAAAATCCAAAGTGTGTCTGATAAGTGGGACTTATTTTCAGGTTTTTTCTTTCCTTTTCCATTTGAAAAGTTGGGGGTTTTTACTATTTTGATTAAGCAACTGGAGTCATGCATCGATGGATATTTGTGTGTATGAGCTTGGAATTTATCTGTATCCTAAATCTATTTTGTATGCATGAATAAATGTTGTATATACCCTAACATCAATGGTAAGAGGCCTATTTAACAACCTTTAAGAAAGATAAGCAATTAAAACTTAGCAGAAGACAAAGTATATGCCATTTTTAGGTCATTTCCTTTAGCAGTATTTTATGTTGGAGGCAAAAAAAGTGCCGTGGAATCCTGCCGAAATGCAAAGCTGTCATGTAAAATGCCACATTATCCGTGCACCTCATGTCTCCAAAACCTTGCAATTTTTACAACACGCTGAGTACAATTTAATTAAGAATCTTCATGCAGGGACTGTTGTCGAAGAGTGTGCTTTTCTCTGCATGCAGTAGTTAATAGTAAAAAAAAAAAAAGTATAATCCAATAGCAAGTAGAAAATCTGCAGCCAGACTCCTGCAAAGCCTCTGAGATGCCAATTAAAAAAGATTAAATAAAACAGAATGTAATTTTGAGTTATTATTTCAGAAAGCACATCCATAAATTATAAAGCGCTGTTCCCACCGGAAAGTTGCAGAAGCTGCGTGCCTGATACAAGCACATTAAGACACTGGTGCTTTCGCAAGGGACTGTCAAATAGGAAATAATATTGTTCTCGAAGAAAAAAATTATATTAAGCAAAACCACCACAATGATTTAAAAGCAGAGTGAATTAAGCTGAAGGACGGTGTGTTGACACTGCTAGCAACAGAAATGCTATGTTGCCCTGTAGCACAGGTACAGGGCTGGCCCTGCCTCCCCATCCGCAATTCTGGCCATTTATCCTTTGCAGGTTATGTCTGAGCCTCTCAAGCTTGCTAACAACTAGGGTTTGAAAAATCAGCCTCTCACATCTCGAAAACAGAGCTTACAATTTGAAATTATTCAGCCATGCTGCTGAGAGAGAGACAGAAAACAGGCAGGCAGGCAGGCAGAGAGAGAAACGTTTTCAGGAGAAGCAAACTCAACTTTGCAACATTACGGTCTCAAGTAAAGTAGCAAAATTGAAATGGAAGCTTTCCAGTGCTGTTGGAGCAGAGAATTCTTGTCTACAAAACTGTAATTACTGATTTTTATCAACTTGCCATTGCAGCAAGTTGTACAATATCTATATGAGGCATTTAAGCACTCTCATCTAATCCTAGGACATCCCTGCTACAACTGACTTTAAATGTGTGACAATTTTATATATGGAAATTATGTAACAATTTGGCCACTACAGGACCTTTAGCAGGTATAATTTCAAACTACTGGAGCATTCAGGTAGGAAAATACCGATTTCAAGCCCACTTGCCATAATTTTCAAACATACTAAAAATAATTTTCCTATAAAGCATGTAGTATTTCTAGCATGCATGCCCACATTCATAGAGATTGCCTTATCTCAGCATCCGGCTTACTCGGTAATGCAGGTAGAACAGCCTCACACGGACAAAACATGGGTGGCTGAGAGACCCTGAACTCTACTTATTCGTTGTGTGTTAACATTAATACCAATTGTTATAAAAATACAAACAGTAATTTGTAAAACTGGTAAATACTCCCTCATCTAAACCCATTGCAGTGACAAATCTGTGCTTCCTTCAGCATCCGTTTCAGAAAGGGCACATTAAGAATGCCAAAATTCTTATGACACTGAATTCAGAGGTGAATTTTGATACCTGATTACACAGAGGACACTGCAGCATTTCAGCAGTTTGAATGTCTTTCAGGTCTTTGGTGACAGTACATTTAGATGTTGACATATTCAGAATTATCCAACCGACCCAGAATGCTACATTACAAAATGCAGGAGTACATCTGTACAGTGAATGTGCTTTGCTCTGTGATGGCAAATTTATGGTGCTATATAAATGGTTAATAATGATTTCATAAGCTACATAAGTAAAACATACAATAACCATACATCACAGAATACTCAAACTATAGATGACACAATTCAAAACAAAATCTAAAAATGGATTGGTGTGAGGTTATAGTTTTCAATGTTTGGATTTATGGAAGTGCATCTTTATTTTACATGTTACCTGCCTATACAGTGCCCTGGATACCTCTCAGAAATTTTTATTTAGTGCATCAGTGAGGAATCCTAAGTTATAAGCCAGAATACCTCACATATAAAGGTTTAGAACCACCATTAATTTAATATTGGATCTCAAATATAGAGCAAAGAGCTCCTTAAAAAAATGTACAGATCCCTTAACACCTAAAGAGGGCTTATAACCAATATGAATGTAATATTGAAATTCAAACTGAGCAAGAAAAAATTAATTTGTAGTCTTGCTATAAAGATAGGGCAGTTGCAGAAATCCCAGGAGACTTCAGACCAGATACTCAGCTGTTAGGAAGTGATGTAGTTTTATATGTGCAGTATGTTGTCCACTATGGAAATTTTCTAACACAAAGAATGATACGGCTCAACTCACTGTGATATGAATAATTCAGTACATAAATCTGAAGGAGCATCTGCTCTGAAGGAAAGGCAAATTAGGCTTGTATTACTTCTTGCTTTTCTTATGAGTAATACTATTAGGTATGTAAATATGTGAATTTAAGATCTTATAACTGTTTGAATATTCACTTCTGTGCCAGAAGAATAAGGAACCAGATTTTTGGCTTAAATCCATGCTGATCTGGTTTGATATTGTTATATCTGGATATAACAGAGACAAGTGTATAACCCACACATTTTGTTTAAAACGGGAGGAGGTGGGCCAAATTCTGGCTCCTCCCGAATGATCTTGCTGGTGCTGAGGCATATGAATGCTGTACATTTACTTTCCTGTTCTCTAACTTGATGACTTTAATTCTTACTCACCCCATGCAATTATCCTGCCTCCTAGTAATATGCAGTGAAATGTTCAGAGTATGTGAATCCAGCCAAAGAACTGCATAGAAAACGTATGTTTTTGCCTTTTTTCTTCTTGCACAGAACACAAGTGGGGACACCTCTTTGACAGTGGTGCAATGTGCAGGATCCAGTGAGACATGACAACGTGATGCTTAGAGGGTAATTGAAAACATGAAGATAAAGGACCCAGATCATCAGTTCAACTTCAGTGGAGGTAGGCGGCTAACATCATCTGACGATTCACTTCACAGATTTTTAATAGAGCAGTCTATTACACAGCTACCTCTTATAAAGTATTTATCTCTCTGCTGTTACAGTAATGTCTCAGTGCTTCTGGAGTGTTAAAAACATATTTACCCTCATAAACTGGTAAAGTAAGAAAGTGTTCACTTTACTGATAGAGACACAGTATACAAGTACACTTGACACGCACAGCATCGAAGGAGTTTAGGCACCTGCAGTTTGGTAAATACCAAGTCCTTTGGAGCACCTGTGCCTAAATTCCAAGCAGAAGTTGCACAGGAGACCTGGAGGGTGAAGGAGCAAGCAAGGACAGAGGACTGGCCCTGGTTGTCCCGAGTTTCAGATGCCCATACCTCAATTATTTACCCATTCTGGTTCTGTTTCTGCTTTATTTCAGCAAGCGAAATTCCTAGGAATGCCTAATCTCCTGTGTTAGGCCCAGCGAAGTGCCTGGATAGCACTCTTTATCCCCTCTTTAACAAGGAAGGCATGTAAAGAAGGGTCCTGTCACTACTATATATTCCCAAATTCTGGCAGTCGATCATTTAGGCTCGTGCTATGGCTGTGTTTAATAGCTGCTTGCAGAGCTTTTTTCTGTGACTCTGTATGGCTCCTTTTTGAACCTCTTTAGACTTTTCGCCTCCCAGTATCCTGTAACAGTGAGGTTGGTAGCTTAACTACAAGCTCTGTGAAAAATATATTTTATTTGTTTTAAACTGGCAGCACCATGAGTTCATTGGTTGCACTCTGTTTCTTGTATAACAAGAAAAAAGTGGACAGTTGTTCTCTGACACTGCATTTTGGGTTTTTTTCGTAACTAAAACATTCAGACTGCTCTGATCCTAATGATTTTGGGAAAATATGAAAAAATTCACACAGCAGTGGCATTTTGGGTAGAACTATTTCGAAAGATATGATCAAAGAAAGCGAAGTTAATAAAAATAATAGGATGTACAGAAAACCTGAAATTTATACAGTATACTTTGATCATATAGAAAACAAATTCTAAAACTAGAATTCTTCCGCAGTTTTTTCTAACACAACAGGTCTTTGTTCTTCATTAAACAAGCCTTATGACACCTCCATAGGTTAAACAATATTCGTATTTTGCAGACTTGCCAAGAAGTCCTAAAACAAAACCCCATTAAAGAAAGCATTTCTATTGGGAAAGCTCTTGCACACATGGCTAGTTAATGAAGTGAAAATGGCTACTTATGTGCAGCTAAGTATACGCTTGCTTCTGTCCTGAACTGGGGCCTTCCCAGTGATACAACTACCACTAAGACTCAGTATTACAGTAAACAGAAGCCCATTACCTCTTGCCAAGTTACTGGAGTTGCAATTTCAAATGAACCCACTGGAATTTGACATCCAAGTCCTACTGAATTTCAACGTCTCATTCCTTTAGCAACCTTTCAAAACCCTACCTTAAGCACATAGTTGACCCTACGCTTTCACAAAATGGACTAAAGCTTGCTAGCATGTTCTTCCCGCATAAAATGTCCCTTGGATAAAGCTTGATACAAGTCAGATGCTATACACTGTAACTTTTGGTAACTTTAGAAAATATAGACATTAAATGGCAGCCGCTCTAGAAACAAACAAATGCCAATGGTCTTGCTAGTCAATAACAAGGAATACATTGTTCCATTGCACGGCATGTACATCAGTCATCGTAGCAGCATCCAAATTACACAAATGCTTCAGAAGAGAGAGTTGGCAGCTATCATACGTTCCCTCATCCGTGAGTCTCACACTGCATCCATCACACTAATAAAGCAGTCCACAAGCTGGAAAAAATAATCCTACAGAACAGCACCAAATATATACTATTGATCTGTATAGCTGAGATTTGGCAAAACCCCAACCTTGTTGTTCTCACAAATTCAAGAGAGCAGCCACAGGTTCGAAACCATTTCCGATAGGAAGACACAGAGGCCATAAAGTCTGAGACTCCTTCAAAAGTAACTGAAACAAAGCTTTCACCCCATTAGATTTATAGCTTGGAAAGCCATTACAAAATTCCTTTCTCTCCAATGAATTAGACATCCTCTTTTAACTTTCAGATTGATCTGTAGGGAGAATCCACATTGTCTAAATGCTGTGCCTGAGGTCAAATGCTATTTTTAAAACATGATGTGAACCAGTGGACAGTTGTGACAAGTGCCCATTGAAAAAGGCCCTATGAAATTTTGCGTAGATGAGCTAGATGGGAAAGAAATCTTCAGACTTCTCCGACCTGCTTCAGCATTCCTCGCTAGCAGATGCTTTCACGCACCCCAACGTGGAGTCAGGAGGCCAAACCCAAGACATCTTAAATGAAGGCATGGTATTTGCAACACATGGGCCTATTTGGCATCCCAGGCTGCATTTGTGCATTTTCTCAGACTCTAAAGGAAAGGGCAATCTGTTATGCTGTGTTGTGATCCTCAGTCCCAATCTGCCTCCCTCTCTGTGTTGTCGCCACACTGTTTGAGCAGCCTGGACGTGAAGCTGAAGGGAAGTATGTGCCTATTAACAGGCATGCAGAAGCCAGGCTGCACTTTGGACATATGGAACCTATTAGCTTTTAATTCTCTCCCAGAGACTGTCCGTATTTATGATGCCACAAAGAAAACCCATGTGCTTGGACATATTGAGCAAAATTGAGACTATCAAATGTGTTTACACAATGGTGGAAGACAAGCAATTGAGAAAAAGGCTTAGTTAAAAGTTTATTGCTCTGACAACTATTACCAATGTTTTTGTACAGAAATCTAGTTTTTTATCATTAAGATTAATATTTTTGCTTGTCATTTTAACCAAAGGGTTTAAGCAGAGGTAATTTATTTTGTATGGCATTTAAACAAGATTCTGAGCAATGCTGGAGGATGGATGGCCAGAAGGTAAAATAATGTTGCCTAGTATAACCCTTTAATAACTCAAACCTAAGAGTTCATAGTCTGAGGCACAGTGGTTCACTAACCTCCAATAAATATCTCATGATACTACAACATGCATCTTACTATTACAGAGCAACACCAAGAGGGATCTGCTAAACACTTTTACTAATTCTGCCTTCCTCTTGGCGTGTATGAAAGGACCAGAGTGGAAATGGGTGCCAGGTAAGATATACACCCACATATGTTGACATTTCAGTTTTGTTTTCTTGTTTAACAAAATAATAGCTGCGCTTGGTATATAATTGTGACACTGAGAATTCCCTTTGCACCAATCGTGGTTATCTCCCATGCCATCTATCATGTGGAAAATCCTAGGGTACAGATAACCCCTCAAACGAGTTCCCCGTTGTGGTGGGTTGACCCTGGCTGGATGCCAGGTGCCCACCAAAGCCGCTCTGTCACTCCCTCTCCTCAGCTGGACAGGGGAGAGAAAATATAACGAAAGGCTCATGGGTCGAGATAAGGACAGGGAGATCACTCACCAATTACCGTCATGGGCAAAACAGACTCGACTTGGGGAAAAAAATTAATTTAATTTATTACCAATCAAATCAGAGTAGGATAAGGAGAAATAAAACCAGATCTTAAAAACACCTTCCCCCCACCCCTCCCTTCTGCCTGGCCTTAACTTCACTCCCGATTTTCTCTACCTCCTCCCCCCCAGTGCCACAGGGGGACGGGGAATGGGGGTTGTAGTCAGTTCATCACACGTTGTCTCTGCTGCTCCTTCCTCCTCAGGGCGAGGACTCCTCACACTCTTCCCCTGCTCCAGCGTGGGGTCCCTCCCACGAGAGACAGTCCTCCATGACCTTCTCCAATGGGAGTCCTTCCCACAGGCTGCAGTTCTTCACAAACTGCTCCAGCATGGGTCCCTTCCACCAAGTGCAGTCCTTCAGGAACAGACTGCTCCAGCGTGGGTCCCCTGCAGGGTCACAAGTCCTGCCAGCAAACCTGCTCCAGCATGGGCTCCTCTCTCTCCATGGGTCCTCAGCTCCTGCCAGGAGCCTGCTCCAGGCTTCCCATGGGGTCACAGCCTCCTTTGGGCATCCACCTGCTCCGAAGTGGGGTCCTCTGTGGGCTGCAGGTGGATATCTGCTCCACTATTAACCTCCATGGGCTGCAGGGGGACAGCCTGCCTCACCATGGTCTTCACCACGGGCTGCAGGGGAATCTCTGCTCTGGTGCCTGGAGCACCTCCTCCCCCTCCTTCTTCACTGACCTTGGTGTCTGCAGAGTTGTTTCTCTCACATATTCTCACTCCTCTCTCCAGCTGCAATTGCTGTTCCCCCTTCTTAAATATGTTATCACAAAGGTGCTACCACCGTCGCTGATGGGCTTGACCTTGGCTAGCAGTGGGTCCGTCCTGGAGCTGGCTGGCATTGGCTCTATCGGACATAGGGGAAGCTTCTGGCATCTCCTCACAGAACCCACCCCTGTAGCACACACCCCCCCCACTACCAAAACCTGGCCATGCCAAGCCCAATACACCTTTTAAGCCCCAGCTTTGATCTACACATTGCTTCTAAGCTATTCACGAATGCTCTTCTCTGCTGTAGCCTCTTGGTGGCAATAGCATAAGGCAACATTTCTGAAAGTGTACCAAAGGCTACATCTTCCTATGTTTTGCGGCAGGTAAGACTCCCCACTGGCAGGTCTGGAAGAGGAGGCAGTGTTAAAAATCTAACTCCTTGTGCTTTACCCCAATGATATATTCTTTTAGTTTTGTCAAACTTCCTTCTTCCAAATATACAAGCTCTGATGTTTGTGAGAAATGAGATCTTTGGGGAAGGAAAAAAAAAAAAAGAGTAGTGGATCCTTATGAATTCTGAAGACTTGTTAATTATGCAGTTGATTAACACCCTTTGGACGGGTCCAAAGAAACTCAAGTTTTCTGTTTTGTTACTAGGCCCTCTTTCCTTCTGCTCCCACCTTCACTTCACTGGCACCAGCACCTGGCTTTAACCATACATGCACTATTCCAAAGGAGTTCCTCTGAGTGTGGTTGAGGGAATCCCAAGTCCTTGCCCACATATCCTGGGCAGTTGTGGCAGATGAGGACCAGTGTCCAAGTCAGAACAAGCAATTATTTTGCTTACTGAAGTGCAAGCCCTCAGCCCATGTAGGAGAGTAACACCAGAATTAAATGCTAACACACAACTGTGCTGACAAAGTGCATATTCAGCCACTGAGTGGCTGAGTGGAGTACACTTGTTAATATTTTGGGACTGGATTGTTAGTTCTAGTGACCTCTGACTGAGAGATTGAAGAGCCATCTAAGATGCTGCAGCAATTACTGAAGCTCATGTATGTTACGAAGCAGCAACTACCTTCTCCCCTTTAATGATGGATGTAATTATACCTAAAACTACAATAACATGCCCTGTCAGTCTAAAAGAACCCGAGAGTCTTCCTACCCTTACCAAAGTATTCCAGTTGCCAGACCTGATCATTTCCCCCTGCTGCCCTCCCGCAGCAATTGCCAGCACAAGCTGAGCACGGCGTCTGGGGCAGGGCTGAGATGTGTAAGAGCAGGGCTGAGAAGGACCTTTTATTTGACAAATGGTCTTCACTTGAGAAATAATTTTACAGCACAGTAAGAGTTCAAATCTGTTGCCAGTCAACTCATCTCCTACACCATTTAGCTTGTGGTTGTACGGGCACATTCATGATTTTTTTTCCTGCACCTTTGAAGAAAAGTGCATTCCTGGAAGGTAGCAACTTATGGACTTAAACTCCTCACAGGGTTTACCAGCCTATTTCAGGTGTGACATTTACACTTAGTTGAAACAGTGAATTGCTATTGATCAGGAAGCGTTATCAGCTTTCCCAAAGTGAAATGAACATTCTGGCAGTACGTTTTTACCTCTGTATTCCATTACATACAGACATATAAAGAGACTGCAAACTATAAAAAGAAGCTTAACAGAAAATGTAAGCTGTATTTTTTTTATTTCTTTTCTAGCAAAACCCTAAGTTCAGAAGTTGGTTAGGATTTAGCAGCTGAGACATTTTTATTGGCATGTCTCTACTGACTCAGAATTTATTTTTATGTTATTTGATTAAACTGCATGCAGGGAATACTTTGTGCTTAGTGAAGATAAAACAATATTTAAAACATGGTCTTTTTTCTTGTTTTGCTAGCGTCATTTAGGTTTTAAAAGCAGAAAATCCTGAAAAACAATTACCTTTGATTGCACTGACTTCTGCATGTGTATAAGGATACCAAAGTAAAGCTGACTAGTTTCAATTTGGTATACTGACAAATTGGCACAATTTCTAATTAGCATATTGCACATGGAAATCGAAGCATCCATAAAACCTTCCATAGTTTTATAATCATCAGTGAAACTATTTAAAGATATTGACAATTAAATTATTTGAAATTACTTTAATAGCCTTTTTCCCAACAGCTCACCTATTTATAGAAACATGGATTGTCACAGTCTTCAGGTGAATAAAGAACGGTATTTTCCCCCAGACGAGGCTTGAATCTTCCTTTTGGGGGCAATGGGAGTGTTTCGTTGTGTACTGTTCTCCAGCAAGGAGTGGGCAGCAAAAGAAACCCTAGGTTTAAGCGACTGGACTCACCAATCAGTAAGAAAATCAGCTGTGATACTCTAAGTAACAATTTACCTTCAAGTGGCGAAGGTTTGATAGGCCTCTTGCTCTTGGTGCATCGTGTCATGACTGACTTCAGTTCATCTCTGCTAGGCACTAAAGATGGGGTTTTGGCTCCCCATCTTTCAATCAGCTTTCAAATGGCTGAATTTATTTTGCGTCATACCCAGATCTGCAATGTGCAGAAAACTTCTGATTATTCACACCACTTCTTAATAGCAAAGTCAAGGGCTTCAAACCCTTTCAGGGTGAAGTTTTGACACAGGAGAAACCCAGTGCTACAGCACAAGGACTCGTCAGGATTCTTCATTACTCTGCATTTGCGTCATCCTGTATGGCCACTGATTATTTTTGGCCAGACAGGACTGTAATGGTCACGACTGTATGTCATCATCCTACCTAATAATTCCTATTCCAAGCTCAGGTTGAGCAAGACCATATCTTTAAAAAAAGTACCTGATCTTGATTTAAAAATGCAAATGGTATAAAAACCTGTCCCCTTCCCTTTGCAAGTTGTTCCAGCTCACAGTGACCCATATTGTTTTAAAATGTATGTTGTGAGCAGAATTTTTCTCTGTCAGTTCTAGACACCTACGCCTGAGCTAGACTCTTTTTATAGACAGTGGAAAAAAATAGGCATTGCCAAAGCACAGTTCAGCTAACCTATTTTAGATCAGCTGAAGAGTGACCTAGACAAGTCACTTCTTTTTCTCCTGTTGGCTAAACGGAGGTCTCGTCCAGGTATATGTACTAAAGGTATATTTACCAGAGATATATTATCTCTATACCTGAACTCCAAGATATATAGCCTCAAGTGTATTTCTACACTGTAGAAATCTACATCTGGAAAAGTGAATACCTCTTTACCTTTACCTGGACCCTAATTTTTCCATAATTTTATCTAAAGAAAAATATTTTTGTTTCAGACCACAACCAGCTTATGTCCTCATGCTCTCTCCAATGAGCTAAATCAAAGGAATTTCTAAATCTCCCAGTATAATGCAGATTTTCAAGCCTTGAAGTCACTCTGTCATTGTTTTATGAATCCCTCTCCAGTTTTTCCGCATTTTGGGGGATGATAGACGGCTATATGTGATGGCGCTTTGCAAGCCTGATCCCAGCCATGTTGTGTATTTGGGTACAGAGGCACTAGCGATGGCCCTGGAGGGACATATAGGCACCTTACTGTGGCGCTGTGCCTAAGCTAATTAGTCAGGTGACTCAGCCACTTAGTTCAGGAAAATTGTCATACTGGTGTGACCATATTCATTCACAAGTGACTTTTTGTTATCTCTGCATTGCCTTGCATTGCACAGCTTAGACATGAGTGGAGTTGGATTTAGAAAAATGTCATTCTGATTTGGATGTCTATCACCAAGGAGCAGGACGGCAATGAATTTAGCTTAATATACTAAATAACGAAAAAAAGGAAAGTGACAATAGAGAAACAAAATACCAGACATTTAATAAACTTTATAATGGATATATTTCAATTTGGAATGTTCCTTAAATATCCAGTGAGGGAAAACAGCTTGCTAGCTATAGTCCAAATATTACCTGTAGTCATATTGCCTGGAATACATTTTATGGAGCGAAACTTCCAAATAACTAAATCTGGAAACCTATCAATATCAATAAAATTGTTCACAACTACGTGATCTGTGTTTATGCAGCAGCTGGTATTTCAGCCCTGTACAATACTTACTTATTTGCCTTAAGCAAAATGAATCACATCATACACGATTAAGGCTCACAAGAATGCTAAGGTAAATGAGTCTGGCTTCAATGGGTGAGTTTCATATATATATTGCTCTTAACATCAGAGGGAGCAAATTCACACCCTGGTAAACTTGATGACTAGGGAATTTGCAGCTCTCCAAACAGCGCACATGCCACTAGCAGATGAAATTACATGGAGGGTTGCAGCTGCTGCTTAATTAGCAGGATGATAAATCTCAGGGGCATGTTTGCCCTCTGTATGACAAAACAGCAGAGGTGGTGTGGTGGCTGGGGGGGGGGGGGGGAAGTTGGTCCTTTCTGTTAGTACTTAAATCACTGCTGTCTTCTCAAACTCCCCCTAATGCTTCAATCCCGACACCTGACCTGGAGCCTCACAAACTGCGCTGGAGAGCCGAGGACAAAAAGGGAAAAGCTGCAGTACATTCGAAGTAGCTCATTTTGAGCTGAGTCTAAAGGACTGGCAGAATTGGACTAACAAGATTCTTTTTTTTCCTAAGCTCAACACACCTTTCCTTTACATGCTTATTTTATTGTGCAACTAAGAGAGAAATGAGTGCTCCAGACCTCCTACCAAAATTAGCTCAAACTCAGTGAGTGCTTAGGTCTCATTCTGCAGAGCTCTAGCAGCTACAGAAAAGACAGGATGGGAAAACAGTCGGAAGTGTTTCACTGCAATATTTATACTTGAGTCTCTATCAGTATTTCTTCTTCTGATTCATGTATTTTGCTATGCATTAACAACATGGGTTTTTCCTTGCCTTATTTCTTTAGAAACCCTATTACCTATACAATCATTTCCCTCCTTTTTAACTTTTCCAGATCAGTCATTTAGGCATTGGACAAGATTTGCTTTCCGTCTCCACGGAATGAATGGCATTTCCTTGTGAAGAAACTTTGCCTCATCATAATGAGGATGCCCTTGTAAGCACAATTCATTCTTAATGACAACCTGAAACAAGAGGGTACAGAGAGAGACAGCTGAGCTTTGTAGCAGGCTGAAAGGCTAATAATTAGTGGCCCCTGCATTCAGCCGTTCCTCAGGAAACATTTTGCTGTAACAGTTAAGATGCCTGCATGGGAAGAAATCAGTCGAGTCTCATTGTTTGCCTGAGTTTCAACAGGAAAAACAATTTAGGGTAGGGCTTAAATGATTTCAGAGAGGACCTTAACTAGTATCTTAGTTGTTTCACGCTTGATATCTGGAATTCTTTAAGAAAACAACTCAGATCAGTAGAATTTTTCTGTTTTGAGAAGTCACCAAGGCCATAAAATGGACTCTGTACCACAGAATTTTTTCCTATTGTTTCTAACTGAATGGTTTCTCTTCTTGTTTTATGACCTCCAGCTTCTTCACGGTCAAAGATAGATAAACTGTTTGTCAATATGGGATTAGTGCAAGTGTGGCTGAAAGCTAGAGCTAACACCCGTCCTATTACTTTTCTCAAAGGTACAACACAATACTGGCTTATTCTTTTTTTCCAGCCACCAGCAATAAAGAAGTATGTTACACTGGCAGAAGCAGTTGCTCATTTTTATATCTATAGAACAGGGAGACAACATAATATATAGCATCATACACACGTCCTCCTGCTAAGGATAATCCTGGCTTGCTCCGATACAAATCAATGTGAACATTATGCTCGTAGGGTAGCCCTTTTCAGAGATTAACTAATCTAGAGATGGAGGGAGAGCTGAGTGAGCAGCTTACAAGTCATAATTTATCTGACAAACAGCAACTCTCTTTCCATTCCTGGTACCCTGCACCCTGGCTGGGGTAAGGGGCAACTTGTATCGCAAATATGAACTGGAAATAGAGTCCCTCCATTGCTCTGCTTTCTCCATAGAAGAGGAAGGAAGGAGTAATACTAAATGACCAAAACAAGAGGTCTGTTGCCATGACAGCTTGGCTCTTCTTATCCACTTAGGAGGTACATTGAGCCAAAGCTCCATGTCATTATTGTCATCAGCTGATGACATCATCAGCCTGACCCCGTATTTTGACAACCCACAGGAAGCTCTAAGAGAAGAAGTACCTACTTTCACTCATGTCTTTGCATTGGTGTGTAAGCCAAACCACGTCCTTTAGCCCTTTCTTACATTTTGATGAGGTGCTGAGATATTTCATTTCACAGCTATGCAACATCCAAACCAGAATTTAAACCAGCATGGCAAGCTGGCTGTGTTAGAAGCTCTCTAATAATGCAAGAAAACACCTAATTGAATAGCAGCCTTACTTGTCCTCAGTGGTGTCAATGGAAATTTTGACTGCGAGAGAACAAAACTAGGTAAATTACCAACCTACAGATCACAAGTGATTTTTAAAACTCTGAGTTATTCTTAAAACTGGTGGTGCTTCCTTGACTCTAGGGCATGAGCTAAGACAACTGGGGGAGGCCATGGAGCTGCTGATAGCTGCCACTTATTGAAAATGAGTGAGTGACAAATCCATGAGGCGAGCTGAGGTAACACCAGACAGCTGCAAGGGATCACTTCATGAATAATGTCATTTCATCCCTCTGCACACAGAGTTAAAATGCTTCTAATTGTTACTGCACAGATGGAACAAAGATCCTCCGTGGTTGGTTTGTTGCTCCCTGGAGAGGCAGAGCTCCATTAGAGAGGGATGTAAGCCTAATAAAAAAAGAATTGATGGCTATTAAAAGAAAATATGTTTTTTCCTTTCCTTATATTGTAATCTCCCGACTGACGAGTTAGGTAGCAAAAAATTTAGGGTAATGAAGAAACATTTACCAGAAATGTGCTGCAGTATTTCTAAGGACACCAGCAGGTGCTGCTGAATAATTAATTTTTAATGTATTCATTCTATTTTACTGCTAACATTGACAGCCATTAGCAACATAAATAACAGTAGATTCTCTTTTGTGGACCAATCTCTTGTCAATGTTCATTTTAAAAAGAGTAGGACCAAATATTCTCCGTAGAAAGAGGAAATGCATATATTTCGTATTCAAATGTAAATACATACATATACACACACACACACACCCCCATGCATACACAGTGGTTTTTTCAGGGAATGATCTTGCACTGTCAGAGAAAATCAGACTAGATAGCTTAACACCTCTTTGCCCTCTCTGACCTCTGATTTTAGTTTGCATTTAAAAGGCATATCTTCCTATTTACCATCTCTTGAGATAAAGGATTGTGACATGTATTGTACAGCACAGATTAACATGCTAAGCAAGTTTGTTGAAACAAAATTATTAAAGCTCTTTAGAGAAAATAAGTGTGTGAGATAGCTCTGTCAATATGTCAATCCCTATCAGTGCATGTACAATAACACAGAGTAGTTAAACTAGAAAATCAGCCAGTGAATATTAAGTTATTTACTGAAGTCAAGAAAGCAATCTTGATTTGTTCCAATCATGGATATTTTTCCTTGCAGTTAACTGAAGTCTACTATAAACAAAGAGGGTAAATATGATGCCACAGTAGCACACAGTGATGTATCTCTAAATAGTGGTTCTATTTGAAACCAAGGTCATCCCCCTTGATTACTGCCCCTTATTAGCATGCTAGGGGGTGCAAGAATTTATCCCAAAGCCTCCGAGGATGTTTCAGCACAAGATGAAAGGGAGAAGTGCAAATACTGTTACCCGTGTGACAATAAGGGGTGTTTGTTGTTTGACTCTGACGGGTACAGACATGCATTTTGAGGTTCTTGTGGAGGTGCGCCCAAGATCTTGAGGTCTATTTCAGGCCATTTTGTTGTATCTGGTTTCACATAGAAAGCGGAGAAAGCCAGCAGAGTCGTTTGTGCAACTATCATTCACTCAGCTAACCCAGACTGTGTTTGACAGGGGTCCTAAACCTGGCAAGTCTCCTCTGGGTTTCAAAATGAAAAGTTTTGGGCATCTCTACAAGTAGATGAAAGGGTAATGCTTCTGCATGTCACAGTCTTTCCACTTGCCTGCTGGGTGACACTCCAAAACCAGCATTTTGCTGTTGTCTGAGAACATGCTTGGTGGAAAGCCACGGTGCAGAGCAGGTGCGTAATGTGTCACGGGGCTGTCTGAAGCCTGACAAGAGACTGTAACATTTCCTCCAGACCGGCTGCACTATCCTGGATTCAAATCTGTTTAAGCTTCTGTAAATGTGCATTTAAGCATTTCATGAGCGCGTATTTACTCGATGGACCACAAGATCACAAGCTGTCCAAGTCTAGCCTTTGACTATGAACGTAGAGATTGACTAAATGTAGACCTTTTTTACATGGATCTTTGCTTAGGAAAAGAAGTAACTATTATTAATGACAGCTAAACCACAGAAAGAGTCTTTTCTAACAAACTTATTTGCAGTTTTCTGAATTCTTCAATTCAAAATGGAGACTAGGATTCTCATAATAGTAGCAGTGAATTTGTGAATTTGGAGCAGTTCAGCTCCCTGCCAGGCTAGCAATACCAGGACCTGAATTTGCCTCGCTGTCCCTGCCCTGACAGGAAATACATGAAATAGCCTATAGCGCTGAGAAGAATAAAGGCTTTTAGGACAGTCCAATAAATTTGACCTTTATCTTATCCAAGCCTCCAATCCTTCCCAAAGCCCCTGTTTTGTACATTCACCAAAGGTGCTAGTTTGGCCTGTTAGGGAAGAATATGTTCCCAGAGCCAAATTCCAGATGTGAGCACTGTCTGTGTTTGAGATCTCTCTTTCTCCTCGTCTCCTATACAAGATCCATGGGTATGAGAGCTGTCTGCTGGGATCCAGTTAGCAACTGTCTGATTAATTCTTTCTTATGGCTCTTAAGCATTTCGAGAGAACTTGCCAGGGGTGTTTTGCTGGTGTGATTAAGTGGTATCTCCTAGCATTACTTTCTGCTTTCTTCCGAGAGAAAGCACAACATGAAATGTTTGGCTTCAATTGAGAAAAATCCTGTGAGCTGAAATAAAACATAGTTACACAAACCCCTTGGGAAGCCACCAGCTTTCATGAATTCTTGGTGTCAGTAAACTCTGCAGAAACAAAAGCATGTAGCACATTCTCTTAAATGTACTGTGAGAAAGGCATTTCTTCTTTTATTACAAAGGCTGAGCACCTCCTAAATTACACATACTAAAGTCTCACAATAAATGCACCAGGATGTTTCAAACAAGCCTGCAAAAGACTACAAGACAGAGCACTGCAAGCCCTTGCACCACAAACTAACTACCAAACAAGAAGAACTCAAAAAAGCTACCAGGGAACATTAGAAAAGAGAAAGGAAGCTATGTTCAGACCCGACTGAAATGGTCAACTTTACAACACTCAGAGGAAAACACTCCTACTAAAGAGCTACAGATTAATGTTTATTGTTCACATCAACAGTGCTGCAAAATTAAAAGGGCTATTAATCAAACTTCAAAGGACATTCATGCAGTCTTCTGGTAATAATGCAAAGGAGTGCAAAGTTCTTCCAAAGCAAAGTGCTACCATGTTTAAAATTGTTTAAAATTCTCTTTGTGATGCTGGTGGCCCGTCTCCCCATCCAGCCTAAGAGAGAATGAAGACATCTAGAAAGTGATATGCAAAGACCTTCCCCCTAGACTTTTAAGGTGATTTTGAAAGCAGGGGTCACACTAGTGATGGTCTGCATGCCAGAAACAACTCCCATGGCAGATTTCCAGAAGCTATAGCAGCTGCAACTCCCGTGGAGGAAGAAAACAGGAATATACAAAATCTGCAGGGAGGTTCATTTTTGGTTTATAGGCGAACTCATACAGGAACAGGGGTTCCTCCACAGGGAACAGGCAGGCCTAGCAAACTGAAGCATTCAACAAGCATGTGCCGCTGTTTATATTCCAGATGCCTCTTACCAAAAATTTGTCCCAGGAGGAGCAGGCAGGCTTTGTGGAAAGGTGAAACAGCACAGAGAAGGGCAGAGGGAGTAAGATGATTGAGCTGAAAGCGAAGCTGTGGAAACAGGGCTTGTGGGTCTGATAAACTTCTGCAGTTTCAAGATATAGGCTACATATGAAAACGTGAATCCATTGCCATCTGTGCCACACCACATGGACAAATAAGCAACTTGATAAAGACGAGTCAGCCGGAGAACAAGTCGCTGTGCGTATTGGCACAGCTAGGAGTCAAATCAAGGCCCAAGCCCCCAAACAGGGCAGCCGCCTTCTCAGACGTGTTCCTGCCTCAAAGGAAACAGTGGTGGGAGCATCTTAAACGTATCGGGGACACCTTTGGTCTCCTGTGGCTGTGTGTTCAGTGCTTTAAGAGAGTGGTTTCAAAACAGTAAGGCCATGTGACAGAGAGGGAAGAACAACTCATCAGATTAAAAAATTCCCTTTTTGATTCTGTCCTTACTGATAAGGCAGGGACCATTTGTGTTGCCCCATGATCCTGGGGAAAAGGCTGCGTGATGTTTGTCAGAATTGCTTCAACTGCAGCTACAGCCGAACTCAACAAATACTTTTAGCCAAGAAGCACTTTCATTTGGAGGAATGGGCACAGATGGAAGAGAAAAAGGAGTGAGAAATTCAATGTTTCCATTTTCAGACTTCTTGACAAAGGATTTTTTTTTCACGATTTGCCTAAGTTTAGTCTTTGAAGGATCTCAGTAATGACAATTAAACAAAATACCAGGAGACAGAACAAAACTATTTTGGTCACCTAAATCAATATTTTTTACAATTATTGTTTTTCTTTTATCAAGAAAATAATATAATCCCAACTGGAGGAAGAGACCCGGGGGGGATGGGGATGGGGTGTTGGCTTTATTTAGGCTCTGTAGACAAAGCAAAACTCAGTTCTTCATGCTTTCTTACTCTCAGTGTGTTGGCATTTTTAGGATACAAAATTCTAGTGTCCTGCCCTTCTTCTATGCAGAGCGTATTAACAGCACTCTCAGATCTGCTCTCTTGTAAAACAGAACTGAGTTTTAACATCAGACAATCCTAAAATTCATAGGCAGGACTTTCTTCCCATTTTATAATCTCAAATGGTAATGCATAAATGGAGTAGAAGGGCAAGAAAAATTAAAACAGGTGTGAAACACTGGTAGAGAAAGAGCCAGTAGAGTTAGAAAGGTCTTGTAGCCATGTTATTTGAAAAACTTATCCAGGATGCTGCCTCCAATTTATGTTTATCTTCCAAACCAGATTTTAACAATATTTACTTATATAACTGTCCTCCCTTAAGGCTCCGGCTGAACTACTGATTCATTTGAGGCCAAGGTTCAGCGAGCATTAGATAGACACAGATAATAAGAAGGCAAGATAAATTGAGCCTAATGATAAGTTGGGGATGACACATGCTGAAAACCACTGCTGCTGCTGCTGCTGCTGCCACCACTGCCTGCGTCCTCGCAGTCTCCTCTGGGGGGGCACACCACCTGACCAAGGGTATCATATATGAAACATAAAGATGTGACGGCATAACAAATTCCCCTTTCATCAGAGCACGACTGTCGGTCCGGGGTAAGCTCTGCCAAGGAAACCTGCTGCCACCAGCCCCAAACTCCTCTGCCTTGTATTCCAGGCCACTAGCAAGGGATTTTCTGTGTGCAGCAGTGGTGACTTTATTCAACTTGTGCTGCATGTGACAAATGTTTCCTAAAGACAAGAAAGGGTAAGTGCAAAAACGAAAAGGCTTGCGGAGAACTGCACAACACTGGGCAGGGTATTACACAGTCAACACTGAAGCAAGAGGCATTGCAGGTTTGGGAAATCCCTCAGTCTTGATCTCATTTAAAGAGAGCCTTAGCAAAAGCTCACTGAAGGAATCAGGAGGTTTTCTATTATCTTTAGAGTGCTGTATCCAGTCTCTCTGGAGGATTTAGACGAATGCAGGTGAATGACGCAGTTAAAAACCTCACCTATATAGTAGTAAAATCAGTGCAAGCAAAGGCTATTACCCTGATCTACTGTGCACAGCAAGGTAATGTAAGAAGGAAGAACTGACTTGTAACTCTTAGATCAGCAGCTGAAAGAGAGTGAACACTAATTTCAACTTTAACTTGTTTCTTTAATCATGTTTCCAGGTTAGGGATTGCCCATTAATAAAAGTGACAACAAAAAATCTTTGCAGACTTTGAAGAAAACAGAGTTCTTTAATCTGAAGAAGTTATTTCCCAAAGCTACCTCTAGCTTAGGGAGGCAAACTCTCCTGGCTTCCTCCATCATAACAAGATCCTCTCTGGGGCAATTCAAAGCAATTAAAGCCCAGCTCTGATCTGCTGTTGACTATAACAGGAATTTAGGAGGTGAGCTTTTGAAAATATCCTTCTCAGACCTCATCTGGCTGAAGTATGGAGTTGAATAGACTGTGAAATGGAAGGGATGAACAGAAAATTTTGCCTCATAAGCGTCCCAAAGAGGTTCTCTTGTTCTTAGGAGGGAGAAGGGGGGAGAAGAAAAAAAAACACATTAAAAACCTCACAGAATTGGAGGCATTATATGCAGTGCTTGCCTACTTATTTCTGGGGATTATCTTCAGAAGCAATAGACATTCAAATCAGCTGTAACCAGATTATTCTTCTTAAAAATTTGTATTACAACTACACCTGGGGGCTCCATCTGTGATTATAATTGATGCAGGCACTGTAAAACTGAAGCATAAAAGAACCTTAGGCACAAAAAAAAAAAGTTTATTGTCTAACAGAGAAACCAGACAAAGGGAGGGAGAAGAAACAAAGATGAAGAGGGCAAGGTTGCACCACAGGCCAGTGAGAGAGGAGAGCAAAGGTCCCCAGCGCCACCTCATTGCCTTGTCTAGTAGTCTGTATGCTGCCTCTCTCAATGAAACCCAGGATGAACTAGTGTTGGCAAGAACGCTCCAAGAAATGCTATATTAAATAAATTACTAATATTTGTCCTAGAGCATTGTCATTAAGGTTGAAGGGCATTGGAAATCAGGTTTGGAAGACAGAATAGCGGTAATGTAGAAGCCTTCATCCACGTGACTCAGAAAATCAATTTCAAAGGATTGTACTTTCATAGTCCAGGAAATTGGCCAAACAGTAGTCCAAATATAAAGTAGCCACACTGGGAAATAAGAAACAAAAAAGGAGGTGAGGAGCAGAAGGAGCCAGAGAAGCCCTCAACCCCAGCTTCTTCCAAGTGTGATAGTACACAAACCTGCATGGCAGCAACAGCTTTGCTTTTCAAACCCTTTCATTCGCAAATCCAAACAGACATTGAAAAATGACTTTGTACCAGCCAGCTAGGAATTGAGGGCTTGAGAAATGGCTACTTCTCAAAAGCCTCCAGCATTTCGCCCACCCCACCCCAAATGAAAATGAACAGGAACTGGGCTCCTAACTGAGCTTGAAAATTTTACCTAAAGACAGTAGATATGAATAGAGCCAGCAGGCTGATGAGTCATTCAGGTCAGCAAGTCTCCATGCAGAGAAAATTAGATGTCAGCAAAGTCATAGTTTTCAATATGCACTGGTTTAAAATTAGATATTAGTCTTAAAAACTGAAAAGAGTTTCTTTTTCTGAATAAGCAATAGGTGTCACTGTATAAATAGCCAAAGCCTTTTGAAAATGCAAGAATGTGAATAGAGTAGATAAGAGTAATTAACTTACGTCAAGTCTGTAACGGCATTCAGATTAATATTAGCTTCAACCTTACTTCACTCAAACTTTCCCCCAGATAAGTCAGTTAATGGCTGAGTTAGGGAAATAAAAATTAGAAGATGAGAGTAAGAGCAATAAAGGCAGCAGACAACTCCTCAGAAGCAAGACATGAGAGCACATGAATGAAGGGAACACATTCATCCGCAGGCAGGGAAGACAAAGCAGTCAAATAAGAACACTTGGACAGCCAAGTAATACAAAGCAGGGAACACACACAAGGCAAGGAAATTCAGAATAAAAAGCCTAGGCGAAATATGTGATACAAAGAAACAGAAAGCAGTTGAGATATTCATGCAAAGGGGCATGTCACAGTAATTGTCTATCATTATGTACATAATTTCTTCCCTGAAGAAAAGATTAAGTCAACATAGATATAAAATAAGAATTTAGCAGCTGGCTCAGACAATACCTGACAAAGAAGTGGTTATAAAGTAAATTAAAAATACCTTACTAGTAAATTATATAGCCCACTCAAATACACAGAGGAACAGCAAATGTTAAATAAGAGTCGTCACAACATGCATTTGTCAAGTAGATGTAGAATTTGGCGTCAGATTGTTTAAGAAAATACAGAATTTGGGGAAAATAAACAGACAAACAGTTTACTGTGCTACAACAAGGGAATTCATTGGGACAAGCTGTCACGCCAGCAGTGGGTAGGGATGTCAAACATGCAAATCCTGTTATCATATGACTGCCCTCACCTTCGTTGTTCAACTCTTGAACGCTTTGTTGTCTGGCTTGCAACAACCACCCTCTCACTCTGTTTTATATCAGACTTACTGGTACCTGATGCCCTACTACCTTGCCCTGAGACAATACCTTCTTGTCAAATCAGACATCAAAGCAGCATGGTGCCCAATTCCCAGGAGAGATGAATGTCCCTAAACCAGCTGCAGAAAGGGATGCTTTCCATGCACAGGTGAAAAGGTGCACTGCCTGAACTATGTTGGCACCATCCAGCTAATTGCCAAACTAAGTTAATAGCGATAACTAGCAAGCATCAGCTCTGCTATCCAAGATGGAGTATTTAACATGTGGAAGAGTAGCTTGCAATATCCCCACGGTGGACTCTGGTTTCCAGGCAGACAAGAAAAAACCTAATCCTGCAAAGTGCTGCTGGCACTAAAGCCCACAGCAACCAGACCCAAAGATCAAGGGACTCAGCATTTTCCAAACCAGGGCAAATAGAAGCCTAAGACCTTTATATAAAATCAAGTATTTTCTGAATGGATGGAGAAAAGCAAGATGCTAAGCTTCTCCCTTATGTGTGGATCCACAGTCTGAATGTTGGTTGTGCGCTAAACAAAATTGGTCAGGAGCTTGCCAACAACATAAGAACAGAATAAAATTTCTCTTAAAAATGTGAAAGATGGGCAAACATTCAGATCCTCAGCCACTTTGGTAGCAGCAGTGGCATCAATATTAGGCCATTTTCAGGGGATATCATAACAGGTGTATTTTTTCAAGAGACTAATGCCAAGAAGCATCACATTGCTAGGCATAGTGCTATTAAACGTCTAGACAACAGTCTATTGCTGTTCCAGGGGACAGTGGCAATGGGTAGCACATTTCTATCCCCATTGCCCTACTGTCCTTTCCTCCTGCCTACCAGATCTGACCTCTCTGGAAGGGACTCGTCACTGCAGACCCCGCTCCATGGCCAGATGGGCCTTGGTGCCCCTGCACCAGCACAGCATCATCTGAGCCCCCTGAGCCCATTGGCCCCACACAGCAGCTGTGCTCCCCTCCTGCTCGGAGGAGAAAGAGCATCTGTGAAGAAAGGGAGAGGAGGGGCAGCAGGGCTGATCCCCCAGCCCTTGTGCACCCTCTCTTTGCAGAGAGACTGCGGAGAAAGTAGTGGCCCAGATCCACAAAAGGGTCAGGGAGAAGACAAGTTGAGGTGGGACTGATTAGCGAAGAGCAGAGTCAGGCTACACTGCCCAGGACAGCTCACACAGGGCACAAAACCAGTGTCTAGAGTATCAAGAGAGTAATGTTGCTCTCCCATGCGTGCAGGATCCTGATGCTAGCTGGTTATCCCTTTCTGCACGTCATTGCTGCAATGTGGGAGTTTGAAGTTCAAGCCCCTGGTCTGAGTAATCTGAAACACAGATTAAATCATTTCTGAGGAGTCCCTTAGCCTCCAGCCTGTAGTGTGAGGATATCCTACATTCTTTTTCTTTCATCTTTCTGTTTTTTAAATCATCTTTCTTTATTTCTCAAAAATTCTTCATTACAATGCAAAAATGGCAAACATTGAGATCTCAAGAAAATCCTTTTTTGGCAAAACATATTGATGACATTTAAGTTCATTATCAGAATTCATTGGAATTTTAATGTAGCTAAGAGTATTCAATCTCTACTGATGTTTAAATGTGTATCGTGTAAATGTACATCCTAAATATAAACACTCGTATATTTATGAGTGTTTTGCATGCAGTTTTGGCCTATGGAAACAATGACATGTGGATTATTCTCAAACCGGATGGATAATGAAAACCCAAACTTGATCTCACGGATTATATAATATTGGTTGTATTATGAGAAAATTGTTACAAACAGGAAGTTCCCTGCTGAGGTATCCATAACGTATTGGGCTTGCATGGCCAGGTTTTGGTAGTGGGGGGTTGCTACAGGGGTGGCTTCTGTGAGGAGATGCCAGAAGCTTCCCCTATGTCCGACAGAGCCAATGCCAGCCAGCTCCAAGATGGACCAACTGCTGGCCAAGGCCGAGCCCATCAGCAACGGTGGTAGTGCCTCTGTGATATAACATATTTAAGAAGGGGGAACAGCAATTGCAGCTGGAGAAACAACTCCGCAGACACCAAGGTCAGTGAAGAAGGAGGGGGAGGAGGTGCTCCAGGCACCAGAGCAGAGATTCCCCTGCAGCCCGTGGTGAAGACCATGGTGAGGCAGGCTGTCCCCCTGCAGCCCATGGAGGTTAATGGTGGAGCAGATATCCACCTGCAGCCCACAGAGGACCCCACTTCGGAGCAGGTGGATGCCCAAAGGAGGCTGTGACCCCATGGGAAGCCTGGAGCAGGCTCCTGGCAGGAGCTGAGGACCCGTGGAGAGAGAGGAGCCCACGCTGGAGCAGGTTTGCTGGCAGGACTTGTGACCCTGTGGGGGACCCACGCTGGAGCAGTCTGTTCCTGAAGGACTGCACTCGGTGGAAGGGACCCACGCTGGAGCAGTTTGTGAAGAACTGCAGCCTGTGGGAAGGACTCCCATTGGAGAAGGTCATGGAGGACTGTCTCTCATGGGAGGGACCCCACGCTGGAGCAGGGGAAGAGTGTGAGGAGTCCTCGCCCTGAGGAGGAAGGAGCAGCAGAGACAACGTGTGATGAACTGACTACAACCCCCATTCCCCGTCCCCCTGTGGCACTGGGGGGGAGGAGGTAGAGAAAATCGGGAGTGAAGTTAAGGCCAGGCAGAAGGGAGGGGTGGGGGGAAGGTGTTTTTAAGATCTGGTTTTATTTCTCCTTATCCTACTCTGATTTGATTGGTAATAAATTAAATTAATTTTTTTCCCCAAGTCGAGTCTGTTTTGCCCATGACGGTAATTGGTGAGTGATCTCCCTGTCCTTATCTCGATCCATGAGCCTTCTGTTATATTTTCTCTCCCCTGTCCAGCTGAGGAGAGGGAGTGATAGAGCGGCTTTGGTGGGCACCTGGCATCCAGCCAGGGTCAACCCACCACACATGCTTAATAAACTGAAAATTCTTCATTTCCAATGGAGTAGCAAGAAAACGTGGGAGAACATTCTACTAACACGCACTATTGGATGCCAAGCTGTCCACTGGCAGCAGAGACATGTGTAACCTGCATGTGCAGATCTCTGCAGTTACACGGAGCCCAGAGCACATCAGAGAGTCCATCCATTCAGAAGTACAGGGCTGTGACCCAAATGCAGAAAATTATCTCAATCTTGATATAATGGGGGCCTTTCAGCTTTTATTAAAGCCAGTTTACTTACCATGCCTAAAACTGGCAGTATGTACAAATAGCTGCTATGTGGCTAATAGAATTTCGTACTAATAAATGCATCACCAGGAAAAGAGTTCTGGCAACTAGTGATCTACACTGATGTGATCAACAAGGCATTTTGCATTGCTTATGCAGGAAGACCAGCTATTCTGAACAGCAGCAGCTGCAACAGGAATCTAGACAATTATTCAGAAATATTGATTTGTCTCAGAGTGAATAGCTAATCAGAAAAAAATTGCAAATCACAAATTACTGAAAACAAATAAATAGGAAACAATGACACAAATTTATCTTAAGCAGAGGTAGCTGACTGGTGACTCAGATGTTGAAGGAAATCTACAGAAACAGGTGGTTTGAGGATCCTTCTCATAGACAGCTGATGACAAAATTATAATCAAGAATCTGACATTTCTAATTGTACACATCCAACATCCAGATATTTTTCTATTTAGTCTGCTTTCAGGGATGTCTGCCATACCTTTTTCACCTGGTCTGAGTAAATGACTACAATGAAAAGACCAACTGCAAGTGGTATGAGTTTAGTGTCAACTCTCAAGCTTACATTCACACATCATCAGTTACAAGTATCAGTATATTTGTTATCTAAAAAGAGATTCTTGGGCTTCATGACACACTCCAGTTAGTTCCCTATGAATACAAAATCAGTACTTAAATGGCTCATATCAAAAAGCAATAAAATCTATAGCTAGCAGTAGAAATAGAGATGATGGACAGCTTTTTACATGTGTTAATTCACTCAAAGTGTATATCAAACACACAATCTGTGCTACCACAATTTGTTAAACCAGCCAGGAATTAGAAACTTTACTGAAGAGTGTATTTTTCCAGGTCACAATTATCATTATTTATTAGAGCTACTGAAACCTCTGATGGCAACTATAAAATATGCTCATTTTTTAGTATTTCAGAAATGTTATGTAAAGCATCTATTAATATTATGTAACCATTTCAATGGTGCAATGTGATGGAAAAAAACAGTTAGCTAGAAGCTAAATAACGAGTATTTCATGTCTTTAAGAAAGCTCAGCAGTAGACAAACAAACAGCTTTTTGTTTCCAGTGCAAAACATCAAACATCTTGGTATTTTCACAAAAAAAAAAATCTGGGAGTAGCACACAGTACCCCCAAAAGTTATGTGTTACTAAAACAGATGTTCTATGCATATTTCAGTAGACCCAATTTGGGGCTTTTTGAAAGCAAATCTGGAAATACAAGGCTAGTAAGTTGCTATACTCTGTTCAGCCAGGGTTAAGGTACAGCTTCGGCTTGTGGCTGCCCTCTTGCCCAACAGCTCCTTTTTGTAGCCACCACCTCGAGGCCAGACTGCTGCTCTATATCTGGGTGTGGGACTCTGCCTGGGCTTCCCAGGCCCCAGATCTCCTGTGAGCTGCACAGGTGCCACCTCAATGCCGTGGTGGGACCCAAAGCTACGTGCCAGCCCTCCTCCCCAGCCCCTCGGGGCCCTGCATGGGAGATGCTGTTGCCACACGGCACAGCGGGGGAAGGAGCTGGGCTGAGCCTGTCTTGGGGGGAGCAGAGCCCAGGGCCAATTGCCATGGACCCCTGTCCTGGTTTCAGCTGGGACAGAGTTAATTTTCTTCCTGGTAGCTGGTATAGTGCACTGTTTTGGATTTAGTGTGAGAATAATGTTGATAACACACTGATGTTTTTAGTTGTTGCTAAGTAGTGTTTATACTAAGTCAAGGATTTTTCAGCTTCTCATGCCCAGCCAGCAAGAAGGCTGGAGGGGCACAAGAAGCTGGGAGGGGACACCGCCAGGACAGCTGGCTCAAACTGGCCAACGGAATATTCCATACCATATGACGTCATGCCCAGTACATAAACTGGGGGGAGCTGGCTGGGAGGGGCGGATCGCTGCTCAGGTACTAACTGGGCATCGGTCAGCGAGTGGTGAGGAATTGCATTGTGCATCACTTGTTTTGTGTATTCTAATTCTTTAGTGTTATTATTGTCATTTTTTTATTGTTATTATCATTATTTTCCTTCCTCTGTGTCCTATTAAACTGTCTTTATCTCAACCCACGAGTTTTTGGTTTTGGTTTTTTTGGGGGGGGGGGGGGGGGGAAGAGGGGAGAGTGTCGATTCTCTCCCCCATCCCACTGGGTGGGGGGGAGTGAGCGAGAGGCTGCGTGGTGCTTATTTGCCAGCCAGGGTTAAACCACAACAACCCCAAAACGGGGGTCACCACCTCACTCTTCCCCACCAGAAACCGACCTTCAGAACTCTTCTCCCAATGAGAAGTGTCCTGCAATTCATCAGAAGAAATCCCCTACGCTTTTCTCTCCTGTCTGAATACTCCCACCCTCAATCTCCAAGTGAAGCTCTAGGTACAAAAGATGACCCACAAGTGGCTACTGGCAGCTCTGATAGCTTATATATCTTACCCCTTTATTAAACTTTTTTTCTTGCATAATCACCTAGAGAAGCGCCCTTAGGTTTTTGAACCATTCTTCCAGACCTACTTTTGCCAGCACATAAATATCTATAATTTTTATCCCAGTTTTTCCCCCTCGGGTTATACCAATTTGAACCTCTTTAAATCAAGAGACCCATTCCTTCCTGAAATATTTTGTTGACACAGTTGTCAATGTCACTTAAGTCAGAGAAAAATGGAAACAAAGTGTCATATATTTAAAATTCTGGGAGGTAAAAAAAAAAACAACCAGCAACCTGTGGAAAGGAGGCATGTTAAAATATGTGGGAAGGAAGGGCATTGGGTAACTCTTCAAAACACAATGAGATCCTACTGGAAAATTCTGCTGACTGCTACACTAACTTACAGCAATCCTTGTATACCGTAGACACCTGTCACCGTCCACCTCGTACTCATTTTTGTCGCAAGCTTCTCTATCATGCTAACATTGCCTGAAATGACCCTCAGTTGCTCCACAGCTTTAAACTTAGGTGGTGAACACTAACGTGTTATTGAAAATCACAGCTCTGCTACACTCAACAGGGAGGCATTTTCCACCTAGACTTCAAAATATTTTATCTCACTGTTCCTCTAAAACACACATCTCTACACATTCACTGCTAACATGGCCAATACCTTCCTAATAATTTAATCAGTCTGACAATCAATATTCATTCCCATTGCTGGGTTTTCCCATTTTCAGGCAGTGCTTACTTATTTCCAGATAACACTGGATGCTTTGGATGCTTTCTTTTCCAGGTGTGAGGTCTGAAGAAAAGTGTTGCAGAGTCAGTGATAAAATATCTTGCTAGTTTGTTAAGACGACGTATGACTTCTGAAAATACAATGGAGTTGAGATGTTGTCTGCCATGCAGACACTCCCATAATGTACTTTGGAAAGGGCAAGTGGGACCGCAGGTATGACATGATCACTTTTCTTCCATGTACTGCAATAACCTTGACATACAAAAGACATTTTGCTGATAAACACAGACTAAGCTTTTGCCCGTGCGGAGAGTAGAGCATGGTTATTCTCAGGAGGTAGATCAGACCTCAAATTCCAATACCCTTTAGGTCTAGATAAGACATGTCCTTAAGCAAAACTTCCCCAAATCTGTCACCCTTGGGTGAATGTTATTCAGCTTTTCCCACAACTACTGAGTGCCAGCTCCCACGTCTATTTCTGTCTTCTGTCAAAATCAGCGCCACTGGGGAACAGAAAAGCAGTTTCTGCAGAGCTCGAGTGCTTTCTAAATGCACTTCCCAGGCATGCTTCATGAAAAGCTATCTAGAAGAAGCCAATTAAGTAAATAAAAATAGTATTGGGTCTAAGTTAAGTTAATCATAGCTTTCTCATTGACTTAAGGGAAGAAAGATCAGACTCCCACTTGCAATTATCATACTGAATACAAGTGGTGTTTCACACCATCTTCTTTTTAACTCCTGTTTATTAGACATTGCTAAATGTCAATTAATAGAGTTTCAGCAGTGTTTTCTCTCATCAGGTAACGTCATCATTAGTACAAAATGATCCAACAACAAATGCACCCTGTTCTTTTAGCCTGATGCTTTGAAAGAGCTTAGAAAATAGTCACTTGGAACAGCAAGGCAGAATATGCACCAGATGAATGTGTGTGTGTGGTTTGGTATTACGGACTTTTCTCTTTTCTTTCTCACAATTCTGTCTAAATGAAACTTCCTTTGGGAAGCTGGGTTTCCAGTTTTTGCTAACCCTGATTTCTGGCATGTCAGAGCAGCATACCACAAACGGTAACACAGATTAGGGCACTCTCACGTGTCCCAGACAAAACCCAGGAAAACAATGACAATTTAAGAAGGGGAGGAGGACAGACTGGGGGAAGGTGCTCTTTGGGGCTGTGACATACTCTGAATCAGCTGTAGGTTGAACTTACCTGGAATGAGTTCTCCAAAAAAGGTCAAAAGGCTTTGAAATTCAAGCCAAACTTTATTCAAATGAAGACCAGAAACTTAACTTCTAAAAGAGAAAAATTCAGAGCAAGCATGGAAGGCAGAGCAGTCCCACTTCCAGGGCATGACCCCATGACCTTTTGAGAGGCTGTAACGTATAGCACACAGAGCACACAAATGAAGCCGGTATCACCGATCAAAGGGACACTTCAAAACCTGGTAGTAGGTTCTGGTAAAGACGCTTCCTGACTTCAGATTTGTAGCTGGGTCTCCTCCCCATCTTTTTCCAATCTGGAAGGGGTTTCGTTGCAACTTGTACCCAAGTTATGGACATATTCATATTTCTCAGCCACTTCAGAAGGCCTCCTTTGTTGTTGTTCCTGCCCATCCAGAAGTGATAAGGAAAAAATGTGGGGAAGAAAAAAAAAAAAATCCACCACATCTTATTATCTGATTCCAGGCACACCATTAGTTTCCACTAGCAACCTTGCTTATGTACTTCAAGCCAGCTTCACAGGACTGTTTCTAGGAGAAGACACTCTATGTCTACTAAGAATCTTATTTCACAGCCAAGCCTTCCAGAGTACTTTCTTCTTTTCCTTTTCACTTTTTTTCATGAAACTGATCCTTGCCCACTAGTATCTGCTCTTGAGAAGACCCATACAGCTAGGGAAGCAGTACATTACCAAACAGTCATGTGAGGAAACCTGGACTTCAGAGCACACTGCTTCTTGCTCAGGTAGTCACTCTGCTGGCAGCATTGCTTCCCAGATTCATATGGTACGGTCTGTGCCAAGAGGCAATCTCTTTCCCTATGAACCTTAACTCGCTTACCTCTGCATGTCACAGCTGCAAACATATTCCCAAACTAATCACATATTCTAAGTAGAACAGGTAGGTGCAATTGTATAAAAAGGGTTAATACTAATTAAAGTACAATTTTCCTACCTCTATTTAGCTGTTGCCAAAAATAAGTAATACACAGGAGTCTCATTTTTAGAAGAACTGAATGGACACAGTAAGCTTTAGTAAAGCCAAAAGTTGATAAAACAACTGCAAATACAGTGTAATTCCACTGTGCTGAGGAAAACAAATAATCATAATGCCTGCTACATTTTAAATAGCACTTGTTATCTGTAGAACTCAGAGAGGTCAATATCACAATATTGATATCAGCTGTTACGTTGTCAGAAGCCCATTACCAGATGGCAGTAGGAAGGGAATGTAGCTTGCTCAGTGCCCTCTAGTAGGTTATTAGCAGAGCTGTGAATAGAAGCAGATCTGAAGTGTCCTAGTCAAAAACTGTACACACTTGGCTGCCTAGCAGCTCACAGAGCTAGGATTCATAATTCTGCTTTATCCTTTAATAAACAGAAGCTTTATCCCAGGATTACTAAGCACTATGATAGTAATTAAGAGAGGGTTTCTTTAAAGGACAAATGTGAGTTAGGCACCTTTTAGTTTGCAATAAACGCTAAATGCCCTATTGCTTTCTTTGCCTTTGCAAATCTCTTCTGATCCCACAAGCGATGGGATTAACAGTGCTATTTTTCAGCTGGGAAACAGAGTACAAAGGAGAACATGCCCAAAGTCAGCGAGTCCCTGACCTTTACCTGGGGAGGAATCACAGGGCTGGGAACAGCATCCCCTGCTTTACAGTTAGACAACACCTCGCTCCATTGATTTCATGTACTTTTTCCAATTCATTAACTAAAAGCGAGTCATTACCAAGAATAGAAAATAAATAACTTGCACTGCTACTTTTCTGGTTCTAATAGCAGTCCTTTCCCAAAGGACAAAGCATGATGAGCTGAAAATTATACACAGAGATAATATGCCAAGAGTCTCGGGCTGGGCCAGGTTATAAAGAGGGTACAGTTTAGCATAATGCCACTTTTTAGTACCAACTGCGGTAAAGATAGTAATCTGACAAGATGACAAATTCTGTTGAAATGAAGATATTATAAAAGGGAGCTCTTAAGCAGCATGATTAAGACATCTAATGTGAACCTAATATATGTACATGCACAAACAGGCGTATATATTGTCCAAAATCTTCAGCTTGTCTAAATATCTGAAGACAAAAGCCAAGTGATGCCAGATGGAATCGTGGCCCACAGTGTGGATTTGCAAAACTGCCGTATTCTCATCCCACCTTACTCCTCCTCGAAACAAAGCGAAGCTCTCCCATTTGCAGGCTGCTCTAGTAATGGTCTCTCGTGTCATTTTGACAATCTTGAAAGATGCAGTAGTGGTTCCTATTCATCCGTTTTGATGATATGCATTGTACCAGCCACCACAAGTCTGCTCCTTCAGTTCCCTCTTGGCTCTGCCCCAGGTGCTCACCTCCTGTGTCCTCCTGCCTGCTCCCTGAAGAGCCCTGCGCCAGGTCCCCAGGAAACTCCTGCGGCCAGTCAGTGGGTCACCACAAGGTCCTTTGTGCACCACGTAGGAGTGCAGAGGTCGGGTTCTCACCCCCAGGTATTTCACCGCTCCGGAGCCCAGCTCACCCTTATTCAAGGGGTTAAGGATAGCCCGATTTACGTCCTCGAGCTCTGGACAAAATCTCTACCCTTTCAACCTCAGAAATCTAAAACTGCTGAAACAAGAAAACAATCAATACTTGTGGATCAAAACCAGGCATATATTAAGCTCTTTCTGGTCAGCAGATGGCAAACTGTACCACGGTAGGATCTCATTATCCCAGTGGATAATTACAGGCAGGTTAACACTGTCACATGAGACACAAGAGCTCTGCTTTGCTGCCTGGAGGAGCAGTGTTTATAAACCAAGGGAGGAGATATTTCTCTGTGGTACTGACTGGCTTTCAGTCAGGAGTTCTGCATTTACAATCTGGGTGCTTTGCTTAAAGAGAGACAAATTAAAGAATTCAAGTAGAGAAACAAAGTAGCTGGAAAAGGCCCAGCAATGTCAAGGATTGATGATTTTCAGCAGAGGAGAGGAAGACCGAGAGGAGACATTAACATTTTACTAATGGACAAAAAGATGCTTTAAAGAAGACCAGGATAAAAAATTTTCTCATTAGCACTGAAGATAGAGCAAGCAGTAATGAGCTTAAACTGCAGTTGTGAAAATTTAGGTTAAACAAGAGAAAAAATTTTATAACCATTAGAATAAGCAGCTAAGGGAGGTTATGAAACCAGGAACCATGAAGGTACTTAAAGCTAAATAAATACGCATATATTAGAGAGAATTTACTGCCACTCTGCTCAGATTTTACTGCCCTGCAATAGACTGGCAAAATAGGATTGAACCTCATTTGTAAATGGACTGAGGCCTTCTTACATAAAAAGAAGTATATCTATCCATGGACTCTAGTTGTAGTGGTTATTCCCATGACTGTTTTCACAGAAATAATGGAGGTTTTACTGGCATTGGCTTCACATTGCACCTCCCAGAAAGAGGAGCTTGCTAGGGACATTGACGGCAGTTTCAGAATCCAGAAATCTAGTTTGCTTTCGGACACCTCCAGCGCGCTCATCCTCCCAAGGCAGGCAGGAGTCTGCAGCCCGGTGTCGGCAGTGTCAGCAGCGGCAGCAGAATGGACCAGGAACTGATCGGTAAGAGTTAGTGAGTGCAAACGCACACACAAAAAGGGGAACACACCTTTGAAACAAGGAGCAAGGGGACCTATTACCAAGACACAGAGAGCAGCAGGTCCTGCTGCCTTTCACAATTGTCATCATTTTAAAATTTTGAGTGTTGCTGGAGGTAGTTACAGCTAAACCTGAAGATCATAAGGGGCTTTTCCTACAGCATCTAGTCTCTTCCAAGGCATCTAGAAATAGGCAAATCCCAAATCTGAGAGGACATACAAGATTTCAGGTCAAATTTTGCAAACCAATGAGGTTAACAATACAAGCCCATAGACCTTTGGGTAGTTGTTCATCATCAAAATGAATATAATGTAAAAAGGAACCACTCATAGCTGCAGGAATGCCATTGCATCTGGTTCCACTTTTCACAGCTCTTCCCTCCATTCTTGACTTCTTTATTCCTTTTTTATAGTTTCAACTTTGCAGACAGTGGGTCATTTGGTAAAAAGTAAGAACACTAAACCCAACCTTGCCAAGGTCCAAAACAATTTGAACATGATGTTGCTGGCATTCTGCTTTTGCCGAGGCTAGTGATGTAGGATCAGGCCTTTAGCATCCCTTCCTGCCACAACGCCTGACGGTCTGCCCGGTCTAACTGCTCTACATCCCCAGGAAACCGAGTAATACCATTAGCACCTTTCGCAAGCAAGAATCAGAAACATAAAGACGAAGGATAACATTTTCAAAACCCTACCTAAAAGCAGGAGCTTTAGTCTCACTGAGAGTCAA
This sequence comes from Gymnogyps californianus, assembly GCF_018139145.2. NCBI lineage: Eukaryota > Metazoa > Chordata > Aves > Accipitriformes > Cathartidae > Gymnogyps > Gymnogyps californianus. The sequence continues at coordinate 144,195,519 of NC_059471.1, forward strand.
TACAGAAATTGTCTTATCATACATAGAAAGATTTTAACTTCCCCTAGAGAATTCTACAGGCAGTGGAAAATAACAGGGATCAAGGAGACAATTATCTGTCCAGCTCTGTAGGTTTTTAGGTTAATTTTTGTTGAACCCTGCTATACGCCACAAATTACTTGCCCAACATTTGCATTACTTTTGCCCTGACAAACTCTTTTCTAGCTGGACAGTTAATAATTGAAACTCACTGAGGATAACAGAGGGGAAGGTGCATCTCAGTCATGACAATCTCCTGGGGTTTGATCCCTGCCAGCAAACATACCTTAAAATGCAGCATTGTTCCAGGCAGGAAATGGGACTTTTTGGTCAAAGAAGAAACAACTGAAGGGAGCTCTAATGGCAGTGTTCAAATACACAAAAAACAGCCGCAGCAAACAAGACGATGATTGCTTCTCCAAGTCCAGAGCTCATAACGGATAAGAAGCAATGAGCTTACATTACAACAAGGGAGATTTAGGGTAGTGATTGTAAAAAATAACTTCCTAATCATGAAAATAGTAAACCACCAGAACAGATTCAGCAGAGGTGGCTGTGGAGACTACCTCCCTCAGCAGACTTTCTAAAGAGAAATTAACTAAATATTTTTTTATATAGTTCAGGTCAGACTTAGACCTTGGCATAGGAGAAAGGACTAGATAGTCTCTTCAAGTTCCTTTCCTAATACTAGCCATGCTTTTTTTTAAAAGCTTTTGGACTGCAATTCTTGCTATCAAGCACAAAGAAGATGATTTACAACCCTTGTGTATCCATCATCACACCCACAAAGAAACCAGCAAACCAACAACCAACCCATGAACAAAACAAGGCACTGCCTCAGCAACCTATGCAAACACAGCAGCCCAGCTTGGCTAGCAGCGTGTTTGGAGGAAATCTACTACTTACACTGAGCAGTGCTCCTTGAGTTATCTTGTGGATTAAGATGCACCTGTATAAGCTGTTCTTTTTGTGCTGGGTTCAAACGAGCACAGAATCAGCAAGGCAACTAACAATAATAAGTGAACTTATGCCACTGTTGTTCTCAGCCACATTAGTGCATCTGTGATGATTTGTTTCCTACCTTGCACTCCTTCCTTGCTCCTCTTCATTAGGGAAGTGCCTGATGGTGGGTCATTAAAACGTATTACTTTGATGCATGCTGCAAAGACATGCCAAACAGCTGTGCTGCCCTAGCTAAGTGAGTAGCCTGTTAGCTACATCCATCTTCCCTGGAGACTGCTACTCCAGCAAGGTTGGAAGAACTTCCTCAAGGTGATAATAGAATTATTGCAACTTTTCAAGGGGAGAGTGAGGCAACACTATTCCTAGCTTTGTCAGTCCCTAGTCATCACATCCCTCATCTCATGTCCTTCTGCGTTCCTGCTGCTGCTGGCATTGCCACCTTCCCTCATCCAGCTGTTACTGCTTGTGACCCTCAGCAGGCTCCATACGCATCCTTATCAACCAGCATTAGGGAAGCACGCTAAAAAGCCAGCAGGATAAAAGCCCGTCATCAGGACTTAGGAGTAAGTGTGATAACTGAAGAGGAAGCTTTGCTAGCTAGAGCATAGGAAGTCAGTAAGATGGGACTGCAGGCAGTCTGAGGAAGGTGTTTTGGAGTTTTGCTTCTTTAATTGATGCTACATCTGTGGTTTCTACTGCCTCCTAGAAAAATGGTGGAAATGGGGGTGGGTAAGCCTTGAAAGCAACACCAAGCAGAGAGTTATTGCTGGTATGGCCCTTGGGGATAGTTATTCTCCCCTGTACTTAGCAGAGCCAAGATCTCTGCTGTAAGTGTGTGTGGTAGTGCTTTCCGTGGGGCTGCTCCTGCTCTTGGGAAAGTGCAGTGCCTTGGCTAGGAGCACATTGAGCTCCCTGGGGATTTGGAAAGAGGCAGAACACTGTATGATGAGTGTGTGTAATGACAGTGAAAACGGAGAGATGCTTTTACTGCTTAGTAATGTGAATGAATGTACCCAAGTGCTTCATAGCTGATTAATATGCATGTGTGAGTAGCACTAGGTATATTATCTGAGGGTAAATGGGGCCAGGACAAGTTCAGTGCAGTGATTAAATCTCTTTTTGGATCTAGACCAAAATACGTATAGGACAAATCAATTTCCTCCATCTCAAACCATTCATTTGCCATTCAGCTGTTAAAAGAATTTTTATCAGAGGGATGATATAGATGGAAGAAATGGGGTTTTTTCCCAACATGCCATTCATTTTCTTTTGATTTGTGATTCTCCATCAATTTTATACATATAAAGCCCATCTTAACTAGTGGGAAATGGGGACCATATTTTTCTGGCTCTCCCCTCTTCTACAAAATCACTGTTCTTTCAGAGGTAATGTAATTGATAGAACTCATAATTCCCCAACATTTCTATCTTTTTTTTTTTTTTAATTAAAGAACTTGAGATCCAGTTTCAGACCTCCCTACAGACTTTTATACATCATATTCCTGGTAAGTGAGAGGCTGTTTAGTAATATGAAACCATCTGGATTTTCATTTTTGGTATTACATCCATATATAATGGAATTAAACCTTGAAGCAATCAGTGAATTTGTTTAGAACTGAATATTGGAAAAGGAGGGGGGTTTCTAGATATTGCTTTCATCTTTGACATTACCATATTTTTAGTCTCATTAATTCTGCATAGAAAAGGCAGAATAAGAACTGATAGCTAGAAATAAAAGCCAGAAAGCTTCAAATTAGAAAGAGGGCAGAACTTCGCAAACATTTTCAATAAAGGTGACTACCAATTAGAAAGAAATCACTGGATAACGCGGCAAAATCATTAAAACAAATAATTTCCAGACAGTCCTGAATGCCTGTCTGGAGGGTGAAAGTTAGCTAAACATATGTTATTTAGCTCGACTCAGACTTTTACAAGACAAAATTTTGCCCCACATTACTCAGAAGATCAGAGTAGGTGAAAAACGTGGTAAGGCTAGAATATATTATTATTACCATTTGCAGATACAGCTTTTTTTCATTTAAGAAAAAGGAGAATTCAGCAACCAGAAGCTAGGTCTTGGGGCTGCATTGGAGTGTGTGGTGGGGTGTGTGTATAAGTCAGGCATATGTAATTCCTGTTTATATTATCTGTCCTTTCATTTGAAAAGAAACTTGCTTCTTAGATACCTACGCATGCATTTGCTGTTCCTCCTTATTCCTGTGACTTTATTCTTTCTCCAGCTTTGTTTTGCTCTAGTTCTGACAATATCTGTCATGTCTAAATGAAATGCATCTTCTGTTTATTGTTACCATTGTCATCTGTTGAGACAGTTCCAGCTGCAGCATGTCAAAAAACATGCCCCTTGGATATTTAGTTATGTTCCCTTTCCTGGAGTCTTCAAATGCTGTATAACGAGCTGTCCAGGAAATGCCAGTGTTCATAGGAACCACACTTTTTTTTTTTAATATGATTCTTTACAGATTTTGGATGAATAGTTCATGAACGAGAAGTAATAGGATTAGCACAAAGCTTCCTGTAATTGAACCAATAAGAATTATAGATCACTTTGTTATGCAGCTAAAAGATTATCTTCTCCCATGCATTTAGAAAGGACTGTATTTACTACCTGTCTCTGGGCATTAAGATCCTCAGCCTTCTACATTTCGACACGAAGAGGAACATCCTTGTTGATACACTCTGCTAGTTTTCTATTAATCACTCTTAATGGATACAATTTTAGTATTGATTTCACCGTTCATTTAAATGGGACCAAAAATTCATAGTACAGGGCTAATCCTCTGAACTGTTAAGCTGTAGGAGACAACATAATGCTGAATGCTTTCTTTTTCTGGACACAATTCTAAACTAGGGAAAACTTGTTTTTAAATGTGTTTTTTTTTCCCCTTTGGAAAAAGTGAAGGTTTTTGTTAAAATCACTTAGTTTGAGGGGAAAAAAGAATCAATGGGTGAAGACTACTGCAAGGAAAAACTGAAATGACATTTTATGAATTCCATTCTGAATTTCCTTATTTTACTTTCATTCTCATTGTCTTAACTTTTAAAATTGAGTTATGAAAGTAGCCATGCATAATAAACTACTGATAAATCAAAGTGGCAGTGGCGTGTGCTTTAACCAATTAATATCTTGGACCTGCACAGGCACAAAAAAGACCCATCTGCCTAAATATCAGCAACCCACAGTGAAACGCATATTGACTTCTCTGCTCTCCTTCCAGAAACACAGTTTAAGGGTTAGTGTTTGCCATGCATCAGTTCAATCATTCTATCATCATATCTTTAAAATTGTTAAGGCTGCTACTTTGCACTGACTGAAATTTCTCTGCCTACATCAAAGCCTTCTATTTGTATCATAATTGAAATATTCTGCTCCTGTACAACACAGTGTTTTTGAACCACGCATCAAGTACTTTTGATTACAAAATAAAGGCAACATTTTGATCCTTCAGTGATATGAAAGACTTCATACCCTGTTGCATCCATACAAAACTCACTCCCGTAACAAGTTCCATATGTACCACACGCATGTCTAGTGGCTCAGATGTTTGAGACCTGCAGAAACAATCCTTTTACCTTTTGAGCTATGAAATCACTTACAACATGATCAAATTTTAAAATAACCTGGCATAGTCATAATATTACATCTGTTATAAGTCTTAGGAAAGTTTAAAAAACAATAATATTCTCACACTTCTGTGGTTTCCAATCACTGTTGCTTAATAACTTGCATAAAATAGCATGGAAGACTTATTTTTTTAGTTAAAGCAAAATAATTTAAAGGTATGATAAAGCAATAATTTCACTCTAACATTAAATGTACTTTCATATACAGAGGAGAATGATTCATCTGCTGTGTATTTTTTTCTTTTAAGTAGTTTATACTATCACTAAATTAGACCTACAGCTTACAGCCATTTCCACTTATAATTGATCTTCCAAATCTGGGCTGTTGAAAGCAAGATTTATATGCGTAATAATTAGATATCTCTCTTCCCTTGCTTTAATTTGGTTTAGCAGACAACTCATATTTCGGTGTTAGAGTAATTGAATCATTACTTCTATTTTAGAAAAAGCTGGTTCTTGCAAAGGAGCGCACTGATCACGAGGGTGGTGCAGTATCATGAGTTTTATTTTTACTCACTAATTCAACATCACAGCGCAGCTCTGGCTTTACACCAAGGATGTATTAGCAACACATGGATCCCACCTACTGTTACTTCATCTGTACTTCATCATGCTTCATCTTGCCTGTTACTTCTCTTTTGCACCTTGGGCACCAGTTCCAAGCAAGATGCCCAAGCAATACTGAAAATGCACAAGCTGTCTTATTACAAATGAATTTGTCACAAAGGTCATACCACAGCTCAGTTTCAGCTGTGGCCAAACAAATAATGACATTGCCAAAAGAAAGCAATGTGGGGATACAGTGGCAATATGGAGCTGTTCCACCAGAAAAGCTTGCTAGGAAGACTCTAAATGAGGTCCATACAGATAGGAATAGAAGATGAGGGGAAAACAAACCCGGCACACTTATATTTCTATCACAGTAAATTCCCTCCAGTTTCTAACAGAAAGAAGAAATTATCTCAGCACCTGTTGAATAACATTAATAGAGAGAAGCACTGTTGTGTTATTATTGTCTTTTAGGAGCACAAAAAAATCAGAAACAGCGATACCAAAGAGCATCAAATGTGTCTTGGGCACGGGGGGCGGGACGGGGACGGGAACTTCTCAGAAGGTTTTTCCACAGGGAAGCACTAAGGAGGTGGTGCAAGATCTCACCATGCAGAGAAAAGAGAAAAAAATGGGGAAGCGGTAGCACAAAATATTTAGGGGAAAAAACCAGCACAATCACTCTATCATGATACTTTGATACTACATCATCCTCTCAAGCCCTGTTTTTGAACTAACATAGGAATATTTTTTTCTCTTTATTATCACAGCCATCTCCAAGGAACATACCAGAAAACTCACGAATAAAAATGAGCAAGGTAAATAAGCAGTGCTCAGTACAAATAATTTCAGGTTAAGGTTTTCAACTGAGTTTCAGGACATATCTAGGTGGTGGAAAGCAGCACACCTTCTATAATTCTCTCTTAAAACTACAGGAAAATTAATATTTTTAGTCAGAAGCAGATTTTTTCTTCTAAGTGTTTTTAATCTGAAAACAATGTCACCAGACTATATTTCTATCCCCTGGCTCAGGTCCTCCTTCACTTGCCACTGGAAGCATCCTGGATTCCTTATGATTCACGCCAGCCCACTCTGGCATACCTCTGTCTTGCTGCACTACCGCATATGTACATTTTGTCTTCCCAAAATATTCAGCTACCAGAGATGTGAAGAAGACTTTTGAGAGTCAACTGTAATTTCCCACTGACTACCAGACTTTTTGTTTTGTTTTTAATTGTGAAATCACTAGTGGTTAATTCTTTACAAACTTATGCAAGCTTGTTCATGAAAACAAAGACAGACTGGCTGGAGGTTGTCTCCTGAATCAGCAGAATTGCCACACAGCTATAATCATCTGAACCAACAATTCAGTTTTTCTTCAGCCCTGTATGTGTTCCTTGGACATGTAAATTCATGAAATGTCGATGCTATACTCTCACTAAAGGAGAGCTTTCATAAGGAACTTTCTAATTTGGAAAATTTCCTACTTCAATTAGAATTACTGCCGCAAAGATTAGATCCCATGCTTGCAACCATGATTAACAAGAAAAGGAAATTGGAAGCCTTATCATCCTACTGCCTGCTGTCATCTGTGGGGGATCAAAGCACGTTATCATGGCTCAGGGTGGAAGCTAGAGGTTTCACCGTCTGATTAGCTTGCCTTCTCTTGCAGGTCTGTTAAATGACCAGCTAATCAGAACATAAAACAATGAAAAAGCTATTATCTGGGAGAGGGCAGAAAGGTAATAACAGGATGAAGAAAATATAGCAACAATATTACATCAGAGCTAGGGCATACGCAGTAGGAATAACATTGGCATGAGGGATTTCATGCTTTGTTGAGTGGTATTAATTAAATGTTTGATATGTTTCCCAAGTATGTTTTTCACTTGAGATGACAATTAATTTGTGCCCATTGTTCCCATCTCCAAGTGTCTGCTTTTCACGACAGCAAAACATCTGCCTTGCTCTAGGCCAAACTAATAGGAATTACCAAAAGAATTGTAATTTACCCATTTAGACAGTTGCTGTCAACTGTTTTGACAGTTGAAAAAGTTTCCTATTTTTGATTATCCCAGTAGTCAGTCTTGCACAGCTGACTAATTGCTCCATAAATGGTGTGTTTTACATGAAGGTTCACGCTGCATGGAAAAGAGAAAGCATTCAAGAGAGCTTGATTAGCCAAAAGTAATAGCCAAATGCCCACCCTGGGGACAATCAAACGAGCCAAATCAAAATGTGTCTTTTTGCTTCTTCGTTGACTCTATATGAATATACCATGACTGTGTGTGTGAATATATAAATTCTTGGACAGAATGTTCCATACATACCAAAAGAGTACAAAATTGCTTGTGCTGAAGCACAGGCTGCTTTCCAACCTATGATATTTGTCTATACTAGTTCATCTGCTGTGGCTGCATGGCACAAACCAAAGCTAACTTTAAATTGAAAAAGAAACTTGCTCAGAGTAACTATCTACATTTTTACTTAGTGTCTTGATCAGGTTTTGAAGTCTAGGCTTAGTCTGTGGAACAATCCTGCAATCTAAACGTACCCATTACAATTGATATGACATATGAAATCTGTAAGAATATTAGACTATCACCACATAAAAAAAACTTAATAAGCCTTATGAAGAAAGAAGGAAATAAAAACTTCATGAATTGATGTAATTAAAATGTAACCTTCTGTTAGGATAAAATCCAGACAATGATGGTTCATACTCTATTAAATCTGCATTTAGCACTGGTACAAATGCTTTTGGAATACTACAAGCTGCTTTGCTGCCCACATTTCAAGAGAGCTTTTGAAAAAGTAGAAGACTGAGGAAAGCAATCTGGGAGTTGTTAAAGTATTACCACACATTCTGCAGCCAGTCTTGAGGAGCTCACATTTAAGTTTAGTGAGGCAGCAGGGGCATGATGATCATGGGTCTGCAGATATTTCTGTGAAGGCAAATATGTGCAAATACAGCTTTCTTCAATCTAGCAGGCAGGCACAAGAAGATCCAGTGACTTTACCATGAAGTCAGACGACTTCAGAGTAGAAATGAGGTGCACACAGTTATCAGTGAAGTTATGTCTTATCACTGGAACTATTTCCAAGAATTACTGTGGCTCTCACTGACAAACCATCTTAAAAAATAGACTTTTTAACACTTCTTTGCCATCATAAACACCAGCTGCCTGCTTTGGTTCCCTTCCATCTTATGAAAGTTTCCCTCTGTAACCATCCCTCACTGGGTCACTTCTGTTCAGATAGGTGCAAAGGGACTTTGCAAGCTGGATACACATGATTTCTGAGAGTACAGAGCAACCACTTCTTGGCTGACACTCCCAGTAGACAGCGAGGACTACATGCTGCTAGGGTAACTTACCTGCTGGCCAGGTACCAACGAGCTGGACAAGTATAGACCTCTGTGGTTTCTCGGGAAAGGCTGATCATTGAGTTGTTTCTGGTTTGGGTTTTTTTTTTTCTTTAGGGTTTTGTACCATTTCATGTCTGTAGTCCTCTTTTGAATCCTGTGGTTGCTAACATCACCGATGCAACAACTTTACTCCATCATTTCACTTTTCTCATCTTGCATGGCTTTAGCCCATGTACTTTCTCACAACTCAAAAACAGTTTTCTCAGTAAATGTGATCACGGCCACACAGCACTGCTGAACCAAACCGGGCCTTGGCTCACCACCAGTTAGACCTCTAGGGGAGAGGTTATGGTTCTGCTGGGAGCCCATCTTATTCAAGATGGCTCCCAGGGAAGCAGGGGAAGATGGCCATTACAGACCACGTTTAAGCAAGGCATCAAAAGCAGGACCGTTCAGTGTTCATTACAAGACTTTCCCTGGTAGAGGTCTCAGATATTCCTAGTACCTTAGGTGGGAGTCCTGGAGAGTCAGGGAACCATCCCAGCACAGGGTGCTAAGAACATTCAAAAGTGGTTAACATGCAGGTGTTAAAAAATCCTTAAATTCAGTTATCCCTTAGGTAGGCAGCAAATCAAGAATTCAAGTGGGGTGTAAACTGTGCCACTGAGGGAGCGAGAGCACTGACCTGTTCTGTAAAGCCTGCTACAAAGAGCCTGGCCTGTCAGTGAGAAAATTTTAATTGATCCTTTTCCTCTAGCAGAGCTGCTGTTTCACCAGCAGAGCTGGAAGCACTGCTCACAATACTTGCACACAACCTCCACCTCAGATGACACCACTAAAAACATTTGTCCTCTTATAATCACAGTTTCCCAAGACAAGGTGTGAAGACCATTTCCATGACCCTGGAGTAATTACTTAGTGAAATTACTTACTGAGGCATCCCTGCATCTACTTTACAAGGTAGCAATTTTGCATAGGAAAGCAGAAAAGCACACTCCATAACCAGGTGATAAGCTTGCTTTCAGCTGCTGAGGTTTCACAGGCTGTTTCATACTGATGAAGGTGGCATGTAAACTGATCCTGAATTTTTATTCCAGCACTGACCTTGGTTCTTACAATGACTCAGACAAACCGAGCACATAATTTTCTTTCTCTGGGTAATTGTCTCTTTAGTAACACATTAGTAAGAGTCATCCTAATAAGGTTTGTGGGATTTAGTCAGCAGAATTCAGTCTTCTCCTTGGGAAAACTTGCAGTGAGGTAGCATGGCTAACGTGGTGTTGTAGTTCCCTATGCAGTGTTTAGAGCTGCCCAGGACAGAAGAGGACACTTCCTAGTTAAGAAATGGCCGTGGCTGGAGATAGAAGCACCCATATGAAGCTCCTCTCCCATCACCTGTGTGACACCAGGAGATCACTCATCCTTGCCCATGCAGTGGATGAATAGGGGCACAAAAAGCAGGGGCTGAGCACAGCCGTTCCCTTGCAGGCTGCCTACACACACCATCCACTGCCAGGTGGGACTGTGGGTTAGGGTGCATGGGTGGGAGAGGGAAGGAAGGATCATGACTCTCTTGATCCTTCCTAATGTAGGTGAGTGGTCAATGAGGATCATGCCAAAGACTGATGTGGCCACCACATTCCCCTTGTACACAACGGCTTCTTGTGATCCTCCTAATGCAGTTTTTCTCCTCCAGCTGCCTCCCCTCCCTCAAAGGGCTGTGCGGACCTGCCATGGTCTTGCTCTTTGATTGTGTCATATATTGTCAGCTCTCAGGTCAGCATTTTTGGTACTTTTCTGTTAGCAGGCACAAAAGGAAAATGATACAGATGATGTGTCAAATGAACACAGAGCCAGAGTCCCATTGCTTTCACGTGTGGAGGAGGTGACCTCTGAAAGCAATTGGCTCAATACATTAAAATCAGTCAACCCTTTTCAAGACCTCTTAAAATATTTATTTCTCTATTGTAGGGGGAGTAAGGTGCCCAAGTTCTTAACTTGTCAGTTGATTCCCAAAATGGGTTAGATTGATACACTGGTTGATTCATAGTTCTGGAGACAGAGCATCTAGAAGATTTTTTTTTTTTTTTTAAGTAAACATCACTCCCAAGTCATCCTGTCACTATAGTTATAAAAAGTAAACATTTCTGCAAGCTTCCCTAGTTAATCTCCAGCCCCATATTTTGCACACAGGCCTCTGCTTATTAGATTTCTGATTTGTAAATTGTAAATCTAAATTGTAATATATTAGTTTAATCTATTTTTCGATATTACCTGATAATACATACAGGCAGGATTTACAACCTCAACTTCTATCATTTGAGCATTCAGAAATCCTCAGAAAGGACAGAAATCTACCTCTTCTGCTATTGACAGCCACAGCAAAGAAACCCAAGAGCTATAAAATTACCTGCTGTCAGTCCAATTTCTTTGCAGATTTCTGAGTCAGAAAAATTTAATACTTTACCAAATCAAAAATTACCTCTGTGCAGGGAGTGCAGAAGCAGGCAGGAAGACTGGGGCTGGCTGGGCCTCCTTGCCCACAAAGGAACCTGCTGGTGTAGCCACACAGGAGCGTGCAGGCTGAGAGCAGAGGTTTTTCGCACCGGCGGTGGGAGAGGGGGAAATCCCACCACCATGCAGAACAAATTCTGAGGCTTGAAAATGTGACTTGACATGGCTACAGTAACTATTTCATTGTGAATTGCTGTAAGGAGGGAAAAGGGAATCCAGACTCCATACATCCCAGAAAAACTTTGCCAGTAGAGGTGGTCTAGGTCTACTGGTGAAAATCCTCTATGCCAACACCCATATTTCAGGATGAGAGTCAGGGGACTACCTTACTTTACTTCAGACCTCTTTCCAAATAACGCGCAATGAACCAGAAGAGATTCAAGCACCTAGGTGGGAGACTGTCTTGATATACAAGATTAAATGTATGTGTCAGCTTATTCTGGAAAGGAAACCAACAAAAACTCCTCTCCATCTTAGGCAGGTCTTGAGACATAAAAAAAGGAGCAAGGAATGAGAGGGGGAAAAAAAAAGAAAAGACATGAAAGGCAAGACTCCAGGGAGCTGTAAAAATTTATTCTATTGAAAGTTGTCTGTCGGCTACAGAAGAGAGCATGTGAAGGTAAGGCATCTAGCCTGCAATATATATCACTGCTTGTTAGCAACTAAGAACCAGGCACTTCTCTCATCCTACCAGTAATGCCTTGAAAACAATAATGGCTTTCCTTTCTAAATTGTTTCTACAGCCTCAAAGTACTCTGCAGCCCCCAAAATACAGCATAGATGGGGTCCTACCAGGCCACCAGCCTTTCTGGAAGCAGCACTTTCTCCCACAGAGGTGCTAGTATGTATAAAGGCATGATTTTTCTGAGCAAGGGGTGCCTGCAGAAGAGCTCAGAGAGCACTTTGTTTTGGGGCCAGATAGCTGCCTCCACTTGCTGAGGCTTGTGCACAGGCGGCCACAGCAAGCAGCAGCAGTTTTGGGGGTGGTTTCCAGCTGCCCTCCACAGCTGGGTGGATGCTCAGTTTTTCCTAATTCAGCCCAACTTGCTGCAAGTCATGGCCAACATTGTGGTTGGCACCATCACTTTGCCTTGACCAAACCGAATACCCCAGGGCTCAGCACTGGGATGGGAAGGGAAGGACTGTGCTGGGTTCTGGGTAGGATCCAGACGGCTCCCATGCCTCCACCCTCAGTAAGGACAACTCCTCTTTGCCTTGATGTTATGCTTACCACACATGCGCAACATGAGGATGGCACTGAACATCTTCATGTTCACAGAAAGCCAACAAAACAGGCCTGGGATCCCTAATTGCCACTTTCACATATTCAGAACCACTATTTAGAGGGGAGAGTAGAATAAATGCTGCAGAAAGTCATTGCTGTGTGGATTCTGTTGCACTGCTCCTACGAGAGAGATAAGGTTTCAGTCTCAGCAGAATAACCTCGCAATAGCCTACAGTAACCAAAAGTAATTTGGACCTGGGGGTAGCTTTGATTTCACTGGGCTGTACTGAGGTTACATCAAAATAACTCTTTTGCTACTATTTTCTCCACCTCTGCCAGCCCAACATAACCAAGGAAGAAAACACAGAGGCTTAATTGCCCTTTAAAAGAATGAAACCCCGCCGCTCACATGTCTGCACTTAAGGACTCTTTCAGAGCAGAGGCAGGTTGCTCCAGTTCACCTCTTTCCACTCCTGCCACAGTTCCACATAAGGTGCTTCTCGCTGGCAGAAGATACTGGTGTTGGCAAACGCTTCCCAGAAAGCCGTGTTCTCGCTGGCGAAGATCTCCACCACTCTGCATGGGAACAGGGCTCTGGTGAGGGTACCGGCAGCTGGCACACAACGAGAGCCACAACAGGGCTTGCCAGCTTTGAACAATGTCCGGGCAGTTCTCACCAAGTCAACGTCTGTGCTCTAAACAACTGAAAAAAAATGACCTGGCTGAGTACAGCTGCTGAGTTTGGATTCAGACCAGCAAAACTCATCCCATCTGCAACATCGGAGGGCAGTGTTTCCTTGGGAGCATCGCGGTGAGGAGAGAGGCTGCGGGGAAATCAAACTGCGGATAACCCAGAGGTGAGTAGATGTGGAGATATTTTATTTTTATGCTAAGAAACATTTGACTTTATTAAAGGTGGCAGCTAATTTAGGAACTGGAAGAAGGCAAATTGCAGTTCTGGTCACAAAATAAATCATTCCAGTACTACCCACAGCTGAATAGTCATGACATGCTGCAAATGGATGTTACGAACAGGAGAACAGGCTTAATGTGGATTGGGATATGTAAAACACAAATATGAATGACCCCCAAAAAATCCATAGGCAAGTAAAATAAAACTGAAAAAGTAATTCATGTTGAAAAGCCTTAAATATGGGAAAATGAAACAAAAATCGTCAATAATAAAAAGAAAGCATTCTAAAAGTGAAGTGATAGCAACAATTGCACCAGATGCATTGGGATAGGTATAGTATCAGAAATGCCCATGAATCTGCAAACCAGATGTGGTGGAAGCATTGCAGAAGGCAACCTATTAGTGTCAGAAACCATAGGATCTACTGTTTCTAGTGCAAACCTGGATTGTGCTGGTGCACCGGTGACCTCCTGTGCGTCTGTGCACCTGTGGACCTTCACAGCGCCAGCTGCACACAGACAGTGAGGCTGACTGCAGCGGCAGCCTGCGAGACAGTTCTAACCAAAAGCTGTCGCTAGCAGATGGGGTTTCTGGAGAGCTGCTATGAACTGAACTGGAGGCTCCAGCACAGTTCCCAGCAAGCAGCTGTCCACCCTGTTAAACGTCACGGGAGAGGCTGCCAACAGCACGAGTTTGCACTCTCGGCAGCAAAGCCAAGGACTGGCTGTGGTCCTGCCAAGATAGTCAGGTTGTCAGAGCAGTGTGCAGCCTCGGCTTTTCTGCTGCCTTCGGACCAGCACTCCAGGGCTGCTGTTCTGGCATTTTTACAGAAGAGAGGGAAAAAATTATTCCAAAATATAAGCTGCATCTGAAGTGGTTTTAAAAAAAAAAAAAAAAAAAGGGAAGAAAATAGTAAACCAAAAATGAAAGAGACAGTATCTACATAAAAAATAAACTGCAAAGTGTCAGACTAAATCAAAGATAGATCAAGATAGATCATCTTGGCTCCGCAGGAGCATGACTTTAAAAATGAGTGCAGGGAGTTTTCAGCTCCACCTTCACTTCCTTCAAAGTTAGTTAAAATCAAGCAAAAAAATTTCACTTCCACTAATTTTCCCCTGAGCTCCTCATGAGAATAGAACATTCTGCCACACATTTTACCCTGTTTTGCAAAAAATATTTCAGAGGCACTGAAATTTATGTGTTGTTTTCAACGGTTCGACATTTCCAAGCCAGTCACTAGAAAACAATCTCCATCACAACTGGTTCTCTCCTTTGAGACAGTCCTAAGCTTCAGATACTGACCAAAACTCAAAGCCTGATCTGAGATCCCAGCTAGCCATAGAGGAGGAAGTGGGAAAACACTAATGGTGGGTCCCTGCATTATTGCTTTGCTCCAGCTACGATACCTTTGAACTTTTGCCCAAAGGCTTACCCTCCTGAGATTTCCAATCTGGTTTTTATGAAAAAAATAATGCCACTAATTAGCCAAAAACCATTCCTTACTCCAAATCAAGATAGCATGTTCGTCCATTGCTCTTACTTCATAAATTTCACTAATGCTTTTCCTCCCCTTGGTCTAGTACACATCTGCCCCAGATAGAACAGGATTTACTGGTGGTAATTCTCCTCTTAGACTTTTACCCATGTCCTTTCTCAGAGCATCTCTAACTGTAATTTCCATGTCTGCAAATACATGGATCGTAGGAGCTGCTTCCTGGCTGCTACTGTGAGTGTGAACAGCACAACTGCTCTAGGAAACCCACGAAATCCCCACTACATCAAAAAAGACTACCCGTTGTAGTAACAACTACACACTACATGAGACTACCTTCATCTATGAGGATGTGTTAGGTGAATGCCTATGCAATCCTTGCATATCTAATTGCTCTGTGGAGGTCATCTTAATTGCTGCAGAAAGAGCTTCTCTCTTGTGACAGTTCCTTTTTTAATTACTTGTTTACACACTGGAGTCAGTGACTAATGTGCATTTTGCAAATAGCTTTATGTCCTATGATCTGCCCTGGAACCCCCTTGGCAGGGTGGAGCAGGAAATTTAAAAGCTGCTAAAATCTCTTGTTCACTGACACAGGCAAGGCAGGGGGATGCGGGTAAGCTCTGCACTGACCCAGTTCAAACTAGGTGAATAGGGTGCTGTGCTTCATGCCCCATCTTGTTGTCCACACGTCTGTCTGAGGGAGAAGTGCAGGAAGCACTTCCACCCTGCACTGGTGGATCTCACTACCTTGTCTCTAACTTCCCGAGTGCTATCAACAGGCTGATGTGCACGGGCAGGCAAAAGAGCTGCACTTGCTGCAGTGCACCCAGGACTTAGGAAGGCACCTTTCTGCATTTGGTCACCTCTAATACTGCTATTGAGATACCTGCCAATATATACCAGAGACCATAGTAGCAACGGGTTTTTAATTTGAGGTAGAAGGTATAATCATCTAGTTAGACACAGTACGTATGACTGCACAGCCTAATCTGCTCTCAAACTCCCAACACTACCTTACTGTGTCTTAGGTCCATAAATAGAAAGCCCACAAGCCGTGAGAACCTCGTGCTTCGGAGCCTGGGCTTCAGGCCTGTGCAAATACTGAGTCAGCCCTCATGGCTGATATTGTGGTGCTCCACATCATATCACGGGGATGTCAAAAGTCAGGCTTGGAAACTAAAAATAAGAAAACCCCAACCAATCTACTGCTCTTTCATCCCACACAGACCCCAAACTACTTCACCTCATTTTATAAACGACCCAGTTCCCCAATCCAGATCCAGAAGAGTATGAGAGCTTTGCAGATGATTTTGGTTCACTTTTGTCTACCATAACTACTGGCAACAATTTTCTTCACATTTGCAAAGCAGAAACTAAAGGCATTATCCATTTCCAAAACCTTCTTTCAACAGATGGACCCAGAGACTACACCTATACCAATAAATTGTGCCCAGTGATTTGCTTGGGCCCTGTGCCAGTCTTGCCCACATCCATAATTAATAAACTCCTGTCCAAAACAAGAGACTGGCACACAAAGTGCTTTTGGGAATGGTCCCTGGATTGTCCTAATTCCTAAACTGTGCCTGGCAAACATTTGGGAGACCCCAGCTGGCAAAGGAGCAGGATCATGCTGACAGCTTACTAGTATCAATGATTGTGTTCCTGTTCCTGGGAGCCAGCCCAGGCACCACGGAGTTTACTAGCAGAGATGCAGCCATAAAGTCTCCGGCAATGACAAATAGCAGATCATAACTCAGCCTCTTTTCTCCAACATGGGAATCCACTGAGGACAACCCAAAGCACCAGGAGCCATTCTGTTACACTACATTTAGACCCATCCCCCCTACTGAAATGAATGCTCTTACTCTGGCATTTACTGCTACAATCAAGTCATTATTCAGCCACCAAATAGCCTTGCATGTGTTTAGACAAAAAGCTTTTTGCATGGCCCTCTAAGTGTTATACAAACACCCCCCCAGTATTCAGATGTCAGCCAGTGTCAATAGCTGTGGATAATGGTTACATTAATCAGTTACATGGGATTTGTCCTCCTAGACCCCTGCCTTTGCTAATATACCTAGCTCTTGCAGAGTGATAGGAGAGCTCTGTAAGGGATATTTACTTCTTTCAGGAAAACAAAACAAAAAATCATCCCCACAGCCAGCTGTATTTTTAGTGATTTTTGAAGCATCAATTTTTGCAAGTTTAAGTGGAAGAGCCTGTCCAAGAGCAGCACTGTTCTTAGAAACAGTAAAGCAGACAGCTGCTGAAAGCCAGGTCCCAGCAATGCCCCAGGCTGAATTTGGAAACTGCCCAGAATTTAGCTAAACCACCACTGGATGCTTGTGAAAATTCAGATCTTAATCTTTCATTGTCATAAGAAAAAATTAAGATTAGGTATTTAGCATTCAGATTTTCATATCTGAAAAAGGACATGTCGAGACGGTATCAATAACTTTCAATTCTAAACTCTGCTAATGATTTCTATTTCATATGTGCTTCTCCAATGCTGCTCAGGTAGCACTTGAGTACAGTTTAATCTTCCTCTGGAAGTCTGTCTTTGAATGGGTGAATGTATACTAACCCTTTACAAACAATAATCTAAGCCTGACAGCAATATTAAAGGCTTACAGGGATGTTGATAATTCCTAACAATTTTAACAGAAATGTAAATTACTAGCAAGATTTTTCAATATATATTTCTGGGTAGTTTCATTTCTGCTCTTTTCAGATCAAACTGAAGTAGAGTTTCTAATTCTTTTGCCTTCAGATTTTTGGTGAACTGAATTTGAACTCAGCTTACATTTTTGTTAATCTTGTGTAATCTTTCTAGAAATCCAGCCACTCCTCTTTAAATCCAAACCATCTGTCCACAAGTTTCTTTAACACAGAAGTGAACTTTTCGCTTTACACATCAGATTTATATGGTTCACAATCAATCTGAAATCAGAAAACTCTGGTTCATATTCTGTTTCATTAATTACGTGGCAAAAGGCTTATGAAATATTGGAAATGGATTAAAATATGAACACATTCCTTCTAATTCCTTCTAATTCAACAATCATATTTATTAATGAGAAGCAGAAGAGAAGAAGAAAAGATTGCTCTGACAAGTTATGAAATAGTAAACGCCCTGCTCTCTAAGCAAGATGCAAAAAGAGGTCCACCTATTCCTCCATGTGAGGAACGTTTCTACCTTTTCCTCCAGAAGCTTTGTTTGCTGAAACTTTTAGCTTTAATTGGACTCAAACTTGGCATTTTCAAGACAGAGACACATCTGGGAATGTACACAAAAGGCATCCTGGGGACAGGAGCCAAGTGAGAGCCTTGAAAACCCAGTCCTTTCAACACAAGTGAGACTGAGGCAGAATGTAGTTGGTCCTGTATTAGTCCATTAGTAAGGCTAAATGCATGTGCACATCCACACGTAGATAGCAAGGCAATTTGATAATATCAAAAAAAAAAAAAGGATAAAAAGAAAAACAAAAAAAGAAGAAAAGAAACAAAGATCTAAAGATCTTGACCGAATTGTTTCCATACTGCCAGAGCATTTCTGATGCAGTGTCAACACGAGGCTCTTGCTGTATGGAGTGGGCCAGTGATGGGAAACTGCCCAAGCAATTGCCATCAGTTGCTGGTTACTCAATACTTCAACAGTTGAAAGAGAAATTATTATCTGGTTTGACCTTGAACTGAGCAAAGAGTATTTTAGGCCAGAAAATCAGCTAGTTGAGACAAAAAATGGATACAAAAGTCAACCAGCTTTAGTTACTGGACTTGCAAAACTCCTTTTTATTGACATTCCCTCTGACTCAACTCTGCAGTGCAGATATCTTCCCAAACTTTGCCTACTAATCAAATCTATTCCACTACCAACTTTATGCTGCAGATGATTGTTTATTTAACACCTGCCATAAACTTCATCTTCATTAGCCTCCAGACATTGCCCTGCTGGCTCCAGAGACTATGAATTATTTCTGCTTCTTGGAGTCTACAGTATGATGGGACGATGCCCTTTTACCCGAGGGCTTTGCAGCTTACTTAGCTGGATGGTGATCAAAGTCACATGGCTTTTCTTGAGATACACAAGAGAAAAGGAAGACATCTGCTCTACTTCTTTTCAGGTGCCCAGCCTGTATCCTCCCGCCCACTGAAGATTTCCAAGTGTATTATGACATATATGATTCTTATGTGCGCACACAGGACAATCCTGCGGCCAGGAAATCCCGTCTCCCATGGGATTCCCCTTTTTCTTAACCTTTTCCAGCCCTTATGGACCTGCAGTCTCTTTGCTGGAGCAGTAGCAGTAGCACCAGTGAGAGTCAATAACAACCTCCAATAGCAGACACAAAAGAGAGATCAATCTTTTGAAGGCTAATAGTGTTATGAAAATATTACTGGTTCAACAAGGCCAGACTCAAAAACACACATTGAGACTGCTGGGTCTTATCCAAGGTTGCTTCCCAAACTATCCTTGTGTATATAGCATCTACTTGAAACGCTAAGAGCACTGCCCTTGAAATGGGGAGAACAGCAAAGATCTCTGGCTTGGTGAAGGTAGCACTGTAACTCCTGTGCATACCACCTGCTATTAAAGCAATTTGCATTGATACTTCCAGTCTTCATACTGCAAACCTTGTGCCGTGTTGTGCTCTGCACAGCCTGGGCGGATCACACTCTGCATAACCCCACTGGGCCCACCATGCCCTTGACCTTACATCCCTCCTTGGGGCTGTGGCAAAGCATTTGCACAGCTACATGGTAAGCAAAGCTCAGGGCTGGGATATACCCTCGCTTTTCTCTGTACAGTTCATGGCACTCTTCCCTCATCCCTGTTAAGCCCAGAGGAGAAAAACTCCCTACTCATAAAAGGGAATTTTAATACCCTATCTGTATTAGGTTACTGCTGTGCCTTGTACTGCAGCACGGAGGGGCACGCCAATGGGACCTGTAAACCACCCCTGGATTTTGACGTAGTTCCTAGAGCAGCTGGGCATCTGGGAATGGTGCAGCTGTGCCAGCGAGGGCGCCTGTGACGTCTCCATCAGAGACACTGCTTTAGGGATGTCCTAGCAGAGGACACACACCAGTTCACAGATATCACTTGTGATACCAGGTAATAACAATTTTTATTTACAAGGCTTCCTTCTGCCACTTTGCATAGAGTACTTTAGACCAGCTATCCTGCCCTGTTCAATGGGTTTGTGTTGCTGTCAGCAAATACTGGAGGTGGCCAGCCTGTGCCAGGCATTTGTGGAAAAGGTTGCATAATATTTGTTTCCACTTTCTAAATACATCTGTTCTGAGCTCTGTCTGGTGCCAGCAGGGTTTGCAGAATTAAGCCCAGAGGATCTGTGAACTCAGAATTGCACACACTTTTACAAATATTAAGTTTCATAACAGACTTATGCAGTAGATAATACCCATCTGGATTATGGATGGATACCAGTATTTGTCAGAAATCTATAAAAGCACCCTTTTAACAGTATTGGTTTTCTGTACTCTTTCTTTCCCCACCGCACGGTACACTGGTGTACATGACTTATATCCCTGACTTATTCAGGGCTGCCGATACTCGAAGTTACAGAGGACTAGGATAAAGTGGAGCAACACACAGTGTAGCATAGACATAGGGCAGTGGTAAATCAGAAACTGTATTGCTTTTCTCTTTTATGACCATTTCTTGCATGCCTTATATGGAGGCATTAATTTGAAATTATTTTGGAGATTTTGCAATGAGGCATACAAATGCAGAAGAGCTCTACAAAGCCATCAAGCATCAGTACTTCTATGTCTAAATGTCTGGTTTGCCCATGCATGAGAAAGAAGACACCTGAATCTTTGTACAGGAGGCAAGGGATGGAGATCAGACGCCAGGGTTTGAGAACACCAGGCCTCCAGCAGCAGCAGCCACTTTCCCTCCCCATCCTTGCACTGCCAAGAGGACTGAAGAAAAAGAGCATCTTAAACACAAGGCTGCCTGGAGCAACACACGGGGAGTTTTCTGAGGAGGGAACTGTTGGATGAGGTTGTTTCCATTGTGTTCAGAGAGGCAGGACTTCAGGTGCATCCTTTTAAAATAAGGAAGATGACACTAAGAAAACAAAGTCTGTCCATTTTGTCATGATTTTCTCCTCTTTGTGTTTACTGCTTGCAGGAAAATGGGGAGACATATATCAGTTTCCTAAGGAAGCCGTATCTCAGGAAAGATAAAGTGTGGACTGGCTGTTGTGGGACAGGGGAGTACAGATTTGCCAACTCCTTTGACATGCACAGGACCCAGTGTCACCCTATGCACACACAATATCACAGGGCTCAGTTTCCAAAAGACAAGGACCAAAGACTGTCTGGCACATCCATCAAAAGCTCAGAACAATAGTTCTCAATATGCTAGGCCTTGGCTGCTTGGAAGAGCATCACTAATAGAGAGAATAGACAAAGCGGATGCTTTTAGACATCCATTTGTCTTCAATCACAGAGATCCTAACATGCCACTGGGGAGCTTCCCTACCCCAAAGTGTTTCACAGTGTGATATATGATTCTTGTCTTGGGAAAAGCAATAGAGTTTGTTATCAACAGAGAGGGAGTCCCTAGAATAGCGGCAGAATGATGTTAGAAAAGATACTATCTTAGAAAGACACCAAAACCCAGATCAAGAAGATGAAGCTGAGAAATGACCCCCAACCAAACGAACCTTAGTACAAATGCTGAGGTGCAGCCGCCAGAGGAGCTCACGCGCCTATGTTCTCCCGTGCTCTCGCAGTGACAGCCATGGGCTCTCGGGGGGCTCCATCAGAAATCTCCAGACCCTCTGAGAAGTACAGCATGCTGACAAGACAAATGGATACAGCACCCTCACGCAATTTTCCATCCCACAGCTTGATAGCTTCAAAGTAGTCTACTATAGTGACTGTGATCAATAACACAACCTGTTGAATTAAAGTCAGTTCAACCCAGGGTTGGCTATCTGCTAACTTTACATTGGGGATGGCATCACAACAGCTAGCGGTGACATTTCATGACCACTGATACTTTAATATATGTCATTTCTACTGATAGCAATTGATTGGGAAACATACAGCAGGATTGCAAAAATCAGCTGGCGTGCTGTTGGTCCCAGTCACGTGCTATTAAGAGGCACCTAAACTGTCAAGTGTCTGTGAAGAAGTTGAACTAAATTGTGTTTCTAAGTCCAGGATGTATAGTGTCAGCCATTGTTATAGGATAAAATTGAGAGGAATATATTCTGAAATATACAGAATATGGGTTGGGTTTCTTTTGGTGGCTAGGTTTTATTTTATTTGGAGGGAGAAGGGAGCAGATTGCCTCCCAAGCTGTCATATTAAATTTCTGTAATTTCTAGCAATTCCAGTGCTGCTTTTCATTGGATGAGCACTCGTTTTCAATGGTATGAATATGAATCAAGTATTAGAAGATAAGGCACTAGTATGTGTGCAATGGGAGCACTCTAAATGTTGATTTTGATGCACTATACTGTACAATGCTGAAAATTATTCCTGTACTTTAAATGGATAAACTGCTTTAAGAAGCAGAAGTGTGAAAGGAAGAAAATTAAAGGGACAAGATCACCCATTATGTTATATTTTGATTATGTTATGTTTGTATTATTAGACAATATTATTTGTATTGTGGCTTCACCTAAAGATTCTGGATGAAGTTGTAACACTATCAGGCTAAATCTAAGGGAAGGGAAGAATTTCACAGGTAGGAAACAGAGGCACAAAGGGACCTTTCAGCACCAGAGGTAAGAATTCAACACGGACCTTCTGAAGTCCAAAGAGGTGCCCTGGTAATAAAGAAAGGAATAAGCACTTCAAGGGCGTAGCTCGTCTGATCTAGTTTAGGACATCCACTGCACCCAAGAGATGCCCGTTTCTCCTCACTGACTCCAGCTGGGCAATCTCAGGAGCCACAGCAGGATCTGGTGAGCTGACGAGGCTGCTCCAAACCTGGGCAAACTCACAGCACAGCATGAGGATCAAAATTAGTCTTATTTGCCTTCACTTCATTAGCACCCTCATATGCTTGTGGCTTCCTGCTCCAGTTTGCTCTCTCTCTCTCTCTCTCTCTCTCTTCTATTTCTGTCTGAAGACCTGAGTACAGATTGTGTCAGAGCAGAGCAGACCCTGACAAAATGCTGCTAAGCTTTGATATTAACACTTAGATTAGATTCAGGACCTGCTTATAGGTGGGTACCTGTAGAAGTACCTGTGAAAGTTTGTCTAGATACAGTCAGTGGATTACATCAAGCTAAGGTTATGCATTTACTCCAGCTTTTTAGTTATTCTTCCTCCCTCACCAACAAGTATTCAAAATTACTAATATAAATGTCTGAGGAAATATACATGAAATTATATCCAAAAGAACTACATTCAAAGCACACTAAATCATGAGGCCAAGCACTTCAGAATTAGAAAATACAAGAATTAAGTTTGTCTGTGCAACATTCAGCTCCCAGCTCCTTCCACTTCCCTTGTGCACCTGCACTCTGAGTTATACACTTTTTTAATTTTTTTCCAAACAGGAATCTCTTCTTTGTACACTGAATAAATAGTTATTTATAGTTCTTTTTTATGCAGTGCAGTTGCCCTGAGCTTTCTAGAGTTCATACCATCAAAATATGCACTGATGAAAAAGTATTTGCTTCCTCCAGGCTACTTTTGTGGCATTTTTCCCTACAGCATCTGCCTCAGTCTGTCAAATATCTTTAATGCAGAGCGGCAGTTTTAGCAATGCCTGTAGGGATCCAAGTGGAAACAAGTGGGGAGCTGAGAGGACGCGAAGCCTGTGACCAGAGCGGCGGGGAGCGGGCAGGGAGCACCGCAAATGGCAGGGCCCAGAAGGGAGGTAGAAGGTTGGAGACCAGAAAGAAGCGTGAGGGAGCAAGAGGTAGGAGATGAAATGGAGGAAAAGAAGGCGAAATGTGGCGTACTCAAAAAACTGGGAAAGATGAAAGGTCTGAGAGGGGTTGGCCAAAGCAGATGGGAGCAGGAAGGAATCTGGAAGGCAAAGGGAAAACCAGCCCTCACCCACCCAACCCCACAGAAACCTGAAGGGAGATGCTCCGTCCCCCTGGTCCCAGCCACCCTGGCACTGTCCCGCCAGCCTGTACCGTCTGCTGCCCGCAGAGGAGATACACACCTGTACACCGCCTGGTTGTCCTCCATGTCAGGCTTGAGCAAAAGAAAATTTGGACTTGCAAAAGGAAACAGTGAGGTCCCTTAGGCTGTTGAACAGCCCCACTGAAGAAATAGCAGCAGTCTCATCAGGTAATTTGTTTCGGCCAACGGTATCAAAAGAAGTGCTCTTACACGAGTCCATCTGGAGTGCAAAAGAGATCTAGGAGGACATTCTGCCCTCTCTTGTAATGATACTGGTACGATGTAATTGCTCTAGTCTCCTGCAGTTCACGGAAAAGGAAATGCAAGCCCCTCTCTTGGCAGTCCCATGTCACAGGGGTAAAGGAACAGAGCTTCACATCTTGCGGTAGCATCCTATATCCAGACAAGTTTTAGGATTGACCCTCTGGGACCCACTTCATCACACAGCAGTATTATTGTCATCCCTACTACTCACAGCATAATTCAGGTTGGAAGGGATGTCTGGAGCTCAGAGCTAACTTCAAGGTTCGGGCACGTTGCTCAGGCCTTGTCCAGTCTCATTCTGGGTGGACATCTCCAAGGGTGGAGACCCCCCAGCCTGCCTGGGTGCCTGGTGTAGTGTCCAACAACCCTCACAGCAAAATTTTTTCCTTGTACCTAACAGGAGGTTCCCTTTCTGCAACCTGTGGCTGTTGCCTCTCATCCTTTCACTGTCTACCTTTGAGAGGAGCATGGCACTGCTGTCTTTCACCCTCCCAGCAGGAAGCTGAAGAAGACCATGACCTGCCCCTGCAGACTTCTTTTCTTCAAGCTGAACAAAGAGGCAGCTGCCCCCATTCTCTTTGGGTGTCCTGTGCTCCCACCCCATGGCCATACCACCTTTCTCTGGAGCCACTCCAATTTTTCAGTATCTCTGTCATACCAGGACATCCAACATCAGATGTAGTACTCCAGATGCGGACTCACAATTACCTCACATGGGAAAAATCGCCTACCTCAGCCTCCTGGCTACATTATGTCGCTGGTGGTTATCATTGCAAGCACTTGCTGTTGACTTAACACTCAACTTGCTGTCCACCGGAACCCAGGCCCTCTTGCTACAAAGACTGTACGTTAGCCTGCTGGAGTCTGTCCCACGTGAAAAACTTTGCATTTGTCTTTTCTATCAGCCACGAACTTTACTGACAGCTGATATCTCTAACAATTATTCATCCAGACAGTTAATAATTCCAAGAGCTAAACCACATTTGACAGGCCACATGCAATCTAAGCCAAAAGTGCCATGTCACTCAATGAACCTAAGGCCATACCACTGTCACTCATGATTTCCTTTCGTCATGTTTTTGTCACTCTTTCCCTGTCCCCAGACATGTCTGGTATGTCGCCAAGAGTGGTTTCTCTCACTGAGCATTTCCCAGTAGCCAGCAAGTGTTCGCAATGGCAATGAATGGTAGATTTGGAAACTGGGAGTGTGAGGAAAGCAAGTGGTTAACGCTGAATGGCAAAGCGCCTAATCTACCATAGATGGGTTATCAGATTTTTTAAATTGCTTTTGCTAACAATACATGTTCAAACTGTTGAAGCCTTCAAATTAAAGCTTGTTTTTAATAACTTGAATGAAACAATTTCTGAGAGATCTAGATTCTAAAAGGGACTCTGAAAAACACATTAACCCAAGATAAAAATGCTCAGTTATGGCATAAGATTGTAAAAGAGAATGTGATAGAACTATTTTGAACTTTGTGTTGTCTCTCCCATGCATATTTTCAGTCTCATCTCCTTACTGGAAAATGTTACGCTCACTTGATTTTCAAGTACTTTGTTTTATTTTAAAATACTTTTTAAATTTAAATACCACACACAAAGTCTGATGATGATTTGGCATACACAGTTGTATTTTATTTTTAGTATCATGACAGATAATTTCTAAAACAGGGATTCTGAATAGCTATTCCTCATCATCTATAATGTTTTTCTTGTAGTAAGCCCACATAACACGGTAAAAGAATGTTCCCTTTCTTGGGAAAGTACTCTATGTCTTATGAAATATTTTTATATAATAACGTGGGTATAGATTAATTTCAACAGGTACATCTGTAAGTATCACCAGTTTTAATTCTAAATAGTGAATACAAAGTTCCAAGCAATCTATGCATATATCCTGCCTGAAAATTATCTGGAATCTTTTTTGCAGTACTGAATTTTTCTTTGGCAGTACATACATGTGCTTGACTATTTTTTAACCATTTTGCAAGTTGTCTACATTGCTGGTACTGATTAAGAAAACCCTAGTTTTTTTCTCATTTATGGGTACATAATAAAGGAAAAGTACAAAGTGGATGAACTGACATATCAAAATATTGAAAATACTACAGTGATCTTTTTGAGAACTGGATCAAATTGGGTCAACAGGGACTAAAACACATTACAGTCTTATTGCTGTTAAATGCCTACAGAATAAAAGGAGTCTGTAGTAGAGTGGACCAGAACCAATGATTCCATCTCACAGTATCTTTCAAGGTAATGAAATTAATTCTTTTTCTTCTTTAGAAAAGAAGCCCATGCAGATCTTTTCATAGAAAGTAATTGTGTCCTAATATTCTTTCTAAAAAATATCCAAATGAATAGAGTTTCCATTTAAATCTCTCTTTAGTCAGAAGTCTACTTTAGGTATCTTAAGCCTTCTTATCAAATTCCAGGAGGTATACAGAAATTAAATAGAACTTTTACATTAAAGAAAACACAAAGACAAAAATGTTCTAATTCTAAATTTTAGTTTCAGTTGCTAACCCCACCAGACTTGCAGATCTTGAGGTTGTCAGGGAAGAGGCTAAAAGCTGGAGATGAGTAAGGTCTGATTTGACAACCACTGAAAACAGTGAAAAGAAACCTTGTAATTTAATATTCATAGGATTCTAAACCTTCGATCTCAAAAAGACAGAAGTAGGACCAGAAAGACTGCAGGGAAGAGCAACAGGGATAATCAGAGTTACTGGATGGCTTTCATTAAAAACAATAACTAAATAGGCTAGGGAGTCTTAGTCTAGAGGAGAGAAGATTCAAGGCCTTTGGCTTGACAGATGGAGAAAAAGCTGTACTACATGATGGGAAGTTAATTACCACACTGAATGGGCAATACAGGAAGACACTTTATGAGGTATCAATTTAATCAAGATGGACATAGTGCAACCTCTCATGGTTGTGATACACTTAAAATATTCTCTAACCAGCTATGGCAAAGCAAAATGTCATGGTGACCTGTGACTAGCATTCAACTGGATGAACTTCTACAGGCAGGGCAGCTCATTTCTTTCAAGACTCCAATTCTCTCTGCTAGCATTTTTCAAAATACATTAAAAATATTTTACCTTAACATCTGTGAGACTGGGAAGAATTAGTCCCTGCTGACAGATAGCAGCAATTTGACATAAAGTGGTTAATCATTTTGAGGGGGTAAGCAGACAATCTGTAGCAGAAATCACAAGTGAACCCTTTTCTCCTAAGTCCTATGTGTCTTCTCTTGAAAACCTCTACTTGAAATTGTTACTCATGTTACACGTAAACCACCTTCATGGTCATTAGGAAGATAGCACATGCTGTATCATCTGCTACCTGATGGAGCCTAAATCTCTTTGTTGCTGAACAGGCTTAAGCAAACATGCCACAGCCAACTGGTAGATCCCTGTGCAAAAGCCTGATGCAACAACTTCATAAATCTTCTGAACAGAGTTAGGCACAGTTGCACCAGACAGGAACATCTCCGTTAAACCATACTCATTAACACTACAATACTTACACTGGGTTCTCACTGACAGCTGGTCTTTTCATTTAGGAGTGTATTTTTTACCAGACATCCAGATCAAGCAATAGAAGATGTGTAACACTGCCACTAAAATGCCATGAAGATGTGAACTGGGAAAGCACGTAAAGGAAACAGATACTCAGAAGCCAAAGTACTTAAGTAACACTCTCACCAAGCTGTCCAAGCTGGGTATGTGACAGTGGGCTGGAAATCTGGGTAGAAGAGGATTTAAAGTGAGATACCAAGAGAATTCCCTGTATTGGGTAGGTTTCTTTTGTCCCAGCAATGACCTTCCCTATCACATTCAAGCATCTCCTGTCAAAGCCAGATGGAGGGAGTCTGAGGCACTGATACTGTTGATTTTTTGCCTTTCCACAGAACATTTTCATACAAGGAATGAATATTAGCTTGTCAAGGTTAAAGGGCTAGGAAGAAGAGGCACAGGGCTAAAAAAAATACCTAGGGTCAGTGGTATAGCTAAAGTACGATTCCTTTCCGGAGGGAAAAACCTAACAGTAGCTGCAAGACATAGCTTTCAAGTAGCACTTCACCAGCTGAAAGTGAAATGTAGCTTTAAGGACTTGGAGATTTGACCTACGTTTCCCACTGTCCAAGGCAGCATTGCCAATGTGCACTATACAAGCAAGCACACAACAGAGACACCCTGTGCAGAAGCTTCCACACATTGACAACTCACCTGGCAGAAGTCCTCGGAGGCAGGGAGTTCTCATTTTGTGAGTCCTCATTGACATTTGTCCCTCCTTGCAACAGGAAGAAATCTAGTGAGTGACCTAGATGGAGATGGTATATTCTGAAAACCAAGAAATATTAAATGAGAAGAACAAGGAACTCTCATTTACTCACTGGGTAGGAAAATGCATTTAGGGAAAGGAAATAAACGTACTGGAGCACCAAGAAAAGTTATGGCATCATCTGAGGATTTCTAGCATAAACATAATCACTGGGACTTCATCCTCAACTGGCTTCAGCAATTTATATCTGCCCACACCTGAGTAAACTGGAAGTCAAAATGGTCTCTCACCCATCTTCAACTGGCAGTTTTTTGAAAAAGAACAATCATGGCTAAAGGAAAGGGAGCTTCTGTCTTCCTCTCTTCCCTTAGCGAAGATCATCTTTGCTATGGATAATTCTTGTGATAAAATGAAGATAGACAGAAATGCTTGCTTTTTTGTATCTACCAGGCTGAGGAACCCTACTCCAACTGTCCCTGGAACGGCCAGGACCATTTCATCCTATATCTTCATTTGGTTTTACAGCAGGGTGGGGAGGTTTAAAGTGAGAGAGGACGTCTTCATAATCTCAAAAGGAACTCAGTGTCAAACTCCAGCTATCTGGAAGAGGCTTGTGCACAGAAAATCTGCACTTGGAAAATCTGGCTTGAAAATCTAAAGTCATCTAAGCTAGGTCAATCAGATGTTCAGATACTAGAATCATCATTTGCTTTAGAAAATGTACTCAAGGCTTCTTATGCGGGTATTAGACTGAGCACTGGCACATCCAGTTCAAGCAAGTGGGATTCAGTTACACTGATTCGAGTGCAGAATGGGAACCTCTTTGACAAAATGCCTGTGTCTCCTTGGGGTTCCTACGTGCACCCAAAGTTGTATTTCTGGGTTGTTCTGGGAAGGCAAAAATGTACAGGTTCAGCCCCAGGTTAATTCTCAGACTAACACTGTAGATAAATTTGTCTCAGTGACTAAGCCACAAAGAAAAGGAATTGAGTAAGCAGAATAACCAGAAATATCAGATGAGGACAACAGATGTAAATCTTGACATGACAATAGACTATACAGGACAACATAACGAGGAAGAGGAAATGACCTTGATTGTTTGGACATACTGAGTTAGAGAATGGGGAAAAGAGAAGAGAAAGAAGCCCCACAAATACTATTTTCATTTCTTAAAATGGAGATATTTATTTGTTAAGATAATTAAATCCAAATTATAAATAACATAATAGTTACCTTTGAAAAATTCCATCAAAATTAAACAAAACAATGAGCCTGTCCCTTCTGATCATGCTCATTAAGACTCTGCAGCTATGAAAAAAGGCATGGACTACTATAAAATTGAGATTTGTTTCTGTCCACTTGCACGAATATTATAAATAAGACTTTCCTTATAAAAATCACATGAGATGCTTCTGGCATATTTTGTAAAATGCGACTAGAAAAAGACAACAAGATACTGTTAATAAATAATACATTCAATAACAAAGCAATTTTTGCTATTGAGAGACATCTAGACATTTTGGGGTACAGTCACCATGAAACCACCTGAAAAAGAGACATTCTTCAAAGGAGCACTGCACACTACTTGAAAATGAACAAATCCTACTGACATAATAGAAAATACATTATTGCCAGGCAAAGAAAGATAAACCCTTAGTCCTTGTAACAGTGTTAGCCAACAGCAAACATTTGCTACATTGGAGAGAATTAGGTTGAAGCCCTAATCACAAGACTCTAAACAACAACACGCTTTGTGATGTTTAACACACTCCACACAAGTACCTTTGCCCCTGAGCATGCCAAAATGATGGTGATTCTAGGAGATGTTTACCCAAGTGCTCACGTCATTTTGACACAGCATCCAGCCTGTAAAGCTTACATACATCATAAATGATACAATAAATATTACATGCCAGTCACTGGAGGTAAGACAAATCCATGGAATTATGCAACCTCAGAGGCATAATGGTTTGCTTATCTACTTTAAAACCATCTCAAGACATTGAACTACCACATTACCATCACATTTTTCAATAAACTGGGCAAGATAAGAAGGAACGCAAATCAAAGTACTAGACTTACACAAGGGCAAAATTTACCAGCTAACACTGACGTCCCACATCACATTGCTCCTTTGGAAATATTGTGTGAGAGAGCAAAAATGGCAATTATGCCCAGTCCCTAAAGAGACAGGAGACACCTTGCATCTGTCCTGCCTGGGCTATTGTATACCAGCGTTACTATAAACCACAGACTGATCCCAAGTCAGCTTGTGACCCAACACTGAGCTCCTTCCAAACATACGTTTATGGCATGGTATGTTTCACCATTGATTCAAGCATCACTTGCTTGAGCACTCCACCAGGAGTAAGGCTTGCCCTCTCTCATAGCCAGCCTTGCAGACAGGGTCAGCTACAAAGCAGGAGGTCTGAGATGTGCAGATGGTATGACTGGGAAGGTGAGAGCAGGGACCTTGCAGCTACAGGTGGAGGCAAGCAGAAGCCAATCATGATCCTTCAAGTAATGCTTCCTGGGCCGCTTGCCTTCAAATAACCTATTTTGTTCCCAACGCAAAACACCAGGGAGTTGGTATAACCCCAGTGATGAGCCAGCTGTGGGTTCCCTGGGCCCCTCTCAGTCAGGTAAATGCAAAAATTATAATTATGAAAAACCTTTGCCTGGCCCATTTCTGTTCCAGTCAGGTTCAAAACCCCTTCCTCGAGTTGCGTGCATGTCTGTGCCTACAAGAAATGGAAGAGAGCTCACGGCATTTTAGCTTGCACTTCAGCTTCCAGCCATAAGCAAGCAGCAAACCGTACCAAACCACAGTCACTTATTTCCTGGCACAGGAACAGACTATTGAATTATGTGGGCAGGAAACACACAGTATGGCATTATCAGTGAGCCCGACTGATCTCCTAGCCAGTGCAGCCCTATGAGCCCACACCTGGGAAGAAGTCTGATCTGCTGGAAATGCAAATAGATTTTCCCTTACAATGCTGGAAGGAAGTGTATTTAACTTTAGGAAGAGAGTAGTTTCTTTATTACCATCCTAACAGTAAAGCTTATGTTACTGGAATCTGAGTCTGGTTGTGAAAAGGGAGATAGATGAAAGAGGATGTGGTTCACTGCAAAAACTGCTAGAAATACCTTCTTTCCATTTCACTTCTCTTTTCAGTATTTTTATACTACAGAGCTCATACTAATAATCCAGCTCATGGACACAACATTCAAATAAAAACACATGCAGTCTTTTACATTCATCATCATCCGCATGCTACGTTCCACAGTTCATTATCAAAGCAACGTACCACTCTATAAAAATATCACAGCGAGGCACCTTTAATTTCCTTCATATGTTTGTTTGTTTGCTTTTCTCTTGAGCTTTCAGAAATAGCCAGATGGAACCAGCACTGACACAGGTTAAAGCAACATGTCTGGTATGCGTAAGAAACAGAAAGGTTTAGAAGTCCTTAAAGGACTTCCACCATGAAGGCAGGATTGCTGTGTCACCTTGAACTGCCAGAGCTGGAGAAGATGAAAATGACTCTACAGGATTTCAGTTGCTAACTTAGATACTCATAATTGTCCTTAAAAACATCTTTTAAAAAAAAAAAAAATCTAGGTTTCTAAATAAAAATAGGAGACATTTCGATCCTATGCTTGGGGTGAAAAATCAGAATTTACAGCAAACTGCACATTCAAACTTCTTGCTCTTGACCTGTAAGTGGCTAAAACATGGCATGAAAATGCTTTGCACTGTCTTCCCTTCCACAACAAAGGCAAAAGAGCCTTGTTGCTATTTGATTGCTATAGCTGTTGCACTTGAAGTTTCTTCTGCCTTCAAGAGGGCCCAGACACTTGCTGGCTCATCCCTCAGCAGATGTCTCAGCTCCGCTGCAGCACCAGGAGGCTGCAGTGCGGAGCCATTTGGCCAAGGGGAGCTCCCAGCACCCAGCTCTGGTGAGGAGCTGCTCAGGACCGGGAAAGGCAGGGCAGGGCATGACGTAACCGTGCTCCGTGAGTTTCCAGCTGGGAGACTACTTCTCAGATTCAAAACTATCCTTCCCAGCCGGGTCAGCGAGGCTGGCTGTGTCTGAGCACCAGGAGCCCCGTGCCATCCCAGGGAGGGAGCACGCAGCAGGAAGCAGATGGCAGCGGCTCCTGCTCAGCCCCCACCAAGCGAGGGCTGGGACCATGCTGCACATTTCACCCTGGGGCTCATATCACCTTCCACTGCCCTGCTGGCTCTTCTCTTGCCCGACTGCACTGTGAGCACCCACCAGCCCTGGGACTACCCCAAACCCCTGTGCCAGCCTGGCCCCGCTGCTCAGCACAAGGTACAGCCCCAGTAGCACCCCTGAGCATCTCCCAAAGCCCCAAGAGGTTCAGGAGCCAGGGGTTGCCCTCCGCCGCCAGCACAGGTATTCAGTGCAAGCAAGACAAGACCCAGGCAGTAGTTTTTAATGCCTTGCTTTCTCACCCAAACAGTTCTCCCTCAGGAAGATGACAAAACCCCCTTCATTTAAAATGCAGACTACTAGTAAACTCTCCAGTGGAACAGAAACCTTACTAAGTGCAATTCCTGTACATTACACATAGTAATAATTTAGGTATTGGATGAGAATCTGAGAGATATTCACTGAGATGCAAACAAAAGAAAAAATGAAAAATAATGTCAATGGAAAGAATACACGTACCAAAACCAAGAGGACAACTAGACTGATACTGATTCGAGTTGTTTATATCCTTGTCTGAACTTGTAAATTCCATGAGACATAAAATGAAAATAAAAAATATTTTTATCACCATGGTAATTACAGGCCATTATTAAGAAGGTTTATTAAAGACTTCTTGCTTTTCACTGAGGTTGAAAGCAATTTTGGAAATGAATTTATATTTTATTGATGCCTGATTGACTATGAGCTCACTAAAATACTGCAAAGATCCAAGATTTGACTGTGTGCAATTTAGGCTAAAACCCAAAGACACTTACAGCCAGCCTGGGTTTTATGAAAGCCAGAAGAATTTTCAGTTCTCAAAGACTTTTAATGGTTAAGAGGCAGATAATTTGTCGAGACTTCATTGTTGATCATCATACGTAATGTTATGAAAAGAAGATACTGTGCACAACACAGGAAAAAAGCATAAGACCAACATTTTTAAGACAACCAGCATCTGAGACTAGAACTGAGCCTTAGATATAAATTGTCATTACAAAAAAAAGAGAAAAAAGATTTCTTTCCTGCAAAAACTATCAGAAAAGAAAAATTGGAGTCGAATAGCAGGGGGAAAAGATCATATCATTACATCAATAAAGACTAACAAAATTATTTGACAATGAGCGGAAACATTAGCAGGCATCAGATCCATCATGGACAATAAATTACTTGAGGATATCTAATTCCCAGATACAGCCAGTCAATGGTGAGGCTTCACACTGTAGAAAAATCCTTTTTTCATTTTCACTTGGCTCATACAATATAATTGACAGATAGAGCAGCACATGGATCACTTCTATGCAACTTGCTGAAACAAGGACATGACTTAGATCATGATTTGATTTCAGACTGTGACACCTTAGTGCAGCAGATGTTTGAAATGCAGTAAGATATCTGCCTTACAAAAACAACCAACGAATAGCATAAATTACTCATGATCTACACTTGCAGAAAAAAATCAGTAGCTTACAGAATAGGAACCTTTAACTAGGCAGCATAATCTGGCATTGCTTTAAAATATCTTAATTCAAAATTTTCATAGGATGAATTCCCTCAGGTTTGAGAACAGACAGCTGGTTAAAATCTAGGCAATTCTATTGATTTGACAAGAGTCAGAACAGTAAAGGAGAACAGAGAATTTGGCTTAGAAATTGAAGAGCAGGGCAGAGAGAAGAAAACCTTCTTTTCTCATTAAAATGCATGGCTTTTCACTTTCCTACAATCTATGCGTTAGCTGAAGGTAATGTCCTTATTGTACTTACTAACAATGAGGGTGGATTTTAACACAGAAGCATAAATTCAGTCAGATAAAAAGGTTTGTTCGTTTGCTTGTTGTTGTGGTTTAACCCCAGCCAGCAGCTAAGCACCACCCAGCGCCTCCCTCACTCCCCAGCCCCCACTCCCAGTGGGATGGGGAGGAGAATTGGGAAAAAAGGTAAAACTCGTGGGTTGAGATAAGAACAGTTTAATAACTAAAGTAAAATATAATAGTAACAATAATAACAATGAAATATAATAACAATAATAATAGTAATGAAAAGGAATATAATAAAAAAAAAGAAGAGGGGAAAAAAAGAAAAAAAGAAAACGAAAAAAACCCCAGTGATGCACAATGCAATTGCTCACCACCCACTGACCGATGCCCAAGCAGTGATCCGCCCCTCCTGGCCAACTTTCCCCCATTTATATACTGGGCATGACGTTCTATGGTATGGAATATCCCTTTGGCTAGTTGGGGTCAGCTGTACTGCCTATGCTCCCTCCCAGCTTCTTGCACACCTGCTTGCTGGCAGAGCATGGGAAACTGAACAATCCTTGACTTAAGATAAGCGCTACTTAGCAACAACTAAAACATCAGCATGTTATCAACATTATTCTCACACTAAATCCAAAACACAGCACTGTACCAGCTACTAAGAAGAAAATTAACTCTGTCCCAGCTGAAACCAGGATACTTGTTTTCATTGTTCAAAACAGATAAACCTTTATATTTTATAAAATTTCTGTTTTTTTCACTTTACTTTCCAAGCATGAGTCAACTAACTCTCAAAACATCTAAGCTAAATATAATCTCTATTCACCTGACAGAGAGATCACCGCAGGAAGAAAGATTTCAAACATTCTGGGGTAAGTGGTATCGGAAATAAGAAAGCCTTCATTTTAATTCTGAGTTAATACAGTAATTAGTACTAGGAAGACATGAAATACTGCATACAAGCTTGCTTGCACTCGGTTTTAATAAACCTGAAGTGGTTGATGTCTCCCTGTTATGTTTTTAGGTTCCAAGCCCAGAGGAAAGTTCACTGTAGTGCAGAGGAGATTTTAAACAACTTGTGAACACAGCAGGTTTCACCCCAGTACAACAAGAACCAAGGGAAAGAGAAGCAAAAGAATAAAGACCTAACATCTGGCAATAACTTTAGGTCCCAATTCAGCCAAGCATTTAAATACACGCTTGCATCCCTTTAGCTTTACAAGAAAGACTGTGTCATCTTGCAAATTCATCTTCTTTCTGATCTTTGTCTTGTTCTTTAGACACCACGACTAAATGGCAGTACATAAACAGTAACAGACTTCAGAAGATCTGAACCTCTGTCCTGAGTTTGTTTTTCTTTCTTTTTTGACTACATTTGGAGTATAAAATTTAATTTTTTATATAAGGACACCACATGGAGTAGTCTAAAACTGGAAGCTTTGCAGAAGTATGGACTTGAATACAAAGCTTGAAGTGCAGAATAACTTGAAAACCAGGGGAAACACCCACATATCTCTAACAGAGAGTTGTTCTGTTATTAATGTATTTTAGGAGGAAAAAAAAGGGATCTTTTTTCACATGTAAAATTTATGCAATTTTTTTTTTTCACTAAATGATTTTAAAGTAATTCTTCAAGATACTAATCAGTGTTTGAGCTATAAACTTCAGGCTATCAGCTATTTTGTTTATATTTATATAATTGTGTGCCTATATATTATTTAGGTAGTCTACAGAGACCTCTAAAAAGGGTAAATAAGAGTTCTGATTGACACTTCATTCCATTTTCAATGCAAGGTGAAGAGCATGAACAAAAGAAAAATCTACTGTTTCTGCCTGTGCATGGAACAATTCTTGGAAATGCTCATGGGATAGGAGTTTCAAGAGCACTGAATGCTGACCTAATCTGGCTCAATGGGGATTTCATTTTTGATATAAATAAAAACACAGTGGGTTTTGGAAGTCCTTGCCTTATGCAGCATCACGCATTCACCTTCCAGTGACCTCCTCATATATACAAGTCTCATACCCAGACAAAATGGCTTTCAGATATGGACAGGTCTGTTTTGTAAGAGGCCAAACCATGCAGCATGAGCAAAAGATACACTAAAGGACTTATTTCCAGTCATTTCAATGCTCATGTCAGTTTTCAGTACATTCAAAGTCCAGTCCTTTAAAATTAGTCAACGTATGATCTTCAGGATCAAAGTCCACGCTTGAAGAGCCCTCGCAGAACTACGAAATACCACTCGGCATATGGGAGACATCAAGCAGACAGAGCTGTGGCTAAAATATCTTTTTTTATTGTCAGTGCAGCACACTCTGTATCATCTGCTGAAACTCCACAGCTCAAGAGGCAGCAATCAACTTGCGTGTTTGCAGGAGCCCTGCCAGACTATTCCAAAACAGCGTTCTCCTGAAAACCGGACATCTTCTGTCAGTTTTGCTCCACATACTAAAAGCTATGGGTATCCAAAAAGAAAACTTGTGCTCTTGAAAAAAGGAGTGTTTATTTTCAGCGCATGTAGGGATTATAAAAAAAGTGTTCAAGCATTTTCTACAAAAATTAATACATGCAGAGAAGAAAAAGAAGTTGTGATTATGGCACTCTCGCAGCACACCGAGATCCTGGTCAAAGACATCCAAGCAGGGACTCAAATCTGGGTCTCAGTGCTGC
Source organism: Gymnogyps californianus (assembly GCF_018139145.2). Taxonomy (NCBI): domain Eukaryota; kingdom Metazoa; phylum Chordata; class Aves; order Accipitriformes; family Cathartidae; genus Gymnogyps; species Gymnogyps californianus. The sequence goes on from NC_059471.1 coordinate 144,232,534, forward strand.
AGATTATACTGTTCTAATCAAAATCTGTTCTCCTCTGTGCATCTATTTTCAGTTAAAATGTTTCCTTTACTACCAAGGTAATCACACAATAACAAAGCTTCCCGCAGAATATGTAGATTCCCTAACTTCTTGGTAAGAATTTAGCTTAAAATATATTATGCATCTGTAATTGCTCCCTTCCAATAAACAGAAAATGATGCAACTCATCTTTGCTATGGGCCCCATCTGAGCAAAACAATTCATTGAATATACAATTAGAAATCAACAGGAACTATTCAAAAGGTAGTTTAGTGTTTTATTGAACACCAGCTTATTCATAAACCCAGAGAATAATTACTTGTGGTGTTGCTTTCTTATATTCACTTTGGATTCACTCACAATAGTTAAATCTAGTCTAAAAGAAAAAAAAGTGTTTAACTTGGAAGGTGAAGACACCAAATAACACAGTAAATTCCAGGTGGTCTGAGTGCTAAAGGTTCACTTGCCTTAGAGGGACCCAAACAGGATAAATATGCAGCTCAACAGAAAGCTGACCAACTCAACAGCAGCAGGGAGTACGCGTACATTATTTTAAGATGCAGTTTTAATAGGCCCTTCTGAGACTTGCCAGGGATCAAAAGTGTTTCAGGGCAACAAGGAGGCTGATCTCCAAAAGGATGAGCTGCCATCATTTCCAGTAAGGCCAGCGCTTCTGACTGTGAAGCAGGAGAGGGCTAACCTTGCCACGGGTAATTATCTAGGACCTGGTCTGCAAGAGCACTTGCTGAATCATACCCATGGCAGATCTAAATGGAGCCACTCCAGTGACTGCCAAGTCCCAGCGGCAGTCAACAGCCTCATCCTTACGTGCTACTGCCCTGAATGTACCTGCTGCCTTCACACAGGTGAGGACTACTTGCTGTCCCCGAGCGCAAGCGGCACGCCAGGGCTGGCTGAACTCAACACACAGCTGAACTCCTCAGACCGGGCTGGCATCATCCGCATGGACTACCGGGAGCAGGTCACTGAGCTGCATCCCCTGCCCCATGCAATGCCCGAGCACCAGTTAGGGCAGCATCGGTGGGCACCGGACAAAGCCACAGCGGTATGCTCACAAGCAAACTATACACGACCAGGTAAAACACTTAAGGTTGTGCTCTGCCCTGCACAGCTTAGCCTTACAGACACAGCTGGGGTGTTTTCACAGTCCTGTGGAGACCTCTGAATGCAGCCCGTGTTCAGAAAAAGCCTGAGTCACCATCTGGAGGTGCCTGTCTCTCCTGATTGTAGAGAGAACCTACGCAACCATTTTCAATTAACAACTTTTTCTTTTTTTTTTACAGCTGAAAAGACAGAGTGAGATTCATTTTCAAGTATATGCATTAAGCTGAAGAGGCTGAATACACTAGGGTTCAACCTGCTGTAATAAAAACTGAAGAAAATGAATAATCAGGGAGGAATAAGTAGCTGTTTAAGTTCTCATTGCTGCCAAAGAAATATCAGCTAGGGAGAATAGGTTAAGCCTCCTGTTGGGTATTTGTGTTACACTTAGGAAAATGAGTTCGCTAATATTTAACAAAAAGCCCAGTAAGTCTTTTACTAATTGTTCTGTTCAAAAACTACCAAAAAGTCAAACATCTGATAGATTCCAAGTGACAAAATCTGGGAACTCAAGGAAAGAGAAGCTATTTTACAACAATTGCTTTCAAAACCACAGCCTTCTTCCATCCTCTTTCCGTTCTCCAGTGATGGAATTATCAACATCTAACTGAAGTCGTATTTTCGATTTGGAGCTAACTCTTGTTGGATTTATCAACACTTTAGAGGAAAAGATGGTTCAAAACGACAACGTATATTAGCTACCTTATGGCTGATTTTTTAAATCACACTTCTAACCCCAAGGAGGATGGTCATCAGGAAGGGCAGAGCAGAGAAATCCTTTAGGATGACTTCTTGGGGCACAAATACCAGACCAGATGATCCCAGAGGGAGATCTGATGCAACCACATGACATTAGGAGGAGGTCCCATTAGGGAGGTCACAGCACACCAGGACAGCCACAGCCCCCAGAGCATCCCCCAAACAGCCATGGAGCCAGGGAATAGGCATTTCTGGACAAGGTCTGATGAATTTTGTTTACTAGGAAGTATCAGCTAATGGAAATCCCACCATATCATTTCATGAAGGAGATGGTGACTCAGGATAATAGCTGGTTAGTCCATGTTATATATGTGTTTTGGGGGAGTGGCAGGACAGAAGGGAAAGACAGATTTTTCATCATCATTCTTTGTTCCATTGTATTTCCCTTTCTGTTTAATCAGACTTTCCCCTCCTCATAGCATTTTGCTTTGCTGCCGTCCTGCAGAAAACCATCAGTAGGTTATAGGTAGTCCATTTTTCACAGTCATTACCAGATGAAAATGTCCTACAGTTGCTTAGAACTGGGGATCTTTATCAAGAATTGCTACACTTCCATTTGTTACACCACTGATTTGATCTTCCTTTTTTCCAGCATCCTCCAGTTCTTCAAGAACTGCCTGTCCTTCATATAACCTGGACTTCTTCCAATACTTACTAATCTATTGAGCTGAAGAAAAGAACCAAAGCAGGCAGAAAATGGTGAGACAGCATTCACCTCCTTCATCATCCTCAATTCTAGATCAAAAGTTTCCTCACTCGAGTTCTCCTTATTAATTACAGGCAAGGGTGAGCCAGATATTAAACCAGTTTCCATGAAGATGTACAGAGGAAGGGGTTTACATAACTACCACAGTTCAGACATTCAGTTTAAAAAAGCAGATGCTTTGCTTAGTTTCAGCTCCCACAGAGGTGCAAACTCAGCAGCGTATGTTATGACACCACTTTGATGAAGCTAACAAAAAGGTGAAAGTAGTCAAGTTGACAAAACGGCCAATTTTTCTATATTCTACAAAAGTTAAGCTGTAACAGAGCCTTGGACCTTTGACTTTTGTAGCTGGTTCACCCCAAACTTGCTATCTTCATTTCAGCAAAAATATAAAAATACAACATTCATGAATAAGAGCCCTTAGTATTATAGCAAGGTCTGTGCCAAAATTATACATGTTTTTATTCTCAGGAGCACACGCACCCCTTCCCTATGACTTTAGTTTGCTGGCTTCTGTTTTGCTTATCTGTTTTAGAAGGAGCTCCAAAGGCCTCATAATCAACAGGACGGAGAAGTTTTACATCGTTTTAGCGCAAGTTCAAAAATTGGTCTTGGTTTACTCAAAAGCACATACACCCCCAAAAAGATTATATCTAGAGCAATTTCAGTATTGAGTATCTTCCATGCACAGCTCTTGTAAAGGAATTTAACTTATTCTACTTACAAACGTGGGGCAGTGCTTCCTATGCAGAGCAATGATTCCAGCGCTTCTGTACCTTGTCACCTCTATGATAAACTTAATAAAGAGGAACATTAACAAATCATTTGGCCAATCTGAACTAGTTTTTATTGAAGATGAACTGCAGTAGTTTTCAACCTGGCAAAGACTTGTGCAGCTTTAGGTACACTATCAGAGAAATTCAAGGACTGACAGTGGAAATAGAGAAGCTAGAGTAGGGAATTTCACCAACAAAATAAACATTAAGATTTCAATTCACTTCAAGGAAAATATAGCAACACAAGCAATGAGATTTGATTAAGGGCACTGCCGTCAATGGACTGGAATCAATCAATAGGTAAATGCTGGATGGATATAATCACTCTGACCAAAGTTTGCCATGACTGTGAGATGCTGATTTCTCATGGTTAACACTTACAGTTAGCTTCCTGGATTTGCTTGTGCCTGTCTTTAAGCAGAAGTATGGTCCTATCCCATGGTGTGACCTCCCTCCTGAAGAAGGGTACAACTTTGGTCCCTTGCATGCAATGCCATATTTCACATCAATAATCTTATCCGTGGACTCCCCCCAGCCCGCTCCTGGATTTAGACAAGGCAAGCCTCACACTGAGCAGCAGCATGGACGGAGCATATTCACTCCAACATTTCTGTCAGGCAGCTGCCACTCGCACGTTCCCAGCTGCTTTGCTTTTTTTTTTTTGTGACTGCTCTTGCCACAAAAGACTTGCAGTACTCTCCTGTGTCCCTTTTTACTTGCTGGGCAAAAGGCTGATCGCTGGCCAGTGTTTGGATGGACTGACAAGTCAGCCAGCTAAAACAGATTTTGCTCTCTCAAAAGGGGCATTTATTTTCATTTCTCTTCTTTCCTCAGCTGCCAGTTTTCTGGAAGTTATAGAAAATTATTTATCCTTGAAGCCTTTACTTCCCCATCAAATGTGGTTGTCTTTGTAAGATGCAGTTATATTCACTATATATAAACGTGAATAGAGCCAGAATTATCAATTTCTCCAACATCCGTCACATTTCACACACAGCCTGGGTCTCTCCTACCCCCAAAATTTTTTGGAAGCTATCTCCTTGCAAACATCAGGACTGCAGACATCAGAAGGGACTCACAAAGACCACAGGCTACAGGTTCAGTCTGCCTCAGTCTTACAGAGGTGGGGAATACAACATCTCCAGATACCCAGGGCACCGGTTGAACATGAACAAGCCAGACATTATGAAACACTGCACAGAGTTTTCCTACAAAAATACATGTTTTTCTCTTGTTCTTCTAATCCGATTATTTTCCCAAGACATGGAAAAAAGGATTAGCAAAAGGGCTGGAGAGCCATCAGAGAGGTTCAGAACTAAATTCCCAAGTATTGGTAAAAATACAAAAAAATGACCAGCAAAGAGGCAGTTCCCCCCTACTCTCCTTGTTCTCTCCCACCCCCAAGGAAATGCTGGCATCCTGCTGAAGTGCCATTTTAGCACACCGTATTTCAACTGTTGTTCTCACAGATAATGTAATCTTTAAAGCGCTAAAAAGTGCAAAACTTCATGTGTACAATAAAAACCATACAGGCACCTCCTCTTCTCCAAGAAAGGCAGCTCAGTAAAATTCTGCCATAACAAGCAGTAAAGAAAACATTTTACTTTCAAATCCTTCCTCACCAAGTACCCACGTCATAGATCAAACAAACATAACGAAAGGGAACGAATTATCAAGTGACGTTCCATCAGTGTGTTGACTTTTTAACAGATCTTTTAACAAAGATATGGACAAAGATAAAACGGGTTATAGAAGCACATTCGGATTTTATCAGAACAATCTCTAGAACGCTATTTAATTCAAATCTCCATGTTACAGTTTAGCACTGCCCTGTAATCCTATGGAACAGTGCCCACTTCATGCTTGGAATATCCATATTTAGAAAGAAGATTTTATTATGAAACATAGGTTTAAAAAGCAAAACATGATTTTTTTTTTCAGTGTCCTACATAGATAGTTGAATTATTCATATTTAAAGAAGAGCCACGGATTTTGCCTTTTTTTTTTTAATTATATCTATATAACTTGCAGCTGGTAGTCTACAAAGAGAGACGTTTTCAACATGTGATAGGACTAAAACAGGTAGCACAGGAAATTGTGGAAACCTGGTGACAGTTTCATTATTTCAACACTTTGACTAGAATTTCAGCTACTAATGATGGAAGGATAAGAAAGAGAACACTGATCTGGATTTTTAAAGTTAACGGTGATAACATCTTGCAGCTGAAATTGCACCGTGGACTGAGCTGGTATTCTCTTCTTGTTCTACAGTGCTAAACCAAAGCAAACAAACAAAAAGATTTCTCGTTTACATGGTGATAGGACCATCTGCTGCCCAAGTAATAACCCAAAATAAAACAGTCCTTCAGGCACTGCGCTGGCCGGAGCAGCGTGCGTGCAATGCGCACACTGACATAATTCACCCACTGCGAGAAGAGAGGCTGCCTTACGTAAGGGCCTGCCGTTTTCTTTTTTTCTTTTTTCTTGCTGGCTACACAGCTTTTCAGTGCTCCCAAAGGCTGTTTTATTTTTCAGACTATCTTTAACCAGAGACAATCTTGCGAGAAAAGTACAAGTCTTTAAGGCTAATGTTACAATCCAAGCAGAAGAGCTAGTCACACCAAGAGAAAGGATTTTCAAAGCTTCAACTCATTTTAAATGACACTTACATTCATTTCTGCAGTTTTTCTGCTATAAGCAAATGAAGAACCTCATTCTGCATTCCACTGAACACCTCAAATTCCCTTGACAGTCAATGAACATCTGGAGTCCAAATGAATACAGAATTAATCCCTAAGGCTGGACAGCAAAACAGGTCAGGAACCATCCCAACTACAAAAGTCACTGTGGAAATCTTGCAGCAGGTCAACTGAAACCAGGCTGCACTTCACTACTGGTTTTGTAACACACGTTTTATTTTCAGACCAATTTCCCTTAACCAGCTCTTGCCCACAGTATAGCATTAGCACAGCTATAAGTGCAATGACCTAAACCATCCTGATAAAACCTACAACAGGTAGGTCCATCCATACTCAGTAGCAGGGCATTCCTAGGACATTCTTCTAACCAGATTCTTAGCACCCTTCACTTTCCCAAGAGTCTTCAGAGGAGTTGATGGTACTCAGCTCCTGGGGCTTTTAAGCCTTTCCTTTTCCTTCCATTGGGAAAAAAAAAAGTAAAGGAAAAAAAAAAGAAAAAGGAAAGAAACAAAGAAAGTCAACAACACACACATGCTCTCCTACACACACACCGACCCCCAAACAGAGGAAAAAAAAGGAAAAAGGAAAGTTGTACGAGGTGCCAATCTGGAATGAAATGGATTTTTGAACAGACAGTCATATTTGGCACTGTCAGCAAAAGCTTGTGGGTGGCCCTGTGTCTCTCCGAGCCTTAATGCCCTTTTTACATCGGTCATTTAAAAACGTCCCCCGGAAAGTTCAGCTGTGCTGCTTCTGACATTATTTTCACAATGCTGCTGAATGGACTCGATGGGGAGATTCGCTTTCCCCCACCCCAGTTCCATAAAGCACTATATATTAAGGACGTATTCCATTTGGCCTTCAAGTAGCATTTTTATGGTCCATGCAGACCCACGATTATTTTCCCTTTAAAAAGAATCAACAGAAAACAGAACTCTCTGTTGGAGAGCACGGAAATTAAAAACTATTGGATCTCCCAAACCGACTCCTACAATCCTCAGGCAGAAGACTGGATTAAAGGGTCGTCACATGGTTCTAGCTGCATTCTCAGTACACCACTTTTATGAAGAAACCAGAGCTGCAGAAATTCCTCCGGCATGGCGTGGAATCCAGAATCGGGCAAGACATTGTCATAGTAATGATGGCTAATAAACTTCCCGTGCAGGTCCACCGAGAACGGCCAGAAGCCATAAATTGTTACTTCTTCACACAGACCAAGGGCAGCGCTGACTAGGAAAAGTCCCGTGGAAAGCCGTTTGGCATGGATACCTTTGCTCTTCCAGAACTTGCCAATGTCACGCAGGAAATTGGGGTTGGCAAAAAGGACCGCCTGCTTGGCACTGAAGTCCTCCAGGGTGTAATAGACACGTAGGGAGGGTCCCGTCCCAGTCTTCATCGAGAAGGCTGGCATGTAGATGTAGCTGTGGTTATACACCTTCACGCTGTCCACAAACGCCTTCCGAGACCACAGCAGATTCTGGAACCTGTAGAACAACAGAGAAAAACAAGTTGGTCACACATAGGTTTTCCCAGTCATTTCAAAATCCAGCCAAAACCTGCTCTTCATACCCATATTTACCATTAACTGCACACCTTTCCCGAGCCCAGAGAAAGTCCAGACAAACTTCTGACTGTCTGATACTGCCCCTCTTCTGAAAACATAAACCTGAATAGACAGTTGAAAACTATCTGGTATCCTGCTAACTCCAAAACCCAAAAAGTTTCTGATTTAATCTTTTAAAGAAATCCTGAATGAACACTTACAATATTCCTGAAAATCAGTCCTTTTTAGTGACATTTTTCATTTGTCCAAAAACCAACTTATATTTTCAGGCACAGGAATCTTTAAAAGAAATTTTAAAGTCTGTGTTGTTCTTGTTTCTTAAAGGCATACTAAAAAAGAATCCAAGTTACATGCTGAACAAGCAATACCAAGAAATATTTAAATAGAAACTTTGGACTTATAAAACTCGTAAGACTTGTAAGAATTGTTTTTGTTATGCCTGTATAGCGATTTAGGTTGCGCTATACAAATTGGTTGCTATCTTATTACAATTTTATTGGCATCATGGAGATGTGGTGGGATGGCTCCTATGACTGGAGTGTTGGAATGGAAGGATACAGGCTCTTTAGGAAGGACAGGCAGGGGAGACGAGGATGGGGTGTCACCCTCTATGTCAATGACCAGCTGGAGTGCATGGAGCTCCGCCTGGGGATGGATGAGGAGCCGACCAAGAGCTTACGGGTCAGGATTAAAGGGAGGGCAGGGACAGGTGACATTATAGTGGGGGTCTGCTACAGGCCACCCGACCAGGAAGACCGAGTGGATGAGGCCCTCTATAGACAGATAGGAGCAGCCTCACCTTCACAAGCCCTGGTCCTCATGGGGGACTTCAACCACTCCGATATCTGTTGGAGGGACAACATAGTGGGGCATAAGCAATCCAGGAGGTTCCTGGAATGCATTGATGATAACTTCCTTCTCCAAGTGACAGAGCAGCCAACGAGGAGAGGTGCTATGCTGGACCTTGTTCTCACCAACAAGGAGGGGCTGGTGGGGAACATGAAGCTCAAGGGCAGCCTTGGCTGCAGTGACCATGAAATGGTGGAGTTCAAGATCCTCAGGGCAGCGAGGCGGGCGCACAGCAAGCTCGCTACCCTGGACTTCAGGAGAGCAGACTTTGGCCTCTTCAGGGATCTGCTTGGTAGAGTACCAGGGGATACAGCCCTGGAGGGAAGAGAGGCCCAAGAAAGCTGGTTAATATTCAGGGATCACTTCCTCCAGGAGCAATGCATCCCAACAAAGACAGTCAGGCAAAAATGCCAGGAGGCCTGCGTGGATGAACAAGGAGCTCCTGGACAAACACAAAAAGGAAGCCTACAGAGGGTGGAAGCAAGGACAGGTAGCCTGGGAGGAATGCAGAGAAATTGTCCCAGCAGCCAGGGATCAGGTTAGGAAAGCCAAAGCCCTGATAGCATTAAATCTGGCCAGAGACGTCAAGGGTGACAAGAAAAGCTTCTATAGGTATGTCGGTGAAAAAAGGAAGACTAGGGAAAATGTGGGCCCTCTCTGGAAGGAAACAGGAGACCTGGTTACCCAGGACATGGAGAAGGCTGAGGTACACAATAACTTTTTACCTCAGTCTTCACTGGCAAGTGCTCCAGCCACACTGCCCAAGTCGCAGAAGGCAAAGGCAGGGACTGGGAGAATGCAGAACTGCCCACTGTAGGAGAAGATCAGGTTCAAGACCATCTAAGGAACACATCTAAGGTGCACAAGTCCATGGGACCTGATGAGATGCATTCGTGGGTCCTGAGGGAAGTGGAGGATGAAGTGGCTAAGCCACTATCCATCATATTTGAGAAGTTGTGGCAGTCCGGGGAAGTTCCCACTGACTGGAAAAGGGGAAATGTAACCCCCATTTTTAAAAAGGGAAAAAAGGAAGACCCGGGGAACTACAGGCCAGTCAGTCTCACCTCTGTGCCCGGCAAGATCATGGAGCAGATCTTCCTGGAAACTGTGCTAGGACACATGGAAAATAAGGAGGTGACTGGTGACAGCCAACATGGCTTCACTAAGGGCAAACTGTGCCTGACAAATTCGGTGGCTTTCTACAACGGGGTTACACCGTTGGTGGATAAGGGAAAAACAACAGACATCATCTACCTGGACTTGTGCAAAGTATTTGACACTGTCCCGCACAACATTCCTGTCTCTAAATTGGAGAGACATGGATTTGATGGATGGACCACTCGGCGGATAAGGAATTGGCTGGAAGGTCGCACTCAAAGAGTTGCGGTCAACGGCTCGATGTCCGAGTGGAGACCAGTGACGAGTGGCGTTCCTCAGGGGTCAGCATTGGGACCGGTGCTGTTTAACATTTTTGTCGGTGACATGGACAGTGGGATTTAGTGCACCCTCAGCAAGTTTGCCGATGACACCAAGCCGTGTGGTGCGGTCAACACGCTGGAGGGAAGGGAAGCCATCCAGAGGGACCTTGACAGGCTTGAGAGGTGGGCCTGTGCGAACCTCATGAAGTTCAACAAGGCCAAGTGCAAGGTCCTGCCCATGGGTCAGGGCAATCCCAAGCACCAATACAGGCTGGGTGATGAGTGGATTGAGAGCAGCCCTGCGGAGATGGACTTGGGGGTATTAGTGGATGAAAAACTGAATATGAGCCAGCAATGTGCACTCGCAGCCCAGAAAGTCAGTCACATCCTGGGCTGCATCAAAAGAAGTGTGGCTAGCAGGTTGAGCGAGGTGATTCTCCCCCTCTACTCCGCTCTTGCGAGACCCCACCTGGAGTACTGCGTTCAGCTCTGGGGCCCCCAGCATAAGAAAGACATGGACCTGCTCGAACGGCTCCAGAGGAGGGCCACGAAGATGATCAGGGGGCTGGAGCACCTCCCCTATGAGGACAGGCTGAGAGAGTTGAGGCTGTTTAGCCTGGAGAAGAGAAGGCTCCAGGGAGACCTTACAGCAGCCTTCCAGTACCTAAAGGGGGCCTACAGGAAAGAGGGGGAGGGACTCTTTATCAGGGAGTGTAGTGACAGGACAAGGGGTAATGGCTTTACACTGAAAGAGGGTAGATTTAGATTAGATATTAGGAAGAAATTCTTTACTGTGAGGGTGGTGAGACACTGGAACAGGTTGCCCAGAGAAGCTGTGGATGCCCCATCCCTGGAAGTGTTCAAGGCCAGGCTGGATGGGGCTTTGAGCAACCTGGTCTAGTGGAAGGTGTCCCTGCCCATGGCAGGGGGGCTGGAACTAGATGATCTTTAAGGTCCCTTCCAACGCAAACCATTCTACGATTCTATACCATAGTAGTTAATTCTCACTCTGGAACTGAGAGAAATCTCAAAGAACATACTTCGTTACAAACAATAAAACAGAAATCAATGAATTGCTTAGGATAAGTGGCACCACAAAAATTTAGCAACAGGCACTAAACAATATTGAGAGCTGGTGTTTAAGATGGCACGATTTACACACTGAGTAGGTTTAAAAGCAGCTGATACTTGTAGCATGCACGTTAAAGGAGAGACTAGTTGGCAACTATGAGGAGGGCAACGTATATGTACAGATTATTTCTCTAATATGATAGTCTTCTCATCTCTTTACATAAAAACTACATCAGATTACAATTTCTTAAATTGCCCATAGCTATTTGCTGATGTCTATTTTATCACTGATGTTAGACTTATATACTACTCCAAAACCAGTATCCTGTCAAGACTATAACCTTTCCTTGCCATATGCTTCTGGATATGCCAAGATGAATGAGACACCTGCCAGGAAATCCTAGGCCATTCACACACACCAAAACCTGCACTGATGTTTGACCTGTCCTGACGTCTGACACTAAACAAATCACATTTCAGTAAAATATTGAAGTATCCTGAATATGTATCATTGGATGTAACCGATATGGAGGCCAGCCAGAGTCATGGTAAACTACAATACCTAAAACACAAACTTGCTAAGTAACAGGAACACTTGCTGTCCTGGGGTGTTGACTGCATTGGAGGGTACCTTTGCATGAGAAAGTCACTATGATTTACTCTCAGTAATCTGCTTTCTTTCCAGAATCCATGTAATCTTCAGAGCACCGGTAAGTCCTCCCCGCCTTTACCATGTGACAGTATCTATAGACTTCAGCATGCAGGCAAATTTTACTACATTAAAAGCCACTTCTGCACCAGCCTCACACGCACTCCTTTCATTGCAGCTGGGTTGCTGTCCCACATGTGATCCCTTGTTTTTTTCTCTCAGCTCCTAAATGCCCGTCTTGCCCTTGTTGCTGCTGCCTCTCTCAGTTTCCTGCAGCTAAGGTAAATGTGTCACGACTGATTTCATAGTCACGCATCAGAGGAGCCAGAACAAGAAAGTTGAGACAGCAGCACTGGATTTTTTTCCTCTCTCTGGTGCAGGCATAAGAATACTTTTTTTAAATGGTTATGAAGAGATCAATTTTATGTATAGACCTCTCTGAAACAATAGGAAGAATCACATACACAGCAACATACACAGGTTTAAGTAGGATGCCAGATGACCTGAAGAAGCACCAGATAAAATTTCAGCTGAAACAATTGCCAACAAAAAAATACAGCTTCAACAGCATTGAAATGTCTCATGAATATGTGCGAGGTTTTTTGAAGTCTTTATTTTGGCAGAAAACTCGAAATATTCCTAATAATTTGAAAGGTTTTGTTGACATTTTCAACGTGCAATATTTGGTCTCCTGATTTGCTACAAGTTTCTTTCAAAATTTCCTTCACGTGGGATTAGAATAAAGCTATTTTGAAGCAAACCCCCTGAAATCTGCCTGGGTCTTCGTTAATGTTTTGCTCTGCAGATCTGCTCCTACTGCATGGTGCTATTTGCTAATGTAGACAAAGCCACTGCCTTCCAAGCAAGAAATCAGTTCAACCTCAACATACAAAACAAAGCAATAAAAATAAGTTCATAACTTACTGCAGTTGGCATTCTTTTCTGTAGAAATAGCCAAGACACAGCTGAATATAGAAGGCCAGCCAAGACCAAGGTGCCCTGGCAGAAATTCATTGTCTGGCTGTACCTTCTCATACGGGCCCTCTCACGCCACTACTATCAGACCTTTAACTAAGTGTTCCTCAAAACAGGCTTTACCATCCTCTCTTCCAAAGGAGTAGCAGGACAACCTGTCAGATTATCAGCTGCAGGAGTTGGGTCCATCCTATTGAACTTGTTCCATTTCCATCAGGACACAGTCACTGAGGGTAAAAAAAAAAAAAAAAAAAAAAAAAAAAAAAAAAATTCCCTAGCTTAATACTTTCAACATTCACCTAGGTGCTCAGAGCCTCAGTATCCAAACCCTGTTCTAATAACCCTAATTGCTTTTAAAAGGTAGAATAAGACCAGCAGCAGGCTTTCGGACTATCGCCCTCCCCATAATTTGGGAGGTCCACTGGGAGGTGGGCGATGCAGGTTCAAACATCCTTTCACAGTAAAGGGAACTTGAGCGCACAGCTTGATGTGATGGGGTCCTTGCACCTTGGCTGAGGGGAAGGCAGAGACAGGTCCTCTGTCAATCCTGGAAGCTGGTTTCACCATGTCCTTTCCCACTTACAGCTAGTTAACAAATTTCACTTCAGATGGCAAATAGATGTGGTTATTCTAAAACTGCATTTTTCAGCAAATTTACCATTGACAGAAAAGCACTGCGCAGCTCTAAGATGAATACATTAAAATTGCTCAGATACAGTCACAGAGTGCCAGGGACTGTCTCTGAATATTCATTTGCTATCTTTGCCACAACGCATTTACATTTCTTCTAGATGAATCTCCCTAAACGCCTTAAAGGAACGAGAAGTGAACGGCACTGCCATGAGAGCGGTGCATGGGAAGGACTTAATGCAGAAGGGACAGCATTTGTCATGCTACTGCAAACTGTCCTTCAGGAACATCATCACCTCCTGAAAACCCATGCCTCATTCAAATGATCTGGATCGCAGTGTCGGTAGGCGTCACGCCGAGTTCAACAGATGGACATTATACAGGTGGCCAGGAGCCCATGTAGAAACGTAAAACATGCTGATTACGGCTGGTCTGATGGCCTAACACAGCCAAAAAGCTGCTGCCCATCTTGTGCTCCTCATGAGGGGAGATATTAGAAGCAAATGAAATTTTCTGTTCCCCATTTGTAAAAATAGGAGCCTGACCAGCTTTCTGACATTTCACAGGCTGGTTAGAGGCTGAGAAATCTGGGGACAAACACTGTGCATCAGCAAGTCTCTAGAAATGGTACTGGAAGCTCAAGTGCATTTTGCTTTAGCTCCAATCCAGACAGGGAGTCCTGCAGGCAACCCCATCCCAGTGGAGCCTTTGAGGGTACCATACCGCATCCGTCCCAGCAGACCACGAGGAGGCTACTCCATGCCTGACAGACAGACCAGGAGGGCTTTTCCTCTGCAGCTGACCAGCTCTGTAGTGCACGCGTGAGCATAACGATATGGTTTTTTCCTGCTTGTCCTGGCATGGATGCCACCAGCCTGATGCAGTCCTCACATCCAGATGGGCACAAATGCCTTCCCTCATGCCGATCCTCGCCCAGCCTTCTTTGAATGAGGAGCCGCTGGTTCCTAGTTAGTGCTCGCCTCTAGCTGACATGCTTTGAACATTCAGTACTCTCAGTGGCACAGCCCAGAAGCTGTGCAGCTCCTCCCCACTCACTGGGCTTCAAAAGAAACGCATCAAATGATCCAGCCCCTCGTGCAAGAGTGCATCTCGGGCGACATTATCTCCCCAGCTCAGCTCTGAGCAAGAAACAGCTGAATTGCTTTCACGGTTGTCCTCCGACCTTCTGCAGTCAAGTTCATGTAAACGCATGGTGGGTTGCCAGTATTTACATAAAACTGGATCTGGAATCTCCCAAGCCCTGAGCAGCACCTGAAGACTAAGCGAGTTGCTCAGTAATTTGCAGTAATGCATCCCAGCAGCTTGATGGCAGCCTATAGAGGTGCCGATGACTGTGAATGCTGATGAAAGCAGATCACGGCACGTTCAGCCCGGGCACATTACTTCCACTACTCTCATTAAGGCACAGCAAGCAAATAAAATCATCAACACATTTTTTCTGTCAGGTCCATATGACAGATCAACTTAAAAAGCACAACCTTCAACAGGCACGTGTAGGCACAGCTGCCCAGATACCAGAGAACTAATTTTCTTGATACCAGCTGTAGAGTTCCCTCAAATACTCTGCTCTGCTTTTCCAGAGAGAACGATGCATCCAAGAGAAAACAGCCACAGTACATTGTCATGACGGTACAATCAAAGACTTAAGAGCATTAAGTGTTTTGGTTTTTGTTTTTAATCTGTTTTTAATGTTCTTATTGATGTTCTTTAGCAGATATTCAGGACAGGACTGTTCTCTGGTACTAAGAGATGACTTCCAGTAACCACAAAGAATTTGCTGCAGTGACATTGAGCTAACCCGCTTGCAGATAATAATGGTAGCATTTTCTTGCATCTTGGTTTCTTTTTGATCTCCCTGGAGAGTCACTATCTCATGCCTGTGATGATATCCCAGTTATTTACTGTGTTGTCATCTGCAAAGTCACAAGTTCAGCATTCTGGATTAATTGCAAGTTGACTTATCGGAAAAAAAAAAAAGATTGAGTAATGAGGGGAACAGCTCGGATGCCAAAGAACTAGTGTATTATTTTAAAATTAAGACAAATAGAGCTCAAGGGAATAGAGCAGAAGGCATGTAAAGACTTATGTATTTGTCCCTATGGCAAAGGATAACCTTACAAAAATTATTTAGATAATTTGATGTCAGCATTAGCCAAGAATGATTTAGCAATTTGCTGCAGCCGTTGGAATATGCTTACAGCTGGGGTCACAAGTCAGCTTGCAACCACACATCTGAATCTCCACTGCTGTGACAGAGGAGTTTTACTGCACTCATTTCTCAGAGTGCTTTTATGCTTTCAAATAGTGATGCCCTCCTTAATGCCCTGTGCTCTCATTCATATCATGCACTTCTTGATTATCTGCCCCTTCAGAGCTTGTGTAGCCAATCTTACTAAAACACAGACTGTGTCTGAATTAACAGCACACTAGTTTCCATGTGCTCATTCTCCACATAAGCACTTTTAGCATGCATTAGGTGCAACGTAGACTATTCTACTTGTCCACACAGGGAGCCAGAAACGAGCACTTAAAGTACTATAAATTGACCCCCTTTCTTGTTTTATCCCTGGTTCCCCAGCTACACAAGCCACTCTTCACTCAGCCTAAGGATAGCTACCCAACTTAAGATTCAACTATAATCCCATTAAAGTCAATGGCAAAACCAACTCCGATCTCACTGGGACTATGCTCAGAGCCTCAGGCAAAAAAATTCAGGCCCACAATAAACTTCAGAGTGATTAGAAATGGTATGAAGTAACATGATTAATCATAAAGACTGATCATTAAACCAATAAAATTACGGATGCCAAACATTCTCCATCAGTGCAGGAGGCTTTTATTCCTGTGGTAGATCCCCAGTGCTCTGTCTAATCCCATTTCAAACAGCTTCAGCATGAGGGATTCTCCCCTGTTCTCACTGTGGGTCCCTCCACAGGCACCATGGTCACCCACTCGAGAACTCGTGGCATGGGTGGGGTGATGCTATTCCCATCTTCTCCTTTCCCTTTGCCCTCCTCCCTTCCCACCTGACTGCCCTTTATGGACTCAAAGACAGCAAATCTTCCACTCAGACTCTCAGCAGAGATGCTCTCTCCCCTCAGCGTACGACTGACTCCCAAACTCACTTCAGCTCATCCCTTACGCACAGCCTGCAGCCTGCTGAGACCCCCCACTGCCTCCTCTTTCTTATGGACAGGGGCTTCCAACCTCAAAGAGCCTGTGCTTTCCTCTTGTCTCTGGTCTCAAAGATTAAAGACAAATTAGCCTCTTTCTCCTTTTTATACACCTTTTCAATGGCTTTTTCGAGGTCAGGGATTCTGGTTACTCCCACCATCAGCTGCAAAGACCCAAAAGCAAGGAAACACATTCTTTCCACAGTGACTGCAGACTACATCTTTCTCCGCCAGCCTGTTTCTTAATGACACGCTGTCCTTAGCACACGACCTTCAGAATAATTTGATGCACTCAGAAAGTCCAGTTAGACATTGCAGAGGTGGGCTCTAATCCCCATGAAGAGGTAGGCTCCTTTTATGGCTGAATTCAGTATTAATTAGGGGTTTTTTTAAACCTCCACCCATTACTGCTCTTACACTGTTGCCCTGGGAATACTATATATAGTGCCAAGAGAAAGCTGACTCTCTGTTTTTCAATGGAACACAGAGCTACCCTATACACCAAAGCAATGAAACATTAAAATCAGTGTTCACTGATATTTTGGGACTGTGTATGATCCTTATTCTGCCAACTCAAATTAGAATGTGCTTTTAATAGCTACTCTTTCCAAAACCAGCAGAGCTAAACATCAATCCTTTCTGTTATCTGACAGCTTGAATCTTAGCTTTCAAAAGATGAGCTGTTCATCTTAGTTTGACTCTTTGAAGATTGTGGCTGTTAAAGTCACACACAAGTGGAAATAATATAAAAGGATAGGCAGAACAGCATGGCTGTAAACTACTTGTATTGTCAAAATGAAATTGCTGCCTAGTATTTCTAAATCTTCTGAATACTTCACAGCTCTTACAGCTTAAAGTCTGGAGGACGAGAAAATAGAGAACCAATGAAATCAGCTAGGGGAAAAAAAAACCAACACAGAACTAAGTCTGGTATCTTTAGCATTTAATTTCACTGGACTGCATGCCAGAGCGAGCCTGTGAGAAGAAACATAACCCGATCACACATTTTCTCAGGTTTTAATGAGAAAAAGAACTGCAACAAAGCCCAGACATAGTCTTCAAGAGATTTACTTTTGATTAACACCTATTCATAGCTGAGAACACTTTTGCTAAGTCTTTTGAGTTTTCTCTTTAACATCATAACATCCTTCGCATATCAATAATTTGCAAATGTCAGTGAAGGTGACATTCAACTATATCCTCTCTTCAATCTCTTAGAGCTCTTTCCAAAGAGAGCTGGGTAGAGAGAGAAAACAGCAATGTTTGAATTGAATGTGTTTTCTTTTTAAAGATGCTCTGTGCTACAAAAAGTGTAGACTGAAGAGAAATTATTTAAAACAGTAGATGCTTCGACAGGCATTATGGCAACAACTGTAACTAGGATAGGCTCTTTCTAAGTAGATGAGCACCTTTTTTAAACTATAGTACATGTATCACTGGTGATCTCTGCGATCATGCCACATGGCCTGCAGCTGGAGCACAGATCCCCATGAAACAACACTGTCAACTAAAAGCTTGATAATAAAAACAGTTGTTCAGAGCCCACAGGAATATGTGGTGAATCTACAATATTTTAAATGGGGTAAAATCAATTCACACAACTCTAAAACATGCAAAAGAAGATCTCTGTATTATGTCTATTAGCCGCTCCCTCTGGGCAACATCACCTGTTTTGCATCCCTAGGGCAATCAGCATTGCAATTGAGCAATGAACTAGTGGCCACATGAGTATAAGCAGAAGAGGTGATAAATTGCTCTGGAGCAGTTAGATTAGCAGAAGCCAAACATGAGGCTAAAAAGATAGAAAAAGAGAGAAACAGACAGCAGTGTGACAGCCAAGGAAGTCCCTTCCAGTCCTCGGCACAAGAGTTCATGCCATTAGTAAAATCCCTCGAAATGAGCCAGGAGAATTCAAGCCAGCCCAAGGACTGCAGCTGTAGACCTTGAAGTCACTACCTTCAGTGACCTTTCAAAATGTCCCTTCTGAAGAAAAAGACTTTACTTTCATCTAATATCAATTTACAGCAATATTTCTCAGCAATTCTGGTGCTATTCAATTATGCCTAGAAGCATCAGTAGATGCTTCTCAAGGCTTCCAACAGTGTTTGAGATGTGTTGATTTGCTGCACACTGGATCTTTGGAAGAGCCCACCCTTCACTCTGCAACACAAACGTGGACACCTAGGGAAAAGTAAGAACATGACCAGTATACTTTAAACTGCACATCCAAGTATTTTCAGCTCAGAAGATTTCCTGATACTGGTGTAGTTTGTCAGTGCAGTAACCCCAGTGAATCTTACCTCCAAATGTTTGCCTAATCTCTTATTCTCTACATCCTTCTAACCAATTATTTTACCAATACCTTCCCTCTTACGTCATGACTGCCTTGATCCCTTTGTCAAAAGCCTTTTAAAAATTCAAATAGACTTTATCTACTGGATATCGATTACCCTTATCCACATGCATCTATTCAAAGAACTCCAAAGGTTTTACAAGGTAAAACTTCCCTTGGACTCAACAGTGCTGACTCTTCACAAGAGCACATACATTTATCCAGGTGTTCACTAATATTATCTTATAATATAGTCTCTATCAATTCAGGTGGTAGAGATGTCAGGCTTACAGATCTCCTTGAACTATTTTTAATATTTGAACTATTTTTAAACACTGATCCTATTTTTAATACCTTCCAGTCTTCAAGTACCAAGGCAGTTTTAAGTGAGGAAGTACACACTACTGTTCTTCAGCACTCATGGGCGAGTCCAGTCCTGCCAATATGTTCACATCCATCCTGTATCTATACCATAAATTCTCTAATAATTACCTCAGTTTCAGACTGATGAGACTCCCCATGGGCACAGGGAATGTCCTCAGTTTCTTCCACAGTGAACACAGATGCAAATAATTCATACAGCCTCCCTGTGTCTTCTCTGAGCACTTCTTTTATACCTGGTCATCAGTTGACCATACACACACGGCAGGTGGGGGGTGGGTGCTTTTTGCTCTTTTTTGGCTTGTGCTGTTGCTGGAAGGAGGACGTAGCATTAGGTTTTCATTCCTCTAGTTAGTTATTTTTGGAAATTTTTTCTGCCTGCCACATAGATAAAATATTTAATCAGCCAGCACTTATAATAAATTCCGCTTCCTCTGGAAACAACTTCAGCTTTTGGTAGGATGTTTCTCTGTTTCCATTAATCTCCCTTTTCTTTGCCCTTTAGTGATGTCAACTTACTTTTACCTTTTCTTAAGGCTTGATAGATGCTTCTAGCACTGTGCTTCCAGTATGGTACCCTTAGGGGAGTCCACTATTTTGAGTGGATCATCCAGATGTATTTTCCAAGATGTACGGTGTTTAATGCTGAGAATGCCACTTAAACTTCTTTTCAACATGATTAAACTGCCAAGGTTTCTCCTCAACTGTTAGTACAGCCTGTACTCAATTTAAATTGCTATAGCTAGAACACTCTTGACCAAAAAAAAAAAAAATCAAAGTACAGATAGCTGAAACATGCTGGTGCTTTTGTTAATCTCTTCAACTGTTTTGATAGCTGTGAAAGTGCTAGAGTTCCTTCACCTTTTTTCCCCCTCATTAACTTCATTCAAAGGAGATACAGTGTAAAAAGAAGTAAAAAACAAACTTTTTTTTCTATTAAGGTAGCAGGAAATAAATGCTATTTGCTAGGACAAAGTAATACTTTTGAAAGGCAGTGCATGTCACTGAGTACTTTACAGCCCTCTATGCGGTGGCTGAGGAAAGTGGAGCAAAACGTTCAATTCCCTGTTTCTCTTAGTTTCCAAATGACAGAGAAAGGTCAGTGGCATTGATACTATATTATATAGGAGCAGCTTTGTAACTGTAGTTGGTGTTCTTCCCATGTCACACATCTAGAGGTGCTATGCCTCTTCTTTTATATAATAGACCATAACTCAGATGTGGTCCCACCTTCTCACATTCCGAAATATCAGGCAAGAAAACCTTTCTCTCTTTTGCTCCCTATCTCAGGGAACGGTCAATAACAACGAATTGTCATAACTGGATGGAGCTTGACTCCAGAAGACAACATTGGCAGAATATTCACCTGGGCAATGCAATCTCAGATATCAGCAATGAGTGAAGAAGGGTCTTTCAATCCCTCTTGTTAAAGCTAATTTTACTGGACATATAATAGTCATTAAATCAGAGAGGAAGACAAGAAGAGGATGACCATCTAAACTGGTGGTGGAGTCACCCAGTCTTCAGGCCCTCCCTGTCTAGTCATACAAACTGGAACAGTATCAGCAGATGATGCTGACGGCACCAGCCCAGCATGCCCCTTTGCTGATGGTTAGGACTGCCTCCTACTAGATGAGAGATAGAGGTTTAAGTCCCCTCACACCGAAAAGGGAACTGAACTTGGGCCTACCACAGCTTCAGTGACTGAGGTGACTACTCAACTCTCATAAAATATGGCATCTGCCTTGGTTGGTTTTCTGAACCGAGCTCGATGTTGTTCAGCTGAAACTACTCAGCCTGGTTTCGTAAATTGCTTGGGGACAACTTAAACTATATTATCTGGAAGTTTTAGTCAGCAAAAAAAAATACATCCACCCCTAGCTTCATTTCTTTTTATTTGACTCAGGTCTTTGCGCCAATTCCCTTCATGAAGGTGCCAAAAAATTACTGCAACAGGAGTTAGACGGAGGTGACCCACTGATATCACATGGGTTGTGGAGGAGATGGTAAACACCTTACCAACAAATGCTCTATGTGAAATTATGGTCAAACTACAAACTCCTGGGTTTGCGCTCCTTTGAGCTACCTGTTCTCTCTGAAACCCAAAGAACATCAGCTTTTACAGGTGTTCACGTTCAAATGATTAAGGAAAGCAAGCTGCCATCTCCTACAGAATCAAGAAGATTTCTTTCAGATTCAGGCAGCACAAAAAATAAGCTCCTTTTCTTTAATGCTCAGAGTAATTAATACTGAATTACAGTAGAAATTCTATCAAAGGACTTCTGACAATCACAGTAATACTAAATAACTTCCACATGCTTTATGCAATTACAATAAACACCAAAGATGTGAACACAGACTAAGCCATTATTTTAAAGTATTACTGAATAATCAAACAGAAACAAAAGCTACCATTAGTGGCTTGTCTCCCTGAAGCAGCAGTAACACATTACCTGAAAAACCTTTAGATTTGGACCTAACAACCAGGCTAAAAGGTATTCTGGAGCGAGGAGAAAGGTATGGTCTAGGGTCTACAGCACAACTCAGAAACAGGAAAACAGAATACCTTAAGGCCATCCATTTGATAAGGCCAAAGTATTTTTCAGATAAGGCCAAATTTTAGGTTTGAAAGTAGCTGTAAATGTCAAGTCTGTCAGCAGTTCTGAAGAACCTGAGGTTGGCCATGAATCACATGGGACAAACAACAGCCACGGCCATAAACTCTCCCTTGAGGAAGCAGTTACACTCCCAGAAGGTTTCCAAATGCTGGGAGGATCATTCAGTGATCAGTTGCTTTGGCTGATAGACCTCTACATCCCTAGCAGCTCAGTACACATATTCCCAAAGCAGCTAATCAAACAGTACAAGTGGTGAAATTCAGCCTCTTGTTTTACAGACTGGGGCCAGAATAGTTTGTACTGTGATGTGCAACACTCGGGAGCTATTGCTGAGGTTTTTATCCAGAGGCTTTATCCAGATAATGATTTGAAAAACAAATACACTTTTTAACAAGCAACATATTTTTATCTGAATTTGCCCCAAGGCCAAAATTTCCCTTCCCTAATCTGCTACTCTAGTAAGCCACAGTGCACAGTGCCGCTTTGCTTTACCAAGCTAGAGTCAGGAACCTTACGTGCTCCAGCTTGTTATAAAAATTAGACCATTTCTTCTACCTCCCCCCACATCTGCATTTTTTATGTTAAAAACAGCAACCTAAGGAATGTCGCATTTTAAAAGATTCCTCTATTTTGAATGTACCTTGAAACGGAGTAGAAATATGATCATTAAGGTCCTGTCTTGATGCTTTAAATTGACACAATTCCCCGGATATCAACAGATTTACATTAACTTTCATCAAATGAGTATATAGGTCAGTCTTTATGATATCATATGCCAGATATTTAAAGTTTCAGAAACCACCAGTACACTGCATTATTCAAGAAGCACACTGTGAACATACAACTAAAGACAATGACATTATCTGGATGCACAAGGCTATGGAGATGATTCATTCAGCATAATCATTTGCATTCCTGAACCTTGGATGTTTAATGTACCAGGAGAAATGAGGGATGGCAGCAACTGTGCTGCAGCATGAAGTGACAAAAAAACCTAAGCACCGATGCTCTGGCAGAAAAGTCCCGTGTGTTCTGTTCCAGCAGCCATTCCCAGTTCCATTTTCAGCTAGCCGTTCCCAGTTCCATTTTCAGCTTAATGGACCTAGGAGCATGGAGTCAAAAGCATAAACAATTTGCATGAGGGCATACTAGTGTGCCTAATGAATTTCCTTTCAGAAAGCCAGTCAGCAAAAAATAGTTCAGCCAATACATGCCAGCTAGTTCTCTGGTTTATTTTTCTCACCGCCATTCTCTGCAGTCCCAAGTGCTGGAGTACTAGGTACGCACAGGGCAGATCCATGACCTAGTTCAGCTATAGTATACCGGCCACCAGGTCTCTTACAATAGCCCAGCAGCGGTATCTTTTTCAGCACAATCTAACTTCAATTGTTCGTGAACAACTCATTTGCATGTAGCAACATGTACAAATTTCCCCAACAGAGAGAGGAACAAAGGCGCAGGAACAAAGGACCAGAGGGATCACCTGGGTTTATGGTTTCTGCTGTGGCTGGGTCAGGGACACACTGCAGACGTTCTGGCAGAGCTGAGATGCCAGAAGGGAACCCAAGGAGGAACGGAGCAGACGCAGAGCAAAGAGCTTGTTGGAAATCCTGCAGCGTCAGCACTGTAAGAGATGCCGACTTCAGAAGGCTCTTTAGGACCTTCCAGCAGCCCTGAAATGCTTCGTAATGTCCTGTAACTAACATAAGATCTGTGACAAAGAATCAAATGCGGCAACTGTCAGATGTTGCAAAAAAAAGGGGGGGGGGGGGGGCAGAAGAAATCAGGGACATCACCAGTGTCCTCTTGCCTCTAAACTATGATGATATTTGCTATAAAAAAAGCTCACAGATGATCTTAAAAAGTCATCTGTGGCTTATACTGCAAAATCTATGAGCAGACTCACAGTTCACACTAGCAACATGGAGAAAAAACTTCTTGCTCAGCCCAGATGCAGAGATCAGTTTCCTCCCAACACTTCCTTTAAACTATTTCTCCTTTCCAGCTCAGGACGCCCAAGCTCCAGCTCTCAAACCCCACCCAACATGGTTCCAAACTCAGTGGTCTCAGTTTGTAAGACCGGATGGTTCAGACTTGCACAAATTGAGACATACAAACTCAAATGTACAGGCAACTGAGTGCAGCCATACCACCTTCACTGTCTAAGCCTTGTTCTAAAAATTCTCCTACCCGAGAGAACAGCAAGAACTTGTGCAAGCATCCGTTTTCAGGAGTACATTTTTGTACAGCCATACCTTATAACTGCTGGGGACACAGTGCTGTAATAGTGCTGAGAAATTTATTGGCCCTGTTAAATTAAAAAGGACCTCAAAGCCAGCAGAAGTGCTGGATTCCTGATTGCTCACATAGCTTAATGATGTTAGCTCACCCTTTGGCTCTGCTCCGGGTGCTCCAGCTAGTTCTCTCCAAGACAAGTATGCTACAGGGACTCAATCAATGTCCTCGTAAGCCAGTCTGTGCTGCTCAGCATTGGAGTCATGGATTGGTCTCTAGCCCTCTTTATTTACCAGTATAGCTACATCTCCACTGCACATCAGATAAGGGAAGTGCACCAGTGCAGTGCCAGAGAGATGAGGAACAAGCCACATGTTGCCATTGTCACAAGCCGTCTCTGGGACTACAACTGGGAGCCTAGGGCAGCACAGGGAGGCAGCCAGCGGACCTGCCTTTAGGCTGCGTAGCTTTACGAGCCAGGAACAATCAATGTGGGTCTTAGTGATGCCTATACCAGCCAGTCAGGGATCTTACAAGGGAACTAAAAGCAAAGCCCTGAACACTTTGCTGCTGAGAGTACTCACGCTAGTAAAAGGTTCGTGATCACACATGGCTATAGCACACACGTGATCACGCATGGCTACAGCACACACACGGGCTTACTGAGCTGAGCCTGCCAAGGGCAGTGCTTTGCTTTCCTGTCAGGTTCGCATCTGAAACTGGGAGTAAACTTCATGCTCCAGATATTAGCTGCAGGAAAAAAAACAGGGCAAGGCCACCAAAGGCTGGGGAAGGGGCAGAGCACTGGTCTCGCTCGGGCTGTACCAAGCTGTTATCTCAGGGAGGAAGGACCCTAGGAAGGACAGTAAGGGAGTGCCTCCCTTTGAAGGATCACAGTAATGTATTCCCCATTCTCGCAGGAAGGGACAGACTATTGTATAATACCCTTTACAGCACAATCTGTGCACTGTCAACAGTTTTTTACTTTATTTTTACATTTATGCTGAGTGTGGTACTATATGCTTTCACATGCTTTCAACTTCCATATGCATACAATCTCCCACTTAAAATATCCTGCTTGTCATCTTCCCGAATTTAATTTCCCTTGGGGAAGTTCCTGCAAGATTCAAGTAGCCACCTTCTCATTTGCCGTCCTGAATCATGAAAAAAACCTCAACTTTCTTCCACAACATTCTGAAACTTCACAGCATGATATATTTTCTGATATAAATGTGATAGATTAGCAGCCCATACCCTCCACATAAAAACCTCATTAAAAAAACCCCACAACTTTGTCATGTTTGAAAATGAATGATGATAAAGAATAAAATTCTAGGATCACAATACTCAAACTCACAAACTCAAAATTTAAAAAGTTATGTTACCAGTTTTACACTTCTAAATATACAGCAATATTTTAAATAAAGCTCCCAAATAAATTAAAAAAAATTAACTTGTATTAGAAAGCTCCTTATTTACATTTCTCTAACATTAGCCTTGAGCATTCACAGCTAAACCATAACTTACCATGAAATCTAGTACATAAGAATAGCTTATTACAACCATAATGGAAGAAGTTACTTTCTCATTTTCCTTCCACAAATCTTCATATTTCGGTAGCATAAAACTTTTAAGCATCTTCACTGCTATTTGTGTATTTGATGGAAGACTAGTGACTGTCATTAGTGATGTACACATTAGCTAAGAAATCTATTTTCCACCTCCCTCTATTCTCAGAGTCACTTGAAACTGCTATTATTTTTTAATTGCTACTAAAATAAAATGCATAGATTCAAATTCTACTTTTAATTAATTCTGGGGCAATTTTTCCTCCATGAGAACTGCATTATTCTCTGCCCTGTTAAATTGCACTATACATACTGACAGCTTGATTTTCTCCATCCTGCTTTATCTTTCAGAAGTACCATTTGGTTCTCTCTCAGCACAATGACAGCTTTTGGCAGGTTTCCGTTTCCTCTTCCAACAAACCAGCTATTGTGGAAAAACGATGAAACCAAGATGAAAATTTCCAGCAGATCAGCTGTAACCTACCACAGTGTTCCATGTATCTTGAAAATCACTGTGCTTTCACTATTTACTCTTTCAAACCAAAAATTTAAAAAGCATCACTGCTAGAGAAAAAAAAAAAGAGAGGAGGCAGGGAGTAGAATTTAAGTATTAGGGTGGCATATCTCTTATTTAACTAATTTTGTAGAAGTTCTTGCCTGTAATACATTCCAGACCAGATGGCAGAAAACTGCCATGAAAAACTGATTAACACAAACTTCCTCAAAGAGAGAGTGACCAAACTTAATATGAAAGCAGTCTGTGCGTTTTGCTATGTTATCCAAATAAAACAGTCAGAACTAATTTCAGTCATTCAACTTTTCCCCAAAAGCTACACATGATATAGAAACTCAGTCTTTAAGTTTGACTGTGTCTAACTTAGCTGGGGGGACTCGTGGGAAGGAGTACTATTCCTTTCCTTTTACAGACAAGTGCGTTCGCTGGTATAAAATGCAAAGACAAAAATCCAGAGAGGATTTATTGGCTATAAAATAAAATTTTTACCCAAAAAGCACATACAGAAATCATAATTTATTATTTTTGTAAGTATAACTACTCTCTTTAAGGAAAAAAAAAGTAACTTCTTACTGCTTTTTCTTCCTCTTAGTTTTGAGATGCCAAGAAGGAGAGGGAGTAAGCTGACTTTTCTTATGTCTTACACATCATCAGCTCAGTTTCTTAGTAAGGATTGCGCCCACCTCCCATTTGGCTGTTTCTGGGCAATGGATCTGAGCTCAGCTGAAATCTATTATACTTCTTGCAGAGTACCAGAAAAGGATAAAAACAAGATTGCCAACATTTTTAAATCACTCTCCATGTGCTGGAGATTGCAGGATGCTTTCCTCAAAGGATTTTTCAATTTCCTACTGTGATGAAGCAGTGAAAGAATCTAATGGGCGAAGACAGGAGACATGATCTGAAAGACAAGATTAAGCACATATGAATGCCACCTGCCCTTGGTACTCAATCTGGATAGGTTCATCAAGGCAGAGAAAAAAACTGAGGATCCTGGAGGCTAGCTTGAGTGGCAAATACAAAAGAAATAACTCATCATCAGCTTTGTGTTTAGAGGTACAAAAAGGGATTTTCATTCTTGGTAGAAAGCACTGATTTCCAGCACATCCTTCCTCTAACATTCTTTCCCCTCATGTTAGTCTTTAGGATGTTTCTGCCAGGACCTTTGGTTATCTTAGTCAGCATAAAATATTATTTCCTCTTTCTACTCCCATCTACTGTTTTCAGCTGCCACCTCTTTTTTTCCGGTGTTGCTGGAACAATCGCACAAATCTTTCTACCCTGCCTGTGCTCCTCTCTCCCTTAACATACATCCATCTCGTTCTTATATACTCCTTCACTAAATACTTCAACAATCAATTTTATAAAAGCTTTTTCTTCTTTAAAGTTTATATAAAGAAAAGATAGTACAGGGCTTTATTTCTTTTTAAAAATTGCTTTTTAGTTCCTAGACAAATCAGGGGAAAAATAGGAAATGTACGGGTATGTGGAAGGAGACTGTCTGCATCTTTAAGGGTATCTGGTCAAGGACCTCTTCAATAAACAAAAAATAATAATAATTTTTAAAGAAATAATTAAAAAAAAAGGGATAGTAAAAAAAGGAGAAATCCATAAACATAAGCATACAGGGGCACAAACCTGACCAACAAATGATAAGGGAGGCAGTGAGAACTGAACCTGGTCAGTCAGACTAACCGATGAGGGTATGAGGGAGTGTGAGAACCTGCAACCAGGAAAGCAGCAGCCACATCCCTTCAGCCCGGGCAGAGACCCTGGGACCCCCGGGCCCCTGGGCAGCCAGCTGGGCTCCAGCAGCCAAGGCAGGAAGGTCCTGGCCAGGGCTGTGGGAGAAGGCAGCCACTCCTAACACCCCTTAACAGGAAAAATATTTTACTTGCCTTGGAAAGAAAAGAATAAAATGTTTCATTTTGTTCTTTTATTTTTACTCAAGCCAATAGAAAATGCTTTGTTTGCATTTGTTACCCTGCATGTCATGCTTATCTACAGATGCATCTTGAATACATCCCAGAGAGGGATCTTATCACATTCTGCAATACAAAATCATTTCCTGACCCGAGATCTCCTGACTGCCATCCTTTTTTGTGTTTATACTTGGACTTTTTCTTTTCTTATGTTTGCTTCTGGACTTCCAGTTATCCTCACTGCAGACCATTTAGAAAATGTCAAAATGAACTCATTTTTTTATTGAATAAACTACTACTGTCTTGAGAAGAACTTGTAAACAGCTTTGGAAGGTGCAAAAACGTAGTAAATTGTATTTTTCAATGAATAATTTATTCTTCTGGAAAATGTATCCCAGAGCTATCCAGAAGTTGCAGCCCCACCATCAAGGCATGGGAGCTGTTTATAATCAAAGAAATAAGTTACGGATCCCAGCCCTGTTTCCTATACTGTGAAGGGCAATAATAATCCAGGTTCTGGAAATCCTTTCAAGACAGCTACATTCAAAATTATGCTGATGATATATTAATGCTTTATAACCACAAGCATCAGAAAGACACAGATTCCCTGATGAACGATGAAGACAGCTTCAGAGCTCAGATCAAAAACCAAACCTTCGTCTTTGCCCACCCACCCTCTCCAAATCACAAACATTATATTAAAAGAAAATACAAAGAAAAAAAAAAAGCGTGGCTTAAAATTCAAGGACACTGGGCAGGGACAGCCCCAGAAGAGCACTGGACTAAGACAATCAGAGCAAGAACGATCCAAGACTGGTCAGTGACCAGGACACAGCTGTCCTATTCCGTCCACAGACACACCAGGAAGAAAGCACACTCCGAAACAAAACACTGCTGCCCTAAATAAGAGATGCTGTGACAGCCAGGGACAAGCCTCTCAGCACGCACACGGTGGGTGTTGATGAAGAAGGGTAATGAGGAGGAAGGCCAGCAAGACATGCTGAGATACTTGAGAGGTAACAGGCTTCCTCACAGGCCCTTGCAATTCTCTGCAAACCAGAGGCAAAAACTGTGTGCAAACTTAAAACACCTTTAAAAGTGGATTTTGCTGGATTAAGGCTGTCACTGGTGCAAATCATATGCACATTTCTGATGAACACGGTACAAACAGGAAATGTTAGTGAGCAAGCAGTCCTCGTAACCCTTGAATCGCTGATCCCAGATGCAAGCTCACTCATGCTGGCTGTATGGCGGGGAGCAGCCCTCCTAAGTATGTTGTATCTTCAATGTGACTGAGCAAAAAAGCACTGCATAAAACCCATGACTCATCAGCTCAATGGGAAACAGAGAAAGCTATAATGAGACCAAGGGAAAACGGCCAGAAGCAGACATTAAAATGCACGTAGAAAGAAACAGCTCAGAGATGGTGAAACACGGAAACCCCCGTCATGCTCTAGAAACAGATGCCATCGAAGAAAAGAGACAACAACTTCTTTCAAACAAAAGGGTCTGATCCCACTCCCAGAGAGCCCAAAAAGAAATTCCTATTGCCTTCAGCATACAGGAACACACTATATAAATCAAATGTGGTAAGAATTGTCTGGAAAGTGAAGCTGTCATCACTTGACGAAAGTGGACTTATTATCCAGCTGCATCATTGTCACACCAAGAAATTCACTGGGATGAAGTTATCTAAACCTAACAAAGATCAATTCAATATCACCCTGATACATATCCCAGGTGAATGTACTTCTGAGATGATATATATCGGCTTAGCTTGAGAGATTGCATTTATCCTTGTAAATTTAGGGGATGATGGATTGGTATATTATGCACCAGCAGTGCACCCTGAACATGTTACGACAAGTAATACGCTTGCCAGCAAAGAATAATGCCTTATCTAATGCCGGGATCTTACACCAAACACGCTGGTTAGACAACAAAATTACTGAAAATGACAAAAAGTCTGCCAGTGCAAACAGTGAGCACATCCAAATCCCCAGGCTGTGCCTAAAGTGCTGAGGCTGCGCCTCTTATTGAAAGATGTTATGCATTTGATGTAGTGACGCCGCCCCGATTCGGGACTAGGGAAGTGTGCTGTGGGACAGGAACAATGGACCAAATGCTCGCTGCCTGAGCAACGCCACTGATGTCATGTCTGACTTCGGTGGAGTCGCTCCAGGATTTTTCTGAATCAGGGCACAATTAGTCCAGCAGCAGCATTTTGAAACATGCACGCTTGTCAGGGGAAGGCGTAAAGGAAGAGAAGGGGAATCTCTGGGACCTTATCCAAGCCTTTTGGAGTCAACAACAGTCCGTCAGCCTCACTAGACCCCGTGCAAGAAACGAGCCACACGCCCTAAAGGATGGCCACTTCAAAAACCTCCTTCACCTTTAACTACTTAGACACGTAAATAAATATTGAAAGGACAAGTGCAGAGATGCCTACCACACAGAAAACAACAGGAACGATGAAAACAATTTCACCAGGAGCGCAGTGAAAACACTGCAGCTGCAATCATGAATAAAAACAAAGCCCCATCAGCACAGCCTGAAAGCTTGCTTGTACAGCACAAGCGCAGGTGGTCAAAGATCAGGTACAATAGCATCATACCAGTTTTTAACTCCCCAAGGCAATGTCTTGCCCAGCAGATGGCCCATCCTCTTGCTTTTTCATTGATAACACGTTGCTTGATCTGTTTAACACACTGTCCTCACTCTGCAAAAAAATTGCACTGTGCAAAATTATCTCTACCTTGGAGCACTTTGAGCATGTTACGAAATGAGGTAGCTCCACAGACTAACACCAGCTAGCAGATGCAGACTATTTAAATGGCTAATCATGCCTTTGTTGCAAAGCTGAGGTTGTAATATAATGAGACAAGCAAAAGGCAGAGACGGAAAAGATGCAAAGGTTACATAGACCACCTAGGAACAGGCTGAGGTCAGAGCCAGAGAAAAGATGCTTTGAGAGATGAAGCAGAGTGAGCAAATTCCCAATAAAACATCAAAAAGCAATGACGTGGAAATAAATTTTTAAAACTAGCAATGTGCAAACCACAAAGGAGTCACAGGTTGAGTTCAGTCTATGAGAGGGTGAGAAAGACAAAGGTGACCTAAAATTACACAGGTTTATATGTAAGTATAAACACCTTTCAAAAATCTCTCCATTGTCTTCTCCAGGCTATGGTTCATGCCCAAAGGCTCCAAACGTGGCAGGGTTTCTCTGAACCTTTTCATGCTTTGTCAACATCTGTTAGCAAAATCTTTTCTCTCTCTCCTAGCACTGATGAACATTAATCTAGACCCTGGAGGCCACCAGTGTCTCTGCAAACTACATGCTGACCCAACACTGAACAGTTAGCTCCATCATCCAGCCGCCTCTTATTTCATTAAGCAGAATCATAGGGCCACCTGGCTGATAGCTTAAGTAAGAAAAGGATGTGCTGGTGCCTATAATTCTATAAACATTGTTCATGATGAACTACAACATTTTTTCCCCCCTTTTTTCTAGTTTTATCACTATTATCATGCTCAATAAGTGGTGTCTGAAATGGTTAGTATAATATGTCCCCAACACAGGCTCTGCAATGAAAAGGTTACAGTTTAGGAAGGAAAACAAAGCAGACTTATAGACACTGTTGAGACACCAACTAATACAGAAGAAACATATCTCATACAGCTATAACTAAAGATGCACAGAATATGAGGCACATCAGGTATTTATACTCTTTTACTGACCCAGCAAAAACAAAAGCCAAAGCAGGGGCTACACAAAGGAATCAAACCCTCCAAAATATTGCAACTAGAGAGACACGTGAAAAAAATTATTTTTAGGAGACTTTGCAAAGAGCTCTTCATACCAGAGTTTCTCCAACAGTTCAAGTGTGTGGCACAACAGTTTTACCCCAGCTGTGGATCTGCTGTTTGTGCGTGCACGTGGTTGCATATGTGCCGTGATAATGTGACTTAACAATTACAAATGGGGACCTGGCCCAGCCTGTGGTGTTACACATTCTCCACTCCCATTAGTCTCTCTGAAATTGTTGGGGGGATGGTGGGGAAGCGAAAAGACAGACGATGATGAAGGAAATAGATGGCACATTACAGGATGTGCTCAGCTCCTCAGAGGAGGGGCCCATCCAGCCACAAGGAAGAGAAGCCAAGACACATGCACACAGGGAACAAACCCTCTCAAGGAAGGGCAGTGTATTTTAAACACTGCACAATATGTGGAAAAGGGTAATCAGGCAAATTCCTCCAGCAAGCTACTTAAAAATAGAAGGAGGTAACGAGTGATTGACAGGTCATCACCAAAGACAAGGACAAGGCAAGCGGAATGGCAAACCAAAGGAGAAGCAGAACTGACAGGCTCATTGCATTGTTTTTAAATACTGATTTAAACAGCAGAAACAAGGAAGAAAAGAAGAAAAAAATTAGACTGCATCCAACTGCTTCTGATGTGAAATGAATGGGACCCACGTGCAATTTTTAATTCATTCTGTCACCCAAGGAGAGCTGCTGTTCGGTGGAACCAGGTGGTTCCTGCTAACAGCAGAGTTTAGCAAGGAGTAAAAACGTCCATCGGAGCTGCTCCTGAGGATCCTGGAAGTCCCTTTGACACATCTATGAGAGGAGCCACAGCTGCAAGTGCAGAGAGTGGTCTGCCTGACCTGCCTCTCTCACACCGGAGGGAAACCAAGCAAACCAAAAACCAGAGACAGAGAGATTCTGCCTCCTGGTCAGTACCGCGGAGCTTTTCTGAACACAGTTTTAACTGCATAGTAACAATTAATCACCCCTTTGATCAAGCCGCTATTTCTCTGTGTCACAAAACCTCTCAATACCTTCACCATGACTTGACTGCGAGGGCTTTTCCTCATCAAAGGCCAGGCAGGCCAAGGACGTCCTCTATTGTTAGGCTGATGAAGAGACACCTTCGCAAATTATTTTGTAGCTAGGCTGATGAGGACAGACTGATTTTTGGTGATTTGTTAGAGGCCTCAGGTTCTGATGAGCAAACGACAGTGAATCTGCTAGGGCTGTTCCCATTTCCCATTTCAAACCTACGAACAACTTTCTCCAGCGTTTCAGGTTAACCAGTGGGTTCATACCACGCGTAGTGCTGGAACTCACACCTGCATCCATTTTCAGACAAGTGATGGGCTCGTGGAGGTTTAAGATTCTGGAATAACCATTTTCGACCGCTGCACAGGAGAGCTCTGGGGAAGAAAAAGCAAACCTAACCATTACCTCAAATGCCTAATTCTGCAGGACTTGGATTTATAAATACGTAAATAAATACTCTGATTTTATTTCTCACATTTCATACAGTTGGAAATGGGAGTTGCAATTGTGACAGCAAAAGCATTTATTTTGCTTATGGGAACACTAGCAAAGTAATAATTAAACTGAGACAGTTCAGTAACATGCTCCCTACCCCACAAAATTCTCCGGAGGACCCTTGTCAATTGATTTATAGCACAAAGTAAAATCTCATAATGTTTCCTGGTAAATTATTTTTTAGCAAGTACCTACACTGCACAATATTTCTCGCCGCCTGCCTCCCTCTTTCTCTCCCATATCTGCCTTTCCTCCTCGCCTCCCAACAGCACCTCATGAACTCTCAGATGTCACCACGAGCCCGTTTCCCAGTGCTTCCTCTTCCTATCTCTGGTCTTCATTTATCTTTTGACGTCCTCCACAGTACAGTAAAACAGAGGTGGCTCTCACCACAAAAATAATACACAGCAACATACACAGTGTTTGCATCAACTGATTGCATTGACTGCCTTGAAACGAGGCCTCCAAGAACAGCAAGGAACTGCCTTATTAGCTGTGGACCCAAGGGTGTTTTTGCCTTTGCTTCCCAGGAAGCGATGTCCAACAGGAACCAAAGTCTAATGTAATTGAGTCAAAGATCAGTGAGGAAATAAGCTTTAATCATCTTTGGGATTTCAGACAACAGCTTTCACTCTCAGATCTCTTGAGCACACATTTATAGAACTTCTTTCATTTAATTTGTACTGAGATAAAGGAAAAGTGAGTGCAGAACAACATGTAAAGGTCAAGTAGTTTTACCGCTTTCACTTTCATCATTGAACCGTTGCTCAAATATTTCTTTCCTGGGGGCAGATCTACCGCCAGAAGTGAGGGGGACACACTGTCCCTTTCTTTGTGACTCTGCTAAATGTGCCAGACATATTACGCTGGCCTAGGGCTGGGGGAAGAAAGGGCTGCTTGTAACAGAGAAGGAAATAATCAAGGACCTCTTCTCCTCTTTCAGTCCTGAAGCACTCCGAATCACCTGTTTGTCTCAGCTTATCAGTGCAACAAAAAAAAAAAAAAATTTTTTTTTCATTTTTGTGAAGAGAACATTTTTGGTTATCTGGCGAGAAAACCCTTGATATTGAAAACAGCTGTTTCCTATCCATTTTTAGCTAGCATGGCTGTTGTGTAATTCAGGGATCAACTTCCCACTTTTGCTGATTTAAAAAAGCTTTACTGTAAGCTCTCCCTCTCATTCTACAACAAGGAACTCTTAGCAAGAGCATCTAAGCTTTTGCAGTGCTGAGGCAAATAGGCTGATGCCACTTACTAAAAAATAGAGATGCTTTCTGTGGAGCATTCAAAATTGTGGGCTATAACGTTCCCTCCAGATATCACAGCATGGCTTACTCCAGCTGTCCTTCTGTCATACACTGAACAACTATAAATGCCCTGTACCTCTGGTTTTTTTCCTAAGCAGTGTATACCCATCACAAATCACTTCTTATTTCTCACTTTTAAATGCACTTCAGGCATGATATTTTTTAAATTATGTGGGTTAAGTTACGACATTAAGAGACATAGATGCTGGCAGATGCAAATGACTGTCAGCCACACAAGAGCAACACTCCTAGGTTTGATGTCTTAGAGCAAGGACAAGAAAAAAGGATGCCTATTTAAAAGGGATTACAATACACAGTCGAAAGCCAAACAGAAATAGTTGGATGGATTTGCAGAATTGCTTCAGGCTTGGACTCACATTCATTGTGATGATTTAAAATGTAATGACCTGTTCTCCCAACTGTTTGTTCCTTCCTCCTGCTAGGGTTTACTACCTCCAAGGAAAGTCAATAAAATGAAACTTGTGAGGGCTGCTTCAACGCAAAGCTCTGCAACTTTGCTAAAGGCACACTCAGAGGTGCATTGAGCTACAGCCACGGAACGTGCACCAAATTCCTCAAGTTCTGCCTCAAATCAGTAGCAAGCAGCTAGGGATGGGGCACAGGTAGCACTTAAATCCACCTCCAGTGTTGGCTAAGTAAATATGCACCTAAGGCATAAGGCCCTTGTGTCTAAGCCTGTGAGTCTATGGAAAGGTGCAAGAGAAACCAGTCACGGAGCTGAGCTGCAGCAAGGTGCAGAATAGCTGGTACCTGTATCTAAGCCAGAGACTGGCTTTAAAGGTGAGAAATATATTAGCAATTAACTTCAGTTGCAGGAGAAATTCATAAACCATAATGGGCAACACCAATTATATTGTCACGAGAGTCACAGGGCTGCTTCTCAGTTTTATCGCTCCAATATTGTAACTGCTGCATGTACAACACTTAAAAATATTAGCCCAAAATAGGAAGCACTCCTCTTTCTGGAAGACTGCAAATTCAGACCTAAAAACAAAGACTGCTTTACTAGAGCCCATCTCCTTAGTCATAGCATTAACCTATTAGAAGAATGTACACTGCAACTTAAAGCTTTTATGGGAGTCTGTACATGCATTGCAATAAATTAAAAATGGGATAACATACACTTTTTTCATAAATAATACGCTGCTGCTGCCGCGCATATTACAGGCTGGCTGATTCCTAGAAAAATGAATGTTAGCATTCTGGTGGCCGAAAGCAGACTGCTGTTTTATGGGTAGTCATCAAAATGTCATGTTTCAAAATATTAGACAGCCTTCCCTGCTATACACAATAAAAATATCCAGTTACACTTTCTAAAGAAATCACATGAATTTAAAGGTATAAGCACCAGAAAATATATAGGAATTGAGAGTGACAGCCTTTTGGAAACATTAAGACTTCTATTAATATTAATCATGGCTAGAAGGGCTCTATTAGTCATTTTGTAGTTCATCACTGAATAAAAACAATGTGAAATTACAATCAGTAGCTTCTGGTTCTTAATAACTTCAGGTTTCCTACAAAACAAACCCAAATTCTGCTTTTAATTACATAATTGCAAATCCAGAGTAACTGATTTGGGAGATAAAATGCTACTATGAGAATAAAAGGCTACTAAGAGTTTGATTCAGAGTTTTTCTGCCTGCTGACCTTAACTGGTGGGAATTAGGCAACGTTTTTGATGGAGCCTTCTATCCGAAATGCTTAGATGCAAATCATCTCACAGTAAGAGCTGGTGGGGAAAGTATCCAGACATTTCAACATATTCTAAACAAAATAGAGTCAGGTCTTGCTTTAAATTGTATTTCAGATTTCATTTTTCTCAAATACAAATACTTCTAGTGCTTCAAAACAAAATTAAATGCTCCAGTCTGATTCCTCAAAAACGTTTCCTGCAACTCAAAATAATTATTTTACTTTCTTTGGACCTTCGAGCTAGCAAAATAACTAGCTATTTGCACAGCTCTAAGATTAGACTGTCAGAAGTAAATCTTGATTTTTTTATATAGAGATATATACACACACATGTATATGTACTTATATAAGAGAGGGAGAGAGAGTTGGGTATATTTTACCTTTTCCTCGAATGGTATGTGCAGCCTGTTTCGGTCTCTTTGCAGTAACCCTCATTAGCAAACAATTTTTGGTTTGTGTGGTGGTAGCAAACAGGTAACAAGAGCCATGTCAAGTCTACTGCACAACGGTAACAAATAAAAATTAGTTATATGTAACAACTTTCTAAATCTGCTGCTAGTTATCAAAGGCGCTTTTTAAAGTGTGGCCCAGCAGCTGCAAACATGGTTCACCAGGCAAGGCAGCTTCTCCTCCCTTTGAGAGGCGGGAGAGGATTGGCTTTGGAAGAGGGCTAAGACACATTTCAACCTAAGCGGGTCATTTTAGCCACCCCTATCGCCAGCTCAGAGCAATAAGCACCTTCAGAGGGCAGTTCATCTTCACGAGGTGCTCCTCTCTCTCTCTCTCTCTCCATTAACCACAGAAGCCAGCAGAGCCCTGGACTTTACGATACCCACAGTTAGGTGAGGCGATTTGCAGCACGGTTGGATCTGAAGCTCTACAGCTGTCCCAAGTGAACAACTGCACTTACAATAGCAAGTTCTGTATTTTGTCACATGGGAATGCGAGGTTATTAAATGTCATCCAAACCAGTGCTTCATTTGTCCATGTTACTCCAATCCTACTCTTTTTAATACATTTGGCCAAAAACACAAATAATGCTGGAGTGTTGTTTTCTGTACTGAAACTTTTCCCAAGGGCTAGGGAAAAACACCATTTGAAAAATATTCATAAATTATTGGCCTGTGTCTTTAAGAACTATAGGCTTGTTTCTTACAGACTTCTGTAATAATTTGTATTTGTTTGTTTTTCATTGTGAACATCTAGAGAGCAGATACATAAGTGTAAATAATTAAAACAGTAAAGGAAATGGAGAATCTGTCTCTGATTAATTAAGGGTTACAGTATGAAATGGTCTTATGAATTGCTAATTTAAATAATGAGCCTTTGTTCAGTGCTACCTTCATTACAAATGAAAAGCATAGTAAGAATCACAAGTACCTCACAAGTAACCTAGACCTGGTCCTCCAGAAGTGCTGCATACACCTCAATTTGGAGGAAAGGCAAAAGCACCTCCCAGCATTAACAGTCATTCGCGAGAAAACCTGTTGTTTATAGGGCACTCCACCCTATTCAAACACAAGGGATATCATTAAGTTCTGTTGGAGAAGCACAAAGGCCCAAACATAAGCTTTGGCAGCTGAGAGAAAGAGAGCAATTGCAGGAACTATAGCTGTTCAGATGGTGAGAATTAGTGTAGCTCTGTTGGCTTCACTAGAATTACAGGGATATAATACACCAGCTGAGGATGTTATCCATTATCTGTAACTCCAGCTGTGCCTGCATTGCTAATCCAGCCAGATCTTTGAGTCGAGACTTATATGGCATGAAGCAGACTGCTTAATATAATTTAAATACAAAGAAGAGACTCATAGATAATTTCTGCTTCAACTCACAGTGACTCAGAGCTAAGTGAAAATGGCAGAGCAAATAAACCAACACCACAGTTTTTGAGAGGGCTACTAAACAGCCCACCAAGTGGTCCATGCACACACAAAAAAATCATTGAAAATTATTTATTTGTTGAAATGACTTGTGTTGTGCAATTGTGAGCAGGTTGTTGTGAGCGTTCAACACTCCATATTCAAGTTGTTCTCACTCGGCATAAAGTCCAAAGCTGCTGCAAGATGGGAGATAGCCAAAAGGTTCCTACCTTATAACCAGTTTGCTCTTAAAATTCTTTATTTAACCCCGCCTTTTTTTCCTACTTATAATAATCCCATAGAATTCAGGGCAAATTTACAGATTCAGCAAACATCTTAAGAAGAAACATGCTTATCTGTTGTGAGCAAACATAAAAAGGGAAGAAAAAAATCTAGGTCTGAGCAAATTTCCTCAGCAAGTTAAAGGATATGCACAGAAAAACAGTGACAACATATGCCCGGCTCTATTAGTGAGCCACCATCCTGAAAGCAGTCAGTTCTTCATGTACTAGGATGTCCTCTTTCTTCAGGCTGCTGCTGTCAGAGCTGCCTGAACAGCTTGCACTTCATGATTACAGTCTACGCACGCAACCGCTCAGTCACTTTGCACGACTCAAAACTTCTGGCAAACTGCGTAAAAGGAAGTTGCAAAGAACCTTCTGAGCAATTCACAGAGGAGTCCTTACCAGGTGGCCGCTGAAGGACGTTAATGACTAGTCAGCATGCAATACAGAGGGAACACGTGCCTTGTTAGGGGCACATGTTGCCCCTACATCAGTCAGATGATACATTATCGTTGCCAACTCTCCTATGGCACTGACATAGTTTTGCTTCCAACCACACAGAGCTGGCGTTACGTGTTTAGCGAGGAAAGGGGAAAACATAACGCAAGAAAGATGAGAAGCAGATCTACGGTTCAGATCTTGGTATCTGCCAACCACCCGCACACTACGCTCTTCCTCCACCTTGTCTGTACCATGTAGTAGCTGCCAGTCCCCCCATACCTCCGTGGTTTCAGCAGCAGCAGCAATTTTGAGTTTGTGAGGCTGTGAGGAGGCTCTGAAGGAGTCACTCGGCTAGTCAGACTGTGTTTGCTGCTTGACCAGCTATTCCCCATCTTCTCCACAGAAAGGGAGGCAAGACTAGACAGAAGCTTTCCAAAGGCTAGATTCAGCCCCCCCACACCCCCAGTTAGACAATGCTGCTTTACATATAAAGTCAGGTTAAAGAGTAGAATAAAGCATAAAATAGAAAATGGGAATTAGATTACCTAATATCCCAGCTCAACTCACTTAAGAACTTCACCCTGCTACAAAGGCAAGAGCAGTCTCACTCCAGTTTTAAGCAGAGGATGTTATTTGAGTTCTAACCAAGGTCACCAGGAACTCCACACGTGTCTACTCTAAAAATCAACCCCTTCCTTGCCAATGAGTATCATTATAGCCGATTTTTCAAACAAGTGATCTGAAGCAAACAGACACAAACAAGCTTTTCCTGACATCAGAAAGCTAGCACACAACAGAAATCTTGCTTCCCAGTTCCTGCCCTGACCACTACAATGTCCCTGCCACTACGAACAATAAGTGTCCTTCAGGGAATGAGAAGCCTTTCTGAATAGTGCAAAACAAGCAAAATTCATACTGAAAACTCTGGGTCAGGGCTTCAGCTGCCATACCTCCATTGCCTTAACACAGCCAGCAGATTCTTAGTAGAGCCACCTGAAGACAACGAAACACAATTTGAAGGTCATCATGCATGCATGCCTTTCTCCAAGTGAAGATGGACTCAGTCCCTTAAAAGACAGTTCACTCTATAGGACAGAACTATCCTTTGCAACTAGTAAGCACACAGAGGAAAAACAAAAGCATTAATATCTCACACGCACTTTATTTCAAGTAAGTAAATAACATTCACCACCACCACCACTGATGATTTTTTTTTTCCCCTTGGGTTTCCAGGACCGTTGCTAATGGTGGTTATTTAAGGCTTCATTTCAGAGAGGCACATTTTCAGGCAAGGTTGCAAAGGGCAAAATGAGACGAAGGGTAAATAGTACTCCAGAACTGAGCTGACCCAGCAACATCCAGGAACACTAACAAAAATAAAAGGAGGATGTTGAAGGTCTTTCTGTGCTGTGGCTGCTCAGCAATTGTGGAAAACTAATAGGAAGGGACACATCCCTGAACAACTGATGGATATCATCTGCTCTGTAGGAAAGTGGGATGCTCAGGGTCCTGCCAGTCCGTGCCAGAGGAAAATTCCTTGAACAATAAGTTTGCCACTTAATGAATACCTCTGTATCTGAGGAAGAAGCATCAGAGATGAGAACCAAACCCTGCAATATTCTGACAGTGTGTGAACAGCAATTAGCAGCTCTGTAGACAGAAACAGGTTCTCTGGCAGGTCCCATTAATCTCTTTATGCAGATTTAATACTCATGAAAGAGATTGCGTGAGCAGCCAAGAATGTAAGTCTGCTCTTCACACAGGGTACCTCAACAAACACCTATGATTGAAGAGTGGGCAAAGAGCCAGGAATATGCTGCTCTGGACTTCACTCTGACTCCGTGGTGGTCTGTGACGGCTCCCCCGTGTTTCTGTTATCCTATCTGAAAATGAGGGACAATGATATCTCATCTGCCTTGCTAAATGCTTCAGCTCCGCAACAGTCTGTAAACAGCCTGACTTAAACTTACTCCATTTACAAAAAGAACACCTTCTGAAGTGGGATGGAGATCAAATCTTTTATATCACACCCCACAAACAAGCCTTTTGGTTCCTGCTCTCCATTACAGTTCACAATCAACAGTCACAAACCCTTCCTAAAGGCCAACTGTAAACCTTGCAGTTGGCTGTCAAACATGCTTTAGTACCACCCACACTCTGCAGCTTTTCCAAAGGCTCCTTCCTGCCTGACACAGAAGGATGAGAACAGCTTAAGTCGTTGTTCACTGGGAGACTGACTGGGATAAGGCATGAGTGGACTCCAGGCATGAGTGGACTCCAGCCAACAGACAACCCATGAAGGAACTGCAGTTCTGAACTGCCTCCCATTTCACTTGTTAGCAGTATCCAGACACCTTTGTGCCAATACAAACACTCGTTTTTATTTTTGTTCTACCTCCAAGCAGCTTGCACTCAGTGTTCCAAGCCTGTTCTGCACTTACATTAACTTCTACTGGCCTGAACCAGAGCACAGTGAAAATCGGCAGTACCAAGTGACATACAGCTGGACAGAGCGTGGAGCACTACCTGAGGACAGAGCATGACTAGGACTCCTGGGATATCCATCCATTTGGCACATCTCTGCTAAAGCCCCAGCTGGGTCACCCCCAGAGTAAACTGAACTTACCTGACCCTTTTAGGGCTGATGGGAAGAGCATAAGCAGATGATGAGCTGCCCATCTCCTGTAATGAATCATTTAGACAGTAACAAGCTTTCCTGGCTCACACAGCTGTGCTTTACATCCATGAAAAGGCCTGGATCTGTACATGCAGCATGATCATTTTCTGATCAGTAAACAAGCTCAGTATTACTCCGCCTTAGCCCCTAACCTGATTCAGATTTACAAGGCTATCCCCCTGGCTATTCATCCTTCCTATGTTCCACAAATAATGGGAGCCTCCAACAAACCTGGCACTGATGCAAGGTCTTCACTGGATTTTAGTTGGCAACCTCTGATGGATATCTGACTAAATTTGTATCTTCTGTTTTAAGGCCCAGGTCTCACAAAATTGAACACTGCAGCTGCTATTAAGGAATGGTGTGCCTGGTTGTGTTTTTTTTTTCTTTTGTTTTATAACTCATTTGCTTTCTTAAAAAATGAGGCTTAACTCTTCCTGTTTTCTTGCCCTACTGTCAGGATACAAATCTTGCTACTTCTTGGAGTGTTGTTTCCCCCAAAGATTACTCTGGCATAAACATAACAGAAGGTAGGATGTAGACTGGTCAGAAATATCTGAAAAGCAACTCTTCACCATAGCAAGAGCAAGCCAAATAGTTTAATGAGTAAATTAGTAAAACCTTGTATAGTGTAAGCAGATCTTCCAGTTACTGAACTGACCTTTATAAAAAGAAAAAATAACTAAGTCATGTTTCATCCTTTTATCCTGCTATTTACATTTTGTCTTTCACTCATTTTGGCATTTTTTCTTTCTATTGGTTTCGATTTACCCCCAGTTAGGACACAGCAGAGAAGTGCCACACAACTCGCGGCTCCACGGGCCAGCTAGCTCAGCTCAGTCTTTAATGTTGTCATTGGGAGTGAGCGGAAGAAGCGCTGTGAATACTTCTACATGCATTAGACTAGATTTCAATTTTTTTAAAAAATCTCTAAAAGAGTACATGACCTAAGGTATCAGTGACAAGGAGAATGCCACCTTAATATGTGTTGGCATGCAAAATGGAAGAGCAAGTACAAAGAAAGAGCTACTAGATAGGAACAGAGGGAGAGGGAAAAAAGGAGATTAAAATTTCGTTATACAGAAGATGTGGTTATATCATAGACTTTCAGTTCAAGCTCTAGCAACTACTGATAGCATTCTTAGCTACACACATCTAAGCAGAGCTATCAAACCAGACACCTCAACTGACAGAGGCACCTGGTGTGTGAAACCAGGAAATTCTGTTTAAACACAGGGAAAAGCTTTTTTTTTCTGCCAGGGTGGTCAAACACTGGATCAGGTGGCCTGGAGAGGTGATGGTGTCTCCATTCCTGAAGATAATCAAAACCCAACTGGACACAGTCCTGGGCTACCAGCTCTGGGTGGCCCTGCTTGAGCAGAGGGTTGGACCAGATGACCTCCAGGGATCCCTTGCAACCTCAAACATTCTGTGATTCTGTGCATACTGATCAAGCTTAGCTGTAAAAAAGATTTCAACTCAATCCTGTCAAGATGGTGGCTGTTTTGATTGTATATTTGCAGCATTGCAAAGACTTGGGCAGGTAACCTTAGCTATGAAAATCTGCATCCATTCAGTCTCTCCAGAAAGTAAGCAGACTTTTACAAATTACATGCTTAGACCTCAGTATGTAAAAATTTACCCACAGGATTTA
Source organism: Gymnogyps californianus (assembly GCF_018139145.2). NCBI lineage: Eukaryota > Metazoa > Chordata > Aves > Accipitriformes > Cathartidae > Gymnogyps > Gymnogyps californianus. The sequence continues at coordinate 144,275,818 of NC_059471.1, forward strand.
GCCAAGTCTCTGCCTGAAGTGGGGTTGTGTCCTGGTTTCGGCTGGGATAGAGTTAATTTTCTTCTTAGTAGCTGCTGCAGTGCTGTGTTTTGGATTTAGTGTGAGATAATGTTGATAACATGCTGATGTTTTAGTTGTTGCTAAGTAGCGCTTGAGTTAAGGATTTTTCAGTTTCCCATGCTCTGCCAGCAAGCAGGTGTGCAAGAAGCTGGGAGGGAGCATGGCCAGGACAGCTGACCCGAACTAGCCAAAGGGGTATTCCATACCATAGAAGATCATGATCAGTATATAAACAGGGGGGAGTTGGCCGGGAGGGGCGGATCGCTGCTCGGGCATCAGTCAGCGGGTGGTGAGCAACTGCATTGTGCATCACTGGTTTTTTTCCTTGGGTTTTCCTTCCTTTTTTCCTTTTTTTTTGTTATATTCCTTTTCATTACTATTATTATTATATTTTTATTATTATTATTGTTAGTATTAGATTTTATTTTACTTTAGTTATTAAACTGTTCTTATCTCAACCCACGAGTTTTACTTTTTTCTCAATTCTCCTCCCCATCCCACTGGGAGGTGGGGAGGAGTGAGCAAGCAGCTGCATGGTGCTTAGTTGCTGGCTGGGGTTAAAGCACGACAGGTTAGTGTCTCTCTTAGCTGGACAGTAAACACAACCATCTGGTATAAGTCTACATTGCTGTATTTCAGTACTACAGTACTTCACTACTAGATACTGCAAGATAGCAGAAACTGAAGCTGACAGAGTTTGACCAGAATCAGGAAGGAAATTTTGATTTAAGTTATAAATGAGCCACAATCTTTTAAGCTGCAGGATGAACTTTTGCCATAGAAACAGGGACGGACTCAGATCTCTATTCTACACTGTGCTTCATATCAGTGTTACCCAATAATGCCAACCTGCTGTATGAAACAGGCATGGCACTGAAAAATTGAGCCAAGAGTATTTCTGAGAACAGTCTATATTCACCACTGCTATTGATTTGAAACATTGCTCTGGGCATAAACCCAGGCAGAAACACCGTCTTATTTGTACGTAAACCCTGCCAACAGTAGCAGAAGTAATAATTATCATACAAGAATCAACACCCTCCCAGCACATAATGCAATAAATGAATTAGAAATTCAACAATATATGTATTTTGCACATTGTTTGCTATCCTTCTAGATAAAGCAAAAAAGGTAGGAAAGTCACGGTGGAACATTCTAGTCTGAAAAATGCATTTCCTTTTCCTTTTAAAGCACAAAGAATCCATAGTCCTATAGACAAACCAATTAGAAGGGCTGGCACAGATGAAGTTAAAAAGAATTATAAGATTTCACGTACAAAAAGTTCATAAAGTGGCTAAAATTTCTTATTCTAAGACACTTGAGAAATATCTTGTGTATTTTTTCAAAACTCATGTGAAATGAACACTTAATTTTAGTGTGCAATTTGACTCAGAGTCAGAACCTTAAGGGTCTGATTTTAGCAGCCTGCCTGCTTCGGTGAGAAGTACACAAGTTATTCAAATGCATAAACAGCATGCCAAAATCAGCAATGCCAAATCTTACAACTGTATATTCACATACTCAAGGGAGAGTGTTAAAATTACTGTACTGGAGTTCTTTTATACTCATACTTTATAGCTCCATCTTTTATTAGCTGTTAATAATACAGTTCAACATTACAAGCTGTCTACACACTCTGATCTAGCTTTCTATTCTAATTGATCAAATTTAAACTCATGCAAGCCTGAGCTTATTTTATGATTATTCCCCAGGTATTCAAACCCTAATTTTTAACTATGATGTCATAGACTTTTCTTTGGAGCTCTCAGTGTAACTCAGTGTTTGCTATTTAAGTGCATTCTCAAACAAGAAAAAGTGAATGTTGTGTACAGACCAGCCAGATTGCAAGAAACCACGGTATCTATGGAGTTTGGTGGAAGTTGCTCCGAAGCACTCAATATAAGGCTTCCATTAATGTAAGTTTTTTGCTTTAGAAATGGCATCAAATTCAAAGAAGCCACTCTTATTTCTCGCCTTATGTCCAAAGAGAAGCAGGTTTTGTTCATAAGAACAGCATAGTGAAAGGTAAAAAACTGAATCCAGACTATGCAGTGGCCAAGTGGCTTTATGAAAAAAAAGAGCACTCAGGCAATGCAGAGGCTGCTGCTAGTCATGCTAAACAGTATGGCTTTGTTGAACTTTTCCATGCCTCTGTATCGTTATTCTTTGTCCTTCATTTGCACCACAAGTTCTTTGGAGCTGTCCTGCTCCATCTTTTTGTCTTTTGTTCAGACAACATCTAACACTGTGAGGCAGGGATCCCCAATTAATGCAAGTAAATGCACTGAAAACGTTCAGTCTTACAGGGATGACAAAACTGATAGGAGGTAGAGCTCAAATTGCCACACTATCCCTCGGTATGTCCTATGTGCTGATGGAAATCAGGGGAAGTCTTTGTGGTTTAGTTCAAGCACATGGGTACATTCCTCAGCTCAGCTCACCACCACATGGGGAAAGGACAAGAAGGCAGATGGAGCACACGAGGGGACTCCCTGCCCAGTCAGATGGCTGATGCCACACGTTCAGAGCATTTCCCAGCTTACACTGCAGCCTTTGGTCCTAATCACCTTCTTGCTCTCCTCTAGCCCTATCTTTCCTACTGGTCCAAAATAAATGCAACTCCCATTCACTTTGAGCTCAAGCAGAGAAGCAGTAGACATGTTCTCCTGGTAAGGTATTTCTAGCTTAGTCAGAAAACGAAACCATAAACTGATAAAACAGTCTTCCATGTTTACAAATAATCACGACAGCCTCTCACATCACATTCCAAAATGCAGACACCTCTGCTGTGTGTTTTCTCCATTTACATTTGGACAATCAAAACCACACCAGGAGCTCCACAAATACTAAGACTTCTTTCATCACTAGACTGTCTCCCCTGTCACTACCATCCACCTTTTGAGGTCCTCTTATCCTCTTGCAGAGGGACTTCCTGCTGCTAAGCTCTCTAGTGAAAGATGCAGATGAGCTGATGCCACTGTAGGCCACACATTACACTTTCTTTGAGTCCCTCTGCACCACAGAATCCCTCCCCCAAGGCCCAGGGAAACCCTTAAAGGAACTCTCTGCAACCACGATTCACTGTCTCTTGTTGGCTACTCCAGGACCACCTTCAAAACCAGGCTTGTCTTTCTTCTATGGTATGAATCTATGAGTCCAACTTCAGGTGTCGCCAAAATGTGTCCTCTGGACCAAATCAGGCTTGCATTACTAAAAACACTCATGAAGGAAAAGCCCCAGGCTGCCAGAAGAACAGAGGCAATACCCTGGCTTCCATACGCTTTGGAAGCAGCTCTTCCACTGCAATGTAGGCATGGCTTCATTGACTTCTGTGGGTCTGAGGTCAACACTTGAGAGGACTACTGGTGCTACACTGACAGGGTATGCATGGAGCAGAGGAGAACTGAAAGAAGACCTATGCCTTTACCTCCCCAGCAGATAAACAAGGCAAGATCTATACGGAGAGGCAGTGTCTTAGATCAGCTGATTCATTGTAAAAAACAGAGATAGTTCTCAGAACTGTTGGTGTTTAAGTGGGTACTTTTTCTTGTTTATGTTTTGTGGAAGGGCCTCTGTGTGCTTAAATGCTTGGCTATATTTTTATTGAATAGTCTCTCTCCCTACAGACCTTATCTTTTGTATCCCTAAACTAATATAGCTACAAGAAAACTACTGTTGCTTTTCGGAAGATTCTGGACATGCTCCTGGACCAACAAAGGAAGCAAAACTCTTTCTAGGCATTATAAATAAAGAGGAAACTACCTGCTGTATCCCCTTGTTGTCCATATTGCTCCTCCTGGAAGGTCTCCAAAGAGTTTTCCAGGAATAGACCATGACTTGGTCATATATTAACTGAATCCTTCAGTTTTGACTTTATGTTTCTTCACAAATTTAACTAACTCATAAGAGAAATACAAAGATAGGGCCATTCGGGTAAAAAAACTCATCTGTCCTTTTATCACTGCTATGTCATTTTGAAATGCTGGCTTCCATAAATATTCTACCCATTTTGCATATACATAGTTACCAAATTGTTCATTCTGTCAGCCTGCATAAAAGTGAAACACAGACATCTCTACAATAAAATCAGAACATTTCTTGCAAAGACCTCTTAATGAACAGTAATGAGTCAGTGGGTAGAGCTGCTTGACACTTTCTTCTCCCCCTCCCCCCTGCCTCCAAGTTCAAAAACACATTCCAGATTTGTCAGAATTAAGCTATTTACAATTTTCAAGACTTCTTATGGAACATAAATCAATCATTATCAGAAGAAACTCACAACTTTCTGAGACAGACTTGAAAAATTGACTTTCATACCTTGCACACCTTGGCTTTGAAAATATGTTTTAATCCCTGATGATACTTTTTCCTCAGTGATGATGCCATTTAACTTCTTTGTTACCTGCTGTGAAAGGCCTTCTGAACATCTAGATAGTTCCTTCAGTGTTTAACCATTTCCACTCTCTTTCCGTGCACTAAACTAAGTCAGAATAACCAATTTCTTCTGTCCTTCATTTTTTCCCACTCTTTTAATACAGGTACTACCCTTTCTTTTTTACCATTCGCTGAGAACATGTGAAAAAATAGTCCCAAAGATCCTTCCTTAGTGGTTCTGATACTGCTCTGGCTATTTACTTATAAACTCCTGAAAAAAATTTCTCCAGATCCCTCTAACTTCTGGTTTACCTAAAAATCTCTTAACCGGTTTGTTCTCCATTCTTACTTCTGTTCTGAACCTTTTGTTAAGACTAAATGTTTATCTTCACTGTATTGACTCCGTCACTATCATGCATTAGACTTGCTCTAGCCTACATCCTCCTCTTTCTGTCAGCGTATTACAGTCTCTCAAATGCTAGTTTCCCCAATGATATCAGAGTATTGCCTTGCAGGTGTTGTTCTGACTCAAGCCAATTGTCCTTTTAATCAGCTCAGCTTGTCTTTATAAAAAACATTTCTTGAGTCACAACCTCACAGGCTTAGATTTTTAAACTGCACATCCAGCTTTAGGGGGAGCATAATAGTTTGAAAAACAACAAATGTCAACAAACCTTAATATTTCCCAGGGATGTAACAGCATTTTCTTTAGGTGTGACTGTTTAGGAGTAATTTAGGGGTTTCTGTGAGACTGTCTTCATGACTAGTGAAGTACATTTTGGCCACTCGCTAAGTCTACACAGCAAATGTCAGTAAGACGATGGTGCTGAGATACCTACACATGCTGGTACTAACCCAGTTAAAGAAATAACCACTTCTGGGTCAAAAAGGTGTTCTGATTTCCACACTGGCTAGGGTGGCCACACATCTAGGGTGCCAGCTGGCTAGAACAAAACCAGCACTGGTACCTAGACCTGAAAACTCTCCAGTTAAAAACTACACCAAATGGCTTAGATATGAAGCATCAGCTTCTGCCTTGCGTCTACTAGCAGCCTCTTAGTATTGATGCTTTCCAACAAATCAATTTGCCTACATGTCCTTCTCAAAGGACAGGCTATACTTCCAGCACTGAGGGTGGGCAGAGAAGGCTGCCCGGACTCCAGAGCAGACTGGGAAGAAGAGATTGTCTCATCCACACCCTCTGGGATTTTTTGGCTTGGAAAGCAGGTCCAGCCAAAGGCTACATGAGTGCAAGAGCCAGCCCTCCCTGATGAGAAAAAAATCCAAGTCAGGTTTTTGGTGGGTGTAAAGTACTGCAGTGGGAGCTACAGTGATTTACACCAGGAGACAATCTGTTCCCCTAAAGGACTCCACATTAGCGTTTCTCTCTCCATTCGTCCTTTCCTTCACCATCTATTCTAAGTCCTACTGATTTAGTCTTCTCACCGAAATTCACATTGAAATAATGTACTAAAATTTTTATTGAGAAAAACATTGCTTTTGGTAACAAACAAGCAAATCTTTCCAGACATTATATGAATGGAAATATTGTCTATGAAAACCAAAATGTCAGCAGAAAAACATTTCAAATACTTTTGCATTCATTATAACGAATTCTGTCTGAAAACGATTGGCCAGATCTTGTCCTCCCCAGTTGAGAGTGCAAAAATAAAAACAGGGAGGAGGCTTCTAAGGCGCAAGCTCTTGCTGACCAACCTAGCAACTGGTTTCCCAGTCTACCTTGCTGCCCAGACTGAAGACTGCTGAATAACCTACTGCACAGCTTGTCAGCCTCTGCCCGAGATCAGCAGTGCTGGGATCTCACAAGTCTGTGCAAATCAGCAGAGATTAGCAGAAGAATAAAACCTATCAGTCTTCTCAGCTAGATTATCTCATTCTCAGCAATCCCCTCCACTGTTTAATGAGAAAATAGATACTAATTAACCTCTCTGCCTCTTTGACGCCTATGCTTAACCTAAAGCTCTTGGCCTGTGGCTAAGCCCGTAAGGATAATTCTTACACTCCTGTGACCGTCTCTTGAATTTGGAGGCTTTCTTTGAAGTTTATGGGATCACAGGGCTGCAGATGCTGCTAATAGTGAAAGTCATTTTTTAGAGACAGGAACAAAAGAAAAAGTAGGAATGTCACAATCTGACAGACTGCAGAGAAGTAGTCATTTTCTGTGTTCTCGTTATTTGCAGTCTTTCAGATTGCAGGATGCCTTGTATATTCATTTAAAAAAAAAGATATATTTGACTTCCAATCAATATCTGAAAAAATCCAAGAGATGGGATAGTGGTAGAAAAATCTAGGTCAAAGCCAAAGACTGCAAAGAAAGATTAGTTACCTAAACATGGATTAGGCACTTTAAAATCTTTGGGGATGTTACCCTGAAAAAACTTGGGTCGCTCATACAAGACACTAAATTGCTTGATCCAGCAAAACACGCAGAAGTTATTCCACTAACTCTGAAGATATTACTCACATACTTAAACATTAGGTACTCAGGTACGCTATTCCACGTACTGGCAGTAGGATTTAGAAGCTCTGATATCAAGTCCTACTGCAGCAATATAAGGATGAAAAAAAATCACCTTAATTAAAAGCATTATTTGCTAAAGGACATATATAGCTTTCCCACTTCACAAACCTAATAATGGAAAATCAGACAGCTGGTTGTCTTTCTGTTTGGTACTGCTGGCAGACTCTTCAATACAGTGGTCTTAAGAAGACAGTGGGGAGGGCGGGAAGAGACAAAAATGAAAAGCAACAGTCTTCCTGCAATGGCTTGCCAAGAAAATGAAAATGTGTGAGACAATGTGTTAATGAATATCAGCACGTATGGGCAAGCACTGGTGATTTTGGTAAGCCAAAGACTTGTAATTAAAATGCCATTCACAATAGAGATAACTATGATTACTATCAAAATCCCAGTTTAAGTTAGGAGACATACAAATGCGCACGTAAGATAATCCATCCTATTCCTCTCCAATTCTACAATAAGTACCCATTAGAATTGACATTTGAGGACATTTCAATCAGAAATCCAAATTGATTATTTTAATCCTGGTATCTTCTATCTCTGCTTTATGATAATTACTAATAAAACATTTATTTTTGTTTAAGAGAAAGCATCAAACTATGATTTCATGACATTCCATTCATCATTTCCTATTTCATCCCCTTTTCAATTAGCCCTTTAAATTACTGTAACATGAAGACTTTTACATAAGTTCTCTGGGAAGTTCTGCCTAATATCTAGCAATTGCTTTTGCTGATGAGGTATCATCCTCATCTCCACCACCTTAGCTAACTGTACCCCTGGGAAACTGTTACAGCTCTCCTCAGTCTTTCCTTCTCCCTTCTTCTCTCCTACCAGATTAAACAACTTTTCCTCTCAGTTCTCATTTTCCTAACCCAAAATTTCAGCCCATTGTTTCTCATCTCATCAACAGCAACTGACATTTCTCTCTGAAGCCACCGGTGCATTTTGAGACACCTCTAGATCCAACAGTCCTTTCCTTGGGGCTTAGGCTTCATAGATCTCTTTCTTCCTACTCTTCGCTGCACTTTGCAGTTGACACTCCGTGTTTGGGATTTGGGACTTTTTTGAACACATGGTGCCAAAACCAAGTACAGTACCCCAGCTGAGGCCACAGTTGAGCTTAAATATATCTCTTCGTGCATTACACTTATTTAGATAACCCAACACAGCGTTTGCTGTTATCTAAATAGTAGGACATTGCCTATTCATGCTCCGTCACTGACCTAACACCACATGATTCTTTTCAGCAGAAATGCCACCTAGCCAATAACTTCCCCAATTTTTCGCATATTCCTCCCCACGTGGAGGACTCTACATTTGCTCTTTCTGGGTAGCATTCTGTTTAGTTTAAATTTTCATTATACCTTTGAATTCTAACAGTAATGCTTCCAGTGCCACTTTAGTTGGTATTGGCTCTACATCTGTAGTGGGAAGATAGATGCTTTTCAGTGTGACTGATCTACTGCTATGGTTTCAAAAGCTGACTTTAAAATTTGAGCTGTACATATGGGGTTTAATTCAAATGAATTAAATTATTTGGGAATGTTTGATTCCACTGCAAAAAACTGTTCCACATAAGTCTCCCTACATAGGTTAGGATTTCTAGATCACTGAAAAGTATGACTCTGCAGCCAAACTCTGCAACTTTTCAAAGGAAAAATCATCTAAATCTCATCTGTAAAAAGCAGAGGAAAATACAAAATAGTTTAGCATTTTTTTAAAGTATTCTATGTACTTTTCTTACTTTAAAATTGATTATAATCCTGTCCACACTGGAAATTAAGGAGAGAGGGGGAGGATAAGAGAGTAAAAGTCATTGATTTAAATGGGGTCAAAGCATGGCTATAATAGCATCAAACTGTCCTAATCACAGCATGGCTTTGTTACAACTCCACATATTTCTGTTCATCAGGTAAAAAATTACAAAAGCCAATCAGAAATTCTGGATTTTTTTTCCTTGCTCTGCCTTTGGCCTGATGGTAACACTGGCAAGTCCTCTCCATCACTGCACTTCTGCTTCCTTTCTGTTCAAATGAGGACAAAAATAGGTGTTCCTTGCAGAGAGAAACTAAGGCTTCAGTTGTTAATAAATGTAAAGCTTTTAAAGGAACTTTGTATTAGAGGAGAGAAAAGATTGATTACTAATAAATGGGGCTCCAAGCAACCTCCATATACAGAAGGGTTTATTATAGTCTTGCCTCTAAAGAAGTAGTTCCCAAAAATTTTATCCCCTTGCTGTTGGCATAGATGTTCACAGACTCTTGCAGAAGATCATAAAAGGGCAGTTTTGCAATGTGAATGAAAACAATGATTCTTATCACTTTGGAGTACTTCTCAATGAAATAATCTGAGATATATTCAGATACCAGCAATGAAAGAAGAACCTCTATGTGAAATAGTTAAAAGTCTGGTGATTAAATGACTTTACAAGGAAAGATCTTCTCATCACCTGACTCCTAAAGAAAGAAGATGAGCAAGAGGGGTTTTCCTTCAATAACTTATTTTATGGGTGGGGTTTTTTCTTTCTTTTTCTGATCTCTTGCAATTACCAAATTAAAATGTAACTACCTGGGAATGGAATATATAGTTTTTACATGGAGACATAGTCAAGAGGAATTCTCATGTACCATTTTCATGAGTGTCAGCAACAGGCTTAATATTGTACACTTGTTTAATCAAAGATGAAGGAAGCTCTTATCAAATTAAATAATTGTCTCAGTTCCATCTTTTTATTCTTAATGGCTTAATTCAATTGGATTCAAAGATGTCTTCAGGACTGAATCCAGGAAAGATTATTAGTTGGCTCTAAGATGCAGGGAGAACTGGAAAGCAAATTTAATCCCACTCGAATTTCGTGGGAACCTAATAAACAACAGCGATATTTAACTGATATTTCAAAGCTCAGAGGCAGAATCATTGCATTGGTTAGCCTTTAGTCTCATTCCTTCATCTTGCTTTAGTGCAGGAAACTGGATGCAGCAAAAACTTGTCAAACATCACAGAGATCAAAAACGTGAATTAATTTACTGAAAAAAACCTGTTCACATTCAGTGATGGAAGTTCATACTGGGCTGCAAAGTGTAATGGTTGATCCTAAATCTGGTTATCCAAGTTTCAGTCAGACTATTATTTCCACTGGCAATGTTATACTACTGTTGAGAGACTCCACTATAAAGACTTCAATAAAAATATCCACATTTCAAAGAATGAAGATTGATACCACCTCAACTAACCCTTCACTTATTTCTGTATCCAAAGCAACAAGGCACACTCTAGTAGAAACGCTGTAGTAGCAGAAACACGGACCACCTACACCCGCACCCTGTCTCTGACAGCACAGGTAATTCACAGAAATTTTCATAATGAATCTAAATACAGTAACCTCCAAAGCACTAAACACATACAGGAATGACCCGGTCCTCATCCAAGCGGATTTACGTGATGAGGGAAGAGGATATCAAACAGGGGCAGCGCAGCTGTGCCTCAGAGCCCGGCTCTGCAGCCTCTGCACGCACAAAGCTCCCGCTCTCGGGGACCTGCACGGCACCGAAGCAGCAGCAGAAGAGAGCCGGAGGTGGGGAAGGGCACCTTGGCTCTTCCCTTCAGCAGAAGGGCTCTCCTCTCCTGCTAGACCAGCAGCATCAGTCCATGCTCTGCCCCTGCCGTGGACTGATGTGCTTTCCAGCATGGAGGGCTCAGGTAGCAGAAGAGCCTGAGCAATCCCTTCAGACACGAGAAGGAGGCAGGGAGGGGTAGGGAAAGGAGCAGATCTAATCACTCATCATACAGCAGGGGTTGCAAGGGCAGCGACCCCGAGTCCCCCTTTGCCATCTGCTCCTCAAGCTGAGAGCAGCAGCAGCAGCCCCCAGAGCAGCTGCACGGCTGCCTGCTTTCCCCCAAGTGCAACGTGTCTTCCTTCCAGCACCATCAGTGCTGAGAAAATACAGCACCCTGAAAGGAGAAAGGGGAAAAGCGTCACACAATTCAACTGATTATTGGATTATGTCTCAAGACAGTGTTGGGAGGTGTGTGTTACATACCTCGGGGGCTTCTGTCAGTTATACCAATGCTGAATTATAGCGTATAAAGAATGCTACCATAGTCCTCGTGCCATTTTCTAATGAGAGTATTTCTACACAGGTCAGAAAACACTCACACAGCTCGTGGATAAAATACTCACCAACAAACATTAGTCGATCTGAAACTTACTGAACACTGGGAAACCATCTATTTGGACTATTATATCCACATTAATGATGATGTACGTGTGCATAGGTTAGACAGAGTAAGGAGACATGGCGACTAGAAAGGAAGATTGCTGCAAACAGCATTTGTTTGCAGATTTATTTAAAAGTTTAGACAAAAGGTAAGAGTATTATTATACGACATTTGCAAGAGTTGTTGAAGATGGTAAGAAATTGCTAGAATTTGCTTCTCTTAAACAGGCCAGAGCCAGTGACTTCAAAAACACATAATATCCACATCCCAAATAGTAACTCTTTGCATTTCTTAGTCAAAAATCTTATGCCATTGGTTGAAAATCATCACTACCTATTCAAGCATTTTTATGTCCATGTGCAATCCACTCACTCTCCACAGCTGTAGACAAGTGTTCAGGATATAAAACCAATCATTGTAAATGACATAGCCTTGTTGATTTTTCCCAGAGTCTAAGAATGGCTGTAGGCACATCATAGGTCTCACTACTGCACTGCCTCTTTCCTAGTAGGGACTTATAGCAGCTAGTCGTGGAAAGAAAACAAAACCCGGGGCAAATATAGAGTAATCTTCTGCCTACAAAGTGGTTCCCTACGGATAAGGCCAAGCTGACTAGGGTGGTAGGGGAATGAACTGGAAACATCAAAGATACGAACCTTTTTGCAGTCCCTCAACAGTATTGGGGGGTAGAGGGTGGGAGAGGTCTCAGTGGCCCCAGGAGTAGCTTCTTTATGCAACATTTCAATCCCAGCTGCAACCTCAAACCAGGGTTTGACAGAGAAGTAAGTTTTGAATACAAAGTGGAAGAAGGACTTTTACACAGGCTCGAAGGACTGTGAGTTCCAATATGAACTGAAGGGAGATGCCTGTGAAATATTTTAGACAAAAAAAGAAACTGGGGCAGTCATTATGAGTCCTCTTAGTCAGCCGGGGAAATTTCTACCATAATACGTCTATTGTCAGTACTCCTGTATTATATGAAACAAAGTTAGGGTAGGAAATTCCTCATCATTTTTCAAACCCAAATGAGAACTGAGCACAATATTTTACAAGTGAAAACTGTACTAGCTGCACAGTCACATTTCCTGCTGAAAACAGAGTAGGAACTTGATCTTTAAGTTTTGCAAAAGGCAATGTTTAGATGGTGTCTCTAAAGTCAATGTACTCCCAGATTAAAATCTTGACTCTCCCATCCTAAGGCTGTAAGTCTAGAGGGAAACGGTGGTAGCTCAGATATCACTCTGCAATAATTACTGTCAACAATTTAGTTTTCTAAAGGCAATAATTCTGGTTTTAGAACAACACAGAAAATTGCCTCCACATCCCTGGTATGAAAACTTTGCTCTATCCATCCAACATGCCTTATCATAAATTATCTGGTAAGGATAAATCTTTTAGAAGCCATGAATGGTGTTGCAGGACCAATTCACTAAATCTGCCATAACACACTTGAGAGATAATTGAGATGTCAAGTCTCATCAATATCAACCTACTTAAAGTAAGGACAAGAGAAGAGGGGAAGAATGATAATGAATAATACTGTTATGTGAAGCTAGTTAACTTATAGCTTAGAAACAGATACATATCAGTCACCAATCTGAACATCCTTGAATTTCATGAAAGTCCGGACTTATAAGCAGTCTTAATTCTTTAAAAAGCTTCTTTCCACAGAAATTATTTGTTGACAGAGTACTAGTCTTTTTTTCTATTTTAACTTCCAAGATAGCCTTTTTTTCCAACTCTAACTTAACACACAGGAGGCAAAATAATGAGTTTGGACAGCAGACAGGAAACATCAGTAAAATATTATTTAAAAAAAAAAAATCTCTTCCTGACCAGGCAGAGGAAACAAAGTGTCAGATCTCTCAAGAGCTCCACACCTCAGAGGAGGTTTCTGCCAGTTTTCAGCGCTATGAATTTGTTCTCTGTGTCATTCTCAGTTACTGGTTATGTATCTCCTCCTAATCAATACACATGCATATACATCCCACATTACTTTCTCATCAAAGGTCTTGCATCGCAGTTATCATCCACTCACTTTGAAAACTGACATTGAACACAATCCCGTTTTCTGTTGCCCGTCTATTCCTTCCTCCCTTTCTCTTTTCCCATTTCCCTCCCCCTCCACTCCTCCTTGTGACATCCCCCTCTCACAAAGTAGTGTCTCACTCTCTCCATCTGCTTTGTCAACCATCTGCTCACTCCTTCCCTTCCTTCTTGCTGGATAACTCCACAGTCTCTCTAGTGTAGCTCCAGTCTCCCTGTAGCATCACTAAAACTCTTTTTCCTTTTCCTCTTCTGTTCAAAAATAGTAAGTACAGCGAGCTTTCCACTCTAGGCCTTGATGGAGGGGAGGGAGCAAAATAAATATCCATGAGTTTAATAATCGTCTGCCTTGACAACTGTAAAATCCTTTCTAAGCTTCATGTTTCACACTGTTCCTCTTCATTTTATCCAAAATGCCATGGCCAAACTGATCTTCTTTCCTTGATGGGATGTTCTGGCCATTTCATCCCACTTCTTAAATCAACCTCATTAGCCATCTACGTCCCACAGGATTTTCAGATTCCTCATCTTCAGGTCCACTGCCCTGAGCAGCTCCCTCTTCTCGCCTGGCACCTGGTGCCAACCTCTGCCAATTCTGCTTGGTTTGCTTTGATCTCATCCCACAAGCACTTCTGTGCCTTCTCCCATTCAGACACTCTCTGCCTGGAATCAGCTCTTGAAGATGATTACTACTCCATTTCCCTCTTGCTCGACCTCTCTTTTCTACTCTGTCAAAGACTGTAATCTTTTCCACACACAAAACTAGAGAACCCTTCAATTCCTGATAGAGAGGAAAAATATTACATTTAAATACCATCAAACATCCATTTCCAAGTCTGTGCCTTTCATCTTTCTAAAACACCTGGCTTTCTATTATTCATTTTATTTCCCTGCTTTGCTTCCTTCCACAATCCTTCACCTCCCAGTACCCGCATTATACATTTCTTTATGCCTAATCATTTCCTGTTCATCCCCTTGGTTTATGCCTTTTCTCTGTGTTTTTCAGTGAATGTGGCAGGTTACTACCAGATCTTGTTCTGCCTGAGAACAGCCTACCTCATTCCAGGTGATAAACAAATAACATAGCAATTAAAATTCAGGAAGGCAAAATCATGAGAGATGGCGTTGAGGTTTTTTTTCCCCCCTTCCTCTTCCTCTCTTTCATCAGCTACTGACATTTGGAAAATTTCAACCAACTCTAATAAACAACAAAAATTTGTCCCAGTTCCCTAAGAAAGCAAGGCTTGTACAATCACAACCTGCCAATCAGTTCCATCCCAACCACTTTTGTACCCATAAGTCAATATCAAACAAATAATACGAAGACAGTAAGGACCCAGAGGTTATCAGTGGTGAAGCAAAGAGAAACCCCAATTAGCATCTTCATTAACTGTGGGATGCAGCAGCCAGCTGGCCTGACCAGCAGAGTAGTTTGGGCCACCCATCAGTACGTGCCTGGCTTGGGAACAGCCAAAGCACCTCTGGCATGTGCCCAGCGCATGGTAAAGGGAGGGAGTGGGAAGCACTGAGGGGAGTATGGTAGAAGAAATAACTCTGTAAAAGCCAGCCTCCCTTCATTTCCCTGCTTGCAGTGAAAGGATCAGTGGTCTAGTCTTGATTTATTTCACCTAACACCAAACCATTGCCTATTTCATCTTTTCCAGATCTTTTTTCAGGATCAGAAGAGTGTTAAGAATATAACTCTGACGCACTAATATCTATAACACAGATGAAGCATTTTTCTTTTTGTATCCCCCGACCAGAGAAGGAACAATACGCTCTCTACCTTTTCTGAATTATACTGGGATTTGCAGTCACCAGCTGGGTTTTCGATCCAACGTCCTTGCTGTATTCACTGGATAGAGGAGGAAGGTTGCACCTGTGCACAGAAAGACAGTCAAGATTTTAAATGACATTCAGGATTGACAGGCTTCAACCTCAGTGTTTTTTTAATCTGCAAGTTTGCAGGTGGTTGTTTTTTTTTTAAAAAAGTGCCGTATAAATACTAGACCAAGCTACAAATGTTCCCTACTGTACCACACCTATAAGCACAACGGAACATTTTTGTACCAGATTGTGGGGAAATGTAGAAATAAAACCTTTTGCAGAGATGATCTTATGTAACTAATAAGCAAAACCAGACACAGACTTGACATTTCTGAAAGGCTGAAAGGCTGTGGAAGAGGCCGTTATTATCTACAGCAAAGACTTTATTTTCCAAAGTCTTTTAAAGTTCTGTTTTTCACTCTGTTCTGTCTTGTTTACCAGTACCAGGGTCCAGACTGCTACCACTCTGTGGTATTACAAGCATTACATGTCTTGCAAACAACGGGCAACTGGCATTTTTAATATTACGCTGCAGGGTATCTTCAGCGTACAGAATTTACCAACACAGAGAAAAATTTTAAGTGGCTATTTAAATATGTGCATCTCAGTTCTGCTCACAGTCTTGTTCTGGTGGGCAGGGTGATAACGTAATAAAGAGAAAGCGACTGAGCAAATTTACTTTGGAAAGCAGAGAGCCAAGAGTCCAAAAAACAGAAGTAGAGAGAAACTTCCAGACAATGAACAGTCCTAAATGCTCCGTAGTAAAGACCTAGGAGAAGAAGGAAGGCGCAGTAGATAAAGATGAAAATACATTCAAACAGTATCCAAGCCTATGCACTGCTCCAGAAATTACAGTCACGAGAAATCTACTCAATACATGGAAATCACACCAAAAATTGGTGTCAAAACCAATTTCAATGTAATTTCAAATTTGTCCAACTTTTTAAATCAAAGATATGAACAACATTTTTAATGCTTAAAAGGCAAAAATGAAACCAGGATTCTCAGAGACAAGTAGAATTTGGAATTTTTTCAGAAAAAGACTTTTAGTTTTTTATTTTGTTGGGGTTTGGGGTTTTGTTGGAGTTTTTAAAAAAAAAAAAAGTTTTGAGATTTACCATAACCAAAATTGCCCTCCAATTTTTAAGTTCAACCATCGAATCAAGACATCCCCCATTTGCACGTGCTGGTTTCATTGTTTTTCTCCAGCACACTGGAAAAGCACAGCACAGAGAAGGAGCGCACAAGGTAAGGAAAGGCAAGGGGCACGCTCAGGCGCCAGCTCCTGCCTCTTCCTGCTCCCCGCGAGAGCACGTGCTGAGCAAATGCTGACCCTAAAGAAGGGGGCCAAGCAGCCCCTGGTTGCTTTAAGCTCTGCAGACAACCACCCCCACAGAGGACAAGGCCCCAGCACTGGAAGAGGGCAGGCAGCAGCACAGAGAGGAGTTGTTTCGTGTTCATGACTTCTCCTCTCAGTACCAGGGAGACATGAGTTCCTTTGCTGCACGTCTTACGCCTGTGAAGAGCTACGTTGTTTTTCTCACCGTCTTCTCCATTAAACTCTCTGTAGCACTCCACTTCTGTGTGCGTCCTCCAGGCAGTCAGCGTCAGTCATGAAACCCTTGAGTCCAACAACAACGAGTTGCTTATCTGATTTTTTTATCTTAATAATTCAGAGGCCCATTTCCTACATTAGTGAGAGGCGGGAGCTGGGAAAGCGAGCTATGGTTCAGTTTTTATGGCAGCTGCCAGGGGCTACTGCAGAAACTGTTGGGCTGCTGCATTACAGGTTGCCATACGCTTCCACCACGCTGGGAAAATCACTCTCTTCACAAGAAAAGCCCTTGCTTCCACAGCAGTCGCGGCCTCCGTTGGCATTTTCACTGACCTCTCCAGTGTTTGCAGAAGGGATCCAGGCACTTGCGACAGCAGAGTGCAGTAAACGAGGCTGCACAAATTCCTGGCCGCACCTCCACGTCTCACAGTTTTGTGCAATGTCAGTGCCTGGAGAGGGCACTAGTGTGCACACGGTATACTCCCTGCAATTTTTGTTAATGCAAAACATCCCACATTCCCTAAGAAAAAAACACAGTAATGCTATATCTGCATGTATTTGCATACAAATACCAGCCCTCAAAACCATATTCTTAAATTCACATCATCAGGAAATGCCAAGGAGAAGGACAGCAAAGTCCCACCTACATGGAACATAGATGAATTCAACCACATTCACCAAGAAAAATAAAATTTCCAGGAACATTTTCTCCTTTTCATGACTACATTTGTTAAGATGTGCCCAATGTATTGAGCCCTCAGTTAGGAAACAGCTTCTAGTTTGGTCTACTGCAATTTAAGACAAGCTAGACAACTTAAAAAGAGGCCAGAAAAGAGGAATCAAAATAAGAGGTTTCAGAAAATGCAATCATTGAGAAAAAAAAAGAAAAAAGAAAGACTAGAAGCATAGGGGAAGTTTAATTCCCAGACATAAAGAATGATAAAACCTTAAAAATTGAGAAAGATTTACATAAAATCAATCAATCAATCAATCAATAGATAAATAAAAGTGGCAATAGGTTGCTTCCAGCACCTGCACTGGGTAGGATACAAATTAATCAGATTAATACTATTTGGAGAGGTTGTAGAAACCCTCTCAGTAGCAGTTTTCAATGGCAGGTCAAACAAATATTTGTGAAGCAAGATATATAGGTGATCTGCCTCAGAGCAGAGAGATGGCATAAATGACCTCTGGCAGATTACAGTTTAACGCTTTCTGGTTTGAATAAACACAAACTCATAGGGCAAGCTTTTAAGAAGCCATGTTTGGTTGAAGTTTATTTAAAAGCACTATGAAGGACCAAGATCTCTCCCTAGTTTTTATCATCTTAACATCTCAATAATGAAATTTCTTTCACAAGCCAGTCCCAGATGCGTTATTTAAACACATCTAATGCCTTTCATCAGTAAGTCTCATTCCCACCTTGTTCTACATGAAATATTAAGAAATGGCCTGAGTATCCAGAGGAAACTCTGCAAGAAATCAGTTGGCTGACAGAAACTTCTTGGCCTTTCAGATTATTTACTTGAATAGGTCAGCAGAGTGCCAAGTGTTGTGCAGGTGAGGAACACACCAAGAAACAAAAGACTCATCCTAAGAAACTTCCTTTTAATTATCTTATTCTTGCTCCTGGTACTGAGGAGTAAGTATGAGAATGTGCAGGAAAGAAGGAAGTGCCAGAACAGCACTTCAGACCAGCATTTTTGACATAAGCCTAACTGGAAGAGAGGAACATATCGGTCTTCTGTATAGAAGACCAATATGACTTAGACCCAGCCTTTAGGTGGGGAAAAAAATCATCAACAGGCACAGTGGTCTGTGTGTGCCTTTTTCACATCCGAGACCTTACAACTCAAGAGGTAGAAACAGCTGCAAGGGTAAAATGAGAGGGATCCTTCAACCTTCACCAGGCAGAAATGACTCTTCTGGATCTGGCCCAGACAGAAGTCGATCTCCCACAGGTGCAGAGAATCCAGGCAACTTGGCTGATGCATGTGCATTTGGTAGATGCTATGGGACTGTCTAGCTATTTTAGAATGTTACATATGCACATATACTAAACACTAGGGACTAATATGAATCTAATATGTAATTGCAAACATTCATTTTTATTCCTTTGTGGCACCTTGGCCAACATCAAGACAATAATTGCATAAGGCAGCTGCAAGCCATGTTTCTCTGGACTTGTCTACAAACCCCAAAGTGCCACCATATTTAACCTCCCCAGCTCCACCTCAGCTGGTATGGCTAGATGGCATGGCACAGCATGATTAAAAGATAACAGCTTGGCCTCCCCAAACCAGGACAGCCACTAGTCAACTTGAAATAGTGACAAGCTGCTTCTAGTTTTGGAATCAATTTACCAGCAAACAGCTCAGAGAACTCCCCGCAATCCCCTGCTATTTTACAGAGAGAAACACTCTCTCAGAGATGTACAAACCACAGCAGAGCCATGGAAGGTGGTTGGGGGAAAGGGAGAATTGTGAGACGTAGAAATATTTCTTCAAAATCTAATGCCAAGAAAATGTGTCTCTTGGGTCAAAATACAGACAAAAACATTGCTTAGGGTTTAGTACCCAACACTTCTCTCTTAAAATAAGCATTAGCAGGAAGAGAGGGGACAAATCAAATTTTTTTCTTAGAAATAAGGATTACAAACTTGAAAATCAGCCAGGTATCAGAAGAAGAGCCTATTATAACCACACTACCTAAACATGTAGACCATATGCCACGCACCTTTTTCATTGCAGATGCAGTGTGCTATGCCTTAGGGGCTGAAAACTGCTGCTCTTTGAATCTCTATGTTGGTACAACTGTGTTTGTAGAAGATGCTCAGCAACGAGATGAGTTTAAACTCATTAATTAACCTTAGTCATTACAATATATCAGAAAGGCTGCAGTCATATGACAGAGCTTATGGAAATACATGTAAGTGAGATCAAAAAACATGTGAATGGAAGAAAAGAACAAGAGCAAAACCTGACATGACATTTCACACTGCAGAAATACTTTAAAGATATTACACAAATTTCTTTAAAAAAAAAAGAAAGATGTTATGCAAGTCACTATTGTGCTCTTTCTCTCTCAGCTCTCAGATTATAGAAATCAGATTTAGAAAAGATCAACTAAATCCTGTCTTCCACCTGCTATAAAAATATTTTCTCCCAGTGGTGTATTAGTTTTTAACCCAAAAGAACTGAAACATTTTCCATAAATATGACTGCACATCACTAATACAATACAGCCTGCAGGCAGCTACTGGGATTTTTGCAGGATTCTCCCTATCACTTATTTCCAATTCAAAATAAGTTCTGTACAGATAATAGTTGCTTTACCCTCCCTGGAGATAAAAGGGTTTTTCTGATCAAGCTACAACTGCTGTTTTTTCAAAAAAAGTTTCTATTGTTTTTCCAACTGATTGCTTCTGCAGCATTTCAATTTTCCATTGGATCTAGATAATATTACGATGGTATATACCCTGCAGTTTCTTATATTTAGTCTGTGGAACACCTAAGGAGTTTTGCAGTAATGGCAATCAGCACACTGCCTCTCTCCCCTTGTGCCTTACATCTTCTCTTCTGTGAATGCTCCAAGTATACGTTTCCTTTTGCCTTCAGTTTGTTGTATTTCTTTGCTTTAATATTGAAGGGATTTTTGGTCTTTGCGATGCAAACCAGAAATTACAGTAATACTGTTTGGTTTGCAGCAAATTTGTATGGCTTTATAATAAGCCATCAGGATCTAATAAGGAGACTTGCTGAAGTGGGTGTTCATTATGCACCCATCTCAAAACCCAAAGAAACTGCATTTCTCACCTCTTTGGGAGCATTCCTCCAGTTTCTCCCCCACAATGTTCTTCTTGTTCATGTTTAACAGGGAGGAACTAATTTCTGTCTTTCTTCCTTAAAGAATGCAGACCTAGAAAGTGCCAAATTCAATCACGAAAGCAGTAGCTGGTTCAACATCCCTCCTGACAGGTTCTTATAACTTCAGGAAGGCTGGAGGGAAAGGAAATGTGAGGAATCCCCAAAACCCTTCATCATCAAGGAAAGAGGTTTGGCCTTTCCTCAGACAGTCAGCCAGAAATCAATCTTGAGGGAAGAAAAACACAGGAACATTTTAGCTTGTTCCAACTTACTTCTTAAGCCTTGCCCCATAAATCAGTACCTACTCATCTTCAGTTCAATGGGTTGCATATGACGGCATTTAGAGCTGCAGAGGACAGAGCACAGGGCAGGATGAGACCCTGCCTAACATTGCATAATTCAACAGAAAAGCAGCTCTTCAGGCCCTCTCTGTGACACTGCACAATCTGTCACAACCTTAACCCACCCATCTGCAGACTGCCCCCACACTACACACCCATTTGCAGAAGCCAGTCAAAACTCTCTTTTTTGCCTCCCCTCACACTTTTACCCAAATCACTTGTGTAAAGCGTCCTGCGAAGGGGTGGCGGGGGAACAAGGCAAATTATAATTGATTAATCACAACTGAATAGCTTTGAAAAGTCTGAGACGTAGCAGGGGGAAGGGGAGACAATGTGTCATTGAGGTTTCTGTCTTACCGCATGACAAAATCTGCTTGATCTATTTGTTTGCCACAGCCGCTCTTTTTCAGGATCCCACCGTTTCCCACCACGGAGCATTTCTTCAGTGGCAGCTGGAAGGGAGTAGCCTAGCAACACAAAACAAGGACCGGTTTTACAGAGGAGAACACACGCATCTTTGTAGCAGCCGCTCCTGGAGAATCCAGGGAGCTGGCAGGGCTCAAAGTGATGAAAGAAAAGGGAGAATTAGGAGCTGGGGAGGGGGGGGAAGTACAGAAATTAGCTGGTAAGTAGATGTAGGACACTTCTTATCCCCACTCCCCAAACCAGGACGCAACAAACGTGATACAGAACATAACAACATCTCTGCAAAACCAAAACTGCCTAAAGTCCTGATGCAGATACTGACCAAGCCAGGCAGTCAGGTCAGAATGAGCCTTCTAGCCAAGCTGCAAGGACACAGGAGAAATAAGACAACCAGGAAAAAAAGAAAAAAGAAAAAAAAAAAACCCAACATGAAAGTGACCTTCCTGAGCTGATACACAAAAGACTCTCTGGGGAAGAAAGGAAGGAAGGAACAGGGAACAAGGTGATGACAGAAGGGCACTGGGAATCAGGAGTCACCCTGGCTCCCTCCGTGGTTGTGTCGCTGGGACGGGTCACTCTGAAGCCTTAAGCAAATATATTTAGAGCTTGACAGCAGCTCCTTAAACACTCAGCTGCCCAGACACAGCATAAATTAAAATTAGAAAGGGACCACTTTAACTAAGGAGCTCTTGTAGCCACTTAGCAGGGCATAAAAGTGCAAGGTCAAATTGTCATGCTATCCTATGCATCAAACACAGTAATGAATTAGATCTGTATAGTCTTCTTCATTCCAGAGGATCTCAAAAGTATGGGTGGGACATCATCCTGTCAGCCCCAAGTCATTCACCTTTAGTGAGGTCGGGACAGTCACATTTAAACAGCACACAGTGCATCAGTGCAGCCCAGCATACAAAAAAAAAAGGGGGGGGGGGGTGAAAAGACATGTGAATTTAAAGCAGTGCGATTTAGTTATAGAATGGAATTTGTCTACGATACAAGAGTTAATATTCTCCTCATGCAAAAAATTGTGCAGGGGTTTTTTATTTATCAAACCTGTCAAAACCTGACTGCAGCAGAGACAGAAGTTGTTGCACAGGCTTCTGAGAATGCAAATGCCACAATGACAGGATGCAGCTTCTCAAAACAATTCTCCTCTCCAGGAGGACAAGGCAGAATGGTGGCAGCACTTGTCCTCACTTACATGTACAGAGCAACATCTAACATTGCATCATGTATTCACCAGGCACTGTGACGCTGTACATGGTCCAGGAAACAGACCCAGCGTTATAGCACAAACTCTGTATTTGTTAGGACTTATTGCTAACGTCTTATTTCTTTTCTTCCTTGCATTTATTTGCTTTATTTTCTTTTCTCAGCAAACTAGATTCCATTCAGCTACGATAAAGTCACAACCTGCTTTCTAATGAAAAACATTAAAGCATTTTGTTTATCCTAACTCTGGATTAAGATATGCTAAAGCAGAGAAATAAATTTTAGTTTCCTGAGACCCGGCCACCGTTAGGAACCCAGTGATAGCACAGCGGAGCAATACTAAATATGCAACTGCATTCTTGTCCTGCATTTGCCTTCTCAAGAACACTTTTTAATTTACACAGTTATTGAACTAGGAGCATATCTTGAAATTCAAAGGACATCTCATCTCTGAGGTGACCCTGACCAAATGAGAGCTCACATACTCAGTAAAGGGGGGGTGGGGAGGATGGGAATCAGAGGAAATGTAGAAGAAATATGTTTTATAAGTAACAGTACCTTTCTTATTCAAGATATATCAAAGCTAGTTACACAAAGGCAAGGCTGTGACAAATGACAGACAAAGGCAGCAGCCATTAACTCTTCCTTTTAAGAGTTGTGGACACTCTGTTACATAAATTCTGTGGCTTTAGTACATGGTGAGTGGCTTTAGACCCCCCAAATAAATATATAGGAGTTACTAAATGCTTCAAAATTCTGTGAGTTGCAAACAGCCTTTGATATTGCTTGAGATGACTTGCTGTCCTTCAAGGGAGGCTTATATCCTGTTACGCTCAAAGATGATAATATTTATTTGTCATTTGCATACACACTTTTGTTTCCAAAAGCACGTGAAGCTTTGAAACTCTTGTCCTTCAGAGAGTCCAAGAAACGAAAGAACAAGATCAGGGCTGCCAGGGGCATTTGAGGGAGCCAAAGGAAAGTTAGAAGGGGCAGATAAAATCACGATGGTGGTTGTCCCTCTGCCTAACCTGCGAAGAAATCCACTCGCTCTATGGACATAGGAGGAAAACCAGGCTGAACACAGTTCTTTGTGAAAAGCCACTATGCCCACAAGACCCCACAGAAGCTTTTGCCTGCCCCAGCAAAGAACTGAGAATTCAGGACATGGCATAGACATTGGACAGAGTCTACATGCCACCGTTTAGCTTAAAATGTTCAACGGATGCATTTTTCGGAAGACCATACTTAGAAGCTTTCTACAGACATTATGCAAAAGACCTAGTTCCAGTACCATAACAGCGGGGGGGGCATGGTGTCAAGGCCTAAGGATTAAGTATCCCTGCTGCTTGGTAGGATTTCAGCTGCTTTGAGCTTAATGAAGAGCAATTGCTTAGGATGACCTGGGAGAAACCTGCATTTGTTATCTTGCACATGACTTTTCTTCAAACATTCAAATCACAGATCTGTATTATTGCTGAGACTGCAGGTGCATTTCAGGAACTCTGCCCTGAGCCTCTTTGTCCAAAAAACTGCCTGGTCATACACAAATCGTACAAGTCTTAAACTCAAGTGTTGCCCATAAGCAACTATGAAACATATAGCTCCTTCTTCTCTCTACAAAAGGCATTTCTCTTTTCCCTTTTTCAAAGAAACAGGCTCCTGAGCTTTGAAATTGTTGGGAAATCACCATCCTGTAATCTAGTTAGCAGCAGCATACCCAACCCACTGCAGGACGTTAGTGCGATGGCACGCTTCCCTTCCCTCCACATCCAAAGGATGCTCATGGGACAGCTAGCCCAGATAAAGGCACTTAGAGGCTCTTCAAAGTTAAAATGCTGCGGGCTTCATTCTGTGACTTCCCATAAGCATTCAGCTCATTCCTTCCTTTGGGCTGCCCAAAATAGGAGGTGCAAACAGCTTAAAGCAAAATTGCAACACAATTAACCAAAAGGTAGTTCCAGCCTTAACAGCAGTAGAATCACTCAGCTTGTTATCAGCTTTCCACATCACTACTGGGCTTTCAAGATGTTTCCCTGTGTCCTCTAGCTGTTCCTACTGCTGGCTTGTCAGGGTACACACTGTGGATTTAAGGTTGAATTTAATATTTAATTAATTATCAAAACCTGGAGTTATTTTTTTCCTCTAAGGGTAAAAAACATCTTAAATGGAGTCTAATAATGATTCGTTTCTTCATGCCAAGTGATCTTATGCTATCTTCACGGTATGGGTGATCTGCCTTCAGATTTTTTGAATGTTATGTTGGGGTTGAAGGTAATTTCGGTAAGAGGCAATTTTCAATCAAGACTTATATTTTTCAGGTGATGGTGCTATTTGGAGATAATAGTATATAGTAAACCCAAGTTTGCTTCTAGGTTTCTATTATCAGCAAAATATGTTTCACAGGACTTAGAAAAACCTTCTCATGCTTTCCTTCTTTACCTCCCACAGCGTAACTCTGTGCTAGGCAAATTGTCAGTTCATAGTTAACAGCATATAAGTTCTCACATTGTGGGGACTCAGCTGCCATTTATGCTAAATGCTCACAAAAAGCTCAGTTGTTTTTCTCCTTAGAATGGTAAGCTAGCTTAACAAATGCTGGCTTTGGACTGTAAAGTTGTAACAAAAGCATTTTCATTAATATTAGCTTCCTGAAACTCTGTTATTTTCATTGTCAACACATTTGTTATCTTCTTCATTCATAAAATTTTAATGAACAGCCAGAGTCTTGTGGGTGGACTAGAAAAAATAGCGCAGCATCAGTTCATCTAGTGTAATAGAGAAAATGTAAAAATAAATGACCAACTAGTCCCCAATTTTAAGCAATCATTACCACAGAACTTGCACACTATTAACTAAAAACACCTTACATATTGGAAATAAGCGGGATGAATTCCCTTTAAAAGTAAGTTTCAAATAATTTTAAAAAGGATTTCGTAAGGCGGTTTTTAAAAGGCATCTCCAAACAAAACCAAAGACAGAAAGGCCCCATTGTCTCATTTTCCCTGATTTAAAACAATGAAACTCCACTGATAATCAGTGAAGATGTTCTAGTTCATATTCATGTAAACGAACGAAGAACCTGCACATCCCCCTGAGAATTCAATGACAAATAAGCACACAAAGCAATAGATTAAAGACTCCCAATTGAATATGGGACTAATTTAACAAAGCATCTATCCGGCAATTCACTGATTAGTTTCATCATTCATCTAAGTAGAAATAAATCATTGTCATCAGTTAAAAGAACATTACAGAGTACTAACAAAATATAATTTATTTTAGATAATGCTACTCTAATTCACTTTGATTTCATTGTTAGGTTGTTAATGCATTAATTTTTGCCCGCTCCCTGCCAAAGATTAATCAGCAACCAAATTCTTACTGGGAAAACAGGAAAAATTACAGTATTCAGTCTCTGACTTAATGCTGAAGATGTTAAAACATTGAAAACACTGAGAACATAAATTAGAATACAATGGGTTTTTAAATAAGCATTTTGAATTTGCAAGAGATGCTGTGATTCTACTGTCCTTTTTGAGAAGGCAGCATCCTGTTGAGAAGGGCGTTGTTCTGCTGATTTTCCTAAGGAGCCAGCAAAACCCCAAGAGTTAACGAGAAGCCAAATTCAGCTCTTAATAAAACATTTTCTGGCACCTTTGCATAAGGATGCAGCTGACACTTTAAAGGATAGCTCTCTGTGTGTCAGCCACAGGTAATGTGGCCTTGGTTTTTTACGCTGTCAGACATGGCAGGGTGGCAAATGCTCCTTCTTCATTGTTTACAAATCATCTTCGGTCTGATGGGCCTTTTGTTCCTCCTACAGAGCTGTCAAGACATGACAGCTTGACGGCAACCGGCTCCAAAAAACATCAGTGATGTCAGGGATGGCATATTCTCTATAGGGGAATGTGGAGGGTGCCTGTCGTTCCCTGCATTTCACTCATTCCTCTCCGCCAAACTGCTCCAATCCTGCCCTGACCCGGGTACAGGAGCCCAGAGCAAGGAGTAACTACTGACGGCGAGGTAATGAACATCACAGAGGTCAGGAGGAGCTGGTCCTCCTGAAAGAGAGAGGATTTTTCAGCCCACCTCCTACACTATGCCACCACAGGGAGACAACTGACGTTCTTCTTTCTATCCTTTAGAAGTAATTGTTATTTTCTCGGGAAAATAACTGTTTTCACCAAAAAAATGCTTAAAGTTTGGGGGGTTTTTAGCAAAAATTGAAAATTTTGAAAAATAAAAGATGGACTTCCTTTTCAGGAAGACTTCCTTTAAAATTGGGTGCACTTATCTAAAAAGTCTTGCATGTAGTAATTCATAGCTTCAGACATTTTATATCATAAACCTATTTTCAGCCCGGCCTTTCTGTTTGTAGTTACTGATTGAAATAACTGTACAAAGTTTGAAATGCATCTGAAATTTTAACAACAATTTAGAACTCACTTTTGTATAGAGAAACAAAAGAAACATGGATTAGAATGAAAGTGTCTGAGAGCTGGAAAGGGAGAAAATCTTTTCTATATCATAATCTTGAGCAATTGCTGTGGGCTGGAAGATGCGTGCATTTTAACATATCAAGAAACCACACTGATACTTTACTGGCAGATTTACTGAATGCCATATAATTCCTAAATTGTTTTGTGTTCACACAAAGCTATATTACAAAAGCACATTAGTGAAACGGTTGAAAGCTATATTTCGCATGTACAAAATCTGTCAGAATCACAATGTATGTTCCACTGACACTCGCTAAATGTGTGTGTTAGCTATAACTCATACAAAATTCTCTATATTCCATTAATATGTGAAATAATGCATGAAATGTTAAGCAAGAAGCAAGCCAAAAACCTTGCCTCTATGGTAATGCTGTCACAAAGCAGAGGGATAGGTATAAGCATACTTAGAGTAATTTTGTGGAACGGATCAGAATGGAGCCCCTGCCAGACTGATCCCACGTATGTAGCACACTGCCTCTTTGTGTATGCTAATTATGACTATCAATAAATAAGCTGAGCATGGTTTTTCAAATTCTGGACTCGGATACTACCAAACCCCAATATTTGATTACAAAGCTATTACTACAGGAAGAAACTGTGACAGTGACTGACTATGAAATCCCTTTAGGAGACAAGAGATCTTAAAATGAACCTCCAGCTACCTTCTTCAGTTTCTTTTTTTCAATAGTTTCCTTGCTCAACAGAGGCACTGCCAACTAACAAACTTTGAAACCTGAAGCTCACTGCTTGCACAAAAGACAAGTGGTCCAGGTGGGGCAAGCTTCTCTGTAGTACCATGCAAGCATGTCTCAGTCATGACAGCAGTGTCTTTATCAAGGATTGAAGTGGAATTAAACATTCAAGCTCACATAAACTTTGTGCTCTTCACAAATATGTACTTCAGGCGGTATGGTTTTTCATGAGATTAATGTCTCATGAAACATTTATATGGGGACACAGGACCGCAAAAGACCACTTAGGAGACTGAATGCATTGCTCTGCGACTGCAGGAAACCCTCTTATATCCAAAAGGATACATGGGATATTAACTGCAGAGCAACCACACACAAAAGAGAGAACGCTTTGCAACATAGCTGCATATTCACAAAAAACATGGAGTACCAGTAACTAGCTGGCAGTCACTTTTAGTTCAAGCTGTACTTTAAGTAGGAACTTCAAAACGGTGTGCTCTCTAATAGCTTTCCACCCAGCGTGAAGTCACTGCAAGTGAGTACTTGCCATGAATTAAAAGAACATTTCAGTTTGCTACTGTGGCATTTAATTCAATGGAATCAGCCTTCATACAGCCAGGATAGCACAGTGTGGGGATTATGGGAAAAAAGAAAAAAAAAAAAAATCACATTTGGAGATTGTAACGGTTTATTTTAGAAAATTGACTATTGATTGTATATCACAAACAGTATTTTACACAATAATGCTCTGGGAATGTGAAGGGAATTCTCCCTTATAAGACAAAGAGACATTAATGGGTGGGAAATTCCAAAGTTCTGGAAGATTTCTGGATCCAAACTTTATGACCTGCAATGCACTAGGACCCCAAACTTTGGATTAAAAATTATAAAAAGGAAATATCATTTCATGATTAATTAAAAAAAGGAACACAGCCTACCGGGGGTGGGGAGGGGGTCTCTTATTCTGGAAGATGTTATAGCTTCCAACATTTCCACAATTGGGAGGCCTCAGGAAGGACTTGAGCTGCCTTCCAAATAGCTGCATTTAGATGTTCGATGGAGCAACCCAGTCCCATGTAAACTTTACAAAATGCAAAAATAATGTACAAATTCCTTGAGAAACAGCTTGACCAGAATTTGTAAATAACTGCCTCTGTTGGCTTCCCTAACCACCTTCTCATACACTTGAATAACTCACTTGATTTTTTTCTTTTTTAATCCTGTGTGATAAGAAGGATAAACTTTGATTCATAGGTCGAATCACTAAACTCTGCCAACCGCCACAGAAACACTCAGCAAATCCTTCCTTTTACCTGACCACCTGCCATCACCAGCTGCCACCACGAGCTTAGAGGAAAACACCGTCCATTGGGTGGGATTCTCAGCCCTGCTCTGCTTTGCCAGCACCTCCGGAGGTAGGTACACAACACCCTCCCACTTAGATTTCAACTGACTCAGACTTAAATGCTCGCACTCTACAGCCTTTACACACCAGGCAGCAATTCACCTCCCGGTTCGCTGGCACTCAATGGCAGAAAGACATGCAGACACACCAGGTATTCCAGTGGTTATTTAATATTGCACTGCGCTCAATGCTTAGCAGCCACCCCTCATCTTTTGCGCTTAGAGATCTAACTTTCAGATGCTGCTTTTGAACAGCTTGCCCATCCTCCACTTTTTCCCTGTTCCTTTCTTAATCTGCTCCAAGTCTGAGCAGAAGAGAAAAAGCTAACTACATCAAACTGCATACGCCAGGGTTGCATTGGTACAACGCTCTAAGCTTAAGTCAAAAAAAGTGCATTGAAACATTTTTGAGTTTTGACTGGATGTTTCATGGAAACAAGGGTAAGCACAAATCATCACTTCAGGGGGAAAACCTACTTTTTTCATGTCATGCATGTCTATTAAACAACAAGAGTAGTTACTATTTTATGAGAGTTTAATGAGTTATTCTGCAGGCCTGGGAAAAGGCAGTATAAACTTTGTAATTAATCTCCTGCATTGCAGCGTACAATTTCCTAGCTGAGGAATTCACTGTATATAGGCACACGTTTTAACTTTTATGCACAAAAGTTTTTGTTAAAGTAAATAACTATTATATTCCAGTTAGAGAAATGTAGACAGAAAACAAATAATATCATTGCCCAGTGACAAAGTCCTCCAACTCTGACTGTACTTTCTCCCTCAGCAATTTCAGGATGGAAGAACAGTAACAAGCTGAAACCAAAACAGAATAGGGAAAATTGCAGCGTATCTGCTTACTTATGCCTGGTGTAGGAATAAGTAGACAATGTACTCTCACGTTGAATTATTCTCTTCTGAGAGCATGGGACAACACACAGTCAGCAAAGATAGGAAAAAATTTGGAAATTTTGCAAGACCAACTATTGTTCAGTAAGGGGTACTACTCACTTATTTTCCCAGCTTTACAAAGGATTTCTCAACACAGTTTCATATATATGTAAGGTTATTGCCAGGAACAATCCACAATCAAACACACAGTTCCTAAGCATTTTAAGATCAATCCTAACCCTGCAGAACTGATGCAGGATGAATGTTTCTACAATCGCTTGAGCAGAATACAAATAATTATGAAACGCAACAATAGCCTGCATTGAATGTGGGTGGGGGTAGGAAAAACAGCACGCAGGAGGACTCTGAAGAAGGTGTCAGGAGACTCATCTGCATGTATGTGGTTGATTTACTAAAAAGCTCATCCAGCTATAGAAACACAAAGTTCTCTAAAATCTTATTAGTAGCACACAGTATATGCAATAAATAAGGTTAGTTTCAGCTCATAAAAAATATAAAGGGCTTCCAATTCTACTTGTATAAAAGACAATAACACTTAAACAAAGGAATGGCTCTCTGAATTCCTGAGGGCCCTCTGATCCCACTGATATGAATAAGGAGCTGCAGCAAAGGAAATCAATCAACTCATACAGGCACCAAAATATGGATTGAGTTATCATGTGACAGATACCGAAGTTTAAAGCTTTGGCTTTTATTTTTTAGGCTGTCTTAAAAGCAATACACCTCCGTTTAGCTAGTATATTAAACAATGAGCTTCTACAAGGAAAAGATCCACTAATCAAAAAATGTTTCTTGCCTTTGCTTTACCTCTAAACAGTTCAGATGAATCAATGACGTCTATTGAGAATCACTAGTTAAAAAGACATCAAAGACAACTAAGCAAGGATTGATCTCTCTACGAAATTTGCGATTAGAGTCTGAGTGGAGTTTAAACACTGAGATTGGTTTCTGGCAGCATGGAAGCACTGTTGACTTTCTTTAATACTTGCAGATATATATTTTTTTTTTCCTTGTCTATTAATGAGAAAAATTAAGTCTCTTAAGAAAGCTTCACTTATAGATAAGGAGGAAATATCTAACTATTTTAAGACAAATTTTAGACTTTGAAAATTCCAAATTTTACAATACAGATGCAGATTTATTTACCAATCTTTCTTATGGTAAAAACCAAACAACTCCTTCTGATTCCAATTAGGTAAATGTAGATAAACAGCAAAGGGAACCACAACAGAGAAAGGTTAGGTAGGAAACATTTTAGGGGCTCTGGTGTTTCTAGGTGTTTAGAATAGTTTATGGGTAGTGATTGGATGAAAAAGCCTTATGATATTGGGCTGCCCAGAAACATTTAAAAAAATCCAACGTGTAATATCATCTTACAGATACAGTGGGTTCATTTAAATGCACTACTGAATTGGATGAAAAAATGGCATGAATCCGGAGAAGTGAGCAATCACTTTTTTTCCCCTCCCATAGCACACAGTCAAACCAAACACATAAAATATATACTAAGAAATAAGAAACAGTTTGAGGAATCAATAAACGTACCCAGCTCCAAAGAGCCATTCTATCTGGGCCAGGTTAGGAGCCTGCATCAATCTGTATCTTACATCTTTAGCCTATCTTTCATCCACAAACCTAGATGGCATGTGAGTTGGCTCATGTAACTAACAACACAAGAGAAGTTGACTCTTAAGAGTTGAAAAGCAAATAATAGTATGCAAAGAAAACAACACAAAGAATTTTAAGGACTGCACGTAAAGCAAGGGTATAGGTCTTCATTTAGAGTACTATCTTTCTTTAGGGAAGTCCTTCTGCAGAAACTAGAGCCAAGGTTAAAAGACCTTGCTGAAAAGTAAAAAAGGTGGTTAGCTGCATAATAGGATTTACATATAAGTGACTACCAAATGGTTTAAAAAGGAATGTTTACCAGACAAGGAAGCAATTAGAGGAAAGTGCAGTGTGATGTAATGTCATGTCTAAAGGTTATGAAAACAGAAGTTTAGAAGTCCAGGGAGGCAGAGGGAAAAAGCTGTTACAATTACAGAATCAATGAAGTTTCCATAAGCTATTTATTTTTTCCAGTAATGAAAACAAAACTCCTTAAAAGGTATTTTCAGAGGCATGAGTGTAATTCATGAACTTGTTTGAATAACTTATCATAAACTGATTTGAATAAACAACTATAATTTCTATATCAATACTAAAACACTTAGTAATATAAGATTAAAATGGGGAAAAGTGTCATTTCATTATATAAGGGTTGTAGGTTCCCCAAAAAGCAAACAGAAAGTGTCATTTGTCGCGAGCCTACACAAAAGTTCTTTGGGGGCTAGCTCCTCTACTGAGAGCACAGCAAAACAGGGAGGCTAGGCTTCATGGACCAAACCCAACCTAAGACTGAAGTCTCAGTAGTACAGTGTACACATCAGAATCTGAAAATTAGAAGTCCAGTTAAATGGTGTAGACCAAGGCAACGGCAAGCCTACTGAAAGGCAATACAGAACAAAATTAATTTCACATAAAGGCACGCCTTTTTTCACCGACTTGGCGCTTCCCTTGATTTTAGCATCCTATAATGCAGGTAATCCAGTCCAACTTCCTGCACCAGGCAGGGTCACCCGTGAAAACCGGTCAATATATGCTGTTCCTTACGCGCTTCAGCGTCTCTGCATCAGCCAGGCGGTCTTCAGCTGTAACTCGCCGGATTGTTTCCCCGACCGCACCCGCGGCGTAGCAGCTCGGGGCGCGGCAGGGCAGGCCCCGGCCACGCCGCCGCCCGTGCCCGCGGGTCAGGACCCTGGTCAGCTCCGGGCCGCCGCCCCCCCCCGCCGCGGCTCCCCCGGGCCCCCGCCGCGGCTCCAGCCCCGCCGGCGGCGGCGGTAATCCCGCCGGCACGGTCCGAGTCCGCGCCGAGATTATTTCGGTGCACGTAATGGGAAGTGCCAGCCTTGGGGTCCGGTTTCCACGTGAAGAATTACAGTAATAACGAACTGTGTGCCTCTACGAGACAGCACCCAATACTTTTTCATACCTTGATTATCCTGTTGCTCTGAGCAAATACAACCCCTGTATTCTTGATAGCCCATTTTCGGCACATCTTGTTCATGTCACTCACATTCTACTTTCCATTCCGTTTGGTCAGGGGAAAAAAAAAAAATCTCTTAGAGGTATAATTACGTTTGCTGAGTGAAGAGATTAAAAAAATTATGTGTTGTCCTCTGTTAGAGGTTGCAATTTGGAGAAGACAATGTCAAAAGTTTTAATAAACTGCAACTCTCTTCTGCCAGCTGAACAAAACACCACGCAAATCAGAGAAGCCACTAAGACATCATTTTATTTTGTTTTTTAAGATATTGTCTGACCCGACAAATAGTTTTTCAGCTTTCTATTAAACTAATACTAACTTTATTTTTCACTAAAAGCTATTCCCAAACCAAAAGCAAATCCAGGGCAAACTAATGAACGTCAAGATGACTCACTCAGCAGGAAGCTATTAACATAACAAGAATGCACTGGATTGATTACTCCCTGAGTGCTAAGCACTACCAGCAAGCTACTCGAGGTCTAGAGGGCTCTCCCTCCCCTTAGTTTTTGGGGCCTGCTTCAGCCCCTTCCAAATCCTAGGCCGGGGAGAGAAGTTTCCTAACAGTAAATATCTGAGCCTTGTGACTTGCAAGAGGACAGCGGTAAAAGAGCAAAGGACTTGGAGTTTATCAGTGGAGAACATCTGGGTCCCCAATAGGGATGACAGGTCATTAATTAGCCTCATGCTGAACCCACTCTCAGTACTTGCTAGCATGTAACACTAACATTCAGACATGACAGATGACCGTAGCTTCCATACAGCATTTTTAAACACATATCCTTGCCACACTCGTTCCCCTGGCTAAGAAAAACCACTCCACTCTGCCTCTTATACTCATTGTACTGCTTTAGTTTTCATCCTTTTACAAAGGCAGAAGTCACACAAGAAGTGCCATGATCTTCCACCCTTTGAAAACTCACTTGGCTGACTTTGATACTCCCCAAACTTAATCTTCTAACTTTTCCTTTAGCTTTCTTTGTTCACATGAGGAATCTCATGGAAAAAGACGGCACAGGCTGGTTGTTGGCTTTTGATAAGACATGTAACTGTGTCCTCTAGTTCCATCTTCCCACAGTATCTCTAAGTTTATTTTTAGAGCGCTCTCAGTCAATTAAAGAGAGATATTCAAGTGGTGTTGCTCTCCACTCATGTCTGGATAGCCTTTAAAGGGCAGACTTAGAAAAAAAAGATTGTAAAATGACATTGTGAATGTTGTACATTATATTCCTTCTCAATTGTATCCAGCTAAAAAATGTCACACTTAAAATAAAAAAGATGCTTTTTCCCCTATGGATATAATCTCCCAAAATGTGACCTGTGATTAGAAAGTCAGATTAGGTTCTTTTCTCTTGTATTTTTACCATCGCTAGTAAAGATTTTGCACAAGTGGACCACTTGGATCTTCCATTTTTGTGCTGGTCTCCTGACAATGCCATTCATGATACCTGGAAACTAAAGACTATTAGACCATTCCACTGTAACAACCAAGTTAACAACAATACTGTCCTTTTTCCAGTAAATAAGTGTAATGACTTCAGAATATGCAGAGAACAAGTAGATTAAATACATTCTTTTTAATAGTATCCCTCTTCTACTCCTAATTACATTTTCATGCCCCTCAACGTAGATCTGTACTCTTTTCGCCGGGAACAAGTGTGACTCTGTCTTGGATTGCCATAGCCTACGTTTTCTCATCTTTTTTACTCAGCTTCTCCTTTGCTTTAGCAAGGCATGGCACGTTTGGGTATTTACCTTCATTGTTTCTACTATCAACACAGACAAGTTGGCCTAGTATATGTAAAATATCCATAATAAAACTTATCCATCTGGTACATCTCCAAGGTATACAGTCAAAAGCTATGGCTGGTTTAACTGTACCATGAGTCCTTTGCATGCCCACCTGCAGAAGGAAGCTATCTGCTAAAACCTAACAGGCCAACGCAGAAGAGCACCTGGGCATAGAGGCCACAGCATATGCGGTGGCACGAGCATCCTGCGACCACATCTGGAATGATAGTTGTAATGGTCATAATCCAGCCCATAAGCCAGAGCTGGAAGCCACATTTCTGACCTGTCTCATGCTGTCACACTGAGAAGAGTACTTTCTGAGAAGCAGCTTTACCAAAGACAAATTGCACTTGTTTTGAGGGCAGAAGGCTAAGAGCAAGCAAAAGAGGAGATGAAGAGAAGGGCTCCCGCACTATGTCCTGTCAAAAACATTGCAGATACCACCAAACTTTACCTCTGTTATCAACTATGTTTGTCCCCTGGATTAATACCAGTTGTTTGGTGTGAAATAAGATCAGCTGGGCTACCATCTTTGTTAAAGGCTAGCATAGAGATAGCCTGGATGCCCATAATAAGTTTACTAAAGCAGAGGCCTCTTGTGGGGAGGATGGTAAAAACCTAGGAAAGGCAATGGTCCTTCTTGAGCTGGCGTGAAAGACCTGCGGGCTTTGATGACAGAAAAGGCAACCTGAAAATAAAGATAAGGGTCCAGCACAAGACTGGTACTCCCTCAGCCCCTTGGATGTCTATCAGAGTAACAGCACTACATAAAACTGCCTAAAGAGTCTGATAATAGGGATCAGTCTTACTGTATAGAAGTTCACACATGTAATACCTTCTTTTCTTTCCCTTCAAAATCCCATTGGTTCGTTTCAGAGTTAAATCCCAAAGTGAAACCTTACCAGAACTACTAAGTTTCATTGAGTTTTTGTATTAAAATCTTGGAAGCCTGTGAAATTCATAATCTTTCATAAATTAAATCAAGATTCAGCTGAAAAGTTTATGGATATTAATGAATTAATGGCCTGCATTTTTTGTTCACAACAAAGTCTAGATGCAAAGCTTCCATTTAAGCAGTGAAAATTTTCACCAAGGTTTCATTAAGCCTGAAGAGGATACTTGTAGATACAACTGACTGGCAGATATTGCACTCCAAATATTGCAGTGAAGTGAAGAGGAGGTTGTTTTACAACACCATGCTAAAGATAAATTAGCAATGATTCTATATTAGAATTCAAAATGGGCAAGTCTTTCACATCAAGTTTGGCAAAGCAGTGGGTCACAGGCTACAGTATTTTGTTTAAATCACTTCTCCCACTCCTACTTAAAATTCAGACATCCAAATTCACTACATCAAAGAAATGCTACAGCTCCATTGAACTTGCAGTAATTGATACATAACGGGACTCTACACAGAGCTACGAGCTCACTGCATACCCACAGATCTCATCCCACAACAGAACAAGAAGAAAACCCACCTGCTTCAGGGTAGGAGCCATACTCTGTCAGGTCATCCAGGGGTTGGGATCAAACACTTCCTCAGACCTCTCAAGCCTCAGATATTATGAATGAGACTCATTCCCAGCGTCACATTCCTGCACTACGGTGCCATCAATATACAAGTTGGTCATTCTCTCCTGCTTTAGGACTTTTTATCCCAAGTGCACTTGCCTGATAAGCACACAGGCTGTTAGAGAGAGAGAGAAGCCACAGTGTGACTCCTGTCCCCACAGTCTCGTGCCCAGAAAAACCCCATGAAATGCCATTCCACCCGGGGCTGCAGCCTCGTCTCCCAGAAAACTCTCACAAATATTGCACACAGTCACATCCACTGTCTCACGGTACAGTTACCTTCTCCACAAGCACCTCTCTGCCTCTTCCCACTGAGTGGCCCAGGGAATAGCTCCATGGAGTTTCATATATTGGGTCAGTACAAGGTGAAGAGATACCCTTTCCAAGAGCATCGAATAACAAGATGCAAGATTTCAGGCAGCCAGCACTCAGCATTTCTCCCTTTCTCTCTGCTGCCATGCACAAGAAAGTATTCCAAAATGAAGACACACAGGCAGACAGACAGACAGACAAGTTTCAGCTGAGGCCTGTAGATCTGGTTGATATGCAGGACAGACCTCTAATGCAAAAGCTCACACCTTAGTCAGATAAAAAAATCTGTAATTCCTAACCAGAAGCATGTGTACATATGGAGAAATATCAAGCCGTAATATGGAGAGTTTTCAACAGAGATTTCATTGGTAGATACAATATTGTCAGTTACTTCCAAAGTGCTGAATGATGTAATTTTATATTCATATATATCACACACATATACCTATAAAGCAAGAGTATAATGACAAAAATGCAATTATAGACGGTAATGGCTGGAAATAAGCATTAAATAGGGAAAATTACGATGAATCAAGCTAAAACAACAAGCTCCATAAATGAATGAAAAACATATTGCAATGATTTCGCAATAAACATAACAGAAGAGCAAGTTCTCATTGTTGACCCAGCAGATGAGGTAATATCCTACACAGCTGATAGGACACCCAAGAGATCCCGACTTTCATTGTCTCTAAACACTGATGTAATTTATATCCATTTGCACAGCCTGAGTGGTGCTTTAAAGAACCTAAAGCACTAAAGTAAAGCTCAATCATTCAATTAACAGCCCAAGCAGCCATGGGGATAGAAATTAAAATATTTTCTCCATAAAAATCTGTATTTTCTACAGTGAATTTTAGATTTAAGATAATGGCTAGCATTTCTCAGTATTCTGATTGCAATCAGGATGTGTGTTATATTTAATTTCTGTTTTGATTGTTCACATGTTTCAACGATTTGGTAAGGTAATATATTTTATGTCTTGTCTGCATTGTAGACCTAGGCAGCAAATTTTCTGAAAAATCAATGTTTTAAGCTATAGTGATGTGTTTTGGTATCGCACAGTTTGACGGGCAAAGTCAGCAGTTCTATTCCCACATTTATACTTCTGGGGATGGTGGAAATAAGATATATTTTGGATCCAACAGTGAGTTACTGGAGCTCATTACTGGGGTATGGTAAATGCTCCATCATGAGGAGTCTTTTGTATCCAGAAGCAGTTAACTGTGCTGTAGCACAGTAACGGCAGCCTTGTAGCACTAACATGCTGCAGCTGAAGCACCGCCACTGTACTAGACTGAGAAATCACCAGATGCAACCCCACAGCTTGAGTTACTCGGGAGGTCAGGTCGGATCATCAGGATTCCTGCTGCCTTTAAGCCTACTGCACTGGAGATAATGACACAGAGCACTTTGCACCTGCAGGTGTCAAAATATCTGAAGAAAGACGTTAAGTAAGTGTGGCCGACAGAATAATAATCATCATCATACATATGCTCGGGATCTGATCTGCAAGCAGCCTTTCCCTGGCACTCCAAGCACAGGCAATGGGGATTCCAAACCCCAGAGAACCTACAGGCTGCAATACAGCCTCTATCGTAACTGATTTATTTTCGGTTCCTTCCCTCAAATTAAAGTTCCTATTCCCCATTCAAATGAAACTATCATAAATGATTCCTGACAAGTCCCAAAGGAGTGGGAAGAATATCAATGCACAATGTAAATTGCTCTTAACACACTGCCAAAGTAAAAAATCATTTTTACTCAGCTCATCATTTTTACAGAGACAGCTTTTTTCTCCCTTGACTAAGTAGCTAGACATCTGTTGAAGGCAAAACATAAAGATATGGCAATCAAAAGACAAATTTTAAAGTACAAAACCGTGCTTTTTAAATTTACTCCTTCTGACAGAAATTTGGAGTGCACTGCCAGTAAATGGTAGTTAGGCATATGCTAGTGAAATGAAAAAGACCCTGAAAGCATAATTTCAGAGAAAACGTTTTTTGAAAGAGAACTTCCATGAATTCTGGTAGAAAGGCTACTCATCAAAGCCACACACATACCTGTCACATTTTTGCAAGTTATACTGTATTTAGCTTCCTTGAAAGTACAACAGTAAATGGGATGTTGACCTATTTGCCAGAAGATGGAAGAAACTTCTGAAATTTACAGGTAAAAGGGCTGTTAAGTGACTGATTTGGATTGCTGTCAAATTAGGAATGCTGCACATTTCTGTATGACTTACTGTATTTACTTAAGTTTTAAGGAGATTTCAAAATGAGCCATACCTGGCCTGCTAATGAGATATTTGACAAAATAATTTTATATCGTTTCCAAAAATCTTATCTGTAAAGCATTAAAATAATATCAAATTCACTTTAAAATGCCATAGACAAATGTCATCACAACATGTTAATTGAGAATGGAATCAGGGTATTTTTGTGATCTAAAAAGATAAAAAAACCCACATAGAAACAAATGGAGAGAGCAAAAGAAAGAAACTGATAATGTGCCTATGCTCTTAAATACTGGGTTGGGGAGAGGACTAACAAGAGGGGATACTGCACGTTCAGACATGCAAGAAAAACATCATTACAAAAATAGTGCAATGCCATCCGTAATGGAGAACTTCCCACTGCAGGAAAATTCAGAAAATAAGGATGAGCAACAAGATTTTAATTATGGAGGATTAAAGAAAAGAAAAGTGTAATTCAGCTGAAGTTAGGTAAACCCCAACTAATCAAAACTCCTGATTGCATGTGTAGTCCTGCAGAATCATCATTTCACCTTATATTGCTTGTGATTAGCAAGTACCCTGCCTGTTTTGACTTTACATTGCTTGATGAAATTTAGCAACTAGCCAGTTAAATTTCAGAAGTTAGTGCATCAAGCATAGGGTATGAGCTTATAGTCCACCAATCTGAGAGGAAAAAAAAGACCTTTTCAGGCCAGTGAACCTTCTGAAGTCCTATTTCACCACTGAGTTATACTGGACAAGACTGGAAGCTCATTGGCTTAGATCAGGCAAATACAGAATGTACCAAAAACTCATATGAGCATTAAAACCTCTTAGAATTGTGCACTGTTTCCTTCGGACATGGCAAACCAAACATACAATCTATATCATCTATGTTCATTAAACTGGAGTTCTGCTCTAGGTTCTGCTAATCACCTAATCACCTTAGGTAACTGCTTATTTCCCCATCCATAAAACAGAAAGCAACAGTATAATCTGTACTGTGGGGTCTGCAGAGAAAGAGTGCCCTACGAGAGCTAAGCTTATCTTGCTTTAATAAAAAAATATTACCTCTCCTTACAAAGTTTGTTTTATCTGTGTTCTTATACCTTCAAAGCCACAACAAGGCTATCAGAGTAACAGGAGAACATTATTACACAGTATTACTACAGGGAAAAAAAGACACGTAGACAACAAAGGAATAGGCAACAGCAAAGCAACTGCAACTCCTATCTGACACCAATCATGAGCAAATCATTTTACAGTTGAAAAATTGACCATGAAAACCTGTAATTCATTTCTAGAACACTTTGCATTTCACTCCAGGTGTGCAAATTACCTCAGTACCAGACTAATGGAGTAGCACTTAGGTGGAAGGGGGTTGTCTCATCTTTATGCAGAATTCAATTCCCCACAGCAGGATAAAGCAGAGAAGCCAGAAGAGTTACACTGCTGTGAAACAGGTGCAAAATGAGATTCATGCTCCTCATCTTTATCGCTGCAATGACTCTCTGTCTCTAAGGTCTACGATAAGCTGCATGAACTCCACGCAACATGACAGCAGCCCAGAAAGCATTAATGGGGGAGTCAATTGACCCCCTAACTGTGATTAGAAGGCCAACTAGAAGGAGATACTAGACAGATTGAAGAATAGCAGCAGCAGGTGGGGAGGGCTGGAGACTATCTGGGACAGATCTCAGAGCCACAGACAAAAATGTGGTGAGAAAGCAGGATAAAGAACTGGAGCAGCAGACCGGGAAGCTGTCAGCAATGACTCGGTACAGGGTGCTTGGGCTGGAACCCAGAAGAAAGACAGGCTGCGTTACTTGGACATTAAGAAGTCATGAACTAGGCTCCCTCTGAACAGCGTGAAACTTGAGGCTGAGCTTTTGGTGTCGGGGGTAAATTTCTTTGTGCTGTGTAGCAGGAAAGAAGACAAAGGTCTTCTCTATCAGAGAAGGGGACACTGATCCAAAGGGACACTGTACATAGCAGATGTCTTTGACAAGAGCCAACATAAAAGTACACTGGAATGAGTGAAGTTTGAAAAACACTGATTTAGTCTCACCCTCTTACCTGTAATAGGATTAACCACAAATACATCCGTAGTATAGTGTACATACTAGTTCACCTTACTTCTATATTATCAAAATTTCTGCTGCTATCAGACAAAAGGTGTATTTATGGTGGGTTTACCCCTCTCAGTCAGACACCAGCTCAAGTTTCAGCTTAGGCATGGAAAGATCCTGTCTCAACTGACAAGCCACAGTTTTGCTCTTACAGACTTAAAGAGAAAGTGCCTATTATGAGAACATGTAATTTCTGAAATCAAGACCTCTGTTAGGTCTCTTAGTACATCAGGTTTATTTTGATCTGCCTTGTACATTGTCAGCTCTGTGGAGAAGCAAGGGTAACAGTCATGTAAAATTTTAGCACTTGACAAATGTATGATAAAAACCCTATTAAGCTGGCAACGCTAGTTAGGAGCAAGGCAACATACAATCCGACTTGCTTTTCTGTAGTTGAATGCGCTCTGAAGGAATGACAGGAATGAAAACTTGCTTTCGTCAGTGGGAAGATAAACCTTGGCGATACGAAAGAAGGGGCTCTGTTGAGTAAAAAGGTGCCACTTGTACAAGCTCACATTTCTGTAAATATGTGCAAGTTAAATGACTTGATAGAGCTACAATCATGGAGAGCGTGCTACGCTAAATCCCCTTCACTCCAGCTCCCCTCAGCACTTTGCTGGAACCACCAAACCTGAGTCAGTAACAGCTGTGACATTAAGGCCCCTGCCAGGTCAAGTTGGCCTTGCAGGTTACCTTGCCCTAGACAAATATTACCCTCAACTAAAGCTGGCAAAGAGAATAAAGTGCAATGTTATATAAAGTGCAGACCCAGCAGTACTCACAAGTAGGGGAAAGAAAAGAGGAAGGATAACAGGGACATAGTTATTAACATGCATTTTACAAACCAAATCAGTGTGAAAATCAAGTTTACATGGTTAACAAGGGTAATAATGGATGGAGGTAATTGGCATATCAAACTTCAGAGTGCTTGGAAAAATGGAAAGAAGGGCTGAAAGCTTATATTTAAAAGAATAAAACCAGAGATTCTCTCTTGCATACCTAATTACTGTGAATGAGGAGTTCTACAGATATGCTTCTTGCAGGATCAAAACGCTAGCAATGAAAGTAGCAGGAAGAATCTAATTTACATTGGAGTAGAACCACCCCGAACACTTTCTAACTTTGCCTCTATGTTTTTCATCTCTGATGAAAGAAGACCCTTTGAAATCACAAAAAGCAAGTTTCTGATCTTAATTGGAAAAGTTATTTATTTTGTAGGCTTCACACAACAGCAGGTTTCAGAAAAGTATTCAGCCTTACAAGTGGCCAGTGGGACCAGATATCAAACTTTAAAGAGAAACCACCGTTGCTAATTATCACTACATAGGTTTTCTCTACTACTTCCTCATCTCTCAGACTGTCTGTTATCGAGTAACCAGATATGCAGTTTGAAAATCCCAAAACACAGGGACTATCCTGGGATCCTGATGACAATCTGGGGTAAATTCATACCTGAAGAGGACAGTATCTGATCCTCTCTCAAGAAAAAGCTGCAGAAAGTAACATTCCCACTACTGCATCAGGAAACCAGGACACCAGTGATTTCACTTCTTTCGTTGGATCACATGCCAAGGAGCTCTGTACCACTTAAAAACTAAATGAAAAATAAAAGCCAACGAAATTATGGATGACCCCACTTTAATATGGTGATGTTGACCATTGTGGCATACCATTGCATGCACCATCCTCATACACAGACTCAGACAAGTATGCAAAAAAGGCTGCCTTTGCCCTGCAAAAGTAACAGTCTTAGAGTAAGATCAGCTCATTGACAGAGACGGAG
The DNA here is from genome assembly GCF_018139145.2 of Gymnogyps californianus. NCBI lineage: Eukaryota > Metazoa > Chordata > Aves > Accipitriformes > Cathartidae > Gymnogyps > Gymnogyps californianus. The sequence goes on from NC_059471.1 coordinate 144,318,700, forward strand.
AAGTAGAAAAGTGTGCAAAGATTCTGCAAGACTTACACATAGCCTGCTTGCAAGGACTCAGCAAAGCATCAAGTCAGGGATGATTCCCTGCTTATTGGCATAAGCAACAGAAAGGATGTTGTCAGTTGGGATGAGTGCAAGGAAGAGCAGTGACAGTGAGCAGACTCTCCTCTGAGTGGCTGTTTCAAATTTGCCTTGCCTTTTCACTCAGGGTCTGTCTTAAGGGGTATAAACAAGTATTTTTCAGTCAGACTAGATGAAGAAGATAAATAACATATTCACTGCATGACAAAGGCTAATAAAGGCCAAGAAATGGAAAAAAAAAAGTCATTCTTTGTTACCCAGGAAGAAGCCACAAAACCAAATTTACGAGTCCCTAGCAGAACTGTACTCAGCAAGAGGCTACTGTTGGCTAAATCCTGACCATGCTGAAGTCAACTGGAACACTGCTATCGACTTTGGTATAACCAGGCTTCACTTGACCTATTTTGTAACACAGCTTGTTACTCATTTCCCCACCGTGGTTCTTTTGGTGCTTAACAATCCAGCACCCACCTTTCTCTGCTTAGTGACCGCCTTGAAAAGACGAATGCAACCACTGTGCCGACCACAGCCACAGTCATGCTAGGATGAGGGGGTGCCAGCCCTGGGTACCACTTGGAGGACAGACCCTCAACTAGGGAACTGGAACTGCAAAAAGTCTGCCAAGACCAGAGCCAAAAAAGCAGTGCTGGCGAGCTTAAATGAGGTAGTCCCACTTTTCAAAGGCCTTGCTTAATGCCAGAGGGTGGAGAAGAGCTCCTATCTGCTATATTCGTACACTGGCCAGAATATCATAGGGGCTTTCTAGGTATCTTCCAATTTTTGGTCTGTGAAGCAAAAGGAATAGTGGTTCAGCATCTATATCTGTTCATTGTACAGGAAAAAGGGGTTTTGCAGTATTTTATAGAATCATAGAATGGTTTGGGTTGGAAGGGACCTTAAAGATCATCTAGCTCCAACCCCCCTGCCATGGGCAGGGACACCTTCCACTAGACCAGGTTGCTCAAACCCCCATCCAACCTGGCCTTGAACACTTCCAGGGATGGGGCATCCACAATCTCTCTGGACAACCTGTTCCAATGCCTCACCACCCTCACAGTGAAGAACTTCTTCCTTACATCTAATCTTAATCTACCCTCTTTCAGTTTAAAGCCATTACCCCTTGTCCTATCACTACATGCCCTTGTGAAAAGTCCCTCTCCGGCTTCCTTGTAGACCCCCTTTAGGTACTGGAAGGCTGCTATAAGGTCTCCCCAGAGCCTTCTCTTCTCCAGGCTGAACAACCCCAACTCTCTCAGCCTGTCCTCATAGGAGAGGTGCTCCAGACCTCTGATCATCTTTGTGGCCCTCCTCTGGACTCACTCCAACAGGTCCATGTCTTTCTTAGGTTGAGGGCCCCAGAGCTGAACGCAGTACTCCAGGTGGGGTCTCATGAGAGCAGAGTAGAGGGGGAGAATCACCTCCCTTGACCTGCTGGTCACGCTTCTTTTGATGCAGCCCAGGATGCGATTGACTTTCTGGGCTGCAAACGCACATTGCTGGGTCACGTTGAGCTTCTTGTCAACCAACACCCCCAAGTCCATCTCCACAGGGCTGCTCTCAATCCACTCATCACCCAGCCTGTATTTGTGCTTGGGATTGCCCCGCCCCATGGGCAGGACCTTGCACTTGGTCTTGTTGAACCTCATGAAGTTCGCACGGGCCCACCTCTCAAGCCTGTCAAGGTCCCTCTGGATGGCATCCCTTCCCTCCAGCGTGTTGACCGCACCACACAGCTTGGTGTCATTGGCAAACTTGCTGAGGGTGCACTAAATCCCACTGTCCATGTCGCTGACAAAGATGTTAAACCCCACATCCTCCCCACGCAGATTTCTTCCCCACATCCTCCCCATGCAGAAACCCTCATTTTAATTGTCTCCAGAGATTTCTAGGCATAGATTTAGCTGTGCAGTAACACCATACATTGAATCTGAATGACTCTAAAGTGCTTGAGGGAATTGTTACAAAGAGCATCATACTCATACCAAGGATTATTTATCTTTGGCTTTCTCATTTGTTCTTCTGGCACAACAGTGGATCACAGAATAGATCTGTGTAGCCTTTGCATTTATTGTCTCCTTTCACCTAAACTGTCTCCTATTGTGCCTAGTCCTATCACTTAAATTTGCAGCATTGCTCCTGAATAACAAGCTACACCGTGCATATGCCAAGCCCTGCTGCAAGGGAAGGGAAGTGAGACAAGCCAGTGGGTTTTAGATTGAAGAAAAGGCTGGAGACGGTCTGGATGGAGGAATGCCTATTAATGAATTAGCCTACAAATAGGTTAGCCAGCCTAAAAAACAGAATACACTACACATTCCCATTCTACATCCTTGTCATATTCACAACCTCGTTAAAAATCATCAACAGAGAGAAAGTGTTCTTGGTATTATTTCATGGCCTGCAGGCAGGTCTAAATCAGCTTGGCTCTATACACTGAGAAATAAAGACGTACCATAGCAGCTCCATGCAATCTTCACTGTGCCCCCTGGACACGGCGCTCACCACTGGCAACTGTCCGTCTGTCTGTCTCCAGCTACATAAAGTCCTTTCAGTTTACTGAGGCAGAGAGATGGGCGAGATGATTAGCTGAAGCAGACTGTCAGAGCTGTGACTGCAGCACACAGAGATCTCACCTCGGAAAGGAGAAGATACCTGAGCTCTGTTCCCTGCTCAGTCCTCAGTGCACATTATCAGGGAGAAAAGATGAGCATCTATGTTGGGACACTAGGTTTGCCTCATTAGTAGCAACATCCAGTGATCTTCTGGCTACAGGAATAATCAGCAACACTAAATACAAGCTTGTTCAAGTAGAAAGATGCCATTAAGCTCTGCCTTTCGAAGGATTCGGCATTGATGTTTTTTACCATCTCCAAAGGGAAAGTCTGAGGATACATTTCTGAGGGCACCACATGGTTAATTGTCCCATATCTTCCTTACAGACTATCAGAAAAACAAAAACGTTCAGAGGTTTAGAAAAAATGATCTGATTAAAAGAGTTGCGGTTGTTTAGCCTAGAGAAAAAGACTGTGGGGGGACTTGATAGCAGTCTTATGTGGAAAAGATAAGAAAAAAAAATTCTTAAATTATAGTCAAGGGAGAATTTTAAGTTAGACATCAGGAAATACATCCTACACGTAAGAACAGCAGAGTACTAGAATGGACTGCCTAGTGAGCTGTGGAATTTCCATTACTGGAAGCTGTAAAAAATTATTAGATAAATATGTTGGGTACAGCCCAGGTAGAGCTGTCTGCCATGGGGCAGAGGCAAGAGGGCAGTGATCTCTGAGTAACCTCTCCAGACAATGACTTTGCACAGGTTTCACTGACACCCTCAGAATCAACTGATGGTGCCCCTGTATTTTGGTGTAGCACTGCCTAGTGAATCCTCGTGTGGAGGTGCAAGGCTTTCTCCCCTAAAAGCCTGGCTTTGTAAAAGTAAAATCATAAATAGTGCTGTACCTCTGGATTATGTGGTGTGATTGAATGCATTTCTTTGTGCAGCCTTCTGAGTGCAAAGGGAACTGTGTGAAAATACGTATTGATTTTGGTTTGGTGTCATTCAGTTGAGGGGCTACAACTGAAGCCCTTGTTCTCTTATAACTGGTGCTTCTTGCCCAAGTACAGCAGGTAGAGAGGATGGAGCTAACAAGCATACTCCCAATCATTCATGTGGCTGCTAGGCATTCCCCGGCATATATTTGCAGCTAGCTATGACATGTACTTAACTAGATACAACAAAATCAGTGAGATGATACAGTAAAGGTGAGTGAGGAGGGATATCTAAGGGAGCCATTTGCCCATGCATACCACCAAAGGTTGCAGTAATGTTAGTATCACCACTATCACTTTCACTGCACTGACTTCTTTCTTTCAGTCGCTGTAGGAAAGCCTCATTACCATGAGACTTAATAGGTTGCAAACACTTTGGTCACACCCCATAAAACCATAAGTAAGGAGACGTTACACACATGAGAAATCGGTCTATTGGCATTACATAGTACATTTATCCCTATCTATCTGACTGAATGGCTCACTAGATAGCCCCATCAGCATGAGACAGCAACACACTCGCATTTCAGTGTAATACACCTGTGCTTAAATTGTTCTATGAATCTAGACCTTGTCTTAAAACAAAAGCCTAAGGCCACACTTTTCAAGCGCAGGACGTGAGGAATTACGCTCTTCATTCGTTCACACTTAGCCATACAGTTTTTGTGCTAGGAAGACTAGTTAGGGCAGCAGTAGGTAGACAAGGGTGCTATGCTATTATTAAGACAGTTGACTTCCAAGAGCTGTTTCACATCAGGCTATTCACATCACAACCGTTACTCTTTCACACTGAGATGGATAATTTACTCATAAAGAAAACTTCTCTGTCCCTTCCTAATAAAGGCATATTCTCTGGGCAAAAGGAAAAGCCAGGCGCCTCCATCAAGTATAATTTTTGTTCTTCACCTATCACGCAATTCCCATGCCAGAGAACGAAGGTACCCAAATGCATCTGTGTGACTTGGGAGTTCCTAGAAAACATTTCAGGTCTCACAGAGCTAATATTTGGGACATAATTCAGGTAATTTCCTCCTGATCAAATGATCATCTGGAACCCAGGGTCTTTCATCTGAACCTTCTGAAATTTGAGACCATTAGTCCAGTACATTTTACACTGAGAAAAATACAGCCATCGGACTGAGCTTCCATGAGGCAATATTAAGATAGCTCTGCTGCAGCTACAACCCTGGCATGCAGGAACCTCAAATGTCCACCCTAACCCCACTCACACGATTTTATTCACAGGACTTTTCAGCTTATAGATCAAGGGCTCACCTAGGAAAGTGTGCAGAATTGTGCTGGTAGTAGTGTACCCTACATGAAAATATCCTGCGAATGTCTGCAGCAGTCTTCCTGGGATTGATGGACTGGACCAAAGCCAGCGAGCCTAAGCCATGGTCTTGGGCTTAAGTATTCCTCCTTCAAACCACCTGCAAAGCCAGGTATGCATACATGTAAGTTGCTCTTCTCCACAACATACCTAGACTAGCACTGCCAACTGTCACCAGCCCCAAATGCCCATGGTTCGCAGAAGTGTCTAAGACAGTCTTTAAAAAATAAATTAAAAAAAGAAAAAGAAAAAAAAAGACACCATCTCTGCACTGGAAAGAACTATTTCTTTTTGCATTTGGGATTCACAGTTATATTACATAAGTCCAAATTCACAAGGCTGTTAAATGTCATATCCTGATTCATTTCAGCTGGAAAGACACCAGTGCTTTCAGTTATCTTGCCTTTCCCTGCCACTACAGACTACCCCTTTAGCCGCCACACACAAAACAGTCACCTCAGATTGGTAGTTATTGGCCAGTACACAATCTGCAGCACAGATTTAGTTGTCAAATTTCTCCTTAAAGACTCTGAAAAAGCATCAGCTCTGTTGATCAAGAAGGAAAAAACAGCCTAGATTCTTGATCTGAGCAACAGCAAATTAAACAGTACTTCATCTGCATGTCCAGCATCACAGGATTTATCCAGTGCATCCTGATGTAAGAAAACCACTACTGTGTTATTTTCCCAATGCCCAAAACATCATTTGGAAGCCAATGCCTGCCTCATGGGAGCCACTCAGATGATAAAAGTTGTTCCAGAAGAGAATCACAGCCCTTCCCCTCCGTGCCATATCAGGTTATAAGGACTCTAAATCAACCATGCCTGGCTACATAAGTCAATTCCTGAACTGTAATGCGGCAGATTTCTCATTAAATGTAAAGCTGGGCTTACACTCCCCCCTAAGCAAGAAGACATAAAGGGTCTCTTGAAAGTCACTATATAATCCTCCTACAAGATTTGTAACAATGCTACCCCTTCTTAATAGCTTCTGCAGTGGTGTAACCTTCCTTGACTTTCTTCAAGCCTGCAGACTCTGCTAAGCCACGCTTCCACCTGTATTTAGGAATACCTGGGAGAAGAGGGGGGCTACATCCTTGCTGCAGATGAAATACTTTCTGAACACAATCTGATATGCTGCCACACTCCAGTAAAATTTACATGAGCCATATCAAGAAACCAAACAACTGTATGAAAAATAGAAGTATGTAATACCTCATCAATTCCTACTCATTCTTCTGCTAGGTGCTAAGTGCCAGGCATGAAATGGAACCAAACCTAAGCCTCAAAGAAGCCAGTACTGGTATTAAGCCTATTTTAGAAGTATCTCACCAAAAAAGCTATCTACTGAATACAGCAAATTAACGTAATGCAATCTGATCACTGAATAATTCAAAGATATAGTCACATATACAGTAAAAAGTCTATAAACTGAACAAGATGACTTTTAATAATAAAATTCATAAATAATAAGAAATGCTAACAGGTGGCCAGGATATAAAGGATAAAGCTTATTCAAGATTTAGACACTGACTTCCAAAGAAGCAAAGGTCTCATTGCACCTGTAGGTGGAAGTCTTGGTATATAAACGAGTTCACTGCCAGAAAAAACCCTGCATGGAGAAAGAACGGCCTTTTAGCATCTTATCAGTTATATAAAGCTACAATAAACCAAACAAAACAAATCTAACTGTGTTGCCTTTGGGCAGACTAGAACCCACTCTTATTTCTATTTTTATACCCTCAGCCAGGCAGCTCATATGCCCTGTAGTTACTCGTAGCCATCAGAAGTTTGCTGTTCCTATAGCTTCTCATCTGTGACCACTTCCTTTAATTATTCTTCTGCTTACAACATTTCTTGCTTCTAAAGCAGGCAGTTTATGTCCCCATAAAGCAGATGAACATTGACTAAAAAGCCCATAAAATTCCCAGGGCAGTAGTAGAGGCTCTCTAGCCATCTTTGCCAGCGCTGCCCACTTCCTCTTCGGGTTCCGCCTTTTTGCTCTGTACTTTACAATCCCACAGCATAACATCTGTGCTTGTGACTTCTAGGTACCATCAAAAATGTTACTTGAGGTAGAAAATTTTGGTTGTGCAGCTAATGAGTAGAAACGTGCGCAAGCGTGCAGTGCCACAAGATCGTCCCTGCCTCTGCCAGCAGATGCCCTTCCATAGTGTCCCCCTCCCTCCCTGGGACAGCACACCACCACCACATCACTCAGCCTTGCCCGTGTTTCCAGCCCTGCCATGGCCTCTTTACACTCAGCAGCTGGTCCATGCACAGGCTTGCGTTTTACCAGTCAGTAACTGTACAGCCCTGGGTAGCAATAGAAATGAATAAATATGCTCTTTGAAGCATTTTCCAAATATAAAAATCACTCCAAGCTGCAGCACCCTCATGGCTGAATTATCCTCTTGAAAATACCGCATGTTCCTTCTGTCTTAGGTGGCTCCACAACAATTCCGCAGGGTTTTATACTTCTTTTAGTACTGCTCAGTATCCATCACAATGCAGAAGATGGACCACATTTGCTCTTCCACACCCTCCTATCCCCAAAATCCCAAACAGAGGTGCGATTGATCTGTGGGGTTTTTTGAATGCCCAAGGGCATAAGGGTCTGTCTGGCAAAGGCGCTGGCGTGTGCTTGGATCAGCTCTTGCGTTACCTAGGAAAGAGAGTGATTGATGCTCAGTCACTTTAGATTTGAAACAGAAAGGTTGAGTTAGGGCAGCCATTCCTCTTTCTCTGCCTGCGGGCCAAACTGACGCTTGGCAGCCAGATCTAGTCCTTCCCTTCCTCTCTGCTACATTTGGAAAGGTCAGCATCTATTTATGTATTTGCACTGACTAAGATAAAGCCAATTCGGCGTGTGCATTATTGCAGATAAACTCCAGAAAATCAGGCTCACCACAGACAGCCTGGCTAAGCAGCTTGGCTGAAGACATTTTAGCAAGCCCAGAGAGACCAAAGCACACATCCGATGATCAACAGGGACAGAAAGCCACTCCTTGGTCTGTTTTAACTCACTTCAACAAGAGCCTGTTGCCCATCCTCTAGTTAATTACTTCAAACTGTACACATTGCACCTCAGTCTTTTTAGCATAAATTTGATTTTCACCATCAGGCATGTTTGCATCTTGTCTATATGGAGTAGTTTCAGATGGACTACGGCTTTTGCTTAACTGACCAGATAGAACAGATGATGCCCTACTCCAGCTTTGCTAACAGGCTGCACAAAATGGTCCAATTACACAGTTCTTAATTAGTCAGTATGGAATCAAAGTGAGGGTAGGGGTTTCACTTAACTAAATATTAAGCCAGATTTTTTATCTCAGTCACCCTGATGCCAATGGCTAGAGATTATCCAGGACTGAAGGAAAGACTCATGCTCCAAAAGAGCACAATTTGTCAGGTCACTACAGATAGTATTTCATGTCCCAGTTTATGAAAGGTACTATATCATACAATTGCTTGAATAATTCAGAAGATCTCTTTTTAACTGCATTCCTAACATGCAGATGTCACTTCACAAGATATAACTACCTCTTTGCCTTTTAGCATACAATATGTTTTCCTTGTTTGCAATAATTAATGCTTATTACATTTTCATTTTGAATAAATATATGTAGCCCCAATCGAGAACATGGTTTGCATTACAGCATGCTTGGGGAGAAAAAAGATAAAGAAAAAGAGAAGAAAAAAAAAGGAAGAAAAGAAAAGGGACAGCACCAAGAAATTCCCCCAAATCCTAATTAAATACAACTCAAAAGAAGTCAGGGAGGTACTATTTAGACAGTAGAATTTATGGAAGTAAATATCAGAGTTGCTCAGTAAATGTTAGGTCTGCAGGCACTTCATGCCCCTACCCAAGACATCAAGAATCAGGACACATATGACAGCCAATATTTCAATGTATTTCTCCAAGCAGCTATTAATTACAGAGCTTTACTGAGAACAGAGTACTTCGGTAAGTTAGACTGGCAGCAAAAATTAACAGAGCGCTTCCAAAGTCAACACCAAAGGCAATAATTCATGCCTCCTGGCAACACTGCAGTCCATCAAATCCTAACCCCCTTCACTTCAGGTGGTTTCCCATTTTATAAACAATTTTTGGATTACCTGGGTCTAAAATCGGTCCAAACAACACATAGTGTTTGCCCTAAGCAAGTTAACATTGTCCTCTTAATCGGGTTCACATTCTTTATACAGCTGTAGCTTCACATTCCACCCTGCGTCTGCACAGCAGCCGTGCTCCCACCTAACCCTTCCCAGTACTTGCTGCTCCTAGCCTCCCCCTTTTACTTGAATCAAACTGCCATTTTCTTCCTCAGGATGAGTATGTTTTTCCTGTAATCCTCATCATGCAAAAAGGGGACAAGCCTGCAGACTCTACACCAAACTCCCTTTCCAAATCTGAATTATTTCCCTGAAATAATTACAAATTATTCTACTAGCTGCAGGCTATAACTGTAAGACCAGGGAATTTGCTTTGACACAGCACAAGTACCAGCATCAGAGAAGGATGCGATAAAATCTCTGGCCAAATGAGGAATGTTGTGAGCAACCAAGAAAAATTAAGCAAGCTCCCAGAATCTAACAGGTATCCTGAATGAAAACCACAAATCACACAGTACAATCATAAAATCACTCACTGTTACCCAATAAAACATTCATCCGGATAACCCAGAAAATGTGAGAGAATGTCTCCATCTTACACTTACAAGTAGAGTGATTAACTTTTTCCCTGCCTTTATATTCAGGACAAGAATTTAAACTCTAATTAATAATTTGAAAAATACTGCCTTCCTCCTGATCACAAGGTATCCAGAAACAGCTGCCAGCTTTCTCAAATTTATTTGTGGCTTGAAGCTATTTCCTTTGGATTTCTCAAACACCATTTGTGATGACTATTCATGAGAAGCTCATTGCAAGTAGCCATTCTTCTAGCTGACAGCATTTTGCAGTTGAAACTTTAGAAGGGATTTCAGCAGCTGGGGAATCATATTTTAGTAATTTTAAATAATTTACTGGTACCAGATGTGTCTAACTACTTCAGGTAAAATACAATAAAACCAGAAATTTTTTCAATGAGTTATTTTATTTTGTCAAACTAAAAAGTTGAAGCTTAACATTTGAAATTTCTTTTGAAATGTATTCACTCCTCTACCCTCCAAAATAATACTTTACCTGGCAGAGTGAAAAGTTCCATTTGATTTAACTATTTCTTTAACCTTTTGGGGGAAGGGGAAAGGAGACCTCAGAAATCCACCTCAGTTCTTCCTTGCTATAAGCTTTTGCCAACAAGCAACAAAAATCAATTATTTGCATAAACAGCTAAATATTGGGGTGAGGGATTTTTCTCCTCTAATGGTAAAGATAGTCTGAAATTTGCTTTTGAAACTCTGAGGAAGAAAAAGACAGGAAGGAGTGCAAAATTATTTCAGAAAACGTTTGAAACTGGGGCTTGTTTTATTCTCTAACTCAAAAGCAGATGAGTGTTAGTTCATGTTTCTCTCACATGGTTTTGAGTTACATTCCAGCTAATCCTGTGGTTACATCACATTTACTCATAGCATCTAAAAATTACTGCAGGAATATATGGAAGCCTGGTTTCTTCCATTCTAGTCAGACAGTAAAGAGTGCAAAATGCTAGTCATGCCTTCTGTTGTGCCTCAATACAATGCAACAGGACCAGAGTTGCATGGCTAAACTTCCAGGCTGAAAAGCAAGGAGGGTGTGTGTCTCTGTCCTGTCAGGGACAGGACTCCTGAACACTCACCAACACATGGTTCCATTTTCTGTATAATAGTTGGACTACAGTGGAAAGAAGATACATTTACAAGTTACCCATGGCCTTCAGTGGCCAACCTGAGACATGGCAGTCCGGCTATTCAGGGGTTCATCCATCCATCGACTGTAGTAGGGTCACCTGCATCTCTGAACTCTCAGTGCCTCCAGATACGTATCAAAATTCCTGGCTAATATTGAAATTTCAAGTCTACACAAAAAGCTTTACAAAAGTGGTAGGTACGCAGGAGGAATAACCTCTCGTTGTTAATATTAAACTACAGTTACAGTTATATGCAGACTCTACACTTTTTGTCTCCTAAGAGTGGGAAATAATGCTGTAGAACACAGCAAGTAATACAACAAAGCTGCTGTCAAGAAATGTCTGATTTTAATTGAAATTACACTCTGTTATCCAACAGCTCCAGGCAATGCCATCATAGTACGTGTTGGGAGATGAGATGTAGGTGGGATGCCCGCCCTCACTGCACGCTAGGCCATCTTCTGTGATGAGCCACGTCCTGCCCCACGTCTTCTCCCAACCATTAGGTATTGACAATGACCCACTAGCAGTTTCTCTCCAGGATGGGAAAGATGGTGCAGTCTGTGTAATGTTTCATTTCTGTTTCAAAAAAACTTAGTTCTAGAAATCAGGGGGGAAATGACACTGGGAGAGGGGGAGAGTAAGAGGAGCCACTTCCACCAGCTGGAATTGTTGGTTCACGCAAAACTCTGCAACTTCAAATTTTGTTCTCATAAACTGAAATGAAACGCTGAACGGCTATTTCCACATAAAAGCTTTTTTCTTTTGCAAATTTCTCCCTTGGCCAATCAAAAACTTTAAAAAAATAAAAGGAGGAGGAATATAATCAAGCAAAGTCTGAGGAAAAAAAAAGCTAGCAATGGAGCTCATAAAAAAAAAACAGTTGAAATATTACATTCAAAAAATGGTAAAATGAAATGTCATAACACCACCAAAACCTTTTAACCTTTTCACTTCAAAGAAAAATTGAAAAACCAATGAACTGATACTAAATTTATATTTTGATGAAATAGCATTTTTATTGGAAAAGCACTCCATCAGAAAATGTTGAACCAGCTGTAAGAACTTTATCTACAGATTACTCAGAAGAAAAAATATTCTATTTTCTATTGTTCACATTCACAAATAAGTGACATTTTACATACTAAGTTCTGACATACTTACATTATTTCTGTATAAGTCTCCATTGATGCATAGCCAGCTTATTCTATGCCATAAAATATAGCAAGTTTCCCATTTAGTTTTGAGTTACTTTATCCTATAAGTTAATAACTGGTTCAGGACTGAGAAATCTTCTGCAAGCACAAAATGGCTTAAGCCCAGCAGACTGATGTGGATGGAGCCTTTTTTATTTATTCTGGAGGAAATATTTTTTCGATTATATCAACATAGCTGCGGCCCTTTACATTCCTGTTACATCCCCTGAGCATTTCAGAGCATTAGCCATATTTTATGAGTGGTTTTAAGCTTCTGGATACTTTTGAAAGGAATATTCATCTTCACAAAAATCGCTTTCCAGTTGCTAGCAAGCTAATGGACACCATCCTTCAAAGTAGAAGCCTGAAAAATTTAGGTGAGTATTTTTCTTGAAACAAAGAGAGAAGTAGAAAAATACTTCGTTTAAGAATTTACTGCAAATAAATCTTCCTAAGCTTTTAAGCCTAGCAGGATTTCATCTGATAAAGGTTTACAAAATTCCTCTGGGCAAAATACATAGGAATAACACATCAAGTTAGAGGCAGCGGTACTTGCAAGAAAAGAGGGAGTAGTAGTGAGTAGCACTTGTCAGAAATGAACTGCCCATCAATTCATTAAAGGAATAGCATTTCTGGCACCGGTCCTAGAGCTGCTCTCTAGCATTGCTTTAGGGTTGGAATATCATAAAAATTCACCTTTTGCATCACCACCGCTACAACAGCATCTAGCCATCCTCTTCGCAGCCTGCTTAGCAAGTCTAAGGGACACCCAACTTCTTAGCTCATGTTGTCCCTCAGCAGTTTGTCTCTCCAGGGCTTCCCAGATCCTTGTTCTCGATCCAGCCAACTGATAAACTTTGAGGATAGGGCTTGGGAGCCTGGGAACCACTGGAGTTCCTGAGACCGTGATTCCTCTCTAACCAGCATTTATCTCTCTGAAGGAGCCCATCCAGTACTCTGCTCTTTTCTGTGAGGAGGTAGGACACCACTGTGGCCCGGCAGAGTGCTAGGTTTTAATCCAAAGAAATGCCAAATCCATCACAAAACAGTGACCTCCCTGTGCCAGCCCAGGTGGGGCTTTTCTGAAACGTTGGAAAGAATGTACACATTTTGAGCAGTTGCTGCCAATATCATTGTGTGGTACAAAGTTCGCAGCTCTGCCAAGGATTTCATTTTTCTCCAATAAACGGTGCAATATTGCAGCAACAAATCATACTAATCATCATAAAAAAGATTTACAGCTGCTACTCTGCAACACACCATAAACTTTCTACCAGTCTCAAAGGCAGGGAGAGAAATTCACTCCAGCCGGGCAGCCCCTTTCCAGCTGTACTGCAGGAAAAAAAACACTCGCCATGCACCTTTCAGCATCTACTTCTTTGTTGAGCTTGCAGGGACACAGCAGCTGGGGAGCAGCTTGAGGGAGGCAGAGGTCCATTAACCAGTTCATCGCAACAGGCACAGCTGAGTGACAAGACAGCGGACTGGCAGCCTAAACAAGACACAGCAGTAACATCCCTCCTCCGGATCACATCTAAACACAGAGTGGCTGTTCCCCTCTCCTGTTCCCTACACTGCAGTTTCCCCTCACTCTTTCTCCACTAAAAGAAACTCATTCGAAGTCATAACTCTGTTGTTGAGATCTGGAAACTACTTTTTTTAAAAAAAGAAATAAATAACCTTTTTGATGTTTTATTTGCAGGATCAGTTCAACAAGTAAGAACTCTGCTACATGTTTAACTGAAACAGCAACAAATGAAAAGCCTGGTGTGAATGACTCAACACTGACTAGAAGGCTTAATAAATACCTATGCCTTTAATTTGAGAAAATAAAGTAACATGTAAATCAATCAATAAGTCCAGATGTTTGGCTTTCTTTAAATGTGTAGCCACATAGAACATCTCTCCTTCCAC